>NC_044198.1:2649649-3959514 GCF_900880675.1 Sparus aurata
ACTTGACAGGCCCTCCATTGGCGACGGCTGAGCAGCTCCGAGTCGTGATACACTGCCTGAGGTAGCAAACGGTCTGGCCGCCCCATCAGCCCAGGTTTGGGCCTGGCAGCAGCAGCTCGTTTAGGTTCTTATCCCTATAGGTGTAAGAACAGTTGAACAAGATTCTGTTTTTTCCGTTGTGTGTCACCAGGTGATGGGGAATAAACCACAACTCCTTGGAAGCCTTCATCTGCTCCTGACTAATTCTGGAAGCATAGCCTGGCTTCTCCAGCTTCATGATCTCCACCTGATATGCCTGTGCCTTCACCGGGTCTCTGCCGAGACGCTTCTCCGTGCTGCGTAGACTGGGGAGCACCGCTTCAGGCGGCGCTGTGAGTATAGGCATGTTACTCACCTGGAACCGTGGGGTAGCGTATCTGAGGACTCCATCCACCTCCACTCTCCTAGTCTTTGCCTCTAGAAGGTTCATGGCCTCTTGGTCTCTCCGTGACCTCGTCACCAGCTTCTCGTTTCTGTATGGCAGTGTGTCCAGTTGCCAGAGCTTCTCTACCTGATTAAAGAGTTCAGCCCCTCCTGGAGTAGAATCATCCTCTCTGAGCCATCATCTAAGATTGCGTATGTCTCCAGGGTGTGCTTGCCGTTACATAGTAGCACCTTGCTGACCTTCAAGAGGACCTGATTGCAGCCGGCACGCCGATCCAGGTACAAAACATCTGTCGCTGACTTCAACTCTGCACCAGTGCCATTCCCTGCAGTACACTCACTCTTGCCAGGCCGGAGATTCACTTCATGCAAGGCCTGGAGGTGCTTCCCCTTACACGTCTTGCATAGGACTCTCAATCTACACTGCCAACAACGCCAGCAGCGATTATTGGACTTCACCCAGGTCATCTTCTGCTCCTTGGTTAATTGCTTGAAGTTCAAGCACTGGTCCAGGAAGTGTTGCGTATTGCTGCAGTAGGGGCAATAAGCTTTGGGCTTATCCATGGTCTCTTGGTGATCTGAGACTTCAGCTTGCCCTGCTTGGGGGGTTGTGTTATTGGCAGTACCATGCAGCACATTCATGGACTTCTTAGTGGCTCTCTTATCACACTCCTTCCTCACCCCACTTCTCCCTTTCTGGACATCCTCTATTGCAGCGGAGGTGCGTAGTGGGTAGCTCCCAGCCTGTGGGTGGGTGTACCCTTCATAATCTTCCATCCATCTTGGTTGGCGCACTCGTCGGCGTGGACGTGCATCTTCACTTGGGGGAACATGAGCCATTTTCACTTCGTAATTACCTTATCTGGCCCGAAGGACCATATGTGATGGAGGATTAAAGGTTGTAGACTGGCTTCTCTGATTTGTAATCATGAAGTGTGTGTTGGTTAGAACACAGTCTATAATGTTCCCCCAAGACTTAAATGAAGAATGAACAGGAAACAGTCGATCCCTTTTATGGCACTTTAATCCAGTGTAAACAGTGTACACTTACAGAGGTGGTATGTGTGTGGTTGTTTCTCTGGACGCACACTAAACCACAAACAGCGGATCAACTGAAACAAAGTGGCAAACTCAACATCATCCACCTGCTAAACACACTTCTCACCGTCTTCAGTCTCTTCTTCTCTCGCTCTCTTTCACAGTCAGCAGCACTAAGCCTGATTGAGCGCGTCAGCGCCCCTAGTGGCTGAATCCACTCAAATCACCTGCTCTGTCATACAAGCTTCAAAACAAGGCTAGCAGGCAGATCCACAGGCAGGCAGTGAAGCAGCAAGCACGAGGCTACAATGTTAGCACAGCAATCTGATGTGAGCGGAAGAAACAGAGACGTGTTAGCCACACAACCTAATTCACAGGAACACAGAGTCAGAATACACAGGAGAGCCAGGATATGAACAACCAGGTATGTGCTGAGCAGGAGGGAATCCAGAGGAAGTAGATTGCTGAGTAGATTCACCTGGCTGCTGCCTGAGGAGAGAGGCCACACACACACACACAAATCACAGACAGGGGGAGAGACACAGGAGGAATAATACAGACAGGGGAAACAACACATACACAAGGGAGAAGGCGGGGCTGCCATGATGGGATCATGACAATTTCACTAGTAATCGGATTTTTTTCTTAAGCAGCACACTGAGCACTTTATTTCCTACTTAACTGACTTTCTAACTTCACTTTCGGTGTGATCCACAAGTAACTGAGCAGCACTTCTCTGGTCACTACTCTTGCACCAAGACAAACAAAACAAATAATATTAGAAGAAAGGGCTGGTTCACCAACAATATCACTCTAAACCACTGAATAAACTATAATGCATTTTCAATAAAACTGAGATGTATGATTTTCACATGACAGATCAAATATCAGAATCAGAATCAGAAATACTTCATAGATCCCCGAGGGGAAATTGCTTGCGTTACAGCTGCTCCCATTCAAAGTCCAGAGGGGTATTGCACAAAAGTAATATAAAGAAATCCAGGATAACTGAGCAAGTGCGGCTTGATCTAGTCTGATCGGCGCATCCTGGCTTAATTGGTTGCATGTTTTCCGAGCCAGGATGAAAAGGCGCGGCTATGTCAAGCCAGCTGTAGATAGTCGGGATACGTGCGTGTTCACGGCATACTTAAATATAAATAGACCTCGCGATCGCTCACAGAATCACTGATGGGAACATGGGCTTCATATCTCACGGCTGCTGAACAACAGCTCCTGATGGAGTTCTATGATGAGGTGACAGATATAAGAAAAAAAGGCATCACCAGTGCCATAATTAAAGAAAGAGAGAACGCCTGACAGACAATAGCGGACCGGCTTAATGCGTAAGTAGTTCAAAACTGTACAATTAATAAACAGTGCTCCACTGGAACTGTCATAATTAGGCCACAATTAAAGGACTAAAGGAGATACTTTTCAAGTCCACTAATCAACTGTTGTACACTTTGCTTTAAATGTGGCAAGTAGAGGTGAATGTTACTCAGGAAATGTAGAGTATGAATAAGTGCAAACAAATATCCACTATGTGTGTCATTTAATCTATTTTTCTCATGTTACGTTTTTATTTTTTTTTTATCTTTTTCTCCTTCATTAAGAACAAACTTGTCTGGCCATAGAAGGACCTGCCAGCAAGTTAACATTCAATACAAGAACAGTTTGCAGGCCGGTAAGTGACTTTATACCATGGTCTGGAGAAATACTTGATTCTGATTGGCTGAAGGGTGTCCATTAACCCCTGATATCCATAGACATATATACGTGTATATATGTCTATGCTGATATCCACCTTATTCCTGACTTCGTGAGTTTACCCATGGTTCATAGCGGTATTCGGTTATGCACTTCCGGTTGAACTGGCTGACCTCGGTGTTTACGCTAATGTAGCTGTCATGCTCGCTCTAAAAACCGGCTTTTAACACAAAGAAGGCGACAGAATGGATAAAAATCGGAGGTGGATACACAGTACAGATGTTCTAATAAGTCGTGAGGACAGTTCTCACAGTGCCTCACCCGTCAGTTCTCACGGAGTGGGCAGATGACATGAAGCATTAGCCTGACGTTAGCTACATCGACATGTAGCTAACGTCTTATATCTTATCTTATATCTTATATTTTCTGAAGGTGTTGACGGCGGAGAATTGCGCAGTTACAAAAGCACAGAAGCATACAACTACCTGCACAGTAACAAAATGGGGAAAGTACTGTTGAAGAAACACAGCGAGTTTATATTTCTGAAGGCAGCAGTAGCGCCCAGCCAGAGTGTTAATCAAGCTAAACATAACGTTACAGCGTGGATAATGCTGAAGGAAAGGGAAGTCGTGGAGACAGGCGGCTGCTCGGACATTGCCGGGTTAGGGAAGACATGCAGTCATGCAGCAGCGGAAGATATTCATAAACCCATATATTTATTCTAGTGTCAAAGCCGCGAGCCGCGCTAGTCTCCGTTCCTCCTTCCTCAGCATGGCGTGTAGGGCGCAGGGCACGGACAAGTTTGTCTAAGTTGTTGATGTACTACAGGAGACATTTCTGAAAAAAACTTCAATTTTCATGAATTGTTGTGGCAACCAACAACGGCACATGTTGTACCTCAGCTCATTTTAAAAACAATTTAGCACTTATGACCTAACGCTAGTTGTTTAGGGCTTAGCGGCAGCGGTCAGTCATGCAGTTGCAAGGCACCCGGAAACAGACAACCGCCGGCGGAAGTAGTTATCTGTCATGGCAGCCCCCATAGGCTTCCGAGGAAACAGGTGGATATGGACACCTACTAAGTAGTTCCAGTCAAATTGACTGTTCACCGCTGTAAATCAATGCGCTAGCTGGTGTATCAAATCTGAATATTATATTTCCAGCACTGAGTGCAGTCCGTCAGTCCTTCAGTGTCTTATCCTCTGAACACCACAGGGTGGTGACTGTAACACACAAGCTGCAGAAAGTTCACTTCCCCTCTAAATTTACTGATACGCGAATAATCTCACGTCCCGTTCGCTGTTCAGCTCTCTGCTTCAGGCTGCGGCCACAGTAACGTTACACACGGCCGGTTATTTGTTCGTGAAAATCTTGCTATTGATTTGGGGACAATGACATGACTGGATAGTTAGCTAATCGTATTAGCTAGCATACTGTCAAATTATATTTACTGTCTGTCAAACATATGCAATGTTATTGACTTTGAATCTTGCTAGCATAACGTTAGCTTTCTGGCTCATGGCTGAGCGGACTAGAATATCTCCCGTTGCCAAGTCGTATCTATGATCCGTCCTATTTGCTGGAGGAGTGAACAACGTCTCCATTGCATAAGAACCTTACGGGAGAGTAATGATTGTTCCAGGTATTAGTCAAACCCTCAGGTGTTACCAGGGAAACTAAGTTATGGCTTGTGAAAAACTTTATATTTTGATTGTAAAACGCATGAAAATGTAAATTAATGGTCCGAATTTCTTTTCTTTGGCAAGTGACCATGGTATAAGCGGGATAATGCCCTTCGAGGTGTCCATAAACAGAAGTTATAGGCCTCCGCGTCGTCCATTAACTTCTGTTTATGGACACCTCGTCGGGCATTATCCCTTACTTAAAGTAGATAATAGTGAACAAATGAGGTGAATAGATTAGGTGTCTGCTGACATGTTGAATGTCTGTATGATTGTAGCAGTTAAATGGCACAGGGGGGCCCACTAAGCCAGGATACGACCCCAGCGGAGGAGCTGGTACTCCATTTAAATAAAAGGAGGCCAGTGATGGAGGGGGTCCAGGGAGGGACAGTAACAGACTCTGTCCCAGCCACAGAAACGGTCCGCTTCATACAAGGTACATACTGCAGTACTACTGCACATGGAACACAATCAAACAAATATATTATACTGTCTGACTTTGGATTTCCTTAAAGTGTCTGGGATCCAGTTACACTTTTGGAGCCATCAGAAGATTATCCAGTTAGTACATTGTATTGAAATCACAGGCTTGGTATGTCCTGTGAAGTCTTAATTCAAGTTCTCTCAATACATGTATGTATATGGCAGGGGGAAGGCACATCTGCAGCTGCAGAATGCACTTCTGCAGATTAAGGGAGACTGTCACTGGACTCCAGAAGGCTTGAGGTATGTCAATTTTATGGAAATATCCTGCTTATTTAGTCCATAAAGTATGAAGTCAGTGATGTGGTGCTAACAGAAAATATATGTGTAACAGGACCCAGATGCTGCACAGTCTCCTAAACAGCCTGGTAACATTGGGCCTCATTCACCAATATCTTCTTAAGAATCTTCTTAGATTCTTTAAGTTGTTCTTAAGAGGTTCCTTAAGAAAACCCTACGTCAGATTCATCAATGCGTTTGTGAGCCTCAGATTTATTGCATCCACGACTCGAGGGAGAGCGCGGCTAATGGGTGGCTGTGATATGCCCACCCTGTCCCCCAGCTCCCGCTGAAATGTTCCAGTGGCCAAAAAGCCGAGGGTCGACAGTTCCTGCACATGGAGGGGACAGGGTTGGACCAAAGTGTGTGTCTCCGAAGTGCTGACTCCAAGTGGTTGGATAGATCTATAAGAACCGGTCGTGGGAGCCTAAAGCGTCCAAAGAGGAACTTATTGCTCTCTGAAAAAGATCTATGTGATCCCGAAACATTCGTTCCCTCCGTAGGGCCCAATCAGCAATCTCTTGCAGCAGCAACATATATGCCATTGTTTTGTGGCCTTGGATGGAGAAATGCCACGTATAAATAAGGTGGGTGGGTTACTAATTGATGGCATGGTTTCCAATTTACTTGATTAATGTTAAATCATTGGCACATTTAATTTATTTTAAAATTCTCTAAATTACCAAAAATTAAGTGAAAAAATAAATATGACAGAATCATCAATAATATTGTATTTTATTGAACTGCACTAGAGAAGAAAACAACCATGCCAACATGTCAGCACTGGAATGTGCGTATGAATACTCCTGAGTGTTCGTAGGATTTGTTCTTACCCAAGAAAAAAAATTCATGAATGCCACAATCTTTGTAAAATCTTAAGTGGGACTTAACAAATTTGTTCGTGAGAACGGTTCATGAATGAGGCCCATTGTGAGTATTGGCTAAAGTAAATCTACATTGTGCACAAATTCTGCTGTGCTAATTGACTTTTTTTTTTTTTTTTTTTTTTTTTTTTACAGACTTAAACTGTCAGAAGACTATACACAAAACACCTGGTGGGACAGATAGCGCTGGCAGATGTTAAAATAAAACTCAAGAAGAGAAAGATCCAAGAATTCCAGGATCCAAGCAATCAAGACGAATGAGGACTGCCAAACAAAAAAAAAACAACTAGAAAATATTGTGGTGTCCTCCCTTTTTCATGAATGTAAACTAAAAGATAACCACCAATGCTAAACAAAATGCACACAAACAGCAAAGTAACATTTAAGATCTTTTATTAACTAAAGATAGGCTGAATCCAAAAATTAAGTGAAACAACTTGTAATATATTGCTCCCTGACGAGTCTGCCATTAATGTTGTCAGGGTAGATGGGAGCATTTTCCCAGTCAACATCAACAGCCACTCGGGGGGGCTCTTCATTGTTAGGCCTGCAATGTTATGCAGTACTGCGCATGCAGCAATGACACCACAGGCCCTGTCCGGGGAAACCCACAAGTGGTGCAGGCACTGAAACCGAGATTTCAGAAGGCTGAAGGTCATCTCGATTTGAGCCCTTGTCTTGCTGTGTGCATGGCTGTAGGCCTGCTGTGGTGGGGTTTGGGGGTCCGCAAGGAGAGTCAAGGGGAATGACTCGCAGGCATAGCCTTTGTCTCCCAGCAGCACACCAGAGAATTCACCTGATAATGCAAGATATCATTTAGAAAACTAGACGGCAGAGTTAAACACTCATGATGTCCAAGGTGCTTACAGTACAAATAAAATGTGTGGCTTACCTTGTGAAAGTCTCTCATAAATTGGACTAGTCCGAAAGGCTCTGGAGTCATTCACTGAGCCAGGACACTTTGCCTCTAAATTGCTGACAAGGCAGTCAGCATCACAGATCATCTGAAATGTGAAGTTGTAACCTATTGTAACGCCTGGTACTAAGACTACCTTTAAAAATGCCTGACAACTCCAACTCCACCTCCCGCTAAGGGGCAGGAGGAACCCTTAAACCTTTAATATCGACAATGCAATTTGTGAGCCATTCTGACTTCCCCAAACAGAAACAATTTACCAGAGGCGTATCCTGTGCAAAAGTTAAGTTGGCTTTATTACAATATATAGACCAAATTTCACTAAAACATAGGCATGAGGCAATGAACAAAACAATCTCATTGGGTGGTTAAAGTCAATAAGTTCTCCTCACAATAAGGGCGAGTCAGCTATACACAGCAACAATAAAATGACTGTGGGAGACAGCAATTCTACCACCACACGCATGCACTACACACTTAACCTCTATTTACATATGACTTAGTGCAATGAAATACATACAGTGTCACGACCAAATATACACACCACTACAGAGTGTCCCACCACAGAAGGAGGCTGTGTGTCAGTGCAGACCCGGCCTTTCACAGAGTCAAGCTGTAGGTACAAAAGAGAACAGAAACATTAAATGACATCACCATCCAAATGACTACTACACAGTACATCAAGTATAGTAGAAAATATACATTAATTGCCTCAAGCCTACAAATCAAATAAACAGCAAAAAGTAAATTAACAGTAGTGGCTGGCCCTTTAAAGAAAACACAGAATGCATTAGTTGCCATCCCATTGTTCAAGATATTGCACATAAGTAAAACACTAAAACAATAAAAATATAAGCCTACTTTGCAAGGGTACACAAACTCCAGTAATTAAATAATGAGGGAGCAATCCAGTGCATCAACTGTTAGAAAGGAAACAAAATTATAATACCACAATCTAAAAATACGTTAAAAAAAAATAAATAATAAAAATACAGATAAACATGTATATTGTTTACCAATATCTGTGCCACAGCATCCGTCAGTGGTCACCTCAGTCCTGAACTGAAACATAAATCAATAAAATATACTTAAAATATCTTTCAGGTAATGTTACCATTTCCACACAGGTTAAAATCCTTAACACAAAGAGCGCTGGCAGCACACAGACACATGGTTACATAGGTGACACACAAACAAACGGCTAGCACAAACCTGAGCCATGTCTGGCTTTCACCCTGTATGAGACGGAGAGTACACCACACCGGGTGCTGCAGCCAAGTCAAAGGGCCCTCCACTGAGACAAACAGCACTTTATCACTTCCTGATTGACACCCGGTCACATGACCGCAGGTGATCAACCAGTCATGTGACTATGGCTGTGTCCAAATTCAGGGGCAGCATCCTTCAAGGACCCGTCCTTCGCCGCCAGCAAAGGCAGGGTCCTTCAGAGAGACCTGCAGGCAGCGTCAGCCTGTTGTGAAATTGGACGGTCTACCCTTCGCAGCATTTCCTGGTTGCGTCACCAGATGTTCCCGCCCCTACCCGCACCTCACTATTTCTGGTGAGGTAAGGTCCGCGAAAGTGACGAGAAGAGTAGTTTGAAAAGTTTGACTGTCAGATCTGTTTGAGCTTCAGGAATTCCTGATTTCCTTTTTAATCCTCCTGCTTGTGGAGGAAGAGGAGAAGCGGCTCTGGATTATCTCCGGTTGAGAGGACCGTGGAGAGGTAAACCTGTTATTGATCCCACAGAAATGTTATCAATATTATCAGTATTAGCTAGCTAACAGCTTGGGGTAATTAACATACCGATACATTACGTTAATGCTGACATGTAAACTGCTGATCGCCACATATGGTTTTAATTTATATTTTAAAGGCATTGTATTTAAAATGTTTGGTAGATAGTTTTGTTTGTTGTAATTTATTATGATTATTATTATTATAATTAGAGTATGAAATTATAATTCTTGCCTCTTTCTTAAAACATTCTTAGTGACATGGCAGCCGTGGATGGAGTCAGAACTGCAGACCCAGTTGATGGATGATGTGGTGGACAGAGGAGACTGAACCCCCAAACACCCTGAGTACCGACCCAGATGATGTCCCACTGACACCATCCAGCCCAGCAGCACTGCAGGGACTCCTGCTCAGCCTGTTACTGTCCATCATCTGTTACTGTTTTAATACTGTTTTTAATAATAATTATTTTTGTTAATAGTTAATAATAATCTGTAAATAGTTATTTATGCTGTAATTTTGTAAATAGTCGTAAATGTTAAGACCTTAATAATACATTCAATCCCTTGTTGTCCCTGAAAAGTAGCACTTGATGCCGTTTGCTGTTATAAATTGTACTTAAGCTTTAAATACCGAATGGAATAGACAATGTGTAACAATAAAACAATATTTTATTTCATGAATGATATAAAATTAACAATTATGAACAAATAATTTAAAAATAACTCATACATTTAACTAAATAACAGAAATAATGTAAGGATTGTCCTCTGGAGCAGAGAAGAGCCTCTCCATCCTCTCTGCAGCCTCATGTCCTTCTTCATCCTCCCTCCTCGAAGCAAGAGAAAAGGTAAACTCAAGATCACATTAACACAGGGATGCAAAGATTTACAAAAAGTGACATCAGGACTGACAAATCGGCTATTTATTATTTATTATTATATATTATAGCCATACTCCCGTCCAGCCGGCGGAATGTTTCGCCCTGTGAACAAATGTTGTTCTGACTTCGGACAGTGATGAAGCTTCTCTGTTTAGGCTACTCCCTAAAACACGATGAAATGTGAAACACACCAAAGAGTTCTAATACAGCAAAATAATATAATCATAAGGATAATAATAATAAACATAGCTCTTTATTCCAATGTTTAACTAGACTTTACACGGATCACAGCCTCACCTAAATCCGTTCATCTTGGTCCATTTATGTACATGAAGCAAAACGAGTCTATAACATCTCCACAGTCACAATACGATATACGATATAAGTCAACCTCTGAACGTCTAATGGTTGAAAGTAAAAGGCATTAAGTTGAGCATTACCAACGTATTTTAACTGATATTTTGGGGTTTTAAGGTCCCTTGAAGTTTAACATATCTGGCGTTTGACGCTCAAATGACTAAAAACGGAGTATAGACCCAAAACTAAAGAACTAAAGAAACTTTGGTACATTTAAACCTATTAAAACTTATGAAGTCCATCACTCTGTTTTTTTTAAACTGTAAAACGTATGAAGACCTCCCACAATTTTTGCCTACAGTGCATGAAAATGTTTGACTGTGAACACTACTGTAAACATATAGCCTACCTGCAAATAAATAGATAGATAATAAATCTTCAATGTTCATGAAAAAATTGAACATTTTTTAGAGTCATGGTAGATGATGTTTGACAAATATCAGAATTTAATCTCAAAAACTGAATTTTTGAGAACATTTTGAATTCTGCTCTCATGTGAATAATTGCAGTCAATGCAAGCAGCATTTTTAAACATTAGTTATTCACTTATGGAGCAAATTAATCATTTTTAAAAACAAATTACCAACATCTCCATGCTGCAATATGTGTATTGCCTGCACAACAGTGAATGGCTTAATCTATTTGTCAAGCCACTGTTATAATGCCACTTGCCAATTAGCTCAGAGCGATAGATGACAGTCTTTGGTTCCAGAAGTTGTGAGTTCAAGCCTCAAGTCGTCCAAAGTGAACATTGTTGTCAACTGTCTTGTCTTCCTATTCTCCTGTTTGTTGCTCAGAATTGCCTAATTTTGCCAAACAATAGCCCGGACCAGACCCATCGCTGCGCAGCAGCTATAATTTAGATTTTGCCATTATATTTCATCTTAAAAGCTATTTACTTGGTGTCATTATTTTCAGCACAACCTCACATGTGTAACTGTACAGTTATTTTTTTTATTTTGACATACTGTATTAACACAATGGACCTAAAATCACAAAAAAAAACATGAAATCCGAGTAGAAAAAGTTAGATTTTTTTACTGTGAAAACCACAAATATGTTTAACAAACCATTTTATTTTTTTAATTTTTTTTTTACTTATAATGCAAATACAAATTGTTGTTTATCTAAATTTGTGCATACATTTAAAAAATTTACAAAGTTATATGTAACTATTTACATTTAAATGCAGGCAATGCTCAGGTCTGCCTGTGCTCCTTCCAGCTGAATGAAGAGCTGCACTGCCTGCTCAACATTCAGCTTCTCCTCATTCTGACTCATTAAACCAAAAAACGACTCCACTACACACTAAACACACTACACCAAACACTACATAACACACTAACTACACACTCCAAACACGCTAAATGTCACAAATCTCTCAACTCTCACACACACCGACCGTCGTTACATGTCAATCATCCGCCTAGGTACTTCCCACAACTTCCTGTTCCTCAACAACCAAACTTGCTGCTTGGACACTTTCATGACAAAAGCCCGTTTTTACCGTTTCTTCCTGCACCAGACACAAAGCAAACGTGACAGCGTTGTTCGCGAAAAAGCGTGGCGGACATTATTTACCCTAGGTCCGGTTTTGGACGTGCCGATGCTTCCGGTCCGTCGCCTCGGGAGGTGGGCCGTGTAGCTAGCGGCTAGCAGAAAACTAGAAAACAATTTCTAATGATATATATTATAAATTATTGACAAAAATGTACATGCTATGATTATATTACTAGTACTGATTGACTTAAAATAGATCATTTATAAGTGGTGTTGTTGATCAGCATACTTGTGAACACCAGCACATGTTCTGGTAAAGTTCATGTTAACACTAGCCCTTTTTAGATAGAAAAGGCGGCACATTTGCTCCAAGGTCAGGGCGGCCTGTCTTTCTAAAACGGATGCATAATATTCCTCCATTTCCAAAAGCCGCCTCTGAGGTATGCGTAAACATGTGACGTGACGTGAAGCTCTAAGTTGTGCTGTAAACAAATGACAACGAATTTGTCTTCAAAATAAGAGCTTTACATTGCACCCCATTGGAGTTTAGAACTGGGTTCTTAGCGGGGGGCTTTTAATTTGAAAGTAGCGACCGTCCTTAGCTTTCCGACACAACATCAAGCTAACACAACCAAACAGCTACAGAGATCCAGGAGATGATCTCAGCGGCTGTCCAGTTGTTCATTTTAATGTCCGCGGGTGAAATGAAGGACTGACTGCTGTGATCAGCTGTTTCCTGGTTTTAAAACTCCCCGGCTGTGGGTCGCACAACATTGCAGGTAATTGACACCTCCGCCCACCTCACGCAGAGGCCGGCACATTTCCGTCTCGTTTTTAGATAGCAGTCGAGGCGGAAATAAGTGTACCCTCCGAGGCGGAAAATCGGCGGACCACAACAGACCCCCAATTTGCCGCCCTCTGTCTAAAACCGTGGACTGAGCCGCCAAAAGGACGGGCAAATTGGCGGCTTGGTGCCCTGTCTAAAAACGGCTAGTGTGAACGTTGTATTGTTTGCATACAGAGATGTGTGGAACCACATCGGACTGTTAAACAGTTAGCTTTACCCCTGACTGCCAGAGTGCAACTCTGATGGTGAAAAAAGTTTGCTTGACTTCCATCCGGGGGATATTTAAAGTTATCTATCGCTAACCTGCAGCTCTATGAACTATTTGAACAAGTCCGCATGTCTTTCAGCTGAAAGTGGCATGAGTGCTCCTGCCAACCGTCCTAGGCTTGTTGAAAAAGCAGACGCACGGAGCGAAATATGGAGTTATCTCTCTTACGTTGCTGACAGTAAGGGCAAGCCCATGGACACCACAAAGCCCGTCTGTAAACGATGCTGTAAATCTGTAATGACCAAAGGAGCCAACACGTCTGTGTTGCTCTGCTCTGTGACTGTCCGTCACTGTGAAACCACGCCCACTCTGGCTGCAGGCAGTGAGGAAGCAGAGAGAAGCTGCACACAGACACGCTGCCCCGCTGTCGCACAAAGTTCATAAAGTACCGTTACTAATAAAACGTGAAAAAATATTGTTCTTAAGGGCTGCATACCGCGGTACCTTTCTAGTATCGCTTTACCGTGCAACACTATTCAGATGTAATACAGTTTAAATATTCCCTCCTCTCCATCTTCTTGATGTATCCAAGTCCAGGTGTGAGGTGCCAGTGCAGCCAAAGCAAAAGTGTTTCCCTAAGACCCCCTAGGGAGGAGCCAGGAGAAGCTTCTGCAGCGACTGGTGCAAATCTCATCCCTGGTTAGAATACTTGCAATCTAAAGATGCAGTTTACTTTTTTGCTTGTAGGCATTTTTCCATCCCCGATGCTCCAAGGATGTTTTTCACATCATTTGAGGGTTATCATAACTGGAAAAAATCTACAATGAAAGACAGTGGTTTCTGTTTCTGGTCCCAGTCGCGACTTCACTGAGGTTCGCCCAGTGTTAGCAGCAGGAGGACGGTTAGCTCACCTCCCAGAGCCTCCCGCTGAATCACTGGAAACTGATTTAGGGACCGTCATTAAATTACTTAGTATAAATATGTTAACACAATATTATTGCAGTTTTTTCAATATCTTCCATGCCATATGACCCAGTGACTCCAAACCAGCAGTATATAAGCAGCGGTATTTAAAATAAATTAGATTCAACAAATACGTTTCTGCATTGTGCCACTTTTTGTAAGTCTCAATCTGTACATTTTTAAAAAAAAATCTCACCAGTAGTCACTGTTTAAGGGTTATATTTCAAAATTGTATTACTACAGTGTATTTACGCTCACCTTAGTACAGCTCAGTCCATAGATCTTCATGGGTAAGTTTTTCTTTGGACAGTTTCTTCTTGTACTAATGCTGCCTGCAACACTGGCACTCTGACACAGTCAAAAACTGTTTGCTTCCCCTTTCACACATCTGTCACTTATCACCTCTGTCTTACCTTAATGCCTTTCCTGTGATAAAGGCCCAACTACAGTAGTGTTACCATACTTCTATCTCCTATTAATTGAGATCACATTGTATGGTCACTTATTCCTAATATGAACTGTTTCACATGAAACCTGAAATGCAAGACACTGATTGCATGAGATAAGGTTTTCTGAATGAGTTTGTTAATGGCAGCCCGTGCCCTTATGTAGCGTATACATACTATTTCTCATCAAAGTTTGATAACTGTGATTAAATTCAGTATTTATACGTCTGCCATATTTTGCCACCACTCAAAAATTCCTGCCCCCCTCTCACCACCCCATAAATATTTTTCTAGATCCACCCCTGGTAGAGGGTAAAGAGGAAGGGAGAGAGGACAGTCCCCTGTGGGGCTCCGGTGGTGCTGACAACTCTATCTGACACACAGTGCTGTAAGTGCACGTAATGTGGTCTGCCAGTCGGATAGTCAACAATCCAGGTCATAAGGGGGGATACCACCGGCATCGCTGTCAGCTTCTCACCCAGTAGAGCTGGACAGATGGTGTTGAATGCACTGGAGAATTAAAAAAACATGAGTCTGACAGTGCTCCTCGGCTGGTTCAGGTGGGTGTAGACACGGTTGAGCAGGGAGGTGACGGCATCCTCAACTCCAAGTTGAGGCTGATAGGCAAAGTGTAGGGGGTCCAAGAGTGGTTTGACCAAGGGCCGGAGCTGCTCCAAGACAAGTCTCTCCAGGGTCCAGGTTGGGAGATCAATAGTTTTAAGCTAACATGAGCATTATCCATCAAATTAACACATAACATGTGAATTAATTTTACAAATAACACTTGAAAATGTATATCAGCTTTATTTAAGCAGACTAAGTTGTTTGTTTATTCACATATTAACTTAACATGATAGAAATACTTTCATCAAATTATAAACTTTAAATAGAACTTGTGTTATTGAATTTTATGGCAATTTTACATGTAATTGATACAAAAAGTAGATGTTTTGAGGAAAGGCTGAAAAAGGTGACATAGCGCACCTTCAAACAAGGCTCCTCTAGTGCACATAAACACTACAAATGTAGTCAGTTTTGACACATGCAAATCAGGCATCAAGTAAAGCTTTAAGTTTACACAGACTAAATTCAGTTGTGCCAGACAAAAAGTACATAAAATCCTTCTGATTTCAGCAACAACTGCATATCAGACTGTAATAGTATTTGTAATGTAATTGTAAATGTAAAAAGCAATTTACATCACAAAATAATGCTGGGAAATAAACATACTTCTTTCAACACAATACAGTTCCACTAAAGAAGTTTTATCAGAGCTGAAAATATGTCTTGCCTCTCAAAAAAGGCTTTAGTGACAATGAGACAGAATTTTGTGAGTATTGTTGTTTCCGTGGGTCCAGAGAACAGAACATCAGCATTCTGATCATGTTAACCTTCATTTTCTCCAGTTTATGTTTAAAATACCTTTAGAAAGGTTTTCAAGACATAACATAACACAACACATTGTACTTACATTTTTCCTTTAAGGTTTTATTGAATTAACTCATAAATGGTTTATATGAATTAATAGGTAAATAGTTTGTAGTTCTCTATATGTGTTTTATCGTTATCTGACGCATAATTTTGAACACAACATAAAGTGAATCCACAGTTACCCAGTGTCAATCATGATGTTCCTCCAACAGAGACGAATGTGCTGATGGGTTGTTGGGAAAGGAAAGGCAATATAAACACACAGGAATGAAAAGCAGCTCCGCCACAATAAAAGCTCAATATTTATAAAATATATGCTGCTGTGGAGTCATGAAGATAAATGTTAGCGATCAAGAAAACCTTAAAATTAAAAATCCACAATTCAAAGATGAGATCAGAGCTTTGCAGTCGACATCTTTAACACAAATTATTGAAAATAAGACTTCTGATATAACAAATGTTATGAAGTTGTTTAATAAACTGTCAGCTAAAATAGCTATTTCATATAGATGAGTATTTGAAGAATGATTCATTGTTAAAATCATTTATCAAATCACAATTACTCAAAATTGAGGATTTGCTGTTTATAACTGGCATTTTTCACAAAATTCTGATATTTTATTGATTTGAAAATAAACAGATTCATGTTTAGATGATATAGATAATGAAACAACTTAGTCTTAAATCACAGCCATAATCCACATTAACTTAAAATCAATATGTGATGGACCCGCATTCAATTTTCTTGCAAGTTTGTCCCACTCTAATTTAGACAACAATTTCTGCATAAGTTTCTACAGTCTAAAAAAAACAATTAAGGAAGAAGAGTGAGTTTTTTTCTCTGTATAAAACTAAAATAATACATATAACATGTCACAATAATCTGGTTTGAGGAAAGTACACAAATAACTTTCAAGCAAACCTTTTTAAAATTGTTTTAAACCAATTAAAAATCTGCAGATCAATATCATCACATGAAATCTACTCATCTGAGTTTCTTACTACAACATCATTTTGGAAAGAAAGCTTCAAACATGATTACTTCACCACCCTCTGTTTATTTTCTCATGTGCAGTAAAGAAATGAATAATCCAAACCTTTCATCACAAATATGAACATCGATTCTCATATAATATTTGTACACATCGTACTAAAAGTACTGCACTAAAGTTCGTGTGAAATCATACGAGTGTCCAGCATCATGGGCAATCAGTGCAACTACGCAAACCCTGGCAAAGGCATGTAATGGAAACTCAGGTGCTTTCTAGAAATCCCAGCCTACAGCCACATGTTTTGTTACTACTTGATTAAGTATTCATTATCAGTGATTATCAGCCATAGATATATAGGTTAAAACAAGTCCCCATCTACTTCCTTTGTTTCAGAGAATGCTGCGACACTGTTTTGCTGTGATGCTCCAGACATGTTTTGTGGACTCCAAAACTTAACTCAACTTTCCATCAGCAACGAGGTGAGACCATAATGAGTGCATTTTCATTTTTGGGTGAACTTATCATTTAATACGTCAATAATTGTAATGAATATAAGTATACATAATTTTGATGTTAGTACTTAGGCGCGTAAGTAAGATTTTGAATGCAGGACTTTTACTTGTACTGGTATTTTTTACACTGTGGTAGAGCAATTTTACTGAAGTAAAAGATCTGAGTACTTCCTCCACAATTGAAAAAATACAACAGAGTAAAAAAGTTAAGTATTTTCCTCCAAAATATTGTGGACTGGAAGTAAAAAAGAGATGGAAATGGGTGTACTCAAGTTCAGAGTAACTAATCCACAAATCACGAGAAGTAAAAGTACTCCTGTCTGGGAGTAATTGTTTGATCATATTGTTTTAGATCACTGCACTGTCTGGAGAAAAAACTTCAACCACCCTGTAAAACAGTGGTGTCACAGTGATCCAGTAAAGGGCCGTGTGGCTGCAGGTTTTCATTCCAACCAAGCAAGAACACACCTGATTGGCAATCAGGTGTGTTCTTGCTTGGTTGGAATGAAAACCTGCAGCCACACGGCCCTTTACTGGATCACTTTGACACCACTGCTGTAAAACATACAGTCTAAGATTCTCTTCAACTAGTAACATCCACCACAAGGTGGCGTAGCCTGCACACCCTGTGCTTTAAAGCCCAGTCTACTAAACATTAATGTTGCAAATAAATTAGGTCTTGCAGTAAACAGTTTTAATTCTGAACAATATGAACATACGCTTCTACACAATGTTCAACAGCAAATTCAATTACGGAACAACCTGGTGGGCATAGGGCAGAGTGGCAGGAAGGATAGCAGCAGACTCTAACAGGTGAGGGGGGTACAGGGGCTGGAGTGAGGGGTGGTGAGACCAAAAGCAGATGGAAAGTAAAAATAGATCACAGGAAACATGAGGCAAAAGGAGAACACTGCAGAATGTATTTTTTAATGATGTAGCAAAGCCTGCAGGAATAGGTACCTCAAGTGTGTTGCTACACTGCACTAACACTTGACATTTCTACTCATCACAGCATATTTGCACAGTACTTTGGCAAACTAGTAGTTCACATGAAGCATAACATTTTTTTGGTTTTATTTATGGCTCTGACAAAATCATGTGGGCTATGTAATCGTCACACAGCATGTCTATAGAAATAATAGATCAAAATCTCTCCAATTATGCAAAAAAATAACAAAAAGGTACTAATTTAGCAATTTGTTTTGTTTCTTTTTGAATTGAAACCTTTGACAAAATTGAGCCAAAGTAAAGGGTAAAATACTGTGAATATCTAAATGGAGCATGGAAACAATATTCAGTTATATATTCAATACTGTATGACTGTTTAGTTGTTCTCTGAGTTATGATCCCCTGGCACTGATGAAATGTTGACTGCTGAACAAAATAACAGTGTTATAAGAGGCCACCGGCGAAGAAGTCTAGAGTCTAAAAACAGTCAATGATCAACTATACGAACTATGGGTATTAAACTTTTAATGAACAACAACACGTAAATGGAAAAAATATCTACAATACAAAGAGATTGCACTTACATGTATTGTCAACAGTCAAACACAAAAAAGACAGAAGAATACAATACAAACATTCCATATTCATACCCATTCAGATAGAGTTACAGCAGATCACAGACATACAAAGCATAAAACCATATATCATACAAGTATTATGCAGAGAGGTGCATGGGAGGGAAAATGAAGCTCAAGTTTGAAGATAGGTATGAAAGGACCCATTGGCCCCCCACTTGAAACCATTGGCCCACATTTCCAATCATTCAGTTCCAATCTTTTCCATCCACTCAACTGCAGCTGGGTTGTTTTTACCCCGCCGGTCCATCCGTCAGTCCGTTCGTCTGTCACAACATATTTTGTCAACATGAATCTCTCACACCCATGCAAGATACGGTCATGAAACTATGCAGGTGTGTAGTTGAGATTAAAATCAAGGCAGAGTCCAAAGATGGGTGTATGTTCTCATGTAATAATGTAGTAATGAACAACAACATTTTTACAGACCGGGGCATGTGTGCTGTGTGATTTATTTAAGTTTCTTGTACCAACTTGCAAACTGGTGAAGACTGTTGAGTATGAAAGGTCATTCCTGACCTTGGAAACAGCAGATGAGAAAACATTGTCATACGGTCCCTCTAGAAGCAGCTCAGGTGCTTTCAGTGGTACAATAAAGCTAAACACATTTACTCAAGCAGCATACTCAAGGACAAATTTGAGATACTTTTACAAGACAGTCTGATTGATTTATTTTTTGTGCCACTTAAAAATTTAATCATGGTGCTGTATTGTAGTCAACTTGACTTGTTTCAGTTTCTTGAGGAAATGTCACATCTCATCCAACAGGCTTTTTCAGTTCTAACTGGAGGGGAGTTGCAGGTTTTTAAAATCTGTGTGGGAGAGTCCTTACAGAGTAGTTAAGGACTTCTGGGTTATTGACTCATCCAACCTTCATGTGGGTTGCTAAGGGTTGCTAGGTGAGTCCAGGTGTGAATGGTTGTTAAGCTGTCTGGGGAGATAACCCAGCACAGCATCGTAGGTGGAAGATAAGTAATGTCTTAGGCCGGTCACTCCAGTTTGACACAGATCGATTCCTTCAGTTCTCTTTAAAACCATCTGTCTTCTCTGGCCAAGATTTTTACATTGTTGTCCTCAAAGTAATTATGAGTAAACCCATGTAAACCAGAGAGGACAGGTGGTTCAAAAAGGGAGTGGCCTAAGACATAACTTATCACCAACATACACTGCAGTACTGAGTTCCCTCACCAGGCAGCTCAACAACCATTCACACCTGGGCTCACCTAGCCTTAGCAACCCACATGAAGACCAGTTGGGTCAACGACCCACAAGTGGCCCTTATGACTCAAAACTCTGTTTTGAAAATGCTTGAAAAAGTGTGAAAAATTGTGAATTTTTAACATTCAGCCAGTCATTTTTAATGGGACATTTAGCTTCAAAATGACTTTAATATCCATGAGTGATGCAGTCTGTGAGAGAACTGAAGACACTCTTCATCCCTGATGTGATTATTTTTCAACTTAACTGCTTTTCTCCAGCCATGCTGCCAGCTTGTAGAAAAGAGAGAAACTCTCCAACAAATGCTGGGTAGAATTTTGTATTAGCATTACATTCTGAATGTAACTTTGCTATCAAGTTTGAATAGAGACATTATGGAACATCTGTACTGTGGATCTCTGTTTAAAAGGTTGCTTTCCTTACACTATCAAAGCTATAACTATGGATCTGAGGGGGGGTGGATGTGAACAAGTGATGTAGGTGTTAGTGCCATTACCAGACATGTTACACTCAGAAATTGAGTGTCACAGAAGTCCTTTAAATCTGTGCACAAGTATAGAATAGGTAATAATTTAGTGTATAAACACTTTGAATGCACAATAATAAGTTGAATTTTGCCGTGGTTCCACATCAGTGTTGACTAATGTCTTCATGTCAATGGCTTGCAGTGAGCCACTCCCTTTTAAAGTAAGGACTGACACATGCCTACATGGCTCCGTGTTGACTGTCTTGCTGTGGAACATCCATGCCAGGTTGACCACTGAGGGGTGATGGATCTGCAGCAAGCTAGATTTTGCTATGTACTGAAGTAATGAATAATATCTTTTTTAACTGTCAAACCCCTTTATTTTTTTAACCCCTTTACCCACATTTCTTTTTGTCTCTGATGTTCTATGGTAAACTTGAGTGTCATCAAAGGTGCCATTTATTTAAAATGTATTATTATTATTATGATTATTGTTATTATCATTATTATGTACGTTACATTGTTATTATCTAAAATGGTCATATCAAGGATAATGCCATAGAGTATTAGAAAGAAATACTAAAAGAATTAATTAAATTAAATTAATTGAATTAATTAAAAATAATACACTGGTATTATCCAGTGCTATTACATTTTTACTTATTGTTTTTATAATATAATTAGGGTTTAATGATGGAAAGTTCAAACAATCTCTTCTTTTGTATGAGGAAATCCCCTTGATTAAAAGTAATTTAAGAAACGTCAATCTTGTTGCCTTCAAACCGAAGAAAAAGGTCCTTACTCAGTTCAGTTTATTTTAATTGTCCATGTGGAGCAATTAAAGACGCAGGTAAAGCAGTACACGTAACAAGCACCACAATGTAGGAGCAGGATACAGACTATCATATTTTTCTGTAGCCGCTGTTTCGGCCCCGCACGTATCCCTCAGAGTGAGCAGGGCAACACTACAAAATAACTCAATAACAAATAAGTAATTTGGTCGATGTTATCATTTTTGTGCTATTGATTTTCTTGAAATATGTGAGGAGGGTAAATAGTGACCAAATGTCTTCATCTTTTCCTCCAAGCTCACTGTTTTCCAGCCTACAAAGTAACAGATATTATCGGATGTGAATGTGATACAATGAAATGCTTCTATGCTGAGTTCTTATCTGAAAAGTCAGGGAGCGCTTGTATTTGACGCCGGGACGCCAAGATTCAAAAAATGAACCAAGCCAATGAAAACCAAATTATAGATGGCGGGATGGAAATCAACTCCGCCTGCTCGGAAGTTATTCGGCATACGTTGGTTGCGCTAACAAGTGTAACCAAATGTGGAATTTGAAAGAACGCACAGCGTCGAGCTACGCCATTGGCTATTGGTAGACAACGTACAGTTTTTCAATGAGCCGCCATATTAGGAAGCCAAACCCCTCTTTCATTCGGCAAGGGAACGACAGGGTATAGTTCCAGCATAGTTTTAGGAGGTGGTGGTTCTTGCTGAGCACTAAACTCTCCGTCATTGGATCTGCGCAAGCACTATCTGGGTTTGGTGTGTTTACTGTCTTTCATAAGGGTTATTTAGCTTCTCTCTCACAATGGCGACCGCGACTGCAACTCCGACCGGCCAAAGAAGCACGTGCGGCGGCGGCGGCACACCGTTGAGCCCGACTAGGATATCCAGGCTGCAGGAGAAACAACAGCTCAGGGATCTCAACGACCGCCTGGCCGTTTACATCGACAAAGTCCGCAGTTTAGAGTCTGAAAACGACATACTACACCTGCAAATTGACGAGAAAGAAGAAGTGAGGACCCGGGAGATAACCGGGCTGAAAGCCCTGTATGAGACTGAGCTAGCCGATGCCAGAAGGTGTTTGGATGATTCCTCAAAGGAGCGGGCCTGGCTGCAGATTGAGCTTGGAAAGATCAAATCCGACCATGAGCAGCTTCAACAAAAGTAAGCGTTTAAGAATTATAGCGTGTAACGCAGTCTAATACGACCATGAACTCTTAACGAGTCGCTGTAGACTTTGTGCTGACTTTGATTTTCGAGCCATTTTTGCAACATTACGCACGCAGGTCCGGTTGGGGTTACGGTTACGTTTTCTTGTGTGGTGAAAGCGTCACTTAAACCGGCCCATTAAAAACGTTCTTTCACTTTCTTAGTTCGTTGAAACACTGCTACAAATAACAATCTACACACACTTTTAAAACGGAAGATTAATTAACTAAATTTTGAATTGATTGACAGTGGCCATTACCGCCCACCATTGTCTGTGTTGTTGAAAGAGTGATAGTGAAATCGGCCTTAAAAATGCAAACTCAAATGTCTTTTGTTGAATAAATAATCGTATAGGTTAGAAAAAACGCAAATTATTGCGAGTGATTAAACCGTAGCTACACTGGCAGACAACGCAGAAGTAACATTAAGCGGTCATTGAAGGTGACATGATCCCTTCATGGTCTAACTGATTTTGGTAGTTCGTTGGAAAAATGGCAGAAATAGTTATTGGAGTATTGTGTTTCTTGCTATGATAGAAGTTTTACACAGAATTACATTTGAAAGAGGAAATATGTCAGACACACGTTAATGACATGATTTTGATATCCAGATTGTATTTATTGAAATTTGGGTTTGTAGCCCTTTTTGTTTGCACAACGCCCACACACGAAATATGAATGTGTGTATCCTCATATCCGAGGGAACTTGAAGGCAGCAATTGTTACTCACAACTGTTTAAGCGATCAAGTGTGCAGTTGATTGTTTAAAATGTTTTCAGACAAATGTGACTGTGTGTTATCATAATGAACACAAAGCAGTGGGTGTTGAGATGCCTCAAGTTGGCACCGACAGCTGCTGCATGTTTTCTTTGCTTTCTTTCATTTTTGTTTTGTTTAGCTGGGTGTAAAACCAAACCAGCTGAAAACAACTTTGCTCTCCCCAACATCTAAAATCCCACAGAATGGTCTTAAAGTCCGTGTAAAGCAAAATCAGCCATTTTCTTCTAAACACATTAAACAGGTCATAAATGTGTTTACTTAAAACGTGTAAAAGCAATTCGGCCATGTAGAATTTAATTTTGGAGCTAGGCTCACAAACTGTTTTTCAACATTTCTGTGTTCAGGATTTAATGGGCGGGTCAGAAATCATGCAAATCATGGCCGCGTTACGCAACGCGGCCCTATGATTTGCATAAACCCGGCCCTGCTGCGGAAGTGGTATAAATGCGTTCAGCGCGTCAGCTTCAGCGGTTCTCCCACTCGCTCTCCAGTCTCGGATAGCATTGCTTACAATAGTTTGCAGCTAGCTAACCAGTCAGCTAACCAGTCATGTCTCCTCCACATCGCTCTGCATCTTTCCTGGATGCCACAGTGTGCAGGGTGACGGCGCTGTTAGCTTATTTAAGTTTCCTTCGGATGACAACGTAAGGAAACTGTAGATCGATTTTGTCAAGAGGAGCTAACGTTACTGTGGGGAGTTAAACATCACCACCAACACCCCTCTCTGCAGTGTCCACTTTACCCCTGATAGTTTCAGCAGCTATCACCAGGTAATGTCTGGATTTCTGCAGAGTCCGTTGACGCTGGTCACTGGGACCCTCACGAAACGACCCTCTCCGTCCCCGGCTTGTATCCTCTCCTCCCGCCGACAGTGAGTGCCACCGGCCTTATGTGGCCCCCGCTGACCCTCCCCGTCCCACTGACAGCGAGTGCCACCGGCATAATGTGGCCACCGCAGCCAACCCTCTCCGTCCCGCTGACAGCGGGTCCCACCGGCGGTATGTGGCGGTAGTATCGGGGTCGCATTATTGGTGAGCCGTCCCAGTGTGAACGAATAATCCGGAGGCGCGGAGCGAGGGCGTGTCGGTCTGACAGTCTGATAACTGCACAGGTCCTTCACTCAACTAAATACAGAGAAATGTCCCACAAAGCAACGTTACAGGACCGAACAAAAGTAACGTAGTAACTGTAACTGTCTTTGGCAACTTATATGAGGAAAACAAATACCACAGCTGTATGTGGAGAAGCGTCTGTCCTCCTGTCCGTCCTCCGCCTGTCCTCCTGTCTGTCCTCCTGTCTGTCCTATCGACTCTCCCTCACATTTCTGCTCAGAAAACACCGTTTGCCACGCTTGTCACAAGAGTGTTTAACTCACCGAGTGTTTGACGAAAATAAATCACCGCGACCGCCAGCCCTCCTGACCGAGACTTCAGGGAACTTTCCCCCAGAAAACAGCCTCCGTCCCGTGAGTGACAGTCAGATGGCGTCCTCTTTACTGATGGTGATTATGTATAATTATGTAATTTAGCGCGAAAAACTTCACTCCGTCACTTTCCAGGATGTTTGGTGGGTCAGGATCTCAATCACTACACATTATAACAGCATCCATATGATTATAAATTGTCCGCGGGTTTAGATAGACAAGGGGAACACCTGGGGAGACACCGACGTCATTAACATGACGTGTCCCCCCCCCCGCGCCGCATGGGCGTGGTCCCAGCGCCTCTAACTGACACACCCCCAGCGTTTCACAGCAGAAAGAAGTGCTTGTTTTTCCATGATTTTGAGACCTAATTTTATATACCTAGCTTTTTTTTTTAATCTTTCAAATTTGGCTCATTGGTCAGTGATACATGTTTCTATGGTGTGACAAACTCATAACACAATTTTTTTGCCGCTTTACACGGTCTGTTGCAGAGCTCCACAGTCATTGCTAAATAAATGTAGCATAAGAACTCTATGAAGAGTAAACTGCATCCCAGAAACATGTAGTACACACAAGTGCTAATCAGTCTGAGCAGTGAGGTGTGGAGCTGTTGTGCGTTGGCGAACAGAGAAAGTACTGTGTCAAGCTCTCTGACAGTAAAACAGGTGGTAGTGACAGCTGGCCAGTTGACATGACCCATTAGTCCGGTTTATGTCAATTTCTAAAGCTCCAGTGTATCCAGTTTGGGGCAGAAATCAAATGTTCTTTTAACAAAAATAGAATATGCTAATGTTTTAATTATACAATAATCTGAAACTAAGAATCATTGTGTTTTCGTTATCTTAGAATGACCTTTTCATATGTTCAGAGGAAGCGGGTCCTCTTCCATGAAGTCGACCATTTTGCACCACCATGTGGATACGGTTTCTACAAAGCAAAGCACACAAAATGATAAAGTGATTAGCACTGATCAATCAATCAATCTTTATTTGTATGGTGCTTTTCACACATAAAAGTAGTGCAAAGTGCCTTGCAGAGATAAAGAACACCAACAGGAAATAAAAAAGAAAGAAACGGCAAATAAAATCAAGAGAAGAAAGTCAAAAGAACCCAACCCTCCCACCCCCACAGACATGCACAGAGACATTCACAAGCACAAACACACTCATACACATACTCACACATACACACGCAGACACACAGACCCACACACTCACATCCACACATACATTAGCTGTCACTGAAGAGACATGGCCAGGCAGTGAGACCTGAGGCTGGAAGAAGTTACCTTTCGGGGGGCCAACCACACTGAGCGAGATCTCGGTCCAAGGCCGCAGGGAGCGCCGCCACAGAGAACACCCCGCCCCAGGCAGACAGGAGGCCCCGCACTAGGGTGCAGAGCCCTCTACCCACCCGGGCGGAACCGTCCATGGGACAGCACCCCCAGCAGCAGACCAGAGACAACTCTCAGTCTGGCAGGCCCCCACGAGGAAACACTGGAGATTAAAAACTGACAGACTTAAACAATAAAATAAAGTGAAAAGTACAGAGTCTAAAAACACGAGAGACTAAAACATAAAAAAAACGTGAGAAATAAAAAAGAACAGTAAAAAAGGAAGAAATTATGTAATATGAAACGAGTACTGCAAAACAACTACACCATAATTTAATTCAGTGTGGGAGTGTCATTCCATGGCCAGTTTGTGTGAACAACTACCGATCCAGAAGGTGGCAGTCATGCTCCTAAAAGCAGTTTGCCAACCGTCATTAACCAGCAGAGAAGAAGCTGCTATTTTGGTCTTTTACTGGCATGCTAGTCCTACAGTGATTGTTTGTCCACATCAACTGTATACTACTACTAATAATAATGAACAACCAGAATGCAAGGCATATTATTACAGTTGGTTTTTAAACTGATACACAGGTGAAACATAACATTACACAGAGTCCATTTTTCCCACTGTAGCATTTAGCCATGCTGCCAATATGCCAACAACTGACTTGTCCTATTCTGTATCTGATCTGCGGGCCATGCCTTTGACATAGAAATATTTGCAGTGTAGCATGCTGATTGTCTGTCTGCAACAGCATGAAAAAAGGTGTTTTCAACTGGTGCACAAAGCCAAATTGAGTTGCTACATGTAGGGATGTCCCGATCTGTAGGATCGGGGCCGATCTTGGCATTTTTCCGCTGATCGGCATCGGCAATATTGAAAGTGGACCCAAGCCCGATTTTTTATTTTTTATTTTTTTTATATCGGAGCACAATTTGTGGCAGAACGCAGATGCGCACGTAACGTTACTCTGGCAAATCTGTTGATAAAGTGTCTGCAGTGTGGAAATAACTTTAGATTAGATTTAAATTAGAAAGCGAAAGCAGTCCAACGGCGACATGTTACATCTGCAATACGACTGTTTCGTGGAGCTGCATTTAATACTACTCAGTTGATACAGCTTATAAAAAACTAACTCTCAAAGAATACGAGTTCACTCAAGCAATACATGCAAAGACACCGAAGCAAAAAAACACTTGCGGATACTTTCAAAAGGAAAGAGAAATATCCTCGAGACAGCGACATGGCCACAAATATTACAGAGAGCGTAATTAAATGAATCGCTCTGGATAAATAGCTCATGTTCGTGGGAGATAATCAGGGTTTTCTTCGTCACCTGACTCCACTTTTGAGTTACAACGTGCCGGTATGCGCACTAGTTTGGTGTGTCTCATACAGCAGAGCATGTAAAACAGGCAATCGAGGAGATGCTGGCCGCGTGTGAAATAGACGAGCAACACGTCCACATCATTTTACGTGACAACGTAAAGAATTTATAAAATGCAGTGGATGATATGGAGGTACCAAGTGTGAGCTGCGTCTCACACACTTCAGCTGGCTGCACACGAGGGTCTGCTGTCACAGTGCAGCATCACACACTCACCTGCTAACACAAGGACGGTGGAGGCCAATGTTGGAATAGCATGTGTAGAATAAGAAAGAGCCATATGAAAGTTTATACTTTATTTCAACAAAATAAAAAAAAACCTAAGGAACAGCTTGGATGCAGGTACTTTGTTTCTAAATGCAGCTGTATTATCCAGGAAAATATTAGTTAAGGCTGAGTATCGGATCGGGACTCGGTATCGGCAGATACTCAATATTGAAAGACTCAGATCGGGATCGGGGTAAAAAAAACCTGATCGGGACATCCCTAGCTACATGTGAAACATAACTTTACACTCCATTGTGTTTTTGGTTATTCACACTAAACTGATTGGCCACTAAGCTGGAAACACCGGTTCTACCAGTGGTGCCAGAAGTTAGTTCACGGTAAGTTAGTTGGGTGTTCCTGAGAGTGAGCCATGTCCGCCAGTGGTTGTGCCTCCCAGCATTTTTCTCAGTAAAATGTGAGAAAGCAGACATACCACAGTACATTCCTTGCATAGTTTGTCCACTTTAGCAGCAGTCCCACCCGCTCATCGTAACCCTGAGGCCCACCACGAGAAACCAATTGATGTCTGTTTCGACAGAACTCCTCCAACAACTACTTTAGTCACAAACCCATTGAAACTGTATAACTGTTGACTTAACAACAGGCTCAGGTGTGCAACATGTTAGTGAAATACGTGGCATTTATATTTGTCAATAATCTTCAAAGTAGTCATTTTAATGACCGTTATTTGTAATAATCATTGTCAATCTACCTGATTTCCATTACATTTAGAATGTTTGCAGTTGAGGCTTATACGTGTTTACATATATCTGCACATTGCAGTTACAAAAATGAGCCACTAGAGAGCAGGTACCCTCTATGACTTCTCTACTTCTGTTTAGTTAAATACAGTTAACTGGTGGAAAAACTTATTGTTACATGTATATTGTAACTGTGAGGCCTTAGTGTGGTATATTGCACACAAATAATGGAGATTATTTCACTCATTACACCATGTAGACCATCTTTTGAAATAAGAATTTAAAAATGAAATGAGTTGTCATGGCATACAACCAAGTATCCTAGACTAGTATAGATATGGCATAGCTATCTGTGCTAAAAGGGAAAAAACTGAAAATGATCAAGAGTTGAATCAAATCATGAAAACTGGATATCAAATCGAGGATTTGGAGAATCATGACAGCTCTATTATTAAAATCGATATGTTAAAACACTGACTATTACAAAGTCCATGTTTTGGCCAAATATGACAATGGTGACCGGACCAGGACACCGCCCACCCCTCGTATACTGTACTATGAAAATGGACGGTCACTACACCATTTGCTTGTTAACCTTTTTAACCTTTGTATTCTTATTTATATAAGGGTCTTTGTAACCGCTGATAATAATAATTGTGTAATACCATGTCTAGTGAAACCATAATATTTTCTGAGATGGTTATCAAAATGTTAAAATCTCATGTCATTGAAACTCTAGTCATGACAAATGTGGTCAAACTGTCAACATATGAATGTTCATTATTAGTGACCGACCGTTTATCGGCCACCGATATATCGGGGTCCGATAGAACGGCCCAATTTCTATTGGGGGTTCTATCGTATCGGTGAAATGTTGCACCGCTAGAAAAAAAAGTGACAATGACAAAAGCACGCAATTTAGTAAACAACAATTTATATTTGCATTATAACTAATGCAATTGGTTCATTAAACATATTTGTGGTTTTCACAGTAAAAAAACTAACTTTTTCTACTCTGATTTTCTGTTATTTTGTTACTTTAGGTCCATAGTGTTAATATAGTACCTTTAAAATGAAAAAATAACTGTACAGTCACACATGTGAGGTTGTGCTAAAAATAATTACACCAAGTAAGGCAAGGTAAATAGTTTTTAAGGTGAAATATAATGATATAATCAAAAGTAGTCAAAAACAGCCAATTATATCCCTGACGTCCCACCTTCAAACACAGCCTCATTTGGCCATCCATGAAAAAGCTACTTAACCTCCCACTTTTCTATAGAAATACATGCTTCCTACGGGCAATGCACTAGTCGGTTTAAGAAAGCATCTGTCTGTACTACTGTCACTGTGACTGTACTATTGCATAATCATATCGGTGCAAAATCTATGCACAATCCAAGGCCTGTTTTCATTCCAGCTCAAAAACTCACTATTGGTTGCATATCGGCTATCGGTGATTGCACCCCCCCTAATATTCTAATATTGACCATCGTTATCCGGGCAAAAAATCCCTATCGGTCGGACACTATTCATTATGCTTTTCTAAACGCATAGAAGCATAGTCAGCCTGCTCTCTATTAATGATACTGCACTATAGTGTGGTCATTGAACATCCACTCCTTTGTCACTCTGCCTGCTTCATCAGGTTTGGATTTAGGTCTTGCATATGTCAAATCCATATGAAGCTATTCAGGAGCAATGCATGTACCTTGTCTGTAGTCTTCAGGTATTCACACTAACCTGCAGTCCCTTATATCATCGGCGACTGCAGGTCATCCACATGCACTCACCATGCCTTGCTCTCTACATTTCAGCTACAATAAGAAGGATTCTGAAGCAGCCGGAGCCCAGGCGAGGCTTAAGGACTTGGAGGCTCAGCTGAACTCTAAGGAGGCCATGCTGGCTACTGCGCTGTCTGAGAAGAGAAGCCTTGAGGCCACACTGGTCGACCTGCAAGAACAACTGCAGGAGGTAGGGCATTGTACCAACATGAAATTGAAGCTTGAAATATTTTCTTTTCCAAGAACCTGTTCCATTAAACATTAGTGGAGTGACTGAGAGTTCAATGATGCCTCAAAACAAACACGCAATATATAAGTGAATATTATCTGCTTTTATTCTGAATCCTTTTTTCCTATTCCTATTTTTGTTGTCTGGACCCAAAATTGAACACTTTTCTGTTTATTTAGGCATTTTTTAAAGCCCTGCCTGTTGTTTGTTTGTTGTCAGCTGGATACAGGTCTTGCTCAGGCAAAGAAACACCTTGCTGATGAGATGCTCCTTCGTGTAGACTTGGAAAACCGCTGCCAGAGTCTGACTGAGGAAATGAACTTCCGCAAGAGCATGCACCAAGAGGTGAGAATTTGACATCGTATTAAGTCTGAGTAGCGGAGACTCTGGCACTGATATACATGTACATGGCTCAATTGTAATAATGCAGAATTTGATCATTCTTCCCTGTTTTTTTTCAAAAAAAATCAGTGTGTTCACAAAGTATATACAGTTATGTGCTTCCAAGTTCTCCAGCCATCACAACAGATAATAAAGTAAACTAGGAAAAATTAAATGTGTGATGACTTTCAGGAAGTGAAGGAGGCTCGAGAGCGACATGAGTCCCGACTGGTGGAGGTGGACTCTGGAAGGAAACAGGAGTACGAGTATAAACTGACAGAGGCCCTGGCTGACATGAGGGCTCAGAATGAGGAGCAGATCAAGATGTACAAAGACAACATGGAGAGCACCTACATGACCAAAGTATGAACTCACACATTGTCTGCATGCACACTGTCTCAATACATATTCAGTTAGTACTCTTTATAATCCATTCAATGTGAAAGCATTGACTGAAAGGAAAAGCTTCTGTCTGTACTTGCTGTTATAGGAGTTTGGTTGGACACTTAATCAATTGTTTAAAGCTGGCTGCAGGGGTTTGGTCCCATTCAACCAATATTGGATTAGGGAGGCCCAACATGGATGTTGGATGATGACATCTTAATCACAGTCACACACAATCTCAAACATTTTGGATGGTCCGGTGTTTCCCCTATATGCACCTAGCAGCAGCACACCTCGACTGCTGAATTGTATTCATTTTTTTCGTATATTTTTTAGAGGAGAGGAGGGGGGGGAAGTAGGAGCAGCATGATGGGGAGAGATGGGAGAAGAGGAGTTGAGAGGGCTTCTTTTTATTTCTAATAGTAGGTCTATATGAGCGCAAAATCATATAGAGTACCATGGACACTTCAGATAGATAGAATTACTTTAATAATCCCAGACAGGGAAATTATTTATATATATGTCTAGGTTAATTAACACACTTGCAATCAGATGACACAATATGATAACCTTATTTTGCACTTTTACACACTTGGCAGTAAGGTTTATAAGCGAAGAGGATGCTGTCTATAATTTCAAGAAAAATATAATTTGCCTTCCAAGTGATGGCAGGAGCAGCTTAGTTAGCGGTCAGGGTGATGGAATGTTCGTTAGCAGAGCTGCAGCATTATTATCGGTGTCCCAATCAGGCATTAATGTAGTTGGTGCCCTACAAAGTGGATATTGGACTGGCTCATCACACGCCTTAGGTAGTTTAAAGTGCACATTGCAAATATACAAAAACATTGTTTTGAACATATGACACACCACTGCTACAAACTATCCTAGGAGAAACACTGGATGGGGCTCAATCAAATTCTTCCATACCAAACTGGAGACCCATTTCTTTATGGAGCTGACTTTGGGTAGGAGGGCACAGGCATGTTGAAAGAGGAAAGGGCCAGTAGAAGGTATGATAGGAACTCATGTAAATGACTGACAAGATATGAAGTAGTAGACTTTTAAAATATTTTGTTTTTGGTTATATTATCACTTAAATGACTGCATGTGTGAACTTAAGATTTCAGGCATTTAAAAAAGAAAAAAGTAGTTTTCTGTTCTGCTGTTTTCACTAACAGTAGAGTTTTTTGGACTATTTGGACATCACCTTTTGGAGCACACATTTGCACCACACACTTTTATGTAATCCATCAGAAAAGGAAAAAGAACAAACAAAAGAAAAAGGAGATTATTTGGCAGAAAATTAAAATCAGGAAAACATAGTAGGTCAAACCACTTGTAGTACTAACAACATAAAACAATTTGAGTTAAACGTGAAAATACAGTTCAGTGCTTTCTTAGTATTTTGACAAAACGGGTTAAAACATCTGCATATGTAGTGTGCAAGAAATCTATGATCTGTGAAACTGCAGGTGATGCATGCAAAGAAAGCAAACCTACCAGCTCTTTACTAACTTCCTGAGTGTCAGGAAGCGACTGACGCTGCTCAGTTCCTCTTTCAGAGTGTGATGAGAAAGACACAGTGTCGATGTTGCTGACTCTAGAACTAACAATTTGTTTGTCTCTAGCTGGAGGACCTGCGTCGGTTGTCTGAGATGAATGGAGCATCAGCCAACATGGCTCGAGAGGAGCTTAAGGAGTCCACCCTGAGGATCGAAAGCCTTACTGGCCAACTGGCAGGACTGCAGAAGGAGGTTGACATTTTATTTTACTCATTAAGCTGTTGTTTTATGACAGAATTTGAATGGGTTTCCTGAACATGCATATTTGGCAAAAACATATCTATCTCAATACTGTGAACAGGGGCGTGAATCATGCCTGAACTCACGACATAAGGCTGCACCGAACAACTTTTTTTTTTTTTTTTTTTATCAATTTTTAATTGTTGTGGACAAAATATCACTAGAACGACCAGCATGTCAGCAGCACACAACATAGCAGCTTCGTCTTTTTCTAAACTGATCAGTGGGGGTTCCCAACACATCACAAGCACATACCATGGAGTGACTCCCACTCCGCCACACCAACCTGAGGCATTTATCCAAATCCTGCAGCAGCTTGATTCATCCAATGGGAATCTATCTGCCCCTAGATACCTCCGCTTCAAGTGCTTGAGCATGGCAATTGTTCTGCTTACATCCTCCGCATCCACACAACTTATTTAAATTGTCGCATTTATGTGATCCATTACATTGATGCATCGCACCAGCCCTAATTATGTTCTTTCTATAATAAAGATATATCACAGCAAAGGCGATTTATGTGCCAAGCATTATATCATAAGAAATGATCTACAATCAATCACAATATCTGTAACTGAAGGAGAGTGAAAAACATATGGTTAAAATTAGGGCTGGGACAAGGCGTCGACGTAATCGACAACCTAAATTACATTATTACATAATCACCATCAGTAAACAGGTCGCTGCGTGAATCTGTCACTTGCGGGGACGGAGGCTGTTTTCTGGGGGAAAGTTCACGGTCGGGAGGGCTGACCATCACGGTGATTTCTATCAACACAACCACTTGAGTGAGTTAAAGGTTTTTGCCGGTGACAGACGCTGTTTTTCGGGCAGAAATGAGACTACGGGTTGGTAGGACAGGCGGGGGGACAGACGCTGCTCCGCCTACAACTGCGGTATTTTTTCCTTCGCAAGTTACCAACGACAGTTGACCAGTTTGGTCATGTAACGTTAAATTAATCATTAGATTAGTCGACTAATCGAAAAAATAATCACTAGATTAATAATTTGAAAAAAAATTGTTTGGAACAGCTCTAGTTAAAATCAGGAAGTGGTCTGTAGCTTCAGGTTGTGTCTCTATCTGAGCCATTTGCTGAGAAGAGACAACAGAGTGGCAGCAACATGCTAAACTAAAGATCTCTTTGGCAGTAATCAAAACACATGACACACTGGTAACTAACTCTGCTTTATTCAGAGTCTAACAAGATATTCAGGGCTGATGAGTAATAATGGTGAGGTTAACAGAATAAACAGCAAGGCTAAACCTATGTTTGTGCCGATACTTGACCACAAACAGTCAGACAGACATACTGTGGAGAGCCTCTCAGCCCCTCCAAGGCGTAGCTCAGCTACAACATGGTTATCACACTGAAACTTTTACAAATGGCCATGAATGTACTTGGAGTAAGTGTCCAAGCTCCAGCAGACACTCTCCGTTGCCAGCCATCCATCTGACAGTCTGTTTCGCAGATAATGGCACTGTAAGACATTTTGAGTATATCGAGCAGCTCAGCCTTTTTAAATAAAAATCATCTCAGGTGGAGGTATCACGATGTTTCCGCTTCAAAAAAGGTTTGTTGGAGTTAAAGCTGACTCCATTTACCTGGGTCTGTCGTACTGGCCCAAACAGAAAAGTCCAAATGAATCATAAATACTGACTTTATGAGATTAGCAGACCTGCCAGCAGGTACACAGTTTGCATAGCAGGTGTGCACTTTGACATCAGTGACACTAGTATGTTTTGTCACTCTACAACTACACAAAGGCACTGGTGATGCCTTGTGAATTTGACCAACTATACAGTGGTATATTTGTTTAATAGGAAGAGGCAGAAGTAATATGCCAATAAGCATACAGCCTGCCAAAAACCAAAAGTAGAGCTCAGCCTATCATAGTGCCAAATTAATTCCCCATGCCTTCACCCAAATACAAAACAAATATTCAAAAGCAGGGATGACTGGCAAATCCTTGTGAGTCTCTTGAAATTACATTATGCATTTTGTCAATCAACAGCAACACTCTAAACATTGTTTTTATCTGCCTCATTCTTTCCTCACTCTGGCTGACTGTGAAAACTGTCCTTTGAATTCCCTTTTCTAAGGGTAAGCTGGGACCAAAACACAGTATTAAACATGCCTTGGGGCTAGATTAAAGCTACACTTTTAAAAATGGTAACATTAGCTTCAACATTAGCCGCTTATCAATGCTTTTTAACCTTATGTGGGCTCTTCCAGCCTTGTCTATGTTGAGGAGAGCAGAGGAACTGCTCCCACTAATGCCTATTCTGTTTCTGCAAAACCTTTATTAGTAAAAGTCAGTACTTTAAAGGTTTACATGTTTATGCCTTTTTGAACAGTTGTTTCCAGAGGATATTTCTCACAGCACAGCAGCTCTACTCAAAACCGACATGTTTCATATAATTTTAAATTTTGAGGCAACTTAAGCAAACAAATGCAACACCCTCAGTGTCTTCCTCAGATATGCTTTACACTGGTTCTAATTTTCAATCTTACCATGATTTTATTAAAGCTATTAGCAAAGCTTTTCAAGTTAAACATGATCAATTGTCGGCTTGCTGTTTGACCTGTGTGCCATTTCCACCTTAGACACTAATCTCCTTATTTATATTCAGACTCGTGGTTGGCGTGATCGTATAATGGAGCTGGAGGCAGCCTTGGCTCAAGAGAAAGACATGTGTCGCAAACTGCTGGCAGATAAAGACCGTGAGTTGGCTGAGATCCAGGCCAAGATGCAGCAACAGCTGAATGAGTATGAACAGTTACTGGATGTTAAACTGGCTCTGGACATGGAGATCAACGCCTACCGCAAACTCCTGGAGGGAGAAGAAGAAAGGTGGCAAAACAGAAGTTTGCAATGATGTTAATGGGTTACACTCCTGCTGACCTTTAAGTGATCTGGACTAACTCTGTGTTGTTCCCCTCCCCCAGACTGAAGTTGTCTCCCAGTCCTTCATCTCGTGTCACGGTGTCTCGAGCCTCGTCTAGCAGCCGTAGTGTGCAGACCACTCAGGGAAAGAGGAAGCGTGTTGATGTGGAGGAGCAGGAAGCCAGCAGCTCAGTGTCCATTGCTCACTCTGCCTCGGCCACAGGACCTATCAGCATTGACGAGATCGACACCGATGGCAAGTTCATCTGCCTCCACAACGGTGGGGATGAGGTGAGCTCCTTGTTTGTTAGATTTTAAAATGTTTGAGTTACTAGATGTTAATGTGGAGCTGCAGATAAAAATGTTCTATTTGGAGATCGTGTCTATAACCTTTTTGATTGATTGTGTCTCTCTCAGGACCAGGCCATGGTGGGTTATGAGATAATTAAGACGATTGGAAATTCTACAGCCACCTACAAGTTCACACCCAAATATGTCCTGAAGGTTGGCCAGAAAGTCACGGTACGGCACCTCTTTTCAGTACAACAGAATTCCAAACCAAAGAAATCCCAAACCAGCCCCGCACAGTGGAACAGTAAACTAGAGACTGAAACAGGTCTACATAATTGAACAATGAAAATTACATTTTTTTTTGTGGAGATGGATACCTGTAAATCTGAGTCTTTTATGATTCAAACCTATTAACAAATGTCAAAAATGTATATTCGAAATGTTTATAACACAGCACCAAGGGTGTGCCAAAATATCGATACTACAATATATCGTGATATTTCATCTTGAGGTACCTTATCGATACACTGGTGCCAAATATCGATATTAAAAAATTTTAAAAAATAAAAAAAGATTTATTTATTTTTTTATTTTTTTGGCCCACCACCACCACCCCTCTTCGGAGGACAGCTTTATCTTTATTCAAACATAGGTATACAACCAAATAAAATTTAAAAAATGGTTTAGGTAGCTCTGAAACCCACACATATAGATATTTAATGATAGTTGTAGTCAGTGTGTGTGTGTGTGTGTGTGTGTGTGTGTTAAGAAGAGAAACTGTGCAATATACTCTTTGTTTACTTGGCTGTCATTCATGTGAAATTGATTGACAATGTTTGTAATTCCTGTGAAATGGATTCAGTGCAGTCAATAAATTCTAAATTTTTTCAGTGACAGATATCGTGATGTATCGTGGATGAAATTTCTTGCAATATATCGATTATCGCAGAATCGCTGTATCGTGATATTATCGTTATCGTGGGCAAAATATCGTGATGGTATCGTATCGTGAGGTACCTGGTGATACCCAGCCCTACACAGCGCAGCCTCTTACTTTTGTATTCACATACAGGCATGCATGATTTCAAATTGGGTAATTCATTATTTATTGCTGTTAACTTTTGTGTTTCATATTGTATTTTAGCAGATTTAGGACCACAGTGAATGGTTCAGCACACAGTTTACCTAAGCTAGTAACTGAAAATTGTGCCCTCCTTTCTATTCAGTTCAGTCCATTATCAATTTTGAATTGAGAATTGTTTTGAATCAACACCTAAGAATTAAAATCAAACTGGCAGATTGCCATTCACACCTGTATTCTGTCTGCATCAAGAATGAACATCATTCAGATTGAATAATGTAAAGACGGGATGAAAACATAATACTAAAAACATAATATCTAAAATTTTCTATTTAGGTTTTTCTTGCCTTTTTTTTTTTTCCAAAGGTGGCAGAAGGAACACCGTGCAGTTGAATTTCAGTTGGACATTTAGACACATTTATAAGACAGGGGTTCACTTAATTTTGATACTGTGTTGAATATGACAATAACTTGTGTGTCTGTGTGTACTGTGTACAGATTTGGGCGTCTGATGCTGGTGTGAGCTCCAAACCTCCAACTGACCTGGTGTGGAAGAACCAGTCCTCCTGGGCTTCAGGGGAGGATGTGCATGTGGTGCTGATCAACCCTCAGGCAGAGGTGAACACGCACACACACACACACACTCTTCATCCCTGACTGTCACTGAGTCTCTGTATTCTGACCTGTCCATACCTACATGTGTGTTATTTTGCCAAATGTTTTTGTTCTGGCCAAAAAGCGGTGTTTCAGCCAGTTCTGTGTTGGTACCTGTTGATTATTTTTGTGTGTGGGGGTGTAGGAGGTGGCAAAGAGAACCACTACATACAAGACAGCAGTAGAAGAAGAGGCTGAGGAAGAAGATGATAGTGGAGTGGAGGCCACTGAGGAAGATCTGTACCACCAGCAGGTGAGACTACCAGCCTCACTGTCAGCTCAGTACAGACAAATCTAACTGGGACTACTAAGTGTTTACAAATGCATACCGCCACTGCTCAAAAGTTTGGGGTTTTCCATGAAAACTCACACTGACATGCTAAATGAATAAAAAATATAGTACAGACATTACCAAGGTTAGAAATAATTTTTTTTACTTTTGTTACTTTAATTTTGTTCATCAAAGTTTACTTTCAAAGAATTCTCCATTTGCAGCAGTTAACAACACTTAAGTCCGTTGTCATTCTAGCTGTCAGTAGTAGTAGAAGTTAATGCTGGTTCTGATAGAAAGTTGTCAGAATACACAGTGCATTGTAGTTTGTTGCGTATGGGGCTGCAGAGCTGCAGACCAGTCAGGGTGCCCATGCTGACCTCTGTCCACCACCAAAAGCACCAACAATGACACGTGAGCATCAGAACTGGACCTGAACTTGTTTGCTTGCGGCCAGCACCACACTTTGAAAGGCAAATATTAGTGGCGATACTGTGTCCACCCAGTGTGTCTCAGACTCAGCGAAGACACGGAGGACAGGTCGGTGGTCCAAATGTCAGAAGTAGAGCTGTTTGCCTGCACTTCTTTTCCGCTTAGATAAAATGTGTTCCCTAACTGTAGTTTGGGAGAACAGTTTGTTGTGCTCTTTCGTGTGATGTACCTTCAAATGCTTTAAGGTTGCTGGTGTTGAAATTATCAACAGTTGTGCCACCCCTCTAAATTACAGCCTTGTATCCTGAACATTAGGGGTGGGAAAAATAATCGGTTCTTAGATGAATCGCGATTCGGACGTGGATGATTCTGAATCGATTCACAAATGTCAAAAATCGATTTTCTACATGTTAATTGACAACGTAATGTTGACGGAACGCAAGAGGCGAAACTCAGAAGTGCGGAGGTGCAGCGCCCGGACAGTTCACGGCGTGCACACAACAAAAAACATGGGATGGGTCATGAATGTTTGTACTCACAAACAACTCATGGGTGGAACGTCTGAGGCATTTGTTTATGCCGAGCGGCTCGAGAGCAGTGTGGAGACCGCTGTTAGCTGTTGGCTGTTGGCTGTAGGCTGTTGGCTGTAGGCTGTTGGCTGATAGCTGATAGCTGTTGGCTGATAGCTGTTGGCTGATAGCTGTTGGCTGATAGCTGTTGGCTGATAGCTGTTGGCTGATAGCTGTTGGCTGATAGCTGTTGGCTGATAGCTGTTGGCTGATAGCTGTTAGCTGTTGGCTGTTAGCTGTGGCGTTGAGTGTGCAGCGTCCAGGTTAACTTGTGACACCTGTAACTAACTATCGGGTATTTCTGTCATTCCGCCGTGCGTTCAAATGGTTACTTAAAGCCATCGTTCCCAGCCGCATACATCGTTATTAAGCTGATTCCAAGTCGATGTGAAAACTGTAAACTGTCAAACAGCCCACACAGTATGTTGAAATCCAGCCCGAACTCAGCGTGAGGTCAGTCAGCTGTAGCAAATTGTGAGAAGTACCAAGTAGTCACACTGTGAGAAAAAAGTAGGAAGTGATTAGCAAACTCAGATTTTATTTATTTATTTTTTTTAAATCGTGCATGAAAATGTACATAAAAAACTTGCATCGAGATGCATCGAGAATCGATTTAGAATCGAATCGTTGACCTCTGAATCGGAATCGAATCGTGAGGTGCCAAGAGATTCCCACCCCTACTGAACATGTAACTTTTTTACTGGTGGGATTACCCAGAGTAGAATATTGCAAAATAGCTGACATGTGGCCAGCTCTGCCAGACTTACACAAAATCAACTTCTTCTTCATGACTTTAAAAACAGTAGTTGTCAGCGGGGAGCTGTTTCTAAATTGCGCGGTATTGGATCAAGGAACAAGCCCCCGCCCTCTCCAGTCTGCATCGGTGGGACAGATGTTGACATTGTGGAATCATATGAATACTTGGGTGTTGCACTGGGCAATAAACTGGAGTGGTCTATAAACACAGAGGCAGTCTACAAGATGGGCCTGAGCCTGCTGTACTTACCGAGGAGGCTCAGGTTCTATAATGTCTGCAACCGGATGCTCCAGATGTTTTCTCAGTCTGTCTTCGCTGTGGTGTCCTGGGGTCCGTTTCACAAAGCAGGTTTAATGAAAACTCTGAGTCTGTTAACCCTGAAATGAGGGAAACTCTGAGTTTTCCGTTTCACAAAGGGAGGTAACTCAAACCAGAGAAAGAGGGGTAACTCTAGCCTGTTTCACAGAGAGAGGTAACTTAAGCTCTCGGTCAGTTACCATGATAACATATTCTGTGTACCTAACCTGGTCGGGACCAGGTTTTTCTAAACAAACCTCGAGTTTCTCTCTGTCTCCGCCCTCTTTCAGCCACACACGGTATTTGATTTCCTCATTCATTCAGTCAGCAGGCGAGTTTTGGCGTAGTATAGTTCTCATTGATCATTGCAACAATCAGTCAGTAGGCCTACATTAGAAGTTATATTAGGTGGCGACTATTTTCACTACCATGGCATGTCCTTTTGATAATGATCCCGTGGATGAAGGTGCAGCATTACTGCGCAGAGAATTAAATATTCGTCAGGAGATGATTATCAGACCGCGCACAGATGTTCTTGCATTTCCAGACAATTATCTTTTTGAGCGGTACCGTTTCACGTCACAGTCCATCATTTACATACACAACCTAATCCGTCCTTACATTTCCAACATTACCAACCGAAGTCGTGCTCTCACATCCCAGCAGATATTGTGTGTTGCGCTGCGTTTTTTTGCAAATGGGAGTTTTTTATACAACGTCGGAGATGCAGAGCACTTGAGCAAGGCAACTGTATGCAGAGCGGTCAGAAAAGTGTGCCTCGCCCTGAAACGGCTACTACCATCTTTATCATTTTCAGCTCCTCTGCCTCCGTTAGAGGTGGCGGTGCTGGGCCACCACCCGTTATACGGGCATCTGCTTTCTTTCTGTTGGCTGAGTAGAAGTCTGTGTTAGTTTAAATAGGCTTAACTATTTAACAGAACATGATATAGATGAGAAGACATTTATGTGTGTGAAAACAGCATTATGTTGGGGATAAAACAACTGTAAAGTCAAACAGCCACTAAATATTTACTTTACAATGTAAAACATGATCAAAATGAGGTACCCCCATGAGATTATGCCGAGGTCTTACCTGTTTGAACAATGTTTTTATGTTTCATCTTAAACTGCTGCCAAGTGCGCTTCTTCCCCGCGGGATTGCCCCTAAATGAAATAAATTAATAGGCTACCACTCAAGCAGTTTCCCCCTGTAATATTATTGTGATTGCAAAGGACTACATTTAAACTTACACATTGACCCGAGCACCAATGTTCTCCCACGCTGTCTCCCTCTCTTTTGCTGCTGCAGCGGTGTTACACTTCCTTCTAAAAACGTGCTCAAACTCACCGTATGAGCACATTAATATTTCCAATTTCAGTGGGGTGAAAAACGTAGCCCTCCTCTTCCCCATTGCCATGGTGACTCGTCGAATCAGGGCTCCATTGATGCTGTCTTTTTATACTTGTGGTGCACGTGTTTAACTCCAGGTTAAACTACTCCGAGTTGATCAAACTAACTCAAATCTGCTGTTCTGGAACCGAAAACTCAGAGTTTCCTATCTCAGAGTAGATCAACTCAGAGTTCAGGGTTAGACTCAGAGTTTGTTGAACCTGCTTTGTGAAACAGACCCCGGGGGTGCTGGCATCAAAGCTAAGGACGCCAACAGACTAAAAAAACTCATCAAAAAAGTAGAATCTGTTGTTGGCTCTAAGCTTGTCACCCTGAAGGAGGTCGCAGAGGACAGGATGCTGGCAAAACTGCTGGCAATCATGGACTATGCACCCCCCTCCAACTCTGGACAAGCTTACATGGATCAGGCATAACATTATGACCACCTGCCTAATATTGTGTTGGTCCCCCTTTTGCTCCCAAAACATCCCTGACCCATCGAGGCATTGACTCCACTAGACCCCTGAGGGTACGCTGTGGTATCTGGCACCAAGATGTAGAAGCAGGTCCTTTAAGTCCTGTAAGTTGCGAGGTTGGGCCTCCATGGATCGGACTTGTTTGTCCAGCACATCCCACAGATGCTCGATTGGACTGAGATCTGGGGAATTTAGAGGCCAAGTCAACACCTCAAACTCGTTGTTATGCTCTTCAAACCATTCCTGAACCATTTTTGCTTTGTGGCACGGAGCATTATCCTGCTGAAAGAGGCCACAGCCATCAGGGAGTACAGTTTCCATGAAAGGCTGTACGTGGTCTGCAAAAATGCTCAGGTAGGTGGTACGTGTCAAACTAACATCCACATGGATGGTAGGCCCCAAGATTTCCCAGCAGAACATTGCCCAAAGCATCACACTGCCTCCGCCAGCTTGCCTTATTCCCATAGTGCATCCTGGTGCCATGTGTTCCCCAGGTAAGCGACGCATACACCCGGACATCCACATGATGTAAATGAAAACGTGATTCATCAGACCAGGCCAGCTTCTTCCATTGCTCCACAAAGCAATGCTCCACAAAGAAATGTCCATCGTGTTCCATCTAGCATGTAAGCATGCTAAATAATTCCGTTACTGACCCGTTCTACTCTGCTTATGATCTGTGGTCATGGCTCTGCCAGAGTGAAGCATGCCGGTCCTATTGTGATCGTTATCATCCACTGATGTGTTAAAACGGACACACAAAGCCAAACTGAAACCACAGTGGATCCTTACATTATTCAAGCTGTTAGTTTGATCGCAGGATTATGTACTTGGCCAACGTAACATGACATAAGGCCATGTTTCTTCAAAAGGTTGAGTGTGTTTCAACTTTCTTGTCTCTTTTTCTTACCTTCATTAAAATGAATGGGAGGACCTGCATTTTCACTTCACAGCTAGGTTTGGTTTGAAACCAGGCTGCAAACAAGGTTTGAGGTTCAAAGGAATACATATTGACATATTGATAAATAAACTGAGTGTTGATTGAGATGTTAAGAGTTTGTTTTACTGCATAAGCAAGGTTTTGTATACCTTTTTAATGCCTCAAACAGTGTTTTGAATGGTATCGTTACTATTTGTGTGCAGGGAGACCCTCGCACTGGCAAGAGGGGCTGCTCCATAATGTGAATCCAAGGGAGCCACCACCACCACCACCACCACCACCACCTCCTCTGAGCCCAGCCAGTCAGCTGCCAACTATAACTGTAGAACTATTTTTCTATCTTTTGTAGTGTATTTTGATAAAATGTATGAATTTATTTTATCTTTTTATTTCTCAGAAGAGTGCATAACTGCTTTTTGTAGATGTATATTCATCATCAAAACCAAAACAATGTCGTTGTTAAACAAAATTTTGTATTTGAACAATACAATTAGCAAAAAGTAGCTCAACCCAAGGACAGGCTTTACAAAAACAATGTGTTCTGCTGCATCATTTTTAAAATAGAATTCAAGTGTGTTATTTTATTCATTTTTTATTGTTGTTATTATTATTATTATTATTATTATTATTATTATTATTATTATTATTATTATTATTATTATTATTATTATCATTGATTTTAGACTTATAGTTACATAGATTGCCATAAAATGTGACTGATTAGCGGAAGTCATTTTCTTTCCAATATGCTAAAAATCTACTGTATTTAAAAAAGAAAATTTGCAAAGAATGGAAAGGTCAAGTACACTAAAAGTGCCACAGTAATAGGAGGTCATGTAACAGCCTCCTTCTACCAGTCTGGACGATGTCTCTCTTTTTTTTTTTTATTAACCATGATTGCATGATTGTATTCATAAGGGGGGGAAGTTGAGTTACCTTAAAGACCCTGATGTGTAGGTTTTGAAACTGTGGCTTTGGTGACTCCTTGTGGTAGAATGAAGAAACATCTGAGCTAAGGACAGTAGTAGAAAATGAACTGAAGACTGCATCAGTTTTCACAGGACCGTGTCATTATTCAACAGACTTTTGACATGAGATTGTTATATTTCTCCACACAGGGCTGTAATCTGATGTCATGCAGAAATTACGTTTTTCTTTGCATACTTTAAGGAAGTATTGCACCACTAATTAAGGAGTGTTGATTGTATTCTTAACTTTTGATAGTGATAACTTGTGTGTTGGTGTGTTACTATGCATGCAATGGCTGTAATCTTCATAGTTGAATGATTAAATGTTGTTTTCTTTTACTTATGTTTCACTTTATTTCCAGTGGTATTATCTCAGACACATAACTTGATATTTAAGTTACCATCTAAATAAAGCATAGCAATCAAGAAGCAGCAACATAAATAATGATTTTGTATGAAAAATACTAAATAAGCCTCTACTAATTTTTATTGTGTTTTTTAAGCCAAATATAGAACAACTACTGGTCTTCTTCAGATTTGAAGATTAAATATCCCCTTTTATCCAGGACAGACAATTCCATAAAGAGTAGGACCTGTCTGCTTGTGGAGCAGGCAGAGAGCAGGATCCTCCTGTTCTGGTACCTACACCAGCAATGGTGGACTATGGAAAGCTACCAATTCCAGTGCTCTGTGATGGCCTTTACCACCAAACCAGCCAAGCGATGAAAATACTTTAAGTAAAGAAAGGCTTAGCTGCAAAATGTACCAGAAGTTAGTATTTTCAAAGCATTATAATGGATCTAATTTAACAACACAGGTTTAGCTAATCTGCCATAAAGAACATAATCAAGAGAGGTTACAGGTAGCACAGACCAAAGCAGCGCGTATGGCACTGGGCATTCCTTTACAGTGTCACATATGGAACATCAGCCACTCCAGTAGATTTTGACAATTTTGCACAATCCAGGGCCTCTGCACAACGAGATGACAAATACAAAAGCTTCAGTAAAAAGTTAAACTTAAAAAAAAAGTTAAAAAAAAAAATGTTAAAGGAGGTGTTAGTCTCTTCATAACAATGGTGTCTGTAGTCAGAGACATACATTTGGATACATTTCCACTAGTCAAATAATTTTGCATTTGTTTTGCATGACATACTTCCTACCTACCTATGCAGGTCACCCAGATAAACTTATTGAAAAAATCATGTCTCTGCCAATTAATTTTTTTATTTAAGATAAAAAAGCAAAAAGAAATACCAAAAGAAACCTGCACCCAATATACCTTTCCCAACCTTTGATAGGAGTAGTTTGACAGACAAACATATCTTCAAAACCCAGTTCAAATAGCCCTGTTTAATCCAGACTGCTATGGACATATAGAAAGACAATTGAGATGCATAATAAATAGATCAAAGTAAATGTATATTAACTCATATGCAGAGGTAAAACCTATGAACTGACCTGTCTGAGAGTAACAATAAAATACACATTAGAACGAGATAAAACAAAATACTTTTTCAAGCATTGAAGGTAAATGTGTTGTCATTTTTTTAAAATTACAAGTGTTTAAAAAACGAAAACGATGGTTGAGTCCTTTGAGGCATGGAAAATAGAGTGTTGATGAAGAATTACTGAGTCTCAGTCTGAGAATTGAAGCTGCTCTGTAGTCTGGTGGCACAGCATCGGATACTTCTGTAACTTTTGTCACTTGTCAGTAGGGTGAACAATCTGTGGCTAAGGTAGACGTCGTCTTGAGAGCACTTACTATTCATACTGTGTCCAATCACATTTGACCCCCAAAGTCCAGTTTGTTTGACTAGTGTGAGTGCTTAATACCTTGCTCAGGCATGCTACACTTCCTTGGCCCTGGCCTGGCTGGAAGAGGTGTGCTTCACATGGTATGGTATCTCTAATGCGCAAGCATAAACAAGAGTGTGCAACGTGGACATGAAGGATGATCATGTGTATTACGCAGCCTTACATAATGAAGACATACCAAAATATCACAAAATAATAAGCCACAAAAAAGACCTCAGTAAAGTCATGTTCTCTCTGTTGTTCTCAATTTTGCTGTGGCCATGCTACGGCACGATGATGTATCGACAAGAATGTAGCCATGGTCAGGCCTGGTTGCAGCCAGAACAATGTGAGTGCAGGGAAGCAGAGGTATAGCACAGTACGGAGCAACTTGTGAGTGCACCCTCGCCCTTTGGGCTCTGTGCAGACATCATTATATCCCAGAACAAGGAAATCATACTGTTAGTCACATCATATGATCTTACTTTATGAGACATCTGCAATCAACTTATGTGGTTCTCAACTGTATTTTTTTCCGTTTAGGTCAGAGATTTAGCTATAGTGTTGCTGGAAAAGCTTGACGAGTTAAACCACATATGAAAGTTTGGTCTTTCAACCAAAGTACCCTTCTTTTAACCACCGAGTAGGGTTGCCAACTCCCTGAAAAATAAATAGGGGACACAAAAATTTTACAAAATACTGACATTTATTGGACTTAAAAAACATTCTTATTTTTTCTACATACCATATCTGCCTCTGGCGTTGCCTGGTGGACAACAAACCAGTCAAGGGTCCACCTGGTTGTCCCTCACGTGTAGACCACTAGATGCATGCTGTTTCACGTCAAACAGTTCACCATGGGCTACAGAAAAAGTGCACAAGCAGACATTATCTACACTATTTCCAGCCACGTTTTCTTTTTCTCATTCGAGTCTGTAGTTTTGCAGCCTTTTCTTTTTTTATCGGGGGAGTAACGTTACTGCTCGTGGTGGAAGGCGTACCGTCTGCAGTGTCCTGTGAACCTGTGTCGTTGTGAGCCATGCTGGATTGTTTTGCCAGTTGCCTCAGTCTCTTGTCTTCCGGTATCTTCTTGCAAGAAACAGTACCTCAGCCAATGAGAAGAGCCGGATTCTGCATTGTTATTCTCGTGTGTGAGTGTGCTGTCAGCTCATTGGTCACAGAGCAGTAGAGGGCTGGCAGTAAGATTACCGTACATTTTCATTTAAAACGCCCTGTCATTCATTGACTCTGTTGACATTTTAAAGACCATTTTGATTCTCACGGAAATACGGGACAAAGTGCGTCCCTTTTAAGCTCAATACGGGACGCGTAACTTTGTTTCTAAATACGGGACGATTCAGTATTTCAAGGGACGGTTGGCAACCCTACCACCGAGGTACTGACATATCAGCTACTCCACTTGTTGGAATTGTTTCTTCATTTTTTTTTTTTTTGTAATAAGACAATAAGCAAGAATACATTTGAAAAAAAACCTTACATGATCAATAATCAGTCATCTCAATTGTATTGAACATTGACCTTTATTTTTCAACATTGACACAACATTGAGACAAACCAAACAACATGTTTCAAATAAAAAAATAGCCTTTGGTTTAAGTTTGTGCCTATAAATCTATAAATTCAAAAGTGTCAACTGTCAATGGGGAATTCTTGAAAAACTTTAATCAGATCGACTGTGGCTGGTTGTGTGCAAGACACTGCATCAGGAGAAGATGTTAAGGCTAAATTTGACTTCAGTTGTGGCACATGACCCTCACCAACAAAGAGTATCACAGGGACCAACTTCACATCCAACACATGTTGACTTTCTCTTATCCATGCTGACTGTGGCATGGATGAAGGGCCTACAGTTCAGCACTCTTTCTTAAAGGTATACTATGCAGGGTTAGTCAGTTAATGTTTGAAAACAAACCATTCAAAGTTCCCCCCTTTTCCCCAGCTCAGCTATGCTGAGCTATAGTTGAGCGAGCTAGAGAGTTGTTACTTTCTGATTGTTTCATGGTGGTTATGCCCTTAAGCACAAAGTAACACAGCTTCACCTCTGCGAACCCCTGCAGGAAGGTACCACAATGCAAGATTTTTGTATAAAGTCAGTTGAGGTACACACCTTTTCCTGTCAGCTTTCACACAGCCTGGCAGCTAATCAAACAGAGGAGAGACAACAGTGACAAGTAAATTCAGGCCGAGGGCACAGTCTAGCCTTAGCCTTCTGTCATTGGTCCATATACAAACTGTAGTCCATCCCCCATGAGGAGCTAAGATGGCTGCTTCATCAGCTGACAGTATCCTTGTATCCTGGTGAGGCAGACCTGTATTGTATTCACAATCTGTTTGAGAATAAAGTGCTTGGACCTGTGGCCATTCACACATGTGACATCAGCTCTAAAAGAACATCTCAGAGCAGTGCTATAAAGTGCAGTGAGACCAGAAGATGAGCAGAGTCCGTCCCCTGATGAGAGCCTGTCTCTGAATCGGCTCTGTGCTCAGACTATTGACTCTTTGGATGGCGTCTTCCCTCGCTGTCCCCTGTGTAAGGAGTGGAGCGCTGATGTTTCACTGTGGGATCTGGGCAGGAGGAGGACAACTCTCTGATTGGACTGTCGCCACTCATTGTACAGTCGACAGTGATATCTCAGAGACACCTGGTGAAGACAAAGTGAACATAAGAATTTAATCTCACAATTTTCTGTAGGTTCCAGTAATATTTGTTCTTATAGTGTACTGAAGTTGCATATCAAATGACATGGTTGTGCCTTGATTGGGATTTTTGATTTGAAAGAGTATTAAAATATATAAATTGTGATTACAACTAATCTATCTGTTCCTAACTGTTAACTTTTCTCAATCTAAAGTTTAACCTCAAAATAATAATTAAAGTAAGACAAAAGATTACAGCAACAATTTAAGTAGCCCACGTTTATCAGAGTTTCCCAAAACACATTCCTGAAAATTCACAATAAAAGCCTTGTTAAGAAATGAAGGGTTTCTGTCTACTGAAACCCTAGATGGCTTTAAATCTGAAATAGACAGAGGAAGGGTTGAGTTTGGATCAACAGCATAATGCAGTCATTTTACCAGGGCAAACAGGAGCAGCAATTCCAAAGGAGGGTTCGTGCTGCAGGCAACAAAAACAGTGTGCAATGCTAATGAGCAGCAGAAGAACCTGCCCCAACTTGTTCCTGATGAGAATTTTCTCCTGTGGACGACAGTGTTTCAGTGGCACTGTGTGCACAACTCTCAACTCTAGTTCAACATAACATGACACGATGCACCACCAGTCCCTCCAGATGTTCCCTCCGGTTGAGCTTGCACCAACTCACGCAAATTCAACCAATCACTGTGAATTCCTTGTGACCTCACCATTTGGCCCAATCACAGCAACTTTCCCTCAAATTTGACCAATCGCTGTAGTCCTGAAATTTTCATTTTTTTTAGAGCAAACACTATCTCACCATGCCTCTGTCTCCTTCCACTACTTTGTGGTTGTACATACTGTCTCCGACAACTTGTATTGAGGAAATCACCGTGACATCAGTGAACTTTCCCCCTGAGAACAGCCTCCCTCCCCACCAGTGAGAGTCAGACAGCATCCTGTTTAATGATTGTGATCAGTTTCTACTGATCACAATCTCATCTCACAACTCATAATACTAACCAGGGTCCAGAAAAGGTAAATGATGAAGAGGGCAACAGTAAGTGAGATAAGCCCCACAGCCTCCAGCCGGCTGGCGAACTGAAGGTGATCTATGGCACCGCGAAGGCAGAGCCAGCCAGAGATGGTGGCCAGAGGGGTGATGAGCAGGAAACAGACCATGTCACCAAACAAGGTACGCTTCTCCTGACGAAGACTTGGGTTCTGCATCCACTACAACACCAAAAAGAATTTTAGCACAGTCAGGTTGTAGATCAAATGTGATGCTGAAATGATTCTGTGCCATACTGTAGCTTTCCTGACCATCCTGTACCTCAAGCAGCGACCTGGACTTCCTCTGCACAGTGAACTGGTAGTGGCAGAGCTCACAGAAGCTGGTTCCTGAGGCAGACAGCCAGTGCTCCAGACAGCTGCGGTGGATGGTGGCCAGGGTCCCTGAACATTCACAGGGGGACAGCAGTTCCTCCTGGGCTCCGCTGTCATGACAGATACGACACATGGGGTTCTCTGGCACGGCACTGAAGACAAAAAAGACGGAAGACACTTTGACTTCCACTCAATAGGTGATAAGTTTGTTTCAGAGAATGTGATACAAAAATGTAATTATGTTAATCAGCATAAACTGCAGGAACATAACGTACAAATTGCTGGAAGCACACACAATGCTACTCCTACCACATTTTTCATTGTATTCATCCCATTCAAACAATTTCAGGCAGGAGAGAATGTTCAAAAATCTTACATTTTGACACTTTTTCAAAACTTAAAACTCATTCACGCTTCCAGCTAGAAACTCCATTCAAGCTATATTGCTATTATTATAAGCTATTATTCATCTTTTCAAAATACTCAACTGTCTTTGAAGCTCGGCCATATCTTAGTTATAATGGAAGATGATTAGAAATCACTTCCCACTCTTTTTCAAACTCCCAGTCCTTCAAACTTCCGTTCACAAAGATTAGGACATTCTCATATGAATTACATTTTTTCACATTATTCATAAGTTTAGAGAGGGGGTTGTAGCTGATTCCGTGGTCTGTCCAGGGACCATGGTCTCTGGCACAGACCAGTGGTCACAACCACTAGGGGCGCTAAAGATACTGGTCCTGACCAGCTCCTCAGTGATCTGCCCTGTGGTTTCTGTGGTCTGTGAAGGGCTTTGGTGTTTTCTCTTCTTTCCGGTCGTTTTGGCAGCACTGTTAGCTGGATAAATGTCAGAGATCATAATCCTTTGTCTATAAAATACACTATATCAGAATTATTATGATTAATATTGTTATTATCATTGATTATGAAGATCTGTGTGGTCAGGACCAGCTGGTCTGTGGCAGGGACCAGTGGTCACTACCACTAGGGGCGCTAAAGATACTGGTCACGACCAGTGGCACAGTGGTCATGACCAGCTTCTCTGTGATCTATTCCGTTGTTTGGACCAGTCGAGTGATCTGTGGAGTGTTTGTTTGTTTGTATTAATTTTTAACACAACTTTTCCCTTTTCTCACTGTGTTAGCAGAATAGCCTAAATGTGAGAAGCCGTTTGTCTATCCAATGTTATTGTGACTATTAACAGAAATCATAATAACAATGATTAAATTGTTATTATTAGTCGTAGTTGTATGAGTAGTACTTTCATTGTAGCTGATTCCGTGGTCTGTCCAGGGACCATGGTCTCTGGCATGGACCGGTGGTCACTACCACTAGGGGTGCTAAAGATACTGGTCTGTCCTGTGGTCCTCGTCATCTGCCTGTTGTCTTACTGAGTGGTCTTTGGAGTAGTTATTGTACATTAAATACACCTTCTCCCTTTTCTCATTGTGTTGGCAACACTGTGCTGAATAAATGTAAACATAAATAAATAAATAAATACAAATAATCATCTTTTGTCTGTCAAATATTATTGATCTTTACTATTAATGGAAATCATTATAGAATAGAACAGAAATAGCTTTATTTTCCCTGAGGGGAAATTTGCCTTGGGCACAGTGCTACAATGTGTTGCTTCACAGAAACAAGCATACCTCAACAACAGACAGACATAAAAACAATTATAAAATCAACATTAAAACATCTCAAAACATGGAAGACACTATACATTTTAACACTGACAATGTGGCAGCTTAATTTTAGTTCTGTTGTTCAACAGCTTGATAGAAGTCAGGATGAACGATAACTTCAGTCTGTTTGATTTGCACTTTGGCACTCGGAGTCTTCTTTCTGATAGCAGAGAAACAATAATTAAATTATCATTATTAGTTGTAGTTGTATGAGTAGAACTATCGATTATGCAGGTCCATGTCTTCCTGACTGGTTTAAACTTTACCAATGTGTTGCATTTTAAAAGCTTGTCACATTACCCTTTGTATCAAATCTTGGTCTAGAAACTAATATCAAATAAATGTAGCTGATCACTCGATGATTGTTCCAAGGATTTTCTCTGCATAAAATCTGGAAAAAACCCTCTAATCTCACCAGGATGTCAATTGTAGCCTGCATAAAAGAAAACATTTTAGTAGGAAAAAAAATTACGTAAGCAAAGATTAAGACGGATTGTCGGAATGTGCCTGGGAATCCTAGCGAAAAGTGTAGTGACCAGAGGAGTACTGTTTGTAGACAGTGAGTGCTGATGGCGCAAAGACTCATGGGAGCAAATTCTCAAGTGTTGATGAGAAATCGTGGATTTAGAATGAACATAGGTATATGATCAATACGATCACATCTGGTTTCAAAATTGGAAATTGCTCCTGATTTGTCATGAACTGAATCACCAACCGTTTCCTTCATTTCATTGGTTTAAAGGTAGGGGTGGGTGATACTGCTAATTTTGGTATCAATCCAAATAATTACAGGGCCAGTATTGCCGATACTGATACCGATACTATTATGTTCTTTAAATAGAACAGGGAGTCCACTGATTACCTGATTGTCATTCCATTGATTTAAAACACCTGATTCTAATTTCACCTTTAAATTAACTGCCAATCCTAGAGCCTTACATACTTTTGCCACTCAGAGATATGTAATATTGGATCATTTTCCTCAATACATAAATGGCCAAATGTCACAATATTTTTGTCTCAATTGTTTAACTGTTTAATCTACTTTTAGTACTTTAATGAAAATCTGATGATGTTTTAGGATTATAGAACATTTTACAAGTTCACAAACTTTCAAACTTCACTGTATATCTTTGAAGTTCATATATTATGAAAGCTATGCTATGTGTTTGAGATTTCTTTTAATGTCTGCTCTTTATGAGAATGTTGTTTATGTACTAAATCTGTGTATCAATTCTCATTATGATTTATGGTGTCTAGTTCTCAAGGCATTCTGCTTAACAGCACAGAGGTGCTGTTAAGCAGAATGCCCTGTGTCCAAGATCTCAGCTAAAGGAGAGCTACACATATATTCCTGGTATTATTCAAAGACTTGACAGCATTTACAACCCAACTTGCCTTCTTTAGTTTTCTATATTACAGCACAAGTAGGGATGTCCTGATGAGGTTTTTTTTACCCCAATCCTGGTCCGATTCCTTTAATATTTAGTATCTACAGATACTGAGTCCTGATCTGATACTTAGCCTTAACTAATATTTTCCTGGATAATACAGCTGCATTAAGAAACAAAGTACCTGCATCCAAGCCGTTCCTTAATAGGATTTTTTTATTTTGTTGAAACAAAGTATACTTTCATACGTCTCTTTCTTATTCTGCATGTGCTGTTGCAACATTGGCCTCCACCTTCCTTGTGTTAGCAGGTGAGTGTGTGATGCTGCACTGTGACAGCAGACCCTCGTGTGCAGCCAGCTGAAGTGTGTGTGAGACGCAGCCCACGCTTGGTACTTCCATCACATCATTGCTATTTTCATATTCCTTACGTTGTCACGTAAAATGACGTGAACGTGTTGCTCGTCTATCTCACACGCGTTCAGCATCTCCTGGATTGCCTGTTTTACATGCTTTACTGTACTAGACCCACCAAACTAGTGCACATACCGGCATGTTGTAACTCGAAAGTGGAGTCAGTGAAATGTTATGCCGATATGGTAGGGCATACCAGAGATTCAAAAACTCCAGGTGATGAAGGTGACCCTGATCCTCCACCAGAGATGAGCTGGTCATCCAGAGAGATTAATTCAGTGAGCTTCTCTGTAATATTTTTGACCATGTCGCTGTCTCGAGGATATTTCTCTTTCCTTTTCAAAGTATCTGTGAGTGTTTGTTGCTTTGATGTCTTTGCCTGTGTTGCTCAAGTGAACTTGCTGTTTAACTTTGAGTGTTTTTGTTATTAAATGCCGCATCAAATGAGAAGAATTAAGTGCAGCTCTTTTGTTACCTCTCCACGCAGCAGTCGTATTGCAGATGTAACATGTCACTGTCGGACTGCTTTCACTTTCTAATTGAAGTTATTTCCACACTGCAGACATTTTAGCCAAAAGTGTGCAAGAGTAACGTTACTGGCACATCTGCATTCCGCCACAAATTGTGCTCTGATGTAAAAAATAAAAAAATCTAGCTTGGGTCCATGTTCAAAATTGCCGATCCTCGATCATTGAAAAAATGGTCAGATTGGGACATCCCTATGTCACAGGGGCTAATTTTGTCTATTAATACAAGCAGTCAGACAAATCTAAAATCTCTTTTAATCAAGGAAGCTCTTTATAAACAAGACTACAGTAGTCTATAATATCAAGACTTCATCTTTTCAAGACCAGTATCTGTGTAATCCACCTCAGAATCAGCAGTCAACATTTTTTCAGTGAACTTTCTGTTGAACTATTTCATCCAGGACTATTTCACTGAAATAAACACACTCTGCGACAAAAGTATTGTCATCATCCCTGTTACTTGCGTCAAGTGGACTATTGTGAAAAATTAGACACAGTGCTTTAAATACATCCTTGACCTACTGCTGTTTGGCGTACACGTCCAACCCTGGAGAAATCAGCTGGCCATCCAGCTTGGTCGACACCTGACTGTAACACTGATGCTTCTCACTGGCTGACACACTGCACTCCTCCATGGTTTTACCTGGGACAGGTGGCTCATCAGAGAACTGTTATATGTGTTCTGAGTCCAGCTCAGGTTGGGCTGATCGACACCTGTTTGGTAAAACTTCTGGCAACAACGTACTGCGATTGGTCATCATGACACCAGACAGTGGACACAGACATTTCCCATCTGCAAAATTAAGACAGAGGTGATTCAGATAAAGCAAGGATGAGGTCTGTGACAAACCAGATGCTAAATACTCCACTACATTCACCAGAGGAGGCACAGCCACTGTTTGAGCCAGCCTTTCCTGTCGTAACGGGAGCAGGTCTGTTGTGTTGCAAGGTATGAGGCTCTCCAACAACTGGGGAGTGTAACGTTATACTGACTAGTCAACAGCCAGTAACGCTCAAAATCAAGTTTGAGGGTTTTAACTTTATGTACAGCAATGTCAGCTATGTCTTCCCTGCTGAAAAAAACAGCAGAGACCAGCACCAAAACACAACCTATGCTGGTCTTGCTAGTTGTGTTTTAGTGCTGGTCTATGTTGTTTTTTTCAGCAGGGTTAACATTGCACACTGACTAACTTAATGTTACGGTTTCTGCTACGGACAGGAGGTTTCAGATATGTACTAGATTTGACAAACTGACGCTTAGGGTAAACAATATCTCAATGCTGGTCGGTTTGTTAGTACGGATTTTTGATGAGAGGCAAACCAGCATGGTAAACCAAGTACGTGCCTATAACGTCAGCGTAATCCAACAAGCAGTAATGTCAGCCAACACCTGAACAGCGTGTTGGTGCTCAGCACGGATGATGGGGCATGCTGAACGGGCCCATTTCCAAACAGGGGAACATTGTTTTGATGACAACATATGGGGAAAGTTTACCTAGCTAACGAGCCAAAGCTTTTTTCTACTTCTTTCAAATGTCAAAGACTTACTTTTAGTCGATGTCCTAAATTCACGGTGGCACCAGCTTGAAAGACAAATTAGGATTTAAAGTAGTAATTTCTCCACGACCCATGTATGTTGTCAACTGCGCTGTCAAGTCAGGCGGGCCGCCCTGAACTTCCGCTTTGAGCTCGGAGGCGTAGTTTGGTTCATCTGCCTGCTGCTGACACATTTCCGGCCTGGTCCTACTTTACGGGCAGACTCCTCCCCCTCCTCCCCTCTCTTCTTCTCTTCTCCTTCTCTTGTCCTCCTCTCTCCTCCCCCTCCTCCTCCTCCTCGGCTAGTGTTTGTGACTTCCTTGATGGACAGCAGCTGTTTGGCCCCGCCCCCTGCTGCCACCGCCTGGTCTCATCCTCAGAGGCGCAGTTAAGCTCCAGCGAGCCTTATGACGTGGCATTGCATGACATCATCAAAGCGGGTCGGTGTTTTATTAATGAGTGGTGAGCTACACTGAAGCTACTCACCTAGCAGGTCAGTAGTCAGACTGTTTGTTCTGTCAGCCTAAAAGGATATGTTACATCAACCGACGCTTATTTCGCGGAAACTTAGATACAAATATGCGTTGCACTTTTTCCATAGTCACATTTGTCTTTTGCTAGAGCAGAGTGTATTTGTACACGTGTACAGCTGAGCTGTGGACTGTAGCTTTCTGTTAGAAGTTCACGCTGAATTCTATCCAGACGCCAACATTCTGATGTTGCGTTGCCTTTAAACAAGGGAGCAAACATCTAGTACACGTTGTAACAGCTGTGATGTGTCGTCTATTACAAGACAAAGCTAAATATTTCAAAGTGAGTGCGCTTAGCAGATTGTAAACGGGAGTTAGGATGATAGTTATCGATTGTATTTGAGGATGTATTATTGTTGCATGTTATATGATTCGTGAAAAGCAAAACGTACACAACAAAGGCATGGTTATCTGTATCTACAGTGTCTTATAATGTTAAGAAAGGGGCATCTGATAGAAGTTTTCATCTTGTGCTTTGTTCATGAAGTGTGCAAGTATAATGAATCAAAATCTGCACTTGTACAATCTTGTACAGTTATTTTTGGAAACTGCAAAAGAGAAAAGTAATTTAAAATTGAAATGAGATAAAAAATGACATGGTGTCTGTAATCTTATTGCACAATAGTGCACAATAATTCTCCTTTGTATTGGTTAAGAGTTGAATCAGGATTACCAGAGTTCCAATTTAACCATCAAGTCTCTTTAGGAACTGTTTATATTTTCAAATATCCTTTATGTTATGTAGAATGGACAATATCTTATATCTTTATCATGGTTTGAGACTATAGATGGTCTTAGATTATGGATATTATCAGTGTTGTCTTTTCCTAGTTTAACGTACAGTAAAGTGATGATATTTTCTGAACTCACTAGCCTGTTCTCAGTTAGTCCGATACTTGTCTTTGTCTACTTCCATCATATCTCATTACTGATGATTATTGATCAGATCTCTTTCTGTTTACTATTTTGCCAAAGTACCAAAGTTCATCCCTACAATATCGTTGCAATATCGGTATCTAATAAAGGGCCTCTTTGGTCTAAAATGTTGACCTTTGATTTAGTCACCCAGTCCTCACATTTATGAAGTGCTTTTGAAAATATTTCAAGATACGAATGTATATACAGTCATGGTCAAAACTTTACATCTACTTGTAAAGAACATGTATGTCATGGTAGTCTTGAGTTCCAATGATTTCTACAGCTCCCATTTTTCATTAATGGAATGAGTGGAACACAAACTACTTTGTCACTAAAAACTTTCATGAAGTTCAGTTCAGTAATGGATTTATTATAGGTCATCTGAAAATGTGACCAAATCTGCTGGATCAAACGTATGCGTACAGTAACTATTTGGTTAAACTTCTCTTGACCATTTTCACCTCAATAAGGTGCTTTTGATAATCACCCATGAACGAAAGTTCAACTGAATTTGTTGGCTGCCTGACATAGACTTGTTTCTTCAGCACAGTCCACATGTTCTTGATGGGGTTCAAGTCAGGACCTTGGGATCATTGTCCTGTTGGAACACCCAGCTGCACCCAATAGGCAATCTTCTGCTGATGATTTTAGGTTTTCGTGGAAATATTGGAGATAATCCTCCTTCTTCATTATTCCATTTGTTTTCTCTAGAGCACCAGATACCACTGCTCTGTTTTTCCCAGATGTTGTTTAGATCTATATACCTCACAGCATTGAACTATTCCAGTCTGTAATTTTCTTGTATGGGAACAGCAAGTCACAAAAAACTGAGTTAATGGCCGGATATGACCAATTTCATGTAACAGGTTTCATATACAAATTTGACACGCACAACCAAATTTAATGTAAATAAGTCTATGATCGATATCTGAATTGCTTCACCATGACCTTAGTGTATGTGTGCATGCATTATAATTGTTTTGCTAAAGAAAAAGTTGAATTTGATTCATCTTATGCAGCTATACTCTAGGCTGAATTGAAGGTATAAGGCTGAGAAGATGATGGAAGAGAGTGGGATTGAGACTACACCTCCTGCCAGCCCTTCACCTCCTCTGACTGTGACTGCTGCAGTCAGCTCCGCACCAATGACCATAGGTAAGACAGGACCTTTGAAATGTTGCTATGTGAGCAGTGAACTCCAGTCTGCTTAAGTCAGAAGCAGATTTGGGGCAGTCATTTCTTCAAGTTCATTTCAGATTGGAGAGACAAACCTGAGATGGGTTGTTCGTGTCACTGATACATTACTATTCTGTAGTACGGCATTAGAAGCATACATCACAGCCAGAGCAAGACTGAAAGCTGTCATCAAGGCACCAAAGAGGAGACATCAGCAGAGACTGGAGAAGGACCTCAACACTAACAACACTAAAGATATTAGGAGGAGATTCAAATGTCACAGGCTACAAAAGCAGGAACATCGTGTGTGAGGCCACACTGCAGGATGAGCTGAACACATTTTATGCTAGCTTTGATTTCCTCAACAAAGGTTCAGCTGTGAAGTCAACGCTGCCTCCAGAGGACCAGCCACTGTCAGTAACCACAGCGGCTGTAGAGAAAAAACCTGCCGAGAGTGAATATAAATAAGGTTTCTGGTCCAGATAATATACCTAGTCATCCCATCCCACTCTGACAGGAGACTGTTCCCTCCTGCCTCCAGACAACCATCATCCTTCTTGTACCTAAAAGGTCAGCTGTGTCTAGTCTACATAACTACCGCCCTGTGGCTCTCACCCCCATCCCGATTACATTTTTTGAGAAACTGGTGTTCTAGTACATCAAAGCCTGCATCCTCACCAGTATGTTTCAGAACCAACGGATTCGCAAAGGATGACACACCTACTGCCCTTCACACACCTAGAGAATAAGATCAGCTACATCAGAATGCTGTTTGTGTACTTCAGCTCAGCATTCAACACAATCTGACTCAGAAAGCTGATTTGGAAAACTTAATGAACATAAACATAACATAACGATGAGATTAACTGTGAGAGTTCATATAGGGAGGAAAGAGTGGTGAACAGACAGGAATCTGCTGCTCAGTGTCAGCAAAACCAAGGAGCTGTTTGTTGATTTTAGACAAAAGGAGGCAAAGACACACACCCCTGTCTACATCAGTGGAGCTGAGGTGGAGCAAGTGAACAGTTTTAGGCTCTTTGGAATTACCATCACTGAGAACCTATCTTGGTCATCACCCAGCACCACCCTGGTAAAAAAAAAAAAAGCACCGAAAAGGCTCTAGATCCTACAGAAACATAGGAAGACTAAATTCTGGACCCTTGGTCAACTTTTACAGAGGTTGATGGACAGCATCTTGACTGGAAACATCACAAGCTGGCATGGTTCGTGCAGAGCCTAGGACAGGAAGGTTCTGCTGGGTGATTAAAACTGCCCAGAACATTAATGGTACCCATCAGCAGAACATCAGCGATGTTGGTGAAGTGAGATGTCTGCACAGACATCTCACTTCAACGGATACTAAATGAAAACACTCAACCCAGTCCCGGTCTGTTAACTCTGCTGCCAAAGACAAAGAAGTATCCACTGCCATACCACCAGACTTCATTCACTTCAGGCTATAAGACTCCTGAACTCATCCTCAACTGTCCAAATAGATGAAGCAGGAATCAAGGCCTAAATTATATTTCTTATTTGCGTCAGTGTTGAAATCTACCAGATGCTTGATGTTATAATTGTTGAGCAGGCAAATAAGTGCAAAGGTTTTATGCTTCATGCCTTAAAACAGTCATATACTGCCAATTGAAATCTGTTTTAAACACCCAGCATTGGTTGAGCTGTAATGTTAATTAAATACACTTCTGTATCTTGCTTTAAGTTGTGAAAATAATCACTTCATTGTTAACTTTGGTTACATTGGGCACGTTTTTAAGTCACTCTACAAGTTCGTCATCATAGTAGCAGAACTGGTGAATTAGAATGATAGTGAATGGGCTTACACATGTGAAGCCTGAACTGTACTGAATTTTAAGTTCTTTACTCTAGAACTTGAGCATTTCTGAGTTGTTCTTTGTGTTGCAGGTCTGTCCAGCCCTCAGTCCCTCCCGGGCACCAGCTCTGTGGCCAGTAATAAGTCATCGGTCTCCACCGCTCTCTCCCCTGTTCCTTCCCTCCCTGCTTTCATGGCCACCGCCTCCCAGTTTCCCCCTACCTCCACGCTTGCCTCCCCCTTCACCAGCAACTCTTCCTTCCTTCCTCCCACTTCCCCCGCTGTGCCTCCTCTAAACCCCCCCATCAGACCACCTCTCGCCTCAGCTCCCGGGATGTTGGGCCCTCCCGTAGGGCCACCCATATCCAGCTTTTCCATGAGTGCAGGATATGACATCACACGGGGTCACGCTGGTCGAACACCACAGACACCGCTGATGCCAACATTCTCCAGTCCTACAGCCATGTCAGGTGAGAGCGGTGCTTGTTTTCTTCCTGAACGCACTATTTCCATCGTCAACATGTTTTTTTAAAGCAAAATTACTCATGAAGCCTTCTTAAGAAGTAGTCACTAAATCTGACTTGTTATCCAAAGTCCCTACCAGCAATCCATCAGGATGAACTGATGTACAGTTGTGGTCAAAAGTTAAATACAGCTGTAAAGAAAGTGTATATCTCACGATGGAACTTGAGGTCCAACCATCTCTTCAGCTCTCTGTTTTCTGTGACGAAATGAGTGGAACAAAAACTACTTTGTCATAAAAACATTTAATTACTGAACCAAACTAGTAGTAACCAAGTAGTTTGTGTTCCACTCATTCCATCACAGGAAAACGAGAGCAGATATCCTTAGAACTGAAGATATTATTTACATGATCTATACAAGTGGATGTAAACTTTTGACCATGACTGAAGGTTATTGGTGCAGATTTATTGATTTCTGTTGTTTGACTAATTGATCATCTAATCATTTTACCTTTACAGTATAATCATTGATTGACTGTAGGGGTGTAATTATACAAAATTGATAGCACACGATGTACTGCAGGTATTGGGTCACTGTTTGGTGTACTTTGGTATACAATGACAAATGAAAAAAATGCTTAAGATAGTAGTTTTCATTTAATTGTTTAAATGTAAACACTAACAGTGGATCTAAAGAGTACTCCAGTGATTTCATATATAACCTCTATAAAGTTTGTTATGAGGGTTTTCTTAAAGTTATTTAGAAAAAAAAAATTCCATCATATCTTCCAGGTGTAGTGTCAAACCCCATGGTGCAGCAGCCAGCCATGACCGGAGGATTAGATACTGGGTCTCCCATCACTTTCCCAGAGGAGCAGGATGATCCCAGAGTGTCTGGAGACATCAGCACTGGTGGAGGCATCTGGGGCTTTTTCAAGGTAATACCGCTCTAATCAGATGTGATTTGACACAGTAATGAACATCTCTCCAGAGCAGTTCTGGACAGAGCCCAAGCAGGACTTAAAAAGTAACCACCGTCCCATGCTCAGTGGTCTGCATGTCTGCACCCAGTCCTTACAGTGCATGTGCAACTCTCAAGGGAGATTAGACAGAAGACTTTTGAACGTAGTCTGATGAGGTATATCATCTGCTACTTTCCGCTATTCCCTGCTTTTTGGTGTATTTTTGATGACAAACCTGGTGCGCAAGAACAAAAAAAACAGAAAGGTGAATTCCATGGATCTATTGGTGTAAAAACAAGCATATACGCACTAATTTTGCTGTAAAAATGGTAATAGTGACAAACGACTGGGTATACTCCAGAATCTGATAAACTTTCTGTACTCCCACATCTCCAGACATGGCCCACTTTTCACAGAAGAGTGTGAACTTTAAACAAGAACTACACATTAAGCCAGAAATAAGATTTGAGTTTAAACGCCACTCTGACCATTTGAGTTCAGCCATGTCTGTGTTTTTTTATTTAAATTTTTAAAATTGACCTTAGCCCTAACTCTGAGATATTTTGACAATCAAGCCCTGATCAGTGTTCTGAAAGTCACGTCCCATTTTTGTCTGTGTCCTCAGGGAGTAGCAGGTAACCATGTAGTTAAGACAGTCCTGGACAAAACCAAGCACTCTGTGGAGTCCATGATCACCACTCTGGATCCTGGCATGGCCCCATACATCAGTGAGTTCTCCTACTCAATTCATTGCTCTTTAATGAAGAAAGCTAACTTCAAACGTCCTCACTAAATGTTGCTATATTGTTGCTCTCCAGAGTCTGGTGGAGACATTGACATTGTGGTGACATCAGATAAGGAAGTGAATGTGGAGGCAGTCAGAGACGCCTTCCAGGAGGTTTTTGGGATGGCCATGGTCACTGGAGAGCCTGGTCAGTCTAACATCGCCCCACAGCCTGTGGGCTACGCAGCTGGTGTCAAGGTCAGTTCACTGCGGCTTCTCCAACAGAACAGGACAGAACCACTGTAGTAGATATTTACATTTCTACTTCATCCTTCATACCCATCACTTCTGACCAAAACGTTGGGTGTTCAACATGTATTGTCCAAACTGTTTTCTGAAATACACAGCCTTCCCATTCAGAAAAGGTCAGGCAAGGTCTAAACTTTCTGAACCTCCTGCCATGAAGGAATCTGTATGGGGCAGGACCAGAAAACATTTAATTTTTCAATTCAATTCACAATACTTTATTTGTTCCCAGGGGGCAATTAACGAGGAGTAGTTGTACACAGGCACAAATCCAGTCAGATAGAATTAAATAGACTAAAATAAGATATCCACACCGTCTCCAGTAGCTTTTTTCTTTTTATAACAATCCAATAAAGTTGTTAAGTTAAATGTTTCTATTGTATCTCCCATTCCTCCTCTGTTCTACTTTGATTTCCTTCCTTTTCCCATTTTTGTCATACTCACATTAAGTTACATTTTATTTTCTCTAAACCCCTATAAAGTTTTTAGATTATTTTTTGGTGTTAGTTGAAGATGTATGCCTCTAAGAAGACTTTCAATACACGATTCTCCAAGAAGTTTTGTTCATTTATCTTCATTGATTGCTGAACATAGTCAAACTTGAAGAAATCTGTCAAATCACTGTTATCCACACCCTTATCAGACATGGGAAACATGGACTTTTCCCTTGTCAAATGTACCTTGAAATATACTTGTAAATTGCAACTTCTTTTCATAATTGTAATTTGTTTAAATAATATAATACAATAGGTTTTTCTTTTTTTACAGTAGGTCTTGTCATGTTTCGATTATTTTGATGGAAATGTGTAAGCTTTAGCACTCCTGACAGTCCATACTGTAGCCTACAGTGACACATTAACTTGTAAAAGATATGTTTGGTTTGCAGCACATACAGCTCTAGTGTGTGTTGCTATGTGCTACATTGTGTGTGGCTCGTCCATGATACCAAGGACAGTCACTATGCTCTATCTGAAGACTAGCAGCTAGCTCTGTTTGGGACCCACCTCATCCAGAGACAGTCCCAGACAGGTCTAGTGGTCTGCCAGTCATGACGCTTTGTCTAAATCCTAAACAGCATTCTATACAACAACAAATATTCATATTTAAGAAGCTGTAACCAGAAAAAATAAATTACTAAATAAAGGGATTTGCTATTTATTTTCTGTTGAATAACTATTTAATTAATCAACATCATTTCCGCTGTTGACCTCCATGGGCTGAAAAATGATTGTTTAAACAGTGTTAAAACCTGGGGAAAACAGTGTGACATAGACAAACTCTCGCTATTACTTAGTTCTGAACCTTTGAGGACCTGATGAGAAATGAGGAGACGTTTCTAATCAATTTATCTCCCTCCCTCTGCGTGTGTGTGTGTCTGTGTGTGTGTGTGTGTGTGTGTGTGCGCACATGCAGGGGGCTCAGGAGCGCATTGACAGCCTGCGTCGAAGTGGTGTGATCCATGAGAAGCAGCCAGTTGTCTCTTTGGAAAACTTCATCGCTGAGCTCTTTCCTGACAAGTTAGACATGTTTCTGCTTCAAAACTGTTTGAACAGGCTTTTGCAAAAAAAAATGCTTATTCCAATGTCAAATGAATGTCCTTGATCTCATTTACATATTGCAGGTGGAGCCAACACCCATCTGATTCAGATGTCTTTCAAAAGTCAAATCAGAAAATAGATGAACAGCTTCAGTTATACAGGGTATCTGAGAACATCTTAATAGGAAAAAAAATAGAAAGGCACAATGCATTATATGAAAAGCCAAGGTTACACAGTGTTTCAAAAAAATTCTCTATTTAAATGTCAATAAAGTTCAGTGTCTAGAATGCAGCCTTATCCAAACACATGATATTAGCAGAGACATAGTCGATACTGTTTTTGGGGAAAAAAAGAACACCCTTGACTCTAACTATGTTCCTAAAGAAGAGACCTGTAGTCATCGAAATAGCACAGTATATTATATGTGTATTAGAAGTACTATGAAACGATTTTGAAGAAAATGTAGAATGAATTATGTAGAATTAAAAAAAAATATTAGTATAAAAAACAATTTTAGGTAAAGAAAATGGATCCATTGTAGAAAAAAAGGAAAATAGAACAAGTTAAGGACAAAGACAAAGCGAAAGGTAGCTGTGAGCTTTAGGTCATAAACTCTATGCAAAGCCAATAACACGTTTAAAATAAAAAATGAATATTTAGGGCCATTAGTGACAAGTGTATTCACAGAAAACAATACGCTATTGAAGTCATCCCTTCTCTGTGCCCTGTCATGTTGAGGAGTGTCAATATTTTCATATAAATAAGATTTAGTGGTCTATTTTTGGATCTGTGCTGTGTGAATACCCTTGTCACTATTGGCCTAAATATTCTTTTTTTGATATTCAACTCATAGAGTTAATCACCTCTAGGACATGGATGCCTCAGTGTCCTTTCTCCTTCTTCGTCTTTAACTAGAAGCAAGGAGCACTTCCTGGACTGCTAGAGAGGCCCTATGGATAGGGATACATGTTGTCTTAAGTCTGTTGGTATATTTCAGACCATATTCAGCTATGACTGTTTTCAAAGATTTCTGTCCCTACGTGAAACAACCATTGCATATGCAGCCTACATGCTAAAGGTGGCAAGTTAGTAACACTAACCTGGTTGCTAATGGTACTAATGTAATCAAGCTAGCAGCTAGCAGCCCCCTCCCCACATGCAAACGAAGTTTCAAGCCAAAGTAATTTTTCTAATGTGTTTGTTTCAAATATGTTGTCTGCAGGTGGTTTGACATTGGATGTTTAATCCTGGAGGACCCTTGTCATAGCATCCGCATCGAGGTCTTCACTCAGGCAACTCCTCTGACTCTAGATCTCGTCCAACAGGTACAAGTGTAAACACACAAGTGACACCTTCACATGAACCACAGAGGGCCACTGTGTGAAAAAATTGATTTCGTTTAAAAAGTTAAACTATTTCAAGGAACATTTCGTAACGTTATGAAAATAAAGTCTTATTTTAACCAACAGTCTTAAAGGAGAACTTCGGTCGATTTCAGCATGTAGCTTTATCGCTCAAGCTACCCTTGACTAGCCAGTACCGAAAACGCGAACACTTTTGGTCCACCCCTAACAGGGCTCCTTGAACGGAGAGTTGGCATTGACAGCTAACAGCATGGGGTCAGAACTTTACACTGTGTTTTAAGCGTCTTTACATGCTCCAAATCTCACCCCAAAAGGTATGCAACATCAGCAGACACCTTACAACACAGCACTGTAGCGTTTATGACTCACAATGAATAAAAAAGGGGTTAAAACAGTGTGTTTGTGCAAGCAGCTACATACCGTTTGTTGACATCCATGTCGTAGACCAAACTAGTCGATCCGTCGAGCGTGCGCTTACTCCCTCACTGGCAGCGACGGAAACTTGAATTTTGCAGACAGAAACGTATTCCAGCATTTTCGTTTTTCTGTTCATAACGTACATGTTCATGTTACAGCCTGCCATGATCCATTAGCCTTACAATAGCCTATTATGAGTCTATTCACTATGCACCGAGAGCTAGCTTGTTTGCTCATGCTAATGGTTCTTGCAGAGAGGAGAGCAGAGAGTCCGTGATGATCGAAGCTGTTTCCGAAATAGTCACGATGGAGAGCTTGTCTGATGTCGAAGTGGAAGACATCAACGACGAACCTCTTGAATTTGACGGTAGTACCGGAGTATACAGATGAGGAGTTACTAGCACTAGAGAACGAGAGAGCGGAGAGAGAGAGGCGCAGAGAGCGGAACAGGCAGAGGCGGCTTCACGGCCAAGGACATAAGCGACCTGGTGGTGCTCTTGTGGATGTTGTGTCCAAATGGATACAGAAGAGGAAAGCCTATGCTGTAAGGAGTGGGACATCATACAGCCTACTGTGTCCCAGGATAGCGCACAGTGTGTCACCCGCACAGAGTTCAAACGGAGTTTGCACGTCTATTTGAAGGACGACCAGCCACAACGGTGATGTTTTGGGGTCGTAGAGAGGCAAACGGTGGAAGCTTATATTCTTATATTTCTTCATTCTATTGCCACAATTGGGCATTGCACAAACTCGTACCATTTTCAGTAACTACCGCTGCTTCGATCATCACGGACTCTCTGCTCTCTGTAAGAACCATTAGCATGAGCAGACAAGCTAGCTCTCGGTGCAGAGCGAATAGACTCATAACAGGCTATTGTAAGGCTAATGGCTCATGGCAGGCTGTAACATGAAGATGTACGTTATGAACAGAAAAACGAAAATGCTGGAATACATTTCTGTCTGCAAAATTCAAGTTTCCGTCGCTGCCAATGAGGGCGTAAGCGCACGCTCGACGGATCGACTAGTTTGGTCTACGACATGGATGTCAACAAACGGTATGTAGCTGCTTGCACAAACGCACTGTTTTAACCCCTTTTTTATTCATTATGAGTCATAAACGCTACAGTGCTGTGTTCTTATGTGTCTGCTCATGCTGCATACCTTTTGGGGTGAGATTTGGAGCATGTTAAGACGCTTAAAACACAGTGTAAAGTTCTGACCCCATGCTGTTAGCTGTCAATGCTAACTCTCCGTTCAAGGAGCCCTGTTAGGGGTGGACCAAAAGTGTTCGCGTTTTCGGTACTGGCTAGTCAAGGGTAGCTTGAGCGATAAAGCTGCATGTTGAAATCGACCGAAGTTCTCCTTTAACATTTTTTAAAGAACAAAATTATACGACACCTTTCCAATGTTGGAATAGTATAGTGTTTTTCTCTGTAACTCTCTGAAACAACAGTGTCACAATCACACCCACCTCACTCAGTGATTGATCAGTGGTGTGGCAGTGAGAAAGAAGGTGCACTTTGAACTTCTTTCAAGCTTTTTTCATCCATCCATCCATCCATTGTCAACCGCTTATCCAAAATTGGGTCGCGGGGGCAGCAGCTTCAGTAGTGAGCCCCAGACTTCCCTTTCCCCGGCCACATCACTCTGACTGGGGAATCCCCAGGCGCTCCCAGGCCAGAGAAGAGATATAATCCCTCCACCTGGTCCTGGGTCTACCCCTAGGTCTCCTCTCAGTTGGACGTGCCACGAACACCTCCCTAGGAAGGCGCCCTGGTGGCATCCTCATCAGATGCCCGAACCATCTCAACTGGCTCCTTTCCACGCAGAGGAGCAGCGGCTCTACTCCGAGTCCCTCCCGGATGGCTGAGCTTCTCACCCTATCTCTAAGGGAGACCCCAGCCACCCTGCGAAGAAAACCCATTTCGGCCGCTTGTACCCGCGATCTCATTCTTTCGGTCATGACCCATCGCTCATGACCATAGGTGAGGGTAGGGACGAAGATTGACCGGTAGATTGAGAGCTTTGCCTTCCGGCTCAGCTCCCTTTTCGTCACAACCGTGCGGTGAAGCGCATGCAGCACCGCACCCGCTGCTCCAACTCTCCTGTCAATCTCCCGCCCCATCATCCCCTCGCTCGTTAAAAAAACCCCGAGGTACTTGAACTCCTTCACTTGGGCAAGGACACATTCCCCACCTGGAGTAGGCAATCCACCGGTTTCCTACTGAGAACCATGGCCTCAGATTTGGAGGTGCTGATCCTCATCCCTGCCGCTTCACACTCAGCTGCGAACTGATCCAGTGAGCGTTGTAGATCTAAAGCCGATGATGCCATCAGGACCACATCATCTGCAAAAAGAAGTGATGTGATCTTAAGGTCCCCGACCTGTAACCCCTTCATACCATGACTGCGCCTCGAAATCCTGTCCATGTATATCACAAACAGGATTGGGGACAAGGCACAGCCCTGGCGGAGGCCAACACCCACTTGGAACGAGTCCGACTTACTTCCGAGTATATGCACGCAGCTCTCACTTTGAGAATATAGGGATTGGATGGCCCTGAGAAGGGACCCCCTCACCCTATACTCCAGCACCTCCAACAGAACATCCAGGGGGACCCGGACGTATGCCTTCTCCAGATCCACAAAACACATGTGGTCTGGGAGATTGTACTCCCAGGCCCCCTCCAAGCCCCCTGCCAGAGTAAAGCGCTGGGGCCTCATGTACTAAGACTTGCGTGGATTTCTTACTGGCACATGGCGTACACTAGAATCCAGAAACTGTCGTACGCACAAAAAAATCAGATGTATCCAAGTGTGCGTACGCATGGATCCAAGCACTTTTCCTTTGTCCCTGTCCACGCCCCCATTTAAATATGCAAATTTACTTAAATAGGGCCTGCACCAGGGATTCCCCTCTCTGCACCATCAGATTCACACCATGAGTAAAGGGAAGAAGCGCAACTTCACCGAGCCTGAGCTCAAAACTCTATTAAATGAAGTCGAGACGCGAAGATCTGTATTATTTGGTAGCCTCTCATCAGGGATAAACACCCAAAAAAAGAAATGTGAGTGGGAGCATGTGTTTGAGGCACTGAACACTGTGGGGTCGGAGCAGCGCACACTCACTGAAATAAAAAATAAAAAAATGGTCCGACGTGAAGGTAAAGCGGAGGATTTCGGCCCACCGCCGAAGCGTGACCACAACGGGCGGGGGGACAGGAGTCAAATGAAGGAGGAATACAACATGTGAAATAGATTTAGTTTCCTTTGTTCATGCACCACTTGATTGAATCACTATTGCTTTTTTTAAAAAAGAAATATATGATGATAATAATAATAATAATAATAATAAGTGCTACCATTAGTGGGAAACAAACAGAAGGACAAAACTACTTCATTACAAGGATTGACAAGACTGATCACACTTATTAATGACTGCAGAAGTGCGCCGTGGCTACTGCAGTGTTACATTTCCAACTTTACGCACACGTTTATTGACACAAATACTGGACACAAGGAGACAATAAAGGGCTTATTAGATAGCTCTGCCGCTCAATTTTCACCAGGGGAAAACAAAAACACATATTTGAATGCACGTGCCCAAACGGGCATTGTGCTGGTTTACATTCGGGGCGCAATTAAACGGATAAATTATTTACTCACAGAGAAGCCACCCATCGCGCACCGTGCCAGCCTCCAGCCTGTTACCAACCATGCTATTGGTAAGAATGAATGAGTCATGCGTTGAACCAGGCAAACTTGCCACGATGTTGGTGAGCTGCAATTGCGCATCACATATTATTTGAACATTAATTGAATGAAAAGGTTTCCTGTTGACAAAAACAAATTCATCCTGTAATGGCGCTTTTATAGCAACATGTGTGCAGTCAATAGCTCCGATTACATTAGGGAAAACGGCTCTTGCTCCAAATTGCGCTTTAATGTTGACATTCTTATGATCCCGTCCCACACAGCTGGCATGGCGCGGCTCAGAGTGGACTGGCACACTCCTGACCGGTCGGCCAGTTCCCTCTGGAAGGCTCCTGTTGCCAGAAACCCCAGAGTGGTCAGCACCTTTGTGGGCACGGACAACCCCGGGCTCCTGGCTGTGTTTCCCTCTAGGGCCGGCCGCAGCTCTGCGCACAGCTCCAGTAACATTGGCCTCGGCAACCTAAAATGACTCATGAGCCAGTTGTCGTCATTTGCCAACAGATCTTCCCGTTCTCTAAACATCCTCTCCCGTCTGATATAACCATTTGCGATGTCTTCTAACAAGGCCAAGGCTTCCATTGTTAATGCCATTTTTTCATCACTTTGCGCATGCTTTTATATCCATCCATATGATTGCATACACGTGTGTGTTAATTGTCCATTAATGTGTCTCTGATGTGCACATTACACTGAGGACTAATTGTTTTCACATAATTAACAGTTTCCCAGCATCACCTCTAAGTGTCGCCAAAGGAACAATAGCTGTAGAAACGTGCGTACGCCAGCCATGAAGCTGGCGTGGGGCACTGCATATTTCCAGTCATTTCACTTTTGATACATCTGAACGTTGGCGTGAAAAATGACGTACGCCACGTTTTTGTGCGTACGCAACATTGATACATGAGGCCCCTGGTCCGTTGTTCCACGACCAGGACGGAATCCGCATTGTTCCTCTTCAATCTGAGGTTCGACAATCGGCCGGACCCTCCTTTCTAGCACCTTGGAGTAGACTTTCCCAGGCAGGCTGAGTAGTGTGATACCTCTGTAATTGGCACACACCCTCTGGTCCCCCTTCTTAAAGAGAGGGACCACCACACCTGTTTGCCACTCCTTCGGCACCAACCCTGACCCCCACGCAATGTTGAAGAGGCGTGTCAACCAAGACAGCCCCTCAACACCCAGAGCCTTCAGCATTTCTGGTGGTATCTCATTGACCCCTGGGGCTTTGCCACTGTGGAGTTGTTTGACTACCACAGTGACTTCACCCAGGGAAATCGGCGATGATACCCCATCATCCTCCAGCTCTGTCTCCATTACAGAGGGTGGCTGAGTGGGATTCAGGAGGTCACCAAAGTACTCCTTCCACCGCCCTATGACCTCCTCAGTCGAAGTCAACAAGTTCCCATCCTTGCTGTACACAGCTTGGATGGTTCCCCGTTTCCCCCTCCTGAGGTGGCGGACAGTTTTCCAGAAGCGCTTTGGTGCCGCCCGAAAGTCCTTCTCCATGGCCTCGCCGAACTCCTCCCACACCCGCGGCTTTGCCTCTGCCACAGCCGTGGCTGCTGCCCTTCGGGCCCGTCGGTGCCCCAAAACTGCCTCATGAGTACCCTGGGACAACATGTCCCTGAAGGACTCCTTCTTCAGTTGGACGGCTTCCCTGACCACCGGTGTCCACCACGGGGTCCGAGGGTTGCCGCCCCTTGAGGCACCTAAGACCCTATGGCCACAAGACACAGCTGCAGCTTTAACAATGGAAGCTTTGAACATCGTCCATTCAGGTTCGATATCCCCAGCCTCCACAGGGATGCTAGAGAAGCTCCTTCGGAGGTGGGAGTTGAAGGCTTCTCGGACAGGGGCCCCCCCAGACGTTCCCAGCTTACCCGCACTACTCGTTTGGGCTTACCAGGTCTGTCCAGGGATTTCCCCTGCCACCGAACCCAACTCACCACCAGGTGGTGATCAGTTGACAGCTCTGCCCCTCTCTTCACCCGAGTGTCCAAAACACACGGTCGAAGATCAAATGATACAGTTACAAAATCGATCATTGACCTTCGACCTAGGGTGCTCTGGTACCACGTACACTTATGAGCATCCTTGTGTTCGAACATGGTGTTCATTATAGACAGACCGTGACTAGCACAGAAGTCTAATAATAGAACACCACTCGGGTTCAGATCGGGGAGGCCGTTCCTCCCAATCACGCCCCTCCAGGTATCTCCGTCATTGCCGACGTGCGCGTTGAAGTTCCCCAGTAAGACCACGGAGTCCCCCACTGGGGCCCCTTGCAGGGCCCCAGCCAGGACCTCCAAGAAGGCCGCATACTCCGAACTGCTGTTCGGTGCATATGCACAGACAACAGTCAGAGTTTTTCCCCCAGCCCTTAGGCGTAGGGAGGCGACCCTCTCGTCCACCAGGGTAAACTCCAACACGGCGGCGCTCAGCCGGGGACTTGTGAGTATCCCCACACCCGCCCGGCACCTCACACCTTTGGCAGCTCCGGAGAAGAATAGTGTCCAGCCCCTATCCAGGGGTTTGGATCCAGAGCCAAAGCTGTGCGTGGAGGCAAGCCCCACCAGATCCAACCGGTAACGCTCAACCTTCCGCACCAGCTTCGGCTCCTTCCCCACAAGAGAGGTGACATTCCGCGTCCCCAGAGTCAGCCTCTGCCGCCCAGGTCTGGGTTGTAGAGGCCTGTCACCATCACTGCCATCCGTGTGGCAGCGCACCTGACCCCAGCGGTTTCTCCTGTGGATGGTGAGTCCACGGGATGGGGGAGGGAGAAGTGCCACGTTGCTCTTTCGGGCTGTGCCCAGCCGGGCCCCGTGGCAGACCCGGCCACCAGGCGCTCGCTCACGGGCCCTCCGTCCAGGCCTGGCTCCAGACGTGGGCCCTGGGCTTCCTCCGGGCAGGGTCTCTCGCCTCACGCCTCTTTTTTCATTCTTGCTTCAACTGTTTTTGTTTTCACCTGAATAGCCGAGTGAAACAGGCTGTATGGCTCTAGACTGGCAGAAAAGCCTGTCAAACCGAGATGCACTGTCATTCCTATATATAAGGTTAATGACATCACGGCTGCACTGTCTGTATGACAGCCAGCGCTTCATTCCACCTGCCAGTGTGGTTCCACACACTTTTCGATAAATACACAGAACGTTCTCAACATAGTTGACACCCCCTTGTCATGTTCAGGATGGTGGGGGCCTCGGACCTCTCAGTTCACTTTATTTGAATGCTGTTTGAGCATAATAATAATGTATAGTGTGAATTTCCTTGGCACTGGCCCCTTGCATCCATTAGTGGTGTCACATCTTTTGCCTTTTCATGTTTCAACCACTGTGGTTTCTACTCGGTTTATTGTCACTGATAAGAAAAAATTGGCTTGAGGTTTTTAAAATGTTTTTTTTTTTATTTGATATCGCTCACAGCAACTCATCAAACATTTTTGCAACTATCCCCTATGCAGGCTCAGTCTCTGACCCCTCCTGACTACAACCTGCGCTGGTCAGGTCTGATTGTTACCGTGGGTGAAGTCCTGGAGCGCAACTTGCCCAACATCAACAGAACAGACTGGCATCAGGCCATGACAGGCATGACCCAACGCCAGATGATCCAGAGTGCTGCCAAAGCTCTGGCTGGGATCTACAAACAGCAGCTGCCACCCAGGACTGTGTGAGGCTGAATGGTTCCAGTTTTTGTCATAAACTGGGAGGAGTCGGAGACATGTTGGGGGGGCGGGGGGGAAACTAGCTGATTGGACAGCAAGACTCCTCATAGCTCTTAATCTGTCCTCCATGTGTGTGTGTGGGGAATAGCCAAATATTCTCATAAGGATTTTACTGAATGCCATCAGATTTCAAGTCAATACTTTGTTGCCAACTCAGACTTCAAAGAAGACTTAACCATTAACTGATCATCTCATCATTGTCCTTGAAAGATTGTTACTCATCACGTGTTTCAATATGAACAATCTAAACATATATTGTGGTAATATTTCATCCTCTGGTTATTTTCATGAATGCTTACCATTATTCTAGACTATTGCATGGACTGACTGTGTCCCAGTTTTATTCTGTAAACATAAATTGGTTACAGATCCCAAACTTTGGAAAACCTACTCAAATCTTAATGAATTTATTTTTAAAGAGACCCAATCCAAAACGTAGTAGACCCAGACACATGCCAACAAACCCAACATAGAGAGAACCTGAAACCTGTCAGACGCATCTGTCTGATCCAGTTAGACCATAGATAATCTGAACCTGGACTGGACCATGGATACTAGAAAGTGATTGGACCCATGAAGTCCTTCACTGTATAATGTAACACTGTAACTCCTACTTTGTGTCGCAGTTAGTGTTCAAAACACTAGTATACTGTTTTGTAATATTTGGACATGACAGAAGGTATGTGCTGATATTGCATGACTGCCAGTAAAATGATAGTTTTCATTACTTTATTTTTTAGTATTCTTTTGGTGTATATTTGGATTTCTAAAATGTTGCTACAGCTATCAACCCATTGTCCAAATTTTTGGGGAAATTTCTTCACAGCTATAAATAACTCGGCTGAATTTAACGTACAAAGGGGCCCTGCTGCTAAAACAAGTGGCTGGGCCCTGTTAACCCATCATTGTTCACGGTATTACTAGGATTATTGGTTATGATAAATTTATGTATGAAATGAATTTTTGGTGTAGTAAACTGTTGATTAAACACAAATTAAATGGGGATATGCATCATGTAGGTATAATAATGGCTTTAAAACTAGATTTTGACACAGGGCCTTAAAATCAGATTATAGACAGGACCCATCTTTTATAATGTCAGTAGATATTGTGCTTTTGTGTATATTCCCATGGTTTCAAACCTGGAGTTTTGCAAATTACCATAAATCATTTTCTGCACAGTTAACCTGCAGCCTTAGAGGAGGCCCTGGGGGTTGGGTGCCCTGAGACAGTTTACTGTTGAAGCTTTTTAAAGCACTGAATCTGTATGAAGCAATTGTGCTGAAAATGGTTTGGTGTTTTGTTGCAGTCAGAATTGTGATCTGTGAGCGATTGCCTGTGTTCATTATCAAGATGACACTACTGACATTAGCGTGGCGTAACAAAGCCTCATTTAATATTATCAGTAGATTTTTGCTGCATTGAAGCAAGGCTTCATCACTACTTTCCTGCTTTGCCCTCAACACCTCACTCTTAAGCCAAGCAAATTTAGTGCATGCTGGTCCATCTTCACATAGTTATGTGAATGCATTAAATTCATTTAGAGTCACCAGGCCTTCAATAGTGTGCTATGGGGGCACAGCTAGTTGTGTGATAGGTGATATCATCACATTGTATATATAATCTGTTGTGTAGTACCAGATTAATTGATTCTTTCTTTTTTTATTGGAAAGAATGTGCCCACCATCGCTGCCAAGCACATATTGCGACATATGACCCTTGTTTGAACATCCAATCAACAAGTCCTGCTATGTTTAGATGTCCTTACTGGAAGTCTTGGCATGAACCATGCATTATGCCCTGAGAAATTAACGAACACATTGAAAAATGCCCCATCTCACAATGTTAAAGAATAGAATTTTAAAAAATCTTAATTTTCTGACATGTTGTAAATAATTTAACCCAAAGAGAATAGTCACATTACAGCCCTACAAAAGTAAGGGCTAATCTGGGGCCATATCTATAGAAACTCTGCAAGGAATTCTCTCCAGTTGTTTGTATACCTTTAAAAAAAATAGTCTGATTTATTAAAATCCTGAGTATGCCTGCCAGTGCGCAATTTTCTTTTATAAATTCTGAATCAAATTGGAATTGTCTGCATGTGGATCTGCCTCATATCCTGCCCCCTACATGCCCACCATCCACCAAAAATGGTCAATGCACCCCATGAATGTAAATGGTTCTTTATGGTCAATCATAGCAGCAACCAAGAGAACATATTATTTTTGGACAGTAATCCCGATGATTGTGGGTGAGGTGAAAGTTAAAAAGCACATATTATTAATTCTTCCAGTATTTATATGTTAACAGCGATCAGACTGACTGCTTTACATCTTGCCAAATTGATTATGACAGTCAGTGGTATCTTCCACCCTGGAATATAATTTTACAATGGATGTTTGATGGGTGAACACTTTTTATTTAAAGATCCCCTCCACATATGTTTTAAGACACAGATCACACTTGTGAATGCTGAATTTTGAACCAGGATTGGCTTCCATACAATTTTTTATGTCACAAATCATACTTATATGCTCATCTTTGTAAAAAATGTGTTTTTTATAAAAAAAAAAAGTATCACTTTCAGCAATGAATCTGAAAACAGCCTTCTGGTACTCAGTACAATGATGCTAAATATCAGAAATGGCAAGCCAGACTTCCCTGAATCTGAACATTTCAACAGCTGTGCTGCTCTCTACCACAGAGAAAAAAGCAGAATTTGATTTGACTTGGTTTATATCTTTTACAAGTGAGAGGTTCTTATTGAATAATTGTATCTTAGTAGTACAAGCACAAACAACACCACATATGATAAAGGATTTGTAAGTAACGTGTCACCTGAAGTAAAACTAAATGTGTGGGACGCATTGTTTAATTTTTACATTCAGGCTTCAATTCACACCTCATGACATGTATTGTCAATTTCACGGTTTCCTAAATGTTCATCTGCTTTAATCAGAGTTTCTGTACACACGTGCACATATTCTTGTCAAGTATCCCAGCAAGCAATAAACCTCTTTTCAAAGCACACCAAGGCTTCACACTGTATGCTAGAGGTGAGAAAGTAGAGCGGTAAACCTTGGGCTCTGCAGTAAGATGTATTGTATCAACACAGAATTGCTTGACGAGTTGTTTTTAATGGTCTCAACTTTTGCATGGGAAGGGGAGTTCACCCTATTTTGGACCCATTTTGTGTGCAGCAGCCCGTTATAAATGAGGTGTCAGGTGGACTTTAGGTGATAAGAATATTAATTTATGTACTTTCTTCTAAATGTGCCTTCTTACACAAATAAATCACTTTTTCATGCCTGTTTGTATTAGTGCTATGTTGTTTGTTCTGCATTAAACTAATACTGTATATTCTGTCGGTATGGTCGGTCCCATAGCTACCACTGAGGACACAGAGGTCATTTTTTTATTTTAATCCAGTTATATCAGTGATATTATGTAGGGCTTCCAGACTTGGCTTCTTTTTTCTATATGACACATTTTTAAACACAAAGTGTGGTTAGGGCTTAAAGACTGTAGGAAGACCTTGTTAGAAAAAAAAAACAATTTCTTAATTTTCTGACATAAGAAAATCCAATTATATGATAAACATTTTCTGCATATTTTTACTGAAATGTTATTGGACATAAAAACACTGTCACGCTCTGGCCTCCCGACTCTTAACCATGAGTTAGTGGCATTGGTTAGTGGCGTATGCTAGGGACCCTTTTTGACCAGGAACACAGCGTCCCCCATCCAACCAGTGCTTGCTGGGTGCTCTGCTATAAGCATGCACTTGCACTGTAAGGTAAAAACACAATTTGACCCATGACTAATTGCATTAGGATGCCAATAGTAACCTGGGGCCACATTTATAGAAACTCTGCAGAGAATTCTTACTAATTGTTTGCATACCTTCAGAAAATATTCTGATCTATAAAAATCCTGCGTATGCCTGCCAGTGCGCGATTTCTCATATCCTGCCCCCTCCATGCCCACAATCCACCAGACAAGGCCAATGCACCCCATGAATGTCCATGCATAAATTTGAGCATAAATGGTTCTTTATGGTCAATCATAGCAGCAACCAAGAGAAAAAAAAATTTTGGGACAGAAATCACAATGATTGTGGGTGAGGTGAAAAAAAAAATAAATATATATATATATATATATATATATATATATATATATATATATATATATTTTTTTTTATTTATTTTTTTTTTCACCTCACCCACAATCACTGTGATTTCTGTCCCAAAATTTTTTTTGAAGCTATGTCTACAAGCACTACATAATATCACTGATATAACTGGAATAAAATTAATCAAAAATGACCTCTGTGTCCTTAGTGGTAGCTACATTTAACAATAACCACAAAAGGTTTATAGATATCGTCACAGTCCCACAAGGTACTTTTTATTGCAATAGTGTGAAAATCGGTATATATTTATATCCCTATATACAGTGGTATGAAAAAGTTTAGGCACCCCTCTGAGGCTGCATAATAATTTACTCAGTCTTCACAGAAAATGATCACAGTGGCATACCATTCATCTTCTAATAAAAGCTGAGTACTGGGTATTTTCCAGACAAAGATTTTTAGCGTAGCATTATCAAATGTATGAAATTAAACAAGACGTGAAAAATAGGCTGTGCAAAAATTAGGGCACCCTTGTCATTCTGTTGATTTGAATACCTGTAACTACTTAGCCCTCATTAATTGGGACACAAAATTGGTTTGGTGAGCTCATTAAGCCTTGAACTTCATAGACAGATGCATCCAGTCATGAGAAGAGGTATTCAAGGTGTCCAATTGCAAGTTGTTCTTCTCTGTGACTCTCCTCTAAAGAGTGGCAACATGCGGGCCTCAAAACAACTCGCAAATGACCTGAAAACTTGTTTTGGGGTTTTGGGGAAGGCTACAAAAAGCTATCTCAGAGATTTCAGGTGTCAGTTTCCACTGTGAGGAACATAGTGAGGAAATAGATGACCACAGGCACAGTTCTTGTTAAGGCCAGAAGTGGCAGGCCAAGAAAAATATCGGAGAAGCAAAGGTGAAGGATGGTGAGAACGGTCAAAGACAACACACAGACCACTTCCAAAGACCTACGACGTCATCTTGCAGCAGATGGTGTCACTGTGCATCGTTCAACAATTCAGTGCACTTTGCAAAAGGAGAAGCTGTACAGGAGAGTCATGCGGAAGAAACCTTTTCTGCACATATGCCACAAACTGAGTTGCTTGAGGTATGCGAAAGCACATTTGGGTAAGCCAGCTTCATTTTGGAATAAGGTGCTGTGGAATGATCAAGCAAAGATTGAGTTATTAGGTCATAACATAACAAGGTGAGTTATGCATCGCGGCGAAAGGACAGGGTAGAAAACGCTTGCTACCCACAGTAAAATTTGGTGGAGGTTCCATCATGCTGTGGGGCTGTGTGGCCAGTGCCAGTACTGGGAATCTTAAAGTTGAGGGTCACATGGATTCCACTCGATATCAGCAGATCCTTGAGAATAATGTTCAAGAATCAGCCACAAAGTTGAAGTTACGCCGGAGCTGGATATTTCAACAAGACAAGGACCCAAAACATTGCTCAAAATCTACTCAGGCATTCATGCAGTGGAAGAAGTAAATGTTCTCGAATGGCTATCCCAGTCCCCAGGCCTGAATATCACTGAAAATCTGTGGGATGATTTGAAGCAGACTGTCCATGCTCGGCAACCATTAAACCTGACAGAATGTTTTGTAAGGAGGAATGGTCCAAAATACCTTTCTCCAGAATCCCCCCTCTCCAGAACCTACACACTCTTAAGAGGTTATAGGAAGCGTTGAGAGGCTGTTATTTTTACAAAAGGAGGCTCTACTATATATTGGTGTTTACGCACCTGTTTAATTTTGTTTTGATGCATATCGCACATTCTCCGTTAATCCTATAAACCTCATATCACTACTTGAAATATTACTGTGTCCACGAGTTATTTGATGGATCAAAATGAAATGGCTGATTCAAACACTTAATGATTAATACATGAAAATAATGGAAATTGTCAGGGGTGCCCAAACTTTTTCATGTGACTGTACAGGTGAGTTGAATGTTTAGTTCATGTGGCCGCTGTATATTAGAGGTCTATGGCATGCTCCATTTCAGATGCTCTCAGGGGTCTGGCATTTGGACACTGACTTTGGCAACTGCCACCCTGAGATTCATTATCCAATTAATTTCAAACTACGTAAGTTCAACCTGAATCATGTACGCCTGAGGCCTGTACTACAAAACAGGTTCAACAAACCAGGATGTCATTCCGTTGTCTGGCTTCATGGTCACATAAACTTGATAAGTCAACCCAGGTTTTCCCAAATTGACAATAAGTGCCTTCACATAAAAGGGGAGGGGTTTGTGACCATTTACAAACATGGACAAGTCTACTGGAAGCAGAGCAGAATATTTCATAAAGAAGAACAACCTATAATGTTAGACAAATAGAACAGCTGACAAAAACAGACTTGGGAACAAATAAAAAAAATAATATTTAAAGTACTTTAATATCTTAAAACAAGTACAAGGCTTCGGTGCTTCATTCAGTGTCTTGTAAGATGATTATTGGTATAAAAAGCACAATGTAATGCAATTGACACTGCTTAGAGCAAACTGGAAATAACTAAAAAAAAGAAGACGACTGTACGGGGGCCTCAGACAGAAGGCAGTGCTTTTATATGTGTTGTTCTGTTACCTCAAGCAAATGTACCCCGTTAAGTGAACCACTGTCAAAGCTCCCAGATTTAACCAAGAGTTACTTACTTGCTTAAAAATCCTGCTTTGTAGTACAGGCCTCTTGTCTTGGTTGACTGTAAGCTGTTTGCCTCCTGTCTTTTTCCACTTTGACTTTGATGACACAGTATCATCAAAACTGAAGTTAATTTGCACAGAAAAAGGCTGTGAATCGACCAGCATTCTAAACCTAAATCAAATCTATTTTATTTATATAGCCCCAAATCACAATCACATCACCTCAGTGGGCTTTACAATCTATACAGTGAACAGCATCCTCAGTCCTAAGAGCCTCGATCAGAGTGAGGAAAAACTTGCCATACTGAGAAGAAAATAAACTTTAACAAGGGAAAAAAAGAGAAAAACCTCAGGAAGAGCCACAGAGGAGGGATCACTCTCACAGTACAGGACAACAAAACCAGTTTACAAATTCCATTGACAGAACGTCTGATACAATTAAACTATATAACAACATATATTAAGAGAGTAGATCTGCATCAGTTTTGTCCTATGGAATTTTCTGTCCTCAAGCTTAAAAACACCGGATTCAGGTGATTTATTGACAAGCATACTAAAAATATTGTTACAAACTGTTGTAAAAGATTCTGTTGTTGTACTGCTAAGTGCTGTGGAAATGATACCTTATTCATGCCAAGATAACATGTAATCATGGAGGAAGGGTTGAGTAAAACAACAGCAAGGACACAGAGAGGCTCCTTACAAAAATATGATTAAATATACTTACATACAAAACAGGGAACATTTGAAATAAAGAGCTGTCTTTAATATTAACCTACTTCTAATCAAGATAAGATTAAGGTAATTCAAAGCTACGGCCACTAATTTTACAGTAAATAATTAAGAATCTTCTCACGGTGTTGTCAAATTGTTAAACATTCTAATTCCCTTTCAATGTTAGTAAAACACTAAACTAAAATGTGTAAAAAAGAAATGTCACTGTTATATACAGTGTGCCTGCACACACCGTATACACTGAGTGTAGGTTGAATGTTTAACAGGATAAGAAAGCAGGAAAAGGTTTTTCTGCTCCACAGTTGTATTTATTTATTTAATTTTCTACATTTTGACTTGTTTTAGTGTAAATTACAGGACAATGTTACTTTATCGCACAGATAGATACAGATAGATATAGATGTTGGTTAAATGCTCACAATTCCTTGACGTACATGTATGGAAACTGAGAATAAGGGAAGAGAGAGCAGTTTTAAAGGGTTGCAATTTAAAAATCCCAACATTTTTAAATTATACTCCTCACTTTGGTCACTGATCAAAAATCCATGTTTAAATACAGACTAATGGAAATGTGGCCACAACATGGATTCATTTTAGCTTATTTTTCTGTGCTGCACTGGAGCACTGCCAGCAGCAGCAGGCGATTTGAGGGGGGATGAGGGGGGATGCCATCCCCCTTGTTAGCAAAATTACCAAAAAGCATCCCCCTTGTTAACCTGACATCAGTCTCCATCTGCTAGCAGATAGTGTGCTAAAATCACAAGTGGCCACGATCAGCTCCGACGCACAGTGGAGTCAAGCCGGGCACAGCTGCTTTGTGACCCGGCTGCCCGGTTTATTTTTGACGAAAGCCGCAACAAGCTGCACAGAGCAGATCGAGCCAACAGGAAGTCAGAGACACGGAAACAGCATAGAGCCAGTTTTCAAAATAAAACACTCTGTGCAGACTCCCGACTGTATAAAAACAAACAAAAAAAAAAAAAAATCAACAAAGTCTGGCAGGCAAAAGACTCCGCTTCTGAAACGTTCCCGTTATGATGCCGTGCGGAGGGCGGAAGAAACCTGTAGCAGACGCACATGTTTATTTTCAGTAATGTTTAATTTTTTTCAGATGAGTTTTTTCTGACAGTTTAATATTAATAGTAAGTTTGTTATTTATGTTCTAAAACTAAATGTTACTTTTTGTGAGTGTTTTTAGTGTGCCTGTTAAGAACATGGTGGCTTATGTTATGTTGGTAATTGTCATTTTTGTGCTGGTTTATAGTTTAACCATTAGTGAGGTAGCTGTTACATTTCCGAGCTGTTTTACCCCCCGTCGAAACGCAACCTGCAGGAGTGACTTTCTCCATTCTGTATTTGTAGTTTTTAAATATAAGGTCTTCATATCGGACATTATATTCGCTGATACCGATATATCTGTGATAATATGGGATAAATAGATATAATAAATAGATAAAATCGGCCAACAAATAAGTCGGTCAGGCTCTACTATTTTGCACAATGTTCACTGAGTGTCCTTCAAGAAATTTAGATGGTAAAAAAATCCAAGTGTGAGAAACCCTGCCTGAATAAACTCAGTCCACTGCATACAATTTAAAGGTGTACTTACTCAAAACTTTAATTCAGTTATAAAAAGACCATTGTAGAAGGTAGAGGAGGAAGATAACTGGATAAAATGGAATTGTAAAATTAGAAATGTCATAGTTATGGTTAAGAGTGTGTACATAGGTGTGTCGGGGCAGGGTGATGCTCGCGTTGGGCCATCCCCCTTGTTAAAAATTAACAAATCACCCACTGACTGCCAGTACTCCTGCATTTAAAGCAAAATCAGTAGGATCTTTAAAAAACAACAAGAGCCCAACCACCCATAACTCCTGACAAATGACTCAATCGTGGATAAAAAAAATAAAAAAAATCCAATCTCAAAAAGTTACAAAACATTTTCTGAATCCACAGCAAAAGTTAACAGAGTCTAAAGACCTACGCAGAGACCCAGCCTCAATCCAAGTTTCATGGAAATCTGTCAAGTAGATTTTGTGTTATCCTGCTGACAAACCAAGCAACCAAACAACAAACGGACACGGGTGAAAACAAGCTTTTCAGTGGGGAAAACAGACCCTCTCAATCATCACGTATGGACCACTAGTAGTGTGCTGCGGGGTGCATCTACAGAGACCCAGTCCTCTGCGTGCATTTTTTATTTTATCTTACTCGATTCGGGACGTTTCTGGACATCAACCTTTGGTAAGTGGGTGTATGGCCCCAGCCAATAACAGTGTGCAGGGTATGAGGGCAGGATTCTGTAAAAATATAACGACTAGGTACCAGATCATGCATACAAGTCCAGGAGTCCAGAAGAAGGGAAGACTTTGAATGCTGTGTTTAGAACATTTGACTCATTCTGCCTTTAAGTGTTTATAAATGTGTCTTTCCAGACACAATGTCTTGATATAGAGTTAACGTCAGGTAAACATAGTCCTTCTTAGAGACATCTAAGAAATACAGGGGATCCTGGGTGACGTCCGGATTAAAACCCTCCTGGACCAGTTTCACCTTCTGTTGCTTGAAGGTCTCGGTCACATCCAGAGAGGTCTGAAAACACAGATAGGGATACAAACAAGTAATTTAACTTAACACTTAAAAACACGTACTGAAGGTAATGAATATCTGAAAGACTTACCTGTATTCTGAGAAACCATGGCCAGGCATACGCAGGAAGTGTTTTTACTACATGGTTGTAGAGTTTTGTCCCATTTAATTTGTGAGCCGGTTTTAAGACAATAGCAGCCATACCTGCTCGACCTTCATATCCTGCATATACACAATGAAAAAGGTCACCATGTCACAATGAAAATTAGCAAAGTAACCATAACGCCTCCATTTTCTTGCTTTGGTATGTCTATGATATAATGACTATGGAGGGCCTGAAGTGCAACATCAATAAAGCTGCAAAGTGGACAGAGCTGCTGGTACTCAAAGTGTTTAACACCACTGTAAAACATGACATACAGCCATTTGTTAGACAAGTGTGACTTTACGTTTTTTACGATTACTACCTCATTATTAAACACTTTTTTCTTTATAACCTCCCTAAATCTGTTCATTTTTGTCTATGTAACTTATTGTTGTGTTTGTGTTTCACTGTGTTAATGTAGACACCACTGGACTTTCTACTCTGTACCGTCTTGTCAGCTACATACAGTTGCACCCCTATTGCCCAAGTGTATCTCATCTTATTTCATGTTATGCCTAAAATACAAATCTGAAGAAACAATACAATACGTGAACACAGCACACTTATAGTTTATGCCTGCGCTGTTTCTGTGAGGGTGATTTGATTTGACCAACTTTAAATGCTGAAATGCTTTAATAATTACAGAAATGGCGTGTAATTTGTATTCAGTCACTGACTACATATTCAAAGCAATCTGATCCAACCCTTAATCACAGTGCAACATTTAGATTCCACAGACCTGGTATGGTGACTCCATAGACGTTGGCCTCCTGGATAAAGTCAAGAAGACCTAAAACGTCTGACACCTCTGTGGTAGAAACATTCTCTCCCTTCCACCTGTAGGACACAAGGCTAGATACAGTTAGCCTGCAATAACTTTTGTTATTTTTGGCCATCAGAGACTGTTTGTGAACAAATATTGACATCTCAGAATTTTAAAGCTGGTTCAGTTGCCTATTTATGCAGTGTTTCCCACACATTGACTAGCTCGTGGTGGTGCGCCACCACGACCACCACATATTGCGCTTTCTTTTTTTCTTTTTTCTAATGCTACTTATGCAGACGACTGGCGAAAGTCACAAGTTTACGTACCTGAAGGTGTCTCCTATGCGGTCACGGAAGTAAAGAAAGTCCCTGTAATCATGGAGCAGGAGGTCTCCGGTGTTGAAATAGACATCACCAGCTTTGAAAACATTCCTGAGCAGCTTCTTCTCAGACAGGATGTTGTTCCCTGCATAGCCTAGGAACTGGTTCATAGCTGTGAGAGGAGCAACCAGGATCCCTGCCTCTCCTGTGCTCAGAGACAGGATGAAGTTAGTTTAGTAGACACACCTACTGCGAAGACAACTGGCTTTATGACTCTTTTTTTTTTTTTTTTTTTTTTTAGATATATACAGTCTTAGCTGAGAAAAGTTCCAAAAAAGGAACACACATTCTCCATACATTCCATTTCCCCCTTTTCACCCTCCCTCAATGTGAATATTTCCAAGCACTGATACAAACTTCTTTATTAGACTTGATGACTTTCACTTGAAGGACTTGTCATGTGATATATGTACCTATTTGTGCTTGTATGCATCTTCCAGAGTCTGTTCGGACTGGCTCATATGTCTGTGGATCATATCTCAGAAGCTGAAAGGGCATGGAAAGCTGAAAGAGAGGACATGACAGTACCTGTTACATGATGAGCCACGGCTTTAGCATTCAGCGTTTGTCTAACAGGGTTAAATCACCATTGATGTATTTCAGTAAATAAAACTACCAGATCATTGTTAAAAACAATGGTGCATGAAGATGCAACATCCAGTAGCTCGGTTTTTTTTAACATAATTTTTTCCACTCTATTGCTGAAACAAAAACTGCTTGTGGCAGAAAAACTGTTAGCTATTGGAGAAGAAAGCAGATGTTTTGGATTAAGAGCAGCAGACTTTCAGACCATCATGGCCCATGGTGTCTTTCAGCCATCCAACCTGATCGTTTGGACCAGGCAAGAGAGGAAGGGAGTCAGAATACAAGTCATACTAATCCAGCTTGGTTTAAGGCTGCTCCTGGCTGATGTCTGGTCACAGGAAAAGGAAAAGGACACAATTGGACTAAGGCTGCAAAACAACGTGAAATCAGAGACTGTTGTGCCCACAGAGACCTGTCTCTACCACAACATCTCAGATCAAGCTGTTGCAATTGACAGGCGGAACAGGTGGACCATGTTCTGAGACTAAAGTGAGATGAGGAGAGGTGGACTAACTGCGATGCTTAGTGGTCACACGCAGTCAGAGTTGGTGGAAAGTGTATCCAAGATGTCGAACTTTTGACATGAAGTATCGACCACATTATCATCAGCATCATATTGTTGCTGTTTACATATAGTAAACCCTGTGTATACTTCCTAAAGGTGGCCATGACCATGGCCATGTCAAGTTAAGTTTAAAGCAAAGGGTCTTTTGAATGTCAAGTTGAGCTTCAAAGCCCTGCCAGATGATTCTCTCCACAACTTATTTGCATTTAATGTGGATGTGAACTGAGTTACCACCAAATCGGTTGGAGATTCTCTTTTTGTTTTTTGCTTTTCTAGAGCAAATTTTAAAAGTAGGGAAAAGGTGTTTACAGTATGACAAAGGAGTGATCTAAACCCTCATATGTTGTATCTCCAAAAAATACAAAATATAAATAAATGCAGAGTGGTTTGAAGGAAACATTACTGAACACTTTGTACCTTGTTGAAATAGCTCGCCCTGCCAATCGCCCCAACCTCATCAGTGTAGTTGAGGAAGCCGATGCTGGCCTCAGTCAAGCCGTAACCCTCTCTGATCTTGACCTTTCCAAACCGTTTGACAAACTCCATCCAAACATCTGACCTGAGACCACTTCCTGCTGCCAGCCGAACACTGTGAGCTTTCTCCTCTGGAACCTGGAGGCAGAATAAGACTTCATTAAAAATCACTGTCACTTATTCAAGGACAAGTCTGACCTTTGGGAAATATTTGACTCTGGACAAGCCAGTGTGTAAGCATAACAAGATTTATGTTGCATGCTTCTCTGTGTACATAAACAGATCCAGAAAATATTTAGCGTAACTATGCAAACTGCTTCTAACAGCTAAATGAGGTTTATCTGACCAAAGGCTCTCTTTCTCTCATCATGGCAGTAGGAAACTGCTAACTACTAATGTGTGAGTATTCTGCCAAATGTTCTGTCAATAGATCAGTGGTTTGACGGTTTTAAACATTAGATGTAAAGCTAATGAGTACATCTGCAAAGGGATGACCAAAAAGATGGGATTACTTGTAGAGAATGTACAGAACAGTAACCTTACACAGACATGTCAAATTTCATGACGGGAGATGAAGAATCTGACTAATGTTTTTTCAGTGTTTTTGTTCTTACTGTGGGATGGTTGACCAGGTATCGACAGAGCTCTCCGATGTATTGAACCACAGTCACATTGTGTTTCACACAGTCCTTCCAAAACTGACTGGCAGAAAACTTCTTTTTTAACACACATGTTGCACCTGTGATCCAAAGAACAGGATGGCAAGGCAAACAGGAAGAAGTGTAAGACAATGTACTGCTAAAAACTTTTTTTTAAATACATACTACATGGCTTACAAAGAAAATAGGGTGAGAAATTTCCTTTGCCTAGTCTCCTTGTATGTGAGGAAGTGAAAATTCCTTGTAGGCTTATAAAAGGATATCCGTCATAATGAGAGTTCAGTGTTTCCTCTACATTCATTTAGGAGTGGCGGCCACCTAGCTGCCACTTCTTCAAATTTCTTTTCTTTTTTTTTTTTTAAATTGTCATATCTCCACCTTCACAGCAGAGTCCTGCACTGGGTCGGGTGTCGCGAGTGCTGAGGTAAACTAAATAACTATCTTGCCCAGTATCTACTCTTTGGAGTAGATGCCAACCGGTGCCAACTCAACTCAGTGTCGCTAACATAAGTAAACTAATTGATAGCATTAAGCAAATATATACACGCCATGATGTAACTGCTGACTGCATTTTCAGATGAGCTTGTTCAAATATTTCTCAAAACCCAGTAAAATTCATTGTTCTGAGCCTGGGTGCAATCTTTGCCACTGATTCTACAGCCCCATCAAGAAATTATTATTCATTGTTTTATTCATTTTCTTATTTTATTGTTGTATTTTTGTTAGTATTTTTTATTTTTACATTCAGCCTTTAAAGAGCCCTTTTCCATGCCAGCCATTCAGTAAAAAGGGGGATTATGCTGGGCATAAAAGTAAAATCTGCTGTCAAGTGTCATTACTTGACGCCGCCACGGCTCCCCGGAGAGCCTGCCCCCGCTGCTGAAAAAAATCCTAGAGGAAACACTGGAATTTCCTCCAACATTTGCCCTGGATCTTGAAATAGGCTGAAAGTAAGTAGCATGTTTGTCATGCTGCCACAGTCTCAGCTGTATTTATTCTGTGGGCAGAGCTGATTCTGATTCTGATGGTCAAGCCAACTATTATAAATGATTTAATACTTTTTGAAAGAAAGATGCGGGCACAAGATCTGGACTCTATATTGCACTGTTGCAGTAAGGCCTGATTCCATAAATGATACACGACATTTCTGAGATATGATATCCAAAAGTAACAGTTAGGAGAAACTAACGATATTCTGTAGTTTTTCTGTTGTAGTTTAGTTGACTTTATGGGAAAAGATCATGGTTTGGATTAAAATAGACCCTTTGGGCACGCAGGTAGTTAAATCGCATGCCACATAATGCAGCGGACCCTGGTTCGAATCCCAGCCAGAGGACCTTTGCTGCATGTCACACCCCCTCTCTCTCCCCTTTCAAAAATCTATCCACTATCTAAATAAAGGTGTCTATGCCTAAAAAAAAATAGACCCTTTCACAACATTTACCATGGGTCACAAAAGATAACCTTCCATGAGCATGTTTTCCAAGTCCCTTTCCCAAGTTGCAAAGATATGACAACACAAAAAAGTTATTGATCAGTTACAATGATAGTCCAAGAGCAACGCTGATTAAAAGTGACAATCTCTGAGGCTGAAAAATTCAGCAAGCAACCCTGTCAGGGTTAACAGACAGACAGCTGCTGCAGCTGACAAGTTTTGGAGGAGATAGCCTTAGACTGAGTCAAAAATCAGAACAGTGGTGTCCATGTGTGAAGATTACCCCCCAGGTTTTTTTGTCGAGGGAACCAGGACAATGCTAACTCCTTCGTTAACCAACAAAAATTGTTGTTATTGCTACACCACTCTTTTGTAGAAAGGGACTGCCCTTGAAAAAAGTACTATGAAGGTTGAGTTTAAATTGACTGCACAGCTATGGACATCTTACCTAAGTGAATGCATCCTCCAATCCCTAACAGGGAAGCAGACATGTGGTAAAGAGGAAGAGTGATGTAGATGATGTCATCAGATGTGGCTCCACACATTTGCAAGAAGGCCATACTCATAATGGCTTTAAGATGACCTACACGGGCTGCCTTGGAGAGACCTAGAAGAGAATGGCACACAAACTGGAAATGGTCCACATGCTGTATATGTGAGGTTTAAATTCTGCTGGGGATTCTATGACATTTGAATCCCTTCACTGGTTTAGTTATTCCATTACTGTTCTGAAAGCACAAAAATTGTATTTCGAACAATCTTGCTGCATTTCATACTAGTTTTTTATTCAAGGTATAGCCAAACTGCAATGTACCATATGATAAATTAAATGGACTTGACCTGTAGTATTTGATCTCATAAACCTATAATCTTCTCTTCCCAATCCTAACAAAGACATGACTGATCATGGTATATGCTGGACTATATTATGCCATTTCATTTTTTTAACCTTTGTCTTCACCCATTTTAAGCTCTTTGTTAGAAAAGTACTTAAAAATTATTCCTTAAGAGTTTTGTACCACATAATCAATTTGGAATTCAAAACAAGTTCAGCAAGTTTTGCCAGCAGCTTTGTGAGCTGTATTTTGACATGAAATGTTGAAATATTAATGTACAGCAGATTTTGTTTGAAGTTCATGATCGTAGTTCAGTTTGTAAGCAGGCCAACGTTTGCTAATCTTTTACAAAGAGAAAGCTGATGCTGCTGGGAATGTCGTTATATATTTCAAGTATTTGGTCATACGAATTAAACAAATTGATTGTTTTAAAAGGAAAATCCATGACATGAACTGGGAGGGGCCTAGCCCTCCCAGTTCATGTCATGGATTTCCTTTTAAAACAATCAATCAATCAATCATTTTAAAACTAAAATCACGAGACCTTGCAAAATCCTATATCTGTACTCCAAATACATTTTGAATTATGATTTGGGGAAGTTTGGCCCTCAGAGCTAAATTTGAAAGTTTCACCATGTTTATTTTTCCTTAGAAAATCCATGACATGAACTGTGAAGACACCTGGCATTTGGGTGAATTACATGGAACGGCCGATTTGTTGATAGTTATTTACAAAGAAAACTACTGTTCATTTATCATTACTGTGTCCTTGGGGATCTGTATAAATCTTTATCCCACAGTTCATAAAGATTGCAACAATTTCAATCAATGCAGATATTTATTACTAAATTGCACATATATTTAGTATCTTTATACTAGCATGAAAATGACAAATGTAACGCTGATTTAACAGTCTCACCTCAAGACCCATTTGGTGGCTTTTCTGGAGCTTTTTTAATTTGTTGCTCTTTAAGAGCTCAGATCTTTACCTGCACCCAGGAAATTATGTTTTCGCCTGTGTCCCGTTTGAAGGTTGGGTCTCTACCCAGAACAGACCCAATTAACTTTTGCTGTGGATCTGGATAAAGGGACGAATCCTGGAATCTCTTCTCCCTTTCTGTGAGAAACATTGTGAGATTTTTCACATTTTCACTAATTTCTCAGGGAATAATGCATGGATCTTGATAAATGAAACCAGGCACGTGTAGGTATCTGGTAACTATGAGTGAGAACATCTTGATGCAGATCCAAATAAAAATCCAAATCTAGCTGATTTAAATAAGTTTCATTTGAAAATGGATTAGGATGATTGAATTTAAGGGGACTGTTGGACCTGTTGTTCTCATTTATTTGTTTAATGTATAATTCCATGACAACTGGGCAAACTCTACCTGCAGAGAGAGATTGTGAAATCTCCAGAATGTCAACTAAATAGCGTCCAATAGTGTTTCTGAGAACAGGGATTTTTTGCCCTTGTTGGCTAAATAGCTAGTTTCAGTTTTGAAACATTAGTACACAAAACTGAGTACATTTAGGGTCATTCATACTCCCTATGTATCAGGAGCTCCTGCTTTGTGTTTCATTGTTGTACGACCATAGTAACGCTTGTTTTTATCAATCCAATAAATCATAAATCATTTTGAATGTGATTTTTTGTGCATTTTAAGGTGGCTGGCCAGCTGTAGGTAATGTTATAACTAAAGAATACAATGATCGTGCGGTACCTGTAGTGCCTGAAGTAAAAATAAAGAGAAAGTTGGACATGATGTCAACTTTAGGGGGGTCACTGAGGGGTTCTCCAGACACGTGTTCCAGCTTATCTAATAAACTGCTGAAATCTTCAGAGGGTGATGTGTGATCCACCACCCACACAGTCATGTTGTCCTTAAGAGCAGGTAGCACTTCCTCCACCAGTTGCACCAACTCTGGAGAAAATGAACACAATAGGTTATCTAACTGCGGCAGCGACAGAGTGAAAGCCAATAAACAAGAACATACAAACAGCAGTTCAGTCCACTCTACAGTTCAGTTAGAGGCTGTTGTGTTGTATCAGACTGAACTGTACTCTAAAGTGTTCCTGCTATTTTGTCCTCCCTTACGGATGTGCATGTGTATATATGGGTGAGGTTGGGGTCATAACAACTTCCATGATCATTTACAGACCATGACACTGAAAGGATTCAGGTAAGAAGTCAATATGATCATCATTCAGGGCAGCAATCATTCCAACACAGAGGTGCTTATTGATAAGAGAGGTCATGGCATGGTACTTTGATCTCTAACTGTCAGTATAGCTGATAGCATTAGGAAACTTCCATCTGGATAGCCCTACTTGAAAAATGTTAACTTTTACTCCACAGAAAAGGACAGATAGTGATGTTACAACAGCTGCAATCTCCAGATAACCCCTTGACCTTGCTGGAATAATCTCATGTCAGTCATTGCAATTAAAAAGTGAAAACTGATGCAGCTTGTGTTAAGCTTGTGGAAGTTGGTAGAAAAAGCACCCACAGTATTAGACGAAGTTAAGTGGGTAACATTTAGATACAGTAAAATGAGATTCGCTTAAAATTCAGGGGGCTCACAAGTTCTCAAGTTTAAGATCCCCATTTTACAAGCTTCAGTCTGACGGACACTTTCAAGTTGATCTGGTCTTGAGCAGTAAAAAATGTTTACAGGAACTTTTAACTGTCACAGCAATATAACTACAGTATCTGTAGTTATTTATTCAATTATCAGTGAAAAGAACTACACACAACAAACCATAGCCAAAAAAGCAACAAAGCCTACATTGCTGTTACATCTAATACCCCATTCCCAATGGACAAAAAACCCACTAACATCTGCCAGCATCTGGCTTTTATATTACAGTGGAAAGGGTACAGTTGGCAATGATTCCCAGATCAAATGACTCTGGAGTAGTAACAGGTGGTTATCGGCTGCAGCTCCAATTGGCTGTAATGAAAATCACTACACCTAGGTGGACATGCTAATTTTCACCATTTTGTCAGGTGCAATGCTAGTACATGTGTTATAGTTACAGTTGAAGAGGCACTGTGTAGTTTTGGAGAAGAAATTCAAATTCAGAATTTTAATATGTACAATATTAAAATGATGTAATAACACAAACTCAGAAATATATACTTTTTCCATAATTGATTAAACAAGCTGTTCTCAGAGGAAAATAAGGTCCCAGAACAATGTTTGAAGCTAGAAAGGTGGCAGGGTCCAACACATATAAACAAAGTAAAACAGTATGAATTGTATGGTTATTTGAGGTCAGTTTGTTTATCAAATGTATTTGGTCATGAAAACAAAGAGTTTGCTCATTTAGTTTTTTAGGCTTAAAAAATAAAGATCTTCAAAATGATTCCCTAAAACTACATTATGTACCTTTAAGAATGATAGGGTTAAAGTAACTTTTCATTTTTCTGTTCAAGTAGCACTCAAACACCGTTCAGGAGACATCGAGTTTCAGGTACAGCATGAAATAACTAATATCTAAGAATCCACTGTAACATTATCACTGCTATGCCACTTACAACTAATGGAAACAAGTCATTTACCTAGTTTTAGCAGGTTAACCCACATTTAAACAGAGACCATACAGTCCCCTCCAAAACTACTGGAAGAGCTAGGTCAGTTCCTCAGGGGAAAGAAGTGAAAGGTTTTAGACTGGCCAAGTCAATCTCCAGACCCTATTGAGCATGCATTTTACCTGCTAAAGAGGGGAGTGAAGGGAAAAATCCCCCGGAAAGAAACAACATCTGAAAGAAGCTGTGGTGAAAGCCCAGAAAAGCTTCACAAAAGAGGAATGAAAAGGTTTGGTGATGTCAGTGGGTCGCAGGCTTGATCCAGTTATTGCAAGCAAAGGATTTGCAACTAAATATTAAGTATTATTTAAGTTTACCTGTTTTCTAAACTTTTGCTCACCTAAAAATGAGGTTTTCCATTACAAATAATGCCAATTTCTAAGTTTTGTAACAGATCTGGATATAAATACCTGCAATAAAAGCAGAAATGCTAATCTTACTTTAATGTTTTCAGCGTACAGCCAAAATGAGGGCACTGGCCTCACTGTTCCAATAGTTTTGGAGGGGACTGTGTACGCAATGGCTGCAACAAACCAGCAAGTAATTGTTCAGTGGCTAGCAGGTATAATTTGAATCAAATACACATAAAGTCATTACATAGCACTGCTATGAACTTCATAGTGTCTTTACTGCTATGATAGCAGTAAAGACACTATGAACGTCATTAAAACAGTTATTTTTAACTCCCATCACGATAGTCCGTAATTAAGATTTACTAAGTTTCTTGAGTTCATCAGTACTTAATCCAGAATGTGGACCTACTCTTTATCAAAGGTCCAAGGAAAAGTTACTGTACTGCTTGATGATTCATTCTCACACCTCTCCAAGGTGAGATGCTGCTGGTGGGTTGACACTCCACTTGATTCCCTCCTGTTGCAAAACTCTCACAACTTTACTGTGGTCCAAAGCACAAAGACCCTCTCTCAGTTCCTCTGCTCTAATTTGTTTCATTGTCTCATTCTATGTTACCAGGTCCACAGACAAATCTGCATCAGCCTTTGATACACAAATTTTTTGTGCAATGAACAGGCAACTTTAAAATGAACTGCTCGGGGGGCCACGTGATGCGAAGACAGTAGGAGCGTGAAGACAGAGCTCCCGGACTGAGCATGCTTTTTTAACATTTCAGAGATAGTTTAACACTGTCAAAATAATACCACTGAAAGAGTAATGTCGCTGCGTGATTTTTGGACAAAAACACCCGAGAACAGACGAGTTTTGCGACCCAAACCTCAACCAAACAAGTCAAGACCGGCAGACGTCTTAACCTCCTGACTACCAGGAAAAAAAATATTGTCCAATCACATTTTTTTTTTTTTTTACTTCCCCAATCTTTGTAAGGTAATTAGAATACTGAAAACATTTTCTTTGAAAAAAAAAGCTTTTATTTTTGCGATATCATATGTCCATGTTACGACCCTCTAGTAACAGTCCACTACAGTGGACATTGGAATGCCATGATGGTGTGTGGGTATATATGTATTCTTTTATTTTTATTTCTATTTTTATTAATTTTATTTTTTTTATTTATTTATTTACTTATTAATTTTTTTGTCTTGTCTGTCTGTTTGTTAGTCCTGCTGTAGTTGTGTGTTCCTGTTGTTAACGTAGTTCAGTTGAAATGACAAAAGGAAAAGGGGGTTCTGTGTATGTAGAACGGAAATGTGAATATGTGTTGACAGAACTCAATAAAAAGATTTAAAAAAACCAAACAAAATGAACTGCTCGCTATCCTGTGTGAAGATAACACCAGCACTTCACCAAGCTGCTCCATTTTTTTCACCTCAACGGGTTCACAATCAACTCAGACAATAGTTCATGGAGGACGGTCAGGAGAAATTCTCTTTAGAGATTACTTTTTCTTGCTGCAGAATGGCATTCACAAAATCCTATGTAATCTGGAGAAATTATGACCCAACCAATTATGAATTTGCTTCAGAATGGTGAGAATTTTTGGATAGAATAACAGGATGATTAGTGCATTTAGGCACTGCTGCTAAATCCAATCAAACCATCCTGCAGAATGGGACTCATCCCCTGGTTATTTTTCCCTATCACTCCAAAACTTCATGTTGTCAAAGCTTGACTTTTTCTGTTTACTGAAGCCCATGGAGTGTTTTAGCGATCGCTAACCTGGAAGTTAGCATTGCCCTAGTTCCCTCAATGAAAAGCCTTCGGGATTATTTAAATTGGATTTTTGAATATCACCGAAATTCACTTCTGTGGCAAACACAAGTGTGATAATTACACACTTTGATCATCAATCTAACCTTACAGATGAACACCACTTTTGTGATTTTTGTAGCAAATATTAAATTGCTCTTAGTCAAAAGCTAATGTTAGGCTATATACACACTACATTGCAGTTACATGAAATAAACATCACCGAGTGTTGTGCTGAACAATTACTTTACATGTTTGTAAAGTTGTAAAGTTAGAGTTATCCACCAATCACAACTGACAGACAATTACCTTTAGGAGTCCTAATCATTAAAACACAGAGAACAACTGTTTCCCTCATAGAAGATCTTTCTTCTGCTGATTAAAATTTGTTCCCAAAACTACAGAGTGCTCCTTTAACACATCAACGAATCCAGATTGGTCCGAGGTGATGAGCAAACTTCCGGTTTGGAATTAAAAGGGCTAATTAGCGAAAAAAAGGTAACCAAACATCTATTATATTAACACACATTGTGCGTTTGTACTGCCAATAACACGAATAACGAGCTACTCAAATCCTGAAAACACTGAATCAGGGGGGAAAGCCCCAATATAGACTTTATCCAGCTTTGCTAGGCAAGCGTGTGTTTTAAAGCCTCCTGTGTGTTTATCACAGCAGCCCCTTCAGTTATGTGTGGACTGGCTGTAGAGGAACTTGTCAGGGTTATTAGTAGTGGCTCAGAGAGGCTCTATGGTCGGACTGGAGCTTGTGGGGCGGATTGATAAAGTTGAAGTAAATGCCAAAACTGCGCAAAAAACGTGAGAGAAAAGTGCAATACCTGCGCCAACAACAAGCGTCTTGGCTCCACAGCTCTGGAGGCAGTGAAGCAGAGACTTGGCTTTAATGTTGACGTTGAGAAAGGCGACCTCACAGCCCAGTTTACACAGTCCCAGCCACACACAGATAAAATCCGGCTCGTTGAACATCCCCAGAGCAACAATGTCTCTTTGTTTCAGAGAGCCCTCCGTCCTGAACGCGTTGGCAAACTTGTTACTTCTCCTGTCCACGACCTGATATGTCAAAGTCCGGTTTTCGAAAATGATGAAGGGTTTGTTCGGGTTCGTCTTTGCCTGGTAAAGAAAACAGTCGAGGTACGTGACGATTCCTTTCTGCATACGAGCCTGCAACGTCTTCCTGTACCCCCGAAGTTTGAAGTAATAAATCAAATCCACCCACAAAAAGGGATACGCCATCCTCTGGTAGAGAAGGAGCGCCAGCAGTCCTGCTAAAAGGCTGCTGAACACCACAGCTATCATGGTTCGGCCTGTGTAAAAAAACACACTTCACTTTAAGACTGCTCCAGAACTTTAAATAACCAACTACAATCGCGCATGCCCTGAAGAAGCCCGCAGTCAAGTTGATAGCCCGCTCATTATGCAATTTCACAGCAGCTCGTTGTCAGCCAATGAGCTATGAGCACGGAGATGTGTCAAGGCTGCTAGAAAGCTTTATATATATATTAACATATATATAAATATATATATACATATGTATATGTTAATATGTATATATATATATACATATGTATATGTTAATATGTATATATGTGTGTGTGTGTGTGTGTGTGTGTGTGTGTGTATGTATGGAAGTTTATTAGAAGGATAAACCCCTTGAGATGAATCATCTCGTTTTCAAGGGGGTCCTTAACACAAATATACAGAAAGTACAGTACATAAAACCAAATAACACAATACACTCACACAAATGCAGACAACAGCTCTCCTAAACCTAGCCAATCCAACACCTACTGATCCTCCATAATGTCGAAGTTACATACAGTAAATATACAAAAGTATATAAATGTACAAAAATTTTACATAAATTTTACATATACCCATATAAACATGCATCTACACATTTGCACTCTTTATAATTAGGAGCAAGAACATGTTGTTTGAAGATAAGTGAAAACTGATATTTTAAAGAAATGAAATGAGGTAATGGATCTAAGTTAGCCGGGCAAGTTGTTCCAATCAGAGGGAGCTTTAAATTTCAAGGCACGTCGCCCAGTTTCCTTAAAAATTCTAGGAACAAGGAAATATGGATGATCGGTATGCCTTAGATTATGAGATGACCTATATGGAACTAGCAGTTGTTTTAAGTAGGAAGGATAATTAAAGAAAATACATTTATAGATAAATTGCAACCAGTGAAACTGTCTTCTAGATTTAGGTGATAACCAGTTAAGTGACTCATACAATAAGCAGTGATGAGTTCTATAAGGACATCTTAAAACAAATCTACAGAGACTATTGTAGGCTACAGTGAGAGGGCGAAGATTTGTCTCAGAGGTATGTTGATACACAACATCAGCATAATCTAATATTGGTAATATCAACTGGGAGGCAACTCTTTTCCTGACCTGTAGGGTAAATCAGTTGACCGAACGATATAATATTCTCAGGCTGCATTTTACCACTGATTCAATATGGGTCTTAAAAGAGAGGTGAGAGTCGAGCCAAATACCCAAATGTTTAAATTCCTCCACTTTCTCAAGAGGTGTCCCATCTAGAAAATTAATCGACCAATTATTCAAAAGCAGGAAGTTAGCTCTAGTAGTAAACAGCATCCTATAGGACTTCTTCTTGTTCAGTAGAAGTTTGTTAGTGGGTAGCATCAAAATCAGCCTGTAAACTGTTCTGAGTCTGTGAAATGTCAGGCTTGGAACAGTAAATCACAGTATCGTCTGCATATAATTGAATATGGCAATCTGCACAGACTTGGGGAAGATCATTGATGGTAAATGGTCTGCATTTTTATAGCGCTTTTCCAGTCTAACGACAGCTCAAAGCGCTGTACAACACATGCCACATTCACCCATTCACACACACATTCATACACTGATGACGGAGGCTGCCATGCAAGGCGCCAACTGCTCATCAGGAGCAATTTGGGGTCAAGGTCTTGCTCAAGGACACTTCGACATGCAACTATGGGGAGCCGGGATTCGAACTGGTGACCTACTCATCACTAGACGACCCGCTCTACCCACTGAGCCACAGCCGCCCCAATGATGAAGATGGAGAAAAGCAACGGCCCCAAGGATGAACCTTGAGGTACCCCTTTCTCCATAATCATAAAGTCTGACTGAATGCCCCGATAAGAGACACACTGACGTCTGTTGTGAAGGTATGCGTTGAACCAGAATAAAGACTGTTGTGAGAGACCAATAGCATAGAGTTTGTCGAGGAGCAAATAGTGATCAACCATGTCAAAGGCCTTAGTGAGATCTATAAATATTGCACCTGTATGCATATTGTTGTCCATTGAAGAGGATACATCATTGGTGAGTTTTAAGAGAGCAGTGGTTGTGGAAAAATTTTGTCTGAACCCAGATTGGTATGGAGATAAAATATCAAAGTCATTGATATATTGAGATAATTGATTAAAAATTAATTTTTCGAACACCTTTGTTATACTATTAATAATGGAAATAGGTCTAAAGTTATTTAAATCAAGGGGGTCACCACCTTTGTGCAAAGGGGTGACTCTGGCACATTTCCAAATTGATGGAATTTCACAAGTAGAAAAGGACAAATTAAATAAATCAGACAGAGGATATGCCAGAACATGAGAAGCAAGTTTGATAAACTTAATCTCCAAGCCATCAGGGCCAGCACCGCTGCATGAGCTTAAATCACAAATAACCTTCAGAACGTCAGTTGGGCGAATTCTTCTAAAAGAGAAGGAGCTACCACATATAGAGTTATTCAGTGGAGCATCAAAGTAGGAGAAATCAGACACTTGTAAACTGCCGACAGAGGAAAAATGCTGGTTGAAGGCATTAGCGATTATAGAAGGTTCACTAACAACTTCATCATTAATTCTAATATGAGTTGTAGTACTTTTAGTAGGTTTATTGATTATGCTGTTGATTCTGTTCCAAAATTGTTTAGGATTATTAAAATCGTTGACTAAACAGTCTTTATAATAATAAGATTTAGCATTTCTTGTTTTGGTTGTACATACGTTCCTTAAATGTTTATATGCATTCCAATCAAAAGAATCCTTTGTACGCCAGTATTTTTCCCAAGCCTTGTCTCTCTGTTTAAAGAGACTTATAAGATCACCATTGATCCATGGTAAGTGTCTACCCTTAACCTTAATTAATGTCCAAGGCGCATGTTTATCTATAACAGTAATAAACTCAGTGTAGAAAAAATGCCATGCATCTTCAACAGAAGGTATTAACTGAAACCTGTCCCAATTAATGGCGGCTATGTCTTGTATGAAATGACCGTGTTAATGTTTTTGCATCGTCTTACCGTGATGCATCTTGGTGGAAGACGGGGTATTTTAATCTTCCAGACACAGAAAATAATGGAATGGTCACTGAGACAATCAGATAATACACCAGATTTTAAAATTCTGTCTGGATGGGTGACAAGAGTCCAGTCCAACAGAGACTTAGACCTGTAGTCAACTCTGGTAGGCTCACTTATGAGCTGGGTTAGATTTATACTGCCGAGTAAATTTCGATCCTTAAGAGATGAGCGATCTAGCCAGTTACTGTTAAAGTCGCCCAATATAATCATTTCATTTGGACGATCTAGGGAATTAAGAGTGGACAAAATACGCTTTGTGGATTCTGAAGGAACATTTGGGGGTCTATATATATTACCAATTGTCAATTGTTTGTTTTCATGGAAAATAATTTTGACAAAGAGGGATTCAAAATACACTGGGTTCTCTTTTGGTATAACAAGCTCTGAGGACAAGTTTGAAGAGACATATGTGGCCACTCCTCCTCCTCTAGTACCCCTATCAGCTCTGTACAGAACATAGTTTTCAAGTTTAATTTCATTATCAGAAATATTACTATTCAACCATGTTTCCGAGAGTGTAATTATATTAGGTTTATTATAAGCAAGCCAGGCTCTTAAGTGATCAATTTTCGAAGATAAGCTCCTAATATTCAAATGAATAACCTGTAGACCTTTAGTTGAATTAATTATACATGAGATACAAATAGAGAAACCAAATATTCACAGAGGTGCATCAACAAATCATGTTATGGGTATATGAGAAAGGAGGGGCAGGGGGTAAGGGATAGGGGGCAGGAGAGCAGAGCATACACACTCACACGCATGCTAGCGCATACGCACACACACACACATACACACAAAGTTACACATGGAAATCATAACAACTAACTTAACAAAAAACATAAAGACAAGGCGGAGCTCAGTCTGCAAGTACCAAGGGAAAGTGTGATTGCATAGTTTAATTTAAATTTAGATTTAAATTCCCCTGAATAATTGGAAATAATATATTGTATCTATCTAATGTTTAACATTCAGAGGTCGTGTTTCATAGGGGAGAGATGACGAAAGAAAATAAATTAAAAATAAATAAATAATAATAACAAAATGAATAATAATAACAACAATAATAATTATTATTTTCACCATCACCATGAAATAAATAAAACATTAATAAAAAATAAATAAATATATATGTATATATACATACATACATATACACATATACATATATCAGCTAAGTTCCACCTCTGGATTGGTGATAAAACACAGTTATATTATAGCCTATCTATCTAAATTTATATGGCAGTAAGTTCCATTCATTGACTTTCTCTACAGTGGACAGAGAGACATTTGTGACGACCCCGCCCTCTCCTGGTCGTCCTTTGTTTGTTTTTCTTGCAGGCTCATTTCATGTAGAAGGGTGGAGCTGCTGACTTGACGAGATTCACCTGGGCAGCCTGAGCCCAGGTTATTTAGCTGGCTCCTCATTCCCATTCTCTCTCTCTCTGACCACTTGCTGCCTGTTTGGTTTGTGTGTTTCTTTGATTTATCATCACCACACCTCACTTACAAACAACACTGCATACACTGCTGACCCTACAGATACAGACTTCTTTATTATGTTGTTTTGGGTTGCATTTAAAAATAAAGTTTCAATTTAAAGTTGCTTTAAAAGTGTGTGGTCTCCCACTTTGTCTTGCACTCTGAGCCAGGGCTATGACACATTGCATCCACCAACCATGTACAGACTGTTCCACACACAGGCAAAAATAAAAGCAACCTTTCATATGCACTGATACGTCATCTAATAATTAGATCTATTTACTCGTCTCATTTTCTCAAACTAAGCCTGTACATGACAACACTGTCAGTCTCCTCAGAGAGAGGTTTGGGGTACAAAGCTAGATATGTGTTGTAATAAGTGTAAAGGGTACCCCCAAAGCTCTTGTATGCAGTCTCTATATACTCATCTTAACACAGATGTGAGTATGGAAACTTAGCTGAAATTGAATGACTTTAAATTATTTGCTTATGGTATTGGTCTGCATGTGGGACTAATAACTTATCATTATTATTATTATTATTATACCAAAACGCATCAATTTATCCCATTGCTGTTACATTCATTTTTGAGAAGAGGAATCTTCCTCCCTTTGAGCCTGTGGCCTCCACTTTAGGGCCTATAAGATCACAAAGGGTAATGAAGTAACCTTATTGTAAACAGGATAGTCAATGTGAAATGTGCACCTTTCAAGTAAATGTTGTAAAGGGGGCAGTGCTCAAAGCAACTTTAAGTGTTTCAGGTTGGAGCAGAAGTACGCTCCCTCTATAAGACGGGCAGTGTTGGGTGCAATGTAATGTGTAACTATTTTTGAGAGTAATGTGTAATGTGTAATATATTACTTTTTTGAGTAACGAGCCCCAACACTGAAGACAGGACAATAGAATACAGAAAAGAGTTGTTGAAAAAGTAAAACTGCAATGTTATTTTCAAGCATTGGAAAGAATTTATGGAGCCCCCTGAGGTTCATGGCAAGAATTCTTTTAGGACCATGTTTTGCATAACCTCGCAGTACTTTTGCATTACTTGTAACACTTTTTCCTTCCGTTCCTTCTGAGTTGTGTTATTATGGATCCAACACCCACCTCTTCAGCTACTCTCGTGGTCTTCTACTGTTCCTGGCTGTCAGCTGCCATTGGGCTGCCCTGCCACTGCTCCTCCACTCAGCCTGTCTGCTCTACCTAATGAGCCCAGAGATACTGCAGCTGCAACAACCTATGGAATGATTACAGTACAGTAGGCTATAAAAAACATCACAGGGTCTAAGTTATTTATAGATCAAGTACCCACATAGGTTAATGCTCAACTGTAATGTCGTAAAAGCTCTCTTTTATGGTCCACGTGTGCAAGAGGCCAGGGAATATGACAAAAGTATTCATCTGCTGTGTCAGAGCATTAGCCACCATGTGGTCTGTTTTTTAGCAGTGTTAGTGCTCAGGTTCCCTGCATCACCCATAGCATACTGTACAGAAAAGTACCTGACACAGTCTGCAGCACAGTAAGGGCATGACTTCTATGTGTTGCACTGGCAACATAGGGGTCAAACCGCTGACTTAAATTAGTCCTTCAGATCAGACCCTCATGCAATTGGTGCATAGAGCCCCACGTGATTGTTGTTGAATGGTGATGCAATTTTGCCAAAAGAATTGATTGGTCAGAATGAGCTGTTAAGAAATGAACCACCTTTATAGGCCTGGGAACCCAGAGTTCACCCTGAAGTTACCAATCATAAATCCTTCTTGGTAGTGCAGGCCTCTAGTCTGACTGATGGCAAACCTACAATGAGCTATTGCATATCAGTCCATCCTAGGAGAGGGATTCCTCCTCTGTGGCTCTTCCTGAGGCTTCTTCCATATTTTTCGCCCCTGTAAAATCTTTTATTTCCTCAACATGGAAATAACACTGTTCCTCAAGTTTTTCCTTTCTCGAATTTAGGGTCTCAAGACAGAGGATGTTGTTCGCTGTACAGATTGCAAAGCCCACTGAGACAATGTGATTTTGATTTTGGGCTATATAAATAAAATTGATTTGATTTGATTTAAAAAAAACACTTTTGTCTAAAATAAAGAGATATTTAGCCATAGACAAAAGTAAATTATCCCAGCAACTGTGATCATCTTCTTTCAACATCTCACAGATACAGGTAGGACTTTAATTGGACTCCAGAAATATTAATTTAACTGTGATGCACAATAAAACCAGGTCAACATATATAGCTTTGGGATGTTTGTGTGACTGTAACATTGCCTTGAAGAATTACAGGCTGTCCAGGACATAAAAAGAAACTTGATGCAATACATCTCTCTATAAAAGCAAGGAATCTCTGTCTGTCTGTGTGTGCGTGTGTGTGTGTGTGTGTGTGTGTGTGTTTATCAAATATCTCTACGGATCAGGATCAGACTGACCTGAGAGTTTCAACATGGCTGCTGCGTGTTTCAAGGTTGTGCGACTTCGCATTTGTTTGGACTGCAATGATACCGTTAATAAATTATTTCATAAATGCTTTACAAATTCCACGAGCATTGTCCACCGGAGCCACCACAGTCACGTGTGCACCAGAGCCAATCACTGCAGAGCCCACCGCGACCCCCCAGCTTAAGAAACAAGCAGATTTATACCTGCAGCGGCGCGAGCTGGACCGGGATTTTGCCGGCGGTTCGGTCCCGTTCTGTTCTGTGCATCTAAACTGACTGTTGTGTATTAATGACACTGAACGAGTCCGTTCGGGTCCGTTCGGGTCTGAGGAGATCCGGAGACGCGCGGACAACAAAGTGGAATCGGAATCTGTGGATGTTCGTGTGTAGCTAGCTGCTAGCTGCTAGCCCACCCACACGTCCCACCTCCCGAGTCGACGGACCGGACCCACCGGCACGTCCAAAACCGGACTTAGGGTAAATAATGTCCGCCATGCTTTTTCGCGAACATTGCTGTCACGTTTGCTTTGTGTCTGGTGCAGGAAGAAACGGTAAAAACGGGGTTTAGTTGGGCGGCTTAACAGCAAAATTCCAAAGAATCGTGCAGTTTTTGATAAAAGCATGAAATGTGGTACACTTATAGCCAAAGACAGTCCAAAAATTTTTTATATCGAGCCAGCGCAAATTTTCAATATGGCGGCTGTGGCAGGCATTTTTCAAAATGGCCGCCATTGACTACCATTTCCATGTGAATTTTCTTTTGTGTGTTCATTATAGTATGATATTGATTATATAATTAGCTACATGTATTTACCTTTTTGGAGTTTGTACATGAATGATACAAATACATTTCAAGATGGCTGTTATTTTTTAAGATGGCCACCATGACTGGTTTGAAAATAATTACTGCTTCAAAGTTGCATGGATTCCTGTGATATGAATGATATTGGGGTAAACCACACATTTCTATGATTAGGAATTCAAGTGGCAACTTTAGTATTTAGCCTATTTGGTGGTTCACAATGCAAGATAGGCCTAACTGACAATAGTGACTGTTTGGCCTTGGCCTTAACTGTACCAAATTTCATGCTTTTATCACAAAGTGCACGATTTGTCAGCTAAGCCGCCCCACTACTTTTGTCACGAAAGTGTCCAAGCAGCAAGTTTGGTTGTTGAGGAACAGGAAGTTGTGGGAGGGAACTAGGCAGATGAATGACAGGCAACGACGGTCGGTATAGAGACAGCGATAGAGACAGCGATATTGAGAGTTGAGAGATTTGTGACATTTAGCGTGTTTGGAGTGTATAGTTAGTGTGATATGTAGTGTTTGGTGTAGTGTGTTTAGTGTGTAGTGGAGTCGGTTTTTGTTTAATGAGTCGACACAATGAGGAGACTGAATGAGCATTGCCTACATTTAAATGTAAATAGTTACATGTAACTTTGGAAATGTTTTAAATGTATGCACATATTTAGCAAACAACAATTTAAATTTGCATTATAAGTAATAAAAAAATGGTTTGTTAAACATATTTGTGGTTTTCACAGTAAAAAAATCTAACTTTTTCTACTCGGATTTTATGGTTTTTTGTGATTTTAGGTCCATTGTGTTAATACAGTATGTCAAAATAACAAAATAACTGTACAGTCACACATGTGAGGTTGTGCTGAAAATAATGACACCAAGTAAATAGTTTTTAAGATGAAATATAATGGCAAAATCAAGAATAGTCAAAAACAGCCAATTATACCCTGGAATATCGGATTTCACAACAAACCAAAATATCCCTGACGTCCCACCTTCAAACACAGCCTCATTTGGCCATCCATGAAAAAGCTACTTAACCTCCCACTTTTCTATAGGAACACATATTTCTTACGGGCACTGCACTAGTAAAACAAAATACAAATCATACAGATACATAAAAACATTTATTTGACAGTACAGTGTAGTGCTATTGTTGTCCCAAGGCATTAAAAGAAATGTAATCATTGAAACAAAAACGTAATCTTACCAGCCATGACCCCCGTCAAGATGTTAATGTTCTTCAGAGGTGGAAGAAGAGATGTTATGCTGGGGTAGGCAGGAAAAACCAGGTCAGTCAAATGAAACATCAAGAAAATGTACCACTAAAAAACGTGAACAGAGTCTGCCTTGAGTAGAACTACCACTGGACTGTGTCAGCAACAAGATGGAGAAGAGCTGGGCATGAAATATAGTTGATGAGAAGTTAGTGGTGAGATGATCAGGATGGAGAATTGGAGAGCTCCAGAAAGGAAGCCATTCCCACACCAGATCCACACGCTGGGAAACACACACTAGAAAGTAGGTGGCAGGTTAACTAAAAAGAGCAAACTATAGAACTCTTGGAACGCAACCTTCATTTTGATCTCAACACCACATCTGTAAAGATTCACTCAGTTATGATACTATCACCCTGACAACACTTTGTCCACAGACAGACATACATATAAACACCCTGAAAATGACTCACAAACTGCTTCTGTGGTAGATGCTATGTATTAAAGTGAATGATAAATACTGTTCACTGTATGTTAAAAGCTTACATTTAACTACTACTTAAAGGTTGAAAAGAATTGTGATCGCTAACAGCAAAGATAATGTTACTGTAGACCTGACAGGAGGTAATCAGACAAGCAGTTCATAATATACCTCACACTACATGTGTGCACCCGGAGGGTGGCCGGTTCAAGTCCAGCTACGGACCACAATATGGAAGTGGACTGGTAGCTGAAGAGGTGCCAGCTCACTTCCTTCACTACTGCTGAGGTGCCCTTGAGAAAGGCACCAAAACCCCCATATGCTCCCCGGGCACTGTCACAGCAGCCCACTGCTCCTAGCTTGCAGGGTGTGTGTGTGTGTGTATTTGTGTATACAGCTAGTGATGGGTCAAATGCAGAGAATTTCGGGTGTGTTTGCATGTAGCATGTAATATATCTGATAAAATAATGTCCCCTCTGGGAGTAATAAAGTATAAGAAGAAGAAGAAGAAGAAGAGTCCTGCCACCCACCATAGTTTATATATTCCAGCTGTGTGCTATGCCTCTTTAAGTCACAGTACCAAAAAGACTTCTGCAAAGGATACACCTGTGCATCCTCGCACATAGCTCCTATAGCAAGCCTCCTCTCTCCTCTTTTCTTAAGATGCAGTTAAGGAACAGAAACTTTTTAGTAAATGAGAATCAGATCTAACTGGATGTGAGAGTTTCTGTGGAGTCCTGTGCAGACTAAAGGCTGTTGCGAAACTGACTTGACCACCTGCTCTCACCTGCTTCTCAGGCAAGGCGCATTTCATCTCGAACAAGCCCACAACAAATCCTGGCTAAAGGCTCAACCCACCTCCCTTACCCTCTCATATGGCTTTGTGGGTCATCCCTATAAAATCCCTAAGAAACAAAAATAGAGCACCCTATTTTATATTTCATATAGTATTTATGTTTACACGTTTTATTTAATTATTTGTGCTGCTGTTGTTTATCCTGTACTATGCCAAGCCAACTGCAACATAAATTTTGTTCCGATCTGCACTGTAAGGTATAAACTTGAAAAAAGTGACACTTGGTGATTAAACGACAGGTTGTTTGTTTTGACCTCTATGTCACCTGAGCTGACATTTTAGGCCTGCAGGTACCAGGCTCCATCTCCACAGTGACAAACTTTAATACACTGCAAGATATATCAGTGAACATGATTCAGCAGTCCATTAGTCGCTCACGCTTCTCTCATACATATCACAATAAAGTGGAAAGTCTTCAGTCCTCTGACAGCACCTCTGGGCTTTGTGGTTCAGAAAGTCACTCTTTCAAAGCCAGGAGAAAAAATGTCTGGTCAGAGTGGACACTTTTTACAGTGGAGAGATGGAAGGCTTGGCTTGTGCTGAAGAAGTGAAAGTAAAAGTAGAAACCCGGGAGAAGTGCTGACACGAAGCCTGACACGCTGACAACGCTTCCAACGCCTCTGTTGAACTCAGGATCAGCTCTCAGCTTCATCTTCAACTCTTCTGTGTTCACACTGAACATGCTTCACAGTCTGAAGCCCTGTGAACTGCAGACTGGAGGTTTCTGCTTCGAAAACAGCCGCAGGTAAAGATTTCTATTGTAGGCGGTCTGTTGTTTCTGAGGCTAAAATGGAGGACGAGGAAATACTATAATGTTCAGATTCTGGGATGTGTTTTTCTGTCTTGCTCTCTGCTCAGCTGATAAAGTTGAGTGATCATTCTTTGTGTCCTGTAGACACCTACATGTCACCACAGCCTTATTGTGAATCTGACTTCAGGTAAGTGTTTGTGGTACAGAGTGAGGTTAGGTCAGGGGTCAGCAACCTTTACTGTCTAAAGAGAGAGTTTTGCTCCCGTCCCTCGTCAGAAAAACTGTCTATAGCTACAACACACGTTTGTATCTTATAATGAAGGTAAGACAGCCTAGAAAGTCTAGATTATTCTAGATCAGGATTATTAATGGGCCCTAATGAGCATTCATTTATAGTTTCACAGCATGTGGCAACTAGAACTAGACAACAATTAACAGAAATAGAGTAACAATACAGAAGTATGAATTCAGACCTACTTATGTCCTCCTAATGTTTGTAAAAATGAATAAAAAAAGAATTAGCCTCTTTTGATAATGAATAAAACACATAGAGGCAGCCTAGATTTACAAATCCTTCATCTTTTTATCCTCAGCCACACACAATAATCAACCCTCGGGCTTGAGCATAAAACATGATAATCTTAACTCAAGATCATTCAATTGAACAAAACTTGGTTGAACAGATACAATTCTGTGTGTAGGGTTCGCATTTTTACTTTCAGAGTATGTAAGGAGCACTGTAGGCCTAAAACAGTGATGATAAAATAAAACACAATATGTAATATATAAGAAATATAGTGTGATAATATAAGAAATTGCCAAAACAAATCAGTTAAATCAATATAACGACAAGTTATAGTAGCACAATTATCGGGAATTACAGTAAAGTCCTATGGAGTAAAATTAGAGCTGAAGATATTAGTTCGGTAATAACTTAGGAATTAAGCTAAGATAATTCTTTGGTATACTGAATATGTATATATTGTATACATGTTTTATTTCCATCCACACACACATATACAGTCATCTGTCACCAGTGTACCATGAAGTGTTTTGTGGGAACATAAAGGTAATCTTAGTTTCATAGAGAACAGACATCCCTCACATTGGATATCAACTGTACAGTATCATCCTGAAATTGAAATGAAGTTGAAGTTGATTTGTCACACTGAAAGTATTTGGCTGTATTGTGGAAACTGGCTGTTGCATTTCATTTTCTTCAATATCAATGTTGACATGCTCATCCTTTAAATATGAGACCACACACCTTGGTATCATTTACTAACAGCCAAGCATGATGGATACAAATGCAAATTGCTCAACAACAACTTGAGTTTTATGTTAGCTTAATATCTGTTTAATCACCAACAGATTCTGCATTCATTTTAAGTCTGTTATTACCAAATTTATAGGTAGGTAGTTAGTTTTGCCATGCATCACTAAATCACCAAAAGCAGACAACTTTATTTTGTGTAAATACAGTGTAATCCCTTTACTGGGCAGTGCATAGAATAGTTATGGGATGTTGGCAGGATGATAAGAGACAGGGCACTCATTTTCTCTGCCTGTCTGTTCATCTGTCGGTTTTATGTTCATCATCTTTAGGAATGCAGTGTTGGAGTCCAGTTTGTCAGAGCTTGGCTACAAAGCCCCCGGTGCCAGAAAGACAGGGACCACCATCGCTGGGATGGTTTACAAGGTGAGTATCTGCCTTCACTGTTTAGACTGAGAGACACATACAGACTTGAAAAAATCCAAAAAGGTAGATGACAGGTAACTACCTAGCTTTCTGGCTGACATGCGTGTCTAATAAACCAGGAGGTTGTTGTAGTGCTTGGGAAGTGAACAGGCTGACATCAGCCAGGTGTGATGTGAATTCCTGTCCTTCTGTCAGGATGGTGTGATCTTGGGAGCAGACACCAGGGCTACAGACGACATGGTGGTGGCCGACAAAAACTGCATGAAGATTCATTACATCGCACCAAAGATCTAGTGAGTAAAACCCGAGTTCCACAGCAGAACAACCCTGACTTTGTCCTCACCCATTGTTTTCTCTGTCACTCCTTCTTCAAAGTATTCAATATGGACTTTTTGTATCAGAGAGAATTTTTTATTTTCTTTTTATAGATTGGTCCAAGGTGTTTGTATTACATATACTAGTAAGGTGCCCGTTTGGCACTGATTATCTGGTAACGTGAGATCCAGTCAGAATCCTCCTAAACTGCTCACAGAGTCATATGGGCTGCCCAAGCCCACAGGGAAAGTGCCAGGCCATGCAGACCATTTCTGTAACGGCCAAACTGTGTAATTACAGTATATAAATCACATGATATTATACCAATGTTAACACAACTATGTGATTTCAATAATATTAATAATGGCCCTTGTACCCTTATAGCCCTCAACAGGGTGACACATGATGCAGGCACAGTACGTGTGTGTGACGCTTTATGTGGTGTACGTGGCCGACATCTAGACGTTCAAACAAAGAACATGTTAGATATGTGTTTACCTCTTTGCAATTGCAATTAAAATACATTTATAATCATCACCAGCCTTTTTCTGCACTGAATTACAGGTCACTTTTTATATCAGCCAGTTGGTTTGCAAGTCACAGTAAAATGAACCAGTGTTTGCAACTGCTGGCTTATGAGGGACAGAAGCTGGAAAAGCAAAATAGGTCTATTGTTCTGTATCAGTGTTACTTTTGGTGTCCTCCTCAGGACTTGCTCTGAATTTATTTATATAAAGAGTGAAGAAAGTCTTTATGAGGTTTTATAGTGTTTTTATTTTATTTATGAGCTTATGAAACAGTAAAGTTAGTATGACAGCAAGATAAGTTAACAAGATCATTTTGATCAAACTTTATGAAGCAAAGTGATGGTGACCACGGTCTGTTTAGCCATTATTGTGCAGGCCTGGTATTGTAATAGATGATCTCACACAGAGTTGGTTTTCAAATGTTGTTAACATCAGTAGAAAATTAGCTTTATTGTAGTACTAGTTTTATTATAGAATTCTAGCGTTTCTCTACCCATTAGTCAGTCGTAGATGTTTGTTTACTGTGGCTGCTTATGTTTGTTTGAGTTTCTATGCTTTTTATATGTTTTTATATTGATACTTGTGTCTTGGAGTGGTGCTCTTAATTTTGTTGTTGTATTCTGTGCAATGACAATAAAAGCTCTCTATTCTATTCTACTCTGTTTCTAAGACCAAGCAAAAAGCCGTGTTTATGAAACTGTTCATTGTCTGACTTATTAGATGTTCTGTATGTTCTGTAGCTGCTGTGGGGCTGGTGTGGCTGCAGATGCAGATATCACCACACAGATCATGGCATCCAACGTCGAACTCCATACCCTCAACACTGGGCGACCCCCTCTTGTTGCTATGGTAACCCGACAGCTGAAACAGATGCTGTTCAGGTGAGGGTAACAGAGGATATAAAACCAGAATCACTCAGTCTCATGTTAATCATATCTTATTTAATTTTCACGTCTCCTAAGTCCACCATTTCCTGAGGATTTCTTTGTTCATGAACATCTACACATATCCAGGCTGGACTCTTCCATATTCCGCTGTCTGAAAGAGAGAATGCAGGATTATGTAGTGATGTCTGTCTGGTTTTTCAGGTACCAGGGTCATGTGGGTTCATCTTTGATTGTTGGAGGAGTTGATGTTACAGGAGCTCACCTGTATAGTGTTTACCCACACGGCTCATATGACAAACTGCCTTTCCTCACTATGGGTATGTGTAAATGCTTTTAATGTCCAGTATCATTTTTTATGTGGTGACCAGCAGGGGCAGAATAGTTAAAATAACTGGAGTGTCTAAATGAGAGACCTCTCGCAGATTTTTTAAGTGTGTTTCCCACAATTGTAGACAGCAGAGGAGAGAAACAGAGATACATCTACAGAGATAAATAACCCTGAAATGCAACAGAGATGCTCAGCAGAGAAACTGTAAGAAACTGACTCATCCATACAGCATTTCATTTCAATTGAAGGCTCATTTGGATCGATTTTTAAATTTAAAATCTAAATGACACACCTAGTATTTATGTAAAGAAATTAATGTACAGATGCAAATTAAAACATAAATATCCATTCCTGACACTTATGTTTAATGTTATTTTGGTGTGTTTAATGGCATATTGTTTTATTCTTTGAGCCTCTTATTTATTTCTGAATTTGTTTTTCTTATTTTGCCAGTTTCTGTCCTCCATAGATGGGCAGATGTTGGAATGCTGAAACTTTTTCTTAGTTGAAGTTTCAAGGTTGTTATTTCTACCGTAGAAATACAGCTGAATGAATAAAGTCTCTCTCAGGACCAAGCTTTAAAACCCAACCAAACATTGGACAAAATACAAAAAAATGGAGATGCGAGATGTTTAAGAATGATATTTGATTATGGTTTCAGGCTCTGGAGCTGCAGCTGCTGTCTCCGTATTTGAGGACAGATTCAAACCAAACATGGAGGTAAGACTGACTTATTTCCTTTAATGGAAGGTGAAATGAAAAAACTTCAACTTATACGAGGACACAGAAAAAATGTTACCCTATCAAGTGATATTATTCCATGATGTATAAACCCTTTTACTTACCAAAAATGTTTTTTGCCATCAAACATAATCAAACAATAGGTGACTGCAGATAAACTGTATAGAGAAAAGAGAAAATTAATCTATACAAAGTAATCTCATTTGTTTTGCCCTCCAACATAACCACCAGAGGATGGATTGCATCTTGTTGCATTGTTACTCAGTTTTAAGTAGATGCTCAGTCCTGCCCTCTTCTGTCTCTGTCTCTTCTAATGAGCTGCCTAAAAAACATTCTGTTTTTCTCCTCCTGCTGTCTTTCTTTCAGCTGAAAGAAGCAAAGCAACTTGTACAAGATGCTATTGCTGCAGGGATATTCTGTGACCTGGGTTCAGGCAGCAACGTGGACTTGTGTGTTATTACAGAAGCTGGAGTAGAGTACCTGCGAGGCTACGACAAACCTACGACGAAGGGAAAAAGGTGAGCCATTAAATAGGTATCTTTGAGCAGATTTATCAAATTTGTCCTGTCCACAATTCCATTTTAGTATTATCTCAATGTCATTTTGATGTTTTTTTTTTTTAAATATATGGCATGATGACTTCAAAATGGCAGAGGGAAAAGGACATGTACCAAGATCCTCTTGAATAACTAATAAATCCTCATGTTTCAGAAAACCAAACAGGTTAAATACATTAGAATTAGAAAAGCATAGAGAAAGCTTTACGTGTGGACAGGGCCTTAGAGTGACCCTGTACTGTGACAGTCCAAGGCCTGAGGGTATGCCACTCCTGTCAGGCAGATCAATTATTTTGGCAATGGAAAAGTGCTCACTAATGCAGACTTAACTACATTTGAGAGGAATTAGTATATTGTAATGTACACAGAAAACATTTCTGATCACTAACATCAACTTGTGAAAATGGCTTGTGAACAGACTGAATAAACACACAGACCTTAAAAGACAACACACTTTATACTATATATGTTTGAGATTGTATTATTACCTCAGTAATGTTGTGAATATTAGAATTCTGAATTCAAATGTCTTCTCCAAAACTACATAGTGCCCTTTCGGGAGTACTTAAAAAAGAAAGACGTGAATGTGACTCTTCATAATAAGTCAAACAAATACGATTGTTCTCCTTGTCTGTCTTTTTCTCAGAGAGGGACAGTACAGGTATAAGCCTGGCACCACAGCTGTCCTGACCAAATCCGTGACCCCGCTCTCTCTGGATGTGGTCGATGAATCTGTTCAGATCATGGACACTGAGTAAAATACAATCAAATGCTCCAGCTTGAAGAAAAACATGTAGTAATGCATTAGTGTATTCAATGAAAAGAAAGACAGGATAAGAAACCAATACTTCTCTGGTGTACTGACTGTAAAGGAAGTACTATCGTAATAAAGGCTTGTGTTTGTACGATGATCAGTGTCTGCAAGTCTTTTTGGTGACCGGGCTTTAAGGCTGAAACACTGCGGCTTTACTGCAGCTTACATTTGTCTGTCTACTTGGTACTAAAACATGTCTTCCCAAGGTATGACACCTTTATGTATGGTGATTAGATGTTGTTTTGCATGTTCCAGGCACTCAGATAACAATTTCCACTACATTGTACCGAAAAATCAAAGTCTTCTTCTTAAACAATATAATCATTAATTAATCTAAAATCACACACACACACACACACACACACACACACACAGATCGGTACACTGTTCTTATGCTTCCAACATAGCTGTGATGTTGACAGGTTGTCTGTACATCCTATTCTTGTTACTTAGACGACTTTATTAATCCTTTTGGGAGGGTTCCCTCAGGGAAACTGAAGCTCCATGTCTCACACAGCACAGTTACACATATATACAGGATCAAGAAAGAATAAACACCAAACTACCTGACACCCACACAAAGATATAAAATAATCTAATATACTATACATAGACATATGTAGCTAATATATTGAACATGTTAATATGTATATATGTATATATATGTATGTATATATATGTATGTATATATATATATATATATATATATATATATATATATATATATATATATGAATATCAGTGGCGGCTGGTGACTGAAAAAATTGAGGAGGACAGGAGGAAAACCAGTCCACGGTGTCATGTTATTTTATACAAGTCAACTACTTATCCCTACTTTCTTATATTCAATGAAAACTAAGCAATAAAACAATGACTTACAAGAATTCTTTAAAAAACATTTTATTAAATGGCTAATATACAAGACAAAAAAAGTACCACTGTACCACCTGCTCTACTCACTGTGCTACCACAGCAATCAATGTACATACTTCAGGACAGCACAGGACATCACACTCATCACTCATCACAATCGCCCGGTCGTGCCGCTAGCGTTATGTCCTCCAGCAGGACGAATGAAACGAAAACTATGAATTATCTTTCTGACTGCTTCGCTCTGATTTCTCCCAACAGTTTTTCTTCTTTCAGAAATGTGCTTATATTTATTTGAAACCGATTCCAATATCGCTGAAAACTCCATATTTCTTGTCCGAGCATGGCTGGCAGTGAAAACTGTAAAATACCGTATTTACCGGACGACCCTGATTATAAGACGAGCCCTCTTTTCAAGACTAATATTCAGAAAAAGACTCTGATAACCAAAATGTGTTTCTTAGTAACAAAATCACATACCCTCCTGTCAGTCTCTTGGAAGCGGCCGCTTAGAGGACCACGATAAGCTTTTCTCTTACTGTTAGCGTTTTCAGACGATGTTTTTGGACCCGCCATCTTCGGACGTTACACTCCGTAACTCCATATTTCTTGGCTGGCTGACAGTTGTTTGGCGCCTCCGCTGCATTGATCTCATTATCTTAAAATTAGCACCATAGCTCCGCCTCAGATGTCTGTTAACAGTGACGTCTCTACAATAAGATGGCGCCCTCTGCTGTTGCGGTCGTGTAGCGACCCAAACAACTATCAGCATGTGTTAACGGTTAGACCCCGATTATAAGACGACCCCACTTTTTCATATAATTTTAATGTGTGGGGTCAATGTTAATGTTCGGGTCAATACGGTACATAGAATTATTTTTTGTTTACGGTTGTATAAATGTGAGAATGAAATTTGGGAACTGTTATTGGACCAACCTGCTGTCAATCTTGTATTCTGGTTGCTGATTGGTAAGGGAGGACGTCCTCCCTTAGCGCGTCATTTTACGTATCTTAGCCAATCATAGATCAGCATGAAAGGAGATCCCTCCCACGGAGGACAGAAGCCCTCCGTCCTCCTCTAGCCCCCACCTTCCTGCTCCCTGCTCCTCTCACAGATTGCTCTGTCTCTGCAGCTGTCGCTGTTCGACCGTTTTAAGTGGATTTTCTTCCAAAGAAGAAACTTTTTTTTATGATATAATATATATATAATATTTTATAAATGATACTGAGATTTGGTAATGATTTATTTCAACCAGTTACTCTTTCTTAAAAAAAACATGGATCTTCCTCTTGCCTCTCAAAAATAGAGGAGGACCAACCTCCTCTGCCTGATATGTATATATATATGTATATATATGTATATATATATATATAAAATATAAAATAAATATAAAATATATAAATAATATTTTATAAATGATACTGAGATATATATATATATATATATATATATATATATATATATATACTAATGATGTCCCATACAATTCCAAGCAAAACTCATTTTATATTTATTTTATATTTATTTTATATTTAATATATATATTTAATATATATATATATATATAAATATAAATTAAAAAATTAAATATAAAATAAATATAAAATGAGTTTTGCTTGGAATTGTATGGGACATCATTAGTTTCGAACAGATTTCTAATAATCGTTCTTCTGTTTTACAGAACATCCAAAATATCTGGACGGCTGACATTCCCGCCCATCTAGATAGTTTGGATGTTTTTAACCAAACGCTCCCTAAGAGCGTGCCCCGCCCACTTGTTTCAAGCTGATTGGTTGAAAAGATGTTGGGGCGTCGTTTGAATTTCACTTGATGCTGCTGTTCAGTGTGGAGAGTGGAGACTGTACGGCAGAATTCGACGACTTCATTAATTTGTGTTAAACACTGGTTATTTGTTCAACTTTACAGGTACGTTTACAGGTCCTTTTGGGGTAAGAAAACCTATAAAAAGAACAACTTATTTTGAAGCTGTAAAAGTGAAAAAGCACCTCCGTTAAAGCGACCAAGGACCTAACGTTAAGAACGAGGTAGAGCAGTGACGCCGCTGCAGCCGTGCTCCTACAGGTTACCGTCCGTCCTCTCAGCAGCACACATGAATTTTACTGTTTAACCTATTGTGTCGCAGTGGGTTGCATGTTCAGAGGTATTTTCGTGATCTTTCAAATGTTTACTGTGTCTACAAGCTATCACTAACTAAGGCCGAACTCTCTTACTTAATAGGTAGCGTTCAGTTTTAGGAATTAAGGTAACACAATGTAAAGAAGACAGAAACTACGATTTAAGTTTTAAATTTGCGTCAATAAATAAATATACAGAACATTTCTTAAGTAATCCAGAATTAAACATACCTTAAACTGATATCTCTCCTTTTTGATTGGTTGTGCCCTGTAGGAGTATAGAAAATGATAATCATTTATGATAAAGATAAATAATTAATTTAAAGAGATGGCTGGAAGAGTTGTATTTAGACTGATAACACATGTAATGTCCCCATCTTTCACAGTTGAACCTTGGCTGCAGTATTTTTCATCTTCCTGACCTGTAAGTTGGAGCCATGCGTCATGGAGCGGGTGCAGATCGCAGGAAGGGCAAATCCCCTCAACGTCGTCCCCCACAGCCGGCCCCAGGGACCTCTAGGTCTACACCCCAGAAGACAAGAATGAGCGGAGTTTCAAGTGAGAACGGCTTCCTGCCAGATTGCACTGGGCACATCTGCGACCCATTGGCTCTTACAGCTAGAATGTGACCACCTTAAACGTAGCCAGTGGGATATGAAGCCAGGTGGAGGACAGATCAACACTGCATAGCACACACAAGGTCACAGAGACGTGTCCAGTGGAATCAGGGTTTCAAGTAGAGGGGCTGTCATAGCTGGTTAAGTTAGGTTGCTGTAATATACCTATTTCACTACGAACTTGAACACTGCACCCCATAGGCTGACTAACAACGCATTGACTCGCACACAGGTGTCAGCATGAAGCATAGGACTACTAATACTTGTGTCACAATTCTTTGATCGACCCTCACTGTCGCTGTGGTTAGGCTTACCTCGTTGACTCTATCACGGAGGAGAATTTTGTGTAGGGTGGAGGTGGAGTAGAGAAAATCTAAGAGAAGTGGCAGATTAAATTCAGTACGACATTGCATCTCAGGCAGTTTGTCCAGCTGACAAATCTGCAGGCTGGCAAGTGTCTCACCTTACCATCCATTGACAAATAGACCAAAAAATGTTGGACACTGCTGATATTTTAGCAAATGATGATGATAATAATAATACAGTCAAAGAAGTAAGTCACTGCTTTTAAAAAAAAAAATCTGGAAAATCATTAAAAAATGTCCAACTTCAACTAAAACACATATATCACACCTGTGCAAAAGAATGTCCACGTGGTATTGTATAGTGATAGAGTATTTGACCTATTTGTCTAGTAGTGTCCTTATTCCTTCAGAGGCAATCTGACCTGTCCTTCCATCACAACAACCAGTCAAACACTGTGTATCTGTTTTCCAGAGGAGCCCCTTCCAACTCCCCGGAAGAGAAGGTTTCGACCAGGAACCAGGGCCTTAATGGAGATCCGCAAGTTCCAGAAGAGCACAGATCTTCTGATCAGCAAATCGCCCTTCTCTCGCGTGGTGAGTCAAACGTCAACAAACTATGAGGAAAATATGATAGCTGCACATATGTCTGCACCGTCTTTCACACATGCCGCTGCATATCTGTCAATTGTTGATTAAGATCAACAATAATTTAACGACACGAGACTGTCATATCACTTTTATACCAAAATCGGCGTGTATATACAGTTTTCTAACTGCTGGTAAACCTGCCTAAAACCTAACCCTAAAAGCCCTTCTGTTGGTTTTTTTTGGTCCATGTTTGTCAAGTTTTGAAAAACAGGGAACTGTAAAGAGGAGCAAATCATAAGCCTAATTAGACTACATGCAGAAGACATAAAAATCTATTTAAAGAAAATCTTGACATCCTGAATTGGACAAGTCATTTTTTCTGGCGCTGATAATGGAAGAAGCTCAGGTGTGAGATATCACACTTCTTCCACATCTCTTTTGAGAGTTGCACATGTACAGTTCCAAAATGGCAACTTATAAGGCTTGAGAAGAGACATGGACACCACTGACACTGTAAAGTGATTACTTTGTAATCACTTTACATCAGTCCCTCAATGTTTGAGTGTAGCTTTAACATAGAAGGATAGAAAAGTATCAGCAAGCTGGCCACATTAGAGTGAAACTCTCGCCAAAAAGCAACCGAGCCTTTATTTGTGATTGAATATGAGTCAAACCTTTGTGTAAAAGCATAATTACGAGGAAAGAGGCACTTTCAGGATTTACCGTAGTTTCTTTTTTCGGGCAAGCTAATTTTTAATGGAGTGTGAGGGCACTGGTACGCTAGCATCAAAATATTTCGCAAATTTCTAAAACGCTATTTTTAAAATACTAAGAAGTCTCGACACAACATGAAACTTTGCTCGTAGTATCACCAGGGTCTCTACACATGAACACGAGCATTGAGAACATTGTTTGTGTACACAGAGTTTACTTAAAAGAGAGTTTTTGAACAACTCACGTTAGCAGTAGCATCTCTGGCGCGCCGCCGTCATGGCAGACAAAAAGTGTCGTTCCCCGAGTGCGACCTGCTGCTACTGGTCGCTAATGCTACTGCTAACGTGAGTTGTCCAAAAACCTTCTTTTTGGTAAACTCTGTATACACAAACAATGTTCTCAATGCTCGTGTTCATGTGTAGAGACCCTGGTGATGCTGCGAGCAAAGTTTCATGTTTTGTTGAGCCTTCTTAGTAGCGATTTTGATGCTAGCGTCCCAGTGCCCCCGCACTCCATTGAAAATTAGCTTGCCCAAAAACAAAACCATGGTAAATCTTAAAAGTGCCTCTTTCGTTGTAATTATGCTTTTACACAAAGGTTTGACTCATATTCTATCAAAATTATACAACAAGTAGTTCCAACCAAGCAATCTGATTGGTCAACAAGACATTTAGACCGTGCTCAAATCAGCATGACGGCACGCCTGACTCATTACTCAAAACATTACTCCGCCAAGTCTGTGGCAATAGTGTATCCATCTCCATGGCAACATAGTAGCTGTCAGAGCTGGAGCAAAAAAAATAAAAAAGTACGGCTTGAAATTCAAACTTTCTGCCGTAAAATATGCAGAGGAAAAGTCGGGAGAAGCAGCCGCTAGACGTTTCTCTGTCGACCCCAAGAGAGTGAGAGATTGGCAATAAAATAAAACGGAGCTGTCTGAGGAGGACAGCAACAGGGCCAGGCTGCCTGCTGGAGGGAGGAAGAAGGCTAGTGAGGAGCCTGAGATAAACATGCGGGAATCAGTTATCAGCAAACGGGCACGCCATGAGAGAGTGTCCCGCAAAATGATCAGGGCGATGGAGAAACAAATGTACGCCACCGTGAGTGACAGCAGAGATGAGGAGTTTGCAGCGAGTGCTGGTTGGATGAATCGTTTCCTCCGCCGCAACAACTTCACTTGCAGAAGACAACTATTGCCCAGCAGGATGCCGGAGAATTCACAGAGAAGCTGGCGAAGTTTGTGACATTTCATCCTGGATTTTTGAGAGGAAGGAATTAAACGCCTGTCCCAAATTGCCCCCTGGTCCCAAATAAACGCCTTGTCTGTTAAGTGATTGAAACAAATAAATGCCCCGGCTATTATTTATTTTCCCTTCAGTGTGAGAGACACTATTGTGACCGCGGTGAAAACGTTTTATAAAAAATATAAAAGAAAAAAAAAAATCAACATCTTTGTTATAACTTGGGCAATAAAAATAAGCATTTTCTGTTTATCTGTGCAGTCAGCTCAGAGTTCATCATCTGGGACTAGAAAATCCTTTCTGTTGCTAGGTCGTTACTAAGGGTTGGATTATTTCCTGGAGTGGTAAACTACGTTCCATTACACATATGAGTCAACTGACGTGACTGATTTTGTTTCAGTTATTAGTCAGACCCCATGTGTTTCCATGGAAACGCAACGCACTCTCGCAAAAACCTTTGAAATTTGAGAGCAAATTGTCCATCAACATGGATATATTTTGATTATACATTTTATTTTTGTTGGTATTAGTTGTATAATCGCAATATTACCCTTGAGGGTGTGCTTTAACGTAATTTGAGCACGACAGTGATGTGGTCAGGATCGAGGTGCTTACAATTTTTCATCTCCTTGTCCAGAGAAAAGCGGGAATCTCCAGATTTGTTGATTTTGAACATTGCCCACTAACTGAAGGATGAAGTGTTCATTTATATGTTAAGAAAGGCTAAACAAACTCTTTTTTTAAAGAGGAAATGCATTGTCACAAAGATGAAAACAGGCTGCTTTTCTGACTTTTTACAAATGCGTCATTCTCACTGGACAGCCATGCTCCAAAATTTAGCATATGATGATCCTATAGAATTTGTTGCAGTGCTGTAGATTAAACTACTGTGCAGTGTATGAAGTTGTTAAAATGAGCAGAACCTTAAACATCTACAGCAGTAAAATGCAGCAAAAATATTAGTGCAGTAGTAATATCCATCCAAAAGCATTAGATATACGCAAATAGATATAAGAAATCTGTCGGACTGTATTTCAGACTTTATTTTAAATACTCAATGAATTGTTCCTCTGTGTCACTGTAGCCATGTTAACTTGATTGTGCTGTTGGAATAATAGGAGAAATTGGTTCCTAACCATAATGCAATATTTTAGTGGAATTAGCCATCAATGTGTTGTTGAAGCAATCTCAGCAATAAAATACACACACATTCTTTGTATGGTTTCCATGATAGCAGCTAATGAAATCCAAAAAGTCAGAAGAATGGCTTTCTAGGTGGAAAATGAAATCATCCAAGGAGACAAAAGACGTTAGTGTAAGCCCCCCGGTACCCCGGTATCAGAGCAGTCTGGGCATTTTTTAACCAGACTGAAACGCCCTATAGTGACATACATGGCTTGCTGCTGCAACTGATTTAACTCAGGTATTCAGAAAACAGGTCACACAGTATTCTGTGGCTGTTGGTGATTGTTGATTTTGTTCGAATAAGCATTTTTTTATTTTGGGGGGTCATTGTTGTGAGTGTGATATAGATGGGCTCATGCCACTTGTCACTTACTGTACACTCAGCCATTTTCAAGTTGTTGTTTTTTTCACATAGATACCACGTGATTTCAACGGCATTATACTATTGGCTCACAAACCTGGTTTGAAGCTGGAACAAAACCTTCAGAGTTTTAACACAGATGGAAACAAAACAATAATTTGGCCCCGTCAAGATATTAAATTGTTCATTCACCATCATCATAATGTTTTTCAGGCGAACAGATTTTACTTTACCTTTTTACTACACTAGATGTGTTATTTTCAAAAAAGGATTTGCTCCATAAAATTGTTCAGTATCATCCTTAAGTCTTCAGTCTTTTTGGGGCTGAAGCTTTCAGTGACAGGCCAAGCTGTATGTATCACTGGGTGATAGATTAATTGTAATACCTTACATTATTTAACACAATACAGTTTAGGGATACAGTCATGATCTCTAGTCATAGTTCTTGAATGCACTCAAAGTCTGGAAAAAATATATTCTCTTGCCTTAATGATAGCAGCCTACGTTGATTAAAAAATCTTGATTCCTTCTCTTTGTTCAGGTTCGTGAGATATGCCAGAGTTATTCCATAGCGGGTCTCAGGTGGCAGGTCTATGCTCTTCTGGCCCTGCAGGAGGTAAGCAATTGACTCGCATCTTAACATGCTGTAACAAATGTACAGTTGCGGTCAAAAGTTACATCTACATTTATGTCATGGCAGTCTTGAGTTCCAATAATTTCTACAGCTCTCATTTTATGTTATAGAATGAGTGGAACTCAAAATAGTTTGTCACCAAAACATTCATGAAGTTTGGTTAAAAAATTAATTCATAAGGTAGGAACACACCGGCCCAACCGTTGGACGTCTGAAGCGTTTGGAGAGGCTCGGACGAGGTCGGGAACAAATATGTTTGGTGTGTTCAGCTGCGTTGGAAGCTTTCGGAGCCGCGCGGACGTTGTCGGATCCGACTGAGCATGCGAAGTCTGAGGAGGGAGGCCGTCGGACGTCTGAGCCACTGGATTCTCTGATTGGTTGTGTGCCAGCTGAATGGCCGTTCTGATTGGCGTTGTGCTGGCGAATCAGCGCGGTGTGTGGGAGGGGCGGAATACTGTGTGCGCTTTGTTTTTCTATGCACTCCGTTCCGTCATTCCCCGTTTTCATGTTTTGCAGTAGTGGCACCAGACTAGTTGTTATGTCCGTTCAGGACGAATTAATCTGTGTTCGTTTGGTAATGCCTCGCTGCATGTTTAGTATGCAGCTGTTTTTATCGGAAATAGTTAAGTTTCGTTTTGATCGAAAGTAAAGAGAGTTGCGTGCACAAGCCTCTCGTTTACAACTCACAACACAAGCGCCACCCGCTTATTGCATCTCGCGCAAGCGCAGAACGTACACGCTACTGTGGAGTAGGCAGTACGTCGAAGCGGTGTGTTCAATGCAACTTTTCTGCCGAACAGGTCAGACAAGAAGCAACGGAGTGGTCGGAGAGTGGTCGGATAAGGCAGTTGGACGTCTGGGCGGTGTGTGGGGGCCTATAGGTCTTCTGACAATGTGACCAAATCTGCTCGATCAAATATATACATTACACAGTAACTCATATTTGGTTAAACTTCTGTTGACCATTTTCACTTCAATTAGGTGCATTTGAAAACCATACAAGAGCTTCTGGTCGTCATCTGGCTGAACATTTAACCACTCCTCATGACAGAATCAATGAAGTTCAACTGAATTTGTTGGCTGCCTGACACAGACTTGTTTCTTCAGCACAGTCCACATGTTCTTTATTGGGTTCAAGTCAGGACTTCGGAAAGACCACTCCAAAACCTCAATTCTAGCCTGATTGATCCATTCCTTTAACACTGCTGGTGTGTTTTGGGATCATTATCCTGTTGGAACACCCAACTGGACCCAAAACCCAGTCTTCTGTAGATGATTTTAGGTTTTCCTGAAGAATTTGGATAAAATCCTCCTTCTTCATTATTGCATTTACTTTATTTAGAGCACCAGATCCACTGGCAGCAAATCAGCCCCACAGCATAATACTGGGTGTTAAATAGGTAAAATCGATTAATTCGAGTTTGTGGTTTAGGACGATTTAAAAAAATAAAATAAAATAAAATAGATTTTCTCTTCAACTTGCTCCGCCACCACTCCCGATGGGCTCCCGTAGTTCATTGTGGGCTCCGCCCTCCCCCCGCATTGACTTTGCACAGAGAAACAAACACAACAACATGGCAGCAAGCCAAGAGTTCGTTCCTAAAAAGGCACTGTCTCATCAGTAGCCTGGTTCTGTAGTGTCAGACCTCGAACAAACCACAGGCTGCTGCAAAGTTTGTTCAAAGGCTGTTGCAACAAAAAGCAGTGTACCGACACATTGATTTCAGCATCTCAAACAGACGCCTGGATCACAGTGGGAAACTTGTTCACTACGAGATGCACAGGAGCAAGCCCACAAACACCCGCTTATAAAGCAGGCAACATTAGCGGAATCATTTAATTGTTGTGTCCCGTGTGAGGAGAAAGGACAGTTTTTACAGATGCAGTCATGTTGCATATCGCTAAAGATATTGTTCCTGTATATCTCTCTATAAAAGCAAGAAATCTCTGTCTGTCTGTGTGTGTGTTCCTCAAATATCTCTGCAGATCAGGATCACACAGACCCGAGACTTTCAACATGGCTGCTGCGTGGTTCAGTGGTGTTCAACTAAGCATTTGTTTGGACTGCAATGATAGCGTGAATAAATTATTTCATAAATGCTTTACAAATTCTGCAAGCATTGTCCACCAGAGCCACCACAGTCACGTGCGCACCAGAGCCAACCACTGCACACCGTGGCCACGTGCGCACCAGAGCCAATCACTGCAGAGCTCAAGCCCACGACATACCTTAAAAAACACTTTTGCCGGCGGTTCGGTTCTGTTCTGTTCTGTGCATCTAAACTGACTGCTGTGGATTAATGAGATTAAACAAGTCCAAGTCTGTTCGGTTCTGAGGAGATCCGGAGACGCACGGACAACAAAGTGGGATCGGAATCTGTAGATGTTCGTGTGTAGCTAGCGCTAGCCGCTAGCTACACGGCCCACCTCCCGAGTCGACGGAGCGGACGCACTGGCACGTCCAAAACCGGATTTAGGGTAAATAATGTCCAACACGCCTTTTCGCGAACATTGCCGTTACGTTTGCTTTGTGTCTGGTGCAGAAAGAAACAGTAGAAATGTGCTTTTGTCACAAGCGGATTTATACCTCCAGCGGCGCGAGCTGGACCGGGATTTTGCCGGCGGTTCGGTCCCATTCTGTTCTGTTCATCTAAACTGACTGTTGTGGATTATAATGAGATTAAACAAGTCCAGACTGAGTCTGTTCGGGTCTGAGGAGATCCGGAGACGCGCGGTCAACAAAGTGGGATCAGAATCTGTGGATGTTCATGTGTAGCTAGCTGCTAGCCGCTAACCGACCCACACGGCCCACCTCCCCGAGTTGACGGAGCGGATGCACTGGCACGTCCAAAACTGGATTTAGGGTAAATAATGTCAAACACGCATTTTCGCGAACATTGCAGTTACATTTGCTTTGTGTCTGGTGCAGGAAGAAACAGTAAAAATGTGCTTTTGTCACGAAAGTGTCTAAGCAGCAAGTTTGGTTGTTGAGGAACAGGAAGATGTGGGAGGGACATCGGCGGATGATTGACAGCAGCAGTGATGTGTTGGAGACAGCGACAGAGATAGTGAGTTTTGAGAGTTGAGAGATTTGTGACATAAAGCGTGTTTGGAGTGTATAGTTAGTGTGTTATGTAGTATTTGGTGTGGTGTGTTTAGTGAGTAGTGGAGTCGTGTTGTGAGGCAAACCAAGGAGGAGACGGCTGAATGTGGAACAGGCAGGAATGAGCTGAGGAGCCTGAGGCATTGCCTGCATTTAAATGTAAATAGTTACACATAACTTTGTAAATTTCAAAAACTTATGCACCAATTTAGTAAATAACAATTTATATTTGCATTATAACTAATGCAATTGGTTCATTAAACATATTGGTGGTTTTCACAGTAAAAAAACTAACTTTTTCTACTCTGATTTTATGTTATTTTGTGATTTTAGGTCCATAGTGTTAATATAGTACCTTAAAATGAAAAAATAACTGTACAGTCACACATGTGAGGTTGTGCTAAAAATAATTACACCAAGTAAGGCAAGGTAAATAGTTTTTAAGGTGAAATATAATGGTATAATCAAAAGTAGTCAAAAACAGCCAATTATATCCCTGACGTCCCACCTCCAAACACAGCCTCATTTGGCCATCCATGAAAAAGCTACTTAACCTCCCACTTTTCTATAGAAATACATGCTTCCTACGGGCAATGCACTAGTACAGTGGAAAAGCTGGAGGTTCATGCACATGCTGAAAATGTTTGACCCCAGGTTTGTGCTACAAAGCCACAACGTGGAATGTCTCAAACCAGAGTTACGAGACAGGTTCTGGCCAAAAATGTGTAAAATAGACAACAAGCACACATCTCATGTCCTGTACATCTACCAACATGTCATGTTTACTTTGCAATGCATGCACATGTTTGATTTAGTTTACATATCTTCAGGAATACAAAGTACTGTTTGTAAACAAAAGGCACCTTTTGCAAAAAAAGTCAATCTAATTCATCCTCCTCCTCCCAGGCTGCAGAGGCGTTCCTCGTCTTGTTATTCTCAGACGCCAACCTGTGTGCCATCCACGCCAAGCGGGTTACTGTGTTTCCCCGAGACATCCAGCTGGCCAGGAGGATCCGTGGGGTGGATAACCTGTAAAAACCACATGGTTTCTGTTCAGATAATTTGAAACTGTGTTTTATCAGCACAAATGGCTACATGCCTGTTAGTGTTTTCTGAGTTTGTGCTAACTTTTAGAAAGTTTGGTTTGTAAGTTCTTCTCGGGGCGAAAAACATTTATCATTTATGGCAGTATATGATCACAGGTTTTGTTTCAATGTAACTAGTTAAAATGCAAGTCTTTTGAGATTGCTTCAAATCACCTTTTATAAAGTTGCACCTGAAAAAAACATTCCAAAAAAAGAAAAGTTGTCAAATAATTCTTCTCAATCATCCTTATTTTTAAACAATGGTGCATTTTTTTTCTTTCAATAATAGATCTGCTGTGTAAGTGTGATCACTGCTCTGTGTTGTATTGATTTATATGTGTTATTGATGTGTACATATTGTTCCCTATTCAGGTAAACTTATTTTGTTAATAAACAGTCAAATGTTTTTCTATTATATACATGAGCTTTTATTTTCACAGCAAATTCTTATCTAACTTTGTCTTTGTTATGTTACCAGGTATGTTTATTCAGTTTAACAGAGAAGGCATATAAAGAAACCAGGTTTTGTAATTCTTGGTTTCCTTGTTTACAATTCCTCTATAAACAGTCTTTGGGGCTTTTTGCACAGCATTCCCTAATAGATTGCGTTTTCATGTGCAATATAATTACATAAGGACGTTGATGCAAGAAGTATGTCAGTATGCCTGAGTCGGCATGAAATTTAGTCGCATACAAAAAGTTCTTTACAGATGTGAAGACCTGACAGTCTAAATATCTGACTGATTAACAATGAAAGCTGTTATCTTTGATTTATTTTATTTTATTATTTTTGTTCAAGTATTTATGTTTTTGTTAATTCATTTATGTCGTGACTTCTTTTATTTAACCTCTCGGTCAATGTTGGCCCATATACAGCAGCAAACTCATGCTAATTCAAATAAGAATTCATTTAAAATGTAGTATTTAAATGGGCCCCCGTCATGACTGAAACAATTGGAGAGTGAGTACAAACTGATATATGGGTCTGACAACATTTTGATCAATCAGAATCTGGGGTCCGTTTCACAAAGCAGGTTCAACAAACTCTGAGTCTAACCCTGAACTCTGAGTTGATCTACTCTGAGATAGGAAACTCTGAGTTTTCGGTTCCAGAACAGCTGATTTGAGTTAGTTTGATCAACTCAGAGTAGTTTAACCTGGAGTTAAGCACGTGCACCCCAAGTATAAAAAGACAGCATCAATGGAGCCCTGATTCGACGAGTCACCATGGCAACGGGGAAGAGGAGGGCTACGTTTTTCCACCCACTGGAATTAGAAATATTAATGCGCTCATACGGTGAGTTTGAGCACGTTTTTAGAAGGAAGTGTAAAACCGCTGCAGCAGCAAAAGAGAGGGAGACGGCGTGGGAGAACATTGGTGCTCGGGTCAATGCGTAATTTTAAATGTAGTCCTTTGCAATCACAATAATATTACAGGGGGAAACTGCTTGAGTGGTAGCTTATTAATTTATTTCATTTAGGTGCAATCCCGCGGGGAAGAAGCGCACTTGGCTGCAGCTTAAGATGAAACATAAAAACATTGTTCGAACAGGTAAGACCTCGGCATAATCTCATGGGGGTAACTCATTTTGATCATGTTTTACAAGTAAATATTAAGTGGCAGTTTGACAGTGTGGTTTCTGGGCTTCTCCCTTTTTAAGTTGTCGGCGTGTAGTTCGATCATAAAAGGAGTCTGCGGAGGCAAGGCGGGTGGAATGAAGAAGCAATCTTTATTAAAACAGAATCTAGCGCCTTGAATCTGGGTCAGAAGCGGCCGCTTTCTGATATTATCAAATCTGTGGACAAAACAATGCCAAAAGATGCTCTGCCCTCTGCTCCCTCAAAACCCCAGCCTTTGCTTCTTAGGAGGTTTTTCCAACACCCGTTTCTTCCCCTGCACCGGCCTTTAGAGACCCCTTTCCAGTAAACACCCACTTCTTCTAATTGGTCATTTTGGCATATTATCCAATAGACTAAAAGAGGAGTTGACCTGTTTCCCTACTCTTCTCCCCTAACGCATCTGACCTGGCTGCGGTCAACTGTAGGTCTTGTCCCCAAAATGACCCAAAGGGGTTCCCCATCCCTCTACGGGAACATAAACGTTCGGTCATCTCCCACCATTTGGCAGGGGCCAACCTCAGGTTTTCGTACTTTATGATGGCCTGCCGTGTGTTAACCTTTAGCCTTCACCAGTTGAAAAACTACTTTAGGACCCCTGGAGCTGAGAGCCTCACTCTGTCTGCACTCCTTCACTCACATGAGGAGAAACAATTAGTCATCATTCAATCTACACTAAGTAAATTCAAAAATCAGAATGTGTTGCACTCGAGATACCTCAACAGTACAGTTGTTTTATCCCTAACATAATGCTGTTTTCACACACATAAATGTCTTCTCATCTATATCATGTTCTGTTAAATAATTAAGCCTATTTAAACTAACACAGACTTCTACTCAGCCAACAGAAAGAAAGCAGATGCCCGTAAAACGGGTGGTGGCCCAGCACCGCCACCTCTAACGGAGGCAGAGGAGCTGAAAATGATAAAGATGGTAGTAGCCGTTTCAGGGCGAGGCACACTTTTCTGACCGCTCTGCATACAGCTGCCTTGCTCAAGTGCTCTGCATCTCCGACGTTGTATAAAAAACTCCCATTTGCAAAAAAACGCAGCGCAACACACAATATCTGCTGGGATGTGAGAGCATGACTTCGGTTGGTAATGTTGGAAATGTAAGGACGGATTAGGTTGTGTATGTAAATGATGGACTGTGACGTGAAACGGTTCCGCTCAAAAAGATAATTGTCTGGAAATGCAAGAACATCTATGCGCGGTCTGATAATCATCTCCCGACGAATATTTAATTCTCTGCGCAGTAATGCTGCACCTTCATCCACGGGATCATTATCAACAGGACATGCCATGGTAGTGAAAATAGTCGCCACCTAATATAACTTCTAATGTAGGCCTACTGACTGATTTATGCAATGATCCATGAGAATTATACTACGCCAAAACTCGCCTGCTGACTGAATGAATGAGGAAATCAAATACCGTGTGTGGCTGAAAGAGGGCGGAGACAGAGAGAAACTCGAGGTTTGTTTAGAAAAACCTGGTCCCGACCAGGTTAGGTTCAGAGAGTATGTTACCATGGTACCTGACCGAGAGCTTAAGTTACCTCTCTCTGTGAAACAGGCTAGAGTTACCCCTCTTTCTCTGGTTTGAGTTACCTCCCTTTGTGAAACGGAAAACTCAGAGTTTCCCTCATTTCAGGGTTAACAGACCTGCTTTGTGAAACGGACCCCAGATCTAACAGGACGTCAGGTGTGTCTGAGGCTTCCTAGCCGCTTGAGGTCGCTCGTTTTTAAACCGAGGTGCTCGTCTTAAACGAGCCTGCACTAATTTTGACCCATTTGGCTCTCGATAGTTTGAAGGAGTCAGGCCGGAAGTATCGTTACTTCCGTTATTGGCGGCAACACTGCCGGCGGAACGGAAGACGCGCAACATTTCAATGAAGTAGTGAAGTAAGTCCTGGGTGGTCTTTATCTTTAAAAGCAAGTAAGGAACAATACCGAAGCTCATCACCAATAACTGACAGTATTTACATGATTTAGTGTTAAGACAAGGTTGGACAGGTAACGGTGGCTAGCTACTATTCTCTGTCATGATGTGTCTCGGACCCTTTCAGCTAGTGTGTTTCGATACCGACGAAATGAAATACACCACCCACTTGTGGGAAGGCTTATTGGAAGCAAACTCCGCTAACATAACATCACAGCAATGCTCTCGCTACCTGTATGAATAGCTAGCGGCTCGATTTACCAGTTCATTGTATTATCTATTACCCCAGTCTCACAAGTAGATGATACATGAAGTAAATCCTTAGTTATCTTTTTTACTCTAAAGTCAAAGTGTACACTGACAGTCATTCAGACGTGCATCACAATAATGTTTAATGTCACGTTATTGTAAATCCTTAACGGTATCTTCCTCTCTGTTTCACACAGCAGCCGGGCAGCTGTTCTCCGACCCTCTCCTGTTTGAGTCTAGACATAAATCCATACAGTTGGTAAGAATAACAGATATCACATATGATTCTTTGTATATTCTTAAGCAGAAACGCGTAGTAATTGAACTTATAGTACATTGTTGTCATCACAAGTGACGTATTTATGAAAGTACATCTATCTCCTCACTGTGTTTTGCTGTAGCATGGGGCGGGGCTAAAATGTTACTTTGAAATGTCCACATGGCTAATTACCACACTTCTGCAAAGGTCTAGTTTCCCTCATAGCCTTTAAGCCGCTTAGTCGTTGAAGTAAGTGAGAAGGCAGGGGGATCTTCTGCGAACCTTTTGATAATGATAAAAGATTCTAAATGGTTGAATCGCTAAATTCCTTGGTATTGTGGAACATTGGTTGTAACTTCTAAACTATTCTGTTCCTAATGTTTTCTTGCCCCTTTCCTCACTTGTCTGAAATGCCATGCTGGCGTCAAATTCTCAAGAAGCATATATTTACACAAATCAATGTACTTGATGTGGTAATACATTACATATATTGTCATTGTACCTTCATCAATTAAATAGACTGTCACAAAGGTTAGGCAAGAAATCATTTCTGTTTTCCTGATTAATTACTATCAATGTTAAAGAGATTTCTTTGGAATTGGCTTTGTAGATAGGCAGTAATTACAGTATATATTAGTAGAGTGACCCTGCTGACCTTGGAGTTAAGTTGCTGACTGTGGGCCATAATATATCTGGTGCGATCCTGCCAGGTACGTTTGTTTCATGTCTTTCCCCATTACTCTAAATAAGTCACATGACGCACAATTTAAGTGTGCCTGTGTGTGATTTCCAAGTGTTCCCAATGCTCCCATTTGTTGACCTCTCATGAATTCTGGGTCCATTAAAGATGTCTAATAAAGTTAGCATGCTAACCAGCTACCCCTGGCCCATCCTGTCTCCTAATTAGATGACATATTAAAAATGTTACTCGATGAATCTATCAATACTTTTTTGGATCATTTAACTATATATTTTTTATTACTCTATTCATATAAGAGCGAATTTCCCCAAAATAACGTTTTTAAACTTTAATACTAGTGCATTGCCCGTAGGAAGCATGTATTTCTATAGAAAAGTGGGAGGTTAAGTAGCTTTTTCATGGATGGCCAAATGAGGCTGTGTTTGAAGGTGGGACGTCAGGGATATAATTGGCTGTTTTTGACTACTTTTGATTATACCATTATATGTCACCTTAAAAACTATTTACCTTGCCTTACTTGGTGTAATTATTTTTAGCACAACCTCACATGTGTGACTTTACAGTTATTTTTTCATTTTAAGGTACTATATTAACACTATGGACCTAAAATTACAAAATAACATAAAATCAGAGTAGAAAAAGTTAGTTTTTTTACTGTGAAAACCACAAATATGTTTAATGGACCAATTGCATTAGTTATAATTAGGGCCGGGACTCGATTAAAAAAATTAATCGAATTAATCAGAGGCTTTGTAATTAATTAATCGAAATTAATCGCATTTTAATCGCATATAAATATTTGACCTGAGAACAATGAGAAGCAATTTTTTTCACATGGATTTTAGTATACCATTGAATAATGACTGAATACAGAAGCTTAAGCAACAAAAAATTGTTTTTGTTTTTTCAAGACCAACAGACCAGTGCAATTTTTAAATATATTTTTGGCCTTTTATGGCTTTATTGACAGAACAGCTGAAGATATGACAGGAAACAGGGAGAGAGAGAGAGGGGGGGGAGTGACACGCAGCAAACGGACCCAGGCCGGGAGTCGAACCTGTGTCCGGCTGCAGAGCCTCGGCACATGGGACGCGCACTCTAACGTTACCCACTGAGCTAAACGCTGCCCCGACCAGTGCAATTTTTGCCATAAAGTGCAGCAATAGCATGCTCTTATCTACGCTGCCATCCGTCCGCTTTTGATAACAAAATTTCCCATCCACGGGGCCAACCAAAGCAGTCTCATCTGCTTCTTCGTTCATTGTTGTTGTCTGAAGTCATGAACGTTAGTTGGTGCTCCAGTATAATCGGTACCCCTGAAACTCTTCCAGTGAGAAACGTTCCGCGGTGCAAAAATAAGTGCGATTAAAATGCGTTAATTTTTTTAACGCGTTAATTTTTGTGTAATTAATTAATCGTAATTAACGCATTAAAGTCCCGGCCCTAGTTATAATGCAAATATAAATTGTTGTTTGCTAAATTGGTGCATAAGTTTTTGAAATTTACAAAGCTATGTGTAACTATTTACATTTAAATGCAGGCAATGCCTCAGGGCTCCTCAGCTCATTCCTGCCTGTTCCACATTCAGCCGTCTCCTCCTTGGTTTGCCTCACAACACGACTCCACTACTCACTAAACACACTACACCAAACACTACATAACACACTAACTATACACTCCAAACACGCTATATGTCACAAATCTCTCAACTCTCAAAACTCGCTATCTCTGTCGCTGTCTCCAACACATCACTACTGCTTGTCAATCATCCGCCGATGTCCCTCCCACATCTTCCTGTTCCTCAACAACCAAACTTGCTGCTTGGACACTTTCGTGACAAAAGCACATTTTTACTGTTTCTTCCTGCACCAGACATAAAGCAAACGTAACGGCAATGTTCGCGAAAAAGCGTGTTGGACATTATTTACCCTAAATCCGGTTTTGGACGTGCCGGTGCGCCCGCTCCATCAACTCGGTAGGTAACGTTAGGCCGCGTGGGTCGGCTAGCAGCTTGCAGCTAGCTACACACGAACATCCACAGATTCCGATCCCACTTTGTTGACCGTGTGTCTCCGGATCTCCTCAGACCCGAACAGACTCAGTCTGGACTTGTTTAATCTCATTATAATCCACAACAGTCAGTTTAGATGAACAGAACAGAACAGAATGGGAATGAACCGCCGGCAAAATCCCGGTCCAGCTCGCGCCGCTGCAGGTATAAATCCGCTTGTGACGAAAGCACATTTTTACTGTTTCTTCCTGCACCAGACACAAAGCAAACGTAACGGCAATGTTCGCGAAAAGGCGTGTTGGACATTATTTACCCTAAATCCGGTTTTGGACGTGCCAGTGCGTCCGCTCCGTCGACTCGGGCGGTGGGCGCTAGCCGCGCTAGCTACACACAAACATCCACAGATTCCGATCCCACTTTGTTGTCCGCGCGTCTCGGGATCTCCTCAGACCCGAACAGACTTGGACTTGTTTAATCTCATTAATCCACAACAGTCAGTTTAGATGCACAGAACGGAACCAAACCGCCGGCAAAATCCTGGTCCAGCTCGCGCCGCTGCAGGTATAAATCCGCTTGTTTTTTAAGGTATGTCGTGGGCTTGAGCTCTGCAGTGATTGGCTCTAGTGCGCATGTGGCCACGGTGTGCAGTGGTTGGCTCTGGTGCCCACGTGACTGTGGTGGCTCCGGTGGACAATGCTTGCAGAATTTGTAAAGCATTTATGAAATAATTTATTCACGCTATCATTGCAGTCCAAACAAATGCTTATTGCACACCACTGAACCACGCAGCAGCCATGTTGAAAGTCTCAGGTCAGTCTGATCCTGATCCGCAGAGATATTTGAGGAACACACACACACACACACACACACACACACACAGAGACACAGAGATTCCTTGTATTATAGATAGATGATAATATATTATATTTCAGTATTTTATTAAATCATCTTCTATCATCAGCAACAATGATGACAAAGTATAAACTGCAGGGCATTATTCAACAGAAAAAAATAGCTCAGGTTTAACTGGTGTAATCTGTGTAATATATATATATATATATATATATATATATATATATATATATATATATATATATATATATATATATATATATATATATATATATATATATATATATATATATATATATATATGAGGTTTTTTTTTTTTTTTTAATTATATAACATTTGGGTTGGGACCAAATACTTCATTTTGGGGAAAGGACGGCATGTTATTTAGCATGGATAAAGACTATAGAGGGAACACAGCAGACATTTCTGTGTAGCATTAAGTTTCACTTTTTTTATGAATTACATATGTGAGTCAACACAGGTAATGTATTTTACACAATCGATTATTTTGACGCGTTGCAGCAGCCCTACTCCTGATACTATTTTTTGCCTCAAGAGGTGATAATCTGATTGCCCCAGTAGTTTTTGCTGGCCAATATGTGGAGCAGCGAGTAAGTCTAATAACAGAAAATTCAACCGTCACTTTTGAATTTAAATTTCTCTCTTTAAGCAAACCAAGACAAACTTAACTGCCTTGTTAACTCATCCTAAAACGCACTTTATTCGAACTTGTCGAACTAAACTAGAATGGCACATAAATAACATGGCCCAACAGACCCCTCTAATTCAATCCAGTATCAAATCAAATATTTAATCCTGCTAGATACACATTTTTATTTGGAACTGGATCAAATTAGACCCACTCATAAATACCAGCCACCAACTAAATGCGCATTATTTCCTGAAAAAGTAACGATAATGTTGAAAAAGTGACTACAGAGAGCCCTGTAATCTGTGATCCGTTTCTTTATGATCCACACCAAATGCTAAGTGGGTCTTTCCTGGGCAGAAACCCATCCTTCATAAGGCTCTATATTACATCTCGACACAACCGTGGAGGTGGAGCCCGAGCCCCATTCATTCCTATTAAAGATGCTCAGCAGCGTTTTGAAGCCCAAAAAACTCAACCTCCCAGCTTTGAAAATACCTGGATCTTCCGTGTTGTGCAGCTCATAGAGCGTTCATGCTTTACTGTAATGCAGCTTTAAAAACCCGGGAAAAAAAAACCCATGACATATCATGATGTAAAGATATCCAAAATCTAAGAGTATCTATGGTCTATTATGATAGCGATATAAAAATCAATGTATTACCTAGCTCAACATTTAGGCTATATGGACTTGTAAAAAAAGTTCAGTTCAGCGGTTTGTTTAAAAGGCATTTTGATAGTTTCCACCAGTTGACTTGGAGGAAATGTTCACCTGTATGTGTGTTTTGCCTGTACTTGGTGAACAAAATAATTCTTGCTGTCACTGTGGTGAGACATACAGATTTTTGACTCTATTTTTTACAGTGCATCATGTCAAATCCTGGCACAGCTTCACAAAAACAAACCAAGAGCCAGAACACACCACGGCGTTGTTCCAGCTCCACCGGCCTCGATGAAGAAGTCAAGATAGCAGTGAACCTCTCTCTGGAGAGGTTCCGATACAGTGACCAAAAAGGTAACAACGTTTTTATTGTTTTATATCAGAAATTGAAAGCAGAACTTTTCAGTTTGGTTGTCTTTGTAAAGTTAGTTATTATGTTACATGTATGGATGGGGATTGTTACATGGGGATTTAAACAATGCTGATGTCGATACTGATACTGCTTATCAATACCAATACTTCACAATGCTCATATTGATACTGCTCTTATTAATTTTATGCAGCAATGAAGACATGATATGAAAAGATGTATACAAAATTTCAACAGTGTTATTAGGAATTTGTTTTTTGCAGAAATAAGTTATAAGATCTCTTGTCATCTCCCTACAGTTAAAAATATTAACCATAAGCAATATGCAAGGATTAGGGTCTCTGTTTTTCTAAATGTGTAAAAAAAACATTCTAACTGTGACCTGAGTTAAAATCTACAGACTGTCCTCACTTTATGTTCATTTATATAGGTAGAAATGTGGGAAGGAATTTAAACTGCTTCAAGACAATCAAATCGCACAATGCTTCTCAATTATGAACACCCTGCAAATTACACCCACGATTGAAATACATGACTAACTCCAAGGCAAACTCCTAAGACTAAAAAGACTAATATGTGTCTGTTCAACAGATTTCTCTCAAGATGTGAAACTCAGACGATATGCTTCAGACACCAACTCATAAGCTTTCTACACAGCAGCTTTAATTGTTACGTACACTCTGCTTTTAGCTACACTGAGCACAGCATACGCCTCCTGTTCCTTACCTGTCAAAACACACTGCAGTAATAACATACGCTTTGCATCCAGCCAATCTTTATTTTCATGATTCAAAGCGATTACTAAAAGTTGACTAATGTAATGACTTTATAAAACTGGACTAAAATGTTTTGAGTTGTTTAAAACTAGACTTTAACCACAAAGGATAAGAATAACTATAATGTGACTAAAACTAACAAGCATTTTTGTTTAAAGACTATGACTAAATCTAAAATAGCGGCAAAAATTCATATTTAGCATTTCATGCAACCTCCTGATGCTCCACCCCCCACTTCCTAACTCCCTGGCCCGGTCAGCGTAGCGAGCTTGCCTTTAATTACAGCCACCTGAGTGCACAGTAGTCACTCACAGTAACTTCAGTGAGTCCGCGGTTCGCGCAGGTGAAGTCTCATCATCACGATGATCTCACGTGAAAGCCTCTCAAACAGCAGCAGCGTCTCAAAACAGAAGAACGAAACTTACAGCACAGGTGCGAAAGCGAGTGCAGACGGTTTTGACATGATACGTAACTGACTTATGTGGTAGGATTTAGTCCGGTAAAGTTGGAAATATATTCACAGATTCGAACTTCCCGGATCAATAACTCATAAGTGAAACCTTGTTAAAACACAAACGACGGCTCTTTCCTACCGTAGTAAGGTAGACAACGAGCTACAACCGTATGTTAATCAAAACGAGCGTCTGGACATTAACTCTGGTCTGTATGGTCAGCCAGCTGTGAGACGAGGGCGCAGGGACCGTCTACAAAGTGCAACACCGAAAAGAGAAACTACAAAAAATTCAATAACTTCACTATTATTCAGAGTGTAGTGTCACCAAAATCACTCCACACATCAGTGTTCTTCTGCTGGTTATTCTACAATTTTTTGTTTGGAAAAAATTTGCTTTGCCATAATTTTGGGGAATTTCTATTGGGAGAAATATTCAATAACACTAATATTCAGTGTGGTGTCACAAAACTCACCTCACCCTAACCCTACTTAACAAAAACTACTTTCTAATGTAACTTTAACTTGATTTTGGTATTTGGTAAAAATGTTTTAATACATAATCCATGTCTTATTATAAATTAGGATGTTATGGTATCAGTCTGAAAGGTAAATCAACAAATTTTACTCAGTGGCCTTTGTGCCCTGTCATGTGGCCTTGGTGCCCCTGAAAACAAAAGTGAAGGCCAAATGGACTTGCCCCTAAAATGACAAAATTCCCACCCTGACTGCATGCATTCCCACTAGTAAGCTACAGTTACTCTATGTAAGCTGAGTCCAAGTTGTCTCTAAGAGTCTCTAGAGTGTGAAATATTGCACATTGCCTCAGCCTGCAATAAAACGGTGGTCAATTCATGATACTTTCTCATCTCCTAATTTTTATACTTAAAAATACAATGTCAGTGTTGTGTAAGAAGAATCATTAATTAAATATATGAAAGTTATACAAGACAATAATATAGAAGAATTTATGGATTTGACGCTGTGATTGGTGATCGGCAATATCGGGATCGGCAGATACTGCTTTCAGTGATCGGTGATCGGCCCCAAAAATCCTGATCGGTGCATCTCTAGTATGATGGTCCTTATTTTTTTCCTCTTCCTTTCCCTGACTGAACAGAAATGGAATTTCCCTCCTCCTTGTCCAGTACGGAGAGGGCTTTCATTCATCGGATGGCCCAGTCCCTCGGTTACATTTCGAAGAGCAAAGGGTAAGTTCCTCTGCCAAGACCTAGGTTTATTTATATAGCACATTTCAAACAAATAAACACCATAGATGACAAAATGGTGTGCAATACAACACAACACAACACAGTACAATACAATACAATTCAATAAAAAAAAGTTGAGATAAAAACATAGAATGGGGGCTGCACTTCAGAACATAGTAATTTAAGTGTTATTTGGCTTGATATTATGAAAAGATATCAATAGATTTTTGTCCAACTTACTCAGTAACCGAACGGAAAAACAAATCATGGTGAGAGGAAGCACTAAAGGTTGTAATGCCAACATGACAACAACCAGGCCTGCAAAGGCTGCACACCGTCTACGTCCAGGGACTCGACATGACACGGGTGACCTCTGCCCTGCACCTCGGTAGGCCTGTCTGAAATCATGGCCCCTTTGTGAATATTATCAAAGCTGATGTCAGGTTTGTGCTTGAAAATGAAATGCCTGCTATCAAAGTGGAGATACAAGCTGCCAAAACCGAGATTTTTAAAAACGAGGTGGCAGTGATGGGAAATGGAATTGAGCAGATGGATAAGGGACGTTCTGGATACACAGATGATGCTGTGGCTCTACAGCGCACAATCTAACAGCTTTTAACAACAATTAAAACATTGGAGGATAAATGTGAGGACCTAGAGGGAAGATCTAGGACTGAAGCAATGATGGAGGGATGAACCATCCTGTAAAATATAAGCGAATCCTGACACATCTACATCAGTTAAAGACAGATATTGCTATGCTTCAAGAAACGCATCTAAACATAATCTGTCCTCCCGATTACATGACCTCAATGAACATCATCTGATTGTAGGTGGAGATATGAACTGGGTTGGCCCTTAGTCTGGACCGTAGCTCTGATAAGACTTTGCCAATTTCTAAAGCTGCCCTTTGATTTAGATGTTTCTCGATACCTATGGCATAGTTGAATTTTGGCGTACTCTTAGTGCATGTGTTGCTTTGAACCTTAGCAACACTGCTTTCAGCTGGGCTTGTGGTTAAAGCGCTATGAAAGCACTCGTAGAGCTGGAGTTACATCCAGGAAAAAAAAAATGTATGTTGCATGTGCTCCACCCCCTAAAAGACTTTGCCAACACTAGTCCGAACCCAGCCAAAAAATCAAAAGACGACAGTCCAGCAGCGGAGCACCACCCACCTGAGGGTCTCACAACAGGTTGCGACAGTGGCAGCAAAAGCTGGATGTTACCAAATGGTACCTCAGCAGGCTCCAGATGAGGTCACCTCAAACAGCGCACTAAGCACCAGATGAGACACAGAATCGGCAGTCATGTCCTTGAGCTGACTGCACAAATGTTGAACCTCATAACTCTGCGATTACCATCACAAATTCGACATTGTCTGTCTTTTTTTGCAGCTTGTTTGTGTGCATACAGATCACTGACTATTCCAGTTTTTGAAGTAATTAAAAACATTCTGCGCTCTTTGGTGGGTTGTCGTTGTTGAATCTTTATTGGTTGGTGTTACTGCAGATCACATTTTTTAGTCAGTGCTTGTGTTTGGCGACACAACATACATTACATACACACTTTTCCCAATATAAAAAGAAATTCATCTTCCCATTCTGGACGGAAAGAACACTTGTGAAAATAGATTTTTCCATTAAATAACATCTTACATAAATTGATACTTGTTTTAATTTGGGACTATAGGTATTTATCTTTATTTTAATTTGTCTGTTTAATTTATTTTCCTATTTAATTTTCCATTTTATTTATGAATTTATTGTTTACATGATTTTCTTTTCATTTTCCCCCCCCATATGTCTTAATTGTTAGCACTGCAATTATTTATTGTTGTTGTTTTTTTTTTTTAAAGAGCTTTATCAGATGACCAAAATTAATATAATATTAAGATATTAGACTTTTGGACCATTTATTGCAAAATGTTTTCAAAATCAGTTCATGAGCATGAAAGACATTTCTCCTTTTATCCTTTCAGGAAAGGACCAACTCGCTTCCTCACCCTCAGGAAGAAGGATGGATCAGAAAAACCTCGGCCTGCAATGCCCCTCACTGTCTTCCACAATTCATTATATTTCATCCGCAGCCTGCTACAGAGGTTTCCTGTCAGCAATAGGGAACGCATAGACCTACAGCCCAACAATAAGAGTGGCAAGTCTATGGCTCCAGAGCCTGGTGAGTCTTAAGTTAGGACTGTGCAGCGATTTACACATTTTAACTGTGATAAGTACTAGGGATGTCCCAATCCGATCTGTACCCAAGCCCGATTTTTTGATTATTAGTATTATTTATTTATTTTTTTACGTTAGAGCAAAATTTGTGGCAGAAGGTAGACGCGCGCGTAACATCATTCTTGCAAACCTGTTGATAAAATGTCTGCAGTGTGGAAATAACTTAAATTAGAAAGCGAAAGCAGTCCAATGGTGACATGCAATATGACCATTTCGCGGAGCTGCATTTAATACTACTCATTTGATGCGGCATATAAAAACAAACACCTAAAGAATACAGTGAGTTCTCTCGAGAGTACATGCAAAGACGCCGAAGCAGCAAACACTTGTGGATACTTTTAAAAGGAAAGAGCATTTAACCTTGAGACAGCGACATGGACAAAAATATTACAGAGAAGGTAATTGAATTAATTGCTCTGGATAACCAGCTCATCTCCGTGGTGGAGGATCAGGGTTTTCTTCGTCACCTTTCGACTTACAACGTGCCGGTATGTGGGTCTCATACAGCAGAGCATGTAAAACAGGCAATCAAGGAGATGCTGAACGCATGTGAAATAGATAAGCAACGGGTTCTCGTCATTTTACGTGACAACGTAGAAATGCAAACAAAGCAATGGATGATAAGAAGGTACCAAGTGTGGGCTGCGTCTCACACACTTCAGCTGCTGTACACGAGGGTCTGCTGTCACAGTGCAGCATCACACACTCACCTGCTAACACAAGGACGGTGGAGGCCAAAGTTGCAACAGCACATGCAGAATAAGAAAGAGCCGTATGAAAGTATACTTTGTTTCGACAAAACAAAAAAACTATTAAGAACAGCTTGGATGCAGGTTATTTTTTTCTTAATGTAGCTGTATTATCCAGGAAAATATTAGTTAATGCTAAGTATCAGATCAGGACTCAGTATTGGCATTTACTAAACATAAAAAGGAGTAAGATCGGGATCGGGGTAAAAAAAAACCTGATTGGGACATCACTAGTGATAAGACAATGAACAAGATACAAGCTTAATTCTCGTATTACTTGAATACAAGGATTGCACTACTAAATGCATGTTTTAGTCCCTTTATGTTACACACAAAACAAAAGCTATATAAATGGATTATTGGATAATGTGAGCATGGGTGGAAGTTTTTTCACTCCAGGGCTAAACCTCTTAATTTTCAATAACAGGCAAACAAGACACAGGATCTTGGCTGGGGTCTTAAGGAGTAGTAGTATTAATATTCACAGACCAAAAGCCCTGCACTGCTTAGTGTTGTTTAAAGTTGACTGTTCTGCTCACTGTCACACACACCAGTCCCTCTATTTCAGTCTCACACTTGAGTTATTTCTCAGACTGACTTTCTACAAATTTTAGTTTTAAAACGATCTTAGAAATACATTTATAAAAAAATCCCTTGTTGCTTAGGCCATGTGCTGAGTCATCTTAGTTCCCATGGGGTATGCAAGAATATGACTGGAATCCTCCTGACAGAGGTATTTCCTGGCTGGGTATGACCCATTCAAGATGGCACATACAGAGCCTCTGCTACAGGTTGTGATGTACATGGCAAACATCAGGAGTGCTGCATGGAAATATTTCACAATTGAAGCAAATGAACAAGGAAAGGCAAATGATTTTGCCAAGCCATGTATGGATGCTTCAGAGTAGTGATAAGGAACAAGCCAATCTCTATAAAGAATTTCCAAAGCTTGGTGAAAGCTCACATCTCAATATCACTGAAGCTTTAAACAAGATGGCCCATTTGTTGAGTGTGTTGTTCTATTTATGTTGACTAGTGCAGTGCCCGTAAGAAAAGTGTATTCCTATTAAAAAGTGGGAGGTTAAGGAGCTTTTTCATGGATGGCCAAATGAGGCTGTGTTTGAAGGTGGGACGTCAGGGATATTTAGGTTTGTTGTGAAATCCGATATTCCAGGGTATAATTGGCTGTTTTTGACTATTTAGGGTCCGGGCAGCTAAGCTGCCAGGACACTATTGTATTCCTAGGAATTCTTTCTTTCTTTCTTTCTTTCTTCGAGGAAGTCATACTTCCCAAGGGCGAAAACTCACCAAACTTTACAGAAATGTCCGGCCCCATGCCAGATTGACTTAATTCCAAGGACATGTCAATATTCCTCCTGGGGGGGGGAGGAGGAATATTTTAAATTTAAAAAATTTAAAAATACCTACAAAATCAACAGTACATGCTGCAGTTTTGAAACTTTCACCAAACTGTAGCCCCAATACTGCTGAAACTTTAGTCCACTTAAACTCATAAAAAATTATGAAGTCAATCACTCAGTTTTTTTCAAAACCTGTAAAACTTATAAAACCTATCTCCTCCCACAATTTTTGCTCAATTGTCACCAAACTTGTCAGAGAGCATCTTCAGACCGCCCTCCACAAAACTTGTTTCTCTGATTTTTGATTTATCAAAAATTAAGCCTACAGTGCATCAAAATGTTTGACCGTAAACAGTACTGTAAACATATACTATCAAATTCTTGCTAAATACATTTTCAATCTTCCTGAAAAAAATTGAGAATATTTTGGAGTCATGTTGAAGAAGTCTGGCAAATATCAGAATTTTATCTCAAAAACTGAATTTTTGAGAACATTTTGAATTCTGCTCTCATGTGAATAATTGCAGTCAATGCAAGCAGCATTTTTAAACATTAGTTATTCACTTATGGAGCAAATTAATCATTTTCAAAAACAAATTACCAACATCTCCATGCTCGAATATGTGTATTTTCAGATTTTTGTCTTGATAACTGAATTTTTTACAGTGGTTTCAAATCTGCCTGCACAACAGTGAATGGCTTAATCTATTTGTCAAGCCACTGTCATAATGTCACTTGCCAATTAGCTCAGAGCGATAGATGACAGTCTTTGGTTCCAGAAGTTGTGAGTTCAAGCCTCAAGTCATCCAAAGTGAACATTGTTGTCAACTGTCTTGTCTTCCTATTCTCCTGTTTGTTGCTCAGAATTGCCTAATTTTGCCAAAAAATAGCCCGGACCAGACCCATCGCTGCGCAGCAGCTATAATTTTGATTTTGCCATTATATTTCATCTTAAAATCTATTTACTTGGTGTCATTATTTTCAGCACAACCTCACATGTGTGACTGTACAGTTATTTTTTTTATTTTGACATACTGTATTAACACAATGGATCTGTTCACAAAAAAAAAAACATGAAATCCGAGTAGAAACAGTTAGATTTTTTTTACTGTGAAAACCACAAATATGTTTAACAAACCATTTTTTATTTTTTATTTTTTTAATGCAAATATAAATTGTTGTTTATCTAAATTTGTGCATACATTTAAAAAATTTACAAAGTTATATGTAACTATTTACATTTAAATGCAGGCAATGCTCAGGTCTGCCTGTGCTCCTTCCAGCTGAATAAATAGCTGGACTGCCTGCTCCACATTCAGCTTCTCCTCATTATTCTGACTCATTAAACAAAAAAACGACTCCACTACTCACTAAACACACTACACCAAACACTACATAACACACTAACTACACACTCCAAACACGCTAAATGTCACAAATCTCTCAACTCTCACACACACCGACCGTCGTTGCATATCAATCATCCGCCTAGGTCCCTCCCACAACTTCCTGTTCCTCAACAACCAAACTTGCCGCTTGGACACTTTCGTGACAAAAGCCCGTTTTTACCATTTCTTCCTGCACCAGACACAAAGCAAACGTGACGGCAATGTTCGCGAAAAAGCGTGGCGGACATTATTTACCCTAGGTCCGGTTTTGGACGTGCCGATGCTTCCGGTCCGTCGCCTCGGGAGGTGGGCCGTGTAGCTAGCGGCTAGCAGCTAGCTGCTAGCTAGCGGCTAGCTACACACGAACATCCACAGATTCCGATTCCACTTTGTTGTCCACGCGTCTCCAGATCTCCTCAGACCCGAACAGACTCGGTCCGGACTCGTTTAATCTCATTAATCCACAACAGTCAGTTTAGATGCACAGAACAGAACAGAACGGGACCGAACCGCCGGCAAAATCCCGGTCCAGCCCGCGCCGCTGCAGGTATAAATGTGTTTGTTTCTTAAGATGGGGGGTCGCGTGGGCTCTGCAGTGATTGGCTCTGGTGCGCGCGTGGCCACGGTGTGCAGTGATTGGCTCTGGTGCGCACGTGACTGTAGTGGCTCCGGTGGACAATGCTCGTGGAATTTGTAAAGCATTTATGAAATAATTTATTAACGGTATCATTGCAGTCCAAACAAATGCGAAATAGCACACCCTTGAACCACGCAGCAGCCATGTTGAAAGTCTCAGGTCAGTCTGATCCTGATCCGCAGAGATATTTGAGGAACATACACACACAGACAGACAGACAGAGATTCCTTGTATTTATAGATAGATGAAGGATCTCATTCATCCAGGTGATGGTGATTCTAAGTGCTGTATAATAGGCAACTGGATTTGTTTCTTGAAGATGTTTCACCTCTCACCCAAGAGGCTTCTTCAGTTCTAACTAAAAACTCTGTGTGGGGGTGTCCTTAACCCTTGTGCCCTCCTTAAAAAAAACTTCCTCTAACCTTCGTGGCAAAAATGTACACGCACAAAATCTGGCATAAAATCCTCATACATCAATATTTTTTTCTGCCTTTTTTTTTGCTTGAATCCCTTAATCAACTTGTTCCTTGACCAAAATGATCAAGAATTTAATAATTTTCAGAATGTTAACCCTTTAAATGCCAATTATATTATAATTATCTATAAAAACCCCATATTTTCCATATAATAAGTAGTAGGCTGATGGGGCTTTGGTGGTGATTAGAGTCTTGGATATGTCAAAGATTACCAACAAAATTGATTTGATTGCATTAGTATATTTTATGTAGTAACAGATACTCCCTCTAACCACCTTCGTGGCCAAAAATGCCCCATTGACTTCCATTAAAACTACATCTTTTAATCTCACTGCCATTACAGTATAAAACCATGCATTCTGTAATGTCAGCATGCCATTTTGAAGAAAAGTAGTGATATTTGACCTTTTTGATATATTTTCACCAGATTCAACCATTTTCCCATTGTAGGCCGATGCATGAAATTCTTGTATTTTTGCCAGTTATATTATAGAGCCGGGTGACTACCAGGGCCCTGTGTGTGTGTGTGTGTGTGTGTGTGTGTGTGTGTGTGTGTGTGTGAAATGTTTTTAAATCAACATCTGATTCATCAGTGTGAACTCTTATTGTGCAAACTGCAACAACTTTGGAAAGAGCAGAAAACAAAATAGAACATATGAAATATGAACAAAATATGAAATATAAACAGAAATATCCATGCATTGAATATACGATGTGTGTGTGTGTGTGTGTTTGAGAGAAACAGATACATGGATTGTGTGTGTGTGTGTGTGTGTGTGTGTGTGTGAGTGCTTGTGTGTGTGTGTAATCTGAGGGTTAAATAAAATACAAGTTTACAGCTGCTGTTGATATATCAAAGTTATTGTTTCTTATTCTTCTTCTGGACAGAAAGGAGGTTTCAGAGTGTGTGTGTGTGTGTGTGTGTGTGTGTGTGTGTGTGTGTGTGTGTGTGTGTGTGTGTGGTCCTGCAGCATGTGACCTAGTGTTCCCTACAAATGCACACTTGGTGGTGGAAGACCTCTTTTTCATGCCTCTGCACAACCAGCACACACCTCTCCTTCTAGTGGAGCCGGTCAATGGTGCTGTCAGGATAAGAAGTCTCATGTATGCCTCAATCTCCACATCACTCCATCCTGACACTGAACGCCTCCTGTATAAGTTTGTCATTTGCAAAATGAGCCGGATCAGGTCAGGAGTGAAGAAAAGGTCAAAAGATGATGCTACATCATGGATTCTTGATATTGCATATTTTGTGGGCCCTGGCATCATGCCGCTGGGTGCCTACATGTAGCACAGAGTCTCAGCATGAGATGGAGACCACACTTGCCCGTCCACTGACTTTTAGGATGGACAGGATCCTCAGTGCCCGCTTCACTCTCAGAGGGTGGGTCAGAGGCACTTACAGACGTGGAAGACTCCAGTGAGCCTTCTGTGTCAGACTCCCCCTCGAAGATCGTGGTTTCCCCTGATGAACCCTGCAGCTCGCTGTCAGATAAAGGCTGCATGACCATTTCTAATGCCTCTTCTCTTCTGAAATGCCTTTTCATTTTTGCACCCTCTCTGCTCACTAATGAAATGACCCCTCAGACAAGTTGCATGTTTATCTTTGGCTGTGAAAGCAGCCAGGTGCATAAACACACTAACAGTTGTTTTTGCTTTGTTTTTGAGTACAGCAAAGGCATGTTTTCACTCAAGCACCTTTTCAAAGACACATGAAACACATTCCTGAAAAGATTACCTTTTTTCATCCCTGAAATGATCAGTGCATGCTTACAGATTCACACACACACACACACACACACACACACACACACACACACACACACTTACACACTCACTCTCTCTCTCTCTCTCTCTCTCACACTCTCACTCTCACTCTCACTCTCTCTCACACACACACATGCACTCACAGACAGACACACACACACACACACACACACACACACACACACACACACACACACACAGGGCCCTGGTAGTCACCCGGCTCCATAATATAACTGGCAAAAATACAAGAATTTCATGCATCGGCCTACAATGGGAAAATGGTTGAATCTGGTGAAATACATCAAAAATGTCAAATATCACTACTTTTCTTCAAAACGGCATGCTGACATTATAGAATGCATGGTTTTATACTGTAATTGCAGTGAGATTAAAAAATGTGGTTTTAATGGAAGTCAATGGGGCATTTTTGGCCACGAAGATGGTTAGAGGGAGTATCTGTTACTACATAAAATATACTAATGCAATCCAGTCAATTATGTTGGTAATCTTTGCTATATCCAAGACTCTAATCACCACCAAAGCCCCATCAGCCTACTACTTATTATATGGAAAATAATACATTTTTTGTGTTTTTTTAAAAATAAATAATTAGTAATTCAAATAATAAAACTGGCATTTAAAGGGTTAAAATCCTGAAAATTATTGAATATTTGATCATTTTGATCAGGGAACAAGTTGATTAAGGGATTCAAGCAAAAAAAAAGGCAGAAAAAAATATTGATGTATGAGGATTTTATGGCAGATTTTGTGCGTTTACATTTTTGCCACGAAGGTTGTTAGAGGGTGCAAAATGCATTACAGGAAAATAAAAGACATGTAAGAGTAAAAGACACTGGATTTCAAAAATTTGACTAAAAAGAAGAGTTCCTGCAAAAATCCATGCCACAAGCTGTAACACAGCCAAAATTATCGCTAAATCAAAAAAAAAAGTTGAGAAAAATGTACAAAAATGTCGAGGAGGGCACAAGGGTTAAAGAGTTGTTGGGGCCACTTGTGGATTGCTGACCCAACCAGCCTTCGTGTGGGTTTCTGTATGTACATTAATTCACTCAGTACTTGGCTGAGGCTCCTTTTGCACAAATTACTGCATCAGTACAGCATGGCATGGAGGCAATCAGCCTATCTCACCGCTGAGGTGTTATGGAAGCCCAGGTTACTCTGTTAGCAGCTTTCAGCATGTCTGTATTGTCAGGGCTGTGAGTTGGCTGGCCAGGCAAGCACTGGCAAAGGTTTGAATTATTTCACTTTATGTGTAATGAATTTAGAATATATGAAGTTTTCACTTTTTGAATTTGATTACAGAAAAATGAACTTTTTCATGGTATTCAAATGTATTTAGATGCACCTGTATTTCATAGAAGTTTTCATTTCCAATAATTTCTACAACTCTCATTTTTTGTCCAATAGAATGAGTGGATCACATACTACTTTGTCACAAAAACATTCAACTAAATTTGTTGGCTTCCTGGTACAGACTTGTTTCTTCAGTACAGTCCTCAAGTTCTTGATGGGCTTCAAGTCAGGACTTTGGGAAGGCCAAAACCTCAATTATAGCCTGATTTAGACATTACTTTACCAGTTGATGTGTGTTTGGGATCATTGTCCTGTTGAAACACCCATCTACACCCAAAAGCCAGTCTTCTGGCTGATGATTTTAGGCTCTCCTGAAGAATTTGAAGAAAATCCTCCTTCTTCATTATTGCATTTACTTTGTGTAGATCACCAGATCCACTGGCAGAAAAACAGCCCCACAGCATAATACTACCATCGCCACCACCATGCTAGACAGTAGTTATTGTGTAGTTATCTTTGGGTTGAAGGCCTCATCTTCTCTCCTCAAAACAGCATCTGGAGCAAGGGCTTCTTTCTTGCACAGCAGCCTCTCAGCCAATGGCGACACAAAACGCTCTTGACTGTGTTCACTGACATTTGTCTTTTAGTAGCTTCTAATTCTGGTGTATTTTGGTTGGTTCTTGACCACCAGTTTTCCCTCAGCAGCAAGTGATAGTCTCAGTCTTCTTACTGATCATGGCAGTGACACAACTGTGCCATGCACTTCATACTTACAAAAAATTGTTTGCACAGTTGATCTTTGGACCTGTAATTGCTTTGAAATCGCTCCAAGTGACTTTTCTGACATTTGTGCAAATCAATAATGTGCTTGTTTAGGTCAATGCTGAGCTCCTTAGACTTTCCCATTGTAGTGTTTGTGGCTAAGTCTAATGGGTTTATCAAACCAGCCCTATTAAGATGAGGCCAGAAAAAAAATCTTCTGTTATAAATTATAATCAGTCAGAAGGAGTTAAGAGGCCATGCTACAAAGCAAATTTGATGACACGACCTTTCTATAATCACCTTAATTTATCGTTCCAGTTATGTATGTATATTTTTAATCCTGCAGATTTGGTCACATTTTCAGAAGGCCTATAATAAGTTAATTATCCAACCAAACTTCATGAATGTTTGTAGTAGTACGTGATCCGTTCATTCCATCACAGAAAAATTAGAGCTGTAAAACTCATTGGAACTGCTCTTCACTAGTGGATGTAAACTTTTGAACATAACTGTATATGCTGCTGTGCTTAACACAATACACAAGCATTGTTACTTTTAGATTTGAATTAAAATCAAATTTATCACCCCTTCAATGTTGTGTCAAGAAAAGGTATTGTATTGAAGTTAGAAATTCAAATATTCTGACACCAGTACATTGGACATTCTCTTAAACGTGTTTTAAAATGTCAGTAATCAACTCAGTTAGCTGATTGGCACCTTTGCTCATGTTTACTCTAGGCAGGATTGTTCTCACATCCACTTTGTGGTTACTGACAGTGGTCAGTCCTCTGGATGTAGAGTAGACTACAGCTGAGTCCTTGTTGAGGAGATCAATGCAAGCATGACATATTTAGCTCATCTGGCAGCGTGCCTACGAACATGATGGGTGTGCTCCTGCTTTTGCAGCCTGTGATGGTCTGGATACTCTTCCCCAAGTCTTTGGTATTGTTAATGTTCAGGTCTTGCTCCACTCTTTGCTGATGTCTCCATGATACCTTGATGCCAGTCATCAGTTTCACTCCAGCGGTGTTGCACGCTTCCTTGTCACCTGACTGAAATGCAGCTTTTTTTTTACTTAGGATAGAGCTCACCCTTATCCATTCATATTTTCCTTTCTTGTTGTTGTCCTTGTGATCACAACATACACATGTGCTGATGTAAAAATGGCAAAACTAATGTAATTGTGACGTAATCAATCTGGTTTGCCTCTATACTCCCAACTTCTAAAAAAATATTCCTGACTCCATGTTTTATGAGCTTCATTATAAAACAATAATAGAAAGGTTATGTTGGTTGGTTGTTGGTTGTCAAAGTCATCGCACAATATCTCTGTCACTGACTTATATAAATAACACAAACTTGTTATACAATATGAGCTGCACATCCAGGGGCTAATCCAACTGAGTTATGTTCCCTACATTTTAACACATAGAGCTATTATTTGGTTTGAACAGAAGAAAGTTGCTGGAATACCTGATGTATTTTCCCCAGAAAGTAACCACACTAGGCTTCTACTTTGCAAGTAGGAAAACAATAATAATAATAATCAAGTAATAATCTTCATTTTTTTCCTCAGACAACAGTTGTGACAGGAATAGGACAAGTGGGCGCTTAAACAACGGCATACCCATGGTACCTCGGAGGAGGAGTCCATCAGAACTGGACAGCTTTCGACGCTCCCTGCCTGTACATGAACGCCAGGGGGAAATTGTCCAGCTCATCAGAGAAAACAGGGTGGTGCTGGTGGTGGGAGAGACTGGCTCTGGAAAAACTACCCAGGTGGTTCTGCCAGACAGTTACACGGTCCAACAGATATTGAATCATAGATTGTGACTGAAATTTGTACAGACTTTCATGGTCCCCAGGGATTAAACTCTTCCCAGGATGTTTTCCAGCCACACTGCTGATGCTCTTACTTTTTATTATGCACCACTGGAAAATATTTGTGCATCTGCTGACATGAGAAAAGCTTTTGATACACAGTTGTATGCAGTTGTAAATATTGAATTCCATTCCATTGATACGGACACTGCAGATCAATAGAGAATAAATTGCTATTGGACATACCAATTTAAACTCAAGAATGAAGAACTCACGCAACACAAACACTGATGCATGGAAAAGAGGCTCTTGACTGTGCACACATACTGGGTTTAAACGGAATGAATAGACATGGAAACAGAAGACTTTCAAATGTTAGTTTAGTATTTGAATGTCAACATTGGGAATGAAGCTATTAACTGTTCGGTACAGCCCTGAGTACAGCAAATACACACCAAAAGGAAATCCTGAGACCTAAATCAATTTTAAATGGGAAATGCATATTAGGAATTGAGAAACAATTGAGAAATTTCAATATTCTGGGAATATGGGCATTGCTAGTGTACAGATCAGATGTTGGCAAACCAAAGCAGCCTCCTTATCTTAATGTCACAATCAGTTCTGCTGCCAAACAGAGAAACAAACTACAGCAGTTTCAGGTTTATTTAGCTGTTGCAATTGTCTCCCTTAATACCATATAGGAAGAAATTGGAGGAAATTATTGATGTCTCCAATTAGGGCTGCACGAAAAATCGTTAAAAAATCGCGATCTCGATTCACACATACAGGTGATCTCATTTCCACACATAGCGAGTCTGAAGCATTTTATATCTCGAGCTGAATCACAAACAAATGCTCCTATTTTCCTCCCGGATTTTTTGAAGCGCACTCAAACGCAGCACTTGATTCAGTGGAGGAAGCCCGCCTTCAGTTGAGTGTTTGGAAGGAGTGAGAGTGAGAAGCCGTTTTTAGACAGGGCAGCAAGCCGCCAATCTGCCCGTCCTTTTGGCGGCTAGGTCCGCAGTTTTAGACAGAGGGCGGCAAATTGAGGGTCTGTTTTGCTCCGCCGATTTGCCGCCTCGCCTGCTAGATGGGCAACTGGACAGCCGCTGAGATCCGGGAGATGCTAGCCTCTCCTGGATCTCCAGCTTGTTGTTGTAGCGCAAGCTAGGAACGGTCGCTACTTTCAAATTAAAAGCCCCCCGCTAAGAACCCAGTTCTAAACTCCAATGGGGTGCAATGTAAAGCTCTTATTTTGAAGACAAATTCGTTGTCAACTGTTCACAGCCCAACTTTGAGCTTCACGTCACGTCACATGGCTTTCGGGAAAGGAGAAATATTATGCCTCTGTTTTAGAAAGCCGACCACAGCAGCTATCACATATCACCTAGCCAAGGATACGGCCCCAATAAACACTGTACAACATGAGGGATTAAAGGATGCCCTCTCATCTTGGAGACTTTTTTTTTTTTTGCTCATCCAATGATAGAACTTCAACAAAACAAAACAAAACATTGCTCTGCATACTACAATGTTTTTTTTTTTTTTTGTTCAAGTTCATCAGTGCAATAAACATTTTGTGAAAAAAATCGTGCCAGAGAATCGTGATCTCAATTCTAAGCCAAAAAATTGTGATTCACATTTTTTTCCAGAATCGTGCAGCCCTATCTCTAATATAAGATTTTGAAAGCAAATTGATGTTATGTTATGTGAGGTCACTGCTTTGTGTATGAGATACCATGGTGTGGAATTCAATGTTTTCGAATAATAGAATTTAGTGCTCATAATTCATATTTCATCCTTTTGATTTACAAGTTCTATCCCTCTGACTCTGCAGTTGGCAAATTAAGACTTTCTGAAAAAGGTTTTATGAAGAGGAAAGGCCTACCTTTAAGCTGCCCCATGTCAACTTTACATCTTCATTGAACTTCATTGTAGTAGGAATGGAGCAGAACTAACTTCAATTCGAAAATTTTATGACCAAATACCTGTCTGACATTCCTATCAGCCTTATCTGTACTTTGTGTTAAGTGCTGCTGCTTGTTTTGTCTCTCTTAGTGTTGTTTAGTTTTTTAATGTTAGGCTACCAGCATACCTTGGTTTATTACAAGTATTATCATTTCACTGATTTGACCATTTTCTATAGAAATATTGTATTATTGAAACCGAAACACAATCGCAAGATTTTGGAAAAGTGCAGAGATTTGATTGGCATTTCTTTCAGTGTTTACAAAATATAGCATTTTTTTGAGAGGGACTAAATGGTGTGATATTTACAGAGCCTCAGCATGAAGGCTGTAAAGGTAATTAATTGTTTTGCATTGTCCAGATCCCACAGTTCCTGTTGGATGAGTGCAGTAGGAACGATGAGCCCTGCAGAATCTTCTGCACTCAGCCCAGACGTCTGGCTGCCATTGCTGTGGCTGAAAGAGTGGCAGCTGAGAGAGGAGAGAGTGTGGGCCAGACTGTTGGCTATCACATCAGACTAGAGAGCAGGTAGATTAGACCAGAGTGTCTAAAGGCCATAATTACTAAGAAAATCTGGGCACATAGTATGCCACATTTGGAAGATTCTGAGAATTTTGATTCAACAGAAGTTTAGAAATGTCTGATTTGTGCAATTGAAGTTCAAATTTAAATAATCCCTATAGACCGTAGTGGTGGAAAAAGTATTGTAGAATAAGGATATGAAACTGAATTTTGAAACCCATCCATTCGTCTGTCTGTTCTTCTTGGGTGGTGGTTCCTCTTTTGAAAAAGGGGCACCACAGGGTATGCTCAAATTATCGAGTCTATTATCAAGTCTTTTCACACTACTCAGCCCACCTGGGAAAGTTTATTCCAGGATGCTGTAATGGAGGCTCTGGCCAAATAGTGAACCGCAAATGTTGAATGCATACTGGTTATGGAGTCGTAGACGAGTACTTTACCCCCTTGCAGACCTGCTGTAGGGGTCATGGGATTTTACTCATTCAGTCTACAGATCCTCCAGCCATGGTGAGAAGAGCAATTCCACCTGAAGAGTTAATAATGGGTATATCCTAGACTCAATTCAGTTATTAAAACAAATTGTTTGAGTTTAAGCAGCACATACCGTAATGCATGTCAGCTTTCGTTTCTGTAGCTATAGATACTTCTGCAAAATCCACGTCTATTGCGTGACATTTTGAATTGATGACTGGACGTGAGGATGGGAATGAAAGGAAGGAGGGAATTGTCAGTTTAGGCTGTCTGCTGTCATAACTCCTTATGAAAAAATATTCCATTTCTAACATCTGTGAGCTTCTGGAAATCAGTTAGTTTGCTCAATAAGGAAATGTCTCTTGTAACTGTTGAAATCTTAGGGTCTCCCCAAAGACACTGCTAACCTTTTGCACCAGTGGAGTGTTCCTCAGAACATTGATGGCTGGAGATGCCAGCCTGACAACTGTGACACATGTCATTGTGGTGAGCATCAAAACTCAAGAAACTCACCCACTCTGTATTCCTGCTGTATGAAATACACATATTGGAAGCTTATGAAATACACATATATAAAGATTAGATTTTTTTCTAAGTTAAGTAACATAACAGCAGGCTGAAAAGCTATGTTTTGTTCTTCTGTCCTATCTTGTTCTTTCTCTATATTAACAGGACGAAGTGCATGAGCGGGATGGTCTGACTGATTTCCTGCTCACTAAAATGCAGGATGTTCTTCAGAAGATCCCAACATTAAAACTTATTCTCTCCAGTGCTGCTCTGGATGTAGATCTGTTCCTGAAGTATTTTGGCTCCTGCCCTGTGATCAATCGTAAGTCGTACTGAGTCCATAATTTTAAAAATAAATTCTAATCACTACTAACAGTGACAAATGACGTCCTCATGCAGCTGAAATTGGTAAATATTTGGGGGGGGGAGTCGGTGGAGGGAGTCACACTATGCAGGGTCAAGGTGAAGTTTGAACAAATGTCTAGTGAGTCTTTTGTGGAAGTTGCACTTGTACCAGGAGTTGCGTTGCGTCCTTTGTGAAGAAAGACCGGATCCTGCGGACCTTTTAGAAGGCAAATCTGTAGGATCGGGGCACAGCAGTGATGTTGGGGGTGCAGGATAGTCCATCGTTGAGTATTATACCCAGGTTCCTCGCAGACGATACTGTGGCGTCCTCGACAGTGAATGACAGGTCCATACAGGGACAGTCTTCCCCGGGATGAAGAGGAATACAGTTTAACTAAGGTTGAGCTTGAGGTGATGCACAACTGTCCAAGTGTAATAATACCGCCAGTGAAAAATACGAAAAAATTAGCTAGTTTACAAAATAAACGATAAAGGAATAACGCAACGTCTTTGAATTTTGCAAGGAATATCAGCACTTTTACACACTAAAGTAAGGAAATTGAAATAATCCTTCTTGGGGAAATCTACCGTTAAAAATAACCCTAATGGTCAAAAATAAATGACTGCTGAGGCTCAGAATACGCATACAACAAACAATAAAAACGGTGAAATTTAGATTGGAGGGCCGAATTTGAAAAGATGTCTTAATTAAAAAATTATTTGGATTACAGTTATGGTGTTATGCAAGGTCTATGAATTTGATATAAGTTTCAGCAACGTTTTTTTCATTAAAGCAATACAAACCACAAATAAATGTAACTGATTAACTGCAGTAAAGTTTACTTTAAATTGACTCTACTTACACATAAATCATGGCTTAACAACAAGAATATTTAACAAAAGTATTAGTCATGGAAGAAGGTTGTGCACTTTGATGTACAAGGTGACCGATCTGCCAGGGGAACTTCCAAGATCATGGCATATCTTAAAGATGATTTTTGAAAGAGGTTTTTCACTTTGCATCAATAATATTGAACTGCTGATCACTGAATCAATACACCAATACTTGGTTATTATAAACTGAAACACTACAAATTGTTGCCACAGAAGGTTATAGGTTATGTGTGTATTAGGAATGGGATGGTGATTGTTATTATTATTGCTGTTGTATTAATATGAAATAATGACAATTTAAAACATTTATATTTTTAGTCAAAGGAAGACAGTTTGAAGTGAAGGAATTCTTTCTGGAGGATATCCTGAAGCTGACGGGCTTTAACGATAAGGACATGAGGAAATACAAGGAGGAGACACACAGAAGTATGAACCTTTTATTAATTAGTTCACTTAGTCACACTGTGGGAAAAAGAAATGCATCCTAGCCCTCTGTCTTACGTTGTCTTAATTTCCCCTTTGATCCTCACATAATCTGGTCTCAGAGGAGAAGAAGCAGAAACGTTTGACGGAGTGGTGTAAGGCTGTGGAGAAGAGTTGTTGTGTAGAGGAACAGATGACCGCATTGTCTGCCACAGGCTTCCACCAGGAAAGCAACTCCCTGGAAAGAGGAGACGGCACCTTCAACAAAACCGTAAACCAACAAGCACACACACCACTCTTTTTGCACCACTCCAGTGAGTTTAATCAAGTCTAGTGTTCAGCATCTAATCAATTCAGCAGTGGGCCACCTGAGCCACCCCAGTGCATCATCTAAGCAGAGGGAGGAGGACAGAGGACAGGAGGGATGACTAATACTGATTCATGTCCATGTTCTTCGCTCACTGTCTTTTGTCAGAAAAAATATTCATTTGACTGACATTAGATTTGATTCCAATGAGAAATAAAACTGCAAGCAGTGATGAACGGGCCCTCGCAGTCTGCGCACGTCGGGCTGTGGCATTGTCGGACTGCGCGCTCACCTGTTACAAGCATGTCATGACGGGGAGAAAACAAGCAGTGAACGTCATGACAATCAGATGATGTTTGTCTGACTTCCTGTGTCCAGTGTGTGGCGCTATGGATATGACACAGTATTGATGCACAGATCTATTCATGGCGACTCCCTCTAGATTTCTGAGAGATTTGGCCGAGATAGGAAATGGTATGAAGAAGTTATTAGGACTCGATGTTTCATGACGAAGGATTTTTATGGCGGGCACCGCCACGGCCAGAAGGTATGACATAGGACAAAGATTTTCCTACCATGTCTTTGGCATGGTCCGAGGAGTATACTGACTGACTGTGAAGTCTGTGCTGTCCAATCTGTAGGAGAAAGAAGTGAAAGCATGATGTACGGCAATATTTCATAATGGCAGCCAAATTCAAAATGGCCGACTTTAAATGAATGTGTAGATGTATTCAGGGCGAGACTGTCTACATTTATGAGGAATTTTGTGGAGAGGGGGCATTGTATGTGGAAGTTATAAGGACTTGATGCTTGACAGCAAAGGAAAAAAATGGCGTCCGCCGTCACGCCCACCAGGTATGACACAGCTGAATGATTTCCATAACTTTTGTTCTTTAAGGCATGAAGATGATACTGAGTGAATGTGAAGACTGTGGTGTATAAGCTCTAGGACAAGATAGTTTTCAAAGTAGGCATGAATTTGTTAAAAACGCCGCCACACATCAAAATGGCTGACTTCCTGTTGGACTGAGAGTATGGGTCCAATGGGTTTTTTGTCCGTCTGGTCATGATGAATGTGCGTACCAAATTTCGTCCGTGTATGTGCAACTAGGAGGCAGGGCATCACAATAGGGGGCGCTACAGAGCTCGCAGGTCACGACCACGCCCCATGACAACACAGATCTTTTCAGGGCAACTCCTTCTACATTTTTGAGAGATTTGGCTGAGATAGGAAATTGTATGAAGAAGTTATGAGGACTTGATGCTTTACGGCGTAAGGATTTGAATTGACTGCTCCACTGCCGCCAGCAGGTATGACGTAGCATAAAGATTTCCATAACTTTTCATCTTCAGGGTCAGAGGATGATACTGAGTGACTGTGAAGTCACTGGTGTTACGTCTGTTGGAGGAGATAATTTAAGTACGAAGATAGGCAATATTTCAATATGGCGGCCAAAATCAAAATGGCTGACTAAATATTGATGCTGAGATTTATTCGGGGAGACAGCCTCTACATTTATGAGCAGTTTGGTGTGGATAGGAAATTGTATGTTGAAGTTATAAATCCTTGATGCTTGACAGTGAGGGGAAAAAATGGTTTCCACTGTCCCGCCCACTAGAGTATGACGCAGCTGAAAGATTTCAATAACTTTTGTTCCTCAAGGCGTGAAGATGATAATTGAGTAAATGTGAAGTCTGTGGTGTTTAACCTCTAGGACAAGATAGTTTTCCAAAGTAGGCGTGAATTGGACAAAAATGCCACCACACATCGAAATGGCTGACTTCCTGTTGGACTGAGGGTATGGGCCCCCAGAGTTTTTTGTGCGTCTGCTCATGATGAATCTGCGTACCGAATTTCGTTCGTCTACGCCCATGTGGAAGGCAGGGAAGAACATTAGGGGGCGCTTCACAACCATGCCCAGTGACAATGCAGGATCGTAATTTTCGCCGAATGTGATGTATATTCCAAATTTGGTGAGTTTTTGGGTATGTTCAGGCATCCAAAACTGCAGTCAAACTTGGAGAAGAAAATGTCTTTCCTTCCAATTACAATAGGGACCTCGCAGGTCTACCTGCTCGGGCCCTAATTATTGAGTGTTTATAGAGCTCAACAGTGAGGTTCCGGAAGTGAAAATGCCATTGATATTCTGAATAGAGGATTTTGATTATTGGCCATAATGTCGTAACCATTCAAAGTAGACTTACCACGAGTTATGAGATTGTGAAACGATGGAATATGATCCTGTAGAAGCCACAAGTTCGTATGATATCAACCTTGTTTTAAGAAAAACATGTTTTATTCGCAATGTCATGGAAAAGTACTACACTACCCACAATCCTATAGTGTAACAGCGACGTCTCTGGTTGGTGGAGCTCACTGTTACCATGGAAATGTTTACCGAACCCGCAAATTTCATGTTCGCTAGTTACTGCTACCACTGAGACTTGTAGTAATTTTTAACCCTTTTGACACTCCTCTCCTCATCTCTAAAAAAACGCAGTAGGTCAGAAAATGAAATCATGGCAGCTCTGTGGTAAACGATTGTAGAGTTCAATGGTAGCAGTAACTAGCGAACATGACATTCGCGGGTTCGGTAAACATTTCCATGGTAACAGCGAGCTCCACCAATCAGAGACGTTGCTGTTACATTCGCAGTGGTTTATGGGATGAGTAGTTCCTTTACTCTTATGATAATTATGTACACAGTCTTGTACCTTTTGCTTTTTTTTCCATTTTCCAAAACTTTTTTTGCTCCAAATTAAATGTTTTATTGTCACAATTCATCTTGTAGTTTATTGGCTTGGTTTCAGGCTTTAAACTCTTTATATAAGGATTTTATAACGTCAATGGAGTGATTGATTGGGAAATTCACTTCCAGAAATGGAACCGTTAAAAAAGTGGGCGGTGACTGTTGAGCTCTATTGTGACTTTGCTGTTAACTTAACTGTTGCTAATCTGGGAATGGCATTTTGTCATATTCAGAATATAAATAAGCTCTGATACTGTTTTATGTCTAATATTTTTTTTAAAGCAATTATATAGATGATTTTTGGTTGCGTGCACTGCACACATACATGAATTGAAATTTTTTCAGCATAAGGTGGTTCTTTAAAAACTGTCTTTAAGGTTGGCAGATCTGTATATGTGTATACATATATAAACAATATAATTAAATGTAATTATTTGCTTTGAATGATGTCCTTAAACCTGGAAAAATAATGCTTGAAAGAGGAATAGAAAGGCCTTGAATTTCACTTGATAATGTCTGTATCAACCCTGGAAATTTTGAGACACAACCCCACCTCCTCCCAATCTGATGACAGAAAGAGGTTTCTGAGGCTTCATCCAGACAAGTTATATTGAGTTTTAGTGTTGTTTAAAAACCTGACTGTTGACTCGGTGTGTGATTTTGTGTGACAGAATGAGCATGGCACAGAGCAGTTGGAGCAGTGGCTGATGAAAGAAATGGACTCCTGCATTTCTAACATTTTCCTCAATGAAGACCAGGATGCTTTCACTCAGCTCTTCAACCTCATCCTTTATGAAAGGGTTAACGGTATTGCTCTCACAACTTCTCTCTCATTCATCTTTTTGGAATTATTATTGTTTTCTTTGGAGGGTATACATACATTTTTAAATGCGTATGCTAGTACTTGAATGGTAATAGTAAATTCAGTTATGATGATTTACCTTTTTTGTCAGTTGTTCAAGTCACAGGTTGAGAAATTCCTGTCTGGTGTTTTTTTGTTTGGTTTACCAGTCAACTGTTTTTTCAACTGAATTTCCAGAAATGTTATCGTTTTATGATATGCTATATGGTTTTTGTGATATCGTTTCCATGTGCTTCTCATTAAAAATGTCTAATATTGTCACGTAACCTGGAAATAACCAGAAATTTTGAGGATTAAGAAAGTAGATAGAGATGTCACAAGTCACATTGTTATTCTAAACAAAGACTCAAAACATGGTTAGACTAAGGTCAAAGATAAACCTTCTTTTAACATCATATATACGTACACATGATCTCTGCCTCGCATATCTACCTTCTGTTTGGAGCATAAGTCTTTCTTTCACAAGAAGCAATATACACATGAACAATAGGGGCAGTGTAGGGCTAGTATAGTGGTAGGACAATAAGGGAAAATAATTTGTACAATAAGCACTTTAGTATCAGCAGGGACAACAATAGAACAACAAGCTAATGTGTGCCATTTAGTAGTGTCCTAAGTATATAGGCAAACATGTGAACAACCACTGAAACACTTAATCGATACATCACACTTAGTTCCAAGAGATATACAAACAACTTCATCTCAGATACAGAATTGGCTAAATAGACAACGCAACACTCCTATCAGCTAAAGTACTGTTGAAAGAAGGCTGTCTTGTAGTGGTCTCAGAGTAAAGAGTAAAGTGTAGCAGTTACTGAATCACTTCTAATGAACATAGAATGAGAATGACTGAATGCATTTGATATATGTGAATGCTCTAGCTGTTTCCTCATACTTGCATTCTTTTACCTAGTGGACTACAGGCACAGTGAGACAGGGTCCACACCTCTGATGGTGGCAGCAGGACGGGGGTTCCTCACACAGATGGAGCAACTGCTCAACATGGGGGCCAGCATCAACATGAAGGCATCCAATGGATGGTAGGACATTCTTAATTTTAAGATGATGTTAGGCCACTAAATTAAGGTCCCATTCAGGTGATGCTAGAGACTCAAAATAGTATGAATCACATGTGGACCATTAAAATCACACTACTGGCTGAAATCACTATAACATCATATGTAGGAAAAAATTAAATGTCAATCAATATTTGTACATAATCATAATAGAGCTGACATAACAAGATGAATATAGGAATGCAACATTGGGTTAAGCTTGACATTGTCGTGCTATGGTACAAAAAAAATAATAGAAAGACCAGACTATATAAAGATACACTGCCAGCTAACTTAACATAACTGTTATTTGCTGACAATCAACTTGGAGTGAACACACATTTACCTGATTGCTGTTCATGCAGATCACTCAAATTATGTTTTTTTACTCTTTTCATTCCGCTTCACCTCTAACTAAAGTTGTAAAAACTGACACTGCTTAGACACACTTTCCTCCTCGTCCAAGCTTTTTCTTCTTGTCAAGCTTGATTTGCCCTGCAGACACTGGCAGAATCATGAATCGGCATCGGTAGTGAATGTAGTGTGTGTATGAGTGAGGTGTGTGCGTGCTGCTGTTGAATTGAAAAGAAAACACTAAGACGAACCCAGAACCTGTAGCAGTGTGGCGCCTAGAAGAGAGAGGGAAATGAGACCAAGCTGGCATTTATAACCTTTGTAGAGGCCTAGCCAGGTGTCAGCACCATGCCCAGACGACCCTGTCTGTCTGTCAGCTCCTGCATCATGGCGAGCATAAAGGGAGGGGGTCGTAACACTTGTGGCACACTGACTCTTGCCTGTTTATGGCATACGGTCAGCTCCTTGCATTGTAAACAAAACAACTAACAGTTCAAATCTGCGTAGAGATGCATGCACAGAAGAAAAGCTCACATTTCTGGTCAGAAGGAGAAACACAGCTTCTTTTAAGCATTTTGAAACACTTGGTTATCAACAGGTTATTGGATATGCATAAATATAGCAACATAAGACTGTGGTTTAATGACTATGGGGCATGATTATGTTAATGGGTGTATAGACAGCTGCTTGTACACAGGAATATCAGTAGATATTTCTTTTTCCTTTGACATGTAAACAGCCTAGTTGGATTGTCTTCTTTTTCTCTTTAAGTATAAGGACAAAAAATGCAATACTGTGCATCTAGATGTAGCCATTGTTTTGTTTGTCAAATATTCCTTCAGGCTCTGGGGTAATGTAAATGCTTTGAATACATGATGCAAAAGTATTCTCATTTCATTTCAGGACAGCTTTAGACTTTGCCAAACACTTTCAGCAAACAGAGGCTGTGGATCTACTCAAGTCCTCCATGTAAGTATAATGTGAACCTCAATGCACAACACATGTAATGTGAAGTGAAACTCATATCTCTTCCTATGAGTTTCTTTTAGAGTTTTCTTTTAGACTTTTGCACATAAATGGCAGCTCTGGCTGAAATGTTATTTCAAAAAACAGTGTGTATCCAGCACACACACAAACATTTGAATTTACTCGCACAAACGCACACACGCCCCCTGATAAAGAGAATTTAGTATAGAGAAGCCTCTACAAAATGCAAATACAATTCACCACATGATGATTTGTGATGCTTCCTAATTTTTGTTCGCAACTTTTTTGATAACGATGTACCAATCTTATTCCTAAAATTAAAATCTCAACTAAAGTGGGACTTCTGGAGGTAAACAACTTGAATGGAAACTTGAATTATAAAAGATATAAAATCATTCACTGAATCTGAGGGACTATATGAAAAGTCTTGTGGAGAAGTGTGAGGATTCTGAAGAGGTATTATTTCTTTGTTCTAATGCTTAAATAGGGCAGCTTTACTAAGCTTTTATATAGTAGCTCCTTCCAAAAGAGTGTTTGACTGGAATGTTCATTGAAGAGATGCATCATTCTCTTATTATTTTTTTTTTTTAGATTTGAATACTTTTGTATAAGGTTTATGAATTGATAAATGTGTTGGACCCCTGATCAGCTTGTAGCTACATTCTTGTTAACTGTGTAGTCCTTTGGGGGAGGTGAGCGGCCTGGACGAGTCCACTCTGCTGCAGTGTGGCAGTGCAGAGCTAAGCACTGAAGACCAGGAGCTACTCAAACTCTACCACCACAGCTTTGATGATGAGTTGGTGGACCTGGACCTCATCATGGAGCTGCTGCATAATATCTGCTCCACCAGCAGTGATGGTGAGCCTCAGCACATATCTGGATTTTAACAGCATAGCTGCTTGATTTTGATATTTCAGGATTACCTGAATGTGAGATTTTATCTGTTGGTCTTCAGGTGCTGTCCTGATTTTTCTTCCTGGATACGATGAGATAGTGACACTCAGGGACCGCATCCTGTATGACGATAAAAGATTTTCCACCCACTCTGAGAGGTGAAATATATACTTGACATAAGAAGCATGGAATTCATTCAAACACCACAATATTTCTAATATAATGTTTTATTAGTGAGATGAGCAGGAAAGGGTAGGTTATGTCCATTCAAAGTCATGTTAAGATGTTTCTTCGTGGTTTATACTGTACAGATACATAAATTAGAAGGCATTTCATATAATAGATAATAAAAAATGTTGGGTTCAGAGAAAATACTCTCCATACCACCAGTTGCTGTTTATGTCTATATGTTATTGCATGGACATTGTTCATTGGTCTGCTTGGTGTATCTGGGCAATTGTATGTATGTCAGTCGTGGACCCCAGGTATATTAGCGAATTGCCATAACATCAGCAGATGATTCTCCATATAAACAAACGTAGACTGCGACATAAACAATATAGTAGGGTTAGAAATCCAAGCATACTGTGACATCACAAGAAGCTTTGTGGAACACTGTCAAATCCTGGAGTCGATGCTCAGGAGCATGCTGTTGTTAAAGCAAAAGGGGGACATATCAAATACTGAGATATTCTGACGTTCATTGAACATTTTTAAAGATTCAGCTTTTGACTCAAAAACTGTTAAACTGATATTATATTAAGTAATGAAAAAATGATTACATTCAAAACAAATGCAATATAGAAATATTTTTGACCAGTGGTCTCAGAGTTTTTGACCCTACTGTATATATTTTTGACATGGGCCTTATTTTTCCAAATTTTTGTTCATCACATCAGTTGATTGTGTTGAGCATAGTATGGCACAATGGAATTTTGTGTAGTGTGTCTCTGACAGAGATGTGTCGTCTCTCAGGTACCGGGTGTTCACTCTACATTCAGATATGCAGACTCGGGATCAGAAGAAAGCCATGGACACCTCTCCACCTCGTGTCAGGAAGATAGTGAGTTTCTGATATCACTGATGTCAGTGGCTTTTTTTTATCATCAATCAGCATTTGTCAAGACACACTCCACATTCATACTTACCGTCAAAATAAAAATGCTGAGAACTGTACAGTAGTATGGTTTTCCTTTAAATTGAATTTCACCCAATATTTGAAGGAAACTCATTATTTTTCAAACTATATTATAAATGATCACTTCTTCTTTTCAGATTCTTTCTACTAACATTGCAGAGACAAGCATCACTATCAACGATGTGGTCTTCGTCATTGATTCAGGAAAGGTCAAGGAGGTACAGTCACTGTAAAGATTTACAACTCGAGAATAACATGAATTCTAACAATATCATTTTAAACACCTGATTAGAAATTAACTCATAAATGTCTTTTTTCCTGTTAAAGAAATCCTTTGATACTCTCAGTCATGTGTCCATGTTGAAGACAGTTTGGATTTCCAAAGCCAGCGCTCTACAAAGGAAGGGAAGGTAACATTAAAAATGTCAATATTCTACATTTGTTTATTTTATCAACTAATGTTAAATCCCACATCTCACCTGATATTGTATTTTTGTCACTAAATGTGAAAGCCTCCATTGGTTTTAGTATAATTTTTTCCCCACTGATTTACTTAAATGTGTTTGAATCCTCCTGAACATATTATGTATCATCAGAGCGGGGCGCTGCAGACCAGGGATTTGTTTCCACCTTTTCAGTCGACTCAGGCACAGTAACATGCTGGAATTCCAGGTTCCACAGCTGCTGCGCATGCCACTGCAGGTAATGAGATGTACCATACATACTATCCTACATCAGCAAATGAAGCAAACGAGATCTGCACAGATGTAGATTTTCTTTTTATTTGGTCTGATGCTTGAAGATAACCTTATGGACACGCTATAGTGATAAACTAAATAACATTGATGTGAATTCATGAAGTTTGGTTCAGTAATGAATTTATTATAGGTCTTCTGAAAATGTGACCAAATCTGCTGGATCAAAAATATACATACAGTAACTTGAGTGATAATTTTTCGGCATTATAGAAAGTTGCGTGTAGTGTCCTGAAATATCAGGATCAAATAAGCCACATAGATGAATCTGCTTCTTGTGCTAATTTTTGACAGGTTTACTCTGAGCTCCTTAAATTGTTTTTATCTGTTTCCTTTTATTTTGCTATATGAAACAGGAAGTGATACTCCCATTTTCTCATGCAGAATAAGTAAATCCTGATGAACATGAACACAGTGATCCTTACAGATGCTGTGGACTCACTAAGAGCATTCTAATGATATTTTCTGTTGTGCGTTTAAGGAGCTGTGTCTACAGACCAAACTGCTGGCTCCTTCCTCCTGTCCAGTAGCAGACTTCTTGTCCAAGGCTCCACAGCCTCCTTCAGCACATGCTATCAAGAATGCAGTGCAGATGCTAAAGGTAGCAAGTTTTAACAGATGCTATATAGCACACTTGATTCAAATCTCTTACACAATACACATACTACAGTATTACAGCAATAAGTCATTGAGTTTCTGTTGGCTCCTTCCACCTTTCTCTTCAGACAATAGATGCTATGGACCAGTACGAAGACCTGACTGATCTGGGCTACCACCTGGCCGATCTGCCTGTGGAACCCCACCTAGGCAAGATGGTGATGTGTGCTGTGGTGCTCAAGTGTCTGGATCCCATTCTAACCATTGCCTGTACATTGGCCTATCGTGACCCCTTCATCCTTCCTGCCCAGGGCTCTCAAAAAAAAGCTGCTCTTGACTGCCGCAAAAGTTTCACTTCCAGCTCCTTCAGTGACCACATGGCCCTGCTGAGAGCCTTCCAGGTAGGCAAGGGATCATGTAAGAAGCATGTTTTTGGTGAATGTGCAGTAGAAAGTTCTTTATTTTAGGAGAGATATAAGATGCTCAGACAGATAACCAGGCATTCAAGAATAATAAGTAAAACACATCCGGAAGATTAAACGTGAATTGAAGGGATTTGACGTGGTATTTACTGCCAAATGATTTACTGCTATTTACTGCTGGTAAACACTGGGTCCTGGAATTTGTGTAGATGCCACTTGACAAACAACACCTAATCAAAAACCATTGCAGGTTCACAAGTACATCCAGTCATGGCAGTGACTATAAAACCTATAATGAATTGATATTTGAAGGACACTTCATGATTTTTTTTTTTGTTTCACTCATTCCATCACAGAAAAAAAATACAAGTTGTAGAAATAATTGGAAATGATGACTGCATGATATACATTACATGTCCTTTACAAGTGTATTTAACTTTTGACCGATATATTTAATATATTTTCCCTCATGTTTGCCCTGTGTTGTGTCAGGCATGGCAGAAAGCCCGCAGCGAGGGCTGGGAGAGGGCCTTCTGTGAGAAGAACTTCTTGTCCCAGGCCACCATGGACATGATACTCGGCATGAGGACGCAGCTGCTGGGACAACTCCGTGCTATTGGTTAGTAATGCTATCATTTTTATTCCAATCTCCCACCACCAAATGAGTGGTATGAACCAACCTCACCTAGCAAAAGTCATTTGCAGTATTTGTCAAAGTCCTATGATATAAAAATACAAATATCAAAGTCCATCTTGGCTGAAATTCGCCGAGAAAGCAGTTGATGAAAACTTAAAGGTTTTTTCTCAGATGAATAAGTAAATATATACCAAAATTTGAAACATACTGTTCCTTCCTCAGGTTTTGTCCGTGCCCGTGGGGGCAGTGATATCCGTGATGTCAATCTGAACTCTGAGAACTGGGCTGTGGTGAAGGCAGCCCTGGTGGCAGGCATGTATCCAAACCTGGTCAATGTCAATCAGGAGACCTCCCTGCTTTCCAGCAACAGGGAGAAGAAAGTCCACTTTCATCCCACATCTGTCCTGAGCCAGTCCAAGTTTATGGAGGTAGGAAAAAAGATAAGTTTGTTCATATGTAATCATGTCTTTGCTTGAAGACTTGGCTGTAAAATAATTTTCTTTGTAGAATAAAATGACATAAATATATCAAATTCAACACATTTGTTTCTTAAATGTTTCTTTTTAACTGTACATAATGGTATGGTTGTTCACATCCTACATGGAGAAATACACAAGTAATCAACTCTACTCTTATTTGGTGTATGCTTCGTCGGATGATCACTTCTGGAAGCAATTACATAGTTTGTTTTCTAAGTCATTGATAATATTGCCTGCTGTCCTCTTGCTGAGAAATTCTGCTTTTAAGCAAAGCTTGATTCAATGATGTGAATAACATTGATCATCTCCTCACAATAAAATGTTCTACTGAGAATCCTGTGTCCAGGATATACCACCTGACACACCACCAATCAACCATCATCAACCACTTTCTCGAAAACCTACATAAATTCCCATGCCATAGCTGGGTGCATTGTAATTGAACAAATAGAGTTGAGGCTAGAAAAATTAAAAATAGGATAAAACTCAGAAGCTGTTGCAGTTGCTTCCCATGAAAATCCCTTCCAGGAAGACACAAGGTTTCTTCTGATGAGGTGTTTTAATGTGATACAGATGGAAGAAGTGTTGAGTGTTTAGCCTGACATAAATTTTGGCCAGGATGATCATTTTTTCAACGTAGTAGACACTCTCCTTATTTATAAATGCCCGTGTTTTTGCTGTTTTAGAACCGCAAAGCCAAATTGGCCCACGCCTATCCCACAGACTGGTTGATCTATGATGAGATGAGCCGAGGCCACAGGATGGCCAGTGTCCGCTGTTGCTCCATGGTGACACCCATCACTGTAGCCATATTCGGAGGTTGTGCCAAGCTACCCAGCTCTGCCCTACAGGAACCTGCTGTACAGAAAGTTACTGGTAAACAAGTGTGGGGGGGAAACAAAACTTATTTCTATGTGGCCAGTGATAGTAGTGTTGTCCGCATACTTAGTTCTCATGATTTCTTGAAGTACAGTCTTGGGAAAACGGTGTGAATACAGGAGGGGGCTTAACACACAGTCCTGGGGGGTGGAACAGTCTCCTGTCAGAGTGGGATGTTAAAAATGTCAGTAATAACATCACCTAGCCGATCATCACATGTTTTAGTACATGACTAGGTAGGCTACCAGAAACCTTATTTATATTCACTCTCAGCATGTTTCTTCTCACATCTGCTGTGGTTTTCTTTTCCACTTTTCCTTCAGGGTTGCGGGATGTTGCCGCTTTTTATCCCCCCGTGGGGGGTTGCGGGGCTTGCTGGGGCCAAATCCAATTTGACTTATGGGCGAAGGCCAGGGTACACCTGAGCCTTTGATTTAGGTTAATCCCTTTTGGGGTCTGCTTGATTAAAATCACCATTTATAAGGGAAATTCGATCTGGTTGTTGAGTCAGTTTGCTGCAACATCATGCAAATCCTGTAAAGCATTTGTTTTAGGTTGCTTCTGGCGGAATGTACACAGCAACAGTAAAAACACCCCTGAATTTACTGGGCAGCATCAGACAATTTTGCCGGCATCAAACATTTTACATATGCTGTCCATTTATTTTAACTCTGTTCAAGCATAAATGATTTTTAATGGAGACCCAGAGCCCTCATCCTTTCCCCTTAGCTAAATCCTGTGTCCCATCCAGTACAATAGGTTGATCCAGGGTGTTAGGGGTTAACCACACCTCTGTGAAGATGTGCGCACAGCAGTCTCTCATTTCCTGTTGCTTGAAGTTGAATTAGAAGCCTCCCTGTGCAGATTCAATCTTTTGTCTCTATGATTTTCCCTGCAGATAGTCCACTAGATGACATCAGTGACAGTGAGACAGAGGACCTTGCTGGGTTGAAGATAGATGACTGGCTCATTTTCCAAATGGAAAGAGAAGTGAGGAAAAATTGCTCACCCTTCAATTGCAAATCGTGTTTGAGTTTCTTGTGAATTTTCCTTGTTTGAATAATAATTATGAATATTAATAATAGGGCTGTTGGCACCCTCACAATACAAATCGATTTTTGTCCAATCCCAGTCAGAATCGATTTTCGATTTGAAAAACAATTCTCAATTTGAAATTGATAACGATTAAATAAAAAGGAAAGTGGGCATTATTTTCAGTCTTTTGCCCTAGTTTATTGTGTGCTCAGCAATTAATCTGCTGTAATACAATATGAGACACAACTGGGAATGAGAAGTTTTGAGGTAAAACAGACTGAATTGTTATCTTCACCACAGAGTTTGTCTAACATATTGAAGGCTACAGTGTGCTGTTTAATACAATTTTAATAAACAAGTTAACAGTGAGCTACCCAGTTTGCAGTGCAGGGGTTTTCGTTTGATATTAATACCATTACAGCACAGTGGGGTGGGGCTTTAGGGATTTGTCTGGCTGAGCGGGACAAATGCATGCCTCCCTCTCAGTGAAACTGTCTGAGATGATCACACGCAGGACACAAAACAGATAGAGACAGTAGTTATAGTCTGTGAATGGTTTCACTTATTTTCCCTGTCCCACACTGGTGAAAAAATGAATTTGCCAGTGATGATTTTAACTGTATATTAAATACTGATTCTCAAGTTCAAGGAAATAATTTTTATGACAGTCTATGCGTCACACTATGTTTTAATTATGTTTTAATTAATATGTTAATTTTTTGATCTGATACAGAGAGGCCATTGTTATAAACAGCAGTGAGGTAGAAATTAGGTGATGCTTAGATACAATAAAATATTGATATATTAATGTGACAACTTCTTGATATATATGTGGTTATATTTATGGTTCTACTAATTGCGCAATACAAAAATAATCTTTAAAAATATTCAACAAAAATATCATTAGATTAATCGACTAATCAGGAAAAGAATTGTTGGATTAACTGCCACACACACGAGAGGATTTCCTTTTTATGAGTCAATGCACATAGAAATTCTTGAGTCAATACTGAAGTGTTGTCACTATTGTTTCTATCCTGCCTCGTATTCAATATCTAATGTTTTCTTACTTGCGTGCAATTTCATCTCTTCTTTATTTGTTGTCAGACTGCAGGGCTGGTGTTTGAACTGAGGCAGAAATGGCAAAGTTTGTTTATCAAGAGGATCCGCTGCCCTTCCAAGCCATGGTCTCAGCAAGACGAGGCTGTCATTCGCACTCTGGTTTCTGTATGTTATGTCTCTTCATCCTCTTCATTTTTGTCTTCATTTTCTTATCCTCTTCCTCCTTCTTTAAAGTTTCACTTGCTTCACAGGAGGAAGTTATGTATCAGTTATGAATCTGAATAATGACCCAAACTCATACAATACCTCAACCATTGTACCCCACCTCAATCTTTGCTAATATTAAAAGCAATGTTGAAAATTGTGAGCCAATTTCAAACTGATCTCCCTCAGGTGCTCACAGCAGAGGAGCAAGCGGCAGGCCTGCAGCAGCCTACAGGGATTGGCCAGCGGCCCCGGCCCATGTCATCAGAGGAGGGACCTCATGATTCTGTGAAGAACTCCAAGAACAGCCCTCAACTACCCACAAACACAATGAATGACAAGTACTAAGCAGTCTAAAACATAGAAACATGTACATTGCAATGTGATTTATTGTTGGGTTTCACCTCCTGACTGGCCTGCCTGTCAGCTCAGTAATGATCCCTGTCAAAGGACAAAAAAGAACAAATATCAACTCTTTCCTTTAGAATCTAGTTTTAAAAGGAAACGCAAATTGATGAAATATACCTAAGATCTAAAATAGGAGGAATCAGAAATAAAGGCATGTCTCAGTTCCATATGAATGCCAGGTTTGAGAATTTAGAATAATAAGTCAAGTTGGATTCACTATACAACCTTATCACTGCACCATTTCATCACTTCTCCTCAGAGCTTGTAGGACACCAGCAGCCTCAGGTCGGCTTCAGATGAAACCCATTAGCAAAGATGAGGCCTCACTGCCCATTAAACAGCTCTCTGATGAGCGTCACTTCTACAATACATTTCCCTGCTCTGTGACTGCGGACAGTCCCTCTGAAAGCCCTGGTCCCTCCTCCTCAGGAAAGGTAATCCCTGTCCTTCAAGCACTGTTAATACTCCTTATTATCTTTGTTGACATTTTAAAGCCCATTTGGGTATGATAAGTATACTGATGCATCCATTTTTGTTTTTAGGACTAGTAAGACGATTGTGGTAAAAAAGGTTGCGTTGTGTTTTTGATTAAATTAAATTGGGGGAACATGTAATGAGAAGGGTATACCGTCAGCCAGGGTCCTCCATACTACCATCATCATCATCATCATCATCATCATCATCATAAATACGATCATCGTTCACAAAGAAGTCTCGCTCTGAAATGAGTCCGAGTTGGAGAGAGGAGTTTGGAGGTTACTTAGAGGAAGTGCCAGCAATAATTTATTTAAAAAGTCATGGCTGAATATTTAACTGATTTTTACAATCTAGATGAAGCAAAGACTTTAACAACAAACCTTTTTGTGGGATTGAGTGCAAGACTTCTCCTTTAACTAGAGTTGTGTTTCTGGTATCAAACATGATCTTACTATTTAACAAAAAAATCTCTCTCTCTTTAGGAATTGTTTCTGTAATAACGTCAGGCACATACAATAACAATCTCAGCCTGTTAGTGACAAAAACAAGCACTTTTAGTAGATGTTACTGTGACTGGTGGCCAAAAGGGTTATGCTGCAGCCATTGTAGCTTTGTTGCCGATACTAGCTGAGGTGATCAACTGGACTGATTCTGAAAAGTATGAATCATTTAAACACTTGAACATGTAAATTTGCTCAGTTGGTAGAGCAGGTGTCCCATGTACAAAGGCTTTGTCCTCGCTGCAGTGGCCCTGGGTTTGACTGCTGGCCTGGGGCACTTTGCTGTGTATCACTACCTTCATCCCGTTTCCAGACATCTCTGAAGCTGTCCTATCAATAAAGCCATAAAAAGACCTAAAAAAAACATGTATACAAAAAAGGGCTTGACATGTGTGTACAAGACTTTCTAAGCATAAATTCAGACAATTGAAACAAGATTGTAGAAAATAAATGTAAGAGGCATTATTCTGCGTGTTGTGATGTATTTCCCATTTAATACGCTAATTGGAAATAAAGACAGTTACAGCTCTCGCACAATTCTTACCCTCCATATCCTCATCATGAGTCATAATAAAAATGCAGGCCATGTCACTGTAATACAACTTGAATCATTGAATTATGTTCATTTTTCAGTCATTTGCAAACCAACTGTTATCTGATGATTTTAAGAAGTAATCCTGAGCACGTGGTAGTGTCCTTTTCACAATCATTGGTTTGACAAAGTTGCAAATGTCATCCCATCCTTGCTTCTGAATTACTTAGCCTCTCACAGGTACCCCTTTTTATACCTAATCATGATACTATTACCTGTTACCAATCAACCGGTTTAGCTGTGGAATGTTTTTAGAGCTTTCCACACCTTTCAGTCTTTTGTTGCCCTGTCCCAACTTGTTTGAAACATGTTGCCATCAAATTCAGAATGAACAGCTATTTACAAAAAAATATGCAAATTCAAACATTAAATATATTGTCTTTGTGCTGTTTTCAATTAACTGTATTTTGAAAAATTAGCAAATGATCACCTTCTGTTTTAGTTGTTTTATAGTGTCCCCCTTTTTAAACTGGGGTTGTAATTTCCATTTTAATTTTGTAGTCATGCAGCTCCCTCTATAGACACTCTAGGCTTTGCACACGTTTTTTCTTGCAGTACTCCCCAATGCTCATTCACCTTGTCAGCGTTGGTATCTTCCCAAACTATATGCAGCAGTTTGTTGCAGGCTTAGTAAACAAGGATCATCTGCGAACAGTCCTGAATTCACCAGTTCATTAACCACTTTGTCATCAGTTTGTGGGCAGCTGTCCTGCGGTCATTTCTGATTTAATCAGCAGAGGCAGACATTACAGGCAGACGTTTGGGTGTCTGAGGCCAGGGCCAAGAGCTTTTGATGAGGCTGTGGTGAATACTCATTTGAATACATTTTTACCACTATACATGCACTTAAAGATCCAGTAGGAAGTACCAAACTACACTGGAGAAACTGAAATATATAGAATAACCAGAGTATAGAAATATAAAATATAACTAAAAAGTAAAAATGTTAGGCAATAAAAAAGGGAAGTAAGGCATTGGCAACTTCTGCCTTGTAATCAGGAGTCTTTCAGTCCTTGTGCTTTGCATACAACCTGACTGAACTGTGACAGGGGGTCACACATTACAAGATCACTAATAGTGGAGCTGTTAAGCTCAATAATCTTACTTTTTATGAAAGAAGCATGAAACTTTCAGGGTTTGTTCTTCAGGACAAAAGTTTTAATTTAAGATATGGAGGCATTCTCAGTTTGACCTCTGAGGTCAGCTAGAGGTCATTGACCTCTGTAATATGTCATTTTCATGCACAAAATTGTAAATTTGTGTAAGCCACTCACATTCCTAGTAACCTTCGCTGCACTTGATGATGTTGATCTCTTAGAGTGCTATCAATGGCATAGATGAGTTCCTCATGCCCAGAAGCTTGGAATTACATATTTGGTTTATGTTTCTATCACATTTAGATCCTAAGATATGCACATTTACAATTTTGTGCATGAAAATGACATATTACAGAGGTCAATGACCTCTAGCTGACCTCAGGGGTCAATTACAGAATGCTTCCACATCTTAAATTAAAGCTTAGGTCATCAAGAACAAACCCTGAAAGTTTCATGCTTCTTTCACAAAAAGGAGATTGTCCATATTTTAAGAGCTTAACAGCTCCACTATAAACTAAGATGTGACAAAGGAAGGACACAGTCCAAACGGTCCAGATTGTTTGTGCGCTGAGTCACGGCAAAAAAACAAGGAAGAAATGGAAAAGAATATAAATGAGAGGATGGACTAGCAGGATGCGTGGGCAGCAAGGATTATTTCAGCACTGAAAACATTACACTGCCTGCTCGTATTGTGGTTCAGCGAAAAATCGTCTAAAATCTATTTGTGTGAACCAATTTTAGGTAGGTGGGAGGTGCAGGTCAATTTATCCTCTTGTTCCCAGCAGATCTCAAAGCCAGTGTCTCATTTGGCCTCTTCATCAGTGCAGTACTTCATCATGAAGAGCAGCAACATCAGGAACATTGAAATTTCTCAGCAGAAAGGTATCTGGTCCACCACACCGAGCAATGAGGCAAAACTCACCAAAGCCCTACTGGAGAATAACCTCATCATCCTCATCTTTTCTGTTCAGGGCTCTGGACACTTCCAGGTAACAGTCTAACAGAGGGGGAATGTAACATTTGCCAGAAATGTAACCCCACTGTAAACATCGAAAATAAATAAGAATGGACAAAACTGGAGTGTTTTGTCTTTGTCTTAGGGCTATGCTCGAATGGCATCAGTCATCAGCCAGGAGAGCTGCCAGGACTGGGACTTCATGGGACTAGGAGGGGTTTTCAGTGTGAAGTGGATCCACAAGGAGAGTCTTCCTTTTCACTGCACCCAACACATCCTCAACCCATGGAATGACAACAAGAAGGTCCAAATCAGCAGGGATGGACAGGTGAGAGTATATATTTATAGAAATGTTTTCTCTATTGTATAGATTCAGACTGTGAAGATGTCTGACTGGAGAGGCAGAGTGTATGAGGCAGCCACCATGCTTTGATGCTATCTTGAATATCTCCAACAGATGACTATAATTTCATCAATATCCTTCATCCTGACTCATCCAGGCATCATCCCGTTTTGTAACGGCTGTGGTGCTCTACAATTAACTATGAGCATCAGCAGAGTGCAAACCCTCCCCACTGTGTTCCTGAGGGCAATTTGATGTTTAGACAGCACTGATGAAATATCAAGCTGAATTTGTGTTGATATATCATTTACACTTGAAAGGTACTTGTGGGATAGTCATCATAAGCCCAAATAATACTGCTGATTTGAATGGTAATGAAAAGTGGCCCGATAAGAATGCATTATATGAAGTGAAATCAAATGTGTGAGAAGAATTGTTGGACCTATAATTCATGTAATTTCTACAATCTCCACCTCACCATCTGTGTCGCCAATTCACCTTGCCTCCAAAAATGTTGAGAGGCCTGGGTCAGAGTTTGCTTGCAGGTGTGCACATTCTGCCGTGACGGTGGATTTTATAGGTCACAACTTTTGCATGGGTAGTGTTGTACGCCTCGTTCAGACTCTGTTATCTGCATACCCAACATTTATAAATAAGACCCCAGATCTGGCGTTATTAAACATGGTTTATTTAATAATGAATTAGGCTTGTTTGAATTAAAGGGGACTGTTGAGCCTTGTCCTTCACATTTCACTCAGAAAAATGAGGTCCCCAGAACAATATTTGAAGCTAGAAAGGTGGCAGGTTCTGCCATAAATAAAGTGAAACAGTATACATTGTGTTGTCCTTTATGGTCAGTTTGTGTATTCAGTTAGGCATAACAAATCTGTCAATTCTGATTAAAATTTCTTCCCCAAATCTACAAAGTGCTCCTTGAAAAAATAGATAAATACAATGTTGTTAATTGTTGCAAAACTCTACCAGTGGCTTACATGTCAAACTGTCATTACTGTATTTACATTTTTTTCCTGTCTCTTTCTGTTTTTGTCTCACATAGGAGTTGGAGCCCCAAGCAGGCAACCAGCTACTGATGCTGTGGGAGAGAAACTCTGAGAGTCAAGTTCAATAAGAGGTAGCAGCACATCACTTCCCTGCACAACACTCCTGCCACTTCTGCCTCAAACTACACTCATTCACTGTATATTAATAGAACCATCTGCTTTTCTATCGGGTAGGAAAGAGATCTTTTAGATACTGCATGCATTAATTTTACTTTGCCTTAAACAGCACTACAACACTGCACTACCAGTTAAGGGGAGATGGCCAGGCAATGGAAGATTGACTGATTTATTTGAAAGCCAAAGTTCAACTATTTTCTTCTCCTGTTTCTTGTCTGTTAAAAAACAAGCTCTCATTCAGGATTTACTCCGTATGTTCACATTGGTACTTGTGTTATTATAAAACAGTATGTTTGAATATTCATGGATGTTCAACAGGAGTTTAAATAAATTTGATTAAACATGTTTGTATCACAAATGTTATGATTTGATTTCACTGTTTATTCAAATTGTTGAAAACCGTTCAAATTGTTGTAATGATGTCTAGTTAGTTTTTATGTTTCATATATACAGTACACAAACACTTAAACTTCTGAGACTGGCTTTCTCAGAATGATATGATGTTTATAATGTTCTATGTTGGAGCTTTGCCCTTATGATGTTTTAGTGCCTTGGGCTCTACTGGGCATCATCAGGGACTATTTATAGAACTCATTTAAACATATTTGTCAGTTTTTTGTTTTCTCCACGAAGACAGAAAACTGTTGTAGTATTTGAACCTTGAAAATTCAACATTAATTTTAACTGCTGTATGAGGAGATGTGAAAAATGTTTACTATTGAGTTAAGGCATCTGAATGATTGTATTAATGGGATCACAAAAATAAAGAGTGATGTCATGTTTCAGCTCTGCTGTTGGTGTGATGTGTCCTCTGTCACAATCAGAGCAAAAGTACAAAGGGGCTGATTAAGTGTTGCTACATACATCTAAGTTGCATTCAATTACCAGGCAGAAACAACTGTTAAATGGTAACTACACCAATTTTTTCACATGAAAAGTGTGTTCAGAGGCAAAGCATGTAATCTCATAAATTGCTTCCAGTGATGTTCCTCTGTGGCTCAGTTGCATTGTGGGTAATGTATTTGCTAGGTTTAGTACAGGAAGGAGAATGCGTGGAATTAAAAAGATGAGATCTCTGTTTCTGCTGCCTCCACTTTAATCGTTTATTTGTATACTGTCTAATAAGTGCAGTGCAGAACTGTGGGCTGCTTTTCAAAACCTGGAGCCTATATTACCCACAATTCAATTTAGCCACTGTTTGACATCACTGGAGGCAATTCATCAGATTAAATGTAGATTCCTCAGGAGACACACATCCAGTAGTACTTCTCAAGACCTGTAAACTCTGCTGTACTGCTGTGAGCGGTTTATATTTATTACAATAAGAGTTATAAAGTGTTTGGTCACTAACACAAATCTCGTCTCCCCCTGCTCATGGAGTAAAAACAGAAGAAAAAAGTTGTATCTTTTTACTTGTCGTATGCTTCCTTTATCCAATCAGGAAAGAGAACTCCATAAAGAGAGAGAAGGGTCCTCCTTTTCTGGTCCTTATACCAGCAATGGTGAAACAAGGAAAGCTATCAATTCCAGTGTACGGTGATTGCTATCAAACAGCCAGAGCGATGAAAAATGCATGAATGAAAGAGAGGCAAACAGAGCTGCCTCGGGGGAAGGAGAAAAGGAGTCATCTAAGTGTGGTGATGTAGAGAGAGGAGTGAGGGCATTGTTGGCTGCAAAACAGGAAGTTAGCTAAAACCACAACAACACTTAGAGAAATGGTCTTGCATTTTTATAGCGCTCTTCCAGTCTACTGACCACTCAAAGCGCTTTACAGTACTTGTCAAATTCACCCATTCACACACTGATGGCCATGCAACGCGCCAACTGCTCATCAGGAGCAATTTGGGGTATCTTGCTCAAGGTATTCGACATGTAGCTGGGGCGAGCCGGGATTCGAACCATTGACCTTCTGATTACTAGACGACCCGCTCTAACTCCTGAGCTACAGCCGCTCCTTACTCCTGTGTTAACGATTAATGTTATAGTCTTTTTTCCTCTTTCATTATCTTAACATAGATGGTCCTCCATTTAGCACAGATAATACTAGAACATCATTGGTACTCATATAGTGAGCAACAGTGACATTGGATAATTGAGGTGTCTACACAGAGCCAGAGCAAGACAACACCCAGCCCGGCAGCCACACAGTCCCTTCACCCTGCTGCCATCTAGCAAAAGATACAGAAGTATCTGCTGCCATACCAGCAGACTACAGAGCAGCTTCATTCCTCAGACTGTGAGAAACCTCAACTCATCCTAAACTGTCCACACCATAAGATTGTTGTGTTCGATCCTCCTGTGTAGCATAAAGGAGCTTACATTTCATTTTGCAACCTGGTCTGTAAAATTATTTATGAATTAAACTTGAACCTTAAGAAAACATGGATGTATAAACTTACTATATACTGTACCACCCAATAAAGCTGAAATCAACCCAGCAAATGGTAAAAAAGACCTTTATAAGTGTGCCCCCTGAGGTTTATTGTAGTAGTATGCAGTAGTGAATACCTTCAGCAACCAAGTGAGATTTCAGGCTTTGTGATGAGCAGGGCCCAGTTAATGTGTAGGAGGCAAAAACTAGGTGTGAGCCAAACAGGAGAACTACCTATATTAGAGTTGCTGTATGTCTGTTTGAGGAAATGTGCTGGAATATGCAGTGTATGAGCACAATATCAAGACAAAATAATCTGTTATATTGTTTTAGAGGGACAGTTCTCGTCTTTTGATGTGTGGTTGTATGAGGTAGTTATCAGAGCACCTCAACATTAGTGTATTATGCTGAGGGGCTCTCCCCTGTGTGGAGCAGCAGTGCTCAGCACCAGCAGGAAGACATATTGTAGCCACCTAAAAGAAGGCCAGCCTACAATATATATTAGTTTAAGTGAACGCTATATTTTGAACATTTTTGCCATTTTACATTGCTGTCAGCAGCTCTTTCCTTTGGCACATCTCCTGAAATTATATAAGTGCACAGGCGCAGCTGTGCTTGCTGTGCACTGTATCATGTCACAGATGAGACAACAGTGTAAAGCAGCAAAAAGGTTTAAAAATATAGCTAAAACTGGTATATCATTTGAAGGTGACTCCATTGAAGGAGGCTAAGTTTCGCCCCGCGCCTTACCCTTAATAGTTACTGTTATGCACTGCTTTACACACCTGCTGTCCCTTTAAGTGCTTTCTAAGTGGACAAACAAGTTTGTTTCATTGTGTGTGTATGGATTTGGTCCACCATTATTCTTCATATTCTTATTCTTATTAATATATGTATTCTTATTGTTTTTATTATTACTAATGTATTATAATAATAATAACAATAATAATGATAATAATGATAATAATAATAATAATAATAATATTATTATTATTATTATCATATTTGATATAACCACAGAAAAACACTAAAGAATGTGTCATCGCTGCTCGGTGGACAGTAGACCGGAAGTAGGCTATTCCTTTGGCTGCTGTTGACGGAACACAGGCGTGAGAGGAGCCGGAGACGATATAACGGGAGGCTGAACATCGGATTCTCCGCAAACAAACAAGTTTGTATTTTGTGATGTTTTAATCCAGTCAGTTTCGTCATCGGTCAGATACCGAGAGATATTTGATGAGGATTAAACTGAGACGATGAGCTTCTCCCATCCTCACAGGCGGCTGTCAGATTCACCCCGGACTTGATCCTGACGATCTAAAGCGAGTCGTTGTTTTAAAATGATCAGAATTTCCGAAGGCTTGTACACTCATGTTAATATCGTGTTCGACGGGTTTGTCTCTTGAGGCTGTGCTGGCCTCACATTGATCAGCGGCCAAGATGGACCTGGCCTGTCGTTCCCTCTAACAGCCATCTTTTCTATGGGACGTTATCTTTCATGCAGCTTCAAATGAGTCGAAAGCTTATTAGCAGCTACATCGCTGACATCATGGTGTGTGTGTGTGTGTGTGAAGCCTGAGATGTAAAGCCTGTGCTTGCAGCGGTAGCGGCCCTTCTCTCCTCACTCTGTATGGCCCGGTTCAGCTGCGCCATGCGTCCATGCGCACTCTACTGCGGCTTCTAGTCGCTGTCGTCTGTGTGCTCTGCCATCCACACTGTGGTTTAAATATGACAGCATTTCAAATAAAGACAACGGTAAAATACTATAATAAATGTTTAGATAATATAACATTTAATTATTAAATCAACCCGCGCCCTGTTTAGTTTAGTAGCTTGTTATTTGATTTAATCTGTGGAGTTCATGTCATTGAACATAAAAAAAACTGCTGTCTGTTAGGCCCTGCGCAAGGTCCGCTGAGTCCACTGTCAGCACTGTGCTTCGGTAAATGATGACAGTGGTGCCTGACAGTTTCTGGTGCAGTTTTATGGAGGTTGTTCTTATGCACATGTGCACAACAACAAAATGACTAGGCCTATTAATTATTGAGTGCGTAGACGAATTAATTCAGGCTCAAGCCCCTTAAGGACAGAACCCTATAGTGACCCAGTTTATTATTATTATTATTATTATTATTATTATTATTATTATTATTATTGTTGTTACTATTGTTGTTATTATTGTTATTATTGTTGTTATGCCGTGGCTCAAATTGTCCTGAGCTGGGATGACCTAGAAACGTGTAACAATAACTGGAAGTTATGTGCTTTAATATGAGACCGGTTGGCTAGATGGCAGTGCTGTAATAAAGGCCCCACTCTACCATATTTGAAAAGCCACGCCCATCGCAAACTAAGCGTGATTGATACAAAATGTGACACAGAAGTGCAACTCTATGTATTCTGCACAAAATGCATCTTGGGACTATAAATGTCTACATCATCGATTATCTGCCATAGATAGTAAAATGACATTTCAGTTAAAGCATGGGCTATCCTGGTCACATCGGCCGCTGCACTATGCACTGTTCATTCATCTGTATGATACTATTTAAAAGTCATACTCCTGCTGCAGCTTCTTCCTTTATGCTGCTCTGAACAGTCATGCTGAGGTGTGGCTCCAGCAGACCTGGGAGTGGCTGACCACCTTGCCTGCCAGAGGTTACAAAAATAATATCATTATTTTTCTGATCAAACTGTCAAAGCAAAGTGTTGCCCTTTGAACTTTTACTGACAAAAAATGGATAAATAAAATCAAATGAAAGGAACAATAATTAATTCACGTTTTAATAATCTGTGCCAAATCTTTAAGGTCAAAGGCCATGTGACATTCTGGATGTCTTTTTTTCTCTTGACATGTAAAAAACAAACATGAATTCAAATATCAAATTGTTGTACCTCTCCTAGAGACATACCTTTGTAGCTGAGATAGAGGCCACGTTCACATTTTTACATATATGCCATAGCTAAGTGTAATCTGTATGCCTGTTCTTGATTTTTGACCAGCCTTCTGTATATATAATTTACTTTGTAGCCAGACGGTGTGAATCTATGTCTATCTTTGTAAGTGGACTGCTTTGGTTTTTCTTTGGTTTTCTTTATTGCTTCTTCAATGGAAATGGACTTAGCAGAATAAAAAAAGATAGTGATCATACTTTGTGAATTACTCATTAATCTTAAAGGGAAAATTAGAACTGACCCAGAAGTTTAGTAGGGAGGAGGTCTTCAGAAGTTATGGCAGTTTGTATTGTATAACTGCTGTATTACAAGAGTAATGCAAGGTGTGTTTTTTCTCTATCTTTTATCAATCAGGAGATGTCTATAAGGATGGAAATGGATATAAGTGGAGTGTCCAGGGCGCACGTCTCCATTCTTCCTGCAGCTGAGATCAAAGCTTCATTGAAACCAGAAGCAGAAAGACCTCGCTGTGCCAGCACCCCGTGTTCCCCCATCAGAGGTACTGTTGCGGGATACCAGATCCTCCACATGGACTCAAACTATCTAGTAGGATTCACCACTGGTGAGGAGCTGCTCAAGCTGGCCCACCAGTGGTCAGAGGGCACTCCAGAGAAGGGCTCTGTGGCAGAGGCCATGACTAGCACCATCCAGAGCACTGTTCCCAAGTCTGTGGACTTGGGTATCCACCGGTCTTCACGAATCTTTAAAGGCAAAAGTCGCTACTACCAACCGTATGACATTCCTGCTGCCAATGGGAGGAGACGGAGGCGTATGCCCAGCTCGAGTGACACCTTCCTTAGGTCCCTGACCCACTTGGAGCCAGGAAGGAGTCTGCATGCACCATTACCACTGTGTCTGCTTAAGGGGAAGAGGGCCCAGTCCAAGTCTCTGGACTACCTTAATCTGGACAAAATAAGTATCAAAGAGTCATCAGACACTGAGGTGTTACAGTACCAACTGCAGCATCTCACCCTGCGAGGGGAGCGCATGTTTACCAGAAACAAGACATGAAAGTCTGGTGGAAGGCCTTTTTTATGCGTCTTTCACCCCTTGGGGATTTAGGTGCTATTTCCAGCTTGGTTTCTTTCTACTCAGATTAGAAACAGATCTTAAAGAAGACAGTCTGATAAACTTGTTATATTATTAACTTGGGGTTTTACCTTGTACTGTACACATAATGTTGTGAAGAAAATCCTTAACTACTCCTCTAATGTTACGAGGGTATGGAGGTAAAAAAAAAAAAAAAAAGTGAACTGTAGGAATTTAGCAATAACTGGTGAACCTATTTATTGACAGTGACGTGTGTACTGGTATGGCGATGCACTGATATATCAGTTTACAGCTGATAAAAGCACACATACTGTATCGGCTTTAAAATGCACCACCGCTATCAGTCCAATAATAGTTTTGCTGCTTATCTGTGAGGAGATTTGTTGGTGGAAGTTTTGTCATGTTATGGCACTGCTTACAACTGTCACATTAGAAAGGTAATACATTTATTATCCTACTACATGTAATTTATTGATTTATTGCTTTTTTGTTGTATTCAGTCAATATGAATATGTTTTTCAACCAAACCATTTACCACAAGCTGGCCATGGGTAAAACAGCTTAGTGATACTTCATTCAAAGTCTGTTAATGACAGGATAGGTAGAGATGTGTGCATTAAGTCCATCTCAACAGAATACTCAAATGCCGTGTGTACATTCAAAGAGTTAAGTGTATCAATACCTCTGCCAATAATGGTGATACAATGATCCCTCACTATTTACAATCTATTAAAGTATTTTTTTGTGGCATTATAACCTTTTCTCAATAGCTGGTGTTAGAGGAGTCAGAGAGAAGGAGGAGGGATGATAGGCCTCCGACTTGACTTAAACAAAGGACCTCTTGATGACATTGTGAGTTCCTTATACCACTTGTCACCTGGACGCCCCAAATGATCCCTTCTTAATGTGACTGCGTTGTAGAAGGTGGAATCCATGTTCCAGTTGATTAACTGCTGTTTGAGCGAGGGCTGCTGATTTGCCCTCTCTTACAGATTGTTTGATGGGGAGAATCACTTCAATGCCAGAACTGACAGGATGAATAACCATCAGTTATCAACCTACATGCATATTGCATATTGTATTAAGATAGATTTGGGGGGGTTGGGAATGTATCAGTCTTCAAGTGCAGCAACTTTCAATCAGCTTGAATTCATGTTGGTATCACTAGGAACCAGTATGAAGAGGATTAGGGCCACTAATATTTAATAATACAGATTTTTCTCAGATTCAGATTTCTGACTTTAATCTCAGACTTCTGAAAGAGAAATCAGACCTCAGATCCCATTTTCATTTTTTTTAAGTGTCCCTTATCCTCTTTCATGGGTCAGTTTATATGGTCGCAGATAAGAAAACATTTAAACCACTCCTGCAGTGTCACCTACTTCAGATGGGGAATGAAATAATTCCCACACAACCCAGAAAGATAAAAAGAGTATCACTTCAGTCTTTTCTTGCATCTGTTTTTAGTCATTGTTGGCAGATAGGGTTGCGACTATATTGGGGTTAGAAAACCATACTGATGAACAGCATAGAGCTGTATGTTTTTGACTGCCTGTATGTTCCCCATCCACCTGGTAATGGGTGTGTAGTTTTCTGCACCTGATTGCACTGTTAGACATCTACTGCAGACTATCTTTTAAAATATCAGTACACTATGATATTGTCACCACAATTGCATAAGTTAAATGTTAACACTAAACTCTGGTTGCCTCATATAAACACTACAGTATTGTACATAAGCAAAGCCAAGTGAACACTTAAGTTCTATAAAAAGAATCTGTACATCCCTTGAGTTTTTGCACAACAAAAACTGCTTTGAAGAAAATAATAATTTCTTTGTCTCTCAGATCTTCTGTGTTTTTTATTACACTAAAGCAATAGGAAAGTATTTTTTCGTTTTCAACACTTGACGCCTATATGTTGATTTTTTTTATGTGACTGTCGCATCTTATAAACTGTTCAGTTAAAGAAAATGAAGCAATCTCAGTAACATTTCTGCAAACTGTGTTTTACTTTGAGCCCATTCATCCCAGTGATCCCAGGTCAGATCTACGGGGGGAGTCAGCGTTCATTTCTGTCTTACCTGGGAATTACCAGAGACAGAAATGTTTAACTGTTTACAATGAAATAAGGAAGTGCTTCATGTATGTGATAGCTGATCCGACAAATCCTCTTTGGTGGAGCAGGTGAAAGTACAAAGAAACCAGATCCAGGAAGTTGGAAGGGTGAAGACAACTATGGGAAAAAGGCATTCTGTCTTGAAGTGAATAATAATATCATGACTTTGGTTTTTAGGAATATTGGCAATCACGCAGATCAACACATACTTAATGTACATCTTCATCAGGTTCTGGCAAACACATATTCAGTCTGAAGTATATCCCAGCCATGGGTGGCATTCTGCAAACACATGAAAACTAATTAAAAAAGGATAACTCATAAAGTTGCTAAAAGTCTAGCATGGAAATTGAATATACAATAAAGCATATTACAACCATTTGTCCATTCCCCAAAATAAAATCAATTAGACACACTGTCAATTGATAGTGTTTCAATAAAGAAAAGACATGTGTGAACAAGTGAAAAGTTAGATATATAAGAGACTTGCAATTAAACAACAAATATCTATGTGCTTTTGTATCAAAAGAAGAAGCAATAATTAGATAAACATATCCTACTTCTACTACAAAGAATTGAAGCAACACTAGAGTCTATTTGAAATCAAAATTGGCTTGTAAAAGGGCTGGATAAGCACATCCAATCATTGCCATACAAAAGAAAATCATGTGAAGTGAGTGACATTAAGATATTAAAACATTAAAATACATGAATTATTCATAGTCATTAATCATTAAATGTACCTCACATCTCCTGAAACTACAGTTTGGTTCCTCAAATCTCTAAATTAAAAACTGAAAACCAAAATAGGCTCCAGTAGTACTGTACATACAGCACGTTTGCTGTCGATTGCCATTGTGCTAACCCTAGTACAATACTGTGAATATGTCGAATAATAAGTGCTGCATTGACACAATAATTGTTCAGAATAGGATACAATGCATATTTGTCTTTCCAGTCAGCTCATATTGGGCTAAACTCACAACCTGCTACCCAGAGTCATACTGAAACTGCAACATTGGTCGAGTTGCACCGATTTCATAGAAAATATTGGCTCACCTCCCTCTTCCTCTCAGTTCTCCATGATGTTCCACTTTTCCTCCCAACAGAGCAGTCACCTGAGGCCTCTTTCATGCTCTGACAGGTCACTGAAGTAATGCATCAGTTTTGAACAGGTGAGAATTGAGTGAAACTGACTGGTGCCTGGAAAGTGGCATTCTTCAGGCCAGTGTTTTTTCCGGTGAGCAAGTGTGTAAATTAATGTGATTTGCGTTTGGAGTTTTAGATTTGAGAGAAAACTCTATTGTACTTAGAGTTTGGAAGTCTGGAGTTTAGTTTTGGGCTTTGAGTTTTCAGCATGGTTCCAGTTTTTATGTGTAAGCAATGCAGAAAAACTAATGTATGTGTGTGTGTAGTGACAGAGCAGGACACCCTTGAGGTCATATATAACTACTCTAACTCTAGAGGTGGCTGGTAGGGTGTGTGTGTGTGTGTGTGTTTGCCAGACCCTGCTGAAGAACTGGAGTTGATATGTGTGTTAATATGTCTTCTGGCTGGGGACAAAGGGCTTTGTTACTGTTTTTCATGGTTGTCTACACTGCTCACTGACACAGGACTTCCTGGATTCATTTGGTTTTTGTTGGCTTAGATATTACATACTTTTTTTCACTTCATTATGCATAGGATGAAAGTCTTTCCTCTTTAGACAACGTACTTTTTTGAAAATACTTTACACGCTATACATTTTTTGAAGTCAATGTTTTCATAAAAAATGTGCGTATGTGATGTAATGATTCAAATCATCATTATCATCAACCACAAGCTCTCTAAGCTTGTTTCTGAGTGTGATATCTGGCAGTGAATGTTAGATATATTACCCTTAGCCACTGTTTTGAATCGTAAAGGATGGTTCACATTTCCAGGTATATTTTTAAAAAACACTCACGTGCTCACATGTGCACTAACAAAGTTATTGGGCAACATCACTCATTCTGCTCATGATCGCTGGGAGATGATCACTTTGTCACACATTTCTAATAAAAGTGATGGAAGACTCAATCCATAGTCCACACACTGAACAAACAGTTTTTTAAGTAATGGATATAGAATGAGTCTTGGTCAGAACAAGTGGGTATCATGTCTTTCTAATGTGAAATTCCTCTTCTTTTCCCCCTGCACACTGTTTCCTCTCTGGTCTGCTGGAGAGAGAGAGTAACACAAAGAGGGACACTGGTAGTAAAAAGACTGTCACCTTGGATGCTACTCTCTTCATCTCTCACTGCAGTAGTGTAGCTTTAGCTTTTGTGAAGTAGATTTTGTGTACCAGCACTTAGGTTGGAATCACACTTGGAAGACTTGGAAGGGATCTATCTTCACAGCCAGCTGCAAAGAATAATAATTACATAGAAATGAAGTTTATTGAGTCAGGATAAGATTCGATTTATTTGGCTAACACACTGATGCATTACTATCTGTTATGCAGTGAGTAAAAGCAGTATCAAAAGCATTATCGCACATTTATAGTCTGAATGAGTTTACAGTGTAGCAGGAAAACAGAATCAGTATAAAAGCATAGAAAAGTCAGTATTACATAACAAGAATTCAAAACAATTCCCAACAAAGCATGTATGAGATGCTCTCTCAGAACCACCATGAATATTAGAGGGCAATGAGTGCACAAGTTGATGGAGAAATCAATGACATCAGTATTTTTATTGTTGTTAGTCAAGTTTGGTTAATAATTTAAAATCATGCAGCACTGTTAGCACATTAAAGCTTGTTACATACCAAACATGTGACTCAAGTAATTTGGTCCAGTTCTCAATCAAGTCCCAAGTCCTTTTTTCACAAGCAAGTTAAGTCAATTCAAGTCAGTAGGTCCTTAGATCAGGTCAAGTCTAGTCTCAATTCAGTAAATCCTCATCCCAATACTGCAGTCTAATCTGCAGTTTCGAGTCTCAAAGAGTAGAAAAAATTATCGAATTTGAATGGTAATTATTGATATTTTGTTAAATACGTGTAATTAAACGAAAAAAAAAACAAAAAACAAGCTGTTATTGCTTGTTTTTTTCGTAATTTCTTCTCGGTCACTTTTACACAGAGAAATACTGACTGCCAGACTTAAAAAACCTACAAAACTAAACGTATAATATAAAATTAACACAGACAAGTCATTTGAGTTATCATGTCACTAACATCCAACAAACCCAAATGTCCCAAACAGTCCATGACATCGTTTCAGCCATTCGTTGCTCTTTTCGTCAATGAAATACACTCAGTAAAAAAACTCTCCATATCTGATATAAATGATGCTGTAGCAGCTATGCTAAAGTCTTTAGGAGCAGCCATTAGCATTTACAGACATTCACTTCTCAGACTGGCCATCACACTCACACCTAAACCACGCCTGCAGTTGCTAGAGGTTCCTCATAGGACACTGATTGGTCTGAACCACTGTGGTTCAACCACAAGTGCATAACCTGAAGCCTGGCAAGAAGGACTCATAAGATTGCCTTATCACCTGATCTTGTGAATCCAGTTGATTTGCAGAGTAAAAATCTTCCTGAGTGATATCGTCCTCTTTGACAAACTGACAGCACAGGGAACAGAGGGCAAACAGGAGATTCATCCAGTGATCCGCAGGGTGAGGTAGGCTGCTGTCAGTATTCACAGAGTACACTGCCTCACATTCTGGTCTCCTCTGGTGGTTGATCCAGGTAGTCTCGAAGGGCCTGATGTAAAGGCAGCCATTTCTTTATTGAAGCTTTGATAGCTATGATCCATCTGTAAAGAACATTGGAAACATCAACATGACAACAACTGCTATTATTGTCTTCAACTGGCATTTTCCTCAGTCACTGGAGTGAAATGTGTCCAACCAAATCAAATCCCACCCCTCCCTTCAGGCCTCCATCCAAAGTCGGTCCACTGAAACACATGCACCACCTGACTACACCAGCTTCCCCATAGCTCTGGCTGGAAAGCGGAGAGATGTGTGTGGATAGCTAGTTCACTATGTTTAACAAGCTCTCTTAGCTCTTTTAGTCTAATAAAAACATAGATCAACAACTCAACAAACAATCATATAAACACAAGCCATCACAAACAGATCTCAGTCTGAAAAGGCAACCCAGCACAGCAGGCGGTCCTTACTGATGCAGGTGTGTGCTTTGTGCCAAGTGGGTCAGCCAATCATTGTCAACCGTATCCAACTACCTCATGTCTCATTCACGTGTTAGAAATCACGCAACAATATGATCATCAACGTAAACGAACATAGCTAGTTGGGAAATTTAGCCATTCTTGTACTACTAACTTGCTTAGCCTGAGCAATATATCTGTGCTGAACTTAAGAAAACCAAGTCTTCAAAAAAACTTTTCAGTTTGATTAAACTTTGGAGCTCTCTGATCAAAGAATAAGTCAAAATTGAGGTATTGAGGTTCAATACCAAGCCTAAAACACAATGTGTAGGTAGATTTTAATTCCATTGTTTTCCATAACTTTGGGGGATACTTGGGGAAACCTTATTTATGTTTTTACCATGAAGTGGGCCATGTTCAATCTCATCAAATGGTAAAATGTGAACATCAGAAATGTAGTCAGAAGCTTCATAAGTACTGAGAGCTGAACATAGATGATTTTAAAAACAGGGCTTTCTCTCTTGTCACCTGGAAAATCAGATGTATTGAACCAATCGTGTTATTGCAAGAACATGACAGGTTTGTGCAAGGTGGCCACAAAGGACCACAACAGTGCAGGTCAGCCAAGTTATCCTACAGAATACAGAGTACAGTTAAAATGCAAGGGAAAAACCTTGCCCCACATTCTCACAAATTCTTAGAAACTAATGTCTAGAATAGATCCCAGATATAAATCCCTTCCTCACCGTTTGTTCTCATTAGGATTTTCAGCACAGAGGTAAAAAGTCTTGAACTCATCAGACGGAGGTTTCAGCTCAATTGTGGACTTCTTGGATCCATAGGGCTGCTCTCTCACCATGTACCCTTGAAGGTATATCCCACCTGAAGACATAGATGACAATGTGAACTAATCGTTTTTTAACAATCAATAAACTATATAACATAATATACTGTAACTTGGAGTTTTAGCATGTCTTCACTAATATTATCATGATGAAGGTTCAGTGAATAATTGGTTGAATATCTAAAGGATGGTGGCATGTGAGGCAGTTAGTAAGCATATATTTACAAAAATCAATGCAGTTTATGAGATCAAACATGAAATATATTGTTTCTGTACTGTATTCTATTGAGTAGATGTCCAAACAGTTATTAAATTCACATATCAAAATCACATTTTGTGTAAAGCAAAATGTCTAAACTTTTTGGGAATCAAAGTCGTGTTTGCAACTGGAAAATGCATTTCCTGCCAAACATTCAATGTGAATGCTTAAAGGCCTATTGCTGGAATTGTAGAAAATGCAATGCACTGCCTTACCAATAATCAGAATTTAACTGCTGATCTAACGGTTCAGTGTAGATGAGCTTTATGCTCTAACCACTTGGCCACTAAGCAGGACATCTATGTGTATGTCAGTATGTGTGTATAAAAGTTTAATAAAAGTCATAATGTATGAAACATGTGATTTCTTTTCCTCTTCATGGCTTTATTGTGATGGGACAAGTAAGAGAGGAAATGGAAAGCGAGAGTGGGGATGACATGCAGCTATTAGCAACAGGGTGGATTCAAATCATGGGCCAATGTGGTGAGGACACATAGACCCACAATCTACCAAATCAGCTTCTGGGGCACTTGTGAGATATTGATTATGTGAGTGTGTGTCAAACTGACAAAGAGAGTCTGAATGCTGCTGTAGTAGCAGTAGTAGTAGTAGTATTGGCAAAATAAAAACTGTAGCAGTGGAAATAGTGGTAGTAGCAGTATCCAAAGTAAAGCTTGTACTAATAGCCAGTGGCAGGATTTGAACTGGAAAGTTGTGATAATGAGCTATGAGAAACAAGAAAGCTTATATATATATTATTTAATAAGAAACATGAAAAAAATATTATATTGAAAAAGTGCATGTGGTGAAAACAAGTTGAGTAGCAGCACACTTGTCCTAACAGAGCTAAACAGTGATATTTGAATGGTAATGCAAAGCATAGCTGAAATGTGCCAAAAGACAAAGGAAACTGGAATAATGATAACAGCGATTCAAATATTTCTGTGTGAATGCTTCAGCACTAGACATTGTTCATTGTTCAACCATTCAAATTACAAACAGAATTTCATCTATGGTTATTATGGGATATGGAATGAGTTGCTCAGCTATCCCACTTAAATTATGTGGATTATGTTCATATATGATTTGATATTGAACTGTATTTTATCCAATTATTAAGCTTTGTTCACTATGTTCAAATTATTACTTTATGGATATTGCTATTAATTGCATTTCAGTTATCAGTAATCAATTTCAAAGTCAATTCAGCAGCAGCAAAATTGGCAATTTTTCATATTAGAATTACCATTAAAGAATATCATGCCAGTAAGTCCTTTGAATTGTTGTCTAATTTATGATACCGCACACCCACAAAAAAAACCAAACACACATACAAAAAAAGATTTATCTTAGCCAATGAAACAAGACGTATACATACCATATGCATGAGTTGCACGGATACCGCTGTACAAGAAGAGGCAACCATCCTTCAGAATGCAGTAGTGTTGTACCCACATCTCCTTGTTTTTGTCCATTTTATGAAGCAATCCGAGACACTCTGGGTTTTTCACAGCCAGTGGGGGCAGGTTAGAGTTGTGTCTAGTGACATCCACCCACACGTGGTTCTGAAACATGAGAGTTAATTGGAGAAAAAAAAAGGAGAAAATTAGTGTAAGCCCTGAGGGCTACATATGACAGGTGGTAACCAACAATCTGACACATAATGCTCTACCAGTTGAGCTATCAGGGAAACCAATGTGCATTTTTTTTCAGAAATGTTGCTCTATCATGGCCCTTTGTTTTTCTAACAGATTAGATTAGATTTAACTTTGTGTCATTCCACAATGTACAGGTACTGAGACAACAAAATGCAGCTTAGCATCAAACCAGAAGTCCAAAAAGCAGTGAAAAGAGGAGTAATGTACTGAAGGTGAAATCCCCATGCTGAAATTTCTGTCAGAAAGTATTTTTATGCTGCTGTAATTGGTTATTCCACTGTAAACTACTACATGAGGTAACCAATCATAGCAGAGTGTCCCTCCCCTGTCCTCTTGGCCCAGCAAGTAGGCTGACCCTAAGTAACAATTTAGCAAAAGAGATTTTTTTTCTAGTCCCTCTTGAGACACTAATGCCTTCTAGCACACACACATAAACACAAACACAGAAGCTTAGCTAGCTCAGTCTTGTTAAAACTAAGATATCTGATGAAAAAATAAAAGACCATCTAACATCAAGGCAGAGACAGAGTTTCGGTGTGATCCAAACATTTCCGACCACTCCAAAGCATAATCTTCAAAAGTCAATTTATTTATTTATTTATTTATTCATTTTTCAAATAAATCATTGAAGGAAATATTCTGCTTCAATCCATGCTTGTTGGTGTTTGCTCTCCATACTACACTCTCACTACACACAAGGAAGGCACACACCTGCATTAATGGGGCTGTCTAGCAGCTAATATCTAATAGCACCATAAATAATACCAATTAAAGAAAGTTGTTTTTGGTAAAAAATTAATGAAATTAAGTGAATTGAATAGACTTTGATATAAACAATATGAGCAAGTGCAACAGTAAAATTAGGCAGTGCAAGTACATGTGTATATATAGTGCAGGTGCAACAGCTAGGGGATAAGAGTAGAGTGTACAGTATTATAATCTATAACAACACAGATTTTGAAACTTCAAGCACTCATGCATCGACAGACTTTGATGTTACCTGTGTGATGGGATGAATAGCTCTCTCCATCGCTTCCAGCCACCTAGAATCACAAAGAAAATGACTGTTGATGTTTGAAACTCAACCGGGACAAAAGTGCACATGATTGAGATTTCTATATGAATGTAACTTTTTAAAACAACAACTTTTCCTTTAGCAAAGCATAAGAAATACATTTATGTTCATGTTTTCGCCTTTGTACGTTGGTTGGTTGGTTTATCAGCAAAATTACACAAAAACACTGAACTGATTTCCATGAAACTGAAGGATGGGTCTCGGCCCATAATTGACCCATTAACTTTTGGTGCAGATTTGAACAAAGGGATGAATCCAGGACTTTTTTCCCATTTTCTATCATATTGTGAGATAGGACATTATTACACATTTTCATTGATTTCTGTGGGAATCATAATGGATCTTGATGAAAAAGATCAGGTGCATTTAGGTGGCTTGTATCCATGAGTAACTGTGACTTGATGCAAATCCTAGATCTGGTGAGCTTAAACTATGGTTAAGCAGTTATTGGTGGTGTATTGGTTTAGGCTTGACTAAATTAAAGATGACTGCTGGGGCTTGGTGGAGGTATGTGCTCTACTGAGCACTGTCGTAGTCACAGACCTTTTCTACTTTTTTTATTTGAGTGTTTCCATTGAGCTTTTTGTGCAAATTCAATTACATGTAAAACAGATCGAACTGATACAACAAATATTTAGAATTATCTCTTGTTCAGAAAGTTCTTATCTGTACTTTACCTTTTCATCTCCTGGTTGGAGGTGGCACAGAAGAAGTACACTCGATTACCAGACTGAGGGCGGCACTTGAACACAAAGGGTTTTCCCAGGGAGATATCTGTTCCCACCTCAGCCCCTTCCAACTTTACTGCTGACAAAGCCTGTCTCTTGCCTTCATCCTGCAATGAACATTAATTAATGTCAAAAGGACACTGTTTTCAGATACCAGAATACATAATGATGATGACTGCTTCTCACCCGTTTGTGTCTGTAGTAATAAAGACAGCAGTCATGTGTGAGGACAAACCATCTCTTCCTCCAGCCTTTAATCAGACCAGACTGGGTACGCTTGTGAAGATAACCACGACATGCAGGTCTGGGGGTATTAGGACCACAAGCAATGTCGGACCCAACGGTCATTGTTAGAAGATCTGGACCTAAGACATCAACAACATTACATTATCAATAACATCTATTTAAGTATTCTGAAACAATCAATTTTCTAATTTGACAAAATTGTCTAAAAACTAAGCTAATAGATTTGAAACATTATTATTAGCCATACAATTGATATGTCACCTAAAACCCCAGCAACATGTTCCTAACCTTAGCTAAGCAGTCTGGTAGTCTCTGAGTGCTGAAACATTGGCATTACTCTACTTATGGATATAGACCATGAGTGTGTGGCATGATTAGACCCATTATCAGGCTTGGAACCAGCATACCTTGCCTGGCCAAATGGGCAGCCTCAGAATGAGGAATGCTGGTGACATCGGTTCCGTTGACAGCTAAGACATAGTCTCCTACCATCAACCCTGCTTCCTCAGCAGCCCCATCTGAAATGATATAAAAACATTTAGCCTACAGAGGAGACAAAATGACACAAATCACATCAGCTAAACAAGCACACACAATCCTTAGTGAACACGTTCTCTCAGCTGGTTGGCTGGCAACTTTGCAGTGATGACAAGAACAGGAAGCCACAGCTCCCAGTTGGTCTCAAACTCATTGGTGAGCCTCTCTGTGTGGAGTTCACATGTTGTGTGTCTGCCCTGTTTGCTTTTTGTCTTAAATGAGCACATGCACGTTTTATGATGATACTATGTTGATGAAGCTGCTTTACACTAGCTGTATATATTATGTACACTACGATAAGAAATACAGGTGGCTTGTGTGTAGAGCAGAGCATGTACAGTATGTATACACTTAGTTGTGCCCTTTGGATTTCTTGTATTTATTATATTTAAATTCATCATTAATCTTTTTAATTCAATCTCTTTAAATTTTCTTTTTTGACTTTCAATACTTATCTATGACCAAAAATATCTGCCATACAGAGGACATTCTCACTGAATGTGTGAACACACATAATAGACCAGTTACTTTCAATCATTAATCCATGTTTGTATAGTTGTTTCCATAGCACACCTGATATGGATGGTGAAAGAGAGATGAACTACAAGCCATCAGAGCATTTCTCCCCATGTGTATGTCATGCACTCTAACTATATGTTTGGAAAGATGCTTGTGTTTCAGCTCGTACATGCTAAAGACATGTCTCACCTTTAAACACTGCTCGAAGACCCTAAAAAGCATAGATGGTTTGAACTTGGATAACACTCCCATATCTTACCTACAGGTGATTGCTCTTCACTACCGTATCTGTAATTGTTGCCCTGATCTCTTCTGATGGAAAGCTTTTTGTTCAAACATCTCTCATCTCACATTTGCATTCACCCATCTTTGTGCTGTAGTTGTGTTAAATATTATGCAAACTATGTTTTCATAGGGATAGTTGGGTAAAAAGTTAGGAGCCCATCTAAAAAGACCAAATATGCCAGTACTTCTGCAATTACTGCATTTCTGCATTTATTACCATGTACATGTGGCAGCTAACAATACAGACAAATTGTATAATGTAGTGTCAAGGTCTGAATACATCTGCTCTCACTTGAAAGAAGACAAATGTACACAACAAAGGTATGCAGGGTAGGGCCAGCTGTAGTTTAAAATCCAGATTTTCGCCATTTTCAAAGTAGTGCAAATACCTGAATGGCAGCAATCTAGAAATACGAAATCACTTAGTTCAGACAATACCTAGATGTGTCAGGAATTCACTTACTTGTGTCAACCTCTGTAACCACAATGGGTTTAGAAAACTGTATTCGAAAGCCCCAAGGATAATCTCCTGTCCCTTTGCTGATCTTGACAGTCCTCTCACGAACTGAAAAAGAGGGGACAGTTTGATTAAGTGAAGGAAGATACTTATGTACAAGTTTGCTTAGTAAGTGTAAGAAGCAAGTATTCCGTCCGCATGCATATCTTAAAGCAAATGTTAATTTTCCATTGAAGAATTCTTAGATTCAATATTATTCCCCAACCATCTTACTTGAGACGGCTCGGGCTCTGGTGTTGAGGCTGGGAGGAATGGCCCCTGAGCCTAAATCATCTCCTTGGTAAATCCATGCTGAAGAATGGAAAGTCTCTGTATAAAAGCCCCCGTCTTCATTGTCTCCAACTGTCATGTCCATAGAGCGAGTCTCCTCTGACACTAGACAATAATACAGGAGAGTATACACAAATCATTATGGAGTAAATATAATACAAAGACCCTTTTTCACCCCCATTATGAATGATCAGCAAGATAGAATGTGTGCTCAAAGTCAGTGCGTTTAGATGCACACTAATTTCAATTTCATGTAACTTGGACGGAGGATGGATCTCAGCTCAGAATAGACCCCATTCACTTTTGGTGCTCTATCTACACTCGGCGCAAGTGTCATTGCTAGTTTCAGACTGATGGCGTTATCATTTTACACCCAGCTCCCACATTGTGTTAATAAGAAGTGCACCTGCACACACCTGTGCGTCCCTGGACGTGTGGTCTGGTGAACTGATGGGGGGGTTGCTATCTTGAGGCAGCAGAAAGTTACAGAACCATGAGACTGTTATGCCATTATGGGCCGTATTATTGGTGAGCCGTCCCAGAGTGAACGGATAATCCGGAGGCGCGGAGCGAGGGTGTGTCGGTCTGACAGTCTGATAACTACACAGGTCCTTCACTCAACTAAATACAGAGAAATGTCCCACAAAGCAACGTTACAGGACCGAACAAAAGTAACATAGTAACTGTAACTGTCTTTGGCAACTTATATGAGAAAAAAAAAACACCACAGCTGTACTTCGAGAAGCGTCTGTCCTCCTGTCTGTCCTCCTTGTCTGTCCTACCAACTCTTCTTCACATGTCTGCCCGAAAAACAGCGTTTGTCACCGGCAAAAACTTTAACTCACCGAGTGTTTGTGATGAAAATAAATCACTGCGACAGTCAGCCCTCCCGACCGAGACTTCAGGGAACTTTCCCCCAGAAAACAGCCCCCGTCCCACCAGTGACAGAGTCAGACAGCGTCCTGTTTACTAATGGTGATTATGTAATTATGTCATTTAGCGCCAAAAGCTTAACTCCGTCACTTTCCAGGATGTTTGTATGCTCTCAATCACTACACATTATAACAGCATTCATATGATTATAAACTGTCAGCAGGTTTAGATTGACAGGGGGAACACCTTGGAAACACTGACGTCATCAACATGACGTGTACCGTCACTGCTCTTTAGGAGCCGCAGCGCTGGCTTTCTGTGTGAATTACACACGTGAAGGCGAAGATGCTTTGCTCTGTGTGAATCAGCATCGACGGAGAATTGGCGAACGACCGCTCCGGAGATAATGCAGAGACGCTGTGTAAAAAGGGCTAGTGAAACACTGTTAGATGGGTACCGATAACCAAACTTTGAGTTAACCAACAAACAGAAAATATCCCAATGTCTATGCCAGTCTTATAGTTATCAACGGCTTATTCTGGTCATTCAAAGTACAGTCAACATGATGCATAATATGCCAAGATGGTTATAATGTCCCACAACATTTTTATGAAGTACTGCATTATTTTGTTTCCTTGATAAAATAAACCTGTCAGTAAGTATCATTTGGTTGGTTTGCTATCAGTTGGTCATTGGTACCAAACCAACAGTCTTTCAATGGCACAACAGTCTCTAGTGGCACGTACCATCATGTGTTGGTGGAATACCAGCAGAATAACCAGAGTCAGGAGTTTTGATAAATCAAATAAGTTCATCAGCTATTCCTCCTGTGCAAATGCGCATGTTAATGTACAGATACACATAAAGTTTCTGATGCTGGAGGATCAATGCAGGTGATGTCATTAATATTTTCCCAATTAAGGACGTATTTCTCCTCTCTCATCCCTCCCGTTATTGGTCAGGATCATACTTATGACCCGTCCTGTCTGATCCACCAACTGAGAATCGGCACACATAGAGGGAGGCTGCAGTGCTCCTCATCCTACTCAGTTTCATATCAGTTTATTTTTTCATATACAGTCAAACAGAGTTGTTGATGGGACAGCTGACTGTGAAATGGTGGGGCAAGGATCACATCCCTTTCCCTCAGCCAAGACAAGCGCCACTGTTATATGTGTCAGGTTCTGGCACACCTGGCTTTTAACGGGAATGGGAGACGACACTCCGATTGGTTTGATTTATGTTCTGTTAAAGCACATTCATGACTAATCTAGAGTCTGAATAACACCTCAAAGTTGATTTGGACACGCCCTAAACGCAAAGGTGCTTTGCTCTTACGACCAAGCCTTAGACTCTAAATGGCTCTTTTTTAGGTAGCGATAAAGGAATGGATCAAGACAGTTCAATCCATCCATCCATTTTCGTCCGCTTATCCGGGGCCGGGTCGCGGGGGGAGCTGCCTGAGCAGGGACACCCAGACTTCCCTCTCCCCGGACACTGCCTCCAGCTCTTCCGGGAGGATCCCAAGGCGTTCCCAGGCCAGCTGAGTGACATAGTCACACCAGCGTGTCCTGGGTCTTCCTCGGGGTCTCCTCCCGGGGGGACATGCCAGGAACACCTCCCGAGGGAGGCTTCCGGGGGCATCCGAAACAGATGCCCGAGCCACCTCAGCTGGCTCATCTCCATGTGGAGGGAGCAAGCCACCTTTTTCCGGTCGAAAACCATGGCCTCAGATTTGGAGGTGCTGATTCTCATCCCAGCCGCTTCACACTCGGCTGCAAACCGCCCCAGGACATGTTGGAGGTCCTGGCTCGAAGGAGCCAACAAGACCACATCATCCGCGAAAAGCAGAGATGAGATCCAGTGGCTCCCGAACCAGATCCCCTCCGGCCCATGGCTGCGCCTAGAAATTATCTCCATAAAAATAATGAACAGAACCAGTGACAAAGGGCAGCCCTGCCAGACTCCAACATGTACTGGGAACAGGTCAGACTTACTGCCGGCAATGCGAACCAAGCTCCTGCTCCTGTCGTACAAGGACCGTACAGCCGGCGCCTCAGGAGAGGGAAGCAGACCTCCACCAACACTGTTTACAGTGGAGGTGGGGAGCTGTTGACCTCAACTGGGGACATCATCGGGCGGTGGAAGGAATACTTCGAGGATCTCCTCAACCCCACTGACACGCCTTCCATAGAGGAAGCAGAGGCTGGGGACTCAGAGGTTGACCCATCCATCACCCAAGCCGAAGTCACTGAGGTAGTCCAGAAGCTCCTCAGTGGCAAAGCACCGGGGGTGGATGAGATCCGCCCTGAGTACCTCAAGTCTCTGGATGTTGTAGGGTTGTCTTGGCTGACACGTCTCTGCAGCATCACGTGGCAGTCGGGGACAGTGCCTCTGGACTGGCAGACCGGGGTGGTGGTCCCCCTATTTAATAAAGGGGGACCGGGGGGTGTGTTCCAACTATCGGGGGATCACACTCCTCAGCCTCCCTGGGAAAGTCTATTCCAGGGTACTGGAGAGGAGAATTCAGCCCATAGTCGAACCTCGGATCCAGGAGGAACAATGCGGTTTTCGTCCTGGCCGTAGAACACTGGACCAGCTCTATACCCTCCGCAGGGTGCTCGAGGGTTCATGGGAGTTTGCCCAACCAGTCCACATGTGTTTTGTGGACTTGGAGAAAGCATTCGACCATGTCCCTCGTGGCATTCTGTGGGAGGTGCTCCGGGAGTACGGGGTCGGAGGCCCTCTGTTAAGGGCTGTACGGTTCTTGTACGACAGTTCAATCTATTTATTTATTCATTTATTCAACATGTTTGATATTGAATTAAAGAGGACTGTTGGGCTTTAGTTCAAGTATGTGTTTCAGGTATGTGCTGACTAGAATGGCACTGAGATCCATTCTAGTCTTAAAACTACCTCCCCTGTGTTTGTGTCCTGCATGAATGGTCTAAAGTTACCTGATTCCTCTGTGACGTCACTGGTTATTGAGCTTCCACCAGCCGAGCTCCACTGCTTGCTATCCTTGAAGAGCTTTCGCCTCTTAGCCCAGTGGTCAGGGCCACTGCTCTCCAGGTCTTTATGAAGCACAGGCTTCAGATGCTCTTTGGCTTCTAAGGAAGCTGGTAATGATAATGCAAAATCACAATAGGTGAGTTTATGAAGAATATTAAGTTGTCACCATTTATTTGTTCAACATAACTGTAACTTACATCTGGATACAGTCTGTTTATCCGCCTTGTAATTCTTACTGAGCTGCTCTTTTGAGCTGACTTCTGTGCCTGTAGAATCTTTAGGAGGACATGGTGCAGTCACTGTAGGTTTGTCTGAATCATCTGTACCCCTTCTTGCTGTGTTCAACTGCTCTTTTGTAACATTATTTGTGTTGAGTGAATTAACATTGTTGTCCTGCGAAGGGGACATGCAGGGATCATCCAAAGCACTGTGTTTTTCCATACAACTACCCAGCAAAGATCTTGAATCCATCGGCAGAAATCTTTCCTCAAGTGCACCAACAGTCAGGGTCATGACTGAGGGCTCGCTGTGTTTGTGTAAAACTGAGACTAAATCTTCTTGGTTTGCATTTTTGACCTTATTGTTGTGGAATGACATTACTGGGTGGTTCTGTAGCATCTGTTCCTCTGAGCCACTGCAAGAAGGAGGGATGACTTGTATAGCAAGGGCACTTCGACAGAGCTGCTCTGCAGGGGGCTCTGGGCTGTGATATTCTACTTCCCCCATTTCTTGCTCATATCCACTGTCTGCAACTTCAGTTTGATCAACTTTATATCCACAATAATCTGTGTCAAAAACCCCCATGGCTTCACACAAGCTCTGTTTTACGCCTATGTCCTGTTGTCTGAAATCGTTATGACGGCATCTGATGCTGCTTTGTCTTTGACATTGTTCATTTACAGTGAACAGGTGATCAGGATTATCCTTAGAGGCGGTTGTATAGTATGGACTGAGCAATGATTGCTTTCCTTCACTCATAAAGGGTACTAGAAAATCCTCTTGCATTGATCCAAGACTCTCTGACATCCCAGGAAATGTTTGCCGTCTTTTTTTGGGTAACAAACATACTCTCTGTTCAACAGTGGCAATACTGTTGTTTCTAATCCAGGATTTTTTCTTTTGATGGTTGATGAAGTCTTTGGTGAGGCTGGACCCATTCATAGACAAGGAGGGTCTCATGATGATGGGCTCATAGTTGACAGATTCTGATGACTGATCCAATGAAGGTGACAGATCTGCTCTCTCATCAGCTTCTTCAGAAAAAGGGCATACAGATTCTTCTGTACAGGCTATATCAGGTGTTAGATAAAAGTCCTTTTGCCATTGGTCAGCAAGTCCACAAGCGCCAATCCTACAGGAAGCCAGGTCATGTGTTAGGTCCTCCAAAGAGTTATATTCAATGTCTGCAAACTCTTGGGGTGGAGGAATATCCCAGAACTGATCAGTACTGAAGGATTTGTGAAAATGGTTCCTCTTTACTGGAGGTTTGATATCTAATAATGGATTTTTATTCAACATCAAGTCTGCTGAATTGTGATTTTGTTGTTTGTGATCACTGCAGTATTGAGAGTAGTTTGGATCATCCCATGTTTTTGTTGGACTGACAGATCTTGAATAACTCTGAGCCTCTGCATGCTCATTAGTGCTGCCAAATGTAAATCTGTCATTTGTGTTTTGATTTCCATTGGGACTGGTGACATTTTGTGCAGGCTGCTCAGTTGACTCATTGCTCAGTATCAAGTTCCTCTCATATTTGCTCGTAAAAAATGACTCAGCACATTCCCCCTCATTCATGAAAACAAATGTGGTCTTTCTGCTGGAGGTATTTAGCTGTGAAATTTCTTGAATTTCAAGTTTCACGTGTGATCCGGAGCAGTTAATATTCATGATGTTAGTAACTGGTGTTGATGAGTGGTTTGGATTTTCAGATAAGGGTTCATGTGACTGCTGAAACACGAGCTTTGGGAGTGAATCCCCCCCATCATCGACAGACACCAGCGTTACTATCTTCATTCCTTTCTCTTTGTTCTCTGTTGTTTTGGTATAAATACTCCGTTGGTTTGAAAATGAATGCACTTGATAATCTTGTTTAAATTTTTTCTCCTTGGGTGGACCATGGCTGTATTGCTTCTCATCTTCAGATCCCGACAGAACAGTTTCCTTTTGAAGAGAGTCTGTTTCACCCTTTTCAACAATATCATCTTTGTAGCTTTTGTTGTGCCTTTGAAAGTAGCATGGTGAGACGCTCTCTGAAAGTAACAAAACAACATCCTTTAAGTATGTAGTAATCAATCAAGTAATCAGTAATGGATTAACTTAAAAAATATATTTTTATGTAAATCTTTAGATGTAAATGTATGCATTTAGATTTAGATTAGCATTTAGCAACAGGACTGAAGACAACATGAGATCATATAGATTTTCATCAAAAAGTTTTTAGAATTAAAACAAATTTAACAGATCACAATATATATTTAGATGGCAACATTGCCATATAGCATTACCATCACCCACTCTTTACTTATCCTTACTTAACAAAACAAAACACAGATAAACAGTTCAGACTGCAATACACAATGTTGACCAATCAAACACTTTCAAATGTGCATTCCTGTTCAACGCGTTCTCACTCCCAACTCATTAAATACTGCAACTTGGCCAGTGGCCTTACAGGCTGGCCACACGAGATGCTTGAGCAGCACGTGTGTGTGGCATTACCTCTAGCTTTTCAGTCTGGCATCCACAGATCAGCCACACTGGCTGCACTGCACCTGCGTGGCAAGTGAGTTTGCAGTGTGGCATCACCTAGCGATTCAGAGACTAGCCTATTTTTTACCACAACACGTGTGGTTCTTAGCTAAAAAAAGACCTGTAGACAGTTGTATCGACACGATAGCAGCGTTTTACTGCGGTTTTAATGTCTGTATGAGAATACGTCACAGACATGAAAAGAATACACACAACAGGTTAAGGGCATTTTTTTCACTCTGCACGCTCTTTTTTTTCTCTGCCACCCTCCCTCGCATTCCCACTCCTGCTCTCTGGCTCTTTCAGTGGGGTGAAGGAAAATCACGTCATCATATTCATTGATAATAATCAATGGCAAACTCCATGTAAACAGATTAGGCAGGCAGGAGCCAGGCTGCAGCAGAAACAAAGCATATGTGAACACAACGCAGCTGCCAAGCAGCCTGTGTGTCTAGCCTGTTGAACTTCAAATTATGAAGCTCTAGTTACACTTCTAGGGTCAGTTTTGCACTTGTGGGGCTGCACAGTCAGGTTAAAAATAATACTTCTCACTTTCCCCCGATCGTCTTAATAATTATGTCTTGCTTTCGAAGCATAAAAACACATTATTTTCAGTCTATAATTAGCACTGGTGCTCTTAATGCATATTGTATCACTTAAAATGATATGGTCATATTTACAATGATATTGAAAGGGATAACTTATGTTTCTGTCCCCCTGTAATTTCCATCCATGCTGAAGAAGTCCAAATAGTGGCAAACTGACTGCAGGTGTGGTAAAAATGTGACTCAGCTAATCACAAGATTAACCTGACTGCACCCTCCCCTCCACCCAAAGCTTCAACTCACGTTTACTGCTGCTGGAGCTCTTCCTCCTCTTGCTGTTTCTCCTCCTTCCCCTCTTGCTCATTCTTAAATCTAGCACAGCTTCACATTAACTGCAAGACAGGTCAAATACATTTATGATGGAAGTAAACAGAAAGAAGGATGGGAACATGAGGCAATGTGAGAAAGCTTACTGTCTTTGCTTCGGATAAACTGGAATGAGTGTCTGTTTGTTTGGCAGCCATCTTCTATCTGGGCATTTCCACTGCACTGACCAAAAATAAATATTGGAGTTACTGAAAGGTATAAATGACAAACAGCTAACAACATGTTTCAAACACATTTTGTGCACAAAGCTGAATGACAGTCATCCAAACTAACACCAGCGTGTTGGCATGTCCACCTGTTCTGTCCAGAAGATCAAACAGATCCCTGATTAATCACTTAGTCTAAAGTAAAGGAGTCATTCTGTCTGAATGACTTCTGCTTATAAATAGGTCAAACTGAAAAGTATCTTGATGTCCAGCAATTACAACATTTATAAAAGTTCAATCAATACAGTTCAGACAAAAACACTTAGAAAGCGGATGATTTCCACATAATAAGAGAAGAAGTACATGATCAATTTATTTACATAAATCTGACAAAGCTGTTAAATAAAATAAAAATAAACAGCATGTTTACCTTTCGGTGTTGAGTCCTGACAAGTGCTATCAAACCTTTAAAGCATCAGATATGAAGAATACAGGCAGACGATGTGTGAGCAGCTGCTGCGTGTCCACACTGTCTGCAGACTGCTCCACTTCTTGTTTCTATTCTCAACGTAAAGCAGCTTATTACGTTTAATCTCATGAGCCAGTGGTGATGTCAGTGTGAGGCTTGTTTATTCAGTGGCCATACTTTGCCGTGGCAATTTAACAAATGCTGTAGCTGTACTGTATGTTTAAGTGTGTTCAGTGCAGTGTTCATTTTGACAGTTACTTTAGATTGACCCAAAATGCATTTTAGTTTTAGTCACAGTTAGTCAAAATGTTTTCTGTCTTTAAACTCATTCAGTTAGGCTAATAAGCCTCTGCATGACCTGCAGCTTAATGTTTTCTACATTTCTTCTTCTGTTGTGTAGCTAATCTATATTAACACTGAAGTCACGCTAGTGCTGAATCAATTACTTGATGAATATGCTTAGCTGACTTTCTCTCTAAGAAATCGTGCACAAATCTCTTCTAAAAAAACCGTCTGTGTCATCTTAGAAAGAACACTGTGACTATACAATAACTGCAATGCCATGTTGAGCCGGTAGGCTTTTCCTGGTGAGTAAAAACGGGTGAAGCATAATTCAAGCTGCTCGGGAAAATATATGATTAAATAAAATGAAGTCTGCTTTCGTCATTTGAATAGAAGACAAAAATAGGATCAAGGACTATTGCCCACTGAATGCACATCTCCTGTTAGTCAACACTGCTAAACTCACCGACTTGACGTAATTAGTTGCTTAAGTCTGTTGCTTTTTCCTCATGTGAAACTTTTTATGTGGCTGTGTTGGCCAGGACTCACTTGTAAAAAAGATCTAGAATTTCAATGGGAGTATTCCTGTTAAATTAAATGTAAAACAAGCTTTTAGGCATATTTTAAAACAAACAGCCTAATCAATAAAAGAGTACACTGTGTATTTCCATTTCCTGTGTTGTAGCTGCTGTCCAGATCAAGAAACATAATAACTTGAAAACTGACTTTTTCTGTTAATGATATTTTATGTAAGACAATTAAGGAACTAAATCATTGAAAAGTAAATTAAAAAATGTGTTTTTTTTATTTCCGATTTTCATCTGAGGATAGGAAATCGATTGAGACGGGGATACATGGATTAACAGGCTGTTGTATTAAAATCCATGACACTTGGATGCTTTGCAGACACTTTATTACACAAATAACATAGTTACTGAAAATAGTACTCTTGCAGCAAAACCAGTGTGTCACAATAAATACTGGATATCCCACATGTGACGGCAACATCAAAAATACATTTCAAAAGGCATGCCATTAAGAATATCATTCATTTAAACTTGATGGCAAACTGAGGATATAGACAGAACCAAAAATTCCCAATGAAAGTCAGAGATGGAGTGGACGGAATTACATGGGGAATGTAAGATTAGGAAAATGAAATGAAACCTGAGAATATAGAATTCAACAGAACCGGACAAACATACTCTTGATCCCACCATCTTGTGTTTCCTCAATGTCTGTGTACCTTTATGAGGTGTGTTCTTTGAGTTAGCTTTTTGTTATTTTGGGCTACACAAAACTTTTACTGTTGCCACCGGATTTTACAAACTATCTTATTATCTAACTATGAACAGTGCTTAAGGTTTAAGTGAACATTTCCCCTACCACATTCTCAGTTTCCATTCATTCTACTCTTGATTAGTAACTGATCAAATCCAATGTGATCAATTAATAATCTTTAATTTTAAGTAAAATCTCAAGCAATGTACTCAGTACAAGTACAGAAAATCTGAGCATGAATTGAGGAATGTTAGAATTTGGGAAATTGACATTAATGTCACCTACATTTTGCTGAGCCAGTTCCCTAATTAGTTTTGATACAAGGACACAAATGACCAGGAACTTTATGATGTTGGATAATATGAATGCTGGATTAGAAAGAGTGTCAGGAGGGACACAGTATAAAAAGCATTAGGATTGGAATTTGGACTAAAAATGTTAATTATAATTTTTCTTAACAGAATATTAGGCGATGCAGTAGACATATACGGTGAGTCCACAGCAAACAGCGATACGGTTCACTGCTCAAACAATCCAAAAGAGTACAGCATGCATCTAAGAATGGAGAGCAAAATATATAGTGTATATTACTTGTAAGGAGCTAAAAATGTGTAGATGGATGCAGTTCCATTCAGTTACAACACGTAAGATGTACGTAGCAACCTTTTCTCAATTCATGCTCTTTCTTTGTATTTTCTGAAGTAAATGAGTTTGATGGAATAAAGTTACAGTGCTTGAGACTTGGCTGCTGAACAATGTCCAACTGGCATTGCTCACATACACACACATGCATACACACATAAATATTACATATATAAGTAATAATATCAATTTCGTTTCACTTGGAAGAGAGATCATAGTACAATAACATAGTACAAGCTCTACTAGCAGCAGCAGTTTCATCATGTTTCGTAATGGCAGTTGCTAAAGGAAGGCAAAACACAGTAAAAGTAAAAAGGCACAAAATTACAACTGAAGTGCTACTGAACTAAAAACATGGACCAAATAATCATGTTGAAATAATGCTTTGTGTGTAGCTTTACAATATTGAATAGTGAATGAATGTAAGTCAAGGAAAAAACCACCTTCCAATTTAAGCTAAAGTGTATATTCTGTATACTTTATCAGTGCTGTGAAACTATTCATCTTTGAAATTTCAGTACCTAATCCTGCTTAATTGAAGTCTTACTCAGGCAGCGAAATGTCCATACAACCCCTGTTCAAAAACAGTTCTGACTGAAGAGAATACAAACACTGAACTGTTGAATAAACAGGCAGCTGGCAACAGCTGTTCTTCAGTTGTTTTTTGGCTCTGTTTCAACGGAACAAGCACAGTGACCAGCACAGAATGGCAGTTCTTGGGAAGGACTCTGTGTACCTCTTACGATTACACAATCAAATTTAACACCATGAAAACTGCATGTAGGCAGACGGAGAGTAGCGCAGCTTTGCTATCGGCTATCAGGCTACACTTATGTAATACAATATCCATTCCACCATGCAGACAGCCACATCTGACTAACCAAAGTGGTGAAAAGTTCCTAAGCTTAACTCAGAATCAGTTAGAGACAGCCTAACGAGCTGGGGAAAGATGAAGATAGAAGGTGTAGCAATTACTAATACACGCTCAGCCACAAACTCTGCTGATCTCATTGCTCTGAAACCAGTCAGACAAAAACAGTTTGTCATGACATCAATAGCTCAACAAATTGTGAATGCTTCCCCCAGGAAATTATACTATCATCTGAAAGGTACAAGAGCAGGATGATGTGAACATAGCTCCACAAATCTGCAGCTACAGATGGACGGTGTGCAGAGATAATACAGATATAGTAAGGAATCTGTCTGTCCGTCTCCCGCATACTGAGAACTGTTCATCCAGTCCACTTCACACTTGACAGGTTTGTTGCTATGGGAGTGCAGGGTGAGATTCGTTTCAATTTGGACATGCAACAGGCTCAGCATTAAAGCATTTAGAATAAACAGCAAACCCAGCTCCGTGCAGCAGCAGGGGCGTGGCTTGAGCTGGGCACACATGCTCTCTCATCTCTCACATGATCTCATGGAGAAGCAGACTAAAACAAAATGGAGATGAGCCTGGTGGTTACTACTTGCTATAGAACACACTTGCAGTAAGATAAAACACAAGCAGAGGGTAAAATGAGTCTGGATGAGAGAAAAACCTGGTCAACACAGGTTTTCTATTCTTCAGTGAGAACTGGAGGTGAGATTTCAGGTTTCTGTCAACAGCAGTGTGCTAGCCAACATTAGCCTCACGGGGTGTCTCTCTCATTGGTTGTTATGGTCTGGATCTGAAAGAACTGCTGTAATCATTAGATTTGGAAATTGGAAATATCAGAAATGTTTGATAATGTTGGGTCAGCCCTGATAAGTCTGTGAGCAGTTCAGGAGACTTAACACTGGATCTGTAAACCCCTCACATTACCAGATCATCTGTGCCCAACAGCATGTTTTCAATGGGCACTGCACTTATGGACAATAGAAAAAAAGAACAGAAAAAAGTCCCCAAAAACAGTCCAGCATTATTTCTGTCTTAATTCTGCTGTAGCTTAGGATAACAATTATTACTGGAGTTTCCCCCTTGGCAGTGAGAACACAATCAACAATATAGCAGGTGAATGGGAATGGCCATGCTTAGTGGCACTGTGCTTTGGTACATCACAATCAGAAGGGGCAGATTTATGACACATGACCTGCTGCCTTCAGATGGCAGGATGGATTTAATCAACTTCTTGATCAAGATTTTGGCTCAGAAGTGGTGTTCACAAGTCTATTCTCAGCTCAACACCAATACACTCAGTACCAAGGTCTCTCTCTTTGCTTCCCCCTGTTTGCACCTGTATTCTCACCTTTACACCAAGCAAACAGATCAGCAGAGCGAATGACATGATTAGGAAAATATCAAACTGTTGCAGCATTGCTTGTGCTGGTCATAGTGCCACCATTAAAACTGAACCCTTCAAGTTGCTTTGAGTATAAATGTACATAAACATCAATTGACTGTGAAATATTTGACCACATCTGAGTTATTTAACTACCAATCTAAAATTGCCATTCCTCTACTGAATGGTTGGTTTGGTTGATTTTCTTATAAATTAAAATAAAATCCAGCAAGGGAAAACTGCACAGATGTAATTAAAGGAACACAACCCATTGGCAGATCTGTTTGTGTGTTTCAGGGCTGAATCTGACACCAGACATTTCAAACATTTGTCCTGGTTATTGTGCCAGTTAATTTACTGACTGTGAGTTTGATTTGGGGTAAACACATTTTTTAACGGGAAACCTTTGAGATGCGTTACCAAGGCCATGGCAAAATTAAATTTAAATTAAATAAATTGTCAAAATCCTGACAAATGATTTATATATACAATACATATCCAAATATATAAACAATAAGATTGGCAGCTAATACAACAGATACATACATGATGAATAACATACATCTTGGCAATGTAAGCAGAAGGTTGGCGGCTGGTCCCAGAGTGTCTAAGAAGAGGATTGAGGAGGCGGCACAGCAGAGTACTCCTCATTCTCGGAGTCGCTGCTGTCCTCGTCGTTCCTCTCCTGGTCACTGCCTTCAGTACTCAGCTGGTCAAAGCCCTGACGACTGTAACCCTTATGGGATGCAAAGAAGTTCCCCAAATTCAGACTGCCCACGGCTTTACCTTGCCAGAGAGAAAACATCAGATGTCAGTTGTCAGATGATTATCTACAAAGGCAAATGTTTCCTTCTTAACCATCTGAGCAGGTTATTTGACTTAGATATTCAACTTGGCCATGAACCCCATTTGGTTTGATTAGAGCATATTTTAATGGATCAACATTGGCTCAGATAAAGCTGACCCCTGTCTGATCATTTCTTTACTCTGTTTTTTGTCCACCTCAGCATGCTTGTGTTGCAGCAGCACTCCACTTTATGGACAGCCAGGCTCTTCAATACCAGCATATCCAAGTGGAAATTTGTGTGTGAATGTGAAACATTATTTTGCTATTCTAGGTGACTTGGCTTTGAGACAGAGATGGTCTGAATATACAGATTCAGGTTCATAGACAATGTTAGCGGTAACGTGCTACATATGTGCTGCATTACAGTTATATATCATTTAAAGGAGAACTTCGGTCGATTTAAACATGCAGCTTCATTGCTCAAGCTACCCTTGACATGACTTGCCAGTACCGAAGACGCAAACACATTTGGTCCAACCATTACAGAGCTCCATGAACAGAGACTTAGCATTGACAGCTAACAGCATGGGGTCAGAACTTTACACTGTGTTTTAAGTGACCAAACTAGCATATCCATCTAGTGTGCACTTAACAGGCTTAACAGTAAGGCTCATGGCTCATGACAGGCTGTAACATGGAACACACGGATGTCAACAAACAGGTAAGTAGCTCCTTGCACAAACACACTGTTTTAACTACTTTTATATTCAGTTTGAGTCATACACGCTACAGTGCTGTCTGCTAAGGTGTCTGCTTATGTTGCATAGCTTTTGGTGTGAGATGTGGAGCATGTTAAGACGCTTAAAACCCAGTGTAAAGTTCTGACCCCATGCTGTTAGCTGTCAATGCTAAGTCTCCGTTCACGGAGCTCTGTAATGGTTGGACCAAATGTGTTCGCGTCTTCGGTACTGGCAAGTCAAGGGTAGCTTGAGCAATGAAGCTGCATGTTTGAATCGACCGAAGTTCTCCTTTTAAGCAGAAATAAAGTAATGTAATGTGTTTCTAAAACGATTTCTTTGATAATTTACTGACGTTATGTCCAGTGACACATTACCACCTGTAATTAAACGTTTATGGATGCTTTTATTAGGAAGGATTCCACACCACACCACTTCTGCCAGTGCGCATTCACAAAAATAGAAGACGAAGAAGAAGAGGAAGAAGAATCATAAAACACTTTGTTGATGAAGGTTCTCAGTCATCCAGGTAATTGTAAATCTAAATGCTGTATTGTAGTTTCTTGAAGAAGTTTCACATCTCATCCAAGAGGCTTATTCAGTTCTAACTAAGTGGAGGGGAGTTGCAGGCTTTAAAACTCTGTGTGTGAGTGTCCTTATAGAGTCGATAAGGACACGTGTGAGCTCTGAGTTTCAAATTGGTTAGAGCCACTTGTGAGTTGTTGACACAACCGGCCTTCATGTGGGTTGCTAAGGCTAGGTGAGTCCAGGTGTGAATGGTTTCTAAGCTGTCTGGGGAGATAACTCAGTACAGAATTGTAGGTGGGCCAGATCTTCCCCACGGAGGAGAACATTCATTAGGCTGTACAATATTGCCCATCACTGGATTTGGAATGAACTGCAAAAAAAACTTTGATCTCACTCAGACTCAAACGCCCTGCACACCATGCCTCCTCCTAAACGTGTACATGATGCTATGGTGGCTGCAGAAGGCAATTGGCCATGCTAGGCCAAAATTTTAATGCAAATGTTATCAAGGTGGCAATTTTAGCACCTATGAGGCAAAGAAGTATAAAGTATATTTTCTTCTTCTTCTTGATCAAACAAGAGATAAAAAATTATTTGTAATATAAAAATAAGTATTTTAGCAACTATTAAGCAGAAATAATGAAATAGAAAAAATGAATAAACTACAAATTGTGCTAGCTTAACTATCAAAACTATATTTATACATAAATGTATACTGTAAGCAAGTTTATTAAGTAGCCTCTTAGTAAAATGGTCACAGTGAATTTAAGTGAATAAGACAGCTACACAGCATATATCGTCTCTGGCTTTCACTGTGAGGATACATTAACACAAAGAGTCCGTCGGGTACATGCTGCAGTTGTGAGCAGAAGAAAAAGTTGCCATGTTGGTTCAGACTACAGAACCTTTTATTATTTTGTTATCAGCTTAACAAATATAATCCCCACTTTTAAAGCTTGGCTACAATATAGCCAATATAGTTTTTGGCTTCTTCTGTGACAAACCAGCCCACAAACAATATTTATAAATAATAACAATATATATTACCTTCAGGTTTGTGCTGTGCTGTGGATGCTGCTGAATAAACTTGATTAGCAGCTATGAAACGTTATATAACCCTCTTCTGTATTGTAATGCCTAGTTGTACTTCTGTGCTTATTTGGTAAAAGTAATGCACAAGTAATCAGCATGCATTACTCCACACAAACAGTTATATTGTACTGTGACTTCTTACTTTCAAATGAAAGTAACTAGTAATTGTGCAATACATTACATTTTGGCAGTACCTTGCACAACACTGCACATGCGGTGTACATTCAGGTTGCAGCTTCTCTATTTTAGGTGACACTGACCGTCTCTTTCACAGTTTACAAAGATAATTATCATTAGCTGTCATTAGCTGTCATTGGCTGTTACTAATTATTGTTAAGTCTGAAAGTGAGCTTGGTTGCTTTTCACCACTGCTTATCAATGTTCAGATGCAGTTTTCTCCTTGGTTGAATCAAAATTTGGTAAGAGAGCTGTAGTGATGAATTGGCCTATTTTAGTATTGAAAAAGCAAGGTTTGCTATGAAGTTGAGGGCTGTATCTAACAATTTGAATCATTTTTTTATTGGCCATATTTGAGCAGATTGTAGTGTGACACCAAATATGAGACCTTCCTCGTCTCTCTGTTGTCTATAGAAGTCTGTGGACGATATGTTAAAGAGGTTTAATGCTGCTTGACTGTGAAGTTCTTCATGAAGGACTTGTTTTGAAGGATGTGACTTCATAAAAGTTGTCAGTGCTTCGTTGCAGTGTGTTGTTTTGCTCACTAATAGAGAACAACAGTAGCTCACGTTAGTTTAGAAATGGAGTCTCCTAACATATATCATAAATTCAAAATACCCCAAGAAAAATAGAGGTGTGAGGCTAGAGACCCTGCCTAGAGGAAGCCCTGGGCCCACGTCCGGAGCCAGGCCCGGACAGAGGGCCCGTAAGCGAGCACCTGGTGGCCGGGTCTGCCACGGGGCCACATGGCACTTCTCCCTCCCCATCCCGTGGACTCACCATCCGCAGGAGAAACCACTGGGGACGGGTGTGCTGCCACATGGGTGGCAGTGGTGGTGACGGGCCTTGGCGACCCAGACCTGGGCAACAGAGGCTGACTCTGGGGACGTGGAATGTCACCTTCTTGGGGGGAAGGAGCCGGAGCTGGTGCAGGAGGTTGAGCGTTACCGGTTGGATCTGGTGGGGATACTCACAAGTCACCGGCTGAGCGCCGCCGTGTTGGAGTTTACCCCCATGGACGAGAGGGTCGCCTCCCTACGCCTACGGGCTGGGGGGAAAACTCTGACTGTTGTCTGTGCATATGCACCGAACAGCAGTTCGGAGTATGTGGACTTCTTGGAGGTCCTGGCTGGGGCCCTGCAAGGGGCTCCAGAGGGGGACTCCATGGTCTTACTGGGAGACTTCAATGCGCATGTCAGCAATGACGGAGATACCTGGAGGGGCGTGACTGGGAGGAACGGCCTCCCCGATCTGAACCTGAGTGGTGTTCTATTATTAGATGTCTGTGCTAGTCACGGTCTGTCTATAATGAACACCATGTTCGAACACAAGGATGCTCATAAGTGTACATGGTACCAGAGCACCCTAGGTCGAAGGTCAATGATCGATTTTGTGATTGTATCATCTGATCTTCGGCTGTGTGTTTTGGACACTCAGGTGAAGAGAGGGGCAGAGCTGTCAACTGATCACCACCTGGTGGTGAGTTGGGTTCGGTGGCAGGGGAAATCCCTGGACAGACCTGGTAAGCCCAAACGAGTAGTGCGGGTAAGCTGGGAACGTCTGGGGGAGGCCCCTGTCCGAGAAGCCTTCAACTCCCAACTACGAAGGAGCTTCTCTAGCATCCCTGTGGAGGCTGGGGGATATCGAACCTGAATGGACGATATTCAAAGCTTCCATTGTTGAAGCTGCAGCTGTGTCCTGTGGCCATAGAGTCTTAGGTGCCTCAAGGTGCGGCAACCCTCGGACACCGTGGTGGACACCGGTGGTCAGGGAAGCCGTCCAACTGAAGAAGGAGTTCTTTAGGGACATGTTGTCAATTATAGAGGTATCACACTACTCAGCCTGCCTGGGAAAGTCTACTCCAAGGTGCTGGAAAGGAGGGTCCGGCCGATTGTCGACCCTCAGATTGAAGAGGAACAATGCGGATTCCGTCCTGGTCGTGGAACAGCGGACCAGCTCTTTACTCTGGCAGGGGTCTTGGAGGGGGCCTGGGAGTACAATCTCCCAGTCCACATGTGTTTTGTGGATCTGGAGAAGGCGTACGACCAGGTCCCCAGGGATGTTCTGTGGGAGGTGCTGCGGGAGTATGGGGTGAGGGGGTCCCTTCTCAGGGCCATCCAATCCCTATATTCTCAAAGCGAGAGCTGCGTTCGTGTACTCGGAAGTAAGTCGGACTTGTTCCAAGTGGGTGCTGGCCTCCACCAGGGCTGTGCCTTGTTCCCAATCCTGTTTGTGGTATACATGGACAGGATTTTGAGGCACAGTCGTGGTGTGGAGGGGTTACAGGTCGGTGACCTGAAGATCGCATCACTGCTTTTTGCAGATGATGTGGTCTTGATGGCATCAGCGGCTGTAGATCTACAATGCTCACTGGATCAGTTCGCAGCTGAGTGTGAAGAAGCAGGGATGAGGATCAGCACCTCTAAATGTCAGTAGGAAACCAGTGGATTGCCTACTCCAGGTGGGGAATGTGTCCTTGCCCAAGTGAAGGAGTTCAAATACCTCGGGGTTTTGATCACGATTGAGGGGATAATGGGGCGTGAGATTGACCGGAGAGTCGGAGCAGTGGGTGAGTGTTGCATGCACTTTACTGCGTGGTTGTGATGAAAAGGGAGCTGAGCCAGAAGGCAAAGCTCTCAATCTACCGATCAATCTTTGTCCCTACTCTCACCTATGGTCATGAGCGATGGGTCATGACCGAAAGAATGAGATTGCGGGTACAAGCGGCTGAAATGGGTTTTGGATGGCTGGGGTCTCCCTTAGAGATAGGGTGAGAAGCTCAGTCATCCGGGAGGGACTCGGAGTAGAGCCACTGCTCCTCTGCATGGAAAGGAGCCAGTTGAGATGGTTCGGGCATCTGATGAGGATGCCACCAGGGCGCCTTCCTAGGGAGGTGTTCCTGGCACGTCTAACTGGGAGGAGACCTAGGGGTAGACCCAGTAACAGGTAGAGGGATTATATCTCTTCTCTGGCCTGGGGGGGCCTGGGGATTCCCAAGTCAGAGTTTGCCGATGTGGCCGGGGAAAGGGAAGTCTGGGGCTCGCTACTGAAGCTGCTGCCCCCGCAACCCGATTTTGGATAAGCGGTTCACAATGGATGGATGGATGGAGTCTCCTAACATAAACGAATGACCCACTTCCAGCACAACAAAGAAGTTCAACAAAGCCCCTCTAGAGTATATTACAATTAAAATCTAGAGTTAGACAGACGAACAGCCCAAAAACATAAAAACCTGTTCACCACTGTTGCTCGTGCAGTGGCATAAAAAAGTACTTTTAAAGTCAATATTAACTGCTCAGATAAAAGACAGGATACAGTGGGTTAAAAGCAGGAAACACATTATATATTATGTAATTTTAATGTCATAAATGACTTACCTCTTATTTTTCCCAAGATCCCTCCCACAGAGCTGGGTTCAGTTTTTACCTCACATCGGTCTGCAAACAAAGAAGATGCAGCAATATTCAGCTAAGGCTGACCAAATACTACGACTGCAACAGACAACAAGGAGCAGAGCATTGTTTTCTGTTTGTAGCATTCCATAAGACTTGCATTTTGAATAAAGCTGCTTCTTTTACAGTATAAAGGATGGTTTTGCAAACAAGTCATTAATTTCTTCAGCTGGTATTATCTTGTAATTCTATCAACCCAACTTAGGTATTGGAGGAAGTTTTACCACAGTCTTATCACAATTACTTCAGATTCTCTCAGAATTATATGCCTCAGATTCTTTAATGTTACTCACTTTGACTGGAAAGCTAATGGAGTGTGTTCTGAAAATGTTTTGCTACCACTGCTGACATGAACCCTAAGTTGTTCCATGGCCAACACCAAGGCTAAGGCCTTTCTCAGTAGTTTAATATGCTTGTAGAAATAACATGCCATTGGCCTTTCACATTCCTTCTCAGGAAGATAGGCCTAACCCCTGTATCACAAACATTAACAGCAAGTGCAAACAATCAACTCAGTTTTGGAGCTTTTGGTCATGGAGTACTGAATAATATGACTTAAATTTGAAATAAAGCCCTCTGACATGCTCAACACACACTTTACACCTTTCACAACAAACTGGACAGCAGCAGAGGTGGATAGTACAGAATTACATTTACTCTGTTACATGTATTTTGGTGGAAAATTGTATCTTCCAAAATAATTTTAATGCTTTAGTGCTTATACTTTAACTCTTAATTGAGTAGATATTTTAAGAAAAACTTCTACTCAGTTACATTTGGATACATTCATCATTTACTTTATTTATTTATTTATTTATTTTTGTCTTTTTAAGCTTTATTCATTGAACAGCTCAAGAGACGACAGGAAACAGTAATAGTAATAGTAGTCACTTCTGTCAATTCAGGCCCTGAAGAGATCCCCTTATTAGCTAGGTAAGCGCGTATCTTCCAAAGTTTGTATTTCTAGTAAGTGTGTAACTAGCTAATGTAACTACCTCGCTGTCTGTGGAGGCGCAGAGAGAGCATTTCACAATTAAAAAAATAAAGTTTGGAAGATACTTAGTCATATGATCTTTAACTGAACAGATTTTGTGCAGAACGAGGACTGGGATCTCATCCCCCATCTTTTACATTTAAACTTTTTTAGGAAGGGATCTTTTTGTGGACACGTTGCACAGGACGAACCAAGCGTGATCATACCCCTTTGAATAGGCATATGAGTAGTGTATTAAATTTACTTGAAACAATGTGGACTTATCCTTCTTTATCCTTCCCTCTGAACTTACACCTTCTGTGCACTGGACCTGTTGTCATACATACCGTTTTTCCTCCAGCAGATAAAGACTCCTATGGTGATGACTAACAGCAGAGGAATGAGCAGCAGGGTGGTGATGATGGCTGGGAGAACACCCTGCTCTCTGATTGGCTTTGCTGCACTCTTGCTCTTCTTCTCTTCTGCCTCCACCTGTGGTTGAGGCTGCTGAGCCACACTTTGCTTCTCTTGGATGGCAGCTGTCTTTTTATGTTCTGGCATTGCCTTAGTTTGTACAAACATATCCATTTCTGCAAAGAGAGAATATTTTGATTAACAGGGTTTCCACTACATGATTTTTTATTTCACAACAGAATCAGTCAGTGAACAATGCCTATGCTGAGAGACTATCACATTTGGATTGCCTTGATTCTCAGATTTGTGGCCTGCTGTCAGCCCCAGTGTCTTTTTTATGATTACTCCCGGGTATTGCGAAAGTGTGAACACGGCAGTGGTGGTTGCATGAAGGAACAATGCTAACACTTAATTTTATTATGCAACCCTGTGCTGCATAATTACAAATAATGACCTAATTACCTTGTTCAGACTGCTGCCCTGTTGGAGCTGCGACAGGTTGAGATGTCTTCAGCAACTACAGTAACAACAGCCAGCTTTGCACTGCCTCTTTTGACTAAACCTCCCACCTATGTACCATGCACACTGCAATGAGGACGAAATTAGCAGTTGACACTGTGAATGCAACAAACATCAGCCGTGTTGCAACATTTGATGCCCACAGCACACAGTGGATGCATTAATTGACAGAAGAAATGGTCAGGGTACACTAGCCAGGTTGTGCTAATGGGGACTGAATGGTGTTTAAATGGGCATCAAGCCACTAGTGTGTGTTGAGTTGTTGTACAGGCACATAGCAACATCAAAAGCATTGGTCAGTTCTTTAAGTATCATGATGAATATCTAGTTTGGAATTGTAAAACTCAACAATACATACCTTCAAGTTCTTGAACCTCAATTCCACCTTTCTTGACAGAGTGATGTAACTCTGGAAAATTAAGATGAAAGAAAAAATTAAGTGGTGGACACAGGTTCAACAAACAGTAAACTTAAATTACAGGTAGAGAATTCATTTTCAAAGACACTGCCATAACGATTTCTGCATTCTCGCCAATATCTTGAAAAAAAGAGTGAATCAGAATTAACACACAACAGACCAGTTGACATGGTTCTGAACATGAGAACTTTTTAAACTGAATGTTCGTCATAGCTTACTCTCAGTGGTAAACTTGAAGACTGATTTATTGCCTGCATCCCCAACAAAGACACTGCCATCCTTGGTTACAGCTATGTCGTGAGGCATTTTAAACTCCTGAAAATAAAAGAAAATATGGCTCTTTTTAATAGAACTGGTCACAAAACATCATTCACCATTATCCAAAAAGACTGGTTACCAATTATTCACAATTGTCTGCATACAAACAACTTTTGGTGCTTTATGCAACACTGATGTCCAATTTACATCAGATCACCTCGGGGCACCACCCTTGAAGAAGGGAATAGATAACCAATGCACCAAATTAGTCTCATAAAAAGGTACTAATCTGTCAGTTTGTAACTATGATTAACTTAAAGGGATAGTTTGTGTTTTTTGAAGTGGGGTCATATAAAGTACATATCTATAGTCGATCTGGTTCCTACCGTAATCACATATCAGTGCAGCCTCAGTTTGGAGAAGTAGAGAGCCGCTCCAGCCCAGTCGCTCAGCTTTGTACTGCAGTGAAAAGAGTCCAGAGAAAAAGTGAAATTTAACCACCTAAAACAAGGCTCACCTAAAGAAATCCATAACAGTTTAAGTGTACGTTGTATAGAGAAAATTCACAGCGCTTCACATCGCCGTCAGACCGGCCTTTCTTTTGGCACTATATTTTCTCAACCGTAGAACCTCCGTATCCCTACGCATTAGCGCAACTGGTCAACAGGTGATTTGCGAGCGGCGAATTACAGAGCGAGGCCCAGCTGCTGGACAAGAGGTTTACTTTCAATAAAAACGAAACTTACCAGACCGTAGAACCTCCGTATCCCTACGCATTAGCGCAACTTGCGTAGGGATACGGAGGTTCTACGGTTGAGAAAATGTAGTGCCAAAAGAAAGGCCGGTCTGACGGCGATGTAAAGCAGTGTGAATTTTCTCTATACAACGTACACTTGAACTGTTATAGATTTTTTTAGGTGAGCCTTGTTTTAGGTGGTTAATTTCGCTTTTTGCTGGACCCCGTTCACTGCAGTACAAAGCTGAGCCTCTGGGCTGGAGTGGCTCTCTTCTTCTCCAAACTGAGGCTGCGCTGATCGGTGATTACGGTAGGAAACAGACCGACTATAGAAATGTACTTTATATGACCCCACTTCAAAAAACACAAACTACCCCTTTAATAACTAAACCAAATTTAGCATAACAGCTGTAATGGTCGAAGTATTTCGGAGTCCTTAACAGACTAGAGGTTGGCTCTTACTCTTGTACATCTTAAATAGACAGCAAGGAGGTCTTTTATTTAAACACAAAATGAAAACACACACTCTAACAAACACACAATCCAACTAACATGTACTATATAGAGGTGTGTGTGTGTGTGTGTGTGTGTGAGAATGTGTGGCCGGAAGAACAAAAACAAAATGGTGCCAGGCCTCCATTGCATGGACAAAGAAAGACTACAAACAAAATGGCTGATTAAAGGGCTGGACCCAGGTTCATGATGGTGGATCACCAATTGTTTCTTTGACAGGAGAGAACAAAGAAACAATGGTGGTGCTCACGCCATGTGCTTACTGATATCACATGCAGGTGTGATATGGTCCAGGCTGAAGGAGTGTGTGCCAAATCTGATCTTAAATCTGTCGTGCCCGACTTTAAAACAGACCTTAATGAAATAGCAGGGCATAGACACTGCAGATGCTCAGAAACATCTAGAGATCTGGGTGCAGAGCCAGACCCTCTGGAAAATAAACACCCAGAGTCACATCAGATTCTGCTCTTATCTGGAGCTGTTTACAGAGAGTAGGAGAGCACAGAGATTCGTTTTTAGCTCTTGGATTAAAACGTAGATTCATCTTGACTCCCGTTTGTCAGCCTCATTGCAGCAGTGACCTTCATTCTAAATTAATCATTGGTGCTCATTTAAAGTGAAACTCTCGCCAGAAAGCAACCTAAGATTTATTGGTGATTGAAGGTTCAGACAACTGTCCTGCAGAACAACCCGCTTCTGCAAAAGCTTCATCCCCTCTGCCATTACAGCTCAAAACAGCAGGCGGTAGATGTCGTGGTTTTTTGTTTATCTGTATATGTATGTATGTATTTTTTCTGGTGCTGCACGTGTGCTGGTGTCTTTGTCTGGAACAGAACTGTGAAAATGAATTTCCCCTCGGGGACAATAAAATCATGAATCTGAATATGAGTCAAACCTTCATTTAAAATGTACCGTAGTTTCGTTTTCAGGCAAGCTAATTTTCAATGGAGTGCGAGGGCACTTTTACGCTGGCATCAGAATCGCTATTTTTAAAACACTAAGAAGACTTGACACAACATGAAACTTTGCTCGTAGTATCACCAGGGTCTCTACACATGAACACGAGCATTGAGAACATTGTTTGTGTCGTGTGACGCCTATACACCAGAGATACGTAAGAGATGTGCCTGCTGGCAACTTGTCAAAAGGTATACCCTGCCTCTCATCCCAGTGTCTGCTGGGAGGGGCTTCAGCAACCTGTGACCCTGCAAAGGATAGGTGGATATACTTAGATAATTAATTGAGTGGTATTCTGGTGGGCCAGTGGAGCCAAGAAGTATACACAGGTTTGCAACATTGCGGTTCAATTCCAGCCGGGGACCTTTGTTACAAGTCATCCACGCACAAAAATGATGAACACCAGTGTTAGAGTGTAGTGTACAGAAAAAAGAGTGAGAAAAAGAGAGAGCATCTGTGTTTGAGTTTACCTTTTTCTCTGGGTTGAAAGTGTCCAAAATATCCTTGGTTGAATAATCTATCACAAAACCTCTGAGTGGGGCTGAGTAATATGGAGAGTCCCCATTTACTGCAAAGATCAAGCCATCTTCATGCATGCACACACACGCACGCACACACACACACACACACACACACACACACACGTAATTGTTAAAGGATTTTCCTGGTAAGCATTCCCTGACTTTTTACTATTCATTATTGGTCACGCTTCTGAAAAAGTGGAAAGTTGTCAATAATGCAATTCAACAGAATGTGACCGCTCCAGTTTATAACATAGGTTTTATGTTATAAATTGTGTCTGAACCCAAGCCAGGATAACGTGATGACTGTGTCATGACATCATCAGAGTTATTTTCTCAAGCTTAACAAACTCCTCCCCACATCTGGAATATTACACAACTTTTCACAGGCCAAGTCCTAACATTGAAAACTGTGTGCAAAATTGCTGAGGTGCCCCTATAACCAAAAACAAAGTGAGACTGAAAAGAAAAAATAATGTAAAATGTACTTAATGGCAAGCTAAAACACAATGTTTAAAATGTTCTTCAGGGATAGTTTGGCATTAAAACGGCGCAACAAGAAAAATACAGTGCGACTAAAGGGGCTGAGATGTAATGAAAGTCCCTGGCCAGCTTAGTCATTGAACTCACTTCCAGCAGGGCTGTAGGTGATGGCAAACACTTCCCCTCCAAACTCCTCTTTCTTTACTTCCTTTACAAACTCTCCAGTTTCGGCTATGAAGCATTGGATACGTCCATTCTCCCTGTCAGCCACACAAACTTCCTGTTTGTTTGGAAGGAACACCAGGCTGTGGGGGATCCGGAATGGTATGCGTCTCCTCCTGTCTGACGAGCCTTCAGTCAGAAGAAAAAGACAAGATGAATACATTTGTGCAGATTGTGTCGACTTGTAAATTGGTAAATTCTAAAAGAAACTAGAATATTTGCATTTCCTTAAGAAAATATGTACAAATTACTGCATCTGCTGCAGTTGCCCCATGTGATCAATGCACATATTCAAAATCCTACTATTAGTGTTTATTTATAAACTTCTATACATATATATATATATATATATATATTACACATTATAATATCAATGTTCTGTCAAAGTTGCAATGATGACAACATTCTATAGTACATAATCACTTTGCATCTGTACTCTGGTTACAGGTTAATATTCTGCTAAACTTCCTGACCCATTAACAAAATAAATAAGTCCATAGTATTATTAATGAGAAATTGATCTTGACTTTACATGATCCAATATCTCATTTTTATTTTGTATTTCATGAAAATTCTATGTCCACCTGTCTACCTTCATATGTTTAATATCTATAAAACTAGACTTGCTGACTTATTACAAGTTTTGGTAAATTTGTCATAAAATTCTGAGGTTTGTTCACACAGCCAAATATTGTTGACTTCTGTAAAACAGAATCACTGTGACGTCGCACTACCAGTCAGTTCCTGGTAGACAACTACTGTCAGACAAAATTTTCATGGTGCTGTCGTTTGTTACTTTATACTTCAACCTAGTGTGCAATTACTGATTGTCCTCTGACGCCACATAGTAGACACATGATGTCACATTGCCCCTTTCAAACAATGTCCAAAATACATGATGCTTCAGAGGTGTTTTCAATGCTTGAAGTCCAGCTGCCCCTGGACCTGGATGACTGAGAACCTGTTGTCATTTTCCTACACTTTTTACAGTAGCCCCTGTGTATGTGTGTGTGTGTGTGTGTTTGTATGTGTTTGCTGAGTTGAGTTAGAGTACTACCTGCACCCCACTCAGACAGGTATTTGCCATCTGCAGAGAATTTCAGTATCCTTGCATTGCAGTAGCCATCAGATACAAAGATGTTCCCAGTCTCCGTGTCTACAGCCACATCAGTAGGCTGGCAGAAATGGTTACTGTCACTTCCTGGTGTGAAAGCCTCTCCCAGAGCCAGCAAGGTTCTGTCTGAGCCGTCACTGCTGACTTTTAACACCTGATGAGAACAGAAAGGGGTCCTCATTGATCCTGTTGTATTATGTGTTAAGAGGATTTGAGTTGTGTGTCAAATCTCAATGTGTTCTGAATACCTTCTTTAACATATTGTTGTAGAGTAAATGTTGATTTCACAATGCAATGGCTATAGAATAATGAAACCTCTGCCTTTTATATTGGTTACATATATACATATACACTACTCGCAATAAGTTAGGGATATTGTGAGAGACTCAGTGGATTTCATACATACGGTGTTTGTTTCACTTCAGAGAGTTTTGGGATAGGGAGGCAATTGTATTGGGGTGATAGACACACCTCATTTTGTGTTTTCCACGTAATGGTCTCACTGTGTACAGTGTGCCTTACATATTGGGGCCAATACCAAAAAACTAAAAGACAACCCTTTTCAATGTGGCATCAATTTCAACATTCTGTGGGTATAAAAAGCTGGTATTGTCAGTAAGTCATTCCAAGTTCATCATTCAAACAGCCATGAACACACGACGTCACTTAACGGACGAGCAGCGCCACCTGGCCATAGCGCGCCTTCGGGTCGGTGGCAGGCAGTCAGATGTTGCTCGTGAACTTGGTGTGTCTCAAAGTGTCATCAGCAGACTTGCATCAAGACACAGAACTACTGGCAGAGTTCGTGACAGACCCAGGAGTGGAGCCCCACGAGTGACAGACCGCAACGATGACTAGTACCTAAGGACCTATGCACTCAGACATCGTTATGCAACTGCCACACAGCTGCAGGCCCAGTTACGAGATGTGAGGGGTACTAGGGTTTCCAGACAAACCATTCGAAACCGACTCCACCGCTTTGGCTTGAACGCCAGACGACCGTTGCAGGTGACTCCACTGACACCAAGACACCGCCGTGAACGTTTGCAGTGGGCACAAGACCATGTGACCTGGACAATGCAGCAGTGGTCTACCGTCCTGTTCACAGATGAGTGTCGGGTCACCTTGCACAGAAATGATGTTCGTCAGCGTTGCTGGAGAAGGCGAGGTGAGCGATACGCCGAGGTCAACATGGTCCCCAGGGCTCCCTTTGGGGGAGGAGGTGCAACAGTCTGGGCAGGCATCACCAGTCAGCGCAAAACAGATTTGGTTATTGTAGATGGCTCAGTCACTGCACGTTCTTACCTCAGAGACATCATAGAACCCATCATCATCCCCCAATTCCGCCAGCACACCCCCAACTTTCTGTTCATGGTTGATAATGCTCCACCACATTGTGCCAGAATTGTCACAGCTCGACTTCAGGAAGTCAGAGTGCCTCATATGGTATGGCCAGCAATGTCCCCTGACCTGAACCCCATAGAGCACGTCTGGGACCAGCTGAAGCAGAGACTGGATGATCGTACCCCACCCCCACGTGACCTGGCAGAACTGCGTGTAGCACTTGTGGAGGAGTGGAACGCATTGCCTTAGAACAACATCATGGGGCTAGTGAGGAGCGTGAGACGTCGCTGTCAAGCTGTCATTGCGGCAAATGGTGGAAACACTCGCTACTGACATTGTCAATTTTTGTTATTTGCGGGCTATCCTTGTTATTGTCAACATTTTTGGGGTAATAAATATTAAACTAATGAAAATGGTGTTTCTTCTCATTCATTATTAGTCATATCAAAGGGAACTTTTACTTTTACTTTTCATTCCAAATAGGAAAAGCACTCATGTAAATAACAATATCCCTAACTTATTGTGAGTAGTGTGTGTGTATATATATATATATATATATATATATACACACATACATACATATGGGTCATCATACTGTAATATCTATACTTATGTCATAGGCTACTTAGGGAATTTCCTTTTTTTTCTCTGGTTGTAATGCTCTCACACAGCCATCATGAACTCCCCTGCATGGGCTTGGAATGAAGATTCATCTAATATTGTAAAGAAATACTATTTTTATTATTTGTTTCAAGACAGGAGTTATCTAAGTCACAGTCCTGCATAGGTGAAAAATAATGTACTGTGTTGGACACAGATGCGGATCGGGTCGGACGCCTGGAGAGGCGGGTCGGGTTTTACGATTGCCATTTTCAAGGCGTCACTTATCATCAGTCATTATTAGCGACACAAATGATAAGCATTTACATTTCATATGAGCTCATTCATACGTGCTTGCGCCCTCCCAGAACTCCCATTCCCCACGCTGGCTTACTTTCACTTTTAAAAATTGCGTCCATCCAATTTTCCTTCAGGCGTCGGTATCAATTTATTGTGGGTCGGCTCGGGTACGGAATGTAATTTGTGCTACTGTCGGAAAACGGGTCGGATGCGGTGACCCGTGCAGGACTCTGCTCTAAGTGACCATTTTAATCCTCTAGCTAATTATCAAGCTAAATATCCAACATGCTAGTTAACGTCAAAGCCTGCGGTGGAAGACGACGGTAAAATATTTCCTTTCTCTAACACTGGATTTATTTATGCCTGAATTTTTAAGGTGTGGCGCTTTTGTGATGCCTTCAGAGATGTGGAGAGTGTCACTCCATGGTCCGTATGCGTGATGTGTTTGGCACCCCTGCTGGTCACTTTATTCACTGATTATTCTACTAGCATGCTGGACCTACTAGTGATTCTTTGTCCTCATTAACAAATTAAAAATGGCAGTAATGTCATTACTGTGAGTTTTAAATTGGGGCACAAGATTAAACAGAGGTAAAAGTGAATAGCGGTACACTAGTAGATACAAATGTAGTCAGAACATCTTTCCAAAAGTTGCCTCCGTCATAACTTTTTCAGCACACACCGCCGCAGCCAAAATGGACTACCCTCATTAAAATGAATGGGCTGTCAACGAATATTCTAAATTCGGTTATATATTCAAATCTAAAAAAAAACAAAAAAACGGAGATTCGATTGTGAAAATAAATATTCAACTGTGTAAAAAAACACATCAGCGACTGCTTTGCGAGTGGGCGCACTGTGGGTCAGGGACAGGTCACAGGAGTCGCACTTGCAAGCGTCACTTACTGCTGAAAGTGAGACACGACAAAAACCGTGGCAGATTCAGATGGCAGAGAGAAAAACGTAATGGCAGAAAGTACAGAGCCCAACTCGGCAGCAGAGAGAGTGGTTTGGACTCCAAGCAACCTAAAAAGCCCTGTTTGGAAATACTATATACTATTTTGGTCAGACGGCAAAAATGTGGAGCCTCAAGATAAAGTCGTATGCAAGCTGTGTAAGCTAAAGTTAGCTTACCATACCACCACTAGCAACATGAGGGCACATCTCAAAAATGTGCACCCAAATGAGCATGCCATGATGTCTGGAACTCCAACTAAACAGCCACGTTTTGACTCATATTTTTCACCGCCCGCCACAGGCTCTTCGTCTGCAGCACGACAAGGGGCGTGCATGAAAAAACTTGCTTTGTTCATATGCAAGAGAATGATGCCGATCGGTATCGTTGATGGCACCGATGTACCTTATCCCGAAAATACCTATACAAGTAGTTATGTCTCGTTGTATTAGTTTGTCCCCCTGTTATTGACATAATGGAAATATAGATACCGAATGGTTCGAACCTATGTGGTGTTTTTTAGAGAGAATATTCGAACGTCATTTTGGAGCAATTTTGACTGCCCTAATCTATCTATCTATCTATCTATCTATCTATCTATCTATCTATCTATATCATATAAATATAGATATATCTATATCTATATATGGATATATCTATATATAGATATATATCTATATATATAGAGATATATATATATATATAGATATAGATATAGATATAGATATAGATCTATCTATCTATCTATCTATCTATCTATGTCATCACATATTGGATGTTTTGTTGTGAAATTGAATGACATCTGCTTTGAAGAGTGCACACTGCAGTTACAAAAACGAGCCACTAGAGGGCAGGTACCCCTTATGACTTCTCTTCTTTTGTTTACAGTTAGTTTCCAATCGACTGGTAAAAACAATTTATTGTTACATTTATGCTGTTAATGAATTATTTCAATTTGACAATAAGGCGTGGTCCATCTTTTGAAAAAAATAAATGGCATGAAAACAGTGATCCTAGAAGAGAATAGCTGAACAAATTGCATAGCCGTCAGTGCTAAAAGGAAAAAACTAAAATGAGAGAATCCGAGAATTGATCATGACCTTTTTTTCTGCCACCTTCTTCTCCTGTGTTGTTTTTAGGTATACTCTGAGAAAAAAGGAAATGATCGGGTTGTCTTGAGGCACTATCAATAGTACCAACTGGAAACACTAGGGGGGAGAAATTGTCTGCAGCCATTTCAAGGTTTGGCCTTGCATATTAATTGTCATTTATGAATAACTCATTTACATCCTTAAAATTGTTACAGTCTTATTCTTTTGCATGGCCGTATACATGGACACAAAAGTCAGATTAGATAGCTAACCTTTTCGCTCTCTCTTATATCCAGTGGGTGGCTTCTCACCAAATTTCAAACAGTCAGTAAGACAGTGCTTATATTGTATAAACCATAATTTACTACACTGCAATTTTTTGGGCTAGAATGATGTCAGTAACACTCATTTATATATATCATATCATATCATATATGATAGATATATATATATCATATATATCTATCATATATGTCATCGTTTTGACACATGTAGCTTACCTGATGAAGAGCCACGTCAGTGACCCAGTAATTATTCTCCTTGTCTGTAGTTATTCCATGAGGCAAGTAAAACCTGCAACATCAGAGAAATGCATCATTACAAGACAGTTTTCTCTCTGGTTGGAATACAGGATGTACAACTTAGTTGTATGGGTTCATTCTCAGTACTTCACTTTATAATCTATAAAACTAACACACACTATAACTTACATGTTTCTGCCGGAAGCCTTTAGGATGTAGCCTTTGTCTGGGTCAACAACCAAAATGGTGGACTGCTGAATAGGACCTAGGGACCTCTGCAGGTATCTTGCCTTGCTATTAAAAGAGCTGGGGAAAAAAACAATCAAAGAGCCAATGCTGTTTATAGTTCTACATGGAGAGTGTAATGATTTTTTTCAAACTTATTTCATCTTCTTTTAGAGTATTTTCCCTTAAATCCAACCAGCTGCAATCACAACCAACTGCTAACTGCTCAGTCATCCACAGACCTTCAGCTGTCTGTTAGCTGTAGTCAAAGATAAACCGAAGGAGGTGAACAGTTCACCAATGTAAGTGCACAGGAGGATGCAGTCCCCCACTTTCTGGGAAAAGTATGAGTTGTCCCCCTCAAAATGTAATTGTAAACATAACTAAAGCATACAGCAACATAACAGCTGACCAATAAGGGGTGAATTATGATACTTTTAATCTGCAGAGAGTAGCAGTAGGGGTGGGAAAAATAATCGATTCTTAGATGAATCGCGAATTGGACGTGGATGATTCTGAATCGATTCACAAATGTCAAAAATCTATTTTCTACATGTTAATTGACAACGTAATGTTGACGGAACGCAAGAGGCGGAACTCAGAAGTGCGGAGGTGCAGCGCCCGGACAGTTGACGGCGTGCACACAACAAAAAACATGGGATGGGTCGTGAATGTTTGTACTCACAAACAACTCATGGGTGGAACATCTGAGGCATTTGTTCACGCCGAGTGGCTCGAGAGCAGCGTGGAGACCGTTGTTGGCTGTTAGCTGTTAGCTGTTGGCTGTTGGCTGTTAGCTGTGGCGTTGTGTGTGCAGCGTCCAGGTTAACTTGCGACACCTGTAACTAACTATTGGGTATTTTTGTCATTCCGCCGTCGATGTGAAAACTGTACACTGTCAAACAGTCCGCACAGTATGTTGAAATCCAGCCCGAACTCAGCGTGAGGTCAGTCAGCTGTGGCAAAGTGTGGGATGTCCAGATCAACCTGTGATACAAACACCTGTATCGACCGTCGACCAGCTGCAGCTGTATTAATGTACTACATGTATGCTGCTACAGGAACACTTTTCTTTTACCTTTTGGTTCTTTGCAAAGCTGGATGTTTGCTGGCAAATGTAACCTTCCAGTTGAATTGCTACATTTCTTTCATGTGTTTTATTAATTAAATATATTGGAAGTAAATTAAGTATGGATCATTACAAATACTTTGCTTTTAAAGTACCAAGTAGTCACACAGTGAGAAAAAAGTAGGAAGTGATTAGCAAACTCAGATTTTATTTTTTAAAATTGTGCATGGAAATGTACATAAAAAACTTGCTGCATCGAGATGCATCGAGAATCGATTTAGAATTGAATCATTGACCTCTGAATTGGAATCGAATCGAATCGTGAGGTGCCAAGAGATTCCCACCCCTAAGTAGCAGGTCATCTGTTTAGTAGCTCTGATAGTGTGATGTTAAGAGTAACATCTTACTATCAGTCATTTTCTGAAAGATTAGTAGCCATTGTTAGTGAGCAAATATGTAGATACTGTGGCAACACGTTCTCAATTCCAACATGTCAAATTCAGCAGCTTAGTCAGTGGTTCTAAAGGTCAAACTATGATTCTCTTCCTACCTCTCTAGTAGGAATATGAATCTTTGGCAAGCTCATGATTTGATTTTGATTTTTGGGTTTCCAATTTTGAAATCTTTTTTCGATTAAAATGATTCTCAACTCAAAATCACTTATCGACTGAATGAATAACAAAAAGGGCCCTATTTTTAGTCTTTTGCTGCTTTATTATGTGCTGAAACAATTTATTGGTGTCCTTAATCTGCTGAAGTAATATATGAAACACAACTTGAAATTAAGATAAATGATCTGCAGCCTTTTTTTTTTATCTAAAAAGCTATCAGCATTAATTAATTAATTCTAAAGCATGCATGCCTGCATGTGGATAACATATATATATGATAGATATGTCTTGGGTGTGCGCGCTTGTAAACTGTTTTTACTTCTGCCTTTTTCATTCTGTCAACAAACTACTAATTAACACTAAAGGTTTTTGACAACTGTGAATGGGTTCTGAATCGTGAGAGATAAGAATTAACATGTGAAGGACTCTGCAGTCAAGTTAGCAATAATATGCAAGGTCTGGTTGGACTTAGACTACAAAAATACTTGCTGACTATCAGTTCACATTATGACCCATTCTGCCATTTGCATAGTTAACATTATCAAATGGTTTCTGTTTGGTTAGGTTTAGGAACTAAAACTACTTGGTGAGGTCGAAGAAAAGATCATGCTTTTGGTTGAAATAACTATGTTCAGTCCTGTACCTCACATTTTGTTGGTGACTTCAGTATGTCACTTAAGTTACGTCATTTAAGTGCGATAACAAAGCTTTCTTGACTCTTTCTCATACTGGGATTATGAACTGTGGTCTTTGGAGGGAAGGTCCAGTGAACATCCCTTCCAAACAATACTGCCCACCTTCCAACTCAGACTCTTCCATCTCTCTAGCTCCTGCAGTAGAGGGGCACTTCAACCAGTGATGCTAGAGGGATACCTACAGTGTCAAACTTAGAAGTTTAGGGCCACTGACTAGGTTGCTGGATTTGACACCTTGGTAGTCAGAATGGGCTGACTGTGGCCCACCATTGGCAACGGGCCTAAAGATAAGGAAATGTGCACTGTCTGCAGAATTATTTGTAATTTGATGGACAGCTGAATGAAGTGGTGGGATTGAGCACTCCATATGTACACATTTCATCATACATTAAAACATCATAGTGACATTTTTTGATGAATGACATATCATGAGTGAAAGTGACTTACTCTGCCCCCCAGTGGTGGTCACCTCTGTGGAAAATGACCAAGTTAGAATCTGTGTCCAGCGCAAGTCCAGAGACTTGACCCAGCTGCAGAGAACTCTGTGGCCAAGTTGAGACTTGTTCCAAATGGAAGTCTACAACACAGACAAATACACACACGCACACAGACACAGACACACACACACACACACACACACACACACACACACACACACACACCAAGATCCATGCATTATTCCTTCAGAAATTAATGAAAATGCAGAAGAAAATGCAAAATCTTGCAATGAAAATTCTTGGATCCGTCCCTTTATCCAGATCTGGACCAAAAGTTAATATAGTCTATTTGGATACTTTCATGTTTTTAGGGATTCAGGGATTTTTCGAAAGACATCATACAGAATAATCAAATCATGCTCTAAAAATTTTAAAGATAGTGAAAAAAATCCATAAAACTACCAAGGAAGACCAGTGGAAGATTTGAGATTGAACCTGGACCTCAATTTGATCTCAACTCAAAGAGTTGAAAGGGAGCCGGAGGGTACACATGTAATAATGTAGTACTGATTAGTGATTGAGCGATACATCGGCCAATTTTTGCCTTTTTTTTACGTGTATCGACATCGGCCGATGCGGGCTGCTGCGTTCACCAATCCGGCATTATTTACAGACAGGCGTCCACAGGCAGCTCCGTGTTGCTGGAGACGCTGCATTGCACGTGCAGACCATGCATAGCCCCTCCCCCACTAGGAGAGTGCTGGAAGCCTGCTGTTCAACACAACAGTAAGTTTTAAACTTTCAAAGCATCTTTTAACTGTTTAACTTAGCTGGAATATTGCCAACTTTGAATGAGAAAACATGATGCCATGCTCGATATGTTTTGCTAGAAACTATCCCCACTAACTTGTGGAATGCCTCGTCTATAAAACTGCTTGCCATTGTGGCTATATGTATTCATACGAACACTGGTCATAGGATTAAGTAATGCAGTTTTATTTAGCGTGTGTGTTTCTCTCTCCCTCTCTAGCATGGAGCTGCCATCGCGGTGATATCGTAGCTTTAATGATGAGAGATAAGTTTTATGATGATTGGATTTGTATGGCGCTTTTCTAGGTACTCTAAGTGCCTGACAGGGTTCCAGGTTCCATTCATTCACACACAGTCATACTGGTGGTGGTGAACTACGATAGTAGCCACAGCTGCCCTGGGGCAGACTGACGGGAGCGTGGCTGCACATTCAGCGCCAACGGCCCCGACCACATCCACAAACATACAGCAGTCAGACACATTCACACGAGGTAAGGTGGGTGAAGTGTCTTGCCCAAGGACACAACGACCATGACCCAATTCGGGGATCAAACCGCCGACCCTCCGAACATAGGCCGACCCGCTCTACCAACTGAGCCACGGTCGCACCTAGTTGAATATAAATTCGTGTTAACGTTCATCATGTACCAGACAAGTGCACCGTGATGGTCTTACTAGTGTTTAGAGCCGTTTGCACACGTTAGCATTAGCAATCCAGTTCAATGGTGGTTAAGTTTCTCAGTCAGCATCAGCTACCAAACAGAAGTCTGTGTGTGTGTGTGTGCGTCTCACTCAGTGGGACACACGCATCACAGCGATATATGAGAGTGCTGCGCCGACTGAAGGAGAACTTTTAAAACTTTGAGAAACATTTTTATACTTGGTTGAATATTTACTCCTGTTAACGTTGATGCAATTTAGAACAGAAACTTGAACAGTTTGTTGCTTAATGCGCATCTGACATCACGTTATTTTCCTCTGCTAATTTATGTTCTGGGGTTGCCATTCTGGCAGCTTCTTTTACATTTTCGTTTAGACCTACTAGTGTGTTGTCTTTGCATATTAGGTGGCATAGTAGCCTAAGACATGCTCATTTTATTTTATGTAGAAAAATTGAAACCATGGCAGTCTTAAATTACAAATCAAGCACTTTATTTCAATGGCTACTTATTTATTGTTTTCTTAAATTATTTAAATGTGTTGACAAAAGACATTTTGTGATGACCTGATTATATCTGTCTTATAATATGTCAGCAAGCAATGCATCATCAAGTCTGCGCTGTAGATGTGGAAACCTTTTACCCTTACACAGTTAACCATATGCACCCATCCATATGATGCACACATAATGTGGGTGATATGAATGTAAGATGATTGCACAAGATTGACACTGATCTGTGTTTTTGTTTATTCTTTTTAAAGAAATGGCAGAGCAGAAAACCAATCCAGTGTGGCAGCATTTCACAGAGCCTACTCCTGGAAAGGCTCGTTCTACCTCACCTGTTTTTAACATTTGTTAAAGGGATATTCCGGTGTAAATTTAATCCATGGTCTAACACACCGTGAAACTGTGTTAGACTCCCTCTCAAGAGATCAAGTTAGCAGACCACTAATTTACGGAGTTTTATCAACCTCAGAAACGACCGCACGACAACAATACATTGTAGTAAATGGGTCCAAATATAAACCGCCACCAAAAAGCCACAAATAATGCTCAGAACAACGCCAAACTTCAGCAACAGTACAAATAGGGTCTCAGCACATAGTCCGAGGCATCTAACCTCCGCTATCTTAGCTGGATTTCTACTGAAAAGCTGACTAAATTTACCACTCTTCTGCAGCAGCTTCCTGTTGACGGGAAGTCCTGACGACTTGATTACCGAGTGCAGTAGAGTTCCGCGGCTCATCTCTCTATCTCTCTATAAAAGCAAGGAATCTCTGTCTGTGTGTGTGTGTGTGTGTGTATTCCTCAAATATCTCTGCGGATCAGGATCAGACTGACCTGAGAGTTTTAACATGGCTGCTGCGTGGTTCAAGGATGTGCGACTTTGCATTTGTTTGGACTGCAATGATACCGTTAATACATTATTTCAAAAATGCTTTACAAATTCCACGAGCATTGTCCACCGGAGCCACCACAGTCACGTGTGCACCAGAGCCAATCACTGCACACCTTAGCCATGTGCGCACCAGAGCCAATCACTGCAGAGCCCACCTTAAGAAACAAGCGATTTATACCTGCAGCGGCGCGAGCTGAACCGGGATTTTGCCGGCGGTTCGGTCCCGTTCTGTTCTGTGCATCTAAACTGACTGTTGTGGATTGATGAGACTAAACGAGTCCGGACCGAGTCTGTTCGGGTCTGAGGAGATCCGGCAATGCGCGGACAACAAAGTGGAATCGGAATCTGTGGATATTCGTGTGTAGCTAGCTGCTAGCCGCTAGCAGCTAGCTACACAGCCCACCTCCCAAGTCGACGGACCGGACTCACCGGCACGTCCAAAACCGGACTTAGGGTAAATAATATCCACCATGCTTTTTCGCGAACATTGCCGTCACGTTTGCTTTGTGTCTGGTGCAGGGAGAAATGGTAAAAACGGGCTTTTGTCACAAAAGTGTCCAAGCAGCAAGTTTGGTTGTTGAGGAACAGGAAGCTGTGAGAGGGACGGAGGCGGATGAAAGACAGGCAACGACGGTCGATGTTATAGACAGCGATATTGAGAGTTGAGAGATTTGTGACATTTAGCATGTTTGGAGTGTATAGTTAGTGTGTTATGTAGTGTTTGGTGTAGTGTGTTTAGTGTGTAGTGGAGTCGTTTTTTTTTGTTTAATGAGTCAAAACAATGAGGGGACTGCTGAATGTGGAGCAGGCAGTGCAGCTCTTCATTCAGCTGGAAGGAGCTCAGGCAGACCTGAGCACTGCCTGCATTTAAATGTAAATAGTTACATGTAACTTTGTAAATTTTTTAAATGTATGCACATATTTAGCAAACAACAATTTATATTTGCATTATAAGTAATAAAAAATGGTTTGTTAAATATATTTGTGGTTTTCACAGTAAAAAAAAATTTACTTTTTCTACTCGGATTTTATGGTTTTTTTGTGATTTTAGGTCCATTGTGTTAATACAGTATGTCAAAATAAAAAAAGAACTGTACAGTCACACATGTGAGGTTGTGCTGAAAATAATGACGCCAAGTAAATAGTTTTTAGGGTGAAATATAATGGCAAAATAAAAAATAGTAAAAAACGGCCAATTATACCCTGGAATATCGGATTTCACAACAAACCTAAATATCCCTGACGTCCCACCTTCAAACACAGCCTCATTTGGCCATCCATGAAAAAGCTACTTAACCTCCCACTTTCCTATTATATATACTAGTGCAGTGCCCGTAAGAAAAATTTATTCCTATAGAAAAGTGGGAGGTTAAGTAGCTTTTTCATACCCTCTATGAACAGTTTCAATCTGGTTTCCGTCCTCATCACAGCACCGAAACAGCTCTGGCAAAGATCACCAACGACCTTCTCTTGGCAGCAGATTCCGGACATCTCACCTTACTCATCCTCCTTGACCTTACTGCAGCTTTCGACACAATCTCCAATAGCATCCTCCTTAACCGCCTAATCTCTATTGGACTAAATCACACCACTCTCTCCTGGTTCACCTCCTACCTCTCTGGTCGCACACAATTGGTACAGCTGAAGAACTACAAATCCCATCCTTCCCCAGTCAATAGTGGCGTGCCGCAGGGTTCTGTCCTTGGTCCTCTTCTTTTTATCATCTACCTACTCCCTCTCGGTAATATCTTAAGGAATCATGGACTCAATTTTCATTGCTATGCAGACGACACCCAGCTCTATCTCTCCTGCAAACCCGGTTCTTCACTTCCTCCACCCTCCCTCCTTGACTGTCTGCAAGATGTCAAAACCTGGTTTTCACTCAATTTTCTCAAACTCAACGGAAATAAAACAGAATTCCTTCTGGTTGGCACAAAATCCACACTGTCCAAATCTAACACTAGTTTCTCACTTCACATTGACAACACTGCTGTTTATCCCTCCCCTCAGGTCAAAAGTCTGGGTGTCATCCTGAACAGCACCCTCTCCTTTACTGCCCACATTAATAACATCACCCGGTCTGCATACTTTCATCTTCGCAATATCAATCGCCTTCGTCCATCACTCTCCCTTAATAGCACTTCTATACTGGTTAACGCCCTTGTCACATCCCGCCTTGATTACTGCAATGCTCTTCTACATGGTCTACCACAGAAATCCCTCAATAAACTCCAGTTGGTCCAAAATTCGTCTGCATGTGTCATTTCCAGAACGCCATCCACACAGCACATCACTCCTGTCCTCAAACAGCTTCACTGGCTTCCGGTCCTTCTCCGCATCGACTATAAGATTCTCCTTCTCACATTTAAGGCCCTCCATAACATTGCACCTCCATACCTCACCGAACTCCTTCAAACATACCTTCCCGTACACTCAGGACCTCCTCTGCTTCGCTCCTCTTCACCCCTTCTGCACATTTATCAACAATGGGACTAAGACCTTTTAGCTGCTCTGCCCCTTGGCTTTGGAACACACTCCCTCAGGACAACCGGTCCTTAACAACACTGTCAACCTTCAAGTCACATCTCAAAACACACCTGTTCAGACTGGCCTTCCCCTCATAATATAGGCAATCTGATTTTATTGTTGCTGTTTTCTCTTACCATTTTGTATTGAATTGTTTCACTATTTGCATTCTAATTGTTTTAATTGTTTTTATTATTGTTGTTGTTTTGTAATTGTTTATTTTTGTAAGGTGACCTTGAGAGTCCTGAAAGGCGCCTATAAATAAAATGCATTATTATTATTATCATTATTATTATTATTATTATTATTATTATTATTATTATTATTATTAGATTCCGATTCCACTTTGTTGTCCGCGCATCTCCGGATCTCCTCAGACCCGAACAGACTCGGGTCGGACTCTTTTAGTCTCATTAATACACAACAGTCAGTTTAGATGCAACGAACAGAACGGGACCGAACCACCGGCAAAATCCCGGTCCAGCTCGCGCCGCTGCAGGTATAACTGCTTGTTTCTTAAGGTGGGGGGTCACGGTGGGCTCTGCAGTGATTGGCTCTGGTGCGCACGTGACTGTGGTGGCTCCGGTGGACAATGCTCACGAATTTGTAAAGCATCTAAATCAGCAAAAAATCCATATCGGTTGATCCCTAGTACTGACTCCTGAGTAGTCATGAGTCAAAGCGTCAACATGTTGGCGGCTGTCTTAGCTGGTGTGATCCAATCACAAGAAGATTTTATTCCTATTTCCATATAGTAAAGTTACTATATAGTTATTGCTATTTTAGCCAAGTTAACTTGTTGTCTACAACCATGATACATACAAACCAGTGGCTGTGTTGTTGACATGACTCAAGAGCGTTTGCCTCTGAATGTGTGGCAGGTCTGATCTAAAACCAAGCTCTTACATCCATGGACAATCATTGTCACGTAGTTTACAGTTGCCCTATCAAATGAAGTGCCTAGACCAAACAGTCACCAATGTCAACAACTGAGCAATGTGCCTGACCACACCTTATTTAAGACCTGTGCAAGTACAGAACTAGGGTGCAGAGTATGAAAATGACAACTGGCAGATTTAATGCATGGTCACAGTGTCACGTGCACGCGCACGAGTGTTCGAATTAATACCCATGAGCGATGCAATACACATTTCTGCCACTGGTTTCCTGCTATTCATGTGGCAGTAATGTGCCAAAATATACAGAAATGAACAGAACTTTGTTTCATAAAAGACAATTCTGTCTTTAAATAGCACGAAACAGACTGTGCCTATGACTTTAAACCAGGTCTTTGCTGGTCTATGGTGCTGTTGCTTTTTGCTGCCTCAAGATAGCCAGACCACACGTCACTGTAAGACAAACACGTCCAGGGGTGCAAAGGTGGGTGTGCACTTGTTATTAACGCAACAGGGCTAATACATGCGCTCACACAGGCTGGTTCACACCGGTCATACACTCAGATTTTATGATTTGAGAGGCTGCTTTCACTTATTTTAAACATTTAAATGAACACAGTAATGTCACTGTAACAAATATCAGCATTTAATCGACACAATTAAAATCTGTAGTTATAAACTCTCCAAAGGAAATGAGTCAGGAGTTTTAATAAATCAAAAAAGTTAATCAGCTGTTCCTTTTGCAAAAATGTGCACTTTAATGTGCAGATATCCATATCGTTTCTACTGCTGGAGGACATCAGTGGCGTCAAGGAGGGGCTTGGGGTGCTGCAGCTACTCCCAGCACAGCCACAGCACCCCCAAGAAAATGTCTGTGGTTTATTTATAATTTTTTTATGTGTGAATACCATGATTCAAAAATGGAACTTTTGACCTTACTTCTACTTCCTGTTAGCCAAAGAGTGCAATTGTTTTGGTAGCTAGCATTAGCTTAATCAGTATATCTTTTATAATGGATTATTTTTTTACTCTCTAAATGTCCATGTATGCGGATTTAATCAAAACCTGGAAATGGGAATGATTGTGAACTAAACAGGGCTAATACAGCAGACGTTAAAAGGCCTCATTAAGGTTTAGACACACCGCTAACCTAAAAAGCTGCTGGAGGATGGGGAAGAGAACGGGGGTCTGCCTGCGACCACAGCTTCTACAGCTGAGGATGCTAGCATTGCTGCAGATGATATAAGCAATCATCCCCAATGAGGGCCAGCTCTTCAGAAATACCCCGCATGGACATTTGGGAATGAGCCGAGACGTGGTTGGATCAGTATATATGGCTGGAATACTACTTTTCAGACAGAAATCCGAAAGCAAATACTGTGTGCAAATACAGGAATTGAAAGACAAACTTCACTATGAGAGAGAAGGCAGGCCCAAACAGCACGACATCTGGAGGATTTTATTTTGTAGACCATGTTAGGAAGAGCAAGCTTAGACAGCATGGATGACCTGAAAACGCAGGTTAAAGACAGACTGTGAATGGAAATGAAACCAGTTTCTCAGAGGTGTGCTAGCCCTAAGCCCCAAACACATATTGTCTAGACAAACACTGCATACTGCTCATGGTCCATAATTATGGAATAGGTGAGGAAAACTTGTCTGCAGAGCTGCACCAAGCTTGCCAGCTATTGCAAAGAAAAGAAGAACAGGACACATTATCACCGGCACTAAAGAGTTCCTATCCTTCGTGAAGCCATACAGACATGTATTTACAGACTTGTACAAACTAATATGCAAGTCTCTGACACTTCAGAGCCGTCAAATCAGTATGCTGTGACCACAGTTTTTCTTGTCTGCCTTGTTGAAAAACTACTTGAACCAGCTACCTGGCACTGTTTGCTAACACTGAGTGAACAAGGGCCCTCGACAGCAACAAAATACTTGCTGCCTTCACAATCAATCACAACTGATATAATGTTTTGTTATGAAGTCTAATGGTAAGTGCATGATTGTTTTTTCTTTGTGCTTATAAATGTAATGAATATATACAGACCCTTTCCAAAAAATTAGAATATCATGGAAAAGTATATTTATTTCCATAATTCCATTCAAAAAGTTAAACTTTCATAGATTATAGATTCAGGGCCCCCAGTTTAAACAATTTCAAGTATTTTTTTGTTTACTTTTACTTAATTTGGGCTTCTAGCTCATTAAACCCACGAAAACAGGAATTTAAAAAATTAGAATGCTGTGAAGAAATCAGCCCAAATTTTGCAGGGCATGAATGTTTTAAACTGAGTGTCACACACTAATCATCTACTAAACTCAAAGCACCTGCACAGGTTTCCCCAGGTGTCATTAAATTGCCTCACTTTGGTTCAATTGTCTCAGTTCGGTTCAATATGGGGAAGACTGCAGACTTGGCAACTGGCCAGAAGACCATCATTGATACCCTCCATAGGATGGGTAAGCCACAAAAGTTCATAGCTAAGGAGGCTGGCTGTTCACAGAGTGCTGTGTCCAAGCATATCAATGGAAAGTCTAGTGGAAGGGCAAAATGTGGCAGGAGAAGATGCACCAGCAGAAGAGATGACCGTGGGCTTCAGCGGATTATCAAACAGAGAAGATTCAAGAATCTGGCAGAGATCCAGAAAGAGTGGAATGAGGCGGGAGTCACAGCTTCAAAAACCACCACATTCAGACGCATCCGGGAGATGGGCTACAACTGTCGGGTTCCTTGGGTCAAGCCACTTCTGAGCCTGAGCCAACGTAGGAAGCGTCTCAACTGGGCCAAGGAGAAGAAGGACTGGACTGTTGGCCAGTGGTCCAAGGTCCTCTTTTCCAATGAAAGTAAAGTGTGCCTTTCATTCGGGAATCAAGGTCCAAGGGTTTGGAGGAAGACGGGTGAGGAACAGAACCCAAGCTGCTTGAGGTCCAGTGTGAAATATCCACAGTCAGTCATGATTTGGGGTGCAATGTCCGGTGCAGGTGTTGGTAAACTCTGCTTTCTTAAATCCAAGGTCACCGCAACAGTCTACCAGAATCTTTTAGAGGACTTCATGATTCCTTCTGCTAAGGATCTGTATGGAGATGCAGATTTCATCTTCCAGCAGGACCTGGCCCCTGCCCATACCTCCAGAAGCACCAAAACCTGGTTTGATGCCCATGCCATCACAGTGCTTGACTGGCCAGCCAACTTGCTGGACCTAAACCCCATTGAGAATCTATTGGGTATTATCAAAAGGAAAATGAGGGGCACCAGACCCAAAAACAAAGAAGAGCTGACAGCAAGCATCAAGGAAATCTGGGGGCTTCCATAACTCCCAGGCAATGCCACAGGCTGATTGCCTCAATGCCACGGCGCATCGAGGCAGTGATTAAGGCAAAGGGATTCCAAACCTAGTATTGAAGATTGACATATCGTTTTGAAAGTACCATATTTTGATTGATTTGATGTGATCCTAATTTCTTTCTTTTTTTTCTGCAAAAACTGAGATGTAAATGGTGATATCTTCACAGCATTCTAATTTTTTGAATTCCTGTTTTCATGGGTTTTATGAGCTGGAAGCCCAAATTATGTACAAATAAACAAATAAATACTTGAAATCGTTTAAATTGTGGGCCCTGAATCTGTAATCTATGAAAGTTTAACTTTTTGAATGGAATTATCTCTCTATAAAAGCAAGGAATCTCTGTGTGTGTGTGTGTGTGTGTGTGTGTGCCTCAAATATCTCTGCGAATCAGGATCAGACTGACCTGAGAGTTTTAACATGGCTGCTGCGTGGTTCAAGGGTGTGCAACTTCGCATTTGTTTGGACTGCAATGATACCGTTAATAAATTATTTCATAAATGCTTTACAAATTCCACGAGCATTGTCCACCGGAGCCACTACAGTCACGTGCGCACCAGAGCCAATCACTGCAGAGCCCACCGCGACCCCCCACCTTAAGAAACAAGCAGATTTATACCTGCAGCGGCGCGAGCTGGACCGGGATTTTGCCGGCGGTTCGGTCCCGTTCTGTTCTGTGCATCTAAACTGACTGTTGTGTATTACTGAGACTAAAAGAGTCCGGACCGAGAGTGTTCGGGTCTGAGGAGATCCGGAGATGCGCGGACAACAAGTGGAATCAGATCTGTGGAAGTTCGTGTGTAGCTAGCTGCTAGCCGCTAGCCCAGCTACACGGCCCACCTCCCGATCGAGGCGACGGACCGGACCCACCGGCACGTCCAAAACCGGACTTAGGGTAAATAATGTCCGCCACACTTTTTCGCGAACATTGCTGTCACGTTTGCTTTGTGTCTGGTGCAGGGAGAAATGATAAAAATGGGCTTTTGTCACGAAAGTGTCCAAGCAGCAAGTTTGGTTGTTGAGGAACAGGAAGCTGTGAGAGGGACGGAGGCGGATGAATGACAGGCAACGACGGTCGGTGTGTAGACAGCGATACTGAGAGTTGAGAGATTTGTGACATTTAGCGTGTTTGGAGTGTATAGTTAGTGTGTTATGTAGTGTTTGGTGTGGTGTGTTTAGTGTGTAGTGGAGTCGGTTTTTTGTTTAATGAGTCAAAACAATGAGGAGACTGCTGAATGAGCATTGCCTGCATTTAAATGTAAAGTTAGATGTAACTTTGTAAATTTTTTAAATGTATGCACATATTTAGCAAACAACAATTTATATTTGCATTATAAGTAATAAAAAATGGTTTGTTAAACATATTTGTGGTTTTCACAGTAAAAAAATCTAACTTTTTCTACTCGGATTTTATGTTTTTTTTGTGATTTTAGGTCCATTGTGTTAATACAGTATGTCAAAATGAAAAAAGAACTGTACAGTCACACGTGAGGTTGTGCTGAAAATAATGACACCAATATCATTGGCAAAATAATATAATAATAATATAATGGCAAAATCAAGAATAGTCAAAAACAGCCAATTATACCCTGGAATATGGGATTTCACAACAAACCTAAATATCCCTGATGTCCCACCTTCAAACACAGTCTCATTTGGCCATCCATGAAAAAGCTACTTAACCTCCCACTTTTCTATAGGAATACATTTTTCTTACGGGCACTGCACTAGTTGAAATAAATAAACTTTTCCATGATATTCTAAGTTTTTGGAAAGGGTCTGTAGATACACATATATATTATTTATTAACATACGGAACGGAATACTATTGATAAGTCAAACTTGTGTCCTTAGCATAATTGTGTAAAATGTTATATTCAGAGGTCTGAGTCTTTTCAATGTTTATGTTGAGTCTTTTCAATGTTCATGTTGCGGAGCACGTACTGCATATGTGTGCACATGTGTATGTGTGTCAGAGATGTTGTAATAGAAATTAGACTGTGGCAACTGGCACATTAAAGGGAAACCCTAAATTTCAGAGCATTTTCACTGAAAAGTCGAGCCACCGCAGGTGATGTTTAAGGACGTATTTCTCCTCTCTCATCCCTCCCGTTATTGATTAGGATCATACTTATGCTACAGTGCTCCTCATCCTGCTCAGTTTGATATCAGTTTACTTTTTCATATACAGTCAAACAGAGTTGTTGATGGGACAGCTGACTGTGAAATGGTGGGGCAGGGGTCCAGCAGCCGAGGACCACATCCCTTTCCCTCAACGAAGATGAGTGCCACTGTTTAATATCTGGCTCTTAAAAGGGAATGGGAGACACTTACAGTTTAAATACCATCTCTTTGCGTCATGCACCCCACATTGCACCAAGATTAACTAGCAGAATGGACTTGGATATACCCCCTAAACACACTAGCGCATGGCACGATAGACCATTAAAATAGGGCCAAGGATGTGTTTCGGTGAGCGACTAAATGCAAACTTAACTGTAATGTGTATAAGAAAACTCCATAGGGTGCCTTGTAAACAAGCAAACTCTTTGCACTGAAGCCAAAACACACATGGGTGTCAATTGTTTCCCTGTGGTGACTGTGACTGGAAAAAAACGTGTTGAAACGATGCAAGGTTGGTGTTGACCAGTTTGAGTGACATATTCATGAGGAACAGCAGAGAAAGGGATCAAGTTAATTGAGTCAGAACTGAGCCAAAGCCAGAGAGAAAAAGAAATGCGGAAGATTTTTTTCCTAACCCTAAAAATAAGTTGTGCTTACTATTCCATATATCTATTTTCAGATTGGTTTAAAAACTTCATACAAAATTACGACGAGAACTTAAGTGAATTTGACAGATAACACTGTACAGATCTCGAACAAGTTTATTTTACCTAATTTATTGTACCCCTTATGGCAAAATAATTAAGCCGAAGTGGTGTCCAAACATATACAGTATACTTACTGTGTATATGTAAGAGTTAAGAATATTGGACCACTCAAAGAAAAAAGGCTGGGATGTTTTCAGGGTTAATGACAACAATAAAATAGCATCCAGGACCCACCTTGTCCTTCAGCTAGCACCTTGCTTCTTGGTGGCTTGGCTGTGGCCTCAAGCTGATGGAATTTGTGGACTCTATCCCTCGCCAAAACAGGATGCTCCCTGGTTTGGAAGTCTAGTCTGGCATTGAGAGATCCCAAGTCTTTCTTTTGCATTAAGCTATCCATCTGAGCCACCAACTCAGCCTGGGCTGTCTCGCTGGGGTTGTACTTATGAATGTGAACAACATCCTTGCTCTGGCCTAGCAGCTTGGACATAAGAGAATAGAGGTCACCTGCACAGACAGATAGAAAGACAGACAAAGGACAGGAAAGAGTGCAAATAAAGGACAAGGAGACCAAAGGCTACACGCAATGTCTTGCTTAAACTGGGCAAATAAAGGTGTTCAAAGGAAGGTTGATGAAATATTTGATTGGGACAGAGTTATCGAAAAGATAAAAAACAATAACTATTTATTGTTTGCTACACAGCGTTTAGCGGTTGACGCCACGTCGTAGAAAATAAGGCTAAGCTTTGGACTCACTCTATGGGACAGCGAAGAGTTGGCTCTAGGAAGGAAAGGTGTTAGTAGAATAGTAGTAGAATCAACGCAGAGAAGAAAGGACAGAAATGACATGTCACGCAATTTAAAGTTGGGCATTACATTGATAAACTACAGTAAATACATATGCATATATTGTTATCTCTTCTACGGAGATATTTCAAATGGTCAGTTGAGAGGATACACTGATATTTTTGAGAAGGCTCATATGATCTTTTTTCATATGGATTTGTGTTGCAATATTAAAAACAATCAGTATTAGAATTACTGCCTACACGCACCAGACAAGTTGTAGTTTACAACTCTGTCAAGACTCATAATATGGCCTATATAATGAAAATCCAGAATCCAGAAATACTCTGCCAATTGATAAACAAACAAAACAGTAGAATTAGAACTAGGGGTGGAACGAGCAGAAATTGTAGAATAGCGAAACGCAAAACCACATTCGGACAATCACCCTTTGCAGTAATAGGCACCAAACTGTGGAATACATTACCATCAGAAATTAAAACACTGACAGAGCTCAGAGTTTTTAACACACAAGTAAAACAATGGCTGAAACTGAATAAACTCTGTGAACATTGATGTGCAGATCAACCCTAACCCGCGTGCGCGCGCACACACACACACGCACACACACACACACACAGGTGAGGAGAGGAAGGACACGAGAGTCCACGATAAAAACAAGTGACAAAGTGGTTTCCATCCTCTTGTTCTTCTCCTGTAACCCTTTTAATGCTCTCATTATGTTCTTGTTATTTTGTTATTCTCTTTTTACTTTCATTCTCTTTTTGCTCTTTGTGCCTTTTGTAATATTTTGCTTTTGTCTTGTTAGTTTGTGGCAGGAGCTTTAATTTCTATTTTTATCACCAAGCTTAACACCTAACTGATTCTATTACCACTTTATTATACATTGTATACACCACCGGGCCTTTTGTTTAGGACTTTGAAAGTTTTGTGTCGTTGTGCCAAGTCTTTCAAAAGTTATCCGGCAAAGCTGATAACAATTTTTGCCATCAACCACCAGAGAGAGATCCGTGCAGACTGCACATCTGCCCTGCCGCCTACACAATCACTACTAAGCTACCTCTAAGGCAAAACTCTGCTGGCAGACTTGACCTGTCGAATAACTGCAGAAGACAGCCCAGGTTGAATTTGTCATCCTGCAACCACATGTGGCCTCAAGCATACAGGTTTCTGACCAACATATCCAATGCTGTGGGTTCTGACCAACCTCATCTCATGCAACAGCCTTCACTGCTCAAAGTAGGGACACACCATAACTGCTCATGACTGGGTTGATTTCAAAACAACATCAACAATAGTGACAGTAATTCAACGTCTAAATTTCGCATCCTAATTCAGCATCAGTTATCAGTGTCCGTATTGGACAGGTTATTTCTTCCACCATTGCCTGTTCATTATTCCAATTCACAATCATCACCTTCGTTGTTTGTTTACCTTAATAATATTTGATGACAAAACATTTTTATTCATTGATTGGATTTCTATTTGATCAGTTAATAAATATTTTCACTTAGACTCAGTTGTTGTTCTGTTTATTCCTTTGGAGTGAAGAACGGAGTTAAAGTATTTATAATTTGTTTGGTTTTATGATATACTCATGTGCCAACAGTCTTTTTAAAAATCTTTTTCAAACTTTGTAAACAACCCAGTAATGTTACTATATCCCGCCAGACATTCATTGAAGGGAGCTAGCACTGTGTCTGCAGTGGCGACAGAGCTAATGCATGCAGTAGTGGGGCTCAAATCTTTGTCAGTATTTCAACGTGTTTATATACACAATAGAACAGCACTGAACTGACTCAACAGCTTAAGATACCATGCATTAGGGTTAGGCTGACATGGATGGTCACTCCTCCTACGCATTGCACATTATGTATCACACTCTTTACACACATAAGTATGCATTCAAACATAGAGGAGTACGACAGGGATAATAAACATAGAACAACGGGTCAATCTGAGTGAAGCCACAGCAGATACAGTAGGTAAGGACTAAGGCAAACATCCCAAAAAACTGAATATTCTCTTGAGTTATCCTAGTATGACTTCAATGTTACACAGACCACAACAATTTAAGAGTCAAAACCACCTGCAGCAGATCAAGTGCTACTTAGGCTATGAAGATCACAGCAAGTGAGAGAATGAAACACTAGCCGAGGCCACAACAAACACAAAGTCAGCACATCTTCCAAATTGACCCTTTAATTAAAAATTATATATCTAATCTATCTTTTCATTTGAGAAATTTTGAAAATTAAATGGAAATACTGAAAAATATCAAATCAGAGTGGTTCTAAGAACCTGGCTTCACTGTCACATAAATATGTATAACGTGCTGGGGATTGAACCCCTGAGACCTGGACCACTACAGGACTTAATACTTAGCCCTGTTCTGTAATACTGAGGTGAATGTAATAACTTTTCGTTGCAGAGAGGAGACTTTCAGAGCGATGTAAAGACAGAAGCAGAGCTTTCATATTGAGTTTGACACGCTGCATGTGTTTATGCATTTGTGCGCACACACTGAGGTTTCCAGAGGAATATGAGTATATCATATAAGTAGTGACATTCCCCCAAATACTGCTGATTTTGTGGTGTTGGCATTTCAAACCTGATGCCTGCATTGTGCCATAGGTACATTAAATGACAAAGCTCAATTGACGTGCGTCAATTAATGCGTTCAGTACATGTGGGTATCCTGGGCGTTTATTCTTCCAGAGGGTTTGGCACTGCACTCGACTCTTTCCTCCAGAGATGGCCAGCTCTGAAAAGCTTAGCAGCATCTTAGCCCTGCTGCTTTACCTGGCTCTTCCCACACAGTGCGTGCAGTGCTTGCGTGGCACAGATTGATAATTGTTCATCTGTGTATCAATTTTGAGGCTCTACAGTAAGGGTTCAGTAAGGTCGCTGGCTCGATTCCCCGACTGCCCTGGATGCGCTTTAATGTATCCTTGAGCAAGACACTGAAACCCAAGTTGCTCCTGATGAGCAGTTGGCTGGATGCTGTAATAAAAATGCATTGCATGGTAGCCTCTGCGATCAGTATATGAGTGTGTGTGTGTGAATAGGTAAATGTGACAACTGTTGTTAAGTGCTTGTCCATAAACCATAGTATTTCACATAGAAAATGACCTGTGGACGACCAAAGTAGACTGATTAGAATTTAGCTGGTTTTGCTATCTGTATGCTAAATTGATAACACACTAGTTAGGGTGCTCAGACACAGTCTTTTATAATTCTTATGTGCCTCAATTGTGGAAAAAAAGGGGAAAAAAGGAGAAATTAAACAGCCATAATGTCCTGTAAAACAATTGACTCTACGGAAGTTACTTATTTTGTGTCACAGAAGTCATACATTTTAAATTAGGACACCTTGTGGTACATTATGGTTTATTTAACCATTAAATTATATGTAAAAACGTGTATGTTCTCTGTCAATCCATACTAACTCTACGCTAATTGACACACATTAATTGTGGACCCACAATGATGTCAGAGGCTGGACATATCATCGGTATATGAGTACTAAAAGGGCAATAACAGCGTGAATTATACAGTTAAGTAAGTAAGTAGTAGTGGAATGGGTATGAATTCATTCAGTCTGATTATTGGATAAGTTTTTGTAGTGCAAAAAAACTAAAAACAAAACTAAAAATGTGTGCAGACGTTGGAGATCAGTGTCCTTGTACTCACCCTGATCCAGAACCTGCTGTGCTTTGTTAGTATCCAACAACGATTTGTTCTCTTGATGATCTTTAGAATAAAAACACATTTCAGTGAGAGAGAGACAGGTTGTTTTGGAAAATGCATGAAGAAAGGTGTGAAAAGTGAAAGAGAACCTAATGATAACAGTTCATTTTAAGGACCAGGAATTTCATGTCAAGTAGTATTTGAAAATTATTCCAATTGTCCCCAAATAGATGCAATAATTACCGGAAATACTATCTAATGATAATAATTAATTCATAGGCTGACCATACCATCTCGACATACACGCACGCACGCACGAACACACACACTGAAGTTTAAAATCACAAGTTAAGCGGAAAGCAGCTGGAAGTTTCCAAGAAATGTACTGAAGACATTAGGCCTGCACAATATTGGAAAAACCTGACATTGCGATTTTTTTTAACCCTGCGATATATATTGCGATATGAAAAAATACAGGAATTTTCGTCAGATGACCTGAATAGCACTTTATGTGATGCTGCATTTCAAAATGATCAGCATTTATATTTCATATGAGTTCATGCATGCGTGCGCCCTCCCAGAACTTCCATTCCCCAGCTGGCTTACTTTCACTTATAAAAATTACGCCTGTCTAATTTTCCTTCGGGTGCGGGTCGGGCGTCGGTAACAATTTGTAGCGGGTCGGCGCGGGTGCGAAATGTAATTTGTGCTACTGTAGGAAAACGGGTTGCGATGGCGATACTCAAACGATATATCGTGCAGCCCTAGAAGACAACTGCTTGTGACTGCTTGGGAAAAATAGCAGAATATCATTATTGTCACATGTTGGGGTAATTTTCAATTAATTATGAGGTCATTACTATGATAATTGGGGGTTGATTTAAAAAGAAATGTTAAAATATTTTTTTTTTGTAATAACCACCTACTTATCATGACAGATGAGGACCCGTGAAATGATATGTCAAGAAAGTGTTGATTCCTCCCCCCCCCCCCCCCCCCCCCCAAAAAAAAAGAGTTACATTCTAAATGTAATAACTTTAGATTATAGGTATGCAATATGAACAATATAGAATTCCTTTGTACCTGCTGAGCTTCCCATATGCATCATAGAGTTCATATCACCTGGGCTGACAGCGATGGGAGTATTTGCCTCAGCTGGAATATGCTGAAACAGCTCTCTGGAGCCAGTCTCCATGCAGTTCATGTATGGGATGGCATGTTTGCTGTCCATGTAGTACATAATGTAGAAATTGCACATTTCATCATCAGAGGTACCACTGTAGAAAAACAAAAGGGCACTTAGCGATGAATATATCACTCACAAACAGGCAGATGATCTATGTGCAGTGAGGAGTGTTGCTATATCTGAGTCATTAAGACCTTCTCCACAAACTGCCAAATATATTTTCATATTCTGACTACTGTCCATTGTTAGCTTTAGGGTATTTCTGACAAATTGGCAATATTTGCCAGCAATTGAGCAATGACGCCCAGAATTTACAAAGTTGTAAGACTGCATGAGCAAACAGACATTAAGGCTGGAGATAAACTTTATATTTAGCAACATGGTTACATAGACATCCAGCTCCATAGTGACTGTTAGTGTTCACATATTTGCCTGTGTACTACGCATGTCATCGGAGGATAGAACTAAAGGCCACACCATAGAACTGAATAAAACGCCTGTATTTGTATGATTCAAACACGATACATGCTGAAGGTTAATATTTTGGTAATGCTGAGATAATAGAGGAACAAAGCAACAGCAGTGCCATCACATATACTGTATGTATGGCCCCTATATTAAGCAGAACTTGTAAATAGCATACACTGTATGTTTATCTGTTCTATCAATGGGACAATGATGAGAAGAAACACCACCAGAATTTTCAAATGAATGCCACCTAACTCACACGTACACACTCAACAGTGTGGTTTGCTGTGATCTTCTGCTTTCTTTCAACAGGATTTTATGTGGTACTGAGGACATGCACAGCCAACACTCCAAACAGACACAGGACATGTGTGGCAGCCCTCATGCACACGCAGACCTATAATTGAATTTAAGTAAATCTCCAGCCTTGGTTTAAAGAAACGAAGGTGTGGCAGAGGAGAACAGACCGGTCTGTCTTACATACCTATGATGAATGTCTGTAAGCTGTATTTCAATACAAAGACAGTCCAAAAAAGGAGCAAACAAAGCTCATCCATTACTGAAGCTGTCGAAGTAGAACCTTGTGTAGAACCATTGATAATGAAAAGGTACTTTTCAATTACTGTAGACTACCTCTTCAGTGCAGTTTAAAAATGCATTATGAACATTGAATATTAAACAAAACTCACCCAATATAAGTTTTGGAGGTTCTGCCCTCACCAGTAAACAAACATCTGGCTGCAATGGTGTCACCATACTTCACATTCACCTCCTTATTAGCAGGATAGAAAGCCTGGAGAGAAAACACATTCACTGCTGGGCAATGACCAAACAGATCTTCCAAGGTGGTTGTGAGCAACATATTCTCTGTTGAATTCAGATGTTTAAGCAGTAAGTCAGACCCACTTTTTCAAATTATTTGATTAGATTGTAGATTACGTGTTTTCACTGCTACCTTGCGCTAAAGCCAGACATCTGAGTTAAGGTGGGTCACACACTGTCACCAGCCTTGAGTACAGACATTATACGAGATGGCAGGAAGGAAAAATTACAAGAAAGAAGAAAAGAGGATGTAAAATGTGACTGCAAAGGAGAGAAAGAAAGGATGAACTGAAGAGGTTAAAAAGGGGCAACTAACTAAAACAGATGGAAGATATCATGTGGGAGCTCTAGCTGTAATTTATGTTATGTAACTGCAGTGCCACCATTACATTAGATGGTACAACTAGGCACCTGATAATTGTGTCAGGTAATGAAATCTATTCAAACAAGAACTGCAAAAGAACCAACCCCCTTAAGTCATTGTTGGTGATTAATTGTGTCACATTCATTTAGATATTTGTGTTGTATTTGTTGGATATTACGTTATTTGCCATTTGAAATGTTAGCAATTATAGTCTTAGCCTAAAAGCTAACAGAGGCCTGCGCCACAAAGCTATTTTAAATTAGTCATCAAATACATTTCTATACTTTCAGCTTTTTAATATGTTTCAGGGTGAAATTACAAATGTAACCATATTTTTCTTGTGCTAGTTTATCCATATAAAAGTGTCAATCCACCTGTTAAAGGCAGATAATGACATCTACTCTGTTAAAAAAGATTTCAATGGGAGAACCCCTAAAACCTGGTTAGATTGTCACACATGCATTTTACATGCCTCCTATGTCCATGTCTCACCTGATAAATATTAACTACTTGACAAACTGGGAAGAACTTTGGCAAGCTTAAAGTTACAAATATAAGACTACAGATATTTTGATTTATTCAGACCCCTATCTTAGTCAATTCTGTCTGTCCTTCCAGGTCATTGCATTGCTGAGAGCGCCAATCCTTGTGAATTCTGCATAACCCTGGATTTTTAGTCCAATCACTGCAGCTTTTCTAAAAATTCTATCAACTATATAAATGATGCAGTGTTTGACATCAAGACAAAGGCGTTAGAGAACAAATGATGATTCAATTATTACTGTATACCACTGTATGTGCGAGGTCTTTGGTTGCAAAAACAAAAAAAATAGTGTTAGAAGCAAGTTTAGATTTTAAAAATGCCACAAACACACAGTTGGAGCCTGACTTGTTTTTACAAATGCATCACATGAGAAAGGTTCACAAAACTTTCACAATGTCAGACAAATATGCTGATTGGACCTCATGCAATGTGCAGAAAATGCAAATCCAACATGTGACTTTTCGTGAGATAATGTAGCTCTTGAAGCTAAATAAAAGGTGCCCAATAGGAGCAGACAAATACCCCTTCACTACTTAAAAAACCCACATAACCCGCCAAGATCAGGCTTTTGTATTAAATGTGAGTGTGTAAACTTAGTATTAACACCCAGTCAATTGATTCTATGAGCCCGTGCAGCAGGGATTTGCATTTCCATTACAACCAGGCTATCTGCTTGGAGGTATGTTCTTAACTAATGACACGCTTGTCTTATGTGGTCGTCAAAGGAGCATCTGGAAATTCTCTTTCCTGCACAGACATGATTTGATGGGGAGAGGGGGACAGTTATGAGTTGGGCGCGGTCAGGGTTTAAAATTGGCACCCGCCACTCGCCAAATGCGTGTAGAAATATGTTTTGGCGAGTAAAATAAATAGGTCACATAACTTTCAACATAAATGCCAAACAGTAAAACAGACACAGTTTACAGCTACAGCAGATCTACTGATTGCGTTTCAAATTTGTCCCTCGCTGTCCACTGTCATTCAACATTTGAAAATATATTAAGTTGCGCAATAAAGACTGGCCACTGCTGTCAACGTTTTTTGTGCCTCTGATTCATGTCTTCATGTCTCTCCGCAAGTCCATTCATTTGTCACGAAGGAACTTTATTGAAAGCAGAGCTCCACCAAGGAGCCTGCAATCGTTGCTGAAGGTTATCTGATGTGTCAGTGTTTCCCCTATCTGCATTCTGCTGTGGGAATTTCAGCGCCGGCGCAAAAAAAAGAAAGAAAAAAGACTTGATTTCTGTAGGTTTAATACCACGGGTGAATGGTGAATTTAAGTTGCACACAGTGAAAGCACTACACCCCAAGTTATCTTGAAATCGATTATTATTGTCATTACTGCTATTTGTATAATTTCTACAAGTCACCGTTTAAGTTGAATGACTGAAATCCTCGTCATCCTATTCAAAGGCTGCAACAGGCGACTCATCGAACCGGGCTGAAGTCAGTTTCAGGTTGGATATTCGGCGGATATTCACTCGGGTCCAGCTGCGACTTTACTGAGGTTTGTCTAGTGTGAGCAGCAGGAGGACGGTTAGCTCACCTCCCAGAGCCTCGCACTGAATCGCTGGAAACTGATTTAGGGAACATCATTAAATTACTTAGCGTATATTTATTAATACAAAATAACTGCATTTTTTTCGATATCTTCCATGTCATGCAACCCAGTGACTCCAAACCAGCAGCAGATTGTATTAGTAAACTGGATAAATGAGACACAGCTCTTTTTATTGTACTTAAGTGCTTCCTCTATTCTATATGAATATTTATATGCAGAAATTGTTTTTTTTTTCTCAATAGCTTCCATGTCATGTGGCCCACTGACTTCTGAAACAGATTCTGTTTCCATAAAAACTATATAATAATAAAGAAAATAATGGTAAAAACGTTATCTAATGCTCAAGAGGTTAACATATTTTCAAGCAGCAATCTCAACTTCTACACTATTTTGTCCCATGTCTTAGATTCTGAAACTCTGAATATATATATATCTCTATAAAAGCAAGGAATCTCTGTCTGTGTGTGTGTGTGTGTGTGTGTGCCTCAAATATCTCTGCGGATCAGGATCAGACTGACCTGAGGGTTTTAACATGGCTGCTGCGTGGTTCAAGGGTGTGCGACTTCGCATTTGTTTGGACTGCAATGATGCCGTTAATAAATTTTTTCATAAATGCTTTACAAATTCAGCGAGCATTGTCCACCGGAGCCACCACAGTCACGTGCGCACCAGAGCCAATCACTGCACACCGTAGCCACGTGCGCACCAGAGCCAATCACTGCAGAGCTCAAGCCACGACATACCTTAAGAAACAAGCTGATTTATACCTGCAGCGGCGTGAGCTGGACCGGGATTTTGCTGGCAGTTCGGGCCCGTTCTGTTCTGTTCTGTGCATCTAAACTGACTGTTGTGGATTAATGAGACTAAAGAGTCCGGACCGAGTCTGTTCGGGTCTGAGGAGATCAGGAGACGCGCAGACAACAAAGTGGAATCGGAATCTGTGGATGTTCGTGTGTAGCTAGCTGCTAGCCCACCCACACGGCCCACCTCCCGAGAAGACGGACCTGACCCACCGGCACGTCCAAAACTGGACTTAGGGTAAATAATGTCCACCACGCTTTTTCGCGAACATTGCCGTCACATTTGCTTAAAAACGGGCTTTTGTCACGAAAGCGTCCAAGCAGCAAGTTTGGTTGTTGAGGAACAGGAAGTTGTGGGAGGGACGGAGGCGGATGAATGACAGGCAACGACGGTCGGTGTAGAGACAGCGATATTGAGAGTTGAGAGATTTGTGACATTTAGCATGTTTGGAGTGTATAGTTAGTACGGGTGGGAATCTCTTGGCACCTCACGATTCGATTCCGATTCTGATTCAGAGGTCAACGATTCGATTCTAAATCGATTCTCGATGCATCTCGATACAGCAAGTTTTTTATGTACATTTCCATGCACGATTTAAAATAAATAAATAAATAAAATCTGAGTTTGCTAATCACTTCTTACTTTTTTCTCACTGTGTGACTACCTGGCACTTTCAAAGCAAAGTATTTCTAATGATCCGCACTTAATTTACTTCCAATATGTTTAATTAATAAAACAAACGAAAGAAATGTGGCAAGTCAACTGGAAGGTCACATTTGCCAGCAAACATCCAGCTTTGCAAAGAACCAAAAGGTAAAAGAAAAGTGTTCCTGTAGCAGCATACATGTAGTACATTAATACAGCTGCAGCTGGTCGACGGTCGATACAGGTGTTTGTATCACAGGTTGATCTGGACGTCTCACACTCTGCCACAGCTGACTGACCTCACGCTGAGTTCGGGCTGGATTTCAACATACTGTGTGGGCTGTTTGACAGTGTACAGTTTTCACATCGACTTGGAATCAGCTTAAAAACGATGTATGCGGCTGGGAACGATGGCTTTAAGTTACCAATTGAACGCACGGCGGAATGACAGAAATACCCGATAGTTAGTTACAGGTGTCGCAAGTTAACCTGGACGCTGCGCACTCAACGCCACAGCCAACAGCCAACAGCTAACAGCCAACAGCCAACAGCTAACAGCCAACAGCCAACAGCTATCAGCCAACAGCTATCAGCCAACAGCTAACAGCCAACAGCGGTCTCCACGCTGCTCTCGAGCCGCTCGGCGTGAACAAATGCCTCAGACGTTCCACCCATGAGTTGTTTGTGAATACAGACATTCACAATACATCCCATGTTTTTTGTTGTGTGCACGCCATCAACTGTCCGGGCGCTGCACTTCCGCACTTCTGAGTTCCGTCTCTTGCATTCCGTCAACATTACGTTGTCAATTAACATGTAGAAAATCGATTTTTGACATTTGTGAATCGATTCAGAATCATCCAAGTCCGAATCGCGATTCATCTAAGAATCGATTATTTTTCCCACCCCTAATAGTTAGTGTGTTATGTAGTGTTTGGTGTAGTGTGTTTAGTGTGTAGTGGAGTCGTTTTTTTGGTTAATGACTCAAAACAATGAGGAGACTGATGAATGAGCATTGCCTGCATTTAAATGTAAATAGTTACATATAACTTTGTAAATTTTTAAAATGTATGCACATCTTTAGCAAACAACAATTTATATTTGCATTATAAGTAATAAAAAATGGTTTGTTAAACATATTTGTGGTTTTCACAGTAAAAAAATCTAACTTTTTCTACTCAGATTTTATGTGTTTTTTGTGTGATTTTAGGTCCATTGTGTTAATAAAGTATGCCTAAATAAAAAAAATAACTGTACAGTCACACATGTGAGGTTGTGCTGAAAATAATGACACCAAGTAAATAGTTTTAAGGTGAAATATAATGGCAAAATCAAAAATAGTCAAAAACGGCCAATTATACACTGGAATATCGGATTTCTCAACAAACCTAAATATTCCTGACGTCCCACCTTCAAACACAGCCTCATTTGTTATTTTTCAATTTTTCCTCTGGGGGGGCATGCCCCCGGACCCCCTAAGTGTTTCTAGGTTACTGACTCAGAACACCACTGCTACAAAAAATGTCGGGGAAACACTGTGTTCTAAGAATTTTGGACATGTGGGGCGAACTATTTCTTTCTTAGCTGAAGCCAACGACGGGACAAACTAAATGTAATGAGAGGCATAGTGGAGTCATATATTTTCCTGCTTTTTTGTCCTTTGCCAATCACACCTATGAGTAGTAGAGGAAGAGGAAGAAGTAGTAGTTTAAATAGTTCCCTACTAATCATTGGGCAATTAACAATTATTTTTATGCTGTTCAGTGTTTACTACAGGAAATCTGTTAGTTAAGGTCGTGATTGTGAACACTTGAGTGCCTGAAAATCTAATTTTATACCCTGGGCACGGTCATAAGACGTCATGGCAGCCTGCTTAAAGCCAAGGTGGGCGAACTTAGACCCCACTCTGGAGTGTCCATCCATAGCCTGGCTCGGCACTACTTGGTCATGGAAATGCAAATCGGTTTGATTCAGTGTGGACAAGTATGCCAGTGGAAAAACTCAACAACAGGGAAAAACATCATTAGGTGTGCCACCATTTTGCATTAACAGCCTTCTCTTGGGAGCCACTGTGATCTGAACCAAGAAAGATGCAGGGGTGGATTGGCCATCGGGAGTACCGGTGGGCCGGTCACTAATGGGCCAATGGACGGCCATTTTTTATTTTATTTTTTTTATTTATTTAACTTTTTTTTTTTTTTTTGTTGCCATGCCTGACCTTGCCTTGGAAACTATTGTAACTCTCCCGGCCCGGGAAGAGAGACATGCATCGGCTCGGCCCACAGTGCTCAGCTGCAGACACAGCAGAGAGGTGACGATTGGCCCAGTGGCTTGTCTGTCTACAGAATACCTGGTCCAACGGCCCTATGAGAGGCTACAGAGGCCCAAGAGTCCCACCCACGCATGTTCTAGACCCCCCCCCGTCCAATCACTTTTAATGATGAGGAGTCCATGATGAGAGAGAGAGCGAGAGAAAAAAACAACAACACACGAAAAACAAAAATGGAGAAGGAAAGTAAAAAACGCAAAGGCGGTGCGGAAAAATTGAGGGAAAGGAAAAGAAAAGCTCTAGCAGCACAGACTGCTAAAAGTAAAAACACCGATGCTGCAGCTTCAGCAGCGGGTCCTTCACGTGAGTCTGACGGTGAGTCTGAAGAGAGTGAGGCTCCCATTACCACTGCCCTAATGGTGCAGGAGGAGACCGAAAAAATAAGTGTTGAGGGGGTCTCTCCACCATGTGAAGGAGGTAGTGATACCTCGGTAAGCAGGTATGTGTCTTCTAGAATGGTGTGGATAAACATTCATTAAAATAAATGGTTCAGAACGGTTGCTTAACTGTCTATGAACGTTACCTGACATAATAAATAGCAAACTCTGGATGGTGTGGTGTGTTACAACTAAATCTAGTTATCTAAAGTATTGGAAAACAATAACCATATTCATATATTGTCCTGATTAATTGATTAGTTGCTTTCAAGTGGTTAACCACTTAAGCCCTATTTCATACTTTCATCAAAGGATGCCACACAAAATTGCAGATCTACAAGCTTACAACTCACATGTTGCAATGTGATGTGTTTTGAGCATGTAGATCTGCTATTTTCACAGTTTTTGATCCTTTCTACCTATAATGACATCCCCCAAATCAGGTCACCAGAGTTAAAGTGTTTAAAGTGCCAACATGCACCTTTCTTCGTGTCCACACTCCAATTTGGTCATGAAGGACGTTGATCTAACAACTTAACAAATATGTATGCTTTACATATTTTTTTCAGTCAGTGTTTATGGTTTATTGTCCTTTCAACAGTTTAACATTATACAGTTAAAATGCTGATTAACTACTGTTACAATAAAACATCTGCATACATATTACTCATGATGCAGTACACAAATTACAAGTATTTCCTCTTATGTCATGCTTCATTGTCTATACATTATGTTGAGCTGTACTGTCAATCTAAAATAAAATTAGTGTTTGTCCATTTATTAGATCATTATACTATTGTTTTCCATACTTTAGCCAACTAGCCAAAGTTCTGATTGCATGCAGACACATTATGTGCATGTAATTTTGTTCAAACTTAACCTATTCCACACTATTCCTCTACTTTTCATGTCCAGGCTTGTGATAGGCGACAGGCCCAGTACATCATCTCCTGTGGAGATGATCTCACCAGAGACCCCAAGCAGCCCAGTGAGCCCACCCACAGATTATTTCACCCGTCCCAACCCAGACACCCTTTCTCCAGTATCCTTCTTAAGAGCAAGTGAGCAACACATTGTGTAGTTATCATTTATTTTATTCAATGCTTCAGAATATAAAGGGATATTGTTTAGTATAGTGGTGTTATTAAGAGCTTGTGTGTTTGTATGTACATCAACGTGGCGAGTTGGCACAATATCTGCGCGCGGATTGTAGTGGGCCGGTCTGGACCAAAAAGTCCAGGGCCAAATTTTTGTCCCAGTCCACCCCTGGAAAGGTGAAGTATAGCTTTACTGCATACTTATACCTTTATAATGCAGGTAGAGTCAGCTAAAACCGAGAGTGAGAAAGAGAGTGGCTATATACCACAGCAAGTTTTGTCTGCACAAAGCAAAGGCTTGTTTTACATGTTGATAGGCAACATGTTATCATTGGACAGAGCAAGGCCATCTTTTTCGGAATTTTCCAGTTATGACTCTAAGTTAACCTCAATGGCTGGTAGCTCCTGCTTCATACTTTCATACGGATACGAGAGTGTTACTGATCAGCTACTCTTTACTCTTTGCAAGAAAGAAAATATACTGTATATCATTCTCAAAAATGCTAAATTGTTACTTTGACTTCCTGTTCATTGACTAATTGATAATTCAGCTAGTCATTTCAACATTAAATGGGAGTTCACCATTGACTATTCTTCAATCTTATGCACATAACTATAGTGTTTGTGAGTGGAACTTTGAGCTCTAAAATACATCCTGTGTCAACAGTTGGAATCCTGAATCTGCTGCTCCTGTTAAGACATGTTTTAGGGTAAAGCCTGAACTGGGTTTCTGTCTGTTTTTTTTTCCTTTGTTGGTGAAGAAGCAGAGAGAGGAAGTAAGGACAGAGATGGGTGTAACACATACAGTGCCTTGCAAAAGTATTTACCCCCCTTGAACCTTTCCACATTTTGTCACATTTTAACCACAAATGTAAATGTATTTCATTGGGATTTTATGTGATAGACCAACACAAAGTGGTGCATAATTGTGAAGTGGAAGGGAATTGATACATGGATTTATTTATTGTTTACAAATGAAAAACAGAAAAGTGTGGTGTGCAAAAGTATTCACCCCCGAGTCAATACTTTGTAAAACCACCTTTCGCTGCAATGACAGCTGCAAGTCTTTTGGGGTTAGTCTCCAGTCTACCAGTGATGCACATATAGAGACTGAAATATTTGCCCATTTGTCCTTGCAAAATAGCTCAAACTTAGTCTGATTGGATGGAGAGTGTCAAGTCAGTTTCAAGTCTTGCTTTGATCTAAACCATTCCATTGTAGCTCTGGCTGTATGTTTAGGCTCGTTGTCCTGCTTGAAGGTGAACCTCCGCCCCAGTCTCAAGTCTTTTGCAGACTCTAACAGGTTTTCTTCCATGATTATCCTGTATTTGGCTCCATCCATCTTCCCATCAACTCAGACCAGCTTCCCTGTCCCTGCTGAAGAAAAGCATCCCCACAGCATGATGCTTCCACCACCATGTTTCACGGTGGGGATGGTGTGTTCAGGGTGATGTGCAGTGTTAGTTTTGTGCCATACATAGCGTTTTGCATTTAGGCCAAAAGGCTGTCTCATCTGACCAGAGCACCTTCCTCCACATGTTTGTTTTTGTTTCAACAATGGCTCTCTTCTTGCCACTCTTCCATAAAGGCCCGATTTGTGGAGTATTCTCCCACCTGAGCTGTGGATCTCTGCAGCTCCTCCAGAGTTATCATGGGCCTCTTGGCTGCTTCTCTGATCAATGCTCGCCTTGCCCAGCCTGTCAGTTTAGGTGGACGGCCATGTCTTGGTAGGTTTGCAGTTGTGCCATACCCTTTCCATTTTCAGGTGATGGATTGAACAGTGCTTTGCGAGATGTTTGCGAGCTTGGGATATTTTTTCATATCCTAATCATGCTTTAAAGGGATAGTTCAACATTTTTGAAAATTGGCCCATTGCCATGATCCCTCTTGTCATAGCAGTAGGTTCGTTACCTTTAATTGTCGGTCCAAGCTGCTTTTAGATCGGCGGAGCCGAGTACCGAGCGGCGCAGCTACGCTACGGAGGCTAATGGAATTTCTTGGTTGTCCTCATCAAACTCAGCAAATACACAACCAAAAAACTCCAGAACACTGTGGTGGACGAGTTGTGACCTGTACATTCACCACACTATGAGATAATAACGGAACGTTACAAGATGGAGTTGTTTTAGAGGTAAAATTGGACTTCACACTCCAGACACGGCTGCTCGGCGGAGTGATTTCAAAAGCGCACGTTTACTGCAGATACTTCTGTCAACAAAACTTGTGAGGAAGCGAAGTGTGATCATGGCAGACTTTGTGATGGACAATGAGGACGACTTTTTAACCAACCAAGATCCACACCCGTATTTATTTCAGCCAGAACACACAGAAGAAGAGCTGCAGGTTTTGGAAGAAGAGAGGGCGAGAAGAGAGGCTGAGGCTGGTGAACAGCCAGGAGCTGAGGAGAGACTCAGAGCTGGCATGAACTGGTGATGTAGTTGTGGGGCATGCAAACCTACGCCTACAGCAGAGAGATTGGTGAGTGAAAAATGCAGTAGTCACTTACCACGTCTGCTTTCTCTGTAATGTTGACGGATGGTATGGCAGTATTGCTCAAGTACACTCAAGGCATTCCTCTGTGTGGCTTCCCGTAGTCCTCTGGTAAAAAGTGGTCGGAGCATAAAAACATTTTCCCGAACACTTCTACAGGAGTGTTGGGATCGATGTCCAGCACTGACAGCCATTGTTTCATCCTGTCCTCATCTGTGGTTGGTATCTGGTGAAACTTCACTCTGCTCCATTTTTTTCGGCTTGTTACCGCAACATTTTACAATACACATGTAAACCATGATTGGATGAAGCACAACACTCTGAAAAATTTTTAAAAGTTTTTAATACGTCCCGCGATGATAATCCAGTCAAGCACAGGTAACTACGGCACTGCCTGAGATGCGCACACTGTGTCACTCCGACCAGTGGTTTACTGAAGAAAGTAGATCCGAGTATTTGCTTCACGTCTCATAATGTTCCGTTATTATCTCATAGCGTGGTGAATGTGCAGGTCACAACTTGTCGACCACAGTGTTTTTTGGTTGTGTATTTGCTGAGTTTGATGAGGGAAACCAAGAAATTCCATTAGCCTCTGTAGCGTAGCTGCGCCGCTTGGTACTCGGCTCCGCCGATCTAAAAGCAGCTTGGACCGACAATTAAAGGTAACGAACCTACTGCTATGACAAGAGGGATCATGGCAATGGGCCAATTTTCAAAAATGTTGAACTATCCCTTTAAACTTCTCCACAACTTTATCCCTGACCTGTCTGGTGTTCACCAACCTTTGTTCACTAATGTTCTCTAGCAAACCTCTGAGGCTTTCATAGAACAGCTGTATTTACACAAAGATTAGATTACACACAGGTGGACTCCATTTACTAATTAGGTGACTTCTGAAGGCAACTGGTTGCTCTAGATTTTATTTAAGGGTATCAGAGTAAAGGGGGATGAATATTTTTGCACACCACACAAAAAAAAATTAAAACCATGTATCATTTTCCTTGACAAATGTGGAAAAGTTCAAGGGGGGTGAATAATTTTGGATGACACTGTAACCCAGGTCCCCGGGCGCACTCAAACCAGTGACAGTGAAATAATGTGCCATGGATGCACCTTTAACCACCTGGCTACTGGGGTACCCTGACATTTAGGGCAGAAAGGCGGAATCGTTCAAGGTACATGCATGCCACATATGGGACATCTCATGTGAAAACATACCTGTGGTAGCTGAGGGGACTGTCTCCCAATTAGGCTCCACTTTCCATCTCGGATCCTGTAGCCACTGACCACTTTGCCTGTTACAGAAAAACAGTCATCCAGACTACCAGAGGTACTAATCAAAGTTACTCTGAAACAATCTGCTGAATTATCTGATATAACTTACCAAGGTGGTGTGTGTGAGTCCTGAAGGCAAACGGGTAGATGGGATATGAAGTGTAATCACAGGCGATGTCTGCATTTGTCACTAACAAAAAAGAGGAATGTCAAGACAGGCACAATCTGTACTGTACAGTTCCTTTTCTGCCACTCCTATCCTGTTATGCATTCCAAGAGCAACATTTGAATATTGACTATGTTGAAAATAAGGCAAATGCATAGGTATAAATTTCAGGACTTGTACACATACATTTGGGTATCTGGAGTACCAACCCACAAACTGTGAAATAAGACGTCCATGTCAATTTCTCGTAAGCTCTCTAGGTCAGACAACATGGGACTCAGCGAGCCAATTTGATTTTGGCCTCTTTCTTGAGACTAATTTGATAATACTGCCCACAGTCTGAATACCCCCAGCAAAGGCTTGAGAGCTACCTGTACCAAGGTCCACTCCACCCCCTTATCACTTGTCTATGCACTATGTACGGATGTCCAAACTTTTGATAAGTATAAATCACTACACATCAAAAAATATATATATTCAGTTTTAAAATACCAGAATTCCTACTCATTTAAGCTACTCATGATGTCTGGAAGATTAACATACTCAATAAAAGCAGAAATTGCACAGTAGATGTGGAACAAACTTGTATTAGTTATATAATTTTTCCAGGTCCAATTAAAAAGCAAAATGGGACATTTACTTGATAGAATACTGATGGAATAAACATGTCTTCCAGACTAGGCTATCAGAGGAAATGAGGAAAAAAATATACCAAACTTACCTCTTTTCCCTGGAAGGATAACTGTGTCCACAGCCATGAGCAGGTATATGCCAGCAATGAAAGGCTGCCTTTGATGAGAGCCACAGTTAAGAGGGTAAGAATGCTGTTTTGGTCATGTTTTTAATAATTTTATCTGTCATATCTCCTTCCTATTTCTTTTTGTGAAACTATCTATTGCATATTTTTCCTTGTATTTCAGCAGAGAGACACATACAGTAGTCTTGCATTAATTTTAGCATTAGACAGAAAAGTCATTTATTTAAGTAAATACTCACGGTTTGGATGTCATTCTTAAGGCAACTCCTGAACAATCCCTATGATGGTCTGCAGAACAAAATAAAATAAAACAAAAATAAAACTGCTACATTTGTTTTCATTATGTGCACTCCAATCACCAAAGCTGACATTTACAATTACAAAAACAGAAGCGAATGGTATATTGGAAATAGGCAGCTATACCATTGTTAGACTATTGCATCCAAATTTAAAAAGATAAAGGGATCATTATTCCTATGTCCTGACTCTCATTTCCATTTTCAAATCTTCTTTAAAAAGGGTAAGTATTTGACAAAAACAGTTAAGACTGTATGTTGGTAGCCCTTCCCAAACAAAACAATAAAATTATCTTTGGTAATATTAACAGTTCAGTTCAGTTCTTCCTCTGAGAGTAAACCCTTTTCTTAAAGAAATAATACAATAAACAAAACAACAATAAACACTTCACATGCTATCCGTAGTTAAAATTGAAAGCAAATGTTTTGATTGATGTTCAATTAAGAATCAGAACAAGAGTAAAACTTCTAGTTAGAACACCTTTTTAACATGATACCATCCAATTCAAAGTAGACCCTTAAGTATAACAACATATCTCTCATACTCTAACAGCAACAGTATGAGGTTGATTATTGTAAGTTTTATTGTAGGGCTGTTGTATCAGATTTCATTACGCTGTACAGGTGTTCCTAATAAAAGACCCTTAATGTCATATACAATCATATTGAGCACAATGTGATGAAGTGGGTTCTCTTCAGCCAATTGGGCAGCCAATGTGTGGCATCTGGGGACAGACACTGATGCATATTCCGGTTAAGGGAAAAATAAAAAAAAGACGAAAAGTCCAGTCATGCTAGCTGCTCTGTGGATGTTGTAAGTTACATGCTAGTTTAGTGCGTTAAGTCCAGGTATTTGGTCAAAAATAAATAAATAAAATATTTCATTCTATTCAGATTGCTTTGTGGGAAAGTATGTTTTTGGTCCTATTCATAACAGACTCTCTCTTCTTTTTTTTCCTTCTTCTGCTGGGATGCTAACTTAACTTAATTTTCAGGAATGACAGATTCCAGCTACAGCCGAGGGAAAAACACCTCAACATTGTGTTCCTACTTGCATACAACTCCTTTGCTTTAACTTAATATTCTGAAGTATATAGTAATAATACTGGACAGTGTAATGGCTGTGGAAAAATGACAAAATCAGCATAGCTATTGGTTTACCTAAATTTTGCAGTGTGATTTGGTCAAATAAAGCACAAATTACAGTACAAAGGAAGTACGTCTGCCATTGTGCAACCAAAACAGGAAGAGGCATTGTTTTCCCTAGTCACTATCCCAGGTTCCAAGGGAACAACTGGTATAATGTAGAACCTCTATACTGCAAAAAAAGAACCCTGTTGATGGAGGAGGCAAAAAGGGTAAAGAGGGAGAGTGAAAGAAACTGCGGTACTGAGTGAACGGACGGGCCTTCACCGGATGGCTAACTCCTGTCTTGTATCAAAGTCCCTTGCTTATATGAGATTCACCTTACTACTAGGACATGAGACACTTTGAAACCAAAATTCTTTCTACTCTATCAGAAAGTAATAACACCTGCCTACTTATTTTTTCATCCCAGGTGTTTATAGCAGAAGCCATCAGTCAGTGTGTTTACATGAAACTCGAGAAAACCAAATTATTGGGTTAGTCCGACTATCATCGGATTTTTAAGATGCATTTATACACCTTAGTCTGACTAAAATCGGACCAGATTGGATTTCTCATAGCCGGATTAAACACCTAGATTATTCGATTGATAGTCGCATCATTCGTGCATGTATACGTCCATCAGATCGATCCGGATTTGCATTCTGCGCAGGCTCGAGATTTATTTCCCGGGGCTGTGAGCTGGAAGTAGAAGGACGGCGGCGGTGTCTTTCCTCCGAAATCACCACAAGCAAGAGCGCCATTGTGCATCTAGTTTGTGTAATTATCATGTACACCATGAACGAAATGTACAAAGATGTAGCTTCGTCTCGCTCTTCGTATGCCATCTTTCTTGAATGCCGAGGCAGTTTGTTGTTGCTGGTGACGTTAAGAGGTCATCCGGAGGTGGTTCTGTTACCACTAGTTGAAATGGGTACAGTGCCACCTGTCGTACCGGGGTATGACATGCTCCGGCCAATAATTAGATTTTTTCACCGGCATGTTTACTCGGACAATTGCAGTTGTCTGATTGAGTAGCATAGTAGAACTATGGCTGTTATCCGACTAAGCTGTGCATGTAAACGTACTGAGTAAAACCACAGAGAAACAGGAGGGAGGAAGTTTTCCATTTCCCCACACAAAATTTACTGAGCTGTGAAACCTCTGGCTCTAAGTATTTCAGATCACTTCAAAACACAATTTGTCCAGACCTTTACTGGAGTGATATAACTGATGTAACTGATTACATAAATTGTCTTTGAAACACAAATTTTTGTTCTTTAACATTCATAAGGATTTACCTCTGAAAGCACTGACATCTCCATAATGGATCTGCAGCACAAAGTAGGACATTCCTGAGTTTCTTCCAACTTTAAAACCAACATCTGATGAGACAACAAAGAACAGCGGTTATAACAGAGGTTAGATAAATACATTAAACTGCATGGAGATATAAACAAAAGACAAAAAGATGGAAATATAAAAATTGTATGCAAAAGCCCATACTTGACCATTCATGGTCTTTAGTCATCTCACTTTCATCATAACTACCTTTATTATTTTACCCAAGAACAGATCCTTTGAAAACTGTAAGTCCGGTCTATGAATTGTACTAAGTTGACAAGCTACTTCTCAACAATGTAAGTACTAAAATACACATTCCATTTATATCCACTGCATTTAGAAGGTGGACAACATTTCAGAGATAGATCTCAAAACCTGGTCAAAAGACAGCATAACTCGCCTCATGGCTATACAGCTTGAAGTCAGTGAATAAATATTATGTTCAGTAATTATCAATGAACACTTAGAAGACATACCTCTGGGTAATTTGGTCGGTGGCGCATTGCGAGCCCAAGCATATATAATGGAAGCTTCATCCTCACATGTGCCTTGTACACTTCCACAGTCCCTTTAGAGAAATGAATGAATAATGTAAATAGTAAATCATAGAGGTGGTATTGCAATTTCCTATTGTGTTTTTGGCACTTCCATTGCAAAGGACTGGTATTCAGGCAATCAGGGAGTAAATATGATTTGTCATAGTGTTTCTTGATATTCTTATTCATTCCGTTCATGGTTTACTCAAAAAAGGGAAGTCAAGGGCAGCCTTACTTGTAATGGCCTGAGCAGTTCCTCTTTCAAACTAAGTATTAAGTAGCAAAATGTGGAGAGGCATGACACAAAAGACATAATCATCATTATAGAGGTATTTAAATATGTATGAGTTTGGCCCATTCAGAGAACCAGAACAAGCTATATGGTGAACATGTCTGCACATTCAGTCGACACAAAGCAACATTATCATTCCTTTGGAGTCATGTTTGTATCCACTTGAATAACTTCCAGTATGCGCTTTTAGTTCTGCTAAGTGCTCCACTATTTTCACCAGCTCATCTCTACCTGCTCGGCACCAAACAGCAGACAAACACAGTTTTTGTGCAGTGGGTTTATAAGAGCCTCGTCACTGAAAATAGCTGCCTTCTTCAAAGCTTCACAGAGCTGAGGGAAGCGGAAGGGTTGGCTAATTCTCTGTGGGTTTGTCACCTTTCACATTACACATAGTCATGGTGACTGCTGTCAATGTAACAACAGTGATAAGTCCATCTTAAATATAAACTGAGAAGAGAGCATACGTGTGTGTGTGTGTGTGTGTGTGTGTGTGTATGTATGTATGTATGTATGTATGTATGTATGTATGTGTGTGTGTGTGTGTGTGTATGTATGTATGTATGTAAGTAAGTATGTATGTGTGTGTGTGTGTGTGTGTGTGTGTGTATGTGTATGTATGTATGTGTGTATGTATGAATGTCTGTATGTACAGTACCTTGCAAAAGTATTCACCTCCTTGAAGTTGTCCACATTTTTTCACGTTTTAACCACAAATGTGAATGTATTTAATTGGGATTTTATGTGATAGACCAACACAAAGTGGTGCATAATTGTGAAGTGGAAGGAAAATGATACAAATTTTACAAATAAAAAACTGAAAAATGTGGTGTGCAAAAGTATCCACCCCCAAAATCTAGAGCAACCAGTTGCCTTCAGAAGTCACCTAATTAGTAAATGGAGTCCACCTGTGTGTAATCTAATCTTAGTGTAAATACAGCTGTTCTATGAAAGCCTCAGAGGTTTGCTGGAGAACATTAGTGAACAAAAAGCATCATGAAGCCCAAGGAACACACCAGACAGGTCAGGGATAAAGTTGTGGAGAAGTTTAAAGCATGATTAGGATATGAAAAAATATCCCAAGCTTTGAACATCTCACAGAGCACTGCTCAATCCATCGCCTGAAAATGGAAAGAATATGGCACAACTGCAAACCTACCAAGACATGGCCATCCACCTAAACTGACAGGCCGGGCAAAGAGAGCATTGATCAGAGAAGCAGCCGAGAGGCCCATGATAACTCTGGAGGAGCTGCAGAGATCCACAGCTCAGGTGGGAGAATCTGTCCACAGGAAACTATTAGTCATGCCCTCCACAAATCGGGCCTTTATGGAAGAGTGGCAAGAAGAGAACCATTGTTGAAACAAAGCCATGCAGTTTGCCACAAGCCATGTGGGGGCACAACAAACATGTGGAGGAAGGTGCTCTGGTCAGATGAAACCAAAACTGACCTTTTTGGCCTAAATGCAAAATGCTATGTGTGGCAGAAAAATAACACTGCACATCACCCTGAACACACCATCCCCACTGTGAAACATGGTGGTGGCAGCATCATGCTGTGGGGATGCTTTTCTTCAGCAGGGACAGGGAAGCTGGTCTGAGTTGACGGGAAGATGGATGGAGCCAAAAACAGGACAATCTTGGAAGAAAACCTGTTAGAGTCTGCAAAAGACTTGAGACTGGGGCGGAGGTTCACCTTCCAGCAGGACAACGAGCCTAAACATACAGCCAGAGCTACAATGGAATGGTTTAGATCAAAGCATATTCATGTGTTATAATGGCCCAGTCAAAGTCCAGACCTAAATCCAATTGAGAATCTCTGGCAAGACTTGAAAATTGCTGTTCACAGACACTCCATCCAATCAGACTAAGCTTAAGCTATTTTGCAAGGAAGAATGGGCAAATATTTCAGTCTCTATATGTGCATCGCTTGTAGAGACTTACCCTCAAAGACTTGCAGCTGTCGTTGCAGTGAAAGGTGGTTTTACAAAGTACTGACTCAGGGGGGGTGAATACATTTGTATACCACACTTTTCTGTTTTTTATTGTCTATCACATAAAATCCCAATAAAATACATTTACATTTGTGGTTAAAACGTGACAAAAGGTGGAAAAGTTCAAGGGGGGTGAATACTTTTGCAAGGCACTGTATGTCTGTGTGTATACAGTTGTGGTCAAAAGTTACATACACTTGTATAGAACACATATATCATGGCAATTGTGTTAATCAAATGTTCTCTGTAGCATGGCCTCTTAACTTCTTCCGTGTGATTCTGATTGATAACAGCTCGTAACTTTTATGGACTCATTTTAATAGGGCTTGCTTGATACAGCCATTAGACTCAACCACACACACTACAATGGGAAAGTCCAAGGAGCTCAGCATTGATCTGAAAGAGAACATTACTGATGTGAACAAGTCAAAACAGTCACTTGGAACCATTTCAAAGCAGTTACAGTTCCGAAGATCAACTGCACAAACAACTATAAAGTTCATGGCACAGTTGTGTCACTGCCACAATCAGGAAGAAAACACAATCTATCACCTGCTGAGACATGTAAGAATTCACAGAAAATTAGAACTGTGGAAATCATTGGAACTCAAGACTGCCATGATATCCATGTTCTTTACAAGTGAATGTAAACTTTTGACTACGACTGTATAATGTTTTACCCCACCAATGAAAACATTCCTTCCAGACACTTAACAGTGACGTATGTTTAGTATTACCAGTAGCTGCTGGTAGAGACAGGAGTCTGGCAGCCAAACAGCAGCATGTGATGGACTGTTTCCATACTGGCACGAGGTATGAAGTCCACTGTGGAGCAAAAGCACTGTGGTTAAGTTACTTAATGTTAAATGATATGCTAGAGTCACTCAACATACTTAAGGCTTTCAGACTCAATTATCTCTGACCATTTCTGTCTAAACTTGATTTGCTGTCAAAGCTGATTCAAAAACAAACTTCAGTTAGAGTCATATGCCCCACAGATCAAGGAAAGCAATGACTGTATGCCACTGTTATGCAACTGTAGTATGTGTTCCACTCATTCCATCACAGACGAGGAAGACTACTAAAAAAAGCAGAGATGATTATTTTACATGTTTTCTATTATTATTATTATCATCTTTATTATCATTATATTTATTAAAGACTTCCATGGCCCCTCTGATATGGGAAGCCCCCTCTTCTCTCTCATTTGTGCCACTGAGTTCTTGCTGTTGTCTTCAATGGCTGCCAAGCCAAAATGTTGTTAGCTGAAACACTGAATTCAATAGCCAAAGCACTGGAGCTGGGGAAACTGTGCATCAGTGGAGGGACTCCTACCTCTGAGACAGTGCACACTTTGGCCCAATGCATGCCTTGCCTATACCATCCAGCTCTACCCCTCCATTTTGTGCCTTCAGGCCAAGGTGTAGGGTGACCCACATGGCTATCAACTATAAACACTTTTAGGAAAATATACTCACCAATATACGCATCTTGACTAGTCGGCACAGGAAATGCCATACACAGGTAGGTGTCCGACTGAAACATTAAAAGAACACAATTTGACCTCACTTGCTGAAATGTTCAGAAGCATATTGTTCAGCAGCATAAGTTTATAGTACATTTTATAGTACACTGTTAGGTAACATTCAGCACAGCAAACACCATTATGGCTCCTGGGCCATCAGTAAGTACGCTACTACTTATTTTGCCATATGAACTCAGAGGAATCAAAAATATTGTCTATTTCTTTTGATCAAAATTAAGGTATGGTTCCTTATTTCATGAAATGTTTACTGTGCCCCAAGAAAAGTTCTTGCAGCAGCAGTTGGCAAGAAGATAACAAGAATTCACTTGCAATGGGCATCTTCATTTTATCCCACATTTATCATATGGGTGCCTGATTAAATGTCAGAAAAGGGTACGGTGGTTGCAATGTTATGTAGAGTAATTCAGGAGCAGAAAAGCAATGCTAAAATTATTCCACTGAAGAATTTCCATCAACATTGGTCTTATAGTCTCATAGATAATGCTTTTCCAACAAAATGACTGGGTCTACACAGGTTTTATTAAATGCAGATCAAAAATCGCAGACACCGCAGAAGACCCAGGTGTTTTTCACCTTAGCTCATCTCGACTTTGATCTTAATGTTAGACCTGGGTGAACACGCTAACAACAAGAAAACAGCAATAGATTATTTGTGAAAGAAGCACCTGTAAAACAGTGTATGCAATATTTGAGTGTCACACAACCCCCGCAAATGACTCATTTCATTATTAGTATTTAAGCCATTCAGTCCAATAGAAGAATCGCCGCATGATTAAATTATTCTATCCCCCTTCAAGTTAGCAAGGCATTAAACTGGAAGTTAGCTGGCTTGGTCAGCGATCCAGGTATTTTCACAGCCGGAAAGTCAAGCTTTTTTGAGTTCAGAACACAGAGGCTGCACCTCCAACACTGTATCCAGTAATAAAACATCCTTAATAGACAGCATCCCAAATTCCTTCTTTATTTACGCGTCACCAGCAGCAGATGTTGACAATGTGTCATCACTTTGCGTGGCTGAATTTAGTGTGTTCACCCGAGTCTTACATTTATTTCAAAGGTGAGCCGAGGAGATAAAAACCTTGGTCTACTGCAGATTCAACTGACCCGGGTGTAAATGCAGTTTAAACATTCTCATTGCACACAAAGCCTGAACTAAGCTGGTTTAAGTGGTTTTTTTGACTAGTGGAAAAGGGCCATTATACTTCCTTTTTGTCTTCTGTTATAACTGTTTCTGGCGGATCAGTGACGAAGATAAATACCCAGGACAGCTGCAGATGAACTTTCTATAACTTCACTAATTGATTATTTACATGATTACTAGTATCAGGGCATATAAGGATCCAGACCCATCACTCAATAGTGTAGTATTGAAACAGACTCACCCCACTTGGGACAACACCAGGCATCTGGATATCTACGGAGAAATTGTGAGAGTTTGTGAAGACCTGCTGCTGCTTAGTCCTGGACATGCAGTCGCTGGGATCTGACAAGACATTTTCCCGAGACCTTAGGGAAAAACAACAATGTGGTTAACTTTCTGCTTTACAACAGGACACATAATGAATGACAGAGGTAGGAGTTGTTCTGCCTAACTATACTTCCACACAATAACCCATATACAGAAAACTATTCCATGCCCAATAGATGACAAACACTTCCCTCTCTGTCACCCATCCCAGTCCTCTACAAACAGGTTGAATGTTGGAGTCTATTTCAGTACATTCAGATGAGTTATGGCGTGATTTTGGTGTTTTGAAAAAACTTTTCATCAGTACACAATTTGTCAACTACAAGAAATGCACGTTTGTTGTTTATTCCGTTTTCCTTTAAGACTAGTTATAGTAATTTGCTGGGTATAGCGTTGTTTATCTATGGAAAACCTTCAACTCGCCCTGGCTTCCTCAATTTTCACTTCAGTAGAAAAATGATACACTAGTGCTGGTGTTACAGTGGTTCTCTGGAGGCAATCGGACAAAAAGGTGTGGCTCTGTGGGCGTTTAAATGACAGAAACACAGACCCATTAAACTGAGAGGAAAAATATCTGGAGGCAGGCAAACACATCCACTTGTCGGAACTGCTCCACAAGACACATTTTTGACCACGCACACAGAAAAAATTTGTTCACAAGAGTCTCATAGTTTCTACCGCATCTTTATTTGAGTGATAGAAGTTACTGTTTTGGAGGGAGAAGCATGAAAATGAGCTGAGTCTCAGCTGAAATCACTATTAAATCAACATTCACAGTCTGTTATCAGGACCAACCTGGTTCAACTGTGCCAACACAGAGAGAGACAGATTTATCAATGAGTCTGTTTGATACACACACACACACACACACACACACACACATATATAAATGCAGTCAAATATGCATGTGTAAGCATGCACACATAATCACACATACATCCATGCTTAAGCGCGCACAAACACACACAGAATATTTCCCAACATTTTAAATATATTTAACTATTATCTTTTCATTCATTCAAGCCAGAAACTCCATCTAAATATTGAAATGTTCTCGGTCATTGATACATTGAGATTTACTGAATTTCTCAGTCCGATTCAGAGTATTTGACTCATTCTCACTGTAACATCTCTTCATACTCCATCAGCTGCTTTTCAACACAAATTCAAGTCAGTGTTGCAGTTTGGCTCAAAGCTTATATTCTTTGTTGATTGCTTCATTCTCACTCAACTATTAGGAAGTTTCATTCTCTTCAGAAGAGACTTCAAATAAATTAAAGCCATCAATTCAGTTTGGGCATAGTTTTTCAACAAACCTACATTATTACATAGTTTTTAGATATTGTGGACAATATTCAAAGTTTTCACAGCCAGGTATGCGCATTTGGCCTGTGTGAGGATTGGACAGGAGGCAAAGTACAGGGACCTTGCGGGAGCCTTCAGCAGCTGGTGTGAGAAGAACGTCCTCATCCTAAACACCAAGAAGACCAAGGAGATGGTCATCGACTTTTGCAGGTCTAAGCCACCACTGCAGCGGGTCAACATCAGGGGCGAGGACATCGAGGTGGTGCAGTCCTACAGGTACTTGGGGGTGCACCTGGACAGCAAGCTCGACTGGTCTGTGAACACTGATGCGGTCTAGAGGAAGGGCCAGAGCAGGCTCTTCTTCTTGAGGAGGCTCAGGTCCTTCGATGTCTTTGGGGAGATGCTGCACATGTTCTACCAGTTGGTGGTGGCAAGTACCATCTTTTATGCTGCTATCTGCTGGGGAGGCAGTGCAACAGAGAGGGACACCAGAAGGCTAGATAAGCTGATCCGGAAAGCAGGCTCAGCGCTGGGTAGGTGCCTGGACTCACTTGGGGTCGTGGTGGAGAGGAGGATGTGGACCAAGTTGTCTGACATCATGGACAATACCAACCACCCTCTCCACCACACCCTGATGGAGCAGAGCAGTAGCCACAGCGGGCGGCTAACTGCGCTGCGCTCGAGGACTGAACGCCACAGGAGGTCCTTTATCCCTACGGCCATTAGGCTGTTCAACAGTTCAGTAGTGGGCAGGGGCCGCTGACCTAGGCTCTGGTGCCAGGCCCAATCCACCCTCCCCTCCCTCACTTCTTTTATTCACATTGTTATTCTTTTATTTATTACTGATTGAATGGCTGTCTTTTTTATGGTTGTGTGTATTACCTGTCTTTTTATGGTCTATGTATTATGTGTACTGTGAGCTATGGGATACATAGAATTTCCCTGAGGGGATGAATAAAGTATCTATCTATCTATCTATCTATCTATCTATCTATCTATCTATCTATCTCTATATATTTGGCTTCAGCATCTGAACAGGGAGCATTCATGTGTTAGGGGGTAACACATGAGCCATGGTCAGTCTATCGTTGGGTGCTACGTATGTGAAAGAGAGTAACAGGTAATGAGAAAAAAATTGATTTACAGGACACATGTTATGCTTTTATGTTTTTTCCATTCCTTCAGCGTTTTATACAGATTCTTGTGCATGCGGTAAGTTTTCGAATAAGTCTGTTGCTTCAGGTGTTAACATTTTGCTCTGCTTATGTGGCTATTCCCAGTCTAGGGTGATGTTGGACTAATGCTGTAATATTGAGAGATAGTAAAGAGAAAGGTGCTGGCTCAGGAGGGCATGTGCTAGCTGACCAATCAGAGCCGACCGGGCTTTTCAGGAGGGAGGTCAGAAGCTAAAACAGAGCATCTCAGACAGAGGGACAATAGAGTACTGTGGCAATGAACAAAACTGATGTGCTTTTTGAGCATAAAAGCATGTAAACCTATTCTAGTTGTAACCCAAAATAAAATCATGAGCCCGGCAATTAGCATAAAATCAAATAATGAAACAAAAGAGAGAATTTTGTTCCTACCTTTTCAACCTATATGCAGGGTTTTGTATTTCCAGGCTGTGGGTGTGACAGATGAATAACAGTACCACCACACAGAACACAGGGACTCTCATCATGCCTGTGGCTATCAGTGTCTTCTGATGCTTCTGCCTGGGCTGCAAAATGTTTAACAGAGGCTGTTAGAATTATCCTGTGAGAAAAGACTAACTGGGCAAATTGCATAAAAGGATGTTTGTCACACCTGTTTCCAGCAGCTTGTTGGAAGAGTAGGAAAATGAAGGGAAGTGAAGGTAGTTTCCCTGCTGGACTTTATTCCTTTAGCATATCTGATTGCAGTATACGCTTTGGTCCTCACTGTGGATAAGACGGCTGTCTGGAGCATCAATCTGAAAAAAAGCATGTGTTAACTATCTGCTAGCACAGACATGAAGCTTAGTAAAACAGGAGTTTCTGTCAAATAATTTTACTGTGTTCAATTTTGTTAATAAGATTTGTCCATTTGACGATATATTATTAAATCTACATAGAGATCTTGAAACAGCATTCAATCTAAAGGGGATCTAACTTTTAATACCTCTTGTAAAGGACATAAAGTTAAAATCAATGACTTTGAAAGCCTAAAGTCAACCAAAAAGTAGAAGTAAGAAGAAGAAAACTACACTGATGATTAAAAACGAGCTGAAAAAATGAAGGGAAAACTTAAATTGGGGCATCAGTGAGCTTCTGGACGCAGCGCCAGATGCACTGATACATAACACCCGTTGGCCGGAACCTGTCCATCAGGGGAGGTTCTGGCCAGCAGGCCATATTTTTGACACCCCTGACCCAAACACTCAGGCCACATGAGATTGGGCATTGTCCTGCATCAGGAGACACCCAGTACCCTGCATTGCTCTGAGGATTTCAGTAGACAGTAGCCAGGGAACTGTTGGCTACGATGCAGAGGTCTGTGCGACATTTCAAGGATATGCCTCCCCAGACTATCACTGCCTAGGGTTGGGCAATATGTTTAAAGTTTCCTACCTGCCACCATCAGACCACATATTTTCACATATTTTCAGATTGATTCACAATCACTTGTGCTTCTTAAATGGACAGATTGATATCCCTGAAGTTTAACTGACTCTGTGTTATACTGTGACGATTAAGTTTTCCCTTAAGTTTTTTGAGCAGTGTATACACACACATACACAAACACATACCTGGGTTTCCGTTATCCGGTAATTACCGGACTTTGACTGGTAAAATCTGCCCAAGTCCGGTAATTTTTTACCCCGCCGGTCAAAATGTCCGGTGAAAATATTCCCTCTAAGTAATGATTAATTATCACTCCGTCTGTTCAGAGCGTCGGGAGTATACTGAATCAGCCATCCAAACCATTATTGGTCATTTTGGCAAATAAATTACAAGTGAGGACGAGTCGGCGGCAGCTACAGCCACGCTCATCTGCCACTTGTGCGCAATGAGACGCCATGGCTGTAATGACAGCGCTTCGTGGTTATGGAGGCTTGAACTTCTCAACAGCCTGCGAAGTTCTCATCAGAGATTTCAGCGAAATCTACCTTGAGTGGACTAAACTGGCCAAGATAGCCTGCATGATCTCCGTCTCCAGTGTGCAGAACCGCATCAAAACAGCACCACAGAGTCGCCTGCGGGAGAGCAAGGTGACAAGACTGATGCGCATTACAGGTTGCGGAGGAGTGACGCCGAGATCCGAGAATGGCTGAAGGTATGTCGATTGCTGCTCAGCAGCATATCGATCCCCAGACACACATACAGATTCTCGGAGTGGTATATACCGATCCCCAGACTGACATACAAATTCTCGGAGTGGTATATACCGATCCCCAGACTGACATGCAGATTCTCGGAGTGGTATATAGGCTACCGATCCCCAGATTGGCATACAGATTCTCGGAGTCGTATGCCGCCGTTATTCCACCGACACATGACGGTATGTGCCGCTTGAGATTGTTATGGCACGGAGAGACTGTTGTACCACCCCCTGATGAATATGCAAATGTAATGCCACAGGGCTGGTTTGACGACAAGTACTGCCGTAAATGTATCGATTTTTTTTGTCTTTATTCACAATGCTAACTTAACACATTATGTCTAAATTTCTGCCTATAAACTACTTAAAGCTAATAAAAGAGCTAGCCTTAGCTAACATGGCTAATGTTAGCCCAGCCACCGTAGCCATTCTGACTAATCGATAGCAGAAACTTTGAGCCAACCAATTATGGCATTTTATGTATCATGTTCACTAATGAACATGATACATAACATGCCACAATGGCTAATGTCCTGCTAAGTAGATTTTATATGAAGTAATGTATTATTGTGTTCTCCTAATAATGAAAACCTGTCACTAAGTATTGTTTTGTTGGTTGGCTCAAAGTTTCTGCTATCAATTAGTCAGACTGGCTACGGTGGCTGGGCTAACATTAGCCATATTAGCTAAGGCTAGCTCTTTCTAGTTTATAGGCAGAAATTTAGACATATTACTTCATTACTATCACTAGTGCAGTACCCGTAAGAAAAATGTATTCCCATTAAAAAGTGGGAGGTTAAGTACCTTTTTCATGGATGGCCAAATGAGGCTGTGTTTGAAGGTGGGACGTCAGGGATATTTAGGTTTGTTGTGAAATCCGATATTCCAGGGTATAATTGGCTGTTTTTGACTATTTTGATTTTGCCATTATATTTCACCTTAAAAGCTATTTACTTGGTGTCATTATTTTCAGCACAACCTCAAATGTGTGACTGTACAGTTCTTTTTTTATTTTGACATACTGTATTAACACAATGGACCTAAAATCACAAAAAAAAAAAAAAAATCCGAGTAGAAAAAGTTAGATTTTTTTACTGTGAAAACCACAAATATGTTTAACCCATTTTTTTTTTTTTTTTAACTTATAATGCAAATATAAATTGTTGTTTGCTAAATTTGTGCATACATTTAAAAAATGTACAAAGTTATATGTAACTATTTACATTTAAATGCAGGCAATGCTCAGGTCTGCCTGTGCTCCTTAAGAGTTGGACTGCCAGCTCCACATTCAGCTTCTCCTCATTGTTCTGACTCATTAAACAAAAACCGACCCCACTACACACTAAACACACCACACCAAACACTACATAACACACTAACTACACACTCCAAACACGCTAAATGTCACAAATCTCTCAACTCTCAATATCGCTGTCTGTACACCGACCGTCGTTGCATGTCAATCATCCACCTAGGTCCCTCCCACAGCTTCCTGTTCCTCAACAACCAAACTTGCTGCTTGGACACTTTCGTGACAAAAGCCCGTTTTGACTGTTTCTTCCTGCACCAGACACAAAGCAAACGTGACGGCAATGTTCGCGAAAGAGCATGGCGGACATTATTTACCCTAGGTCCGGTTTTGGACGTGCCGATGCGTCCGGTCCGTCGCCTCGGGAGGTGGGCCGTGTAGCTAGCGGCTAGCAGCTAGCTCCTAGCAGACTCGGTCCGGACTCGTTTAATCTCATTAATCCACAACAGTCAGTTTAGATGCACAGATCAGAACAGAACGGGACCTAACCGCCGGCAAGATCCCGGTCCAGCTCGCGCCGCTGCAGGTATAAATCCGCTTGTTTCTTCAGGTATGTTGTGGGCTTGAAGGGCCCTATAAAATCCGTTTTATTTTTTCCCAAATTCCGTTTTGTTTTTTCCCTAATTCCGTTTTTTCCGTTTGAATTTTTGTGAATTCCGTTTTTTTCTGTTTTAATTTTTGTGAATCCCGATTTACTCTTATTATACTACCAAAAACAGTGTTTTTTTAATGTAAATGACTAAAATGTACACAAATTAAATAGAAATTACCTTAAATTAATTGAGGTGACAAACATATTTCCTCAATACTGTACCGTAAAGTACAGTAAAGTGCATTAAAAACATTTGATTCTTCATACAGTAGTATATTTTGTGTTTTTATGAGTTTCATTGAATAAAAACATGGTCAGCTCTCAGGCAGATCCAGAAAAGCCTCCCAGCCCAGGCAGAGTCAGCTAACAGGGCTGTGGCTAACGGGGCTAGCTAGCTAACAGCAGCTACTGTTAGCAGCAGTTAACAGTCACTCTGGTATTATATGCCGATAATATAAATCGGACAGGTGGCTAACTCTAACGCATTAACGTTACATACACCTTTAATTACGATTTCTCAGGTCTGCTTCTTTGCGAAACAACAGTTCACCTGACACATACAAGTCGTTCGGTAACTGCTCGGCTCTGTACTGACGGGTTAATGTCGAGTTTCTCAGCTTTTACGCCGACAAAGACGGAGCCGTGAGCTGCCGCTTCGCCATGCTTACATTGTTTTGACGGGGGAGCTCAGTCTGTGGGGAGGGGGGCGGCGATGACTTGTTGTGCCACCCAGATTTGGTTCCCCCCGTGCAGTTTTCCCCAGACAAACGTTCCTCTTCCACACGAGAACAACATTTCAGTGAAATTATGTCAAATTCAGCGGTATTCCGCGTTAAAAAGTAGATTCCATTTTAATCTGCCAATTCCGCGATTCCGTCCGCGATTCCGTGATCGCGGAAATCATAGGGCCCTGGGCTTGAACCCTGCAGTGATTGGCTCTTGTGTGCACGTGGCCATGGTGTGCAGTGATTGGCTCTGATGCGCACGTGACTGTGGTGGCTCCGGTGGACAATGCTTGGCGGAATTTGTAAAGCATTTATGAAATAATTTATTCACGGTATCATTGCAGTCCAAGCAAATGCTTAGATGCACACCACTGAACCACGCAGCAGCCATGTTGAAAGTCTCAGGTCAGTGTGATCCTGATCCGCAGAGATATTTGACTAACAGAAACACACACACACACAGACAGAGATTCCGTGCTTTTATAGAGAGATATCGCAAGAGTTCCACGTGTAAATACTGTCTATATGCCTACATCCCAACAACATAAGATATGTTCCTACTCACTTACAGTAATGTGTTAAGTTAGCATTGTCAATAAAGACACAAACAAAATTTATACATTTACGGCAATACTTGTCGTCAAACCAGCCAAGTGGCATTATATTTGCATATTCATCAGGGAATGGTACCCATCCAACAGTCTCTCGGTGCCATAACAATCTCCATCGGCACATACCATCATGTGTCGGTGAAAAAACAGCAGCATAATAGCAGCATACCACTGTATGTCAGTCTGGGGATCGGTATAGACCACTCCGAGAATCTGTATGTCAGTCTGGGGATGAGCAGCAATCGACATACCTTCAGCCACTTTTGGATCTCAGCGCTACTGTTGCAGAGAGACACTGCACACTTTTGATTTTAGCTTTTTAGATTTCAGCTGCTGCACACTTGCTGCAGCGAAAATGCGTAAAAAGTAAAAAAAACAAAACAAAACAAAAAAAAGCCTGACACATGTCAAGGGATTTTGTTTATATAGAGTTTATATTGCATATATATTTTAAAAGCATATCACGAACGGCCTTTTTTAAATTCAAGTTGCACACTGCGTTATTAAAATGGTATGAGACAGTCTAGATGTGTTTTTTTTGTTTGCAAATTGTTTTATCTGAGAACAGGCCTTCAGTTTCTTTATGTTCATGTTAAAAGAGCGCATTGTGCAATATTTATTTTAGAAGTTACGCACGTGAGTCAATTGACAGCACACATTTTATTTTATACAGCCTATACTTTAATAAAAAGGATTATAAATTTGCATGCTTTGATATCATTCTTATATCATTGACATGACACAACAATAACAGAAACAGTGAGTGTAGCAGCAATGAGGAAATTGTACACTTTGTTTTAGTGCTGCGCCTACTGTCCTTTCTCATTAACAAAGTCTGAACATTAAAAATACCTTTTAATCATAAAACTGAAAGGTTATAAGAAAAAATAGGTTAAATTCAAATTAAGGTGGTTAAAGCACTAACTGTACCTGGACCAATCATGCTTACTATTGTGCACAGTCACCCCCAAAGACCTATTGTGAAACAGGAAAAACCGTTACAGTTGACACATCCATGTCATCCAATCTCTTATATCTCCTGACCGTACTACCCACCATGAAGCTCCAATCATGCTCATTTAGGTTTGCAAGCTTCTGTGTGTCACAAGCTCAGAGGATGCTTATAAATGGCAAAGAAAAAAATCATTGAGATATAGTTTGCTTGGTGACTCATCGCTGTTGACTGAGTGAGGTGGAAATAACAGAGAGAGGAGGGGTGTGACTGGGCAGTGCTGTGCTGACATCACAGCCTGCTGAGAAGATAGCGAAAACTATGGAAACAGGGCTCATCCCACTCATGGAACACAGCACGTAAGCCACCAGACAACAAAATAGCGTTAAAGATTGAAGATTTTCACTTCCATGTACTACTACAGCACCTAAAACCCTATTTGGATCCACCATCATTATTCCACGGCTGCTGGTTCCATTTAAGTAACAGCTGGCCAATGCCGAAAATGGCAAAACATGTTGCCAATGCAAGGATGAGCTAGAAAACAAAAATACGCCTTGACCTTAACATAAATGGCGTTTAACTGTATCAATTTCATGTTCAAAATGATAATATTTCTGTTTTTCATCATGCAATGACACCCTCACGAAAAAACATAACAGATGTCACGGCTGAATTTAACAGGAAACGGCAAAAGAAAATAGCCATCTATAACTAGCACTATGCTTTTAAGGGTGCATTGAGAACCCTTTTAATTAAAGCTCGCACACTGTATAGATACAAAGAGGCTAGATGTTTGTTGTAACTTAAGTTAGCTCCTCAATTAGCTAATGAGGGAACTTGCCATGTCAGTATTTTGCATGGGCTAGGGTTAGCTATCTTGTGCGTTGATGTGTGTGTGTTGACAGATTAAACAACGAATCTGAGCTGTGGTCTATTGAACTAAAGATGACTAGACCATAGCCGACGTCGGTTTGCAATTTAACTCGACGGGACCATACAAACAGATATGCTTTGGAGATAAGAAAAAAAGAACAACACAAAAAACGGTACCTGTTCGCTGTCGCTAGACGTCTTCCAATAGCCTCAGTGAAGAACCTGTGGCCTGTGTGTCGTTGGTAGGAATCACTAACGACACTTCCACCTTTTCAAAATAAAGGCCTCTCGATGAACGTACAGTTTAAAGAATACTCATCGCTCGCTCACACACACACACACGCACGCACGCACGCACACACACACACACACACGGTAAATAAGACGCTTTTATTCTGTAAACCTGACCGGAAGCAATTTTCCCAAATCCGGCTCGTCGTTGCTAGTGAAACGAGTCAAAGACATGTCTTCATGCCACAATTCATGTTTTTGTCCAGTAATAGTAGCAGACGGGTTGTCATCGCTTGCTGAATCATTATGCCATGTGAACGTGTGGTGGCCAGGTATGTTGGTAAATGGCGCTAAATTTTGTTGACGTAGCTTAATCTATATTTTATCTGTCTTGTTGTTACTTTGACTCCATGTAAAACATGCTGTGCATGTTAAAGTCTGTGGTAAGTGCTTGGTAAACAAATATCCGAAGCATATTATTCATAAACGACATACTAGGTATGCCACTAGCTAGTTTTGTGCGAAACTATCGTTACTGCGAAATCTTAGCCCGGTCTTCCTCACTCGCGGTAGCGCCGAGATCGAGAAGTGGCGAAAGGTATGTCATTTGCTGCTCAGCGGTAAATACTGATCCCTAGGCTGGTATACTGATCCTTGGAGTGGTTTGTTGCTGTTGTTCCGCTGGTATGCCACCGATACATGACGGTATATGCCTTGAGATTGTTACGCTATTGAAAGACTGTTGGATGGGTACCGCCCCCTGAAGAATATAATGTCACTGGGCTGGTTTTATAGCAAGTACTGCTGTAAATTTATACATTTTTCGAGTCTTTATTGACAATGCTAACTTAACACATTGCCGTAGATAAAGGAATATATGCGTTTCTGTTGTTTCATAGGTTGTTGGCATGTAGGCATATATAAAGTTATGACACTTAGGATTCTTGCGATATGATAGTAAAGTACTATGTCTTTATTTCTGTCTATAAACTAATGGTGCTAATTGAAGAGTTAGCTTTAGCTGACATGGCTAATGTTAACCCAGCCTCCGTGGCCAGTCTGACTAATCGATAGCAGAAACTATGAGCCAACCAAACAAACAATACCTTGTGACAGGTTCTCTTTATTAGGAGAACACATTAATACCTTACTTCATAAAAAATAATTAACCATTGTGGCATACTATGATGGCGCTATGATGTTCACTATTCTTTGAATGACCAGAATAAGCTGCTAATAAATAGAAAAAATAATCAAATAGACGCACACCGAAATTTAACTAGTATAACACCCAAAGGCTTCTGGATCAGTTGGTATATTGATGCCCAAAGGCTAATACGCTGGATCTACAGGTTCTTATCACAATAAGCCAGAAGTAAAACAGTTAACAGTGAGACTACCATGTGTTAGAAAATATCCCAATATCTATGCAAGTTTCCAATTTTCCTTTAAACATAGATTTTATATAAAGTACTCCATTATTGTGTTCTCCTTATAAAAAAATCCTGTCAGTATTGTTTGGTTGGTTGGCTGAAACTTTCTGCTATTGAGTCAACGAGTACCCATTAAACGGTCTTTCAATGGCTCAGTCTCAAGCGGCACATACCGTCATGTGTAGGTGGAATACCAATGGAGTAACAGTGATGTACCACTCCAAGGATCGGTATACCAGCCTAGGGATTGGTATATACCACTTGTAGGAGCCATGAATGAATTAGTAGGTGTTTTTCTATTAGTTACAAGGTGAAGGGATATTATTATCTTGCTGGTTTTTGTTTTGGTTATATTTTATCATGTGGTCATATTGAGTCGGGGGATAGCAGGTCACATGGATGTGGGCGGGGTTATTAGTTAATTTAGGCACCTGTTTATTTCTCAATTTCTTAACCATTTCTGGTTAAAGGGATATTCCGGCATAAATTTAATCCATCCTAACACACCGTGACACCGAGTAAGACCCCCCTTGAGAGATCAAGTTTTCTGACCGCTAGCTTATGTAGTTTTAGCAACATCAGAAAAGACTGCACGATAACAATACACTGCAGTCTATGCCTCCACCAATTACCGAGTGCAGTAGAGTTCTGCAGCTCAAGGATGAAAATGTATGATTATTACTCCATGGAAATGCAATCAAAGTTCATATGTGTCTTGCCTACCAGTTTATAACCGTTATATGGAGAGCTGACAGGGAAAAGAACGGATGGAGCATTTCTAACTGCACTCGGTAAGCGACTCGTCAGGGCTTCCCCACAACGAGCAAGCTGCTGCAGGAGAGTGGTGAGTTGTGTTGTCTTTTCAATAGAAATCCGGCAAAGCTAGCAGATGTTTGATGCCTCAAACTATGTGCTGGTATCCTATTTGTACTGTTGCTGAAGTTTGGTGCTGTTCTGAGCATTATTTGTGGCTATGAGTGGCTTTTTGATGGCGGTTTCTTGGTGGAGGCATAGATTGCCGGGTATTGTTATCGTGCTGTCTTTTCCGAGGTTGCTAAAACTACATAAGCTGGCGGTCGGCAAACTTGATCTCTCGAGGGGGGGGTCTTACTCGGTGTCATAGTGTGTTAGACCATGGATTAAATTTATGCCGGAATATCCCTTTAAGCGAAAGTGTAGAGCCGCCGTGGCATCACACTTATTTTGAAGAGCCAGTATGGAGTTGGAACAGCTGTCTTTGAACGGGGGGGGGGCCTATGACATTACTTATCAGACACAGAAACAATACGATTTGCCAACTTTTTAGATTTTATTTTTTTACAATGATTATATTGATGATAATGGTTGCATACATTTTTTTGATTGTTCTAAGACATTCGAAATGGCAGTCAGTCCATTCTCCAGTGCTGACACAGCACTGTGGAGATAGTCCAGGCAATTTGAACCAAGCCCATCACCCTTGTATTAGAGCAGGCAATACAGGTATGTCAACAAATAAAATCAAGGGGGCACTGTGATCCTTCTGGATGAAAAGCACTGTAAGGTTTACATTTTTCAACTGCTTTCAATGAGTTGTTTTCATATACAAGGGTTTATGATCCATGTGGAGTATAACAAAAAGGATTTGTCTCCAGGTACTTACAATCTCATTAGGTAAAATATTTTAGGAAACAGGACATTTCCAGTTCAGCTGTCAATATATCATCACAACTTGTAATATTGTTATCTATGAAAACAATAAAGGGGTCAATTCCTGGTCAGTGTTTTCCTATTATGTGTTTTTTGATTAATATTACCATAGCATTAGTGTATATGTTGCTTTTATTGTGGTTGATCATTAAGGTTGAGTTCATTTTGGTTCCTTTATATTAGGGTACCTGGGCAAAATGGCTGAAAAGTCTATCGTGACAGTGAAGTTTCCTATAAGTAGATATTGATAATTATTGATGATTCTTAATGACCTGTCCCATTTTTATTATTTTCAAAGAGCAGGTGAAAAAAAGTTAGATTTAACCATTTAACGTTTTCATTTTGTATTCAACCATTTTATCAAGGCACACAGGTCATAATTTCTATGTTAACACAACCATGAAAAACACACAAAAGTATGCGGATAAATAAAAATGCAGTCAGTACTGACAAGTTGATCTGTCATTTGTTTATTCACAATTTCTTCTCCATCAGCACTTTTTTTCTCACTCAGGTGTTAATGGGTTGTGTTTTTCTCGCTGTTTGTTCATCAGTCAGCCAGTGGCAAATCTGGGTTTGCATATTGTGAGCTGTAAACAAACCACTTTGGCTGTCGCAGATGCAGGTCTCTGGGCTCATAGATAGAGCAAACAGGCCAGGTGGTGGAGCAGGGCAGCCTTCTGGTATAACACATTTTTTACCAGAGGAGGCAGCAAAACACTGTTTTTCAGCCAACTAGTAAACTCAAATTCTTCTTTTCCACCTTTTGTTTTCCATTTCAGATGCAGAGCACCATGAGTCGGACCAGTAGCAGTATAACATCTCACAGTGTTCCAGTGGTGGTGGTTTGCCTTGCTGCTTTGCTCCTCAGCAATGCCCTGATCTACCTGTATCTAAGCTGTGTGTATCATGCTGACAGGCAACTGATGTCCTCTCATGTAGGCTGTACACCTCGACACTTTAAAATGGTGACCATGAAGAACTGCACCCCCTGGCTCCATTGTGCACAGATACATGCTGATGTCCGCAAGCTGAAGCTGATTGGCCAGGGAGCTGTTAAGAAGGTAGATGGTCCTTTACACTATGTGTTGGCATAGTTTACTGTATAAAATGTATAATATGAACAATTGGAGGCCATCTTGCAATAGTATCGCATCAGCTGCGATGTTGATGTTCCAATCTATGATTTGCCAAGAGCCATTAATGCATTATTCCATTGCTACTCAGTACTTGCTTAGACCATGTCCATCCTCGAACCAAGTTTTCATTCTGAGCTAAGTCTTGTCAATTCTCTAATCCAGGACTTCAAATGATATTACAGTTATAACTGGGGTTGGGGAAAACTCGATTAATGAAGATTAATGATGTTAGGTCAGGGCGCTGTTTAGCTCAGTTGGTAGAGCACGCATCCCACGTACAGAGGATCTGTCCTCGCTGCAGCAGCCCAGCCTGGGCCCCTTGCTGTATGTCACTCCCCCTCTCTCTCATTCTGTTTCCTGTCGTATCTTGTGCTGTTTTGTCAATAAAGCCATATAAAGGCCAAAAAAATACATAACATTATTTTTAATTATTTATTTATTTATTTGTTTAAGTTGACAGTTTTTTGGCAGTTGATTTTTAAAGAAGACAAGCATTTGGCTGTGTTTTGGATTTAAAAACTTAATAATTAAGAAAGTGAACTAGAAATGAAATTATTTTTCAATTAAATTTTAAAGAGTCAAATGTTGGCCATGCAGGGCAGGAGTTTTTGATAACGAAGGTTCTTACTGGCTGTGCATTTCAGCAGCGAAGGTGTTTTCCATTGTTAAAAACAGAATGTTAACAACAGCACAGGAGAGAAGTCTGAGACCTTAGCCAGGGATGTTGATCAATAAATTATACATTTCATTTTATGCACCCCAAGGCTGGGCCGATTCCAAAATGTTTAAATCGGTATGAGGATTAACGGTCCAATATACAACAATCAGCCTCATTAGATGTCATCTATTCAACTGTTTTCCATGAAAAGATATTGTGGAGTAAAGATGTCCTGAGCAGAGAGTGATTTCCCACTCCTCTCCTCTCTCCTGTGTTGTTATCAAGCTTCTGTTGCTGTTTTGGAAAGCTGATCTGGCTGCATGTGCACGTAATTGCTGCCTGGCTTATTTGTTACCATTGAGTTTGCCTTTAATAACTACAAATTAATTCACAACATTACCCCCGTTGAAAGAGTGAATCAGTGGGAAGGTATATTTTTGCCGGAAACTGTGCCCGGGACTGATACAGACAGGCACATAACTTTTCTTTGTCATCAGCCGTTTTTAGACAGGACAGCAAGCCGCCAATTTGCCCGTCCTTTTGGAGGAATATTACACCTCCGTTTTAGAAAGACAGGCTGGCAAATTGCCGCCCTGACCTTGGAGCAAATGTGCCGCCTTTTCTATCTAAAAAGGGCTAATGATCTGCACTGTTGTGCGACCCACAGCCGGGGAGTTTTAAAACCAGGAAACAGCTGATCACAGCAGTCAGTCCATCACTTCATCCGCGGACATTAAAGGGATAGTTTCTGTTTTTTGAAGTGGAGTCATATAAAGTACATATCTATAGTCGATCTGTCGACCTTAAAAAAATCTATAACAGTTCAAGTGTACGTTGTATAGGGAAAATTCACACTGCTTTACATCGCCGTCAGACCGGCCTTTCTTTTGGCACTACATTTTCTCAATCGTAGAACCGCCGTATCCCTACGCATTAGCGCAACTGCGTAGGGATACGGAGAGTCTACGGTTAATATCTGGATGCTCTTGTATACCCCTTGCAAAGGGGCTTCAGCACAATGTAAACAATACGGGAGACCATGGATGCCCTTTCTAAAAGCACCATTGGAGGGAGAATGGACTGTTTTTATCTGCATTTGTTAGAATGAAAGATTTTGGAGCAGGAGATAATATTTTGACCTGTTCTTTAAATGAATCACCATATCCAAACTTCTGAAGTGTCAAAAATTGATAGGGCTATTCTTTCATATCGAAGGCCTTGTTGGCATCTTTAGACAATGTAGCAGCTTAATCATGTCAATGAGTGGCTTACAAAACAGTGAGACATTTGTTAACAATACAGGAGGAGTACCTGCCTAATATAAATCCTCTTTGGACTGGGTGGATAATATTTGCTATATGCTTTCCCAGACGATTTGTTGTTATTATTTATAGATCATCATTTAGTAGGAGTAATAGGAGCTAATAAAGCACATATATTGATTCACTAAGCGAGAATGTGAACAGCAAGCTTTATCAAACCTCCAAAACCATTCCAGTCCTGCCGCCTCTCCAGTGGGAAATTATTTCAAGTCCAAATACTCTCAAGCTACTCACAAGCTCTGGTATCATTTCCAGTATTGGCAGGTATTCGAATTCAGGTATCGTAATCTTAAAACAAGTAGATTGGTACATCTCTATTGATTATACACATCATGGGATTTATCATGTTGAAGTGAGCAATTCATGACAAGTTTGTAAAGTTTAGGAAAACAATACAAAAATGTTGTTGCGCCAGCCCCTTTGGTAATGGCAGTATTGCCAGTGTGTAAATTTGACTCCAGACTATCTGACCGCAGCATCCGCTTTTCCTTCCCCAGGTCTATCTGGCAGAGTGGAAGGGTCAGAAGGTGGCTCTGTCCAAACTGTCCTCCCTGGATTACCTTGATGACTTTCTCCATGGATTATCCATGCTGGAGGCCCTACAGGGCCCCTGGGTGGTGCAGTTGGTGGGTTATTGCCTTGAAGACAACATCCTGGTCACCGAGCACCACCCACTCGGTTCGCTGATTAACTTGGAGAGTGTTCTTGCACAAGAGCAGCACCAGCAACACAACACATGGCAGGTCCGGCTGAGGCTGGCTATGGATTATGTTTCTATCCTCCACTACCTCCACAACAGCCCAGCTGGGGGGCGGGTTATGTGCGATTCCAACAGCCTTGAGAAAACCCTCTCTCAGTTTCTACTGACAAGTGACTTTCACCTGGTAGTGAACGATGTGGATGCGCTGCCTGAGGTAGAACCCTCCAGAGGCTTGCTGGTGAAATGTGGCCACCGGGAGCTCACTGGGAACTTTATAGCCCCAGAGCAGCTGTGGCCATTCAGAAATGAAGGGATACCATTTTCAGATGATCTCATGCCTGCATATGATGAGAGGACAGACATCTGGAAGATCCCAGACTTGACATGGTTTTTGATGGGAAGAGTACCTGGAGGGGATTTAGTCCATTTCCATCTTTTTCAGATCCACGAGAAGTGTAAGAAGGAAGATCCAAACCTCCGCCCTTCAGCTTTGGATGTTTTGAAGGTGTATAAATCAGTCTACAGCAGCATGGTGCGAGACAATGCTGGCTTTAGAGACATGCTGTAGAATAAATATCTGACTCACTTCAAAAGATCATGTATGTAAAATAAAGAATCCGAGCTACAGTTTTGAAATTTTGTGTAGTAAAATAAATTCTACTCAGTTTAGAATCAACTCTAGAATTGGGCATTTATTTTTACAGTCTAGAGTCCTTGAGTACATTTAGGTCTGTAATGTGATGATGAGTATGAATTATAAATCTTTCATGCTAAGTGAATGAGTTAACCTTTCTCGATTCATCATGACTTCTTGGCCATGAAAAAGGCTCTGCCATGAGTCGTGGTTGGCACTATTGGCCACTTTGTATTGGCCTAAAACCAGCCGTACTGCCTGATATTAGCAGAAAGTCACCCATCCCAGATGGTACTCACTTGAACCATGAACCACAAATTATAAACTACATTGAATGTAAACTTTACACAAACTAGTTTAAGAAGTATAAAGTAAAACCATTTAAATATATAGATCTCCTATGACGGGCAGTTCAGCATAATCTCGATCAGGGTTTGCAGGGGGCTGAAAATTGAGGGACACCTGTTTAGGAGATCAAAATTGAAATTAGTAATCAGTCTCCAATCTGACATGCTTCAAATGTACATCAATGCTTTTCTCTTAAAGTGATAATGGACAGATGAGTAGTAGTCACCCCTCTTTGTTCCCTGGAATGTCTCTGATTTTTGCTCATACTGTACATTAATTATTGCTATTGTTATTAAAAAATTACTACAGTATGATTTATCTTTAAGTTCTTCCCAAACATCCAGTTGCTCAGTAGGTCATATGAAGGGTTATCCCTGGATTTATTTGACAAAGGTTGCAAAGGCTGGAAAACTGTCATGTGAGACATGTACAGTTTGTATGCACAACAAATTTGTCCAGTGTAATTATACAATTCTGGTATTGTTTATGTCCTGTATCTATGATAAGGCATGGATTTGGATTACATTAAAGCTAAAAAAAAAAAGAAAACTAAAAATCCTAAAACATAAGCAATTATTTACTTTTTCTAATATTATATAATAGGTTTAATACATGAGAACAATCGTTATTAATTTATGGGCTCAGCACAAAGGTACTTTAAAAGAAAATTGGTTTTGAGTCATTGAAACAGTAATTTATTGTCACTGCCAGGGCAATTGTAAAGCCCATTGAGGCATTGTGATTGTGATTTTGGGCTATATAAATAAGACTGATTTGATTTTATACTACTGCATATGTGGAAAAAAAACAAAAACAGTAAAAAACCTTTTGTGGCTCCAGAGGAGGCAGCATATAATCTGCCAAATTGCCTGCAGGGATGTCAGTCAGTGGCCAAGTTGCATTGTGGGTAACGTAGGTGCCATGGAACAAGAATGCATGGAACAAAAAATGGTGATATCTCTGGTATTTCTATTGATTTTATCCTTTTGTTTTTATAACTGTCCATAATTTTATAGGATTACAATGTTAGAGCAGTGGATGCTTTTCAAAATACTGCCTATATATTACCCACAATGCATAATAGCTACTAAGTGACATCACTGGAGACAATTTATCAGATTACTTGCAGCTTTCTCAGAAGCCATATAAGGTTTTATACTACCCTGTTCACACAGCAGTAGTGCTCCTCAAGACCTGTAAACACACTTCAACCAGTGGAATTGGTTGAAAAAAGTTAACCTTTAAGAAAGGGGGCGTGATGGTGAGCTTTCTGTACTTTCATGACCAACATTAAGTAGGAAGATGCTGCTGGATCTGGAGTGAATGTCTGTTGAAAATCCAACTTAAAACAAACTTCATTGTGGTGAAATTGTGAAAATTAGAGTTTCATTTTCCTGTCCTACTTACCTCTGTAACTTAAGTTAGGCCCATGTTAGCTTTCATTACAAGCACACATTATTGTCATTCCATTTTTGCCACAACGGTTGAAAGCCATGTATCACCTGCACATGCTTGGTACAAGCGCAATAAAGAAGTTTCTGATTAGCGCCTGGCCAATTTATATGTATAACTAATACAAGCTTTCCAGGGCCTGCTGCTGAGAAGCACCCCCACAGCATGATGCTGCCACCACCATGCTTCGCAATGGGGATGGTGTGTTTGTGGTGATGTGCAGTTTCTTGAGCCAGCATGGTGTAGCATCTAATCTGATGGGCAAAAAGCTTCATTTTGGTCTCATCAGACAAAAGAACCTTCCTCTAGTTGACCTTCAAAATAAAAATGTATATTTCTTTTGTTCTGTGGGAGATCTCCCACAACAGAGTGGATGAGAAACCAAGGGGGACAGATCTGCCCAGCAAACATCAGAACGCAGAGTGCAGCCTTTGTCTGTCACCTGGTTCAGCACCCTGGAGAGCTGCCTGCGTAACTGGATGTGGGAATTTGATGCATTTGAAGCCACGACATTTGGTCAGAAACGTCATATATAATAACATTGTTTCGAGTCGTAAACAGTTCTGTAAGTGGAAGAAATAACAATGAATTAGGCTATTAGTGTTAGTCCTTCTTCATATAAAGTTGTGTTACAGTCGCACAGCTGGAGACCGCTAACAAAGTTAGACACAAGAGAGACAATGAATGAAATCCCGCAAAATGATGTGCGGTCAATATGACCGCTTATGGCTGAAATAGGTAAAACAAATCATTTTCTTTTCCTTTTGTGTAATTTATATAAAAACTAGTCTCAATTAAAATACAGACACTTGTAGAAAAATGGTTAGAAGTCTGTAATTTTTGCATTTTGTTTACATCGCAGATTGATAACTTAATTGTGATAATGTTCAAAGTTATCATTATTATTATTATTATTATTATTATTATTATTTACTGTGCTAGGTATTCTTTTCGTGGTTCTTGGTGCTTGGAGCAATATTGTTGTTGTGGCATTCATGCCAATAAAGCGAATTTGAAATGATTTGAATTAATAAACCTTTAGATTCTTGTAGACTGATAAGTGTTGAGTTTACAAATGAGCAATACATCCAGATTTCTTGAGATTTGTACTGTCAATGGGAACTTAAATTTAAATATCAGGCAATGTTTTCTTCATGGAAATTATTTTTCGGGAAAGACAGAGGGAGTGCGGACGGGGGATCCGTTGTGTGACAGCGGAGCGGAGGGTCAGCAGCTGGATTTTGCACGCACGGTCAGTATTATTAGTAGGTGTTTGAGGTTTATTACGTTTGCGGACATTATTACATTCAATTTAATTATGTAACAGCCTTTGCGCCCTTGCCTTACAGCGCCTTTGCGTGCGCACAGTTTGCGTGTGTAGGCCCGTGGTCATGATAATCCGTCTATGGCTATAAGAGATGGATACACAATCAATTTCATGTTTATTGAATCAAAAATACATAGGTAGCCTATTGTGTTCTCCTCTGCTTTTTTTTTTCAAAGACAAACTGAGCAGCAGTGCTCAATCCACTCATACCTTGTTAACCTTCCACAAAGACAAGTTATGTTAAAACGGACGAGAAGAGGGGTCATTCCCCGGCAGATTGCACCCATGGGCCACAGTTTATTTCAGAGTTGTGCGAGTGCGGCTGGAAGTGGGGATTCCAGCACCACGGATAGTGCGTGTAAAAAGATTAGACAAACGTTTAAATGTGTTTGCTGCAAGCGAAAATATACTACATAATAAATGAAGATAGTGACAAAGGCCTATTAGCAATAAAAAGCAATGAGTTGTGTGAGTGCGGCCGGTGAGCGGACGGCAGTTTTTGATGTAGGAAGTCATGTAAACTTGAAAATCAATTTCGGAACAGCGGTGTTTCGGAGTGGGGCTGTTTCGCAATGGAAGGGTGTGTCGGAATGGAAGGCTGTCCCCTCACTCCGGGGTTAAAATGAATCATGTCAGGCAAAAGCCTATATGTCTGTATCTCGCATTGGATCAATTGCACCATCTACTGGATGAAAATGGAACACAGAACAACTACGCAAGGCGTTCATGTATACGTCATTTCCGCGTACGCGCATGACAAAAATGTTCAATCATCTTCATGCGAGCGTTAACACGTGCGTTCGCAAAAAGGCGCATGAATGTTACGCGTAGTCACTACACGTCGTGTGATTGCCGGCGTGCAGCAGTCATCACGCGTGAACGGGGGGCCATTATAAGTCAATGAGGAAACTACATTACATGTCAGGTGCGGCTTGCTGCACAGGTGTCAAAGCAGGCGCGAGTGACACGTTCAGTGGATACGTGCGCACGCTTTTTGAAACATTTTTAACGCCATACAAACTCTGCCATGTCACATCACACCACCACACCACACTCTGCCATGTCACGTCACACCAGCACACTCTGGCATTTCACGTCACTCTGGCATGTCACAGAAGCACACTCTGGCATGTCACGTCACACCACCACACGCTGTCATGTCACGTCACACCACCACACGCTGTCATGTCACGTCACACCACCACACGCTGTCATGTCACGTCACACCACCACACTCTGCCATGTCACATCACACCACCACACCACACTCTGCCATGTCACGTCACACCAGCACACTCTGACATTTCACGTCACTCTGGCATATCACACAAGCACACTCTGGCATGTCACGTCACACCGCCACACTCTGGGTCACACCACCACACTCTGGGTCACACCACCATACTCTGCCATGTCATATCACACCGCCACACTCTTGCGTGTCAACTCACACTACCACACTATGGCATGTGACGTCACACCACCACACTCTGGCATGTCACGTTACATAATCATACTCCAGCATGTCATGTCACACCACCACACTCTGGGTCACACCACCATACAATGGCATGTCACGCCACACCACTAAACTCTGCGACGTAATGTCACAACACCACAACCTAGGAATGTCACGTGACACCCCCACACTGTGGCATGTCACGTCACACCTCCACATTCTACCATGTCATGTCACACCACCACACTCTTGCATGTCACGTCACACCACCACACTCTTGCATGTCACGTCACACCACCACACTCTTGCATGTCACGTCACACCACCACACTCTTGCATGTCACGTCACATAACCACACCACACTCTGTCATGTCACATCACACCAGCACACTCTGGCATGTCATGTCACTCTGGCATGTCACACCACCACACTCTGGCATGTCACGTCACACCACCACACCCTGGCATGTCACGACACAGCAGCACACTCTTGCATGTCACGTTACACCACACACTCTGTCAAGTCAAGTCACACCACCACACTTTACCATGTCAAGTCACACCAGCACACTTTGGCATGTCATGTCACACCACCACACACTGCCATGTCACATCACACCACCACACCACACTCTGTCATGTCACATCACACCACCACACCACACTCTGCCATGTCACGTCACACCAGCACACTCTGACATTTCACGTCACTCTGGCATATCACACAAGCACACTCTGGCATGTCACGTCACACCGCCACACTCTGGGTCACACCACCACACTCTGGGTCACACCACCATACTCTGCCATGTCATATCACACCGCCACACTCTTGCATGTCACATCACACTACCTCAATATGGCATGTGACGTCACACCACCACACTCTGGCATGTCACGTTACATAATCATACTCCAGCATGTCACGTCACACCACCACACTCTGGGTCACACCACCAAACAATGGCAAGTCACGTCACACCACCATACTCTGCCATGGCACGTCACAATGGCCCACTTTGGCATGTCACGCCACACCACTAAACTCTGCGACGTAATGTCACAACACCACAACCTAGGAATGTCACGTGACACCCCCACACTGTGGCATGTCACGTCACACCTCCACATTCTACCATGTCATGTCACACCACCACACTCTTGCATGTCACGTCACACCACCACACTCTGTCATGTCACATCACACCAGAACACTCTGGCATGTCATGTCACTCTGGCATGTCACACAAACACACTCTGGCATGTCACGTCACACCACCACACCCTGGCATGTCACGACACAGCAGCACACTATTGCATGTCACGTTACACCGCACACTCTGACAAGTCAAGTCACACCACCACACTTTACCATGTCAAGTCACACCAGCACACTTTGGCATGTCATGTCACACCACCACACACTGCCATGTCACATCACACCACCACACCACACTCTGCCATGTCACATCACACCACCACACCACACTCTGCCATGTCACGTCACACCAGCACACTCTGACATTTCACGTCACTCTGGCATATCACACAAGCACACTCTGGCATGTCACGTCACACCGCCACACTCTGGGTCACACCACCACACTCTGGGTCACACCACCATACTCTGCCATGTCATATCACACCGCCACACTCTTGCGTGTCACATCACACTACCACACTATGGCATGTGATGTCACATCACCACACTCTGGCATATCACGTTACATAATCATACTCCAGCATGTCACGTCACACCACCACACTCTGGGTCACACCACCAAACAATGGCAAGTCACGTCACACCACCATACTCTGCCATGGCACGTCACAATGGCCCACTTTGGCATGTCACGCCACACCACTAAACTCTGCGACGTAATGTCACAACACCACAACCTAGGAATGTCACGTGACACCAGCACACTCTGGCATGTCATGTCACTCTGGCATGTCACACAAACACACTCTGGCATGTCACGTCACACCACCACACCCTGGCATGTCACGACACAGCAGCACACTCTTGCATGTCACGTTACACCGCACACTCTGACAAGTCAAGTCACACCACCACACTTTACCATGTCAAGTCACACCAGCACACTTTGGCATGTCATGTCACACCACCACACACTGCCATGTCACATCACACCACCACACCACACTCTGTCATGTCACATCACACCAGCACACTCTGGCATTTCACGTCACTCTGGCATGTCACACAAGCACACTCTGGCATGTCAAGTCACACCGCCACACTCTGGGTCACACCACCACACTCTGGGTCACACCACCATACTCTGCCATGTCATATCACACCGCCACACTCTTGCATGTCACATCACACTACCACACTATGGCATGTGACGTCACACCACCACACTCTGGCATGTCACGTTACATAATCATACTCCAGCATGTCACGTCACACCACCACACTCTGGGTCACACCACCAAACAATGGCAAGTCACGTCACACCACCATACTCTGCCATGGCACGTCACAATGGCCCACTTTGGCATGTCACGCCACACCACTAAACTCGGCGACTTAATGTCACAACACCACAACCTAGGAATGTCACGTGACACCTCCACACTGTGGCATGTCACGTCACACCTCCACATTCTACCATGTCATGTCACACCACCACACTCTTGCATGTCAAGTCACACCACCACACTCTGTCATGTCACATCACACCAGCACACTCTGGCATGTCATGTCACTCTGGCATGTCACACCACCACACTCTGGCATGTCACGTCACACCACCACACCCTGGCATGTCACGACACAGCAGCACACTCTTGCATGTCACGTTACACCGCACACTCTGACAAGTCAAGTCACACCACCACACTTTACCATGTCAAGTCACACCAGCACACTTTGGCATGTCATGTCACACCACCACACACTGCCATGTCACATCACACCACCACACCACACTCTGTCATGTCACATCACACCAGCACACTCTGGCATTTCACGTCACTCTGGCATGTCACACAAACACACTCTGGCATGTCAAGTCACACCACCACACTCTGTCATGTCACATCACACCAGCACACTCTGGCATGTCATTTCACTCTGGCATGTCACACAAACACACTCTGGCATGTCAAGTCTCACCACCACACCCTGGCATGTCACGACACCGCAGCACACTCTTGCATGTCACGTTACACCGCACACTCTGACACGTCAAGTCACAGCACCACACTTTACCATGTCAAGTCACACCAGCACACTCTAGCATGTCACGTCACACCACCACACTCTGGTTCACACCACCATACTCTGCCATATCGTATCACACCACCACACTCTTGCATGTCACGTCACACCAGCACACTCTGGCATGTCATGTCACTCTGGCATGTCACACAAACACACTCTGGCATGTCACGTCACACCACCACACCCTGGCATGTCACGACACAGCAGCACACTCTTGCATGTCACGTTACACCGCACACTCTGACAAGTCAAGTCACACCACCACACTTTACCATGTCAAGTCACACCAGCACACTTTGGCATGTCATGTCACACCACCACACACTGCCATGTCACATCACACCACCACACGTCACGCTGGCATGTCACACAAGCACACTCTGGCATGTCACGTCACACCACAACACTCTGGCATGTCAGGTCACAACACCACACTCTGCCATTTCACATCACACCACCACACCACACTCTGTCATGTCACATCACACCAGCACACTCTGGTATGTCACGTCACTCTGGCATGTCACACCACCACACTCTGGCATATCACGTTACACCACCAGATTCTGTCATGTCACAACACACCACCACACTCTGGTATGTTTTGTCACACCACCACACTGAGGCATATCTCATCACACCACCACACTCTGGGTCACACCACCAAACAACAGCAAGTCACGTAGCAAGTCCACACTCTGGCATGTTGAGTCACACCACCACATCACACCACCACACCACACTCGGTCATGTCACATCACACTAGCACACTCTGGCATTTCACGTCGCTCTGGCATTTCACACGACCACACTACTGCATGTCACGTCACACCACCACACTCTGCCATGTCACGTCACACTGGCACACCTTGGTATGTCACACCACACCACCAAACTCTGCAATGTCATGTCACAACACCACACCCTGGAATGTCACGTCACACCACCACACTGTGGCATGTCACATCACACCACCACACTCTGGGTCACACCACCAAACAACGGCAAGTCACCTCACAAGACCACACTCTGGCATGTCGAGTCACACCACCACACTCTGCCATATCACGTCACACCGGCACACTTTGGCATGTCGCGCCACACCACCAAACTCTGCAATGTCATGTCACAACACCACACAAAAATGGAATTAAAGGAGCTCATAAAAACGCTGTATGGAAGAGAATAATGGAGGCAGTCAACAGCGTTGCCAGAGGAACGGACTCCGGTTGAGGTGACGCAGACGCACTCGCGTCAGAGCCAGAGCAGAAAGGTAACTAACAACCCCCTTTTGCTTGCATTGTAAAATCTATCACATTCTGACTGTCTACATTTCTTATACATAATTAGGCTTACACATGTAACATGGGTATACATTTTTATTGTATTTTTAAAAGTTTCAGAGCCAGGCACCAGCATCACGTCGGCGAGGTCTCCTCCTCAGAGCGTGTGCCCTCTGGCCCCGGTGCTGCGCCAAGACCAAACATCATCACGGCAGAGGTCCTGGACAGACAAACAGTAATGTGCAGTTTATTGGCCTCAGTTGTCGGCGCGCTTGAGGCAATAAATAACACATTTCAAGAAATTAATGAAACTCTAAAAAAGCCTTAATAAAGAGTTGTTGTCCATTTTCTGTGTTTATTATGCCTTTAGCCAATTCCACCAATACTTCACATTACTGATTAAATACTGCAGAGCATTTGCAAGAGTTTAAGGCAGGGGTTCTCAACCTTTTGCAAGCTGGGCCCCCCCAAAGCTGGTTCATCGCAGTTGGCGCCCCCACCCACCCACCCACACACACACACACACACACACACACACACACACACACACACAACACACACACACACACACAGACGCCGACAGGGGCCCATGAAGGAAGAAGAAGGAAAAAAACGAAAGAAAAAAAAAACAGCTGTCCAGAATTGCCACAGGCCCTGTTTTGGTGAATGATTTATCTGGGGGCGGGTCGGTAAGGTAACGCTGAGTGGCCTTGATGCCTGTCAGTCATGATGAGTCTCGTCTCGTCACCTCTTTGATGTGTCTGCAGTTGAGCACTGTGATGCGTGTCTCTCTCCCCGGCCGGGAGAGTTATCGTACCGTAAAATACCAAATAATAGTCGGGGCATTCATTTGTTTCAATCACTGAACATACCAGGCGGCAATTTGGGACAGACATTTAATTCATTCCTCACAAAAATCCGGGATGAAAATGTCACAAACTTCTCCAGCTTCTCGGTGAATTCTCTGGCATCCTTCTGCAAGTGAAGTTGTTGCGGCGGAGGAAACGATACAGCCAACCAGCACTCGCTGCAAACTCCTCATCTCTGCTGTCACTCACGGTGGCGGACATTTGTTTCTCCATCGTCCTGATCATTTTGCGGGACACTCTCTCGTGGCGTGCCCGTTTGCTGATAACTCATTCCCGCATGTTTATCTCAGGCTCCTCGCTAACCTTCTTCCTCCCTCCACCAGGCAGCCTGGTCCTGTTGCTGTCCTCCTCAGACAGATGCTGAAGCTCAGTTTGATTTTTCCGCCAGTCTCTCACTCTCTTGGGGTCGACAGAGAAACTTCTAGCGGCTGCTTCTCCCGAGTTTTCCTCTGCATATTTTACGACAGAAAGTTTGAATTTCAAGTCGTACTTTTTATTTTTTGCTGCACCGGAGCCATGGCGATCATCAATGTGATACTGACTGACAGGAAGCAAGCACAATATGTGAAGAAGGCGAAGAAGAAAAATGTGCAGTGTCAGTGGTCACGTCTTCTTCCTTGATTTAAAAATAATAATAATAATAATAATAATAATAATAATAATAATTTATTTATTTGGTTATTTATCAAAATATACATCTGCACCCAGTGTTTAAAGGGACCCTGCGGTTAATTGAAACCCGGCTATTATTTGGTAATATACGGTACATTTACACCCCGCTCTGTACGCCAGGGCGGGGACGGCGGCGGCCATGCGCATCCTGGACGCGGAGTGCTGTGTGTCTCCTCTCTGCTCTGACTGCAGGCTGGACTGCTGCGCGAGGCTACTGAGAGACTGACCGCCTGTGAGTGCTTTTGGACGGGGGAGGGACTCACGGCAGCACCCGCTGCTCGTTGAGCACGGTAACTGCAGAGTGATACGTGCTTTCGAGTCAGAGTCTCCAAACACCACAAAAGTCTCCAATAACACCAGTAAAAGATAGATTTGTCGGTGGTCGGGGGGCGAGCCCCACCGGTTGAGAACCACTGCTCTAATCTATTGTCACTCACTTACCTTTCATAATTTCTAGGTTACACGAAGACTACAGCAACTTCCTGAGCCACCATCATGAATGGTGGACCCTCCTGGCCTGTAACCTGCCTGCCTGAATGTATCTGCACTGCAGAATGCACTGAACATTTATCAGACAGACTATGGACCTGTACGTCTGAGGGGAATAGTGCAGTAAGCTTTTAGTCACATAAATACTATTCATTTATCGCAAAAGTGTTATGATGAAAAGTACATAACTGCTTCCTCTATCTTACATTGCTTATAGTTTATTATCTTTTACTTATTAACATGAAAATTACATATCAAACAATCAAAACACAAAACACAGTTAGGAAAGATGTTTTATTGTAAGAAACATTTGTAAACATGTGTTGACATGAATGAGATAATAATAACAAGAAGAAGAAAATAAATATCTGAAGTGAAACAGTTTGACTTTATATATTAACTTCAATATCAATATGAAAATAATAACAAAGAAAGTATCTAGTTGCCATGGGGTGTAAACATTCAGTGCTGACTTTATATTGAATTGTGTTCAGCCAATATAGCCTACAGAAGCTTTGTAAACTGGTGCTGGGGCTCTCTGGGTTGGAGAGCGAGAGTTGTGCTTCCTGTCTGTGTGGTCTGAGAGATCTTCAGGGATTATTAGTTTCAGCACCTCGTTCACATATGGGGCAGGGTCCTGGAAAACCTTCTCGAAGATCAGGTCCAACAGTGCATCACCGCAGTCTGCAGTGCAATAAACAAAAATGTATGTTTACAGGAAAATTGCAGTAAAACCAAAAAGCCTTGTGCTGCAGTGTTGTAAAGTTTCTCTTATTTCTCCTAATTACTTCTTATTTATACATTCTTCTTATTATTTATTTTGAAAACTAGTGTTGCACGGTAAACCAATACTAGAAAGGTACCGCGGTACCCAGCCGTTGAAAACAATACTTTTTCACGTTTTATTAGTATCAGTACTTTATGAACTTTATGCGACAGCGCGGCAGCGTGTCTGTGTGCAGCTTCTCTTTGCTTCCTCACTGCCTGCAGACAGAGTGGGCGTGGTTTCACAGTGACAGACAGTCACAGAGCAGAGCGACACATACGTGTTGGCTCTCTTGGTACGGATTTAAAGCATCATTCACAGACGGGCTTTGTGGTGTCCGTGGGCTTGCCCTTACTGTTGGCAACGTTAATGAAATATTCGTGCGTCTGCTTTTTCAACAAGCCTAGGACGGTCGGCAGGAGCACTCATGCCACTCTCAGCTGACAGACACGCGGACTTGTTCCAAGAGTTCAAAGAGCTGCAGGTTAGCGATAGATAACTTTAAATATCCCCTGGATGTAAGTCAAGCAAACTTTTTTCACCGTCAGAGTTGCAGGAGGCAGTCAGGGGTAAAGCTAACTGTTTAACAGTCCGATGTGGTTCCACACATCTCTGTATGCAAACATAACGTTCACACTGGTAACATGAACTTTACCATAACGTGCGCTGGTGTTGTCACAAACCTGGCTCTAGGCCATGACAAACGAAGGTAAAAGGACAACAAAAACTGGCAAGTCCATGTTTTATTGTAACTCAAAATAATCAGTAAAGAATGGGATGTGTTTCAATCAGTATTATCAGTGGTGTTCATGTGGGTGCATGTATATGGAGGTGTGATGGGTGTTGTGCAGTAAAGTAAACAAAAGGTAACAAAACCAAGAAGATGCAAATGTGGTCAGGGTCTGAGAGAGAGAGCGGCTGGCAAGACGCTGGGCCTTTTATATCCTGTGGAGCACTGAGCCCAGGTGCCTCCAATATCACAATCAGGTCCTCGCAGTCACCACTGCAGCCAGCTCCCACCTCAGAGACAACACAGGAAGTCAAAGCACACATAGACATACAGGGCCGTCACACCCTCCCCCATAAAGTCGGTGTGACCAAAGGGAACCACCGGCATTCTATAATCAACAAAGCAAAACACTTTAAATCACTCCCAATAATTGAGACTAATGAAGAAAAAAAAGAAAAAATATATATACACATGTACGCATAACCTTCCTCCTGTCCTTGGCCTACTGCTCACTCACCCATCCTCAGCAACCCTGGTACCTGGGAAGCAAATTAAGAAAAGAGGCAGAGCAAGAGTAAGTCAGTAGGAAATGGCAGTATACTGTTAACATCATGTCAGAGAAAAAATCTAAATTCAAGTCAAAGGAGCACGTGACAACGCATCTGCCATGACGTTGTCTGTTCCTTTAATATGCCGGATCTCAAGATCATAGGCCTGCAGAAACAAAGACCACCTCATAAGCCTCTGATTCGGGCATCTCAGAGACTGCAAGAATGTCAGGGGGTTGTGATCTGTATAGACCACTAGAGGCGCTCCTCCCAAATAAACCTCGAAATGCTGCAAAGCCCAGACGAGTGCCAGTGCCTCCTTCTCTATAACAGAATAGTTGGCTTGATAGCCATTAAACTTTTTTGAAAAGAAGCTAACTGGTCTCACTACCCCTGCATCATCCTCCTGCAGCAAGACCGCACCTGCTCCCACCTGGCTGGCATCTACCTGGACCAAAAACGCCCGATCAAAACGTGGAGCTGCCAAAACAGGGGAAGAGCACAGTAGACATTTCACATTTTCAAAGGCTTGCCTACATTCAGGAGACCACACAAATTTTGCTTTGGTCTTAAGCAACTCGGTCAGAGGGTACACGACCGTAGAGAAGTTTCTACAAAAGCTCCTGTAATATCCGACTAGGCCCAAAAACCGCTGGAGCTCCTGTTTTGTTGTAGGCGGGGGATAATTTGCAACTGCCACAACCTTAGCCTGGACTGGAGCCACACAGCCCTGCCCCACTTCACGGCCCAAATAAGTGACGGTTGCCCTAGCAAATTGACACTTGGCGAGGTTGATGGTGAGCCGCGCCTCAGCCAGCCGCTCAAACAGTGCACGGATGTGCTCAAGGTGAGAGTGCCATGTGTCACTGTAAATTATCAAATCATCTAGATAAACTGCACAGCCCTCTAACCCTGCCACAATCCGATTCATCAGGCGCTGGAACGTCGCTGGAGCATTTCTTAACCCAAATGGCATCACCGTATAGGAATACAGACCTGCTGGCGTGATGAACGCAGCAATCTTCTGTGCGCGCACAGACAGCGGCACCTGCCAATATCCCTTGAGCTAGGGCTGGGCGATATATCGATATAAAACATATATCGATATATTTTTTAAATGTGATATGGAATTAGACCCTATCGCGTATATCGATATAGTTAAAATTTGCGCTGTGATCCTTGCTCCGGGCAAGCCGCTGACCCGGAGCTCTCTGCACTGCTCCCCCCGCCCCTCCTCCTTCATGCACAGAGAGGGGAGGGGCACTCCGGCACTCTTCAACAAACTATTGTTGCCCCGCACTTCGACCTTGATGCCCCATGAAAAAAAAATCATTGTACGGCCACAGTGGCCTCTGTGCCCCTGGCCCGGTGAGTGACCGCATTTACCTTTCTAAAATCTGTGCAAAACCTAGGTGTTTTATCCGGCTTTGGCACCAGAATACATGGAGAGGCCTAACTTGACGCAGAAGGCACAGCAATATCGTTTTGGAGCATATAATCTATTTCCGCATCCAGGTATCTACGCTTCTCAGGTGACATGCGATAGAACCGCTGTTTACTAGGCTGTGCATCTCCCACGTCAATATCATGCTCTATCCACTGTGTACGAGAAGGGATATCGGCAAACAAACAAGGATATTTCAGCACCAACTCAGATAACTCACTACGTCCCAACTCTGGCAAGTGAGACAACAATTTGTCCAAATTACTTGATGCTTCAGAGTTTTTTAGACGACCATATAGCAAACTGTCATCAGGCTCCGGCACACCATCTTCATGCGTAATGGACACTGAACTTACGACCAGAGCAGGGCTGACGGCATCTTTAATATCCTGCTCTGAATCAGAAGTGGGGCAGGCTTGATACCCTGGTTCGGTTTTCCTGTTAATTGACACACATGACATGTTTTAATATACAAAGCAACGTCCCTTTTTACGCGCGGCCAAAAAAAATGCTTTAAGACATTCAAATAGGTTTTTCTCACGCCAAAGTGTCCACTTTCATCATGGGCCACTTTTAAAACCTGTGGACGGAATTTAACTGGCACCACGACCTGAAAAACAGCCTCCCCCACATTGTCATAACCCAGAGCGACCCATTTCCTCAACAACACCCCATTCTGCAAAAAGTAGCCACTAACAGCACTGCTAAGTTCAGACGCAGACAAAACACGGTCATACATTTCATTTAATGAGGAGTCACTCCGCTGCTCCTGCACCAGCTCACTTTGTGACACCGACAATGGAAAATCAGACAGGGACAAAACCATGTCCGCTTTATCACATTCCACATCTGCCAAAGCCACCGGTCCAGCTCTACCCCCTGCGCGGATAACCACACAGGCTGAAAGAACATCATGTAACCCATCAGAGCCTCTGTTAGGCTGACCGTCAACCGGTGAGAGTTTAACCACAGGTGAGTGAGGAGTGTCAGCCCAGACCCGACCACCAGCCAAGCCATTTCCCAAAATAAAATGCACCCATTCAATAGGCAGGGCCGACCGCACCCCGACAGAAACTTCACCCTGCACAAGCTCACAGCTCAAGATCATTTTGTGCAAAGGAATAGACAAGACAGTTAAGCCCATCCCTCGACTGAGAATACAATCACCAGTGTCAGTCTCTTTCGACAAAGGCAACACATAGTCCACAATGTAAGAGTCATAGGCCCCTGTATCCCGCAGGATTTTTATCGGGACTTTAACATCACTGCCAACCAGAGAAACAAAACCATCCCGAATAAAAGGCGCATATGCAGCCAACACACCAGCCTCACAAGAAACAGAAGGAATAAGGGACAGCAGCTCGGAGGCACCGGCAACTTTTATGCATAAACAGCTGAACCAACACCGAAATCCCAAAACAGGCCCGACAAGACACTGCAAAATTTCTCTGTGCGCATCGGAGAATTAATCCCCCATCGGTTTGGAGTTTCCCCGCTATCTAATCACCCAGTTTCCCTAGCTAAGCTCCCCCCTAGTCTTCATGCGGCTACTTGTGGTGGGTATTTATGTACTAAAGCCCGATGGATCAGTCGGGCGACTAGCACGCTAGTAACCCTCCCGAAAACCACGGATGTACTCCCAAGCAATGTAGTTTGTATTATTAGAAAATGGTCTGATTAGAGCACAGACCTCCACCAGGTCTGGGCCATTTGTGTTGTACTTTAGTGCATTAATGTAGTTTGCAGGATAATAATCCAGGGTTTGAACTTTATCAACATGAAATGCAAATTGCAAATTTCCCCTTTGTAGGACGAATAAAGTATTATCTTATTTTATGAACTGCCAGACTTAGAGTTAATGTCATTTATGTTCATTATTTTTATGCTGAATAAAATTGTAGTTAATGTGCTGTTATTTTTTTTCTACTACAAGCACTGAGCTTTTAATGGAAAATCAGGTTGACACCTGACACTTGTCTTCTTGGATACAGAAGCTATAAAGCTCAGCAGCTTTTACAAAATATATAGCCTATTTTTATTTTGACTTTTGAAGTGTTTTAATTAATAAAAAAGTATCAGTATCGAGATATTTTTAGTGGGTATCGTACTGAAGTCATAATTTTGGTATCGTAACAACACTATATGGGACTTTTAAGCAAAAACCAAAATAAGCTAACTCCCTGTATCTTGTACCTTAAAACGGTTTCTGGCAATAAAACCTTTTGAAGGGATGACTGTTAGTGTAGTTACTAACTGTTCATAGCCCACATGTAATAGCTCAGCAAGTAAACCAGTTTGTTAAAATTAGCATGTTAGCACTTGCTAGCCAACTTCACAATTAGCTTAACTTCACTAATTAGCAAATTAACATTACCTTTCAATACTGCGACTGTTGTAGGATCCATACCTGAAAAAGCACTTCCATCTTCATCCATGGCGTTGCGACTTTAGAGGACTTAAACGGCCTAAACTTCAGACAGCATGATGTAAGACAGCTAAAGCGCTAGGCAGCAACTGCAACTGAACTGACCGCTGACTGACAGTGTTGCCAGATCAGATTGACAGTTTCCAGCCCAGTCACATCTTAGAACCCGCCCAATCCAATAAAAACCAGCCCAAACCACGAAGTTGTCAGACACCCTTGTGTGTGTGTGTGTGTGTGTGTGGGGGGGGGGGGGGGGAGACGCTCCTCGGCGTTAAGCCTGGTTTATGCTTCTGCGGCGCGGCGACGGCGTAGCTACGTCGTCGACCCTACGCCGTCATTGAGCATTCATAGTTCTGCGTTGAGGGGACGCGTTGTTCCGCCAAGCGGCTAGGGGGGTGTGGCTGTGTCTTTGTTTGGTTTCGGGGGGTTCATATCGGATTCCTTGGTTTTCTTCCGGTCAGACAGTAAACAATGGCAACTGAGATGGAGTGGGTGTTTTTGGAGATAGAGCTCGTGGATATTGAACAACAAATGCGGTGGCGGTGTTGTTATACTGTTGACCGGAAAAAGCAACTGCCGGAAATCACATTCTGAGCGGACCAATCACAGTCCTTACCGTTCGCGTCTCGACGCGTCGACGTGACGCGTAGTCAGGATTTTTTGGAGGTGCACGTCAGGCTACGGCGTAGGGTCCGCGTAGGGGTCTGCGTCGACGACGTAGCTACGCCGTCGCAGCGACGCAGAAGCATAAATCAGGCTTTAGCCGGGGTGTGGGGTTGTCGTTTTTTTTTTTATTTAACTTGCTCCTCCGGCGCATGGGCTCCCGCAGTTCAGAGTGCTGTTTTCACAATATTAAAAACTCGTTATACTCCCATAGAGGCCATTATAAATCATAATTTAAAAAAGATTAATTCACAGAGCTCCCCTATTTTGCTAGATAATGTAGTTAAGTACATCAATAATATATCGTTTCAGGTACTTCCCCCCCCATCATTTTCAGAGACTGCAGATGAAACTCTAATTGTGCATATGTTGTGAATATATATTTTTTTAAATTTCAAAATGATATGGCAGTGCGTTATCTGCGTTGTTTTCATCAGTTTTTTGCTGAAATCAGGAGCCAAAATCCTCCTCAATCCCTAATACAGATTGTGCAGATAGTGTTTGCACCTATTCTTACCATTACAACTGTTTCTAGATTGAAGTCACTAATTAAAAATCATATGAAGCATTGGAAGAAGCTTTTCCCAGAATGCAATATTACACCTTAACAGCATTATCTGATACATTTGCCATCACAGATTAAATCATTGGGTCCAATGGTTAGACATATGTGTATGCGGTTTGAATCTAAACATTGCCTCTTTAAACAATGGGCTTTGAAGCTCAATTTTAGAAACATTTGCAAGTCTTTGATAAATCAGAACCAGATATATGAAAACTGCCAAAATGTTGACCCTTCATTACACCCAATATTTTCAAATGAAAGGGAGATGGGACCTGTATCTGAGATTAAAGATCTACAGTATTTACAAGGAAAACTGAGAGACTTCCTAGGTTATGATGAAGTAAACCACGCTGTATCAGTCAAATGGCTTATGATCAATGGCAATAAATACATAACTCAGAAGTCAATGATCCTTGCCAAAGTGATGAATGGTAATATGCCAGAATTTGGACTGGTGAAAAACATATATCTTGTTGATTCTAGTCTTTATTGTTTGGAATACCAACCATTTCAAACTATGCACTTTGATAGAAATGTCATGGCATATGTAGTTGAGGTACCACACCTTGCGCAGGCTACTGAGTTAGTCGATGCTGAAAAGCTGGTGGATTTTACATCGTATTACACAACTAGCAGCAAGAGCCAAACTTTTGTACAGGTAAAATACCATCTTGGGGATGTAATAGAGTTGTACAGAAAATAACTCATGGTGTGTTCCCCAGATATGGTATGACAAGCTTTAGTGGCCTTGTAATTTGACCTTGGGAGATCAAATTAAGGAAGGTCTGTAGCAAATGAAAACATACAATACAGTGATTTATCTGAATGTATAACGAGAAACTAGTTCGACTTGAAAGTGGTTAAAATGTTACATGTTAAATGTTTAAATATAAAGTGTCAATTCACAGAACTGTGCCAACCGTTATAGTATATGACTACATATTGTTTCACTGATAATAAAACAATTGATTCAAGCATGTACTTACTCAGACTTGGTCATACAATCTCAGTAACAAGCTGTAAATATCTTATTGAGATAATTAAGGACCGAAACACTTAAAACAAGTGAAAAAGTCACTGCACAAGGATAGATAGATAGATAGATAGATAGATAGATAGATAGATAGATAGATAGATAGATAGATTTACTTTAATGATGTTAGGACTTGGCAAAAATGAGGACTCAGTTGCAGACAGAGAACGATTAACACAGGCTTTTATTCTGAAACTCTTGGTACTCTCTTCAGACAGAGTGATAACTCAATGGCTATAAACTCTAGACTCGTCTGCACAGACGAGGAACAGACAAACAAAACAAACGTGGCTCAAGGCAAAAAACAATAAACAGAAAATCGCTCCCGAGGGAGGAAAGGGCAAATAGGCAATATCTACAATGATCTAAATAACACCAATCGATGAAAAGTTACACAAAAGAAAATTGCTCACGAGGAGGAGATGACAAAAGGCTATAAACAGAAACTACACTACACAGAGTTAAGAAAACTACAAATCAAAACGCTCCAAGAGGAGGAAAAAGCAAAGCACTATGAAATTAAACAGGCTTCTCAAAAGGAACAAGCTGACCAAAACTTTAGCAAGACAAAAATCACTCTTCTTCAGAGGGGTACAAAGAAAACAGAAATTCAAGCAAGGCAATACTTAAAGACTTGACAAGACTGTGGAAGACGGCTGGAGGTACACGATGAGACGATATACTCTGGCAACAAGACAGGGGAAGACGAGGACTATATACACATGAGGGAGGGTGACACAGGTGGACACAATCAGGGAATCAGGGGAGACATCAGACCGGTGACACAGGAGGAAGAGCAAGTGACCTGAAACGAGAGGAGGATTAGATTTTCAACATAAAACAGGAAGTTTGCCAGACAAAACCCCAAAACAGGACATCCTTCACCGCGGTGTGACAAATGATCCCAAACTGGGAAATTATTTTGTTACAGCAGTAGTGGGTCTGCAAATAAAACACTTTGTACATAACATAAATAGAAGCCAATATATACATAGTGTATATATACAGTGCACAGTGTGCTATAAACAATAAACAATAATAATATATACAACAAAACAAAATATGCAAAATATACTATAACAATAATAATATATACAACAAAACAGTAGAGAGACCAGAGTTCTCCCTCAGGCAGAGGTAAGAGAGTTGTTGTATAAAGTGATGGCTTGTGGCAGGAAAGATCTCCTGTATCTATTGCTACGACAGCGAAGCTGAAGCAGCCTTCCGGAGAAGGTGCTCCGCTGTCTGACCAGTGTGAGTTGGAGAGGGTGGAGAGGATTATCCATGATGGATAACAGTTTTTTCAGTGTCCTCCTCTTCACCACAGCCCCCAGAGTGTCCTGTTTGCAGCCAATCACAGAGCCAGCCTTCCTGATCAGTTTGTTGAGTCTGTTGGTGTCGCTGGCTCCGTTGCTGCTTCCCTAACAAACCACAGCAAAGAAAAGTACACTGGCCACCACAGACTGATAAAAGATCTCCAACATCTTGCTGCACACGTTGAAGGATCTCAGCTTCCTCAGGAAGTAAAGTCTGCTCATCCCCTTCTTGTACACAGCTTCAGTGTTAGATCTCCAGTCCAGTCTGTGGTTGATGGTAACACCCAGGTCCTTGTAATCCTCCACCGCCTCCACATCCTTTCCCAGAATGCGCAGTGGTTGGAAAGCCGTCTTCCTCTTCTTCCTGAAATCTATCACCATCTCTCTGGTCTTGCTGATGTTTAGCCGCAGGTGATTCTGTCCAGTCCACTCCACAAAGTTGTCCACCAGTGCCCTGTACTCCTCCTCCTGTCCCTCACTTATACACCCAACAACAGCTGAGTCGTCAGAAAACCTTTGCAGGTGACACGACGCAGTGTTGTACTGAAAATCAGTGTATAAGGTGAACAGGAAAGGAGACAGTACAGTCCCCTGTGGAGCTCCTGTATCACTAACCACCACATCAGACAGAACACTGCCCATACAGACAAACTGTGGCCTGCCTGTCAGGTAGACAGTAATCCAGGAGATCATTGTGTCGTCTACACCCATCACCCGCAGCTTCTCCCCCAGTAGCAGTGGCTGAATGGTGTTAAAAGCACTAGAGAAATCAAAGAATGTGATTCTCACAGTACCTCCTCCACCATCCAGGTGCGAATGGGCTCGTTGCAGCAGGTAGATGACAGCGTCATCAACTCCTAAGTGGGGCTGATAAGCAAATTGCAGAGGGTCTAGCAGGGCTCTCACCTGCGGCCTCAGGTTGGCCAAAACCAGTCTCTCCAGCACCTTCATGACGTAAGATGTGAGGGCCACTGGTCGATAGCCATTGAGGTCTGATGGTGTACACTTCTTTGAAACAGGAACCAGGCAGGACGTCTTCCAAAGCACTGGTATTCTCTCCTGATCCAGGCTCAGGTTGTAGAGGTGTTGTAGGACAGGAGACAGCTGGCTGGCACATGTCTTCAGGATCCTGGGGCTGATACCGTCAGGGCCTGCAGCCTTCTGCTGATGGAGTCTCTCCAGCTGTCTCCTAACCTGGCCTGCAGTCACAGTCATGCGGGGGAGGCTGCTGGTGTCTTCAGTGGAGGACGAGGAGGTGGAGGAGGACGTGAAGGTGGAGGAGGTGGAGGAGGAGGAGAGGTGCTGCACAGGAGAGCTCACAGCAGGGGAGTGAGGTGGGAGGGGAGGAAGCATTTGGGGCAGTGAGGGTGTGTGGGGGTCTGGAGGTGTCAGGGAGATGACAGAAGGCTGTGAGCTGAACCTATTGAAGAATCTGTTCAGCTCGTTTACCCTCTCCAGGCTTCCCAATGACTGTCTGCCGCTCACCTTACACCCAGTGATCTGCTTCATACCAGTCCACACATCCCTCACATTGTTCTGCTGGAGTTTGGCCTCCAGCTTCCTCCTGTAGGTGTCTTTACATGCCCTCAGCATATCCCTGAGTTCATGCTGCACTCTCCTCAGTTCTTCCCTGTCTCCAGACCTGAACGCCCTCTTCTTCTTGTTAAGAAGAGCTTTCAGGTCATTGGTGATCCACGGCTTATTATTAGGGAAGCAGCGTACAGTCCGGGTTGGCATGGTGGTGTGTTCACAGAACCTGATGTATTCTGTGATGCAGTTGGTCATGCTGTCGAGATCCTCTCAATGTGGCTCAACAAGTGCATCCCAGTCTGTCAACTCAAAGCAGTCCTGTAGTGCGTCAGCAGCCTCCTGTGTCCACCTCCTCACGCTCCTAGTGTGGACAGGCTGCCGCTGAACAAGAGGGACATACTTGGGGGTCAGCAGGACCAGGTTGTGGTCAGATCTTCCAAGAGGGGGGAGGGCTGTGGGACTGTATGCATCCTTAGCATTTGCATACAACAGATCCAGTGTGTTACAGTCTCTGGTGGGGCAGTCAACATACTGGTGAAATGTTGGGAGGGTTTTGTCCAGTGAGACGTGATTAAAATCCCCAGTGATGACAATAAATGCATTAGGATGCTGTGTCTGTATCTAGGCAACAGCAGAGTGGATGACGTCACAGGCCAGCGCTGCATCAGCTGAAGGAGGAACGTACACACCGATAATGACGGCGGATGTGAATTCCCGGGGCAAATAATAAGGCCTCATCCCCACAGTCAGCAGTTCAATGTCCGGGGTACAGAGACGTTTCTTCACATGAACATGTCCGGGATTACACCACCTCTCACTCACATACAGTGCAATCCCTCCTCCTTTCTTGTTTCCGCTGCTTGTCACGTCCCTGTCCGCCCGAACAGTACTGAAGCCGGGAATCGCCACGCTGTAGTCCGGGATGTGTGAGTGAAGCCATGTCTCCGTGAAACACAACACACTGCACTCACGATATTCCCTCTGAGCCTTTATCAGCGCAGCGAGCTCGTCTGTCTTGTTCCCCAGAGACCTCACGTTCCCCATGACGATCGCTGGTACAGCCAGTCTGTGTCTCTTCTTCTTCACCCTCCGTTTCACTCCGGCTCTGCAGCCACGGCGTCTCCTCCACAGCTCCTTCAGGACCTCAGGCCTGGCTCCGGGCAGAAGTGCAGGTTCACACAGCGCAATCAGCTGGTCGCGTGTGTAAACAAAGCGCTCAATGATATGCTCCTGACCCTCCGTTGCTAGGGTTAGCAAAAGAATCACAAAAAAAGTGCCGTAAATGTTTAAAAAAAAGAAAAAAAGAAAGGTGTTTGTCTTCTCTCAGTCTCTGGAGAAGAGTTGCCAAAGTTCAACAAAATCAGGACAGAAATACAACAAAAACTACTAAAAAACTTGAAAACCAACGGAAGCTGCTGTCACAGGCTGCCACCTAGTATGGCGCCACAGCAACCGCCTAGAAGAACTATCTTATCAGGCAAAAAAGAAGCATATGTCACCTTGATCTAAGATATTTCATCTTACTTAGATTTCAGTTTTTGCAGTGTACTATAAATGAGCCAGATTGGTCAAAAAACATGGCTGCCACAGACCAATGTATTTTCGTAATGGGCGGGGCTTAGAAATGATCATATTTCCATAATGGCCATAATTCCAACACCCTTTGCCGTATCATCACAAAACTTGGTGGGTAGGTTCACAACTGTACTGGGAATCGGCCTACCAAAGCATGTTGAGCTCAACCTATAGGGGGCGCTATAAATGCTACACATGCATATCTCAGAGACCTTTTGATGGAATTTCAACAAATTTGGTATGCATGCTCTAGGGGCGAGTATTAATTAATATCTTCAGTGCCATGTTGATAGGTGAAAGTGGGCGTGGCCTATTCATCAATAACCATCATTGTTTGCGTTTTATCAATTAATGGCGAGCTGCAAGGACCCAGAGACACGAAACTTGGTAGGTTGAGTATAAATGATTTCAGAATGCTGCTCCGAAAATTTAATCTCAATCTGTCAGATGGGGGCGCTATAACATAGGGTGTAAACTTTGAAAGGTTCTCCCCGCCAAGCCATAAGTGCTATTGAGTTAAAATCTTGCATTTACGTCCTCCTGATAGTCCTCTACAAAAAGCCTCTTGCACCACGAAAGCCGCTATTACAGATTTGTTGCTAATTTGCATAACGTTAAAAACAGTAAAATGAATAGAACTTTTGAAAGATTGACTCTATCAACACCAAATTTGGTTTACGGCTTCGGGGGATGAAAAGACAAATTTCTGAGCCACATTGGTCAAAAAACATGGCTGCAAGGGACCCATGTATTTTTGCAATGGGCGGGGCTTAGAAATGATTGGTCATAACTCCCACACCCTTTGTCCTATCATCACAAAACTTGGTGGGTAGGTTCACAACCGCACTGGGCATCTGCCTACCAAAGCATGTTGAGCTCTACCTATGGGGGGCGCTATTAATGCCATTAGCATGTAGCTGAAGACTCAATTTGGCTATGTGTTGTACAGATCTTTGAGGAACACAGCCGCCGATATCATTGACTGCGAGGGATGAGGGTCAGGGTGACCGGTTTGGGCCGAAAGAGGTTAGAACCTGCAGATTGCCGCTTGCGGCTATATTTTATAACTTGTTATTAGTGTTGTCACGATACCAAAATTATGACTTCGGTTAGATACCTGCTAAAAATATCTCGATACCGATACTGAAACGATACCATGGCGGAAAACTAGAACATCATCAGAAGTAATGGAATAAAATATCAGATGACAGAATGTGGAACTTAAAATGATTTATTTCTTTTTATTAATTAAAACACTTCAAAAGTCAAAATAAAAAAATATATTTTGTAAAAGCTGCTGAGCTTTATAGCTTCTGTATCCAAGAAGACAAGTGTCAGGTGTCAACCTGATTTTCCATTAAAAGCTCAGTGCTTGTAGTAGAAAAAAAATAACAGCACATAAACTACAATTTTATTCAGCATAAAAATAATGAACATAAATGACATTAACTCTAAGTCTGGCAATTCATAAAATAAGATAATACTTTATTCGTCCCACAAAGGGGAAATTTGCAATTTGCATTTCATGTTGTTAAAGTTTAAACCCTGGATTATTATCCTGCAAACTACATAAATGCACTAAAGTACACCACAAATGGCCCAGACCTGGTGGAGGTCTGTGCTCTAATCAGACCATTTTCTAATAATATAAATTACAATATATATTATAAATTATTGACAAAAATGCACATGCTATGATTATATTACTAGTACTGATTGACTTAAAAACGATCATTTATAAGTGGTGTTGTTGATCAGCATACTTGTGAACACCAGCGCACGTTATGGTAAAGTTCATGCTACCAGTGTGAACGTTATGTTTGCATACAGAGATGTGTGGAACCACATCGGACCGTTAAACAGTTAGCTTTACCCCTGACTGCCTCCTGCAGCTCTGACGGTGAAAAAAGTTCGCTTGACTTCCATCCGGGGGATATTTAAAGTTATCTATCGCTAACCTGCAGCTCTTCGAACTCTTTGAACAAGTCCGCGTGTCTGTCAGCTGAGAGTGGCATGAAAAAGCAGACGCACGAATATTTTGTTAACGTTGCCAACAGTAAGGGCAAGCCCACGGACACCACAAAGCCCGTCTGTAAATGATGCTTTAAATCCGTACCAAGAGAGCCAACACGTCTGTGTCGCTCTGCTCTGTGACTGTCTGTCACTGTGAAACCATGCCCACTCTGGCTGCAGGCAGTGAGGAAGCAGAGAGAAGCTGCACACAGACACGCTGCCGCGCTGTCGCATAAAGTTCATAAAGTACTGATACTAATAAAACGTGAAAAAAGTATTGTTTTCAACGGCTGGGTACCGCGGTACCTTTCTAGTATCGGTTTACCGTGCAACACTACTTGTTATTGTCATTTCAGTAACTTTATTACATTATAATTGTACTGTCTTTGAATTGTAAGGCATTACACTACTATTGCATTACTTTTAAGTTACTTTCACCAAAATTCACAACCACCAACACTGAAAACAACAGTTTTTGAAAGGGCTGGCCATACTGAACATGAATTGCAATGTTAAACTTGAAACATTTGGGGTGCACTACCTGTTTCAGTCCTATGAGAAGATTTACATGTCCTCTAGATGTGATTAAACATGCATGATGCATGGACAGGTCCCACCTTCTTCTATATACCAGGGACAGTACAGACTACAATGTATTTAAAGTTTTTGAAACACACACGTTGATTTTAAATGCAGCCTTAATCTGTTCATGGGGCAGAAACCGGTCATGCATCCCAAAATGTTCGATGTTAACACTCAAATTCAGTTTGGGCAGACCTTTCAAAAGCAGCTGGTTTTGTGTGTGTGTGTGTGTGTGTGTGTGTGTGCATGTGTGTGTGTGTGTTTTTTTTGGGGGGGCTACATTGTAAAGCCCTTTAGCTAATCTTTATTGTGTTTAACAGAAGTTTTTGTATGTTTTATCTGGATACGGACTGACGTGAAACAGATTGACGTTATGTCGCTCTTCTGGTAGCTATTTATATTATAGTCAGTAGCCCAGCAGCACTAACCTCTTGAGGCAATGATAGCTTAACTTGTCATTACTAGCCTGGACGGGGATCTTGCTCACACATTTTCTAAAAGATGGAGAATCCACTGTTGAAAGTGGCAGCATATCTTCGACAACATACTGTGCCACCAGTCTCCTCACTTCTCGAGATTGAAGCATCGCAGAATGGGAAAATGTTTTTTGCTGTTTAGTTTTTTCTCCACTCTCATCCTCAGTTTGCTTTCTTTTGGTTACTAGCTTAATGTTAGTGTGGCACCACTCTAACTGTTTCATTAAGTTAGTTGTGCTATTTCGCGAGGTAGAGAGATCTTTTGGTTTTGCACACAAGGTGCACTTAACTATAATGTTCTTCGCATCCTTGTCTCTGACGAACTGAAAATAATGAGCGCATGTCCATCTTGCGAATGCAATGTTCAACTTTGCTGCTGCAGTCATCTTTTCCTCAATCAATAGTTCTCTAGCACGAACAGGAAGTTGTTGGCAAATTTGTATAAAAACACACCACTTAATTTCAGGTTTAAAATGTATTATAGCACGCGTTACTGAGATTTGTACCGAGTAAAATATTACCAATTTTTGTTTTCGTAATGCCTTACATTACTGCGTTACAGCAAAAAGAAATGCATTACAATAATTGCATTACTTTTGTAACGCGCTACTCCCAACACTGCATTTTGAAGCATAAAAATGTATGTCAAAAAGGGAAATTACAGGTTGCTCTCAGGTTTTTCTTTTTTTTATGGCTGTATTGATAGAACAGCTGAAGATATGACAGGAAACAGGAAGAGAGAAATGGGGAGTGACGCGCAGCAAAGGGACCCAGGCCGAGAGTCGAACCTGGGTCCGCTGCAGAGCTTTGGCACATGGGACCCACGCTCTACCAACTGAGCTAAACGGCGCACCGCTCTTAGGGCTCTCTTTGTCTCAATGCGATTGTGCCTGAAGAACACCAAATGGCTTCCCTTTTTTTTGGATAAAATTTTGTATTCTCCTTTAATTTCTAAACTTTTTGCTATTATGAAACATAATTTTAGATGTTTACAGCATAATACAATGTACATAATTGTGATAAAAAGTGAAAAAAAATAAACACGAGTGTATATATTCCTGTTGATACGTATTTAACCCCAGCCTAAGGTGCTGGACAAATTTGAAAATGACCCTTAATAGTGCTTGAAAAGTGCTTGAATTTGACCTTGAAAAATGTGTACGAACCCTGTAAATAGACTATGCAAAATGTATTATTAAAACTAGTTTAACTAAATTATTCATTTGGTAGGCACTACAGGTTTTATGGGGTGTTTTCTGAAGCCTAAATTTTGTCTAATAAAAGAGTTCATACTTAAAAATGAATTAGTTTATTTGTTAATTCCGCTAGGTGTTTCAGAACTAATGTATATTTTACTTTGTGTGTGTGTGTTTTTTGTTTTGTTTTGTTTTTTTTTGCTGAGGAAGAGATAGGAGAAAGTTTTATACTGTTTGAAAAAAATTGTACTTCAAGAAGTTTGTACTTCTGGGGCCGTATTCCTAAAAATTCTTAGTGCAAAGAGTTGCTCCTAGTGGCCAAATTCTAAGAAAATTCTTAGAATAATGATGTTTTCTTAGAATTTCCCCTAAAAGTGAAGAGTAGATCTTAGTAAAGATAAAAGCTATTCCTAAAGAATCCTAGCTCTTTAGAGAGCTCCTAAGGTGAGATCTGTTAAGAGCAGGGAAGAGGACTTTTAAGCGGCTTAGGAGTTCCCTAAGCAGAGGACAAAATGGCAGACGGAAGAGGCAGGAGAGATATTCTCCAAACACTGGATGACAGTGAATTAATGAAACGCTACAGATTGGATCGTGGAGGAATCATGTTTGTGGTTGATCTCATTAGAGATGCACTTACTTCTCCAACCCAACGCCACAATGCAATACCACCCGAAATGAAAGTCATCACAACAATGCTTCTTATAGGTCGGTCAGCAATCACAGACATTGATGAAAGCTGAGCCATTTTACCCTTGTTAGTACCAAATTGAGTTGAAATGTTGAAAGTTGAAAGTGCAAAAATTACCAGCATGGCAATTAATATAAGCAAATAAATATAACTATCACTATGTGAATACTGTGCAAGTAGGCATAAGTTTTCAAACATTTTGTGGGATAATTTTAAAGTATAGCTTACTATTCATTTAACAGATATTTTCGTTTATGTGAAATATTATTTACAATTACACAGTCTTCATAAGATTCGATTCTATGATTAAGTTTATCGATTTGAGGGTCCATCCTTTGCCCATTATCAACAAAAGTATATTTTTTATCTAGCTTTTAGGATCAACCAATCAGAGCTTTTGAAATGATGACTCATACCAAGCAATGGGGTCAACCACACCTCCTCACTAAGATAGAAGTTCTGTCCATTCCTTGCTCAGAGTTCTCTGAGAATGTTCTGGAGTTACTCATTAAGACTCCTTGCTAGGAATTTTTAGGTTAAGTTAGGAACTCTTTGAGAGGATTCTCAGAATCTTTAGGAATACGAGCCCAGAATTCTATAGCCCAATCTTCTACCACTTCTACAAGTGGGGACTTCTCTTCACAGGCCATGTGGGGGCCTCGGACCAGGCTGGCTCAATTAAAAGTCCCACACAGAGCAACAGATGCAATTTTGGAGCCACTAATCCACTTACATTGTGCTAAATAGCTACATTTGCCCAACAATCATTGAAAATCACCTACCCATTCGCTGAGGCCAATTTCGGCAGTATACATGAAGATCGGGCTTTGCAAGTGTTCGGCTGATACCTGTTCAGCCAAGTCTTGGTGTGTAGACTAGCTGTGAGTCTTGCTATAAAGCTGACACTAGGACCTGTGACCTATCTTAGGGCTGTAGTTTTGGATCCAGAAGCAGACACAGTATAACATATTGCAGTAAAGTGGATTTATTGTGGAAACTGGTGGAGGAAATGAGGGGCACTGGGTAAGGCAGGGGACAGGAGGGTACACTGTTAGAAATGTTCCTGTAAAAAAACAGTAAAGAACTGGCAGCTGGGTTGCCATTATGTTTCTGTAAAATTAACATATTTTTACTCAATTTATAGTTTTGTTCTGTAAATGAAAAATACAGTGTGAACTGATATTTAAAATTACTTTCACTTTATTTACAATTAAATGACTATTTAGTTTGTATTATGTATACATTTTAATAATCTATTTAAAAAAATACGATTGCACGCAGTTAAAGGCACTTTTGTTAAGAAAACCATGTTACATGTCACTGATTTTAGGTTTCGTAAAATCTCTGTTTGAACCTGGCCACAAGCACAGAAGGCAAACCATTATAAAATAAAACCACTGATTTTTCAATCCTGTGATTACAATGTAAGAGGAAAAGCAGCTTCTTATTGCACTTTACTTTTTATTTGAATGTAAAGATGACATGTAAAAACTTCACATGCAGAACAATTGCATGTTAAACAAATGAATATTAAATTGCACCTTACTTTGTATCTGAATGTAAAGTTGACATGTAAAAACTTCAAATGCTGAACAAATTGCATGTTAAAAACAGTATATTGAACATCACTATACAGTGCATGTTACACAACTGTAGTTACTGTTATTAGTGTGGAAGTCCAAGAACATCGGCAGGAGAGTTACGGCTCACTCGAAGACAGCAGGTTTCTCAATCCAGCCTATAGGTAGCCGTGTGTACTGTGTGTGTGTGAGAGAGAGCGTGTGTGAGAGAGAGAGAGAGAGAGAGAGAGGGAGAGAGAGAGAGAGAGAGAGAGAGAGAGAGACAAAGAGAGAGAGAGAGATAGGTGGCTGTGAATGTGGTTGTTGTAGGCCTGGGAGGTCCAGCGGCCAAGGACTTTGATGGTGTGTTCAGTAATTCCTTGTCTCGATGCAGTGGTTGAGTTAATGAGGCGGATTTGCAAGGCGGGGTGGCGTGGTCAAGTTCCTGAACCTTAGATATAATGACTCCGTTTCACGAACAAGACCACGCCATGATTTGATGTTAAGATAGTTTATTGGATTGGTGGAAGATTTTGGAAAGGATGGGAAGAGGGGGGTCGAGGTCAGTGGATGACGAAAGGGAAGGGTCGAGGTCGGTGGATGACGAAAGGGGAGGGTCAAGGTCGGTGGATGAAGAGGAAGTTTGAGTGGGGCACAGATTGGCTGGACCGTCTAGGAACCAGGAGGTTGCGACTCAGAGTGGGGGTACGGCAAGCGTCTTGGTCGGCGTGGCTTCGTCGTCCCCCAAAGGGTATTACTGGCTTATGCAAGAACGTGCTTGATCGATATCGCGGAGGTGGCTGTGGGTTTAGCTGTTGAAGGCTTGGGAGGACCGCAGCTGAGGACATGTGCGCATTTGACGAGTTCAGTAGGAAGAGGAAGACGGAATGCTGAACCGGTCTGTCTTGCTCCGTTTGAGGTTTGATCGGCGGTATCTTTTGAGTGGATGGAGTGTCCGAGAGGGCAAAGTGTTGGAAGGTTCGTGACTGGATGTCGTGGAAGTGGAGGCCGAAGCGAGAGGCAGAATGAATGCCAGGAGGGTTATTCTTGGATGGTGGATGATCTAATTTTAGAGATTGTATGGGTGTTTGTGATGGAGCTGGTTATTGTTACGATGCTGACCAGGGGAAAGGAGGTTGGGGAGTGTATGCGGTTACTTAGAACTACGCAATCCGGTGTAGTATGATGATGTGAGCGACTTGATGGTGTCAGCGGTGAGGTTGTCTGGGTGGATGAGGATTTGAGCTGGTAAATACGGTTCCTTTAAGGATTCGTGTCGTTATGAGTCGTTCGCTAAATTTGATACTAGACGGTTATTTTAAAGACACGGGGCGAAGAGGTGTCGTAATTACGGCAAATTCCTGAGGGTTTACGAAGTCTTGTGCACTAACGAGTGCTTGGTGAAGGCTTGATGTGGGTAGGATGGGGGTTTCATGCACAGAAGGGGGTTCAACTGCGTAGAGCGAACAGAACGTGGGGTTGCAAAAGTGTTGAGAGGACGGAACTGGGGTTCGACTGCTTTGCACAAGCGGACGGGAGGTCGAGTACATCGAGCGGACGGGAGTTCGAGTACATCGGGCAAACGGAATGTGGGGTTCAAGTGCGACGAGCGGATTGAAAAGGGGTGTTCGAGTGCTTTGTGTGAGCGAGTGGAAAAAGGGTGTGCGTCGAGCAGATGGAACTGGGGTTAGAGTACGATGCATGAGCGGATGAAAAAGGGAGTTTGAGTACGTCGAGCGAATAGAACGGAGAGTTCGAGTGCGTCGAGCGGACTGAACTGGGGTTTGAGTGCGTCGAGCGGACGAAACTGGGGTTCGAGTACGAAGCGCGAGCATGCGGAAAAAGGGGGTTCGACTGCGTTGGGTTGCACGAGCAGACAAAACTTGGTTCTGGGTATGTCGAGTGGATGGAACTGGGGTTGGAGTACGTCGGGCAGGCGGAACGTGGGGTTCGAGTGTGATGAGTGGATGAAAAGGGGTGTTCGAGTGCGCTGTGTGAGCGAGTGGAAAAAAGGGGGTGCGTCGAGCGGATGGAACTGGGCTTCGAGTGCATCAAGCGGGTGGATGGATGAAACTAGGGTTTGAGTATACAAGCGAACAGAACGGGGGTGCGAGTGCGTCGAATGAACGGAGAAGGAGGTTTCAACTGCGTCAAACGGGGAGAAGAGTGGTCGAGTGCATCGAGCTAGCGGAGAGGGGGTTTTAGTGCGTCAAGCAAACGGAAAGAGTGTTCGAGTGCATCAAGCGAATGGCGAGGGGTCACATGCTAGTCACGGAGAGGTGTGGCGTGCTTTGTGGGGGCGTGCTTTTGACGGACGAAGCGGAGAGGGGGGTCAAGTGTGTTGGACGGAGCGGGTGAAGTGGCGCTCCATAGCTACCGTAGTGGCTTCAGATATTGATGAGAGTGCGGTATTGTTGTGCGCAGTGGCGGCTGGTGACTGAAAAGATTGGGGAGGACAGGAGGAAAACCAGTCCACGGTGTCATGTTATTTTATCCAAGTCAACTAATTAACCCTGCTTTCTTATATTCAATGAAAATTAAGCAATAAAACAATGACTTACAAGACTTCTTTAAATAACATTTCATTAAAAAGCTAATATACAAGACAAAAAAAAAAAAAACAAACTTCTATCTCTTTCAGGATTCAAACCCCAGTCACCTGATTAGCAGGCAACTGCGCTACCCCCTGTGCTATCTTAGCACTCAACGCATGACCTTCACGACAGTGACTTTGTTGCTGCTCTGTACCTAACAGTTTTTTTTCTTTCAGAAATGTGCTTATATTTCCTTGAAACCGATTCCAATATTGCTGAAAACTCCATATTTCTTGTCCGAGCATGGCTGGCAGTGAAAGCTGTAAAATACATAGTAGTATTTTTTGTTTACGGTTGTATAAATGTGAGAATGAAATTTAGGAACTGTTATTGGACCAACCTGCTGTCAATCTTGTATTCTGGTTGCTGATTGGTAAGGGAGGACGTCCTCCCTTAGCGTGTCAAATTACGTATCTTAGCCAATCATAGATCAGCATGAAAAAATCTTAAATGCATTGAGTGAATGGAAGGAGATCCCTCCTACGGAGGACAGAAGCCCTCCGTCCTCCTCTAGCCCCCACCTTCCTGCTCCCTGCTCCTCTCAGACTGCTCTGTCTCCTCCGTCTGCAGCTGTCGCTGTTCAACCGTTTTTAAGTGGATTTTCTTCCAAAGAAGAAACTTTTTTAATGATATAATATATATATAATATTTTATAAATGATACTGAGATTTGGTAATGATTTATTTCAACCAGTTACTCTTTCTTAAAAAAAATTTTTTATCTTCCTCTTGCCTCTCAAAAATAGAGGAGGACCAACCTCCTCTGCCTCTATGGACGAGCCTCCTCTGGTTGTGCGGCTGGGTGACTTGGATGTCGGAAAAGAAAATGACTCTCTGTAGGGAGAGACGTGGCGCCATGTTCTTGCTCTGTTTACGGGAGTATTGGGAATGGATGTGGAACGCGAAGGGAGGGAATGGTGGGTGGGAGAGGATGGCCGTTGAGGGACGGTGCGAACGGGGAAGTCGGAGTGTCTGAGCAGTGAGAGGAGCTGGAGCTTGACGCGCCGGAGGAGCTACGGTGTAGCTTCCGGGTTGGGAGGGTGTCTTTGGAGGTAGGTGTGTTGAGGGTGATGCCGAGGAATACAGGGATGTGCTGGATCCAATGCTAGAATGTAAATTGAAACGCTCGGGCTGAATGAGGAGTCAGGAATAACTGCGATGCCTTGGTGGGGGGGGGGGGGGGGGTGACAGGTGAGATGGGACAGGTGAAACAGGTGGGGAGAAAACGTGGTAGATACGACCTGGCCCTGTTGGGGCTGGAGGAGATCACAGCACTGCTGCGGCGTACTGCGCGATGACGTCATCGGTGCGACTGAGTGCTAGTCAGGAACAACAAGGGATTGAATTTTTGGCTTTTATTATCAGAATGACACATTATGGCTGAGCAGGAATCCCTGGCAGTGCTGCTGGGCTGGATGGGATGCCACAATAAAGACCCTGGTGTCAGTGGGACATTATCTGGGGCTCTACTCAGGGTGTTTGGGGGTCTAGTCTCCTCTGTCCACCACATCGTCCATCAACTGGGTCTGCAGGACTGACTCAACCGACGGCCGCTATGCCTGTTATGATTTATTAATCTATCTACCAAACACTTTAATTAGGAATATTGCCTTTAAAATTATGTTACGTGCCGACTACAGATAGTCGTGGTCATGGTTAACCTCCTCCAGGGCAGACACCTCCACAGACAGCCGGTCCCGCCATGGAGCACCACTGGCAGCCTCCAACCCGTCCCCCCCCTCATCCTCCGGCATGTCATCCTGCAGCTAATCCTCTGGAGGCATGATGTCACCTGCCCCCAGGCAGATGTTGTGCAGGACGGCACATGCTGTTATGGCTGGAAATGAACAGTAAATACTCATTAATTTCGCATTACTCAAATAAATAAATAAATAAATAAATAATCCTATTGAGTTACCTGAGGCACAAAGGTGTGGTGCACCTCCAGTGCTTTCAGGAAGATGGACCTGAACCTGGTCTTCATCATTCCAAAGGCACACTCAATGATAGAGCGTGCCCTGGAATGATGGACGTTAAAGCACTGGCCGCTTGATGGGAGTGATGTGAGGGGGAGTGTGTCATGATTCCCCGGGATTCCCCCAGCACGTCTTCTCCCAATCCTCACTATTATTACTCACCATGTCACGAATAAATATTTACTTTTAATTGACTTAACCATGTTCAGTGTCGTGCGTTTGGGTTCAAATCTCTGTTGTTACCATAACACTCTGGCTGGAGTAGGCAATCTGCCTCCATTTTACGTCATCATTTTTTAGGTTTTGCTGTATATTGCTGCCACTTTCTGGTCATTGTTTAAAAGACTGAGGGGTCTATACAATCATCCCTTTTAACCCTTTTTAAGTAGGATTGTGAAAAAAATGTGTTAAATGGAATGAATAATCATTCTTGATATCATGAGGCGATATGACCACAGTAGGACTGCATTTGGGCCGACTGCCTTATGGCTTGCTTCATTTGATGCATTACAGTTAGAAATCTATAGAAATGTCTGAAATAGTTATTCATGTACTGGATTGGTTAAGATTTCCCCTGATGAAGAATTTTGCCAACACTTTGCCTGGCTTGTCTTTAAATCCAAATTGCTTTTGTCTCAGCTAAAGTAATTGCTTGTTGACCTGATCACCCAAGATGGTGTGCAATGCCTCCCCTGCCTCCCCACAAACTCTGCCTATGCTTTGCTTAGATAGCTTGGACTGAGGGAAATTAAAAATGTCTCAGACAGGAATAACTGATAGTCAGAAATAATTTAAGATATCTGAAACTGAAACTACGACGAGCCACAATGCCCCAGCAGATAGCAGTGTGGATGATGGTTATCTGCAACTGAAATGTAAATAATCCTTTCAGAAAAGAGAAACCCCACAACAGAATGGCTTGTTATAAACACCAGTAAAACTGACGCTGCTGCATTCGGAACGAAAGAAAAAAAAACTCTTCCACAACACTTTCATAGCAATGATCTGTGTAGGACGGTGTCAGCTGTAATTGGTAGAGAGGCTTGTGATGTCACAAGATCAGTGAAGCGAGTGTCTTGAGAATGGGACGGGTCAGTCAGTGTGCTCTGGAAGACGCTGCCGGAGAGTCCGCAGTCAGCACGGCTGCTGAGCTGTCAGTCGGACAAAGCTGAAACTTTTCAGGATTGATTACTGGATATATTACCATCAACACCGAACGACGGGCCGATGAGCTCAGGCAGGATCGTTATTCTCTCATGAATAAGGTAACTGTTTCTCTTCAAAACGTCAACCGGATTGCATAATCTGAAAACAGACAAGGTAGTAATAATAGGCTAATAACTACAACAACAAATAATAATAATTATGATAATAATAATAATAATAATAATACGTATCAAGGACACATTTATGTTTAAACTGAGGATTGACAAAGATTAAATGTCACAAACTAGGTGTTAGCAGAGGTGGCAGTGAAGATACATTTAGACTTAGACTTGGACAACTTTATTTATACAATTATTTATACAAGCACCAGAAAAGATCCGTGAAACTACTTTATACCAATCCATTCCAAAGGCATAAGAACGTAGAATTAAGGTGTGTACACCTAGTTACTATATGTTTTTTTCTTTCTAAATATGTTACGATGCACATTTGTTTACAGTGTAAACGCTGTGCAGTCTTCAACTTTTAATAATTATTCAGTTGAACTGTATAGGGACATGTTTTGTGAGTAACTGTCTAGCATGAATTCCTCTGATACATGTTGATAATAGAGCGAGATTTATTGCTCACATAATCTTTTGAGATGAACTTTTTGGGTATAATACTAGACATTGAAGAATAGTTTTGATAAAGTTAGAAAAAACGGAAACAGTGTGTGGACTGCAGCATGGCACTGACGTACATTGATTTCCCGGGAGGGCACTGAGATCATTCCTTCTCCAGCAGCCGTTGGTACCTTGTTGATCATGCGCTCCAGCGGGAGGAGAGTTGTGGTGACGGGTGTGGCACTTCACTGTGTTCTTGGTGCGACGGCTGTTTGTGAAGGCATGTTCACATCAGGCCTGGGCTTCTGCAGATGGCGCACAAGTGACGAGGATGCACAGAGCCATGTGTCGTCACCTTCTCTAAAACAGGGGCCTACAAACACACTATTCTGTGAATTAACAAGAAGTCGACGATGTTATTGGAACAACGTCACTTTCCATCATGGTTGCTGCCTGGCAACATTAACTATAATCACTGTTGTTTAACTTAAGACCGAAACTGTAAAGTTCAGTTAAGAGACATTTGGCCCTCACCGGGTCCCTGAAGCAGAGCTATTGAGGTGTCTGTAGGTTCAACCTGAGCCAGTCCACCTTCAAACTTGTATTTAAATGAAAGGCTCAGCTCTGGGAAGTGAGCACCTTGTTTCGAAAAAAACAAAACAGAGTTGAAGCGCCACATAGACACATGTGTGACAATATATTAATTTTCGTCTCACCCTGTATCCCAGTGCATCATTGCTGATCCCAGTGCATCATTGCTGCCTCTGGCAATTACTTTACCAAAACTGCATTAAGCATGCCTAAAACACAGTGGTCAAAACAAAGATGACTGCGATCTGCAAGCGAATTCATGGTTTATGAAGATATAGCCCATAGTCTATTATCAGTTTATTTGTGTAAAAACCTGTTTTTTAAAATGTGAAACATCAGAATCAGAATCAGCTTTATTGGCCAAGTATGTGTACACAAACAAGACATCTGACCCTGGTTAAAGTTGCTCCAACTGAACAGGGAATAGTTTTTAAATGTCAAATCCAAAGAAGACTTCATTTGAAATAACAAAAATTAAGATTTATATGTACAGAAAAACACAGGAACGCGATTGTTAATTCAATTAGGTGAACTGTTTTGTTTGATGTGTTTATGTAGCTATAGTGTTAGTGTAAGTGTGAGGTGGACCCCAGGAAGAAACAACCTCACCTGAATATAACCTCAGCCTTATGAAGATGAACACAGCTAGCTGGTTAGCTGGAAAGTTTGCCCTGGATGATGATTCCTATTCCTAAACTCAGGCTTTGTTACGTTTGTAAAACAGAGTGAGAGAGAACTTAAGAGATGTGCAGGACCTACTCTTTAATTTGAGATGAAAAGCTAGCTAGCGGAAGCTGTCTGTTTGATATCAAAATGCAAGATCTGGAAACATGTGATTTAGTAGATTATTGGAATCTGTTCTATTTACCATGGATGATGAGCTGTTCTGTGGCTGAACTGGCCAGGATTACTTTTGTTGCTCATCCTGTTACATTGTTAAATGCCACAAACCATTAATTCCCAGGGTAAGGAGGATCCTAAAATGTGCAATTTCATTTCATGAATGGATGGATGGATAGTTATGTGGGTTGATTATTTGGAGGAGAGAACACCACATTGGTTAATACAGTATTAAGTAAGGTAAAGTAAAGAAGGGTTTCTTTTCTTGCCTGACTGGCTGCCTTCAGTGCCCTGTCCCTATCATGGACAAGGTGATGGTGTTGTGTTATATGTTCTGAGACTTAATGTAATGCAATGTAAGACTAGATATGACTTGAGAGCCACACTTGTCGACCTCCGGTTAAAACAGCTGTTCCAATGAATACTGAGCCAATACTGTGTGCGCTTTGTTTTTCTCTGATAATATATGGTCTGCACTCTGTTACCTGACTGTTTTCATGTTTTGGAGTACTGGCACGAGACTAGCGCCACCCGATGTTTAGGTGGTTTATTGCATCTTGCGCAAGCACAGCAGGTACGCGCTGCTGTGTAGTTGGCAGTTGCCGAGGCGGTCTGTTTCAATGCAACTTTTCTGCCGAACGAATGATTTAGATATATGTTCAGTACAAGTGGCCCTCAAATGATGATGACAGACTCAGCGTAGCCTCCATGTAAAATGGCACTGTTTCCAACTCCTCAGTAAGAAAAGTCGCTATCAGCTGTCACTTGATTTTTCCGCAGTGTGCAACCCTGTAACCTCTCAGTTGCTCTGTTGATTTGTTGTCTTTTAAACAGTTTTTAAGCGTGTGTTTATAGTTATTGTTTTAATACGTGTGTGGAAGATTTGTCAGTACTCCAGTGTTGCAGATCATGGGGACTTTGGTGAAGCCAAAAAAGTCACTAAGTTGGCAACACTGTAAAATGGTGATGTCTCCCCTGTATGGTTGGTGGAGGCTGCACAGCCATCAGCAACTATCGGAGCCAAGTTCAGCCAGTAACAATGGTTTGTAAAAGGTTGTGTTGGCCAAACTGATTAATTGGTCGACCTCTAGTGTGGGTGAAAGGTTCTCTAGCAGAAAGGTTCTGGAGGGATCCTTTTTTCCACCATGATCAAATTCAAATGTACATGTGACCAGCAGTTGACCAACAGCTGATAGTCTGCTCTTTGTCTTGTGAGAAAGGTATCCATAGTGTTAGTTAACATTAGCAAGGATGCTAATGGCTAGATAGTAGCTAATGCTAGCTTAAGCTATGTTAGCTGTGAAGAGTTAAAAGTTTTTTTTCCCATTTGGTAAGAAATATTTCTTGTTCGCTCTCTCTTAGTAACATCGTTGTAAGCCTGGAACATGGACTTCTACTGTAAGTTTAGGAAATACGTCTCAGAAAATCACAGCTCTTTTTGATGTTTGATTTGAATGCAACATTAGTGTTGATAAAGAACGCAGCAGCACGAAAGAGCAGGGGCAAGAGGTGAAAACCATCATGCTTTTTGAAGTAGCTATAGCAGAATTTCAGTGCTTTTGCACTCATTTAGTGGCACCAACTCCAAAGAGGAAAATTGAAATCAAATCAATAATTTCTTAAGTTATCAGTCAAATATCTAAAAATGTGACCTCTAAAATAAATTGGGGGGGGGGGGGGGGGGGGGAGGGTTCCTTAGGACCCAAATGCAGAGATTGGAGACAAGAAGTTAGTGAGTAATGATTTATTTTACAAATTGTGCTCTCGGGAGGGTAATATGGAGGAGGAGACCGGGTTTGCAGGCAGGCGGGCGGGCATGGTTGACTGGAGCCGGCGTGGAGGAACTCAGGGGAGCAGGCAAGCAGGAAGCAGAGCCGAGCCAGCAAGGATACAAGCATTAGCACTAAAGCAAAAACACCGAAACGCAAAATAATCTAAACACTGTGTCGTCACCATACAGGACGTAATAATCTGTCATCAAAGTAGTGAAGAGACCAGGGTAATTTAGCCAGAGGGTGATGAGTTGATTAGAGACAGGTGTGCCACTCTGCTGCTGCAGCTGCTGCTGCTGCTGCCACACCCATTAATGCTTGTTATTTATTCCTACATATCTGTTCACCTACATTTATTTATTTCTGTATTTCTGTGTCCATATGTTAATGAGGAGGTAGGAGGTCCTAACCTCAGTCAAGAGCATGATTGGTCAAATCGGAGAGCCAGACAAAAGCAAACGATTCCTGATCCCAAGCCTTGCTCTCTGTAACGTTGTGAACCAGCCCCAGTTAGCTTAATGGCGTCGACTGTTGTGACAGGTTAACTGGCATTCATTTTAACTTGCGAGGGTCCCAGATGTGCTGGTGGTGTGGTTTGAGAATCCTGTCTGGAGAGGTCCTCGGTCCTCGGCCATGTCCGCGAACCAGGAAAAACATTCTGCTCATCGCTCCAAGTCATGTATATGTGTATTCGTTTTGACATGGCTTGAACACTTCTATCTACACGGAGATGCCGGGGCTGCGACTTAAACCACTGTTAGACGAGCGCTACAGTGCACAAATCATCCCAAAGTGCATGTTGTCGGTCTCATATCTTTGCCGTGAATGTCTGTACTCTCAAATAATTCATGGGTGGAACAGTCTGAGGCATTTGTTCACATCGAGCGGCTTGAGAGCAGCGTGGAGACCGCTGTTAGCTCTTATGTTAGCTGCTAGCTGTTAGCTGCTCGCTGTAGCGCAGCGTCCAGGTTACCTTGTGACACTGGTTACCATCGGTTATTTTTCATTCTACACTGCGTTCAAATGGTTACTTAAAAGCCATCGTTCCGAGACGCATACATAGAAATAAATAAAAAGCATCTATTCTTTTATTTATACTTTTGTTTATTTATTTAGGCATTAATTTCAGCATTTATTTATTTATACATTTATTTATTTATTTATTTATGCATTTATTTATTTATATATACTTATGTCAGGTTTAGTCCTCCATGAAGGAAAATGCGAAATTTTGTGTTTTGCCAGCCGAAAATTCATATATTTCGTCCACAATGACCCATTAAAGGTTGAATATGTAATATGCTTATTAAAAGCTACATTTTTTCAAAAATAATACATCAACGGGGCGTTTAGAGGGGCGCAGATTAAAAGTAATGCGTTTCCTTGAAAAATTATATTTAATCTGAAAAAAATAATTTAAGAAATTTTGACGGGTTCGAAACACTATGGAGAGATGTAACATTGCAACGAGTGCGTCATCTAAGTCATTAGCCATATTACTGTTTGTTATTAGCCCTTCTAGCAGCCCCTCAGTGGCCTAAGGATATGTTATGTGGATTATTCTTGCCGACCAACACCACAGCCGCAGAACTATTCAAAGCTGTGAATGATTACATTTTCAGGAAAACTGAATTGATCCTTTTGTGTTGGTAATGTGTAAAGATGGAGCTGCTGACATGACTGGATGGCTTTCTGGTTTCACTATGTGGGTTAAGGAGATTGGGCCTGAATGTGAGTCTACGCACTGTGTCATTCACAGGGAGATGCTCGCTAGCTGATAAATGTCACCCAAACTTAACAGCCTATTGAATGGTGTGATTGAAGTTATTAACCACATCAAAGTCAAATCAAATCAACATTGGCTTGCCGCTTGAGGGTCGTGATGGCCAAACAGTTGGTCGATTTTTTGTATTTGGAAGCCTGAGCCTCTAATACCTGCTTCCCTTTCTCTCTAAGCTTTTCAGCTCCTACTTTAATCTTTTACATTTTCATCTGATTTTGCTGTTGTTGATGCATGTTTTTTAGATTGTTAATGCAACAGTGGGCAAGTCCTAACTAAGCCCTAACTTTTGGGAAGAAAACAACCAAATGCTATATATAGCTGCTATATTTATACCAGTGGTTGATTCAAGGTTAAACTCAGGTGATTTAAGGGAGGCGAGTTATGTGTGAAAACAAGAGTTTGTCAATGCTTGGCTCACTTTGCCCCACCTCTTTGCCCATTTTTGATAGCAGAGAATGAGTTTCAGTTAGTTACTGCAAAGATGGCGACCGCCAGTACGACCAACATTGGCTTCATTACCCTGTAGAAACCTATGGCTGATGTAACATTGACTATTTTAAACAGTCAATGTGTACAACCCTGTAGGTTGGAACAATTAAACCTATGGTTGCTAGAGCACCAGCATCAAAATAAATAGACATTTTTTATTCTATACAATTGTAAAAAAATTAAAACTGCATCCGAACACACACTGCTCACAAAACTTCAGCTCTAACTATTCAGTGCTGACCAAATGTGGATCTTTTTGGGAGGGAGGGGGGTCTTTAGACAGCAGGCCTCCGTTCCTGGCAGCCTCTGAGTGGACAGAGTGGACAGAGAGGCGTCAATACTGTGCTGTCTGGAAGGTAAATCAAAGTTGTGCAGCCCAGCCTAATCCACTCCATTAGGGGTTTTGTGTCTGGAGTCCTTTTACATACACAGCAAGGTCTTTGTTTGTGCAGCAGTGCAGTTGTCGTTGGTGGGGAGGGTTAAAGTGCTGGTGGCTACAGCTGTGCCCTCTCTTTGCTCAGTGAAACCAGAGAGGACTGGCTCTGCTGGTACATGAACTGCCCGGACAAAAACACTGTCAGAGACCATAAAACCCCTGGAGGAATCAGACTTCCTCTTTCAACCAACATGTTTGAAAGGACTTTAGCCAGTAGAAAAGGGCTAACCTTGGTGGCCTCTAGAAATGTTGTGTGCTCATTAGCACGAAGCAATTCATCAAGCAGCTGGAGTAATAAAGTGGTGTATTTGGTGCTGTATTCACCAATTGTTTTTATACCATTAAGAAGAAGAAGAAGAAGAAGATGCCCTCATTAAGGAAACCTCAAAATCTATTAAAAATATAACAAAAAATATGAAACTTTTTTTTTTTTTTTAAAAGGGGGGCGGGTTAAGCCTTAGAAAATGTAAATCTTTGTCTGGGATCATCTGAGAAATGTAAATGCAGCAAAGGAGTTAAAAAATATGGGATTGATAAAACAGTAGTTAACAGTATATAAAGTCGCAGGTAATGGCCTGAAAGTCTGAGTATAAAGCCAAGCCAAGGGCCCTTTTGGGCTCCCCCAATTCAAATACAGTTTCAAGGGTGGACAACAAATCGCTTTTCATTGTTTTGGTTGCTCAGTGATGCGGTGGGTGGAGAGTAGTCTCTGATAGAATCTTCAGTATGCATACGCTCTTCTTCCAGTGACTTTAATTCACCAACTCGAATCAAGATTTTTACTGTCATTAAAGTTTGTTTGGAGGAGTTGAGCTGTATTTAAAGCCTGTGATAAAACTGTTGTAAACTAATTAGTATAATTTTCCTTTAAATATTCATAGGGAACTTGAAATAAGAGGGATTAAAAGAGGAGGTTCTCAACATTTGATTATAGGGCAAAGGTTGTCTCGAGGTTAAAAGTGTTTCCCACAGATTGACCTTGGGTACAGAATAGCAGATGGATGGGAGGGACCTTTTATAAACTATTGTTATTGGCTTAACTACATCTCTCTCTCTCTCTCTCTCTCTCTCTATATATATATATATATATGTATATATATATATATATATATATATATATATATATATATATATATATATATATATATATATATATATAAAGGGTTAGAAAATATAGGCTACAGTTAGATCTTTGCAATCCCAGGGTAACGTTAAACGTTGGAGCAGATAATTGTATTGGAGGCTGACAAGTGTGGCATTCAAGTGTTGTCTTGCATAGCCAGACCTCTCTCATCTGACCAGTTTTCAGTTTATCCAGCCTCGAATACATAATGCAACACCATCACCTTGTCCATAATAGGGGCAGGGCACTGAAGGCAGCCAGGAAGGCAGGAAAATAAACCATTCTGTTAACATTACGTTACTTAATAATGTACTCATCAATGTGGTGCTCTCTCTTTCAAATAATCAAGCCACCTAACTATCCATCCATTCATCAAATGAAATTGCACACTAATCATGCCTTAGTTTTACAATAATTACCTGAATTGGGGAATTATTATGAAACTAAGGCTCTATAGGGAGTGATTACCTCTGATACACTGTGTCAGGAGCTTAGCTGGAATGGCATCCAAGACAGTGGCTATATTGGTATCCAAGTCTCTGACCATAATAGTGATTGTTGTAGTTGTTGTCTGGGTAAAAGAGAACTGCTCTTCCCACATCTCTCTAAAGTTTAGACCCATTATACTTTTTCACTTGAGGTTCGAATTCAAAGTATTTGATGTCATATGCACAGTAAGGAAAAATGTTTCTTTGTACACTGAAATTTGTCCTTTGCTGTACACAGAATGCATGAAAACAATGTAAAAAGAAAAACATACAAGAAAAATCTCCAAAATAAAACAAATCTAAAAAGCAGCATTTGAAAAATAAAGAAAAAAAGCAACAATATGAATAATAAAACAGTGCAAATGTGAGCCGTGCAATTTATGCATGTGCAATTTAAAAATGTTGGATTATTCATGTCCCATTATAAAATGTAAACAGTCAGATTATGCAGGTGCGATTTGAAAATGTAAACAGTTGGGACCGTCATATGATGTAGAAGTGATTGTAAACTCCTATCTGCTGTTGAGGAGAAGCAGCAGAGGAAATGTTTCTCCTAAAGCCTAGCGCCTAAACTGTGGAGGGGTACTGATGCTTTAAAGACAACTTGATATTTGGGATCATATACGATTTTGTGTAGATTGATCCGAAAGTTCAAATTAGCGTAACATTGCAAGATCATCAAACCTGCCCCATGTTAGATAACAAGGTTAATTTATTGTCATTTTTTTAATCACAAGAGTTGAAAAAACAACATTGAGTACTGCGAGTCCTGAGGAGTCTCATGGCCAGGGGAATGAAGCTGTTCCGTAGTCTGCTGGCATATCATACTTCTGTGTCTTATGGCAGATGGCAGGAAGGTGAATGTACTGTGGCAGGGTGGGTGTTCTCTTTTTTTTTTTTTTTTGAAACCACATTTTATTGTTTTTACAGAACACAAAAACAAGACCCCCCACCCCGACCCATTAGACAGCACATACTATACAGAGTTAAATACAAAAAAAAAAAAAAAAGGAAAGGGAAAGTTCATTCTAGTTTGTTCCAAACCACAGTATGTAAACATAAGTTGAGGGTAACTAGTCATCAGCAGCCTATCTGTGTCCCTCTGTTGAGGGTTGCAAGGGGAGGTCTTATCCCATTCAGAAAACTGTCTGCCCCTCAATAGTAGATCTTTCAGATCTGCAGGTATATAATTCAGGAAGGGCGTCCAAATTTTTAAAAACAACTCGTCCTTACCCTTTACAACAGCTTTTAATCTTTCATGAGGAAGGATATAAAAGACCTCCCTGTACCAAAGGGTGACACTAGGTGGAAGAGTTTTAATCCAGTTCTTCAGTATACATTTTCGAGCAACTAGAAGGAGTTTTTCAAAGAGCTTATAATGTGATGCAGTGAGATGCAAGTCCCTAGAGGGAAGGCCTAAGAGGAAGACCCCAGGGTCTTTCTTAATCTTTATTTTAAATATCCTACTGACTACTTTTGAAATAAGTGTCCAAAATCTGGAGATCCATTTACATTCCCAAAAACAATGGAAATATGTCCCCCTTTCTAAGTTGCATTTGTTACATAGAGGAGAAATGGAGTGGTCAATTTTGTTTAAAATAACAGGAGTGATATGCAGCCTGTGAAGTATCTTGTACTGAGTTTCTCTCAGACGGTTACAAGTAGATGTAGACCTGATCAAGCGTATAGTTGCCTGCCAATCATCCTCAATATATTCATTGTTTAAGTCTTTTTCCCATCTATGAGAGAAGTCTGGTAAATGGTATGAGACTGAAGAACCAAGGAGTGAGTAAAAGGATGCTATAAAATGTTTTCTGTTTTTGCGTTCTAGAAGAAATTTCTCAACATCACTGTAAGAGATGTGAAAGAGGCAGTTGGTAATCTGTAAATACCCAAAAAATGGTGCTTGGGAATACTGAATGTCTCCTGTAATGGCTGGAACCACAGTAATATATTATCTCTCAATAAATCGCCAATTACATGAATTCCCTTGTCCCTCCAGGAGTCGAACGTGGGTGAGCTAACACCTGCAGGGAAATCAGGATTTTGAGTTATGGGAGACAATAAAGACTTCACATTCCTCTTTCCCATGCATTTAGATATATCATGCCATATCCTGATACTGTTGTAAATGATAGGGTTGCCTTTTACTTCTGGATTTATCTTCTTTGCTTCGCATGTAATTAAGCTCCATGGGGAGTAGGGGTGGCAAGCCCAGGAATCAATACATGTCTCTCTTTTAACATAGGAATGAAACCAAAGCCAGAAGTGGCGTGCATGACAGGCCCAGTTATAAAACAACATATTGGGCATAGAAAGACTCATGTCTGTAGGTGATTGTAGTATCTTAAGACTTTGCCTGGGTTTCCTGCCTTGCCAAATAAATTTGGAGAACGCCTTCTCTAAGTCTAGGTTGATTTTCTTTGATAGATATAAGGGGAGCATTTGCAAAGGGTATAAGAGTCTAGGGAACACATTCATCTTAATAAGACTGATTCGACCAAACATCTTGTAACTCTGAAAGTAAACTCCAGAGTTTACTTTGGAGTGGTCCATACATGTGGTCCGGTATCCGTCTCCGCGGGTGCCGTCCCTGTGTCACCCAAAGGCTGCAGTTAGATATTCCCCATCTTCCATACGGCAAAAGTCTAAGTTTCTGTGTCTGTTGTGTAAACTGTGTAGAGACCACTTCAAGTGATCCTCACTCCGCGCTCGTAATTAACCGTTCTTGCTCAGAAAGTCCTCCGCTTCCCGTGGGCTTTTGAAGGAGCATTGCTCCCCGTTGAGGATGAAACATAAGCTGGCCGGGTAGCGCATCTGGAACCGCAGCCCTCTCTGGATGAGGCGTTCACACACCCCGTTGAACTGACGCCGGGCTTCCCTCACCTGGACTGACAGGTCCTGGCGGATGTAAATGTTGTCGCCCTGATAGATGATCTCGCCTTTCTCTCGGACAGCAGCGAGGATCCGTTGTTTGTCACTAAAATTGTGCAACTTGATGATAACAGGTTGATTATAATTTGTCTTCGGTGGGCCTGAGGCTCTGTGTGCCCGGTCTATTTTAATCGAGCCTCGCTTGGTATCCAGTCCCAGTGTGTCTGGAAGCCAGGTCCCAAAAAACTTGACAGCCTGGTTCCCCTCTGCACCTTCCTTAAGTCTGACAATTCGTATGTTGTCTCTGCGACTCCTGTTCTCGCCGTCCTCGGCTCGGTCGGTTAAGATCCTCACTCGTTGTTCAAGTTCGGCTAGCTTGTTTTCCAGAGTGGCTGTACGATTCTCGCCATCAGAGATGCGGTTCTCAGTCTCAGTTATTCGCTTGGTGTTGTCCACGACGCGGCTGCTTAGCTTGTCAAGAATAGAGTGTAGCTCTGTAAGCTTCTGCTCCATGAGAGCGGCAATCTTTTCAGTAACAGTTTTGGAGACTATGTTAGCCACGTTTTCCTCAAACGACATGCTGTCGCCATCGTCCATGCTAGCCTCTGTGTTAGCAGTGAGAGACTTCTTTGCTTCTGGACGATTTCTGCAACCTGACCTCTAGGGGTCTTACTCTTACTTTTCCCCGGTTCACAAGACGTATTCACGTATTGATTACTTTTTCCTGGATAAAAGAATTCTGCATCTCACGAAAGAATGTGATTACGGGGCTATGGTCATCTCGGATCATGGTCCCTTAATAATGAAAATGTACATTCCTAATACACAATCTACATACCATTCATGGCGGTTTAACCCTTTGCTTCTGTCAGAAGATGAGTTCACTAAGTTCATATCGTCTGAAATTAAAATGTTTCTCGACATCAATTAAACCCCAGAGATGTCGCCATCTACAGTTTGGGAGTCGCTTAAGGCATATCTGAGGGGTCAAATTATTTCTTACTGTGCAAATAAAAAAGGGCTAGTAATGAGCGTATTAAAACATTAGCAGATGAGATATTAGAGTTAGACAGGCTGCATGGCCACTCCCTATCAGCAGATGTAATTAAAAAGCCCTTGTAATTACAGACAGAGTTTGATCTCCTGTCCACCCGACATGCTGAATACCTTATTTCCAAATCAAGACATGGTCATTATGAACATGGGGAAAAGTCTGGCCGAGCACTTGCTCACCAGCTGTGCCAAAGAACTGCTAATCAAACCATTCTTGAAATTAACGATGATTGTGCACTGACAATGAGAAGATCAATTCCTGTTTCAGGAAGTTCTACCAATTATTATATACTTCAGATGTGCCCACTTATCCTGCTGCCCTAGAAGACTATTTTAAATCCCTGAAAATGCCTTCTGTAGGGGTAGAACTTTCGACTGATCTGGAAAGGGATTTATCAGTCAGGGAGATAGTGTCAGCAATTGGAACCGTGCAAAGTGGCAAATCTCTGGGGCCAGATGGTTTCTCAACCGAATTTTTAAAAAAGTTTTCTGACCAGTTATCTCCTTTGCTATTGTTAGTATCTGAAAAGTCTTTAGCCACCAATTGTTTGCCCCCAACCATGCGTCAAGCAGTCATCTCTTTATTACTTAAAAAGGATAAAAATCCCCTTAATTGCAGTTCATACCGCCCTGTTTTGTTGCTGAACACAGATGCAAAGATTCTTGCCAAGATGTTGGCACATCGCCTTGAAAACATTATCCCCTCTATTATTTCGTCTGACCAGACAGGATTTATAAAAAATCGTTATTCATTTTTCAATATCAGGCGTCTATTTAATATCCTTTATGGTCCCACTCCGCCCGATCCTGGGAATATTGAGGTGATGTTGTCACTCGACGCTGAAAAAGCGTTTGATTGGGTGGTGTGGGACTATCTTTTCAAAACTTTAGAGGCGTTTAATTTCGGTCCTTAAATTCATTTCCTGGATCAGACTCCTATACACGCTCCCAGTGGCTGCGGTACGCACCAATAGTAAATTATCCACCTACTTCTAGCTGAAGCGGGGCACGAGGCAGGGGTGTCCTCTATCACCACTTTTATTTGCTGTTGCACTTGAGCCACTTGCATTTGCCCCTGAAGCAGTGCACCACCATCAAGGGGATACAGCCAACAAAAAGCAGAAGGCCATCATGCTTAGGTGGCCCCCAGAAAAAGTGGCATCCACTGGAACCACACCAAACAATGAAATCAGAGGAGATCGGTGTACTGTTTTTTTCACATATTCCAGAGAATGCCTCAAAGATGGACTGCCAAAATTGTGTAGCTTAGGGCACAACCAAAACATGTGCAGCAGTGTGGCAGGATGTATGGCAATTTGCTGGGGGTCCAGTACCTGTGGGGGGCACTGGGAAGTTGGTTGGTTTGTTTGTTTTTATGGACAAGAACTAGACTTGACTATTTTACGTGTGAATTGTAGACCCTTTGTTTGTTATATTTGGAAAATAAAAAAGACCTTGATCAAAAATTACATAAAACTAGTAGCATTTTAGAATACTGGGCAGAGGTAAAATAGTTGATGACATACAATGGCTATGCCAACTAACAGGTTGGTTGACACTTTCTAAATACATACACATACAATGTCATTAAGAAAAAAAAATGTATAACACCAGCATATCCTTCAACCTATTGGACCCCTTAATGAATAGCAAGATAGTAGGCCATTGGGTCTCTCCAGTGTTTTGTGACTTACAGATCACCTGCAAGCTCACTGCTGTTCTTTTTATGTACCAATTTTAGCCAGTAGGTGACAGTGGCATTACAAGTAGATCACTCACATGACTTGCATAGATGTTAAAGGTCCCATATTATGAAAAACATCTTTTCTCTGGTCTCTACATATATAAACTGGTCCTCCCTCTTCACACTCGGTTTCACTAGCCAGACGCTTGTTTCTTGCGTAGGCTAGACACACAGGTGGTCACCTTCATTCTGAGTTGTTGTGAGTGGAAGGGGCCGGAAACATGCATCAACCACATGCATTTGTTTCTCTGCGTGTTTTCTAGGCAGAGGCAAAAAGACAAAAAATAATAAAAACTATCCAAAATAAATGTCATAAATGTATCATCATTACCGTGGAAGATTTATCTTGAAAATTGTCAAGATCATTTTATCGCCCAGCCCTGTAGTTATAATATAAGTGCAACATCATAGTAACATTTTTTTTTTTATAACTATTTGGTATACTAGTAGCTCAGGCAGATGCTTTTTGGCTTAGTGTTGCCATGGATACCATGGATTTGAAAAGCAGCTGGCACAAGGACAATCTATACTAACCACTGCTTGCCATAACATTACCGTATATAAACTCTATGATATTGACCTAGAGGCAAGAGTAATCATGTCATGAAGGGGCACAAATGTACATCGTTCCTGTAATCATACAGGTGCCCAGCTTCAAAGAGACGCTGGAGTAATATCCTTGCCTATGGCACTGTTCAAATAAAGCTCAGTTGTTCAAATTTCCCAACTTGTGTATCAGCAAAGAACAGTGCTAACATAGCTGAACACTACTTCAACAATTGCACAATTAACAGAGATTTCCAGATAAATGTTAATAATCGCCCCAGTCTGTCATGGTTCTGTGTCTGGTTGTGTCTTATGTTTTCATTTCCACGCCCTCTTGTGCCCTTTCAGTGTCCTCTGTAATATTCCCTGTTTTCCCTTCCTTCTTGTAGCATGTTTGTCTCCCTCTGTCTGTAAGTATTGTTTCCCCATCATTTTCTCCTCTATGCTACTCCTTCGTTATCTCACCTGCTGTTCCACCTCACTTGTTCCTCGTCTCGTTGTTAGTGTCTGTGTATAAGGTGCCTCCCCCAAGAAGGCAATGTCCCCAGCCACGTCCTGGCTCCCTGAGGTCTGGCTCCTTTTTCTGCTGTTCCTCGCTTCCTCCCAGTGCTTCTTCTCTGTGGTCCAGCACCCTGGAGCTGTGCCTGGTCAACGCCTCTGAACTGTGCCTGCCTGGAGCCCCAGCTCTAGGGTCGGCGGCCCACCCGAAGCTTGCCAGGTTTGCTCCGCTGCTGGCGTAGCTGACACCCAGGCCATCACCTGACAGTGTGTCTCTGTCGGCTCCCAGTCCAACACCTGCCAGTGATCCTCCGTTGGCTCCAAGACCGACCCCTTCCAGTGACCTTCCGTCAGCTCCCAGGCACACACCTCCCAGTGACCCTCCATTGGCTCCCAGGCCTACAGCGTCCAGCGACCCTCCATTGGCTTCCAGGCCGACACCTTCCAGCTATTCTCTGTCGGCTCCCAGGCCGACACCTCTGAGTTGTCCTCTGTAGGCTCCCAGGCCGACACCTCCCAGTGAACCACTGTTGGCTCCCAGTGATCCTCTGTCGGCTCCCAGGCCGACACCTCCCATTGATCCTCCGTCAGCTCCCCGGCCGACAGCTTCCCGGCCGACAGCTCCCAGTAGTCCTCCATTGGTGGTCCTGCCAAGGCCCAGGAGGGTTTCTCAGTTGGCGGTTCGGCCTCCTGAAGGTCTCAGCCCTCGTCTTCACCGCTGGTCTCCTGAGGATCTCAGCCTTTGCCCCCGCTGTCGGCCTCCTGAGGGTCTCAGCCTTCGCCCCAGGTGTTGGCCTCCTTAGCGCCTCAGCCTTCACCCCCGTCGTCGGCCTCCCAGCTTCAGTTGGACTTTAGCCCTTTTGGTTGTACTTTGCTTTAGCCTAAGTTGCTACTTTGTTTTAGTCCCTGTCTGTTTTGGTTTTCTCATTTGTTCATCTGGTTGTTGTATTTCTCAGCTTTGTATTAAATAAAGCTCACCTTTTGTTTCCCCCATTTCCTGCCTCCTGAGTTTGATCTGCAGTTGACTCCATTACAACCTTACCCTTAACACAATCTTTCATGTCTGCGTGTTGGTTGGCAACCATTCTGCCAAATGTCACCTCAGAAAATGTGTTGTAATGTGTGATATTTTATGAAAGCTTACCATATACAATATATGCTGTAACCATTTTATTAAAGCAATTTATCTACACATCCAGATGATTTTTCCAATGTTCCCCAATCTGTAAGCATGCTTCTGTTTGTTTGATATTTTTAATATGTTTTTGTCTGTATATTTAAATGTAATTTGTTTCTATTAAATAGGATAAATCTCAGAGTTCATTTGCATCCTCTTCTCATCCTTCTCTGCCTGAAGGTGCAGATCTGACTGACATGGCAATGTCACTGCGCTGCCTCACAACAGTCCTTTTGGCTGTGGCCCTCTGTTTCCTGCCTTGCATCACTTCTTCCCTCAACCTGGAGGATCCCAATGTCTGCAGCCACTGGGAAAGGTCAGTCACAATGATGCAACCATCTTTTCAAGTGCATTTCTTTGATTTAGGGGAAATATGTAAGGCCACAGCCAAATGGACACACACAGATAGAGAGAGAGACCAAACAGGGAAATACAAATATGTTGGCACAATGTAGAAGAATGAGACCGAAACTAATCCCTTTGTATTGATCCAATTGACACCAGATTAAACTTCAACAGGTGAACGCATTATTAGTAGTATTGATATTTTGGGATTGTTCTGGCCACCCTTAATGGAGACTCTAGGAACCACAAGTAATCCTGCAATCCTCTTATTAAACCAGCCTCAGTACTGACCAGAACAGGGTACCAGCATCTTTTCATTTTACTTCGGCTTTGGTGCTGCTCCCGCCTTGCAATCCGCTGCAGTTTTTGGCATCTGTTTGTTTTTCTTTGTGTGCCATGAGCAAATCTGGCAAAAAACACATTGATAATCTATTAGAAATAGTGTCACTTATGTATGTGACATAAGCAGCCCAAGCAGCCTAATACTACCAGCACCATGCTTGATAGTATAGGTGTTCTTGCTGTGAAAAGCCCAACTTATTGCCTTCAAACATATTCTGCTGGTCATTTGGAAGAAGTTAAGAGGTCATGCTAAAAATACATTTTGATTCACACAACTTTCTTTAATCACCAAAATAGATTATTCAAGAGACTGTATGCATATTTTTAAGACAGCAGATTTTCAGAAGACCTATAATAAATTCAGATTTGTTGTGAATGTTTTTTTCCAACAAAAATGAGAACTGTAGAAATCATTGGAAACTGTAAACTTTTGACTATGACTTTAAAAAATGTAACACCAATAAAGCTGAATTGTATATGTGTTGCTTCTTGCAACATTATCAGGGAGTTTTGGGTTAAATTTGGCTATCAATAATAATTTATCAGGGAAAAGGATCAATTATGATAATAAGATCCAATCTTCATTAGGTCACCTCTGGGCACCACCCTTGATAAGGAAAAATGTTGCCAATTCACCAAATCAGTCTCATAAAAATAGTACTAGTGTGTCAGTCTGTAACTCAGATTAATAATTAACTTAACTATTACTAAAATTACCATAACAGCTAGTAATGGTAGAAGGATTTGAGTTCTTGAAAGAGCAGAGGTTGGCAACATTTACTCTTGTACATTATTAAATAGACAGCCTGTGAAGGTTAAAAAGTCTTTTATTTATCCCAAAATGAATACACACAATCTTAACTAACGTGTGTGTGTGTGTGTGTGTGTGGGTGGGACTCAGGAGGGTCTGTAGCTCTGACCAATAGTAGCTCAAGGCTGAATTTGTGCTTAGGTCTGAAGACTTGGGAATTCTGGGAAACTGAGTTCAGTTCAGAGTCCATTTTGAAATCCACAATGAACAACTTCATCTGTGGGTCCCAAATGATCTCTCCTCTCTTTTCTCCTGTGTTTACAGTTACTCAGTTACTGTTCAAGAGTCGTATGCCCATCCTTTTGATCAGATTTATTACACCAGATGCACCGACATCCTCAACTGGTTCAAGTGCACCAGACACAGGTGAGGACTACATTTCTGAGGTTTGATAGAGATGAGAATGTGAATGTGGAGAGAGGTGGTTTATTACAAGGACCACAGCACTTTTCTTGCATCCATACTTGACAAGAATTTTCCAAACCATACCAAGTGTTTTAACCACCTCCCAGACTTGAAAGTTGAAAGGTAGGCAGTCCATCACATTGATTATCTTGTCTTCTTTTATTAAAAAAAAAGTATTTTATTACAGCGTGGTAGTCAGTCTGAATGAGCATCTACATCACTACACAATCAGAACAGACACAAATTAAAGCAGACTAATAATTGTTGATGCAAAAAACAGAGAGGTGGTTTATTACAAGGACCACAGCACTTTTCTTGCATCCATACTTGACAAGAATTTTCCAAACCATACCAAGTGTTTTAACCACCTCCCAGACTTGAAAGTTGAAAGGTAGGCAGTCCATCACATTGATTATCTTGTCTTCTTTTATTAAAAAAAAAGTATTTTATTACAGCGTGGTAGTCAGTCTGAATGAGCATCTACATCACTACACAATCAGAACAGACACAAATTAAAGCAGACTAATAATTGTTGATGCAAAAAACAGCAGTTTGACAAATTAAAAAGTTTTCTCTCTGTTGAGCTGCATCTTGTGGACAGGATCTACCTTTGAGGTCTTTGGAGAAGACAGCGGGAGCAGAGCATGGATAGACACATAATCAATGCGCAGGTATGTTTACACATAACTTCCATCTTAGTTATAAAATAACATGTAGACTGCTTCTGTTTAACGATCTATGATATTACATATTATAGACAGTGTTGGGGCTCGTTACTTAAATAAGTTATATATTACACATTACTCTCAAAAATAGTAATGCCTTACATTACATACCAAACCCCAACCAATCACTGTTCCATTATCGACGGCTTAGATAAGATAGGATACAGTAACTAATGTTAGATTGTTGAACACAAGTTCTGTTTACTAGTGGCTAATGTTTGTTGGTTTGTCACTGTTGACTTTACTGATAAAACACAAAATTGTTGGGTATACGGCTTCATGATGAACGTTTTTATATCACAATGACACATATTTACGCTGTCCCTCTGTGGCTTGTTAACATCAGTCTTTCCCTGCGCTCCAAGTTTTAATCATTTGTTTTTTCAGTCAGTTTTTTAATCAGGTTTAAACATTTGGATTGCAAACAAGACTTTTGATTTGCAAACCAAACTTTTGGATATGCATCAATACATGTTTAATCACAAATGTATTTCACTTGCAATAATAATTTTTTGTAATTGAAATGTCGATAGTTTTGCCCTCAAATCTGTTTTTTGATTGGAGTGGGGAAACATTACATGCACATGCAGGATAAAAGGCAGCCTGTGCACATAACTTTAACCTCTGAGGAGCAAATGAATGTTTACTTAGCAGCTACAGGCTGACAAAATATGTATTATTACGATCTATGTATGTATATACATATGTATCAAAGATCGTTAAACAAAAAGAATCTACATGCGTTAGTTCAAACACAACATTCTTGCTATTACTAAGATGGAAGTTATGTGTAAACATACATGCGCATTGATTATGTGTCTATATGTGTCATGCTCTGCTCTGCTACTTCTTCTCCATGGACTTCAAAGGTGGGTGCTGCCAAGCTGTCACTCCAGCCTGGCCAATAGAGATATGTCTTACAGTTCAGTTCAGCATGCAAAACTTGGATTTGCATCAATACATTTTTAATCACAAATTTATTTTACTTGCATAAATACATTTTTTAATTGAAGTGTCAATAGTTTTGCTGTCAAATCTGTTCTGTTTACATTGCATGATAAAGAAAGAAAAAAAAACTCAGGGCATTTTACACCAAAACTGTATATCACAGCAATCACACCAGAACATGGAACACATTTAATGTATGTAAAATGCAGTGAAATGAAAAAGGAGAGACAGCCTACACAATATTGCATGACCTACTACAGTTCCTCAGGGTTCATAATGCTGTAGCATAGAGTAGAGATGTTTAGAGGATTTGTTAGGTTGATAGTTTTGTCACTGTTGACAGTCTACAGCATAGTCATATACTTTACTGATAAACCACAAATTGTAGGGTAGAAGGCTTCATGATCCAAGTTTTTATATCACGTTGACACTGTACATATTTACGCTGTCTCTCTGTTGCTTGTTAACATGACTCCCTCCCTCTGCTGCAAGTTTTCTTTTAATCATTTCTTTTAAAGATTTTTTCAGGCATAGACACTTTTGTCAGTTGATAGACAGGAAATGGGAGACGGAGGGGTGGGTGACATGCAGCGAAGGTCCTCTTGCCGGGATTCAAATCAGGGTCCGCTGTGTATGTGGCATGCACTCTGAACCACTCAACTATCTTCCCACCCTTTAATCAGTTGTTTAATCAGTTTTTAATAAGTTGCTGCAGCCAGATGAGCTGAACACATTTCATGCTGGTCTCGATCTCCTCAACAGATACTCAGCTGTAAAGTCAACCTCCAGAAGATTGTCCACTGTCAGTAACCAGCAGTCAATAGCGCAGAGTGTACTTTATTCCCAGAACAACCAACTACATTTAGCAGCAGTTAGCGCATACTTTAGCAACAAGGCTACCGGTATCCGTCCACAAGGAAACTCCATAAAACACCTTAGTACTGAAACTGGCCTCTCACGTCATTCCATTGTGCCACAGTTAAGAAGTGGCCATTGAGAAACTGCTGGTTATCAGTACGTTTGTTAGTAGTTACGTAGGCAGCCAGTAAAACTATCTGTCCAGTGTTGCTCCAGGATGAGCAGCCTGGGCACAGCAGAGTGAAAAAACTTATTTCCTCCATATACTGTATGTTGATGATGGCTCTCAGTCATCCAGGTCATGGCAATTCTTAGTGCTGTATCCTAGGCAACTGGACATTTTTTCAGTTTATTGAAGATGTTTCATCTCTCAACCATTTGTAAAAGAGGTTAAGTAGTATAGCTTATTGGCCTAAGGCCCTACTTATCACCCTGATTTAACCTTTATAGTTCACCTTAAAAACTGTTTCACTCTTCTTTCTGCTACGTCATCTTAAATCAGTCACGTGATTTGGGCACACCGTCAGGTCTGTCGACTACAGAGGGTTAAAAGTCTACAAACTCCCTTCCAGTTAGTTAGAACTGAAGAAGCAGTTTGAATGAGAGGTGAAACATCTTCAAGAAACTGAAACAAGTCCAGCTGCTTATGATAGAGCACTTAGAATTCCTCCATATAACATGACCCAGCTTCATCCAAAACACTGAATAAAATTAGGGTTACGTTTTGTTCTGTCTTTTCTCTTTTTTTTTATTGCAGCATTCATCTTTTTCTACATCTATTTATATACATTTTATGAATAACATTAAGAAAGTGTTTATTGGACAAATAATTAATGTTCACCCTCAAGTGCCCGATGAGTCAGTAACATTTTTGTTAGGTTTCCAGCTAATTTACAAATTTCAAAATACATGTGTATAGGAATGAAATGGAGCAAGACATTTATGGAAATGTGGACAACACCACCATCATCGTCTGCATTGCAAACAATGATGAGAGTTCATATCAGGAAAAAAAATTGGTAATCTAGCAGAGTGGTGCACAGAGAACAATCAAGGTCAGCAAAACCAAGGAGCTGATTGTTGATTTTAGAGAAAAGGAGGTCATGACACACACCCCTGTCTACATCAGTAGAACTTAGTCGGAGAAGGTGAGCAGCTTTAGGTTCCATGGAATTACCGTCACTGAGAACCTATCTTGGTCATCACACATCAACACCCTAGTTAAAAAAGCACAGGAAGAGCTAGTCCTACTAAAAATTAAGAGGCTAAGTTCTGGAAAAAGTTCTTCAACTTTTACATAGGAAAAATAGAAGGCATCCTTATTGGAAACATCACAAAGAGGAATGGCTCATGCCCAGGACAGGAAGACTATGACTCAACAAGTCAAACATCATTGGTACCCATCTACCATGCATCAGTAACCCTATTCACACTGCCGTTTGAATGCGAGGATCCTGCGCCAATTCTCTGCCTCTGCCTCTGTGTGAAAGTCTTGGAGGTGGCGTGGAGGGAAATTTTGCTCTGGCGCTGATCCGTCCTCTGGAGGTAGTATCAGGGCCATATTATTGGCGAACTGAACCAGTGTAAATGGTTAAGCCGGCGTCACGTATCGAGGGCGTGTCGGCCTGACAGTCTGATAACTACACAGGCAGAGATGGACAGAGTACTGGACCCCAGTACTTGAGTAAGAGTACAAATACTACTGGTCAAAATTTACTCCGTTACAAGTAAAAGTAGCTCAGTCAACATGTTAATCGAGTAAGAGTAAAAAATTACTTGCTTTTAAAGGTACTTAAGTATCCAAGAGTACAGGCTTTTAAATTTACTTTAAGTAAGAGTAAGAGTAAGAGTAAGAGTAAATTTCTTATTTTTCACATCAATGAATTACTATAAATTTTTCTAAATGAATTTAAGTACCTTTTAACTCTTGTTTCTGAGAATGAACTCTTGAAACCACCTGCACTGATGTGCTTGCTTTTAGAACCACAATGTTATATAAAGCCTGCAGAAACACCTATAAAAACAAAAACAATGAATGGGATCACAGGAGGACAGCAGATGTTGCAGATGCAGATGTTTATCAACAAACATTAAAACTGTAACCAAATGAACCTGCACCGTCCAACTAACTCTCTATCATTTAGCTAAGTTGGGAACTGGAACCCCCTCAAAGACCAATGTTGTCCCCAGACCACTGGTTGAGAATCACTGCTTACAAAAAACCACATCTGATGCAGCCATTGTCGCGGTTTTGTGTTGACAAACGCAGTCGAGAGCGTGGCTACTTTGGTGGTATCCTTATGGGGAGGGATGACGTATTTCCGCTTTTACGTAGATCCCAGTGGAGAGCGTGCACTGTGATAGGTTTCCTTCTTTGACAAACACAGCTTGTGTCCAATAGTATTTTAGAGAAAAAAAAAAGCAGACCTGGAAGTAACGAGTACTTTTCAGCCTTCCTACAAATTAACTTGAGTAAAAGTAAAAATATTTGTCTTGGAAATGTATTCAAGTAAGAGTAATAAGTACCAAAGAAATCTAATACTCAAGTAAAGTACAAATCCTCTGGATATGTACTTAAGTACAGTACTCAAGTAAATTTACTCCGTTACTGTCCACCACTGTACACAGGTCCTTTACTCATCTAAATAAAGAAAACACCCAACATCTGGAAAAATGCCTGTTGTCTTTCTAGACATCTGTTATCCTGGAGGTCAGAGGTCATTGGATCTGTGTGTCTCTGTGCACTCCAACTCAGGCACAAAGTCATTCGATGAAAGCATAATCATTTATATGAACGAATTTAGCGTTTTCTTATCTTCCTGTGCTTAGGTTTAGGTTTAATATATGCTGGTGTTGCCATCCCATGATTTACATCAAGACATTGTTAAAAAAGTATAGGTAGTTCTACATGTATACAATTCACTCCCTACATCCACTCCACATATTCATATACAGGATGACAGAACGATACATACATTGTGTGTATCCATCTAATGGCATATCCTTTTCAGAGTGCCTCATTTGATCTGACCTCACTTTCTTTCTGTGTGCAGGGTAAGCTATCGGACAGCATATCGTAGAGGAGAGAAGACCATGTACCGGAGAAAGTCCCAGTGCTGCCCAGGGTTCTACGAAAATGGAGAGATCTGTGCTCGTGAGTATCTTCTCTCTCACACACACACACACACACACACACACACACACACACACACACACAGGCAAGTGCACACATAAGGCCCAAGGGGTGCTTGAGCCCCTGCCCTTTTGCCTCGTTGTGTGTTTTTTTAATGAATAAATAAATTCTTGTTGTGCATAGGGATGTGAAAAAACGGCGGTGTAAAAACGCCACGGTTATCTACCGTGAGCATTTTGTACGTAATATGGTGTTTTGAGTGTGTTGAGCCTCAAGCTTCTTCTTGGTCTGCTGCGGCTCTGTTCTGTCTCTCACAGAGGAGAGAGAGAGAGAGAGACAGAGAGAAAGAGAGAGAGAGAGAGACAGAGAGAGAGAGACAGAGAGAGAAACAGAGAAAGAAAGAGAGAGAAGCCGCTGCCTCATCGTGAACTTCACCGTGCACGTAGATGAGACGTGACAGTGGAGCGACTTGAACCTTTGTGAGTTATAAACCCATTAACATAACTTCCTTATGGGGGCTAACATGTCGCCGTCCACTTATTCAACGTACTTAAATATGAGTCATATTTCAGAAGAGTGTTCATTTGTGCTTGTTAAGCTAACTGCTTGTTAATGAGAGTTAAGAATAATCTGACAGCTGCCTGTGTGGGCTGTTTATCTTGCCACAAATCTAAAACTTTCTCCAGATATTGAGTTTACTGTGACTTTGCTGTTGTAAACATTGCTGTTCGTACTAACAGTAGCAGCCACAGTCGTCATTTATTGGTTTTGTCACATGTTTAGATGTGTAGCCTGTATTTCTAGTTTGCACTTGCCCTCCAATAAATAGCCTGATGATAAACCAGTGTTTTATTACTTTTCAAGAATTGCAACTTTTTTGCATGTCTTCCAAACCTCAGTATTATGATAATGTGAATAAACTCACGTTGACAATAATTTGTTGACACAAAACAAATGGCAATTGCATATCACTCACAGCTACATGGGATACACAGGTAAGTAGTTAGCTTTCTATGAGTACTTTGTTTATATATTTTACAATAATTAATCTACATATTGTGTTATTAAGGCTTGAAAACATTTTTGTTGCGCACGTACTACCCTTTTCTGTCTTTTACCCCCTGCCCTTCTATAATCATGTGCATGTCCCTGCAAACACACACACACACACACACACACACACACACACTCACACACATACACACACATACACAGACGCACACAGACACACATAGATAATGTGTGTTTAGATAATCAATGTTATTTACTTCACCTTGATTCTAGTGTGCTAAATGGCGTCAGTTAACTTTTGCTTTTCACGTTATTCCAAGCCCCGTGCTACCGTGCGCTAATTATTGGCATGACTTCTACTATGTCCTGTCACTTAAAGAGAAACTGCATTTTTCATAGTAACCAGACACTAATCCTCTTACTCGGAGTGATTGGTATAGTATATCATTAATTCATGAAGATCTAGGTTAGTGACTTTATCAAGTGAATACTATTAACACTGTTATTATTGCTTAGTCAAGTTAGGTAACACTTCTTAAGCCTTCAGAGTATCCCTCAATCTGTAATGCTCCATGCATTATTATGATACTTTCTGACTTACGCCTTCTTCCGACCACCGAAACATCTACCATAATTGTTTCCCCAGTGACTTCCCCTGAAGATTTGTAGATATGGACACCTATGGAACTACTCAAGAATTGGAAATGTCTGTTCACCATTTCTAAAAATTAGCCTGTATCTGATAAGTGGCAGTAGAATCAGCTGGCTGCCGACTATTCCAATTTAGAAAAAATTTAAATCACTGAGTGTAGTTCCTTGGTGCATCATTGTCTGAACATCACAGGATGGCACCTGTAACACACAAGTTGCGAAAAGTAGTTTGCACTGTCCTTCCAAACAAAACTGATCATCTAACATCCCATTCACTATTCAACAGTACACATGGACTATCGTTCGTTGGTGAAAATCTTGCTATTGATTTGGGGAAAATGATATGGCTGGCTAACTATCCTCTGCTTTTGATATGATAACATCAGATTTCTCAGATCTGAGCTTTGCAGACTGGTTTATCTCTAGTTGCTAAGTTGTATCTTAAGTCTTCTGATTTACTAGAATAGTCCACAATGTCTCATCTTTGTTTCAGCTCTTGGTCAAACTCTCAGGTATTGCCAGGGCAACTGAGTGATTCCTTGTGAAAAACATCATTCTTTGATCGCAAAACTTAATGGTCTTCATTAAATTTTCTTTGGCAAGTGATAAGCAAGTTAGCAGTTAGCATTATCCGTTACATATAGTATATCTCCAATACATGGTGTAATTTTATCCTATTTATATAGATACTTAATATATGATTTCAGCTGTCAATGTGTGGCTTACGACAGGTTACAAATGAAAGGATTAACCAGAATAAATGTTTCATATGAGAAATACACTTCTGCAAGTATGATAATGGATGAATTGGAGTGTTAATATATTGCTACAGCATGCTGAGAAAACTGGGAAAATTGGTTCAGCTAACTGTCAATGGTGACTTCTCGGAAAAAACTAAAACAGAAACTGTGTCTTCTACATGTGTTGTTACCCGTACTTCCTCGGTAGCCAGCAGGCAGTGACAGGTGTGAGGCCACAGTTGACAGTGGCGAAAAAAAAACAGCAACTGCTGGTCAGTGACAGTAAAAGAAAGCATTATGTTAACCACAGCCTGCTGATCTGATAGTGGAAATAGTGATTTTTATTACTTTTTTATTTTGAAGTCATATCTGTGTGCTTGGTAGAGATGGTGTCCACCATTTGATTCATGTAGGGACTGTAATAATGTGCCCCGGGAGTTCAAAGGGGAATTTATTTTGGTGTGAAAAGACTCTTGTATAAGCCCGTCACATGCTGCCCACTGAGCCCCGCAACAAAATGTTACAGGAAGGATGATTTGCCAGAGGCATTACCAGATGGGAGTCAGTTGGAAAGGAAGTTGAATTGCACTTAAGTTAAATTCAGTAAATCGTATTGGGATGAACATCGGTTTGCCTGCTTAACATTTTCATTTCAAAAACATACTGTGAAGCCTGTTAATAGAAATAGAATTTTCGGCGGAAGCACTTGCTAATTATCTTTAAGTTAAAAGAGATGTACATTTGTCTAAATATTATTTTAAAACGAAAATCTACTAGGATTATCAACATAATCTGATGAAATAAAAGTGATTTAATAACTGTTTATTTTATTTTTTTGACATTATGTCAAAGATGTGTGTTATGCTTCAGGGAAGAAACTGCTGGTGTGATCTGTGTTTGGCCAACATGTCACCTCTTTTTCCACTCAAACATGCTGATTGCTGCTTGTGTCGCTTTTACACTTAGACAGCCAAAAGTGTACTGTATGTCTGTTTGTTTTCATATTCATATTCCAGCGACCAGCACAAAATGTCTGACAAGTTTGATGTACAAATTATGTATTGGGAGTAAAAATATAGTTATCTTTAATCTGCTGTAAACGTCGTCGTTTTAGCTAGCTTCTTGTGTGTTTCGTAGCTAGCGGTTTCTTAGCCTCATCCTTTTCTTCAAACGTTATTCATTTCATGCCATATTTGAGAGTATAAGCTTTCATCAGGAGTGCTGGAATTGCTACTTTCCCTGTTCAGGCATTGCTGGTATTGACAGTCTCACGGAGTTCACTTGCCATTTGATGAAGTCGGAAATGTAATTTCTCTTTTTCTACTACTTATGACTTACTTCTCGTTTCTCTTTAACTGCATAAAGGTAAAACATGGGTTACTGCCCAAACACTCAGATTATAGAGCTTATTAACACTCATTCTAATAAGAACACACTTATAGCAACTTTAAAGGGTAAATGTATATTTAATTATTATTTTCACCCCTTCAAGGCTGAATTTAACACAGATGTCTTTTTTTATAAAGTCTTTGTGACTTTACTGATCCTGGTCCTCCTTTCTCCTCAATGTACAGCTCATTGTGCAGAGAGCTGTGTTCATGGCCACTGTATGGCCCCAAACACCTGTCAGTGTGAGCCAGGCTGGGGAGGATCCAACTGCTCCAGTGGTAAGTCCTCCAGCTGTTGCTGTCTGTGAGCAGTCATTTCTTTGTGTGTGAGACTCTGGTTTTCTGTAAAAGCATTTCTCTCTGTAGTGTAATGTGTCAGTTGTATTCACTCAATTTGGTCTTGTGCCCCAGCTTAAAACACACAAATCATATGCCTGTTCTCCTGTTTGTTTACTATTATTTGAAATGCATCAGTTGGACAAATAATCACTGCAGGACTAGCGTGCTCATAGCAGAGCAACATAGTAGCTTTTGGCAAATGGATCAGCAGTGGTCAAAGGTCATAGCACATCTCACACTGCCGCAGCTCCCTGCAGCTAGATTTGGTGTGAATACGGCCTAATGCTTGCAGTGACTGTACAGGTAAAGCACTCGATGGTTGAGTTCATGTGTAGAGACCCTGGTGATACTATGAGCAAAGTTTTATGTTGTGTCAAGCCTTCTTAGTGTTTAAAAATTGCTCCTAGCACTCCATTGAAAGTCTTAAAAGTGACGCTTTCATCGTAATTATGCTCTTAAACGAACATTTGACTTGGATACATACACAAAAAGACCGTAGGTTGCATTTTGGGAAGAGTTTCACTTTAAACACACAGCTGGAGCTATGTTGGACTGTTTACGACAAGAATGTCAGAGAAAGTACCCAGTAGCGTGATGACATTTTTTATCTTATTTTTATCTTATTTTATCTTATTTGATTTTGCTGTATTTTATTGCTTTCACTGTTTTTATTGTTTTCAATTGTTTTTATGTATTCTTTTTACTTATTACCTGCTGTAAAGCACTTTGGTACACCGAAAGGATTGTTGTAAAGGGCTGTATAAATAAAGTACATTTACATTTACATTTACAAACTACAGCTTCACTTCTCATCATCAGTGGTACCTCTGGCAGCTTACACTGCTAACCAAAAAAAGAAAGAAAAAAGACTGAACTCGAAAAGGCTACAAACAAAAAGAAGTTCCATAGCACGAGAAGTTAAACGAGAGTCAACATCCAAGTGGTTATTCAATAATGGCAACAACTGATGGAGTGGAAGGACCTGAACACGGATGCCATGTTAGCTGTATCTCTTTTGGACAGGTAATGAGCTGGTTTGTTTTTGTTGGAGAATTGTATTATTACTCTGCATTATGTAGTCAGTGTAGCTAATGTAAGCTTCTTACGTTTCTGTCGTATGTTTTAGCCCAACACTAACGTAAGCAGTTTGTATCTGTCGTTAGCTAGCTAGCTTGCTGAAATAGCAGACTACTGCAGTATGAGACATATACAGGTACTGTGGCTCTAATCCATATAGCAGTGTTCACAAATGCACCGCTACCCTGGGCTGTTTGGTAATTAGCCAGACGAGCTGTATGTGAGAGGCGGATTAAGTCTTGTGTGCTAAATGTGTCAAAGGTCAAATCCACTGTTCAGAGGTCAAAGGACTATACAGATGTGATTATAGTCTGTATTGTATTTGTAAGAAGATGTTGTTAGATGGCATTTATTGATTCATATATACTTTGAACTGGACGTTATACAAATGTGCTGATGTATCCTATTTCTGTGTCCTTTAGTTATGAGAGGGACGCATCAACTTCCAACCTTCTAAGTGTCTGTTCACAGCAGAATCATGCCCTGTTGTTTCTGCAGTCTCTCTGACAGGTGAGTGTAACTTGATGCTGGTAGCAACATGGATCAGACCACTGTTCTTCATGTAATATGTATCTTTGATGGATACATTTCCTATGTGTCCTTTTTTTTTTTTATATCAAGCTGATTTGCTTTATGTGCATTAATATGCTCCTTAGCAGGGATACAATACAAAAACGAACAACATCATTTCATTAGCTGCACCAGTTAAATGCTTCAGATACCTCATAAACACGTTTGGATAACTTTATGTCCTCTAAACTCATTTAGTTTACCATCCTTATTTCGTTATCTGTAATTATTAACATTTTGCAGAGATTATAGAACTCCTTACTCTTTGGCCAAGTACTCCAAGGTGTACAACAAAAAGTCCAGCAAGTAGAGCATCTACACACTACTGTCAAAATGCATCATAAAAATAATGTGAACATGAAACTATGTAAATTCCTATGAAAGTGACATTTTGCGAACTCCCCCCCCCCCCCCAAAAAAAAGGAGAATTGGTAAATATGAAATTACTGTAAATGGCGCAATATGATGTAACAGTGGCTATATCTGGTTGTTTTCTGGAATATTGTCACTGCATAAAATGCATTCAAAGCTGTGGTGTTGTAATGAATTTAAAGTAATTTCAAGATCGTTGAAAAGCTGTATTTACTGTCAGATAAGTAATTGTGCTACTCTTTTCACAGGACAATAATGACCAGAAAAGTAGAGGATAACGACAGCACAGACATCAGCAGCCTAATCTGTTGGTCTAATATGTGTTTATAATCAGTCAAGAAACCTCTGGATGTCCTTCCTATATATAGTTGTTGATGCAAATTTTATTGTATATTATCTAAACGATTAAAGGTATACTCTTTTTGTAGTGTTATTTATTTACATGTATTAAAAAATATATAATAAACAAGCTTCTTACCTTATTCAGTTGTTATTATTAGTGCATCATGCGCATCATCAAGTGTAAGAACTGTAATGGGATGGTTGTTTATGCTGGAAGTGTAAAGAGAAAGGCATTTATCATTTTCAAGACTTTATTCAAACAATTTGGAGATAATGCAGAACAAGGAGTAAATACAGAACAACAAATAAATAGGTGACAGGCAGAGTTCAAGCACTCGATGTGATTGCCCCAAGCGTAGTCCTTGAATTCTGGCCTGTAAAGCAATAGATGAGCATCATTTTATGAAACACAGTCTGACTGTCCTCAGCATAAGGTGAACATATACACTTTCAATGGTCAATAATTCAGACATTCCTGGACAAAACTGTACAGATTCCCCAGTTTATATAAAACATGTTTAAGTACCAGCCCTTTATCATTCAATACATTTTTCTACTTGCTGTGTTTATTGTTATGCACCAAAACACAAATTCAAATGGTGAAAAACTACCTGGCGAAAAATGTGATTCTGATTTTAGCACTGTGACACTGTGTGTCCAAGTTACATGCCTGGTCAGTATACTGTACAAACACAAATAATTAGGTGGTGTTTATCAGGAAAAAACAAGCACAAGTCAACGATGCTGTCATCTTGGAACCTCTACCGTGCAAGTCGAATACAATATTCACATTTGTCTGTGAATCACTTAAGGAAGCAAAAAAAAAAACCTGTAGCAGGCCCACCAATAATCTTGATGTTTTTGCTTTGCAATATCTAATGTTACTATAGCCAGCTGCTGCTAGCTAACCAGCAATGAGTTACAACTTCAAAATACACTTTTATTTATTTAAATTATGCCGCATGCCAATTGGGAAAACACACTCTGAAGCATATTATTTTACTTTTCACTGGGGCCTTAAGATTCCAACTCATGAGGAACCAGAAAAAACTAGTGAATGTCTGTTCCCGAGCCATCAGGATGAGGTGGCCAGAGCTGAGCAAGATAAAGTCTTTAGTCTGTGGTGAGGGCATGTATGTGCGTTCAGGCAAAACAATTAGCCTATATTTATTTTGATGGGGGCGATAAAGGACCTGGATAATGGATGGGGGCACTGGCCCAACAAAGGTTGAGAACCAATGGTTGAAAGACTAAGGCTATGCTGCAGTTGCTCTGCTGGCTAGAGTAAGATTAACTGAAGACAACACAGCTAAGCTCATAGTTTAATGTCAAAACGAGGGTGTTTTATTTTGAAGTGCCTCCACAGGTTGTAATCCTTCGCAATGGAGGTGCACTCATTGCAGAGCACACACATTGGCTTTTCCTCAGCAGTTTTGATGTACACTTATTTCTCAGTCTAGTGGCTGTTGAATTTCCAGTGACATTAGTCTTTGACAATAGGGCCATGCGCAAAGGTGGTCATTCATAATCAACCATGCACATATTTGATTTGATTGGGTGTTGCTTCCAGCAAACAAGCATAGATGTTCACTGGTGGGTTTAAGGATTTATCGTGGCAAAATGTCCATTAATGCCCTCATATAGCAGCGACCACAGGCATGCAATTTTCTGCACCAGCAGATCATAACATGTTTGTGTTTTCATGCTGTATAAATGGCCACTTTAGGGTTCTTGTGCCATCATAATTCCTTATTATAGGCTGTAGCTCAGGAGGTTGAGCGGGTTGTCTAGTAATCAGAAGATCACTGGTTCAAATCCAGGCTTCTCTTAACTGCATGTTGAAGTGTCCTTGAGCAAGATATTGAACCCCAAATTGCCCCTGATGAGCAGTTGGCACCTTCCATGGCAGCCTCTGCAATCAGTATATGAATGTGTGGGTTAATCTGACAAGTGTTGTAAAGCGGCTTTGAGCAGTCAGTAGACTGGAAAAGAGCTATAGAATAGAAATAGTCCATCTTTGGACTGTGGTTTTGTGTGCATTCACTTTTTTCATTGTACTGTGTGCCATAAAAAAGTTCTATCAATACTAAGATACTTAGTTCTATTTACAAGGTGTGGGTGCCAACTTGGTAAGTTTTTCATCTTTAGAAAAAACTGTATAGGCAGTCACATGCCAGTGTTCATGAAAAAAGTAGTGTCTTTCTGGACGAGCAAATTAAGTTATATAGGGTTAGCATTTAACCACCTTTCATTCACTGGGATATTAAAGAAATATTACTGAAGAGTACAAAGAGCCACCTAAACAGGTCAGTGGGCCTTAACAACATGTCTGAGAGCCAAGAACGGGACATGTGGGAAGGTTGTGTTCAAGAGAAAGCAAAGAATATGGAAGGGAAAATTATGTGGTAGGGAGTGACCTGGAGCAGTGGAGCTTGTGATTTAGTACACATGATAACACAAGATGCCCACTGTAGGTGTCTGCAATTTCAGCTACAATACTGGAACAATAACATGTACTGTACAGTATCTGACACAGATCCTCTTTTTTGTGTTTTAATCAGTATACCTACAGTAGATTACTTTGTCATGGTTTTGAAAACTAAAAATCATGAATGTGGGAAAAAAGAAAAAGACACCACAGAATGCATCCTTTTGCTGCCCCCTAAACATACATTAAGCCTTTCTCAAACCCAAGGATGCAAAGAACAGACTTGTGTTCTTGGAAGAATGATCTTGCAACTCACAAACACAGAATGCTGTTAACAGTTTTAGAAAATGTGTTCCTGCTAGTATTACGTAATATGAGGCCATTGTCAGAGCTTAATAATGTATCATGTTTAGTTATCATATGCAATCATTTAAGGTAAAATCAGTTAATGTGATAACAAATGTAAACCAATAATGTAATGAATGTCTATAAAAAAAACAGTCTGCTTTGATACGGTTTGTTATTTTGAACATAACATTAGGGTTACATTACATAATACTAAACACATCTAGGCGAAATATTCATGTCAAAAACAATAAGCAAATGATAACTAATAATCCATTTGAACTAATAACTAGTACAATTTCAATTGATGATGATAAACAAAGGTGGAGGGCACAATATCCTACTCCATTAAATTTTTGGGGCAATTATTCTACTATTCATGTATTCTATATTTGTCTGCATACATTGATTACTAGTTTCTCCCCTTCTTGCATTGTGAAAATGATTGTCTTGTAGAATGTTTGTGACAAACTGAATGGTAAAGTTTTTTCTTCATGTGTTGAGGAAAATTCTCCTCCTACTTAACTTAAATAAACTCCTGAAAAATTCTCTTGGATTAGTTGGAAAATGTAATGCCACAATACTCAGTATGGCTGTTTTTCTAACTTTTTAAAGACAGCTGGACAACCAGAAACAAATGATGATTTTATAGAATATGATGTATTGCGGATTAAGCTAGCCAACAATATGTGCAGTAGTTGAAATGAGCTCAACGTTAAATATCTACTGCAGTAAAATGAATACAAAAATGCAGCGGTAGTATTAATCCAAAGAAGAAGATATAAAATTCTGCCCTTGCTGAGGTCGTCTACTGCAGTGGTCTGTGTGACTGTGGACAGCAGTATTGTTTCATCAGAGAATTGCACCATATTGGCTTTTACGAGTAAACTTGTTACTGTTTTTTTATTCCACACAAACAACGCCTCCTTGTATCATTTCAATGCCAGCAACAGTTCTTGAATAATGCCCCCCCCCCCCCCCCGGCACTGTGGAGCTTCCTAACATTGAAGAAGTTTGGGAAACATTTATGATTCCCCATTAATATTTATAAAACTGTTGATTTCTTGTATAAAAATGTCTCAGAAGTACATTTGGTCTGGAAATTACATTTGAAACTTTTAAAAACTTCTTGTTTTGGCCTCTTGTTCATAGCTTTTTTTCACATCTTGCTTGAATGTGAAGACTAAATAGCCCACATTCATATTATAAACAGCACACAATAAGTATTTGTTGTCTATATGAAAGCTGTAGTCTGTAACTATGTTTTGGTTATATTTGCTAAAATTGTCATTATGATCTGACAGTAGAATAAGATACAGGTCAGCTGTGTAAAAATCCACTTTCTGTGGCTCCACCCAGTGGCCCTAATTTGACTTGCAAGAATCCACCGCTCCCAAATCAGCACAACCAATCAGAGCAAAGGGGAGTGTCCGAGAAGTCTCAATCATGCTTGTGCATGCTGCGGGCAGTCCTCCTCCCCTGTGCAGCATACTGAGCTGTGCCCCTCCCCCGCACAGGCGCAGCGCCTGCTCTTACCTGGTCAGATACTTTCAAGCTCAAGCTTATCCTGCGAACAATGGCGGTAGGCAGCAGAGCAGAAAAATGCCCCACCATTGCCCTCATCAAAGAGAGGGAATAAGAAGACTGACGGAGAAAGCAGTGTAAAAAGAAAGTGTTACCTGGTAACTTCATCTACCACGATGTGAGGAATATTGTTTGTTATTCGGGTTACTACAGTGACTGGGCATGAGGCACTCGTCATTGTAATTTAGTTGTATTGGTCAGAAATAGAACAAACTAATTATGTCGTCTTGGTTATCTGGCATCCTCTGTTACCGTGGTTACAAGCCTGCTCGTGCACAGCAGGCTCCTCTGTGGGAGGGGCTTTGAAGGCAGGGCTGCATCACAGTAGAGAGGAAGAAGGAGGGACCTGGGAGCTGTATCATTTAAATATTCTGGCTAAGTCCACTTTTTTTCTCTTAACTCCAGACTGCAGCTTTAACATTTAGAGCCTGTAAAATATTTGATGACACAAAAACTTGTGGGAAGTAGGATGTGAGGATTAAGATGTGAAGCCATGACAGTATAAATATCTGACAGATAAATAATGAGCACTATTGTCTTGTATTGTTTCCTTTGTTTTTGACTTTTAATGTATTCCATTTATTGATGTAGTTACCAGTGTTACCAACCAATGCCTCCTTGGTAAAATGGGAATGTGAACAACATTTCAGGGAATTTTGACCCTTCTTGAGAAGATGCAAACTGGTTTATTGGGACAGTACTTGGGCTACAAGAGATAAGATTTCACAAGGACACAAGAAAAGATGAGGACACATATTGAGAATAGCCTATTGTATTCAGGCTAATAGATACATGAACAGATTTTTTCCCTTTATTTCCCTTTTTTATTCAGGGTTGGTTCACTGAGAGTCCATTTCCAGGAACACCCTGATCACATTCACACAGTTAGACATTCACCTCCTAGTGCCTTTCACTTGCGTCACCCAAATGTATCTGGCTGGTCCCGGGATTTGAACTGGCAATCCTCTGATCACAAGTTCGATAACCTCTAAACCACCACTTCCCAAATTCGCCAAGTAAAAAACAGTCCCATTTGTTTATCATTCAGTAAAAACAAGCATGTCAGGTGTAGGGTTTTTCTGTATATTCTATACACATCTAAAAACCCAATGTTGCTGTGTGCAGATACTGCTTCAGGGTGAGATAGTTTAATTGTAATAAGTCAGTACCACTCTGGAGGAGGACATGCATTCCTGATCAACAGGGAAAGCTGGAGGAATCCTACACATGTTTTTTCTCCATGGTAATCCTGTGTGAAAGAGGTTTTTGGTTCCCATGTGTGCACCACAAAATAGATGAAAAACATCCGCTCCCAATCCCTCCCCAGTATAGCCAGTCAGAGCTAAGCCAACATGCAACAACTGGCTGCTCAAGTTACTTACTCAAGGATTTGTCTAAACTGTTCCTCCTGAAATCTGTCTTGGTGTGAGGTGTAAAGAAGTTTTTTTTTCTCTTTTTTTTTCTGACATTTTTGTTACTTGTGTATAATTGTGTGCTGGATACAAATGAAGATAGATGTAAATTTGCTAGTATCTAGATTTGTTTACTGCGGTTGATAATTGCACATTAACTCTGTAGGGACTCTTTCTAGGATAAACATGTTGTAGAATAAAAACAGGGATCCTGCCTGACACTGCGAGTAATTAAGCCTTGTGACCAAACCCTGGCACAGCAAAGTCTTCTTTGTTCATGGCCATCTTGAATAAGCTGATGAAAGAGAACAGTCTGTTCTCCAACAAGCAAACGAGGAGCCCCAAGCTCCTGGGGTTTGACCTTTCTTCAATCTAGGCCAGGTTTCACAAAGCTACCAGGATGGCATATTTGAATGCGTGAGGATTTCAGATGTGCATTTTAGTATCACTAATCTCCTCGTCCTCTTTTTCCCCCCATCCCTCTTGTCCCAGTACTCAACACTGTTTGTCACACAGGGCCAGACTGCCTGAGGAAATAGAAGTTTGCACTTTTTATCAGGCCAGAGTGAGGCAGGAATAAAAGGGGCCTGTGTATCACTTGAGCACATTCAGAATGAATGAGGCATGCTTGGAGATGCCTGTGTTTTTACTGCATGCAAGGCTCAGAACAACTAAGCTTTTTAGCAGAGAGAGAAGTGGAGCATGTGCTCAAATGCCTTGCCCAGAGCACCTCAGGCCATGTCCACATGTACCAAAATTGTCTTTTTTTTCCCCATTTTCCTTGGCATCGTTTCAAGAATATTTGCATCCATACAGATCCATTGTAAACGACTCAACACACCGGAGTTCCTATTCCAGCCTATGGGTGGCGCTTGAAATTCCTAAAAACGGAGAAGAAGAGACAGAGCATGCACATAAAGCTTGCGCTTCGTATACAAACAGACAGTAGAAGGAGAAACCAAACAAAACAAGAAGAGGACGAAAATGGCTAATCGGTTGTCCATAATCCTTTTTCGCTCAGCGTAGTGGCAGAGGAACCCTAGTAACCCTAATAGGCTCAATATCTTCTGCTGCCCCAAGCATGTAGTCCGCCGCCATTGTTGTTGTTGTTGTTGTTGTTATGAGACATCGCGGGTTAAGAAGTTGAAGACTAGCGGACGAGGGGTGGGGAGATGGTGTCATCGATACACTGTCCACACGAGAACGCAAAGGCACAATTTTGAATTTTTCCACACTGAGACCAGGTTTAAAAAAAGTGCGTTTACAGGATCCATGTGGACGATCGGCCAAAACGATGCAAAACATGTGCGTTTACACAAAAAAGTGTTTCCATGCGGATGGCCCCTCAGAGACTATCACCAGGGTCACGTGATGGCAGCAAGGTGAGCGGCATTTCTTGACCAGAGCTCTGTGCCACTCGGCTCTTATTATTAGCTTATCCTGTTAACAGCTGGGTGCTAGAAGTCACTCTTGGCATGAACATTGCAGGCTATGTCCTTAGAAAACTTTTGGCCACAGAACCAGAGGAATTAAAGACAAAAGAGATGCCCCGACTCAGCCCGGCAAGGATACACAAGATGGCGACCAGGCCGGGGCCGAGGTCTCCGACGGACTTGACCCTGCTTTCGCTAAAGCCCTTAACCTGATGACTGCTAATATTATAAAAGTAATCGATGAAAAACTCAGTCCCCTGGCCGAAACTATTCAGGGATTCAGGGATATTCTACGCCATGCTCTTCCCGGCTACTCTGCAGGTAACCCATGGAGGCTCCAAAAAGTGGTTCGTCACCCCGGAGCAGGTACGCGACTACATGGACCACCCGGATGAGAGCCTTCCAGAGCCTGGATCGTATGCACAGGTTGTTTCATCTGGGACACTTTCTTTTCTACAATTTCTTTTCTTTACTACAGCATCGGTTGTTTTTTCCACCCATGCTGGTAAGCCCTACATAGATTTGTAGACACCACTTAAATGACTTTGAACATTTCTAGCTGAGTGGCGCGGTCGCTCGAGATGTGTTTATCACGTCATGTTATGTTATTTCGATTACTCCTGTGGGGAGGATCTCCTCAATTTTCTGACAATATTGTACTTTTTACACTGCCTGTTCGCTTTCTGTTTTGAGCCTGAAAGTTGTCTGTATGGTGAAAAGTCCCTGTATACTTGGGGAAAGACCCTTTGTCTGTTTTTGTTTCTTAGGCAGTTATTGTTAAGCCTGTTCAGTGCAAGTTATTTGTTATGCTCAGTACATAATGCATGAGACTTGAGTTGAGTAGTAGTGCAGCATTTTCCATCCCCCTGGTGTTTATTTTTGAAGAGGTTGGGGGTTTGTTATGGGTCTAATCTGGCTATCCTGCTACTATAGCCAGTAAGTTGTTTGATGGCTAACTTAAATATCATTAAGATTTGCTATTGGAATATCAGGGGTCTTCAAAAGCCTGCTAAGAGGGGGGCTGTACTGTCATTTTTTAAAAAAGAGGATGTTTCCATTGCTCTCCTCCAGGAGACTCACTTGGAGGATAAAGACCATGTCGGACTGCAAAGGAACTGGGTGGGGCAGGTTTCTGCAACATCATATTCATCCTTTGGCCATTTTAATCAGTAAAAGTATTGCATTTAAGTCCCTCAATTGTGTAAAAGACAGCCACGGCCACTATGTAATTGTTAAGGGAATACTTTCAGGCAAGGAGATAACATTTATGAATCTATACTGTCCCCCTGGTTACTCCCATGATTTTCTCTCTAAGGCTTTTGCAGTGTTTACTAAGCTGGTTTCTGGGGACTCCTTTGTGGGAAGAGATTTTAATTGCCACCTCAATCCCTCTCTTGATAAACTTCCCCCTGGCAGTCACCCCTCAAGGCAAGCTAGGGTCCTCACTTCGATATGTCAGGATATTGGGTACTCAGATGTGTGGAGGGAGCTCAATCCCACTGATTCAGAGTTTACCTTTTTTTCTGCCCCTCACAAAAGCTATACCAGAATTGATTACATCTTCATCCCTTCTTCAAAAATGTTTTTGGCTCTGTCGTGCACCATAGGCAGTATTATTTTATCTGACCACGCCCCCTTGTATTTAGTTTACTCTCTCTGTGAGGACAGAGCATTGTCAAGACGCTGGAGATTTCATTCATCTCTTCTTAAAGATGACAATTTTTAACTCCTACTTTGTGTCAGAATTCAAAACGTTTTACTCAATTAACTTACCATCTACAGATAACCCCTCTCTCCCCTGGGAGACCTCCATCCATCCATCCATCCATTTTCGTCCGCTTATCCGAGGCCGGGTTGCGGGGGCAACTGCCTGAGCAGGGACACCCAGACTTCCCTCTCCCCAGACACTGCTTCCAGCTCTTCCGGGAGGATCCCAAGGCGTTCCCAGGCCAGCTGAGTGACATAGTCACACCAGCGTGTCCTGGGTCTTCCTCGGGGTCTCCTCCCGGCGGGACATGCCAGGAACACCTCCCGAGGGAGGTGTCCCGGGGGCATCCGAAACAGATGCCCGAGCCACCTCAGCTGGCTCCTCTCGATGTGGAGGAGCAGCGGCTCTACTCCGAGCTCCTCCCGGGTGACAGAGCTCTTCACCCTATCTCTAAGGGAGCGCCCTGCCACCCTGCGGAGGAAACTCATTTCAGCCACTTGTATCCGGGATCTTATTCTTTCAGTCATGACCCAAAGTTCATGGCCGTAGCCGGAGGGTGTGTTCCAACTATCGGGGGATCACGCTCCTCAGCCTCCCTGGGAAAGTCTATTCCAGGGTACTGGAGAGGAGAATTCAGCCAATAGTCGAACCTCGGATCCAGGAGGAACAATGCGGTTTTTGTCCTGGCCGTGGAACACTGGACCAGCTCTATACCCTCCGCAGGGTGCTTGAGGGTTCATGGGAGTTTGCCCAACCAGTCCACATGTATTTTGTGGACTTGGAGAAAGCATTCGACCGTGTCCCTCGTGGCATTCTGTGGAGGGTGCTCTGGGAGTACGGGGTCGGAGGCCCTCTGTTAAGGGCTGTACGGTCCTTGTACGAACGGAGCAGGAGCTTGGTTCGCATTGCTGGCAGTAAGTCAGACCTGTTCCCAGTGCATGTTGGACTCCGGCAGGGCTGCCCTTTGTCACCGGTTCTGTTCATTATTTTTATGGACAGAATTTCTAGGCGCAGCCACGGGCCGGAGGGGATCTGGTTCGGGAGCCACTGGATCTCATCTCTGCTCTGATGATGTGGTCTTGTTGGCTCCTTTGAGCTGGGACCTCCAGCATGTCCTGGGGTGGTTTGCAGCCGAGTGTGAAGCCGCTGGGATGAGAATCAGCACCTCCAAATCCGAGGCCATGGTTCTCGACCGGAAAAAGGTGGCTTGCTCCCTCCAGGTTGGGGGAGAGTTCCTGCCTCAAGTGGAGGAGTTTAAGTATCTTGGGGTCTTGTTCCCTGGGAGACCTGTAAAATCTATTCCCGGGTACTGATTTAGTCTTTTGTTGCTTCTAAAAGACATCGGAAGAGCGAACAGTGTAAAAATCTTGAAACTAGACTAGCCGACTTGAAGAAACACCATATATCAAGCCCAAGTCCTGACTTGCTCAAGGAACTGACGGCTACTCGTACAGCACTGAACAGTCTTCTGATCCAAGACTCAGAGCACTCCCTGAAATTCACCATAGAAGCTGTATGAGTTTGGGGATAAACCCAACAAATATCTTGCCAATCTTGTTAAAAAGAGGGTACATTCTCAGACTATTGTTTCTATTACAAACTCCAATGGTGTTAGAGCGTTCGATACTAAGACTATCAATGAGGAATTTGCATTATTTTATTCTAATTTGTATAAGTCTGAAAAGCCTGATAATGCCCTAGCCCTCATGCATCTGTCTTTTTTTTCAAATTTGAAACTCCCCAGAGCTACAGAGGCTCAAAAACTACAGTTAAACACCCCGATTACGAGAGAGGAGGCTCTGCTTGCCTTGAAATCCATGCCATCCGGGAAGGCCCCAGGGCCAGATGGATTTGGGTGTGAGTTCTTTAGGGAGTTCAGTGGTATTCTCCTAGATCCCCTGCTGAATATGCTTAACCATTCATTTGAAAGTGGAATCTTGCCCCAGTCACTTAGAGAGGCCAATATTTCTCTTATCCTTAAAAAAGGAAAATGCCCAGACAATTGTGCATCCTATAGGCCAAAAGCCCTACTTAATTTGGATCAAAAGCTGCTCTCCAAAATATTAGCCATGCGTTTAGAAAAGGTGTTACCCTATAGTATAAAGGAGGACCAAACCGGCTTCATCAAGGGTCGGAACTCCTGTGATAACATGAGAAGGCTCCTTAATATCATTCAGCTGTCCCAGAGCTAAAAGGACCCTGTCCTTGTGCTTTCTCTTGATGCTGAGAAGGCCTTTGACTGCGTTGAGTGGTCATTTCTGTTCTTTTTTAAATTTGACCTGGGTGACAATTTTATAAATTGGGTTAAGGTTCTGTATAACACTCCGACGGCAGCAGTTTTGACTAATGGGCTTAGATCTAACAACTTTCCTCTCCACCGTGGGAACAGACAGGGCGACCCCCTCATTCCTTTGCTCTTTGACATTGCTATAGAGCCGCTGGCCCAAGCAATAAGGCAGGATGCTCTAATCTCTGGTATTTTCATTGGGGAAAAGGAACATAAAATTACTTTATATGCTGACGATGTGCTGATACATCTTTCGCGTCCTCAGACCTCTATTCCTCGTTTGATTAAAGTTATATCATCATTTGGCATTTGCTCTGGGTACAAAATAAATTTTGCAAAGTCTGAGGCGATGCCACTGGGGTCATTAACATGTGTTCCAGATATGGCAGAGTCCTTATATATATATATATATATATATATATATATATATATATATATATATATATATATATATATATATATATATATATATATATACAGATTCATTGTTTTGAATCTGTTTGTTTGAAATAAAGGTGTCTATGACTGGAAAAAATCTTAAAAACAAAAAAAAAGAAAAAGAAACTGCCCAAGCCCAGCACAGTGGAGAAGTTGTTGTTTTTAAATGAATACAATTTCCTCATTGTATGCGTTTGTTTGTATGTTTTGTCCCGAGTAACACATTCACATCACAACCCTCTCCCCAATTTGTTTCAACTTTCCCCTCTGTCATCATTATATCAGAAAAACAGACACTATATTAATGAGTATATTATTTGTTTATTTGCATTATCATTTAAGCACAATTCAATTCAAAGCTTCAAGCCCTGGTGTCATTATAGTCACTCTGCCTGTTTTACATTAATTGTCCACTTGATGGCACAGTAGAGCAAATGAAGCACCATGAAGCTTTGGCCCATGTGTGAACCAATTGGATGGAAAGCTTCAATGCTTCATGAAGCTTCATCTCGCCATCACTAATGTTAAGTTAAATAAGTTTATTGGTTTAATTCAGTTTATGTGCAATTAAGTAACTTTTACAGATTCATTGTTTTGTTGCTTTTGTTTGATACTCACCATGTGGTCCATTGGCAAAAGGAGGAAAGGGTCATTACTTCCTGCTTTTATAACCTGGATGACATCATCAGTGAGGTCATCGGGGGGTACCATCTAGGGGGGGATGCAGATTGTGTGGGAGTGTGAAATGTGCATAGTTTGATATTATGCGATATATTTGTGCACAGATGTTTGTGTGATAAAGACTTATGTGAATTCCCATTGTGTGATGAAATGAAGATTAATATGGATGCTTACCGGTTTTTCGAAGAAAAAGGAGGCTTCCCTGCTGCTTGGGTGAGTCCAGGTGGATTCCTGTCTTTGGCTCCCAGCATGCAGGGGAAGTCAGACGAGTGTTGGGTGTCAAAGAGAGAGGACACCAGGTGTGCAGGAGAGTGCACAGTGTGTCTCACCGCAACATTGAGTTGAGTTATTTTCAGTTAAACTCAGTTAACTGTTATTTCTTTGATACTTTTTGTAAATATCTTTTTTTTGTTTGGTTCACTGTGCATTTTGGTGGCAGTCTTTGTAAAAATATTTTGATACTTGAACCCTGCTTTCAGAGTCTGCCTCCTACACTCCGTTCACTCAGGCCAGCCCTACCACAAGGTGCATGATAGAAAATGGGTTGTATTTAGACTCTGAATTTGTCAGTTTGTATGGGTGTAATAAATTGAACTGATGTGACTTGGAGCATTTCTATTAAACGATGGCACTCGTCCTCACTGGATGGACAGTTGTGTTTTGTGGCTGATGGTCCCTGTGCCCCACCATTTCACAATAATCTCTAGCATCAACCACTTTGACTGCACATGAGAAAATGCACTGATATTAAACTGAGGTGGAGGAGTGCTGCTGCACCTCCCTCTGTCTCGATTTCTACCTTAACATACACATTTGCACAAGAGGAACAGTGGATGCACTTGACCATTTAAAACTCCTAACTCGCAAGAGAATTGGTTAGTATTTAATGTTATTGTTCTGCGTTCTTCTACACATTAAAAAGGTCACACTTACACACAGTCCAAATTAACACAGTGAAATACACTACTCACAATAAGTTAGGGATATTGTGAGAGACTCAGTGGATTTCATACATATGGCGTTTGTTTCACTTCAGAGAGTTTTGGGATAGGGAGGCAATTGTATTGGGGTGATAGACACACCTCATTTTGTGTTTTCCACATAATGGTCTCACTGTGTACAGTGTGCCTTACATATTGGGGCGAATACCAAAAAACTAAAAGACAACCCTTTTCAATGTGGCATCAATTTCAACATTCTGTGGGTATAAAAAGCTGGTATTGTCAGTAAGTCATTCCAAGTTCATCATTCAAACAGCCATGAACACACGACGTCACTTAACGGACGAGCAGTGCCACCTGGCCATAGCGCGCCTTCGGGTCGATGGCAGGCTGTCAGATGTTGCTCGTGAACTTGGTGTGTCTCAAAGTGTCATCAGCAGACTTGCATCAAGACACAGAACTACTGGCAGAGTTCGTGACAGACCCAGGAGTGGAGCCCCACGAGTGACAGACCGCAACGATGACAAGTACCTAAGGACCTATGCACTCAGACATCGTTATGCAACTGCCACACAGCTGCAGGCCCAGTTACGAGATGTGAGGGGTACTAGGGTTTCCAGACAAACCATTCGAAACCGACTCCACCGCTTTGGCTTGAATACCAGACGACCGTTGCAGGTGACTCCACTGACACCAAGACACCGCCGTGAATGTTTGCAGTGGGCACAAGACCATGTAACCTGGACAATGCAGCAGTGGTCTACCGTCCTGTTCACTGATGAGTGTCGGGTCACCTTGCACAGAAATGATGGACGTCAGCGTTGCTGGAGAAGGCGAGGTGAGCGATATGCCAAGGTCAACATGGTCCCAGGGTTCTCTTTGGTGGAGGAGGTGCAACAGTCTGGGCAGGCATCACCAGTCAGCGCAAAACAGATTTGGTTATTGTAGATGGCTCAGTCACTGCACGTTCTTACCTCAGAGACACCATAGAACCCATCATCATCCCCCAATTCCGCCAGCACACCCCCAACTTTCTGTTCATGGATGATAATGCTCCACCACATTGTGCCAGAATTGTCACAGCTTGACTTTAGGAAGTCGGAGTGCCTCATATGGCATGACCAGCAATGTCCCCTGACCTGAACCCCATAGAGCACGTCTGGGACCAGCTGAAGCAGAGACTGGATGATCGTACCCCACCCCCACGTGACCTGGCAGAACTGCGTGTAGCACTTGTGGAGGAGTGGAACGCATTGCCTCAGAACAACATCATGAGGCCAGTGAGGAGCGTGAGACGTCGCTGTCAAGCTGTCATTGCGGCAAATGGTGGAAACACCCACTACTGACATTGTCAATTTTTGTTATTTGGGGCCATCCTTTAGTTATTGTCTAAATTTTTGGGGTAATAAATATTAAACTAATGAAAATGGTGTTTCGTCTCATTCATTATTAGTAATATCAAAGGGAACTTTTACTTATTTCACTTTCAGAAAAGTGGGAGGTTAAGTACCTGTTTCGTGGATGGCCAAATGAGGCTGTGTTTGAAGATGGGACATCAGGGATATAATTGGCCATTTTTGACTACTTTTGATTTTACCAATATATTTCACCTTAAAAACTATTTACCTTGTCTTGTTTGGTGTTATTATTTTCAGCACAACCTCACATGTGAGACTGTACACTTAATTTTTCATTTTGACATACTGTATTAACACAATTGGACCTAAAATCACATAAAACATAAAAAGTAGGAAAAAGTTATTTTTTTTTACTGTGAGAACCACAATTATGTTTAACGAACCATTTTCATTACTTATAATGCAAATATAAATTGTTGTTTGCTAAGTTTGTGCATAAGTGTTTGAAGTTTACAAAGTTATATTAACTATTTACATTTAAATGCAGGCAATGCCTCAGGCTCAGGGCTCTCTCAGCTCCTCCCTGCCTGCTCAACATTCAGCAATCTCCCCATCGTTTTGACTCACAACACTGTTGGGAATTGTTATTGATTATTGATTATTAATTAATATGTTATTATTAATTCATTAAAATTATTATAGTTAATTAATGAAACCTAGGCAACTAAATGTTATTAAGGAACACGGGGCACCACCCTGGAATCAGGGATCAATAATCAAATGATTTACCTTTGAGTCTCATAGCCTGAAAATTAGTCAACTTGTCAATATTATGAAATTATCAATAATTAGACAAGAGGAAAAGCGTGAATCTGAGCACTGACCATCTCAACCAGCAGTTATTACAATATGGGATTGTGCACAATAATCACAAATGCTGCTCAGTTAAAATCAACAGTGTTTATTAAAGCTTTTCTCCACAGAACAAACCACCTACTTTAACAAACAACAATTTCCTTCACAAAGCTCGCAATATCAAAACATAAGCAAGCCAAACAGGTACCTGGGTGGAGGCGTGTGTGTGTGTGTGTGTGTGTGTGTGGCAAGAAGTCCCCAATAAAGACTACAAAGATGGCCGAACGTGGCTTGGGAAGTCACGTACGCTGGACTACAAATTAGTGGGCGTGACTTAGGAAGTCTCGTCAGAGAGACTACAGGAAAGTCCGGACATGACTTTGTGTCACGCGAGGATGCGGATTCCGAGGTGATGAATTCAGATTCACTGATTCATATACCTGGAATTCAAAATGGTGGCAGTGACGGTATCGACCAAAGGTGATCACTACACGTGTGCGCGAGGTTTGAACAAAGGCAGCGGTTGCGCCGTCTTGGATCTCGTGTGCGGTTTGGTCACACGAGGGGTAATTTTACAGGGATAATACCCACAGTCCAAACAAGGTAGCCATGCTACCGAGAAAAGTCCGTCTTTTAAGTCAATAAAGGGGAAATGCTGGACACATGTCTTAAGGCCCCCACACACCGCCCAGACGTCCAACTGCCTTATCCGACCACTCTCCGACCACTCCTTTGCCTCTTGTCTGACCCGTTCGGCAGAACAGTTGCATTGAACACACCGCTTTGACGTACTGCCTACTCCACAGTAGCGTGTACGTTCTGCGCTTGCGCGAGATGCAATAAGCGGGTGGTGCTTGTGTTGTGAGTTGTAAACGAGAGGCTTGTGCACGCAACTCTCTTTACTTTCGATCAAAACGAAACTTAACTATTTCCGATAAAAACAGCTGTATACTAAACATGCAGCGAGGCATTACCAGACGAACAAGAATTAATTCGTCCTGAACGGACACAACAACTAGTCTCGTGCCAGTACTGCAAAACATGAAAACGGGGAATGACGGAACGGAGTACATAGAAAAACAAAGTGCACACAGTATTCCGCCCCTCCCACACACCGCGCTGATTCGCCAGCACAACGCCAATCAGAACGGCCATTCAGCTGGCACACAACCAATCAGAGAATCCAATGGCTCAGACGTCCGACGGCCCTCCTCCTCAGACTTCGCATGCTCAGTCGGATCCGACAACGTCCGCGCGGCTCCGAAAGCTTCCGACGCAGCTGAACACACCAAACATATTTGTTCCCGACCTCGTCCGAGCCTCTCCAAACGCTTCAGACGTCCAACGGTTGGGCCGGTGTGTTCCTACCTTTACGTTATAGCTGGTCACTATACGTTACAGCGGATCGCCCATAAGATTACGTGTATCTCGGCGTGTGTGTGTGTGTGTGTGTGTTAGTAAAAGAGAGAAGAAGCTAAGCGGGGCTTAGCAGACAACAAAGAAACAAACACAACTTTCATGTGTGCACAGCGGTCGTCTCTCCCTTGAACAATGGCCGACAAGCGAATGGAAGGTTCGTTTATCATCCGCTGACCGAGCCGGAATACGACGTATTGTAGTCACACACAGCGGCAAGACTGTACAGGCTGGATTAGCCTGTATGAGCTCCTAGCAAGCGTAGCAAACACAGTTAGCACACAGTACCGGTAACCGTAAATTGGACTCGGCAGTCCTTTGACAACAAAATAAAAGCACAACAAAGAAAAACACGCTATATACTATCTGTTTCTGCCCAAACAAAAGCCTCTTACTTGGATGCCGCTTGTTGTGGTAGCGTGGGTGCCTGTCTAACTCGGAGCTCCAACTCGTTCGGGAGGCGAGCGCGGGATCAGTGTTAGCGTCCTAGACTGCTGACGACAGGCTGTTCACAGCGATATGTCGACTTGATGGAAGGGACAGTTTCGTTCCTTCTGAAGATTCTTTTCTTCCTTCTGCAGGCAGTGAGGAAACGGCTGGGTTGTGCAGCGTTCCTGGATCCAAACAATACTGAATATCCGAACAAAAACGAAAGTGAAGCCAAAACAGTCCCTATCTCGTCCACCGAGGGGGAAACTGAACTTTAGCTCAAAAACAAAAAGGGGGGAAAAAACGTTTCTCAAGTTGTATCCTTAAGACAGCGGCTGCGTAAGAACGACGTCTCTTCGCAACGTAGACTGTCGGGAAGTACACCAAACCGGAGTGGTCCGTGACCTTTTAACGTGGGAGTGACGTCATTGTGATCCTGGCGGAACTTCCTGGCTCACAGCCAATAGGGACCAGGTGACGTCTTGGGGGCAGGTCAACCTGGTCAAGTTTTTCACACCTGCTCGGCCTTTTTCCCTGTTCTTTGTTTGGTAGTTCCTCGTGTGAGGCCCTAGTAGTTAGGCTTCTGGCTTCAACTACAGGCCTCTCTTGGTCTCTTTGTTTGAGACGTGCATGAGGGCACGAGGCCCAACAGCACAAAAAAACGACTACACTACACTACACACTAAACACACTACACCAAACACTACATAACACACTAACTATACACTCCAAACACGCTATATGTCACAAATCTCTCAACTCTCAAAACTTGCGATCTCTATTGTGGACACTTTCATGACAAAAGCCCATTTTAACTGTTTCTTCCCGCACCAGACACAACGCAAACGTGACGGCAATGTTCATGAAAAACACCCTTAAACCACGCAGCAGCCATGTTTTAAGTCTCAGGTCAGTCTGATCCTGATCACACACACACACACAGACAGAGATTCCTTGCTTTTATAGAGAGATGGATGCTGGGTGTGAAAATGACAACTGCCTCTGTCTGAAACTACCACATACAATTTGGACTTGTGCACAAATTAAAATAAAAAAGAAATTCCATCAGTGGATGTGGACAATCACTGCAGGACAAGCAAACTAAACCTTGTACAGAAAAAGACATGACATGCAGATCAGAGACAACAGGTCAGTCACAGTTGGCACTAGTAGCATGGAGAAAGGCTTCAGGAGGAAAACTGTGGATATTTCTTTGTGTAATGCTATTCAGTAACCATTTGTTAACACTCAGTTTGGTCTTCTGCCCAGTTTAAAACCCATTGCAATGATATGTCTCATATCCTGTTGCTATTTACTATTTCAACATTTTAGTTCTACTAAATGTTCACCTTATTTTAGTGTCTGCTTACAAACTAGTTTAATCAACTTCCATTGCATTTCCCTTCACTTCTTCACTTTTCTTCCCACTTCAGGTCTTTTTATGGCATTTGTACAGGCTGGCCTGCCCAGCCCCATGTCTTTTTCTTTCACTTTTATGTGTCTGCTCTGTGGACTTTCCTCATAAGCAATGTTAAATGTTTTATGAAGTCCCCCCCAAAAAAACCACAAACCCACTGTTTACAGCATCAGGTGAGGTAAACATGGAAAAGGCTTGTTGCTAATGATGCAGCAACAACTCAAAGTAATGTAGTAACAAACCAGGTGCACTTACTTCATTAAACAGGAAAAGTTGCATCACAGTCAGTGTGCATTTACTGGAACTAGTGCAGTGCCCGTAAGAAAAATGTATTCCTATAGAAAAGTGGGAGGTTAAACAGCTTTTTCATGGATGGCCAAATGAGGCTGTGTTTGAAGGTGGGACGTCAGGGATATTTAGGTTTGCTGTGAAATGCGATATTCCAGGGTATAATTGGCCGTTTTTGACTATTCTTGATTTTGCCATTATATTTCCCCTTAAAAACTATTTACTTGGTGTCATTATTTTTTTAGCACAACCTCACATGTGACTGTACAGTTACTTTTTTATTTTGACATACTGTATTAACACAATGGACCTAAAATCACAAAAAAAAACATAAAATCAGAGTAGAAAAAGTCAGTTTTTTTACTGTGAAAACCACAAATATGTTTAACAAACCATTTTTTATTACTTATAATGCAAATATAAATTGTTGTTTGCTAAATATGTGCATACACCTTAAACATTTACAAAGTTACATGTAACTATTTACATTTAAATGCAGGCAATGCTCATTCAGCAGTCTCTTAATTGTTTTGACTCATTAAACAAAAAACCGACTCCACTACACACTAAACACACTACACACTAAACACTACATAACACACTAACTACACACTCCAAACATGCTAAATGTCACAAATCTCTCAACTCTCAGTATCGCTGTCTGTCATTCATCTGCCTACGTCCCTCCCACAACTTCCTGTTCCTCAACAACCAAACTTGCTGCTTGGACACTTTCGTGACAAAAGCCCGTTTTTACCGTTTCTTCTGCACCAGACACAAAGCCAACGTGATGGCAATGTTCGCGAAAAAGCGTGGCGTACATTATTTACCCCAAGTCCGGTTTTGGACGTGCCGGTGAGTCCGGTCCGTTGCCTCGATCGGGAGGTGGGCCATGTAGCTAGCCGCTAGCTAGCTGCTAGCTACACAAGAACATCCACAGATCTGATTCCACTTTGTTGTCCGCACGTCTCCGGATCTCCTCAGACCCGAACAGACTCGGTCCGGACTCTTTTAGTCTCATTAATACACAACAGTCAGTTTAGATGTAACGAACAGAACGGGACCGAACCGCAGGCAAAATCCAGGTCCAGCTCGCGCCGCAGCAGGTATAAATCTGCTTGTTTCTTGAGGTGGGGGGTCGCGGTGGGCTCTGCAGTGATTGGCTCTGGTGCGCGCGTGGCCACGGTGTGCAGTGATTGGCTCTGGTGCGCACGTGACTGTAATGGCTCCGGTGGACAATGCTCGTGGAATTTGTAAAGCATTTATGAAATAATTAATTAACAGTATCATTGCAGTCCAAACAAATGCGAAGTCGCACACCCTTGAACCACGCAGCAGCCATGTTGAAACTCTCAGGTCAGTCTGATCCTGATCCGCAGAGATATTTGAGGAATACACACACACACATACACACACACACACAGACAGACAGAGATTCTGTGCTTTTATAGAGAGATGGCGTAATACCAGGACTGATACTGAAGAAAGTCACTCTTAATCAGCATGCTCCCGCTCGCTCTCTTGCTCTCTCTCTTTCCCTCTCTCTCTCAAAACATATATACACATATAGTTCATATTAAATTATAATAATAATAATAATAAAAACTACAATATTATACTACAGCAAAAATGGTTCTGATCGGCATTCGTGTGTTTCTCTAGCATCATGGCAGAGTGTTACATATTGTGCAGCTAATTTTATAAATTGTGGATCTTCTCCCAGACATACTCACCTGGCACATAGACTGATTGGTCTACAATTAGATTTTAAATGTTTTCATGTGTGTGAGTCTGTGTGCTATTCCAATTTTTGTTTTGTTTTGTATTTTGAATAGACGTGTTTTCCCAATGATTGCATGAGTCTTCCTTTTTGAACAATGTGTCTTATGTAAAAAACAATGTGTAGCGTTTTGCAAGAAGTGTTTTGGAGAATTTCAAACACAGTGCAAAGCATATATTGTGTTTACAAGGTTGGTGCTTTTATTTAGGGCATGGTCACCAAAGTTAGAGGTTGTGATGCTTTGGGCATAGCAACCACTTTTAGTGTTTAAGCATTAGGCAAAAACTGTAAAATACAAAACACAACTAAAATTGGAATAGCACACAGACTCACACACATGAAAACATTTAATATCTAATTGTCGACCAATCAGTCTAAGCCATAGCACTAGAAATACACCTGATGTAGAGCTCAGCTCCATTGTGCCAACTTTGGAAACGTGGAGGCTGAAAGAGGAAGAGGGAGAGTAAGAGCAGCAGCAGGGCGAGGAAGAGGACGAAGAAGGGGAGCAGGCAACAGTGACACTGCATCACCACTCCATCCTCGGTCCCTACAACACAGCCTTCATTATTCGCTTTCTGGACACACTTCATGACACAGTAGTTCAGGACGGGCCAGAGCAGCCCCAGTTTGTTGTCTTCTGGGATAATGTCAGTTTCCATCAGGCTGCTCTGGTCCGGGACTGGTTCATCAACCATAATAGATTTATTGCACTCAGCTTGCCACCATACACCCCATTTTTTTTTAAAGCATAGACACCTTTATTTGACAGTGGATAGACAGGAAAGGGGGGGAGAGAGATGGGGTGTGACATGCAGTAAAGGTCCTCTGGCTGGATTTGAACCAGGGCCCACTGCATACGTGGCATGCACTCTAACCACTTGACTACCTGCACAGCCCATACACCATATTTTTTAATCCAATTGAGGAGTTCTTTTCAGCATGGCGCTGGAAATTTTATGACCGTCAGCCACATGCCCGCATGCTTCTTCTACAAGCCATGGAAGAGGCATGCGGCTACATTGAGGTGAGGTCCATACAGGGTTGGATACGGCATGCAAGGCGATATTTTCCCCGTTGCTTGGCAAGGGAGGACATTGCCTGTGATGTGGATGAGGTGATGTGGCCAAATGCCAACAGGAGACAGGATCTATAGCCTAAACGTCTTCCAATCATTCCCTTACAACACTATGATTTGTAGAACATTCCAGTTGTACCATGTCTTTGTGTTTTTTTTGTTTTTTTTTTACTTTTACAAAAACCTGAAAAACAAAAAAAAAACCTGAAGTGTCTCCATTTAGTTTTCATGTGTCTAGATCAACTGTAGTGCATCAATCTTTCACAAAAAAAAATCTGTATGAGACCATCCAAAGAACTGAATACAGCTGTGTTTTGCATAAAGCACATCTGTGTGTTGTTGCTGCTAGGAAAGAGTGCTAACAAAGGTGCATGTGTTTAATGTTTTGATTTGATTTTGGTTAGAGTTTCATTTTGCCTTATAAGTTAGGAGTTTATCTACACGTGCTTTGTCTTACTCGACCTGTGTGCTAAGTTATGACACAGTGAGCCAAAGTCTGCAACATGTGTGTAAGCAATCGGCAAAAACTGTAAAGTCAAAAAACATCCAAAGTACTGAATACAGCTGTGTTTTGCATAAAGCACGTCTATGTGTTGTTGCTGCTAGGAAATCATCATTCAAAGGTGAATGTGTTTAATGTTTTGATGCTAAAAACAGTTTTGAAATGGGATTATTAGGTTTTGCTTCAAGAGTTTCATTTTGCCATATAAGTTAGGAGTTTATCTCCATGTGCTGTGTCTTACTCGAGCTGTGTGTTAAGTTATGACACAGTGAGCCAAAGTCTGCAACATGTGTGGAAGGATTCGGCAAAAACTGTAAACATAGCATCCAATCAAAATGACAAGTGATAAACTGTGATCTGTGCAGTGTTGCATTTGAAACAAAACTAAATCTAGATTTGTCTCCTTCGTCTTCCCCTTAGCTTGTGATAGTAACCACTGGGGTTCCCACTGCAGCAACAGGTGTCAGTGCAAGAACAGAGCACTGTGTAACCCAATCACTGGTGCCTGTATGTGCACTCCTGGATACAGAGGCTGGCGCTGTGAGGCCCAGTGTGAAGTGGGCACCTATGGTAACGGATGTCAGCAGAAATGCCAGTGCCAGAATGGAGCCACCTGTCATTACGTGACAGGAGAATGCAAGTGTTTACCAGGATACACTGGAGCTTTGTAAGTTGAAGGAGAGTATGTTGAAGAATCTACATCAAATTTTGATTCAAATATTGCAGAACCATATCGCTATTTAATTATTTTGAAGTGACAAAACTTTTGGGTTGGATGTAACCATTCTCTAAGTCAGTGGTTCCCAACCTTTTTTCCTTGAAGCCCCCCTTGCCTGTGTCGAAGACAAGCCAGGCCCCCCCAACCCCAACCCGCATACACTGAAAGAATAAAGTGATTAATTACAAACTTTTATTTGCAAAAATAAACAACAGTTGTAGGTTTTTGCTCTTATTCTCTCCTTGTTTTACAATGTATATAGATAAATTTTTTCCTGTTTTGTGTCATCAGGTGTATCACACACAAACACACACACACAATTTACCTACCTACCTGCCTACCTCATAGGGGTGTTGGTGATAAATAGCTTAATGAATTTAAATGTGGACCAAAAATACGTTCAATTTGGATAATACAGACTTTTGATTATCCAGTTGGGTGTGTTATTGGGATTTTTTACATTTAATGTGCACAAATATAATTTTGGTAACCTCACAACCTCAGAGCAGACAAAGTTGTGCACCCCCCCTGCGATCACTGGCGCCCCCCTAGGGGGGGCCCGGACCCCAGGTTGGGAACCACTGCTCTAAGTAACATATGTACAGACTAATGTTACCTAGCGTTATGATTATTCCTGAATTGAAGGAAATCATGCTTTTCCTCTTCCCATCAACACTGGTAATCTCAAGGATATTCTGATATATAGGATTTCTGTATTTCAAGATGTGAATCATTAATCCCTAATTTAAATTAATTTACTACGAAACACTATTGTCATTTGTTGTTTATTGCATGTTTAAGGAATACACTTTTTAAGCAAGTTTTACGATTTTTATATAAAGTGAATTTTCATATGTGACCTTAAAAAGTGGAAAAATATAATAACAAAATACTTTTTTTTTCTAGCTGTGAAAATCTATGTCCTCCAGGTCAACACGGGCAGCAGTGTGAGGAGAGATGTCCATGTCAGAATGGAGGAGTGTGTCATCATGTGTCTGGAAAGTGCTCCTGTCCTGCAGGATGGATGGTAGACACCCACAGCGGCTTGTTTGAACTAATTAAAATAATTGTTTATTGTCATACATACTCCCAATGATCATTTAAGAGAAATTCCCCTTAAATTAATAAATAAGTTATAAATGCTACAGGAGAAGTCAGAGGTACCAAGGTACCACCTCAAAGAATTTTGCAGTAGACTGGACATGGATGAAGTATCATTTAAATGGTGTACACAATCTGGAAAACAGGCCACAACTCATTCCACAAAGGAGTGACAGAATCTTCACATACACCATATACATAACAAGACATAAAAACTTTACACAATATGAGCTTAACAAATGGGAAAAAAAGTCAAGAGTAATGACCAGTGGGGTAAGCAGCTAATGTACATTTATGAGGGAGTTGAAAGGCTCATGAGATTCAACAATTTTCTGAAAAGACTGTTAGACAAACAAGAGAAAGGCATATCAGAGTCTTCTAAACTTAGTATCTTGAGGTCATATTGTAATGAGACCTCTGTGATTTATTGTCAAGAAGCAGAATTTGTTTTTTATGTTATAGACTACAATACAAAACAGAGGAGTTGTGTCCATGATTAATTATGATGATGACTCAAGCTGTTTCCAGAACAGCATTGGATAAAGGTAAAGTAGGAGGGGCAGTCATTGTGAATCTTGAAAGACCTGGCTTCAGTTTAAGCTACATACCTGTCCCTATACAAATGAACATGAAATCAATAAAATGATCAGGAAAATAGTAGATCGTTTTTCTGACATGGTTCTCGCTGTCCCGCTCTTTCAGCGGGGGTAAAGAAAAATCAAGTCATCAAATGTACTGATAATTATCAAAGGCAAACTCCATGTTAACAAATAGGGCAGGTAGGAGCTGTGCTGTAGCAGCAGTGTTGCCTACATTATGTGGACACACACATGCCAGTGAGCAACACCAGCTCAGCAACTTAGCAGCCACACACTACACAAGCATCCAGTTTGGCCAACTTGTTAAGAAAACATATAGGCTTCTATTGAAAAGTTTGAGGAATAAAAGCTTACATCATTAACATTTAAGAAACTAAATGTCTGTTCCCTTTGTCATTGCTTTGTTCAGGGTACAGTGTGTGGCCAGCCATGTCCAGAGGGGAGATTTGGCCAAAATTGTTCCCAGGAATGTCAGTGTCACAACAGCGGCCTTTGTGTGTCCTCCACTGGACAGTGTCTCTGCAGCCCTGGATACACAGGAGAACGGCAAGAACAACTTTAAAATGTTCCCTGCAATATACTGAAGTTTGTAGTATTGAAGCTTGCTTTTAGGGCACTGAATTCCATAGATGCTCACTCTTGATTTCTTAGAAAAGCAGCAGTCATTAGAATTATAATGTGCTACTATCCCATAACAGTATGTGAAAATTACTTAACTTTGTATAATAAGCTAAAGGAATAATAACATTGCTCTACTATTTTGGTTGTACCTGAGCCCAAAAATCTGTGAAGTGCAACTAAACATTTTCATTGATTGCATCGGTGCGCCTGATGTGACTATTTGATGCCAGATGGATAAATTTTTTTCCCATACAGACCCCAACAAGGGTCATATTGTCAAGTTTTTTCAGAGAAAGGGAAAATCGTGATGCAAAACTATCATTCTCACTACACGTGAATCATATTTCTAGTATTTGGTTTACCTTAATTATGTGCCCCTAAATGAGTAGGAATAGTGCAATTTATGTAAAGGGTCTGTAGGCCTTTGTTTGCTAACATATGTCTGCTGGCATATCTACTTCGACCAAATGATGATACTGTGGAGTAACAGTGTTACTACTAAAGCTATCACTAGTAGCTTGAAGGACAAACAGTGACAAAACAGCACTAAAGCTATATTACTTTTAAATCATTTTCGCCTGTAAACCTGAATTATCTACAGAATTGTTATAATTTAGTATGCAACATCAGGGCCTTGCAGAGACCTTCAGAGGGACAGGTGCTCAAAGTGAAATGGGGCAAATGGACCTGGAGAGGAAATGAATAATTGATTAGCTGATCAGAAGAAAATTAACTGACAACTAGTTTGATAACAGGTCTTTTGCTTAAGTCATATTTCAAACAAAAATGTAAAAGAAAATGTTGGCTCCTTCTTAATTTATTTTTGTTTGAATCCCCTCTCTTTATGAGGCATCTCTGTACTGCTGAATTAAATTTCATCATTTATAGATCAAAATATTAAAACTTCCCTTACCTTCATGATGGTTCCGTGCTCGGACCCGGAAGAGTTACTAGCTGGAATGAGATCCCCCGCAATGATGTACAGCTGAATTGTTACGCCCCTAAGCGCCATGAGTACAAACCAGTATCAATGGTTTATCTATCCACCAGGCGTAGCAGTGATGATGGAAACTGAAGCATTACCTCAACATCAAATCAGCTGTTCTTACTGTATCATAGTCTACAGTATTTGACTTGTGTGTGAGAGTGTGATTCCCACACAGAGCACATTTAATGATTATTAGGCTACTATATCACGAGGTCTTCAATATTATGCTCCAGCTTTTTCCTTTTCACCAGTACTGCATGAAAGTGTGGTAATATGGCCGGGGAATTAATGATTTAGCAGGAAGGAAAAAACTGTATGTGCAGCACTCGTCTGTGCGGCTGACTGTGCTAACAGTATCTGCAGTGGTACTAGCACAAACTATTATTTGCACTATTATAGTGTGAGAGCCGTTTTTTTGTTTGTTATTGTAATTATATAAATGTAATTTTTCATCCTGTTAGATTACTGTAAGATCACAGGTGCGTGCAGAAAACTGAGAGCAAACGTTTTTTTGGCACAGTGAGATGTTGCAACATGAGAGATAACATTTATATATCTAAAATAACAATCCAGAAAATAAAGCTTTTTAGGCTCCTTTACTAAAATAGTTTGTCCCCTTGTTGTTAAATAATTAATTCCACAGCCATTACTTGTGCCATTACTTTCACCTCCTTGCAGTGCTGTTGAAAAACAAGAATGATAAAAGTTGCACAAAATAGTATCACAGACATTAAAAGAATTTCGCTTTTGCTTTAAGTGGATTCTTTGTTGACCCCGTTTGACAATCAGCTCTCAGTGTTTTCTTTAGAATTGAGCTGTGAATCAAACAAAGTGCCAAGGTATTTGTAAGAGTCAACAATCTGGACCTCTTCATTGTGGATGGTGCTTGCTATTGGTGTGTCCTGACTTTTTGACACATTGAGATCCAAGTGATGATCGTCGCACCATTTAGTAAAAGCAGGTAGGACCTGACCATGACCTGAGTCTTGGCCCTGGAGAAGAGTCAGAAGGGCAGTATAATCTGAGAATTTTACAAAGTAGCTGGCCTCTTGTGACGTTCTACAGCTGTCTGTGTACATAATAAAAAGTAAGGGTGACATGACGCAACCCTGGGGCGAGCCTGGGTTTGAAAGCCTGATCCTGGACATGCGTCCATTCACCAGCACCTGCTGGATTCTGTTTGTAAGAAAGTCTAAAAGCAGCACTAAAAGCTGATCTAGTAGCTTAAAATAGGATGCAAGGTGGTCAATTAAAATATGAGGCTGCATCTTCTTAAAAGCAGAAGAAAAATCGGCAAATAAAATCCTTGCATGGGATTTTGGTTTCTCTGGGTGCTTGTACACTTTATCTAGGATGAAGAGTTTTGCAATAACGACACCCTTACCGGCTTGACAAGAAAACTGTAAGGGGTCTAATTTTCCATAATTCTGTTATGATTTGGCACTATATTAAAAAAAATAGATTTGAATTGATGTTTTTAAATTTCTTGGGAGAACTGTTACTGATTACCTACAACTAATTAAAAAAATTGACTGTGGATATCACTGTCTCTTGCTGTGAACAGGTGCCAGCACGAATGTGCAGTGGGAAATTATGGTGCTGGCTGTGCAAAGACGTGTCGCTGTAAGAACAGGAGCAAATGTTACCACACCAACGGAATGTGTCTGTGTGAGCCAGGATACACAGGTGTGACATGTGACGTCCGACTGTGTCCTGAGGGCCATTACAGCCTCGGCTGTGCTAGGAAGTGTCCGTGCCACGCCCAAAACACACGCAGGTACATAGAAATGGTGTTCAGACTTAAATTTTGTCAGTTTCTTCAAGTATTTCAAAATCTAACTGTGTTAAATATTGTATCTTTCAAATTCTAGTGTTAACAGACACCAGGAAGAAGTTTTTTAGGTATTGTCTGTTAGTGTGATCACAGAAACCGTTTGCGAAATTTACACCGGAAGTTCATGACAAGATGACTTGAAATGTACTTGCAAGGGTGCAATCTGTAACAATGGTAAAGCATACCTGTTTACACCAATACAAAAGGACTAAACAGTATATTGTTTCATAGCAAAATTACTGTTTACTGAAGTTGTTCTGTGAGCTCTCTGCAGTGAGGAAGGCAAGGGAAGGCAACATCAGTGTATCATCTATAAATATTTCACCAACATGGCCTTAACTGTGAATGTCGTGTTATTGCCATGGTTACAAATTATCGGGTGGAATGTTCCACTGGTGAACCTTCCATAAAAGCAACTAGGTGTCTAGCATTCAGAAACACACACATTAGCTCTGGTTGTTATGCATTGTTTATAAGCTGCAGTTTTGCGGGTAATCACACCAACCTATTCGGCCTCTCTCCCAGTGTTCTGTCTGTGTCACTCTGTCTGGATGGTGGTGTGTTTCCTGGGGTAACTGCAGCACACAGTCAAGTGCATCAGCTCCACATATGGCTATTTTTTTATTTTATTTTTTTTTTCAAAAAGAAAAACACAAGAACAGCCCATCCATACCAGACAGCCACTGAACATAATGTTAGGAAATAATATTATGTCAGTTATTCTGACAGATTTTTCGTGGAGCTTGTAGTTTACTGAACTACACAAAGGGTGATTGGAAGATCCTCCACCAAAGGCACCCACAACCAAGTGCCTAGTCCTGGCTGTCCTCAGGAGGAAGCTCTTAGCTACAAGGAGAGAGGCCAAATAGGTTGTTTCTTTCCCTGCAAAACTACACCTTATGAACAGCTGAAAAAGAGACATTACCATATCTATTGTGTGAGCTACTAGTTTGAGTTAAGCATAGAGAGCCAAAGTCATGCTTTGTCTGTAGAACCCCAAGGGACCTTATACCTGAGAAACTATGTATGATATTAAATGGAAAGAGAGATTATTTTTCGATTCCGTTTGTATTTCGTCAACAAGTACACATATGATGTTTGTAAATGTAACTGATCATTTTTCAAGTTATGAAAGTCAAAATGAAATATTAGACTGTTAAAATCCGTAATAAGAAAGACTACACTGCCAATAGTTGTGTTACAGCATCTCGTTGAACGCTACCCACAACCCATTATTGAAATCTCAGAGGCAAACTCCCCTTTCACATAACTGCAGTTGTCAATGCGGTGAGATTTTTAGTGGTTTTCATCTTATTTAGTACCTTCTCTGTGCCAAGTTGGTTACAATGTTGGTGTTGGTGAGTGTGTTAAGCAAGACGATGAAGTTCAATGACCGGTTTATCACAAAACTAAATGGTATTTACTTTACTTACTTTCCCAACAAACAAATTTGCAAAGGTAGGCGAGTTGTGTGAGAACATGGGTGGGATCCAAATAAATGCGTCCCTGAGAAACTAAAGATAATGATATTCTAACTAGCCAGTTAAATCAAATCTGTTATATGGAATTCAGTGACATTCTTTTTAATGCTTTCTATCAGTATAACAAAGAATATAATACTCTGTGTTATATCATTACAATATAACAATTATAATAAGAATATAAATAATAAGAATACAATAATACGTTTAATACATTAAATAATATAAATCATAGCAGAGTAATAATCTTAACAATGATCTTAATTATAAAAATTCAGAGAAAAAAGTTAGCCTACATTGTATTTGATAGAGGGGCGAAAAGGGACCTGGTGAATGGATAGGGGGGGTTCTGGCCCCAAAAAGGTTGAGAACCATTACTGTAAGCAGAGTTATTTTTAAATCCCAACTGCTTTCTAACTCTGTTCTCAGAGAATAGAGGATACCAATTAATACAAGTAAAATAAACAATTAATGTCAAAGTAATTGTACTACTCAAAGAAGTATATGTTTGAGATGCTGATGACTTGCTTTGAGGTGCTGCTGCACCTGGTAGGCTGCTTCAAGAATCTATGCATGCATGCAAGACCTATGAAACCAAGTGCAAGGTCCAAGTATATGTTTTCTACAACATGACCAACCAAATTTGGAAGACCTGGGGGACTACACTCACACCTTCTCAGAAAAATCACACTGTACTGGGGCCAGTGACATTTTCTTTTCCATCAACAACAGTTTTCTACTCTTGATGCCTGGATATCTCCCATTGAAGTACTACACAAGGACTTCCCACAGCTCCACAAAAGCCTTGAATTCAGTCAGGAACAACTATCCACACTCACTGAAGGAAACAAATCTCTCCGACCCCAGAAACTGTTTTTGGTCTACAATCATGCAGCATGAGAGACAGTCTTGTTTTTCCTTGCATCCCAGTGCACACATAGTTTGATACACTGTTTCCCACACATTCATGTATTTGTGGTGGTTTGCCAGTACCAGAGGCGGCCTATCGCAGCAACTCCTGGTACAGAGTAGTTTTTATTGTGTTTTTAGCTCGTTTTTCTTTCGAAAAATTGTACACTACACATCCACACATCAAGATGCTTTTTCTCTGGTTTGGATATCGTGACCAGCTGATCGCCCTGAGGCCCCAAACCAAGGAAGGACCCACAGTACCGGAGGAGCCTAAGGAGGAGACAGTGAGGCTGCAGAGCGGGGGTTAAACAGAGAAGGAAAAGTAGGAAGTTTAAGCCCTGCATCGCTGTAGTTTTGACTGGAAATGTAAGGTCCCTTGCAAATAAGTTGAACGAACTGGAAGCGCTCACCAGGATGCAGAGGGAGTACAAAGAGTCTAGTATCATGTGTTTCACGGATGGCTACACGAGCAGATACCTGACTCCAACGCCACCATCCCCGGCTTCCCCATGGTCCGAGCCAACAGAGTGCACCTCTTTAGCACCTCTTCAACCTGAGCCTCCACCTTCAGAGAGTGCCAGTGCTTTGGAAAACATCCTGCCTCGTTCCAGTGCCCAAAAAAGGACATCCTGAGGCACTGACTACAGGCTGGTTGCACTGACCTCTCACATCATGAAGGTCATGGAACAGCTAGGTTTAACACACCTCAGACCCCTAGTGTGTCCATCACAGGATCCTCTACAAAATGCATATCAGCCCCATGTTGGGGTCGATGAAGCAATAATCTACCTGCTGCAGGTAGCCTACTCCTCCCTGGATAGACCCAACACTGTCCGCGTCATGTTCTTCGACTTCTCCAGTGCCTTCAACACCATCCCGCCCAGGCTGCTGAAGGCCAAACTGGAGAACATGCAGGTGGATTCTCCCCTCGTCACATGAGTCGATGACTATCTGATGGGCAGACCACAGTATGTGAGATTACAAAACTGTGTGTCTGACTGTCTGATCTTCACCTAAACTGCAAACCTTAAGTACTGCAATCGTGTCATCTGCAGAAATTCTCTGATGACGCGGCCATTGTGGTGCATGAAGAGGGTGGGAGGACCTGGTTGGCAATTTTGTGAAGTGGTGTGGGGAGAACCACCTGCATCTGAACATGGCGAAGACAAAAGAGAGGGTGGTGGACTTCGGGCGGAACAAGCCCCTGCACTCTCCAGTTTGCATTGGTGAGACAGATGTTAACATTGTGGAATCCTACAAATACCTGGGTGTGGTCTTGGACAATAAACTGGAGTGGTCTACAAACATGAAGGCAGTCTACAAGAAGGGTCTGAGCCGGCTTCCTGTGGAGGCTCAGGTCTTTCAATGTCTGCAACCGGATGCTCCAGATATTTTATCAGTCTGTTCTTCGCTGTGGTGTCCTGGGGTGTGGGCATCAAAGCAAAGGATGCAAACAGAGTGGATAAACTCATAAAGAAGGCAGGGTCTGTTGTAGGCTCTAAACTAATCACCCTGGACGTGGCAGAGGACAGGATGCTGACAAAACTGCTGGCAATGAGTATATTTCCCGGTCTACGGGACATTAAAGGAATTCTGATTCTGATTATATGACTCAAAAATATGCATCCCCTCAAAAAATGGGAACAAGATTTACATATAACCCCTGACATTGAATTCTAGATCTATACCCACAAAACCATCTTCTCTGCCAATACTAACATTAGCCCTAACCATCACCAAGAAAACTATCCTCATGAGCTGGAAATAGGGATGTCCCGATAAGGTTTTTTTTACCCCGATCCCGATCCGAGTCTTTCAATATTTAGTATCTGCCGATACCGAGTCCCGATCCGATACTTAGCCTTAACTAATATTTTCCTGGATAATACAGCTGCATTTAGAAACAAAGTACCTGCATCCAAGCTGTTCCTTAATAGGTTTTTTTATTTTGTTGAAACAAAGTATATACTTTCATATGGCTCTTTCTTATTTTGCATATGCTATTACAACATTGGCCTCCACCTTCCTTGTGTTGGCAGGTGAGTCTGTGACGCTGCACTGTGACAGCAGACCCTCGTGTGCAGCCAGCTGAAGTGTGTGAGACGCAGCTCACACTTGGTACCTCCATATCATCTATTGCTTTTTACAAATTATTTACGTTGTCACGTAAAATAACGTGGACACATTGCTCATCTATTTCGTTCAGCATCTCCTCGATTGCCTGCTTTACATGCTCTGCTGTATGAAACCAACGAAACTAGGGCGCATACCAGCATGTTGTAACTCAAAAGTGGAGTCAATATAATGTATTGCCAGGTGACGAAGAAAACCCTGATCCTCTACCACGAACATGAGCTGGTTATCCAGAGCGATTAATTGAATTAGGTTCTCTGTAATATTTGTGGCCATGTCGCTGTCTCGAGGATATTTCTCTTTTCTTTTGAGAGTATCCGCGAGTGTTTTTTTTGTTTCGGTGTCTTTGCCTGTATTGTTTGAGTGAAGTCGTTGTATTCTTTGAGGGTTTGTTTTCAACTGAGTAGTATTAAATGCAGCTCTGCGAAACGGTCGTATTGCAGATGTTACATGTCACCATTGGACTGCTTTCGCTTTCTAATTTAAGTTATTTCCACACTGCAGACACTTTATTCACAGGTTTGCCAGAGTAACGTTACGTGCGCGTCTGCGTTCTGCCACAAATTGTGCTGCGACATTAAAAAAAATAAATAAATAAAAAATCGGGCCTGGATCCACGTTCAAAATTGCCGATTCCGATCAGCAGAAAAATGCCCAGATCTGCTCCGATCTTGATCCTACAGATCGGATCGGGACATCACCTAGCTGGAAATAAAGGAAAACAATCAGTATCAGACTTTTATCAGTTACATAAAAATTGAAAAATATATGCGTCAGTTAAGATAGTGGAATACCCTACTAAGTCTAATGCCACCACAGCCTGGTAGTGCAAGGTAGGACAGAGCGCAAAGCACTAGTCCTCCCCTGGGTTTGGTGCCCCCTAATGCAAAGCCATTAATTAATAAAATGAGAAAGAAAAAGGTAATCCACGCTTGATAATGACGTTCACTGGTATCTCCACCACAAAATGCTATTAAATAATATAGATATTGTCATGGTCCCCAGATGATGATTTCTGATAGGGTTAGGGTTTCTAATTATGAAACCTCTTAATTCCAAACAGTGTTTCCATCAGGTGAGAATTCCCCTCTGACCAACACTTCAGTCCATGACAAATACTTTGTCTACATTGGGCTGACCAACAACATCACCATCTCTCTGGCCTCAGATGCTTTAATGCTTCTGAAACCATCTACCTCATAAACACATTCTCTAGAATACAATATTAACTAATCTAAATCCACTATTCTTCCACTCAGCTCTGATAGCTTGGATGTGGCCATCAGGAGCATTGGGGGAACCACGGTGCTCCTGCTGCCCACTCCAATTTTCAAAATCAAAATAGGCCTGCCTGTACTGCTGTGCAGAAACCCCAGGCAACACACCAAATGGCCACATTGTTTCAGGGATACTAGGTCAGTTAGAGGTCAGTTACTGAAAGGTAGGAAACCTAAATTTGAGAAGCACTAGTAGACAGAGTATGAGCAACAATGAAGAACAAACTTTAATAACTATGGTATGTTCCTCTCTTTAATATCAGCTGCCACCCAATGTCAGGAGAATGTACATGTCAGCCTGGCTGGTCAGGCCTCTACTGCAATGAGACATGTGCCCCAGGAGTTTATGGCGATTCCTGCCAGCATGTGTGTCAGTGCCAGAATGGTGCTGACTGCCACAGTGTGACGGGAGAGTGTATCTGTGCTCCAGGCTTCATGGTAAACCTATTTTGAATCTATCAGAATGTCAATGTATGCTTTATTCCACATGCATTAATTGATGAGGCTTCCACAGTCTTTGTGTAATGCTTATCAGTTAAATTTTCCAAATTAAAAACAGAAAATTGGACAAGTTAATTCAATGCTCTAAAATTGTATTTTCCATTCATCAGATCACTGTCTTATTAAACATTTTGGAATTGTTTTTCTATTTATTTTTTGCTTTGGGCTGGACAGATAATTGTTTATCTGTGTTTTTTGTTTCATGAGTTGGGTTGGCTCCAAGTGTCATTTTTAACTTAGGTCTTATCTATTAGCGAAAGCAGTTTGTCTAACCAATTGTCACGGCTGCATTCAAGGAATACATCTAATCATCAAAGCACACAGATCCTGCTATCCTAGGTGGGTCCAGTCAGTTTCTCTTGACAAGAATCAGTACATGTACACATATAGCATAGAGCTTGAAAGCTAAATAGTGGTTTTCACGTATCGGTCGAAAAAGCTTGATCCACTTGCCCATGTAGCCAACATTAGCCTCCTCATGCAAGCGTGTCCATCTACTTCAAGAAAAAGCAGCCACTACAAAGATTGAATTTTAAAAAGTGCAGACTGTGAGTCAGGAAGTATTGGTGCTGAATTTTTTTTTTTTAATACGTCCTTTAATCAGTTAGTAGGCTATGACTTATTTTCTCAGTTTCTTGGTATCAAGGTAGTTCTTCAGAGTGTGGTTGCAGACCAAAGCCCTGTTTCCTAAAAGTATCTTTAGAAGATAGTTCAAGTTTTTGGACCATACTTTGAATTATATTGTGGCAAATCACATGTTCAGATGATTTCAATAAATATACATTATTTGCAACATTTATCCCATTACTGGCCTTTATTTCCCTAAATCCTTTTCAGGCTAAAATCTCAGTCCATGAAGTTACAATGACAAAGTTAATCTTAGCCTTAATGGAACAGTTCAGATGTCTAGAGGTGAGGTTGTTTGGGTCATTCATCCATAGTCAGATGATAGTTGGCACACCCCCAGTTCGGAGAAACAACAAGAATACAGTTGTAGGAAGCTAAGCGATGTACTGGTGTGGACGGGATCTACAGACAGAAGCACGGCTGTGCCATGGGCTCACCACTGTCTCCAATTGTGGCCTACCTCTACATGGAAGAAATTGAGAGCAGAATCTTGATTACCTTCAAACTGCTCCTAGCCACTGGTTCAGGTATGTGGACGGCAACTTGGTCAAAATCAGAGCAAGGGGAGTGGAAGCCTTCACAGAACGTATAAATGTGTTTATAAGGGACAAACTGCATAACAAGGCTAATGTTAGCTACAGAGGCTAGCGTATTTAGCTTTATCATCTTGGAGTGGCATAAATATCACAGTCAACATCACTACATGCTGTATGTTTGTGTAAAGAATAAGAATCTTTGTCATGACATAGCGCCACTGCCAAATGTGCATTTCGAGAGATACTCAACTGCGATAGCAGAATCTGTGCTTTACCTTGATGACTTGTAAATCCTTGAATGCAGCTATGACGATTGGTGAGACAAGCTGCTCGTGCTAACAGATCAGACCTTAGTAAAAAATGGCACTATTAACAAAACACACATAGAAATAAAATCTCTCCACACATTTTCCCATAAATGTAGAATAAGGAAAACACAGAATTTTGAATCGTACATTGATGTGATGAACGAAAAATACGATTTTAGAACATTGAATTAAATTTTCAAATTTTGTATTTGTTGTTTTTTATATGGAAATTTAAATTGTAAAGAGTCACACTTACCCTTGCACAGTATATATGAGACATTACACAATTGGCTGTGAGCACATCCCCCATATCATATCTTAATCCAAGCTCATATGCTTCTGGTCTGTATGCTAAGATAACGGCATCCTGACACCAGCTCTGTACTTTATATACCAGATGGAATAACAGCAAATGCTTAGTAGTTCCCTAACTCTTCGTTTTGCCAACATGTAATTTTTGTGATTGAAACAATATCATCGTAATTTTTGAATGATCATGCCTTTCCATGTGTTATCACCACTGTCAGTTCTAGCTATTTTTCTTCTGTATTGACCTTCCCAGGGAATCAACTGTTCGGTCCCCTGCCCAGCAGGAACACATGGCGTGAACTGCTCCTCCACCTGTAACTGTAAGAACAGAGCTCATTGTTCACCTGTGGATGGATCCTGCTCTTGTAAACCAGGTGAGCTCAAGAAGAGTTGTGGAGGAGAGGAACAAAAGAGGAGAAATGCGGGTGGGAGAGAAGAAGAGAGGAGACATTATAACATACTTGTCTCAAATTGTCTTTTGTTTATATTCCAGTGGACCCAAAGAAGATAAATATGAATAGCTCAGACCTCAATGACAGGCATGAGTAGTAATACTATGATGTATGGGTCAATATTATAAAAACATATTCCATCCAGAATCTGTTCAAACACAAGGACTAATTTATATTTCGAAGTCATTCCAGCTGTGTTGATTCCATAAAATATGATAATGTTCCACTAGTATTGCCTTAGTTATGTTATTATCTTGTGGGTGCAAGTACTATCCTTTGAAAGCTCATATCCGTTCTCACTTTATTTTTCTCTTTTCCAAGATACTTATCTCTTACAAGGCTGGCTTGATTGACTCAATTATGAAACAACAGTTATTCCTTTCGGTCAAAGCAACTCTTTTGTCTGTAAATCTTTGCCTTTTACAAGGCCATCATAATCTCTTTCCTGATGGCTTTTGCTGTTAGCATTATTTTAGGGAAACTAGCTGATAATAGCTACTGTTGAGCAAAAGGTAGAGTGATTATGTAAATGTATGCGGTAATAAATTAATGTCTAACATTTGTTGCGTTGCTGACAAGTTTATCAAACAATGCAAAAACCCCACTGGGTGAAATAGACTAAATCACTGTAAAGTTTTGGTAACAACAAGGTTTTGACCTTGTTTAATCAGGCTGGCATGGGGTGGACTGCTCAATCAACTGTCCAAGTGGAACCTGGGGTCTGGGCTGTAACCTCACCTGTATGTGTCGGAATGGAGGAGCCTGTAACGCATTAGACGGTCACTGTACTTGTGCCCCAGGCTGGAGAGGAGAGAGCTGTGAACTCCACTGTCAGGTAAAAAGAATATAATTTCTCATGGAATATTACATGACATATTGTACATACTGTATACTTTTGTTTCCAATATATAGGAACAGTGTTCATTTTGGCAGTTACTTTGAGCAGTTCTTTAAGTCTTCAGACAAAAATGCATTATTAAGATGAATAAGGGGAAAAAGTCTGAAAATCCAACATTTTTCTTACCTTTATGTTTCACTGCAACATTAGGAAAATACAGTCATGGTCAAAAGTTTACACACACCTGTAAAGTACATGTATCTTATGGCAGACTTGAGTTCAAATGATTTCTACAACTCATTTTTCTGTGATTGAATGAGTGGAACACATACTACATTGTAACAAATGAAACATTCATGATGTTTTGTTCAATAATTTATTTATTGTAGGTCTGGATGACCAAATCTTTTGGGTCCAAAATATATATACAGCAACTTGAACGATCAAGTTTGGTGCTTATAGAAAGTTTTGTCAGTCAAATGTTCTCTGTAGCTTGGCTTCTTTAAATTCTTCTGAGTCATTATGATTAATAACAGCTGGTGGCTTTTCTGGGCTCATTTTAATAGGGCTTGTTTGATACACCCATTAGGCTCAGCCACAAACACTACGATGGGAAAGTCTATTGAGCTCAGCATTGATCTGAAAGAGCACACTATTGATTTGAAAAAGTCACTTGGAGCCATTTCAGAGATGTTACAGGTCCCAAGCTCAGCAGTGCAAACAACTTGCACCCTGGTGCGCCCCCACTGTCCTCCACTCAATGATGCTCTTAATATGACAGCAAAACAAATTAAACTTTTTCAACTTGCTGTTTCTATTTACATGAAAAATTGTAGCATGCTGAAACACACCTCTTCCATCCATTCCATAGCCAAGGAAGGGTACCTTTTTTGAGCATGGTCTGGAGCATTGACACTAGCCAAACAAACTGGACTAAGGGGGCCAAACGAGTTTGGTACGAATTGCCCTGTGTGAGTGCACCCTTACATGCCATTATTTGCTTCCAGTCAGTGTCGCTGCTATAGTGTAATTGGTTGTTTGAACCATTTACACACCCAAACATGTAAATAATGGGCTCAGGTTTAAAAATAAAGGTATACCCCTTTAATATGAGATTCAAATACAAAATTATAGTTAAACAAGAAGTTAACAATTTTCAACCAGCTTTGTATCACTACAATATTGGTAGTATATGCAAATAAACAATGTTAAACTTTGCTCCATTCGCCTGAACCCACAGCCCCCCATTTATGCTGGCAATAATCCACCAAACGCTCCAGGATCCTAGGATCAACAAGATATATGAATGAACAGTTATGGGTCAAAGCTGGAAGCTTAACTGCATATTCTCTTATGCTTATTGAAAGCACAAACCCGACCAACAATGCATAGCTAGCCATTTTCATCAGGGCTATTAATGACAAATTGGTGGTGACAACTGTTGTTGAATTTGTTTTCAATGCATGGCCATACCACAGCTAACAATATATTTCAATATTTGAGTGTACTGTTAAGCTGTAACCCCATTGTTTGTTAACAATTGGCAGGCTCAGCCAAAATCAACCCATACGGAAATGTAATATATGACATATTTGCCATGATATCATGATTAGGGCTGCCATTACCTTCTGTATAAGGTTAACTATAATTACATACATAAATCATCTGGGTATATGGATATATACTTTGGGTTTACAACATAAATGAAATTACCTTAGCAAAATGTGTATGATATGTATAAACATATCAAAATGTCTATATGCTGAATTGTATATGGCATTATATGCTTTGGCCATACATTTTGGTAATAAATGTATAATTCATTGATGCAACATATAAGTTTAAAACATATATGGCTACTCATAGTTAAAATGAACATATAGTAAAAGGATGTATGTTAAAGCCTGTTTAGGGTTGGTGGGTTGAGTTTCCTGGCATGCTTTAATTTGTTTGAACCCAAAAGCCAAAGTAAACTGTTGAAGAACAATGAAGGTTCTCAGTCATCCAAGTCATGGTAAATCTAAGTGTTGTATCGTAGGCAACTGGACTTGTTTCTTGAAGAAGTTTCAACTCATCATCCAAGAGGCTTCTTCAGTCTAACTAACTGCTGGCAGGCTTTTAAACTCTGTGTGGGTGTGTTCTTACAGAGTCCTTAGGGCCACTTGTGGGTCATTGGTCAAACCCGCCTTCATGTGGGTTGCTTAGGCTTCGTGAGCCCAGGTGTGAATGGTTGTTAATAGGGCTGTAGCGATGCACTAATCTCACGATACGATACACGATATTCAGCTCACGATATGATATATATCACAATATTCAGCCAACGATACGATTTGATACGATTCGATAAACTTACATCATTTTCTGAAAGATTTTAAAAAGGGACAGTGTGATTTTGGTGACATCTTGTGAGTGAATACGACAATACAACCATTGAATTAATTGTAGGGCTGGGTATCACCAGGTACCTCGTGATACAATACCATCACAATATTTTGCCCTCGATAACGATAATATCACGATACAGCGATTCTGCGATAATCGACATATTGCAAGAAATTTCATCCACGATATCTGTGTCACTGAAGAAATTCAGAATTTATTGACTGCACTGAATCCATTTCACAGGAATTACAAAACATTGTCAATCAATTTCACATGAATGACAGCCAAGTAAACAAAGAGTATTGCACAGTGTCTCTTCTTAACACACACACTGACTACAACTATCATTAAATATCTATATATGTGGGTTTCAGAGCTACTTGTATTTGGTTGTATACCTATGTTTGAATAAAGATAAAGCTGTCCTCCGAAGAGGGGTGGTGGTGGTGGGCCAAAAAAAAAAAAAATGTATTTATTTTTTTACATTTTTAAATATTGATATTTGGCACCAGTGTATCGATAACGAACCTCAAGACGAAATATCGCGATATATCGTAGTATCGATATTTTGGCTCACCCCTAGTTGTTAAGCTGTCTGGGGAGAGACCTCAGTACAGCATTGAAGGTAAGTGATCAGTAGGCCACCTCCTTTGTTCAAAGGCGGTCGTTCCAGTTTGACATAGACGGACTCCTTTACTCCTCTTTCAAATGATCTGTCTTCTCTGGCCAATATGTTTACATTGTTGTCCTCAAAGGAATGTTTTTTTCTCCTTCAGGTCTAAGTAGACCGCAAAGTCAGCCCTCCTGTGTTGTGCTATTTGTATATGGAGAGGTTGCTTTTTTTTCCTCCAGCCCCTGCAATATCGTCTCTTGTGCCTGCTCTCCATGTGTCTCACCTGTCTAACCTTTTTCCCTATTCCTCTCTTGCCTGTGTTCACAGGCTGCACAACCATCCCCAACACAAACATCTTTCCATCCTCACATCCTTTCCTCTTCTCTTTCTTCTTCCTTTCCCCCTGTGGCTACCCCAAGTTACTCCTTTCCAACAGCCACTTCCAACCATACCAACGTGCAAACTGCCACTGCCACCTTGACCACGGCTCGTCCACTGTCGTTCTTCCACAATTTCCTCCTTTTCTATCCCTCTGCTCCTCCCTCACCCTCCCGCTCCCCCCTTCCTCCCCCAACATGCCGCATTTTTCTGTTCCTACAGCACCCTTTACTAGTAGCCCTGTTGCTCCACCCATCTTCAACCCCACAACCACCGGCAAGTGCACTCTGGCTTCTGCTGCCCCTCCCATCCACTGTCCTTCAGCCGCACGACCCTCACCAATTTCAACTTTCCTCAGGTAGCAGATCCTATCAAGTGCCTACACTCCCCATGCTCTCCAGCCAGACCAGCACAGATACCCCAACCTCATGTTCAAGGGAACTCAAAAGAGTGGAGTTTGTGGGTGCGCAGGTAGTTGAGTGGTTAGAGCACATGCCACGAACGCAGTGGACCCTGGTTCGAATCCGGCCGGAGGACCTGTACTGCATTTCACACCCCCCCCCCCCCCCCCCCCCATCTCTCTCCCCTTTCCGATCTATCTACTGTCAAAATAAAAGGTGTCTATGCCTCAAAAAAATCTTTAAAAAAAAAAGAGTGGAGTTTGCCTTCACCTTCTTCCTTTATCGGGAAGCCATCCGCTCCAATTTCCCGACCTCAGGGCTGAGCTGGATGGCTACTTTTCCATCATTTTGGACCTGGCTCTGCAGTTCGGTGGCACAGGTTTTTTAAAACTTACTATGTCCTTTGTTCCTCCAAAGTTGCAGGCCGACTCCACCGGTTCAACCAGGGCATCTACTGGGGGGCCTGGACTTAGAGCTCTTTTGCATTGTGTTTGTGGCAAGACCCTTCTTGACTTGAAACCTTTGTGGAGCTACCTCACATCCAGCCACTGAATGTGTTGTCCCTGCCCCGTCCTCTTGCACCACCCACTTGTAGTCCTCCCGCATTTAACAATCTGGGACCCGCTTCACCTCCTCCACCCATCACCAACATTCCTACCGCTCCACCTACCAACATGCCACCATCTGCACATGTTCCTCTTCCTCGAGGCGTCACCAAAAGGGGGAGGCCAGTCCTCTACCAGGGTGGCAGGATGGTGTGTAATTACTTCAACTACATGGGTTGCAACGCTCTTTCTTCACACCTGCTCTTTCTGTTGCATGAGCCTATGCCAGGTCCACTTGCCCTCACAACCTCGCCGAACACGCACTCTGACTAAGCCCCCATTGATGTGCCCACTTCGAAGTCCTCTCCAAACACCACCCCGACCTGTCAGTTCTTCCACTTCTTCTCCCAGGTTAACCATGGCGGTAGATGGTTTTGCCTTTAATTGGCCCTTCAACTGTCCTCACCTGCGTCTTCTTTTGCACTGTACAAAAGTATCCAGTTGCCATTTCTGAACTCCTTTGGGGCATAAGTGGTCCATGGTGATCCTCATCCAACCAGACAAACCTTGCTCTTGTTGATACCATCAATACAGACCACTGACACTCATTAGAAATTGTGAAATCCATCTGCTACCCTACCTTAATCTCAGCCCAACTCCGATACATAATCTGTGCTGCTCAGATTTTTGGTCAAACTGCATCGCTTGCTATCCATCACTTCTTATTCCCATAATTAAAACCCTTGTCACCAGACTTACATTCTCACCGAACACCAGTCCATCTGTTTTCAGCCACTATGCACATATAAACAATCAGTTCTCCAACCTTGTCAGCACATCTTGGCAAACAATCTTGAACAGCCCATCTCCTCAACTCTGATACTTGATGAGCCTAGCCCATAGCCTAGTTAATCTTTTTTGGCATTAGTGTTTATTGGTCGAGTGCAGCATAGTACATTCTGGTTGTTGTATGTTATCTACCTTTTGAGTAAGGGGATTCTGTAAGCCTTTTTCCTCTGCTCTCTCTCATTATGTAGCACCAAATTCAAACATAGTTGTGTTGTTGTACTGCATAAAACTCAGTGTTTCCCCTTAATACTGCTTAGACACTGGTCAAGAACCCCCCCAACACTTGCCAATAACTGGCTTTTTTCTTCAATGTCAATGTTAACAATTGGTATTTACTTCCAGGTCAACTGACCCTATAGTAGTCACATGTTTGTATTGTCTGTAGCTCAGACTGTAATGTGAACACAACAGCCAGGTAAACAAGCTAATATGTGAATACAAGTGTAATACCATAATTGCTTTTTTATCTGTTGATATATATTTGCAGTACATGCAAAATAATTGCGGGCGGTTGTAACTCAGCGGGTAGAGCAGGTTTGCTGGTGATTGGATGGTTGGTGGGCAAATCCCAGCTACGGGTGGAGCTGAGCTGCATGTCAAAGTGTCCTTAAGGAAGATACTGATCCCCAAATTGCTCGTGATTTGCGGTTGGCACCTTGCATGGTGGCCTCTGCCATCAGTGAGGGCCCTGCAATGAGCTGGCGACTTATCCAGGGAGTACCCTGCCCTCGCCCAGAGACAGCTGGGATTGGCTCTAGCAAAAACCCCAGCGACCCCATAAAAAGGGATAAAGCGGTTACAGACAATGGATGGCACAACAATTGCTTATGTTTCTGTCAATATTTATTTAAATCAGGGGAGACAAGTGAATTAAGTAAAGAAGATATATGTGATAATGAGTCTTCTCAGAAAGTCGTTTGCAGCTTCATTTGCTGATAGTTTATTTCATCAGAGGTGTTAGTTTATCTCATCAGAGGTGTTAGTTTATCTTGTACTGTTTTTAGAGTTAATTACTTTAATATGCAGTATTTGCAGTGTTATACCTTCGTACAGTTAAACTACTTCAGTTTGCACATGCTCCATTGAGAATTAGTAGTTCTGGTGAAGTGTGTTTACTATCATTGTAGTCTGTTGTGATTTGTATGTATTTGGGATCAATAAAACATCCATCCATCAGTGTTGAATTTAAGGCTGCTGGCTTATTGTCATCCCTATCTGTGCAAGCAGTGCACTTAACAGAGATGAGAAAAAGGTCAAGGTTTTCCCTTCATGTTGATGAAGGTTCGCAGTCATCCAGACCATGGTAATTCTAAGTGCTATCATGATGGATGTTTAACTCTCATCCAAGAGGCTTCTTCAGTTCGGGACTGCTCTGACTTGATCTTGATCAATCTACTGCTCAGATGTAAAACCTTTTTCTTTTAAAAAAAAAAAAAACATATATACACCAATTTTGCTTTAGTATAAGTGATGCTTGTACAGTCTAGAGTGTACAATAAGTTAAAATATGCTGACATGGAGATTAAAGAAAAAGCAAACCACCATATGTAGACCATCAAGTGTGTCCACTGATTTCATCCAAAAATAATTCAAATTGAAGGATGGACAAGTATGTGGACAATCAGTACCCTTAAACCTGAATTTTACAAAAAACAAGTTACACCTAATGAAAAAGGATTAGCTGTGAACCTTATTACATAGGCTACATGCTAATTTGAGCAATACATCAAGATGGCTTTATCAGTCAAATACTTATATTTGTTGGAAACCTTCCTAATGTTAACAGGTAACAGTTGCTCACTGTTACCTGCTCATTTTTGTGGGTTAATGCTTTTCAACTACATTACTTATGTTATAGCATCTTTATAAACTATTGATTGATATAAATGAATATGATAGTTAACATGAACACCTTAAAAACCAGAGCCGTTTCTTGCTATATGCGGACTATGCAGGGACATAGAGCCCCCGTACCACTATGGGGCCCCCTCAAGTTGCAAGTTTGGCCTCAATATCTGAGGAGTGACCTGACAGAAATGGCGAGAAAAGTATCTGGCACTTTTTTTTTCATAGCACTTCTGCTGATGTTTCAAGTGAGCCATGGCGATACACTGATTGGTCAGATCTGGTATCTACTGCACCACGTTGCTATGATGACCAGTACTACTAAGTGAGGGGAGGCAAGTTGCGCCGAGTTTCCGGCACCGGTCATTCATGGCATCAAAACGAACGTAGATAGATCGATACCACATAATATAGGTTATTCATCAGTTAGGCAAAACTTGTCCAGTATTCTTTTCCTTCAGTATCACATAGTGCTCATCAGTCATTTATCTTGGTTTTATAACTCTAACCTGTACATGTGTCAAACTGCTTAAAAGTGACAACTTTGAAATTGGGTGAATGCTTCAAAGGGACACTGTACTGTTTATTGCAATCTTTAATATAAAAACAGATTATGAATTTCATTAGTGTAATGTAAATTATATAGTATGAATATTTGCTTAGGATCTATTTTGCTTGGTAACCCAAGGAGTTTTGTCTTTGCAGGAGCACCTCTGAAATAAAAGCAGCTCAGCCGCCTTCAGCACCCCTGGACCAGGATGTTTAAGCTTAAAAATGTTTTACAATTCAAAATAAAAAATTTTGAGGAACACTTTAATTTTATTAATTTATTGACCTATAGAGGATCCCCATTGTTTACCTTGTATTATCATTTTCAGTCCAACTTGCTAGGGTGGGTCAACTTAAGATGTTTGATTTTAATTTGAGAGAGGTTTTTAAGACTCTAGCCTGTTTTCCTCTTAAAATGTGTCACGCAGGGTTAGAGGGAAGGTGGATCCAAGTGCAGTCACTCAGACAGGAGGCAAGATAGGGAGAAACAAAAGCGAGCTTTAATAAACAAAAGCCGAAATCCACAAAAAAACAAACAAAAAAAAAAAACAGGAGTACAAAAACAACCAAGAAGCATGAATTACCAAGGTCGTGGAAACAAAGTAACAAAGAAACAGCAAAACAACGTGCAAACAAAAGACAACGTTCAAATCAAACATGCAAAAATGCAAGAATCAAAATCCAAAAACACATACCAAGGGAAGACTGGGAGGACATGACAAGAGCAGGAGCAGGAGCATACAGACAGAATACCATGACTGGACAAGGAGTGAAGGGAAGACACAGACTAAATACACAGACACTGATGAACAGAAGAGGAACAGGTGAGGAGAGAGGAGGGAGGAGGCCAGGTGTGGTAACGAGGGGGAGGAGCACATGAGAAAACATGAAGGGAACAATACAACAGACAGAGGGAGACAGAGGGGAGAACATAGGAGAAACTTAAAGAACACAGAGGGGCATGAAAAATCAAAACAAAGACACAACAAGACATGATACAAAGACATTAATCCATAATCAGAACATAACGAAGACCAGACTTTAGAGTCATGACAAAATGTAATAGATTGTTGCATCTTTGTGGATCACATACAAAGGTTTGGAATCTATCCATCGTAGTTTGACTAAATAGGGGCCCCTAAAAAAGAAAGAAACGGCCCTGATGCAAACTACATACATTAGTCAATGTTTATTACTGCATTTTATTTCCACTTATTGAGAAATTTGACCAAATATTGTCACTAGTTGTCTAGCCAATCATGTCTTTTATCCCACTTCATAACAACCTGCATTGGATATGTATCTTGTTTAGCTAATATTTAGTGCAAAAGAATCAAAGTTTCTCTCTGAAGTGTACATTTCTGCTTCATGTCATGTTACTGAAGTTCATCACTGTGACGGTTACTGTTTGTCCTTCTCAGGATGGTACCTATGGTCTGGACTGTATTGAACGCTGTGACTGCAGTCATGCTGATGGATGTCACCACTCTACTGGTCACTGCCACTGCCTGGCTGGTTGGACTGGTAAGACCTAAAAACAATGTCCTCTTGGCAGAATTTCCCATGCATTGTCTGATTACATTCTGAAAGATAACAGTATACCAAAAGCAGTCAACAGTTTTCCATTACATCCTGCCTGTTTTGAACTAATTCATACTACATCACTGTGTGTGTATTATTGTGTCCTCACCAAGAAATGCTAGGCCAATGTATCTACCCAAACCCTGGGTTGAGCCTGTTAGGTCCTTTTTGTGTCTTTTTTTCAATTGGGTTGAGTGATGTTTGACACACCGCAGCTGACTGGACCTGTCAGGAGCGCCAACCTCCAATTTCCACTGTCTGCTCAGTCTTGCTTTGTCCAGTGGCTTCTTTAACTGGGCTCCCTGACTAGCTCCCTGTCAGCAATGATACCTACACCTTCTTCCATTGTGAGTTTGAAGTTAATTTCTGCAGTGCTCGTTAGTGAAATAACGGCAAGGGATATTCAGTTAACAATAGCAATCATAGCGATGCTGTCACTTGTTTCAGAAAAGTCAGCATTAAAAGGATAGTTTGGGCTTTTTGAAGTGGGGTCATATAAAGTAGGCTACATATCTATAGTCAGTCTGTTCCCTACCGTAATCACCGATCAGCGCAGCCTCAGTTTGGAGAAGCAGAGAGCTGCTCCAGCCCAGATGTTCGGCTTTGTACTGCAGTGAATGGAGTCCAGATGCAAAGCGAAGGCCCACCTAAAAAAACCTATATCAGTTCAAGTGTACGTTTTAAAGAAAAAATTATCACCACTTTACATTGCCGTCCGACCGCCTTTTCTTTTGGCACTACATTTTCTCTACCGTAGAACCTCTGTATCCCTACGCATTAGCACAACTGGGCCTTGCACTGTATTTCGCTGCTCACAGATCACCTGTTTTGGTCAGAGTTTCAGCGGTAGGGATACGGAGGTTCTACGAAAGTCCAGAAGGAGTTCAGGCAGGAAATAAGGAAGGAGAAAAACAGCCACAAGAGGAAACTTGAACAGCAGCTGGAACAGAACAACACCAGGGTTGTCTGGAGTGGACTGAAAAAAATTATTTGTTATGGAAAAGGTGGAGGGGGAGAGCAAGACAGCTGAGAAAAGGACTGGGCAAAAGCTCTTAATGCTTTTTTTTTTGCCGTTATGAGTCCTATGAGTACAGGTGCCCCTCAGGGTATGGTGCTCTCTCCCTTCCTTTTCACCCTCTACACATAGGGGTTCATGGACAACACCTTGAATTGTCACCTCCAAAAGTTCTCAGATGACACAGCCATTGTTGGTTTCGTGTCTGAGAGGAACAAACAGGAATGCAGGGGGGTAATCAACAACTTTGTTAACTGGTGTGAATGCAACCACCTGCATATAAAACAAAGGAGATGGTGATCAACTTCTATAGGAAGACACCACAGATAACACCAGTAAAAATCCAGGGTTTGGAAATAGAGATGAGTCAGAATCAGAATCAGTATTCCTGTCCAACAAACAGGGAAATGTGTGTGCCATAGCAGCCAAGGGACAGAACATTACAAAAAAAAAAACAACAGTAAAAAATAAACAATATAATTAAAAAGGTAAGAATAGAATAAACCCTTAGATACTTAGATACATTCTATTTGAATGTCTATTTTTGAGCCAGCAGATTTTGTCACATTTCCAGAAGACACATAATAAATTCACATTTGAAGCAAACTTCATGAATGTTCTTCACCTTTGGGCCATTAATAAAATGCCGGCATATCTCTTTAGTGCATAATTCAATTAGCACCAATTTTGGTTGGTAATATCAGACATCTATCACCAAAGCTGATCGAACAGTGATTGCGCAACAAGACATGTAAAATTTGACTGACTATACTAGCAAAGCTCTGTTAGCCCAGAATTGTACGATGAATTTACCAATTACTGTAAATTGACGACAGCACATGCAGCAATCACACTCATATTCCTCAGGAACTGCGAATATTCTAGTTTCTCAACAAAATCTCAATATAGATTCTGCACACTGCAAACAATGTACTTTTTTTCACACTGTGTATGCATGTTTATCTGATGTTTACTCTTGATTTCTTTGCACTTTTTCTATTGCTTCTTTGCACTACTTGTACTGATTACATTTATTGTTATAGTATACAATTACTTTTTTTCTGATGCTATTGTACAGTACAGTCCTAACTTGTGCTTACATGTCATCAGTACACTGAGGCAGAAAATAGAATAAAGATAAAAGATAAGAAAGAAGATTTGAGTTATTGAAAATTTGGGTTATTCACACATTTACGGTACAAATTAAACTAAAAAGTAACTTGATTTTGTGTGTGTGTGTGTGTGTGAGCAGGTATACACTGTGACAGTTTGTGCGCTGCAGGGCACTGGGGCCTTAACTGCTCCCTCCCCTGTAACTGTAAGAACGGAGCTTCCTGCTCTCCTGATGAAGGAACCTGTGAGTGTGCTCCAGGATACAGAGGCACCAGCTGTCAGAGGAGTAAGCAGTACATCAGCACCACATGCTTTAAGATCATCACACAGCTGACACTTGACTTCAAGGATACAGGAGTTCATTTCAACTTAAATCTTATTTTATCCATTAAGATGTATCCATCATTCCTATCAGGGATATTAACAATGTAACTTAACAGCTGAGATCTGGGAACACGTTGATATTTCAAGCACCTTTAAATTGTACTTGTATGGTACCACTACTTCTCAAACAGCAATATCCTGTATCTAACATTACAAGAAACAGAGACAACTTCAGGACACACTTAGGTTTCACCAGTTAACTTGGGTATGATCGGCCCTAGTAAGTGCAAGATAAGACTCAATCAGTCAATCAATTTTTATTTGCATAGTGCCAAGTCCAAACAAAAGTGATCTAATGTGACTGTCCCATTTGAGCAGTTCTTGACCATTCTCTTAAATTAATGAATAAACAGAAACCCAACATTTCCCACTTTCAGTTTCTGTAATATCTCATTATTTTGAGATACTAAGTCAATATTTTGAGATAATATGTCATTATTTTGAGATGTGTAGTAAATATTTTGAGATAACGAGGGTTTGGAGCACAAAGGGCGTAAGTGACATTTTCAGAATTTTACAGGAGAGCTAAAACAAACTTTTCATTGATTGTAATTACTTGATTAAAAACAACATATTTCAGCAATCTACACTTTTATAGAGATTAGGCTTCACAGAATCTATATTTTAAAGAATTTTTTTTTTTTCAACTACAAAAATACAACTTTTTAGCCAAAACATTACTTATGCCTTTTGTGCGCCAACATTTTATTACCTATCATTTGTTGCTATGGGTGTAAGTGACATTCAAAATATGATAATACTGGAATAGAGACAGTGTAACAAGCCAAAATAAGCCACATTTTAGTTAATTTTATTAATCATCATTGACAACATACTGTAACATGACATTTGTAACATTCGAACCATACTCTATACTCTAAATATAATTTTATTAAAAAACAGTAAAAGTGAGCCCATTCAAAAAGAGTTCGTACAATACTCTAAATATAATTAAAAAAAAAAACATTAACAGTGAGCCCATTCAGAAAAAGTTTTTGTAGAATACTCTAAATATAATTTAATTAAAAAACAGTAACATTGAGCCCATTCAAAAACAGTTTTTGTACAATACTCTAAATATAATTTAATTAAAAAACACATTAACAGTGAGCCCATTGAAAAACAGTTTTTGTACAATACTCTAAATATAATTTAATTTTAAAAAAAAGTCAGTGCAGGGGGGGAGGGCGGAGCCCACTATGAACTACAGGAGCCCATGGGGAGCGGTGGCGGAGCAAGTTAAAGAGAAAAGCGATTTTATTTTTTAAAAATCGTCCTAAACCAAAAACTCGAATTAATTGATTTCCCTGATTTATTGCCCAGCCCTAAGCATTATGGAACGAGAACCAGTGGGATATCCCTAAATCTCTGTTGACCCAAGTTAATTCATGATCACTCTTTTTTATTCACTTCTCTCCAAGTCAAATTCCTGTGTACTCTGTACATTTGGCAAATAAAAGAGCTGGTCATACTATCTAGTGAAGTTAGCTGGATTTTTGACACAGCTATCTAGTTCATATGGCCAGTTAACTAGGTAGGATGGAAAGCTAGCTAGGTCGTATGGCCAGTAAGACGGTTGCTAGCTATGTAAGTTGAATAAATATTGTTATAGAGATGTATATTTAGATAGCTAGCTCTCCAATTGCCAGATTAGGCTACATAACCAAGCTAGTTTGCAGTAGTTTGTTATGGAAATTAAACACTAGAAAATACTGATCAAATGATGATCAGGACAAGCTAACTCAGAGCTAGCTAATTTGCTAATGCAATCTAGCTTGCTAGCACGCAATTACGTCAGCAGTCATGGGCTTTGTTTAGAAGCCCATGAGTTCAAAGCTAACTAGCTAGCTGGCTGGCAAATGGTCAGCATAGGCATTTGGTCAATATTTTGTTTTCAGATTTATCATTTAATAATACTTCCATTATACAGCCATTTCCTCACCATCAGAATAATGTAGTTCTTCCTTTTCCCTTGTTGGTATATGAAATTTCCAATCAAACTCAATAGCACTTGTCCTGCAGTATATTTCCCTCTCCTCTGTGGCGCCATGTTTCTGCACTGAAGGATGCCAGTGCAGTTCTTGGTGCACTAAAGGCGTAAATGCAGTTGACCTGCACTTGCGCCTTTTGTGCGCCAAGCTCAGTGCACTTACGCCTATTTCGCTCCAAACTCAATTGAAGTTTTTCACTTACGCCTTTTTGTTTTCAGCCTTTATTTTAAAAAGTAACTATTATTGGGACCATATTTTTTTACCATTTGATAGAGCTCATCAAGACCTTTAAAATGATGTATAAAACTTATTTTCGCCCAAGATGTCACTTACGCCTCATCTCATTATTTTGAGATACTTAGTCAATATTTTGAGATACTAAGTCAATATATTGAGATACTATCTCATAATGACTTACAGGATTTTTTTTTCATCACACTGCAGAAATGGGCTTCCATAGGCTGCTTTGCTTTCTTACTATTTGCTATTATCTCCACCAACATTTGAGTCTAAGACAGTAAGGGGTATATAGAACCATATCCTATTAGCAGATTAACTTGTTCACGTTCCCTAACGCATTCTAAATGATCTCTATGACACTCAACATTAACTTTATCATCAACTAACATTAAATGTAACATGATGTAACCAACTCAACAGGCAAGTAAAGTTGTGTTTGCAGCATTCAAGCTTAAATAGTTCCATTGTACTGGAACTGATATTACTCACAGCTATAACATTAGCTGTCGTTATTCACAGGTAATAGATCTTACACAGCATTCACACTATTGCTCTTGAGTCTTCTGTTCTTTATTTTGAATATATAACTGAACGTAAATTGCAGAATGCATGTCTGTTATTGGTAACTTGACCATGGATGAGATGTTGTTTGCATGGCAGGCTGGTCGGTCTATCACAAAATTTGATGTGATATCCGTTTGATCTGTCACTAACTCCTCTTTCTAACTCAAACTCTTTATTACTTTCACAAGGCTCCACAATGACAATTCCAGTTGTTAAGTGCATAGTTAGCTGTTACCTTAGTAAACTGGGATTAAATTGATTGCAGATGTATTAACTTATTTTTGTGTTTCTCCTGGTTTGCCAAAGTCTGCTCCCCAGGTTATTTTGGTTACCTCTGCAGTCAGACATGTCCACAGTGTGTTCACAGTAACGGACCTTGTCACCACGTCACAGGACAGTGTGACTGTCTGCCAGGCTTCAAAGGGGCACTGTGTAATGAGGGTGAGTTACCCTGCAGAACATTGTATCTACTATGTTGTAAAGGGTTCAGAGTTCTACAGATGGGGTTTTAATGGCTGATACAGCTTCCTGTATCAGCCATTAAAACAGTCCAACATGTACTGTTCCAAAAAAAAATTAGTTTTTACACTCTCTGACCAAGGATTTCATTGTAATTTAACAATGATCAAAGCTGTTCAAGAAGCACCTGAGCCTGAACACAGCCACTGGAATTAAAATATTTTTTCAGTGTTATCATCATTTACACATTCAGTAAATATAAATGTTTGCACTGATCAGAACATCTGGTCACATGATGCACAAAAGTTCAGTGGGGGCAGCTGTGGCTCAGGACTCAGGAGGTATAGTGGGTTGTCCAGGAATTGAAAAGTTGTGGGTTCAGTTTCTGTGCTCCCCCGTCAAAGAATTCTTGGGCAAGGTACTAAACCCCAAGTTGCTCCTGATTGGCAGTTCAGCACCTTGCATGGCAGCCTCCACATCAATGTATGAATGTGTGTGTGATGAGTAAATGTGACAAGTGTTGTAAAGCCCTTTCAGCAGTCAGTACACTGGAAAAGTGCTATAGAAATGCAAATCCATTTACTATAAGTTTGCAAGATGAGAACAATATTGACAATTGATTAGTGAACCTAATCAACAACAAAGAATCCCAGAATGCCAAAAACAATCCCGTAGCTCCATGGATGGTATCTGAGATGGTAATATTCAAGGAATAAAATACTTTTACAACAGTGACAATCAAAAATGTGGTTGAGGGACATAAATGTTTAACACATGTGTCTTGTGTGCAGTGTGTCCAAGTGGTAGCTTTGGGAAGAAATGTGCCTGGAGCTGCAGATGCACCAACAATGGCACCTGCAACCCCATTGATGGCTCCTGTCAGTGTTATCCAGGATGGATCGGCAGCGACTGCTCCCAGCGTGTGTTCACTCAATAAATGATAAATAGGAGGCATGGTGGTTTTGATGTGTTTTATGATATTACTGTCCTGACATGGAAGAATTATCTAGAAGAAGTATTTTGATTAGATAATATTGAGAAGAAGTACTAATACTTCACTGTAAAAATAGTTTCACTTATGTTACTCAGTGTAGGGGTATGTAAAAGTACCTACATGTACCTACAGGACTCAATGCAACTCAAAGTAGACTATGTAAGTGTTGTACTATGATATGTAACATAGTGCATATAGTATATACTAAACTGTATCATGAGATTATTATTCATGCAGAAAAACTGAAAGATATTGTATAGGACTGCAAAAAATGATCATTTTCATTATGGGTTAATCCACTGATTATTTCCTGCCTTAATAGATTGATTGTTTGGTTTGTTAAAATTATGAAAAAAAGTCAAAATACTATCACAATAAAATAAAATAAATAAGATTGATGAAAATAACTTGAAATGGAGTGGAGTAGAAGTAGAAAGTGACATGAGAAGAAAATATTCTGGACTGTAATGATAAGATATAAACTGGTTTTACCATTGATTACAAGCACTGACATTTTGTTTTCACTGTGTTGCAGCATGTCCACCTGGTCAGTGGGGACCCAACTGTATCCACACATGTAACTGTCACAACGGAGCCCACTGTAGTGCTTATGATGGAGAATGCAAGTGCAACCCAGGATGGACTGGCCTCTACTGCACACAACGTCAGTCACAGACACACACACATGAAAAAACATGCACATGCAATAAAATGTATTATTGTTTACAAAAATCCCTAGTGAGACATATATCACTGCATGAAAAGTGGGATTTTTGGCAGTAAGCCATACTGTAAATTGCCATGGAAGTTCAGGTTAACAACTAGAAGGGAGGGACTCAGCCAACCTAACCAAGTCTGGTACTATGAGTCACAGATTTTAAGTACACTAGTGAGATAGTACTGTATTTCCTTGAAATAATAGCCCAACAATGGCAACAACAGAAACTACACCTGATTTAGTGGTGGAGGCACAGGGCATACCAAAATATCCTCGGGAACCTTGCCGAATACATAGGAGTGAAAAGGGGGATGGAGTCCCTAACTAAGGCAGGTAAAAACAGGGAGCCACCGAATTACTGAGGCCAACTTTGATATCTCCAGCATGGAGGATAAAAAAGTCAGGACAGGCCTGATGCTATATGAACTTTCACAGGAGTTTCACAGTAGGCTCCGACTGTCAAGACATAAATGGCTTCTTCACAACATTTCTAAGTGACTAATCCTGATGATTGGTATGAGGTAGACAGAAAACATTGGGTCGGACAGCCACAAAGTGACACTTTCCGACACTGATAGTTATTGTCTGGTTCCTCTTGGATGAAGCCAAGATGGACATATTGGAAGTGGTGTGGGAAAGGAAAACATATGTTTGTATCTTTCGCCTGACTTATACTTTTCAAAAACCTTTTCACAGAGTTACTTGTAGTGTTCTTTTGTTGTTCATGGTGTAATTGTAGCTAGGAATACTGATTAACCAGTGACTGGACCTCCCACACACAGGTTTCATGATACTGCAATCCTTTGAGACACATTCACTGCACTCAGGTGATCTCCATTTAACATTTCAATTGTGAGTCTACTAGCATAAATTGGCTGGACCTCTGTTGAATTAGGTCAGTCACATCAGTTTGTAGAAATCTGCTTTCACTTTAGCATCGAAGAGTTTTTCTGTAAATTTTGTCAAAAAAGACAAAGTATATTGACCATGGGAAAAATATCAAAGGCAGTGAATACTTTCAAGCGCTGTAGTCCTCACTTTATCAGGGAAAATAACAAACTACAATGGCACTTTAAAAATGTAATGCTGAATAAGAAAGAATCATGCACATTATTTAAGTTGGCAATCCAAGAATTTTGTGATCACAGTGAGGGAAATAATATGTGATGAAGGATGCCTCAACCATAGTAAGTCTGGTCAAAAAAGGACGATGCAGAGAAAATTGTCACGGTTGGTGTTGAATGTTTCAGGATGCAGAAGCGGACAACCAGATTGGAGCAATTTTAAGAGATTTATGTGACCTGAATAAATAACAGTAGCTCTGGCTTGGGCAGGACGCTCAGCTGGGGGGATTGGAGCAGGAACCCTAAGGCGTAGGCTGAGGGCTTTGGCAGAAGCGCGTGGGGCGCTTGGCAAAGTGGATCCAAACGATGAAGTAGGCTCAGTGGCAGAGTTGCTAGAGACTGGGTGGTGGTGAGGAACAGACCTGGTAGAAGAGTCGAAGAAAAATCTAATGAGCAATGTGCATGAAACACGAAGACATAAGCTCCAGAAGCAAACATGCTGAGAGGCTGAGACCAAGTACCATGTCTGAGAGATGAAATAATCTGGCAGCGGGTAGAGTCGAGTCCAGGGTATTAGAGCTGGTGCTGATTGGCAATCAGGTAAACCCTGCCCAGCCTCTGCAGCGCATCTCTAGAAAAAGCACACAAACAGATCCACATACATACTGTGTAACTGTGACACAAATGTTAAAATTATATATTAAAGGATATTAAAAAGTTTGAGAAACATCAAATGTGGTTTCATAAATACATTACAGAAGACATACAAGGCAAAGAGACTAAGGACAGGGTTAAAGGGCCGGAAAGGTATTGGCACATAAAGTAAAGCAACTTCAAACACAGAATCTGATTGCTTCAGTAGTTGACAAGGACAATACCCTTGTCACTGCCACAGAAGAAATAATCAACACATTTAAAATGTTTTATCAAGAGCTATATACATCACAAGGACTATTGGGGAAAGCAAAATTACAAGAGTTTAGTATTGACAGAAGCACAAAGGACATTATATGAAGGGGATATTTGCATTGAAGTGAGGCAAGTGTTTAACAGACATAACCCCCAGATCTTGTGGTTCATTCCATGCCAACTCTCGCAAAATGATATAGCTGTATTGTAAATACTTTTTAAATTTTGATTTAAAGTTCACAATACAAACCCAATCCGGCAGCACAGAAGAACACAGATATAATGTCTGCAGGCCCATAGGAGACTGAAAGAAGGGTGGGAGTGTTGGTGAGGAGCTGCTCTACTGTCAGATGTATACCTTCCAATCTTAGCCACAGGTTGCTATTCATTAATTGTTGTGAATCCCATAGGATGACAATAACATGAATATGCACAACATATCACATGACAATATAATCTTCAGTAACTGCACTATTTTATATGATGTGTGCATAATAAGTATGCACAACATATCACATGACAATATAATCTTCAGTAACTGCACTATTTTATATGATTTTATATGATATGTGCATAATAAGTAATCTATAATTCATAAATAATGTATTAATTAGAACCAGAGCACAGAGGGTTCAAAGAACCTATATTATTTTTTTACAGATTGTTATTTTTTAACTCTTGTAATGCATTTTTGATGGACTTGGTTACTAGAAAACTCAAACATGTCTGTAGTGGCAACAATTATAATCCCGTACAGGCCACAGGATGGGTTGAGGAAAAATGGTGTGTAAATTCAGCAGGGTTGTCGAGCACGTCTTGATCTACAAAAATACTTCTTTGTACCATACCCTAAATCCAACAGGAAGTCAGGCATTTTGAAATAAGTTTCTTTTTTGGCCTTATACAGGCACTCTATGTGTACTTGCATTGCAAACACTTCATAGATGAAGATTAAACTTTATTGTTGGGATTTTACCATGAAACAGGAACGTGTTGATCGACAAAGGATGCTCAACACTGACAAAAATGGGCAAACTTGTCAGAAGCTGCAAACATCGCTGGGTTTGGCAAAATGGCACAACAAAGCCCCCCACCAAAATTTTAACAAAGTACCCATGTGGTACATTTCACCTAGGTGTACAGAAAGGCATGTGTATCCTATGTAGAACTGAAAGAAAGCCTCTTGGTGCTATACCCTAAACCCAACCAGAAGACAGCCATTGTACAAGCGCTGTCTTCTAAAAGCACTCTTCCGATATCCGATAGAGTGGCAAAGTCATACTTCTTCCAAACTATGCCATTTACTATACATGTTTGGTAGTAAATGGCAGGAAGACAAGATAATCCTGATAATGATAATTTATTAATCGTTTGATAATTTTCCAACTACAGTCACAGTTTCTCATAAAACTTAAGAGATATAAGACTTTGAACATAAGTAATTGGGCTACACACACCCAGCAATCATTCAAGTGACCCAGAACTGAAACCTTGTAGAGCTAGTGCCATATGGTATATTAGCGAGCTCAAAGATAATTAGGTACCATTTAGTTGGGTATGAAAGCATCCGTGAACTGCATCGTGTCATTCACATCAACATGGCCCTTATCACAAAAAATAATTGAAAATCTGAAAATCTATAAATGGAGACTTCATCAGTGCAAAATGCAACTTTCTTCACTTGCAAAATGACTTTATTCAATTGACAAATGTTATTCATGGCACAATTGAAACAAGATAAACATATATGTCTCGCCCCATTGACTGCTGTACAAATATCATGGTCAGCAAACCAGTTACTAGTAGTTTTGCCAAGTTCTACTGGAAAAGGAAATCCGCATATCCACTCTATTTACACAAAATGAAAACCAAAAAAGACTGAAGTTTTGTGTTTAGAACTCACTACATGCCTGTGATACTGCAGTGAATTTTGAGGTTTCGCCATTAAACAGGTTTTTGCAGGTTGTTGTAAATCAACCCCAAACTTAACACAATTTAATGAAAGTCAAACCCTGAAGACATATAATGCCAACTGCCAATTCAGTTCTAGTCAGACCCACTGCTACGGGCCTGAAAGGACAAAAACAACGGTTGACTTTGAGGAATTTGTCAGGTTTGAGGGTCTTTACGGAGCCTTAAATCTGGTTTTCAAAACAGTGTCTATCACACAGCTTTTGTCTTTCATTTCAAAAAGTGATCATTTTCAAAGAACCATATACAATTTGATGTTTGATAACTCCCATGCAGGCTGTCCATTAAGTTTCTTTGGGAAGGAATGTTCTCAGCCTTGTCAGTGTAGGAATGGAGCTGACTGTGACCACATCTCTGGACTGTGCACCTGTCGCACCGGCTTCATGGGAAGACGCTGTGAACAAAGTATGTTATATTGTCTTACATTCTGTTTTTATTTCTTCTTTCCACATACCCTCCTGTATATATTTACAGTACTCACACACACACAGTAGGTTTGGGACACAAAGGTTGACTTAATGATTGCCTTTGTCTTATTTTTAGAGTGTCCTGCTGGTTCGTACGGTTATGGCTGCCGTCAAGTCTGTGACTGTCTAAATAACTCCACCTGTGATCACATGACTGGCACATGTTACTGCAATCCAGGCTGGAAGGGAGCTCGTTGTGACCAAGGTGAATACCAAGAGCAAAATCCTCAGAGAAAGTGAGAGCTAAATGTTGATACTTTTAACACAAGCTTAAACTGCATATAACACTGTCAAAAGATATGACATTTACATTTACATTTTACATTTAGGGCATTTAAAAGATGCTTTTATCCAAAGCGATTTACAAAAGTACATTTTTCACAAGGAAGATACCACAACATATCAACGTTGATAAAGTAAGACAGAAAAAATAGAAATAATTTTCAGGTCATCTTCCCCTTATACCGCCCTCTCTGACCCCATAATCGGCAATAAATGGTCAAGGCCCATGTACCCATTAAAATGCTTTATGACCGGTAATACATTGAAATGAGCGCCTCTTCACTGATTCTTTATAGTGAGTAAAGTCAACTGAGAGGAAAACAAAGAAAAACAATTATTCTGCCACATAAAAAAAAGGTGTTCTGTAGACGAGGTGGAAGTTACAAAGCTGTTCATTCTTTCATTCTCCTCAAGCAGTCTGAGGACAGTGAAAGTCTTTGTATCAATCATGCAGTATTTTACACAAGTGTCTTTGTAGAAATCTGTGTACAGTGATCAGCATGGCCGTTCCGCACCTGCCAAAATGATAGGGACTAACAGTAGTCTCCCCCACCCTGGGATGTCATTTGAAAAGGAAAATTTGATACATGAATACATTTATTTATTGCAGTTCATTTATGGTGCAGTTGGCCTGCGTTATTATTAGTACTAACAATGAGGGAATGGAAGTGTAACAATTGTGTGAGAGAGCTTTCACTGATTTTTTTTTCAAGAGATCTTTTGAGATCTGGCTTTGCTTTTATCTTTTACCATTGAAAGGTGCTTATGGAAAAAATATGAATCGCTCATGAGTAAGTACACATAACACTGATGGTTTGAATGTTTATGATAATCTGGATCTATGTTAAATGTTTGATCTTGAATGGACTTAAATGTGTAAGGGGCATCATTATACAATCTGGCTTCAATTCATCGCCTTATTATTTTGCACCACCAATTCCACTTGCCTCCAAAATGTTCATATGCATGGGTCAGAGTTTGCCAGGTGCCCATATTTTCCCACCTATTTTATTTATTTTTTTTTAAAGATAAGTCGGTAATGGCATATGCCTCTTTCGGGCCCCATTTTTTGCATTGGCACTGTTTATAAATGAGACCCCATATACATAAAAGTGTTGTAAAGAAACTTGTCAGCTTTCTATAATCACCAAAATTGTTCATACAAGTTGCTGTATGTATATTTTGAGCCAAAAGATTAGGAGACATTTTTAGAGGACCTATTATAAATTCATATTTGAAGCCAAATTCATGAATGTTTTTTATTTAGTTTATTTAGTTTATTAGTTTATTATATCGAAGACAATCCCAATGAATTAACTGCATCAACAACAGTAAAAAGGGCAGCTTTAGCCAACATGGCTAATATCCTGCTGTAGTCCCCGGCCAGATGACAATAGGCACCCTGCCGGCTGCCGCCATGACATGACAAAGTAATATGTGTACCTCTCATTCCATCAGAGGTGGAGGACTCGAGTCACATGACTTGACTCGAGTCGGACTCGAGTTGCAAATTTGAGGACTTGAGACTTACTTGACTAACACCGATGAAAAACTCGACTTGACTTTGACTTGGCATTAATAACATGAGACTTGACTTAGACTTGACACAGATGACTCGAAAGTCTTGGCTTTTCTTTCTTTCTTTCTTTTTTGACGCATATTGAGACGTTAGTTTCGTTTTTGATACTTTGCCCTCTGCACTGTATGACGCGCTGCGTGCCCGAGTGGCACTGTGGCCGACAGGATCAGGGGTGGAGAGGCAGCATGAAGGGAGCTCCGAAAATCATCACATTTGGATTCAAAGATTTTTTCATGTCGGGTGATTTTGGCCGCCGTCTTGGTTAAAGTGTGTTTCAGATATAGCGTCTTCAGTGCGCACAGACATTATTTTAAATGTAGGCGCGCATTTACGCGCTCACAGCCCAACACGACGCCGTACCGGCACACATTCAGTTTGACGCACTTGTTTTTTCGTTCACGTCTGCGACGGACCTGCTTCTCCCTCCGCCTCCGAGATGTAGAATGTGTTTTATAGAAGAGAAACACACAACACTCATTTCAGGACAGAGCAGACATGTCCTGTGATTTTCAGCCTCCTTTTATAGAGGGGGAGGGGAACAATACCTGAGAGTAATATTCTCAGCTGTCAGGATGTGCAGTATGCTGCAGTCCCAGGGTTGATATTAATCTAATCTTATTCTTGTATTTATGGGTTTGAAAAACAATTCTAAAATTGATCAACTATGCACATACATCATATATTGACTAACCACCCTCTTCTGTTTACTGTGTCTACAGATATGAAGAATACATTCATACGAACTTCTTGTGACTTGTTTGACCTTAGCAATGACGTGACTTGACTTGCTTAAGTAATAGCGATAACTCGACTTGACTTGCTTGATTTTCATCAATAGTAACTTTGGGCTTGCTTGAGACTTGAAGGTTAAGACTTGTGACTTGCTTATGACTTGCATGTATGTGACTTACTCCCACCTCTGCATTCAATCAAGTAAAACTTGCCATGATATACATTTTCTTTAGAAGTGTATGTAAACTTTTGACTGCGACTGTATATTTAGATTAACATTCAAGCCTACTTAAGTATTGTTCAGGTTTAGGTCCATACTTTTGATCACAGTGTACCCATCCTCTGATCGCTACTTCCAGCAAGATAATGCACCATGTCACAAAGCTCAAATCATCTCAAACTGGTCTCTTGAACTTGAAAATGAGTTCACTTTACTCCAATGGCCTCTTAAGTCACAGATCTCAATCCAGTAGAGCATCTCTGGGATGTGGTGGAATGGGAGATTCGCATCATGGATTCGCAGTGGACAAATCTGCAGCAACTGTGTGATGCAGTCATGTCAATATGGACCAAAATCTCTGAGGAATGTTTCCAACACCTTGTTGAAAGTATGCCACGAAGAATTAATGCAGTTCTGAAGGCAAAAGGGGGTCGAACCTATTACTAGCAAGGTGTACCCAATAAAGTGGATAGTGAGTATTAGTGGTGTCAGAAAAAAAGGGAAGAAAACAAAGAAAGAAAGTTCAAAGAATCATTGTCATCCACTTTTGAAATAACTGCTCTGTCAAGTCTCATTTAAAAAAGGAACTAAATGTTAATTTATCAGGGTCTTTGATTATTTTCAAAACATATCACAGAAACAAATACAACTTGAACAAAGGACAGTTAAAGACAAGTTCCTGTCCATCCCCCTTCCCCAGGTACTGGATCATTAATGTGTTTTTAGCCAAACATCCATACAAAAATATACATGTATAATGAGATATAGTCACATAGATACGTTCCTTTCATGGGTTATCATACACAAAATTAAGTACAATTAATGATAACAAGTAAAAGCAAGCAGAATGAAAAACAACCCAAAGAAACATACACATGGGTCAAATAATTATGCTGGTAGCTTCCATGCCTATAACAAAACGATATAAATGGTTGTTGAGTGGCATAGAATTTTCTGGAGTACACTTTAATTGTATATCTAATTTTTCCAGCTGGAAATAACACATGACCCCTCTTACCCATTGACCATATGTTAGGGGCAAAGTCCTTCCACTCAGATAATATAAGCTTTTTGGCAAGCAGAGCAGAAGGTCTATTGTTTTCCCACATATTCTAGAGAAGGTCTCAAAGATGGAGCACAGAAATATATACAATTCGGAATTATCTTGTCTGTTTACCACATGGTCATGTTGACCTAACCGACTCTCACTGTCTTTGTCTCTCATTGTACATTTCCAACTCCTTTCTTTAGCTGGTGTTGTTGTGGTGGGCAGCCTCAACAGTTTGACCAGTGCTGCCATGCAGGTGGACACCTACCAGATCGGAGCCATTGCAGGCATCATTGTCTTGGTGTTGTTGGTGCTTGTTCTCCTCCTCCTCTTCATTATCTTAAGGAAGAAACACAGGGGCAAAGAGCCCACCATGCCAGTTGTGACCTATACTCCTGCTTTGAGGGGCACTGCTGATTACACCAACACAGGTACATTACAGGGGGACCTAATATAAACTGGAATCAGCATGTGTTGTCCCAGGCATGTTACCTAGGTCTTTTCTCAAGTTCGACCATCACTTGTTTTTTGTTAAATGTGCCTTGCTTTTCCTTGATTGTTGTGTTGCTCTTGAACAGTGAAACACTTTTTTCTTAAAACCTTTCAAGGATTTCACCTTTTCAGGATTTCATTAAAAAAAAGTCCAAGGACCTGTTTACCAAAACTAGAATAATGCTATGAACCATAAAACAGCACTTACAGTGAATGTGCTATATACTGTAAGTCACAGACATGAAGAGAATACGTGAGCATCAGTGTTTCTGTGCACTCTCTTTTTCTGTCTCTCCCTCTCCTCTTCCGGCTTTCTCGCTCTTTCAGTGAAAAGAAGATTACATTGTAGTGGAATTTCAATGCTTGTGCACTCGTCTTAGGGACACTACCTAATTTTTTCAGATGCTCACCAACCAAGGTGTGAAGCCCACCCCAGCAGTTATTTCTCCAACCCCAGCTACCATACTCTAACCCAGTGCATCAACTCCCCACATGTTAGCAACACTTCATATGGAAAGGTATGGAAGTGGGATTTTGAGACCGTATAGAGCGACAAAAAATGGCAATGAAAGATTCTGTATAGAATGTGTTTATGCATAAAGATTCTTAAAACTGACATTTGATCCCCAAACTGTTTTTAAGGACAAGAACAACCTGCTGTTTGTGAACCTGAAGAATATGGATCAGAGTAAAAGGGCTCCTCTAAATGAAAGCACTGTCACGCTGCCTACGGACTGGAAACAGATGGACTGCTTAAATGAACTAGGTGAGACCTAGATAAAAGAAGTATCATAACAGCGGCCTCTGTCAGTGTTGTTTGCAGTAGGTGGTCATCGATTTTTACTGTGGTTTCTTTGTTAGGCATGAGCCCCAGGCCAGAAGGGTGTTATGGTCATAGGTCAGATGGGTACGACAGAAATGATAACAAACAGGCCTGAGGGCCGCATCCTCTGTGCAGCCCTCAATCTTTGACTGTTTTGATAAGCCTTTATCATGATAATATTAGTGTATGCAGATAACACAAATATATTGCTTCACCAGATGGTCCCAGTTCCTTGACTGATTTTATGTTACGTTTCATTTGTGTCAGTATAAAAAAAAAAAGTCTTTACAGAGTACTTTGTGTGGAAAAAGGCATCAACAAATCAAACGCAGACCAACAAACAAGAGATTCAATTAAGGACAGGTCTATTGTCACACCATTTTCTAGTTTACTCATATGAAAAAGTTCTACAAAATCATGCCATTATCTATCACATAATGTTTGCCATTCAGCAATCATCCTTATTTAAACTCTTTCTTGTACCAGGGGCCTGTGGAGTTGACAGCAGATACACAGGGAAATCTTTACAAGGTTTTTATTTTACAAATGAATACTAAACTGGTTGGTTTGATCTTGGTATGCACAACTCTCCTTCTCCTTCTTTGTAATACAGGTTCTCTGGGGGAGGGCACACTCTATCATGGTAGCTCCTGTTCCCTCAACAGTTCTGAAAACCCATATGCAACAATTAAGGACCCACCTCTGCTGACAGCCAAAAACACTGAGTGTGGCTATGTGGAAATGAAGTCACCAGCCAGACAGGACTCACCATATGCTGAGATCAGCAACAGTAGTCCAACCAATAACCGCAATGTCTATGAAGTTGGTGAGGACCTTAAGCTTACATTTGTTACTCTTCATTGTCAGTGCTTTACACAGAAGGACGCCTGAGTTGCACAAATTATTTAGTCAGAATCCGAATCAGAAATACTTAATGATCCCCAAGGGGAAATTGCTCGCGTTCCAGCTGATCCCATTCAAAAGTCTTAGAATATATGCAGAAAAATAAAAACTATAATATAGCAAGAATGAAAATAGAATAAGAATTCAAATATAAGAAATGTACTTTCAACTAGAAATATATCTATTTATACAGTGTAATAAATAATGCTACAGTTAAAATATTGGTTATTGCACATAATTTGTCGTAATTATTGCAAACTATTTGGTTTGACACATTATTTGGCTTGAGAAACAAAGCATCCAGACTGACACTCAGACATTATGATGTGTACTGTCATGCCTCTTTTGGTTCCGCAACATTGACATGCTATAAAAAACGACAGGGGCAGTGTTATGCTGGCTCTGCATGGTTCAGTGTAAAAAAACAAAGACGTTGTCGAGGCAAGCCTTCTTTGTTTTTGTATTGTGGAAACTATAGCTCCTTCCACACTGCCTTTTTAGAGCGGAATTTTATTCACTAATATTCTACCTTGCCATCTATATGAAAGTTACAGAGTTGGAATGAAAGGACAGTTACCGTCCTTCTCTAATCCCTCAGAGGAGGTAAAATGGCGGCAAATCGATGTCAATAAACCAGGAGCATGGAACAGGGGTGTAACATTCTGATGGCATTCACAGACAACTTACAGATCCTTCACCTACTACTACTACTACTATTACTACTACTACTACTACTACTATTTACTATTTACTGTCTTTGACGATTAATGTGAGGGGAAAAAATTCCAATTTATGTCTGTCCTACTACTTTTCATCACACTTCCGACCAAAAAATGCTACGGTTTCATTGATCTATTTTCTTTTAAGTATATTTTATAGTCTTTTACAGTCTTTTTTAGTCTTAACTGAGACTTCAATGAAGTCCCCCCAAATATAAATGAATGATTTAACATCTGAATGATACCCTCACAACAGAACATGTCCTGTCCTGAATCTACACACAGTGATGTAATTAAATGTTATACTTTTTTTCATTTTTAGGTTGGACATACTTCCTTTACACCGCATTTTTATATTATTGATCCTGCAAATGCCACCATTTCTGTCTTTGATTTCAGAGCCAACTGGAAGCACCATCCAGTTAACTGGAGACGGAAATGGCCTCGGACAGTTTCGTCAAGATCTATACGATCTACCAAAAAACAGCCACATCCCCTCTCACTATGACCTCCTGCCAGCCAGAGAGAGTACATCTTTAGATCACAAGGAGCTGGACAGTGAATGATGCCCAGAGCCCTGGGCACAACACGAGTCTGCAGCTGTAATACTGAATATTCCACAAACAGACAGACTTTATACCCACAACATATTCTTATTTGTTTTCTTTCAGTTATACTTTGATATTATCTTTGTAATCACATATCATGACTTTTTCTGAATAAAGTGATATGTAAGATGTTAGTTTTGAGGTACATCTGTCTTTGTAGGTCATTCCACATATAAGGGAGGTAAGGTTTGATGATGTGATGCCTGACCATGGCTAAAAGAAAAAGGGTTTTGTACCTGTCACAAACAGCCACACACAAAGTCAGGCTAAAATACCTGCTGTCAAAGCGTAAGACCCTCTGCTATGTACTTTGCATGTATTGTTGTATTAGTGTGACAAACTTGTTCAAATGACAACAGCATGAACACTCTTACATTGGCAAGTGGTTGACGATGCACTTCCCTCCTTCACCTGGCTAATCACTGTGTAAAATTACAGCAATTGCCCGACACAGCCCCACCCACAGGCTGTTGTTAATTAATCCAAGTAGCTTGTTTCATCATCATACAGAGGCCTTTATGATGTTTGTGTAAAACATTCAATATCAATGAAATCTCTTTTTTTGTAACAAAAGTATTGGAAATAAGCTAATTTGATTGAATATTAGCAATTATTTCAAATATTTTTATTTTTTGTGAGGAAGAGATAGAAGCAGCTGATGGTGACCATCAAGTTTCCACATCATAATGATATAAAATGCAGTCAGTCAGTTTTGGATTAGTTTAAGTATTCATGCGTACCAAAGTTTTTTTTTTAAGGAATATTTGTATCAGTTTGAAAGTTGCAAAGCAGCTGGTACTTTGCATGAGGAACTTCATCTCTGAGATGTAGTAGTAGCATTACAACATTCTCCTCATTGTTTCACTTCGTCAGAGATCCAGTAATTATTATTTGTAAAATATATATATGATCTTGGAAAAATAAAAATCAAATCCGAACTTCTCTACATCCTGATAAAGAATATGTTAAATTATTTTTTGTTTGGCTTGTTTGTATTGATGTACTAAATATTTTTTATGCATGACTATATTATTAAAAACATTCAAAGTTCTGTCTGAGATTGGATGAAACAGGTAGCATGGTGATACTTCCCACCATTAGATAATAGAAAACATAGAAAAACCAACCAATGAATAGATCAGCTTAGTATTGTTTATTAGGCACTTGAAGCCCTTCACTACAAGAAGATTTTTTTTAATCTTGAGACACTTATTTCTACTGCATTTTATAAATGCACTGGGTGTGAAACAAATTTCACAATTCTATTTCTTCATCCTGTATGATAGTACCACTTTAATGAACATCTTCACAGCACCAAACTAACACAGACAACGGTAAAGTAAGAGCATAGTTGATAATCTTTACTACAATGCAATTTAAAGGGCTCAACATATCTAAAAAACACTTTATTCAGATTCAGATTCAGAATACTTTATTGATCCCCGGGGGGAAATTGTTTTTGTTCCAATGCTCCATGCAAAGAAGAAATAGAAATACAGCATGAGTGGAAACAAGTGATAAGATGAAGATGTAAATAAAATAAATATTTAAGTAGACATTAAATAAAATAAAATATCAAAGTAGACAATAAAATACAAATAAATAATAAAATAGTAGCCTATAGTATACAAACTGAAATATATACAAAATACAATGAAATGTTTCTAACATTATAAGTTAAATGAGAATGAATAGTTATATTGTTTGCTTTGTTTTATAAATAGCCAAGTGAGTCTGATCATCAGAGGGAGGAGTTGTACAGTTTGATGGCCACAGGTAAGAATGACTTCCTGTGGCACTCAGTGGTGCATTTAGGAGCAATCAGTCTCTGGCTGAAGGTGCTCCTCTGCTTGACCAGAGCGTTGTGGAGAGGGTGAGACACATGCTGAAGTATCGCTGGCACCTTCGACAGCATCCTCCTGTCTGATACTGATGCCAAAGAGTCCAGCTCCACCCCCACAACGTCACTGGCCTTTCTGATCAGTTTATTGAGTCTGTTAGCATCGGCTACTCTCAGTCTGCTACCCCAGCACACCACAGCAAACAGAATAGCACTGGCCACTACAGACTCATAAAACATCCTCAGCATCGTCCGGCAGATGTTAAAAGAGCGGAGCCTCCTCAGAAAATAGAGGCGGCTCTGTCCCTTCTTGTAGAGGACTTCAGTGTTCTTAATCCAGTCCAGTTTATTGTCAATGTACACCCCCAGATATTTGTAGTGTTCAACACGTGTCCACGTTATGCCCCAGGATGTAAACTGGGGCATAACTGGTGTCCTGGTTCTCCTCAGATCCACCACCAGCTCTTTGGTTTTTGTTTTGTTAAGCTGCAGGTGGTTCAGCTCACACCATGAGACAAAGTTGTCCATCACAGCCCTGTACTCAGCCTCCTCACCCTTGCTGATACATCCAACTACAGCAGAGTCATCAGAAAACTTCTGAAGATGTCAAGACTCTGTCTGGTAGCTGAAGTCTGTGGTGTAAAGGGTAAAGAGGAAAGGAGAGAGGACAGTCCCTTGTGGGGCTCCGGTGTTGCTGATCACTGTATCAGACACACAGTGCTGCAGGCGCACGTACTGTGGTCGGCCAGTGAGGTAGTCCACAATCCAGGACACAAGGGGAGGATCCACCAGCATCGCCGTCAGCTTGTCACCCAGTAGAGCAGGCCTGATGGTATTGAAAGCACTGGAGAAGTCTAAGAATGTGACCCTCACAGTGCTCCCCGGCTTGTCCAGGTGAGCGTAGACACGGTTCAGCAGGTAAATGATGGCATCCTCAACTACAATCCGGGGCTGGTAGGTGAACTGGAGGGGATCCAGGTGCGGCCTTACCATAGGCCTGAGCTGATCTAGGACAAGTCTCTCCAGGGTTTTCATGATATGAGACGTCAGTGCCACCGGTCGGTAGTCCGAGAGACCGCTGGGCTGCGGCGTCTTTGGCACAGGAACGAGGCAGGACGTCTTCCATATCACAGGGACCCTCTGGAGGCTCAGGTTCATGTCGAAGACACGGTGAAGCACTCCACAGAGCTGTTTGGCGCAGGCTCTGAGAACCTGTGGGCTGACACCATCAGGGCCTGCAGCCTTACTGGCAGGGAGTTTGCTCAGCTGTCTCCTTACATGAAGCGGTGTAAACAGTGCAGGTTGAGGAAGGGGAGATTTGGAGTCCATAGTGAGAGGAGGGCAGGTAACAAGGGAGCCAGGAGAGGTGTGAGGAGTGGAGGATGGGTGTGAGGGGCTCATAGAGTTGGATGAGGTGCTATCAGGAGGGGGAGGGGGGGTCAGAAGCGGTGATGACCTTCTGATATCCGTCGTTATACCTTGAGAAGAGTGAGATACATGTCTGGGCTTTCCTATGAACCACGGTCACGGTCGGTACAGGTGTTTGTATCACAGGTTGATCTGGGCGTCTCTCGCTTTGCCACAGCTGACTGACGTCACACTGAGTTCGGGCTGGATGTCAACGTAGATGTCTGTAGACTCTTTAACGAGCAGGCTGTATGACATTATACAGGTTTCACATCGACTTGACTTCGGCTTAATAACTATGTATGCGGCTGGGAATGGTGGCTTTCATTCAGTAACCATTTGAACGCAGCGCAGAATGAAAGAAATACTCGATGGTAACAGGTGTCACAAGTTAACCTGGACACTGCGCACTCAACCCCACAGCTAACAGCTAACAGCGTCTCCACGCTGCTCTCGAGCCGCTCGGCGTGAACAAATGCCTCATAGTGTTCCTTCCACCCATGAGTTGTTTGTGAGTACAGCTATTCACGACAAGGATATGAAACCGACAACACGCACTTTTGGACGATTTATAGACAGTTGCGTTTTTTCGGACAGGCATCGTCACAGTCACCTACACTGTCACTGTGTGCTCTGTAGCGCTCGTCTAACAGTGGTCTGCAGGTCGCAGACCTCGGCATCTCCGTGTGGAATAGAAGTGTTCAAGCCACGTCAAAACGAATACACATATACATGACTTGGATCGATGAGCAGGGCGATCGGTATGTTTTTCCCGGTTAGCGGACATGGCCGAGGACCCCTCTCCAGACGGGATTCTCAAACCACACCTCCAGCACATCTGGAACCCTCGCCAGTTAAAATAAACGCCAGTTAAACTGTCACACCGGGCTGCAGATGCGGTCTTTGACGGTAATGTGACCAGGATTGCACCACCTGTTGTTCACATAGACAGCAAGCCCCCCTCCTTTACGCTTACCGCTCGTAGTGCAGTCCCTGTCAGCACGGACAGTGTGGAAGCCCTCGGTGGAAACATTGTGATCAGGAACATCGGTGTGTAGCCATGACTCCGTGAAAATCATCAAACTACACTCCCGTTATTCCTGAAGACTCCGGGTTAGCGCTGTAAGCTCGTCCATCTTATTCTCGAATGATCTCACGGTGCCCATGATGAGAGAAGGGAGACACGGCTTGAATGTCTTCCTCTCCAAAAGTCTCCGGTGTTTCGCTCTTTTCCTCCGTTGTAGCGATCTTTTCCCTCTGCATCCCCGGTGTGTTTTCCTCCTAGGTTCAGCAGGGATGTCCGCCATCACCGTTGCCAAGCCGGCCGGCTTCAGCTCTATCAGCTGATCCCTGGGGTAAACAATGCGGTGTTGCTGAGCGACGGTCGAGTGGCAGAGTAAAAAGAGCGATTCCACCACAAACGCAACAACAAAAACTCTCCACACAAACATCAAAATATAACTTTAATCATAAGCTGGACCTCTGCCTTTCAAAAGGATAATAGTATCGACAATGGTTCATATGATTGAGCTATAATCTTTACTGCCATATATCCCAGAAAACTGTTGATGAATATTTTGCTTCTGAATGATTGTATTTCCTCCCTTGTGTCTGTTCTGTAGATAGATAGATAGATAGATAGATAGATAGATAGATAAATAGATAGATAGATAGATAGATAGATAGATAGATAGAAAGATAGAATTACTTTAATGATCCCAGACTGGGAAATTATTTTGTTACAGCAGCAGTGGGTCCGCAATTAAAACACTTTGTACATAACATAAATAGAATCCAATATATACATAGTGTATATATACAGTGCACAGTGTGCTATAAACAATAAACAGTAATAATGTGTACAACAAAACAAAATATGCAAAATATACTATAACAATAATAATATATACAACAGAACAGTAGAGAGACCAGAGTTCTCTGTCAGGCAGAGGTGAGAGAGTTGTTGTATAAAGTGATGGCTTGTGGCAGGAAAGATTTCCTGTATCTGTTGCTACGACAGCGAAGCTGAAGCAGCCTTCCAGAGAAGGTGCTCCGCTGTCTGACCAGTGTGAGTTGGAGAGGGTGGAGAGGATTATCCATGATGGATAACAGTTTTTTCAGTGTCCTCCTCTCCACCACAGCCTCCAGAGTGTCCTGTTTGCAGCCAATCACAGAGCCAGCCTTCCTGATCAGTTTGTTGAGTCTGTTGGTGTCGCTGGCTCCAATGCTGCTTACCCAACAAACCACAGCAAAGAAAAGTATGCTGAGCCTATGAGTATGCTGAGCCTATGAGCCTAATGTACTACACATTGCAAAAGATTTTCAAGCTGACAAACGCTTAAAGTTGCCATGTGTGAAGTAGAGCAAGCTGTATTTCCCTGAAAAATTTGAGTTTTCTGCTGTTTAATGTTTGAAGTTGGATTAATAGTATAGAAAACTTGGTTACAGTTGTGATTTGATTTGTTTTGGTCAAAACTCATCTATGGCAATTTTGAGCATTTGTTAGCAAGAGAACCATGTTTTTTTTTCAGTGTGAATTAGATTAAGCTGTGTTTCCCTGAAAACTGCTCCTGATGTGCTGGTTGAATTTACATGTAAAAAATATGTTAAGCAAGATGAGAATTTTATTTGGTAGAATATTTTATACATATAAAGGTGATTCATTGTCTTTTACATCAGTGTTTCCCAAACTCATTTGAAATGACAAACAGTGTTGGGGAAGCTACTTTGCAAGCGTTGCTTGTAAAACTACATGTAGTTCAGCCTGGCCGTAGTTTGAACAAACCACATTTCTATCCCTGGAGAAATGTAGTTTGTAAAACTACTGCTAAAAAAAGTAGCCTTAGCAACTACTTATACTCATTATACTCATTTAACTCAGTGGTAAATAAATCAACATTAGTGTATATGAAACAAAATATGATAGCCTGCAAAAAATTCAAATGACATTTTTGGTCAGCATCAAAGGAACTTCAGAGGCACAAACACTGACACTAGCAACTAGATGCCAGGGCAGAATCGCTTGTTGACATGACACATGAGCAGTCTCTCAAAGTTTTTATCAGACAGCTGGTTCCGTTTGGCACTAAAAACATCTTTGCACTGCCTTCCTTGGCACAAAGATGCACCCACTCTGTGAACCATTTGAGTGCTGCCAGGGCAAGCCAATCAGAGGCGGTGTTGGCCTAGCACGTCATGACATGTTTCATGCCTTTTTTCAAAGAAAAATTAAATTACATTTATATTATATAGGTCTTTTTTATATATAAATAAAATATATCATGTTATTGCCCAAAATAACAGTAGTTTGTAAATTGAGTAGTTTAAGTCTCCCCAACAATGATGACAAACCATCACATAATCCTGATGAGAGAGAATTTGTACATGAATTAATGTGCATAAGTCAGAGTAATAGTGGCACTGAACGCAGCTTTCTGTAAGACTTACTTTCAGGGCAGCTAGATCAATAGAATACTGTTTGAATTTCGAGAGTTCAACTTCATTTTTTTTTAAGCAGTTGAGTGTAAAGTGTAAGTGAGGAGCAACAGAAAGCATCCAGACTGGAAACCTCACAAACTGGCATGGTTCATGACAGCCAAAGAAGACATGAATGCTCTACAGCGGGGGATTAATACAGCCAAGAGCGTCACTGGTACCCATTTACAGAACATCAGCGACATTGGTGAAGTGAGATGTCTGCACAGAGCCAAAAGGATACAAAAAGACAACAAGAAAAATGTCCTGCATTCAAAACCTTACTTATGTGAATGTACTAACATCAAAATACTGTTTTATACCTATATTCATTATAATTATTTTTGTATTAAACAATAAGTTCACCAAAAGGAATTTCAAATGAAAATTCAATCAATATCTTCCCACCTCTTAGCTGATGGAAAGTCGAGTAAAGTCCAAAAGTACCCAAACCATTTCTGGAGAGTCGCAGCAAGACAGCTCTGCAGCATTCTCCAAAACAAGGGAAGTAGACGGAGACTTGTTGGACTGGAGGCATAATTCTATTATTATCCTTATTATCATATTAGCATTATAGTTATTTTTATTATATTATTATATAATCATATTAAGTGATATATTAAGTGATTATTGTTCTAGTTTCCACCAAAAGTAGTTGAATTATTTTTGTTTCCTCCTGTTTTATTACTAACACCATTAATGGAAAAGGTCCATGAATATCAAAAGATAAGAAATAGCAGACACATTAAAATTGGTATCATGAAAAAGATACTTGAGTTTTATCCTTAAGCTTGTTTTAAAGACTTGGTGTAAGACTGAAACTTTTCTATTGCCTGTATACTGCTGCCAGTTTCACTCACATTAAACCCCAGTTTGTATGTAGTTCCTCAGTTTAACAGAAGGTGGCACTACAGCACAATATTGTTTGAAAAAGCTATGGCATATGTTTATTTAACAAAGCATACATATTCTCAGTGGCCAACTTCAGGAATTTGAAACATTTATTCATTTTAATATCAAAAGTCAAAACATTCACTAAGGACTGTGTCTTCCAGTCCTGGTTGTGTTGTTTGTGGAGTTTGTCCTTCTTCTTCGTGTATGTTTCTGTGTGAGTTTCCCCCTGTTTTTTCGTCTCCTGTCTCCGAAACCTCCTGCATCATGAACTAGGTTGCATACAATCTCCTTTTTGATGTTGTTATTTCAAAGAGTATACTCAACAGAACCAAGGTGTAATCAGCTAAAAAGCATGTCTGATGCTTTTATATTTCATCAATGATATTAATAACAACACAGTCTGTAATGTGTCTGTGTATGTTTCAGTTAGAAGTGCATAATCGTTCAAGTTCATAAAGTCATTGAAAGGCAATTCAAAATGTAATAGTTATTAAAAGGTTGATAAGAAATTTGTCTATAGGATACTAAAACATGGTTGTCAAATATAGTGGATTAGTTGAAGGCATTGTAGGAAATGTGATGTCGTTTGGTGAGGTCATGTCAGTAGCATTGTGGGTCAGAACAACATGGCTGCTGATAAAGAGCATTCACATTTATTTATTTATTTTTTGTTGTACTTGTTTCTGTCTGTTTGTCTGTACTAGCGTTATCTACTCCATGCCCCACCATTGCTCTTGTTTCCCTGTCATGCTTTGTCTTTTGTTATCTTTGTTTGCTATTGGTGTATTATCTTTGTCTGCTATATCTCTGTAAGCGACTTTGGGTCCTTGAAAAGCGTTATATAAATTAAATTAATTATAATAATTATTATTTATTTTCATAAAACACAGATACCAATAATTGATAGAAAGCTGGATATTGGAGCCACTAATTGGCTAGGCAGATCATCTGTTGGGCAACAGTGCTGTCTGAAAGGGGACTTAAGAGAGAAGTAGAGGCTAACTTAGAAAAGCTACAGAAACATAAATGGTTGGTTGGTTGGGTACTTTTATTATTATTAAACCTTGACAGGAAATTGCTTCATTGCTCCAGCCATTATTAGTCACACATGCATACATACAAAAATAAAGTTAAACATACATTAATAGGGTTAAAAAACATTCACCCTGTCCCTACAAGGGTCACAAGTGCTTGTTAAAAAGTTTCATTGCAGCAGGGAGAAAGGACCTCCAGCTGCGCTCTGACTTGCACCTTTGCATAATCAGTCTTTCACTGAAGGTGCTCTTTTTGATCACCCCCAGTGCATTGAGTGGGTGAGACGGGTTCCTCAAGATTGTCCTCATCTTAGACAGCATCCTGTCTTCTGCCACCTGCTGGACAGTGTCCAGTTTGGAGTTCACCACAGAGCTGGCCTTTAAAATGATTTGATCTACTCTGTTCCTATCTGCTGAGCATGACCCCTCTCCCCAGCACGCCACCGCAAAGAACAGAGCACTGGCCACTACTGAGTGGTAGACAGTGTGCAAGAGGGGTTGACAAATGTTGAATGACCTCAGCCTTCTCAAGAAGTAGAGTCGACTTTGCCCTTTTTTGCACACTGTCTCCACATGAATCCGCCAATCCAACTTGTTGTCCAGCTGCACACCGAGGTATCTGTGGCTGGACACAACTTCCACCTCAGCGTCCTGGATGCAAATTGGTGCAGGCGCAGGTTGGATCCTCCTCCTAAAGTTCACCATCATCTCCTTGGTCTTTGTGATGTTGAGATAAAGATGGTTTTTGTCACTCCAAGTCCCTGATTACACTTCTGTACTCTTTGTCCTCGCCTCCCTTAATAAGACCAGTGATGACTGTGTCGTCAGAAAATTTCTGGAGGAAGCATCCACCAGTGTGTTTGAAGTCTGCTGTGTAGATGGTATACAGGAACGGGGCCAGGACAGTCCCTTGTGGAGCCTGTGCTGCTCTGGATTGTATCAGAGACCCCGTTCTGCAGGCGTACAAACTGTGGCTTGGAGGATAGATAGTCCAAGCACCATGACACCAATGATGGGTCCACCTGCACCCCTTTTATCTTCTCCCCTAACAGCCGAGGCTGGATCGTATCAAAGGCACTTGAGAAGTCAAAAAAAGTGAATCTCACAGAAGCATTAGAGGTATCCAGGTGAGAGTGGGTCCTCTGCAACATGTATATGAGGGCGTCATCCACACTGATGTTAGGCCTATACGCAAACTGCAGAGTTTCCAGCTGCGTTGACACATCTGCCCGGATGTATCAGGACCAGTCTCTCAAACACCTTCATAATATGCCAGGTAAGTGCAACAGGTCTAAAATCCTTTTGCTCCCTGGGATGGTTCTTTTTTGGAACAGGGACAAGGCAGGAGGTTTTCCATTGCCTGGGGACTTTCTGTAGGCGCAGGCTCAGGTTAAACAAGTGTGTCTGCCGAACAGGCCTTCAGCAGCTCAGGGCTGATACCAGAAGGCCCCACTGCTTTCCTCGGCTTAAGGCGATCCAGTTCCCTTTTAACCTGAGATGGATGGAGGACGACAGTTGAAGATTGTGGGTGGGGACATGAGAGGGGATAACTCTGAGGAGATGATGTCCCAGATGTGGTGATGGCAGGAGGGGGCGGCTGAGGAGCAGAAGTGGGAGGCGGGCATGGTATGGGGCTGTCAAATCTATTGAAGAACCTGTTCAGGTCATTGGCCAGGTTCTGATCACCAGAAGCGAGCCTCCTTTCTTCTTCATGTCTGTGATGTTCCTCATACCAGCCCACACCTGCTTGCTACCTTCTCGCTGCAGCTGTTGCTCAAGTTTATGCCTGTAGGCCTCTTTCCCCTCTCTTATCTCCACTCTCAGCTGTCTTTGACTTTTTCCTTGTCCCCTTCTCTGAAAGCCTTTTTCTTTAAGTTGAGTATGGCTTTCAGGTTGCTGGTCACCCATGGTTTGTTATTAGGGAAGCACTGTGTTTCTCTGGAGGGCAAGTTGATGTAATGGGTGATGCACTCAACCAACCCATCAATATCATCCCCATAGCTCTCAAAGAGAACATCCCAGTCAGTTGTTTCAAAACAACATTTCAGTGCTTCATCTGCTCCAGGAAACCAGCATTTAGATGTTATTGTGATGGCAGGTAGTCTTTTAACAGAGGGAAAGAGGTGAACCATGTCATGATCTGATCGACCAAGGGGGGCAGCGCAGTGCATTTGTATGCAATTTTCACATTTGAGTACAGGACATCCAAAATCTGGTCTCCTCTGGTTGCACAATCTACAAACTGCTTTAATGTGGGCAGAGTCTTAGACAGAGAGACGTAATTAAAATCACCAGAGATTAGGACAAAGGCCTTAGGGTATTTTGCCTGCAGTCTCACGATAGTGGTGTGTATTACGTCACAGACCACTTCCGCGTTTGTAGATGGAGGGATGTAAACAACAGCTGCCATCACCCCTGTGAACTCTCTTGGCAAATAAGGGGACAGGGAGATGCATTGCCACTAGATGTGCTTCCATGTTTTGATAATAGACCGACCAATGGCTGCCACAGCCTCCACTTTGACAGAGGTGGACATAGTAGTTAGTATGGCTTTCATCAGCCCCTGGGCATAATGCAAAATTTCCCCTTAAAGGTTTGCCCAATAACCTATACAAAAATGTCCGAGATGTGTTAAGATTTGTGGAGGTGTGTTAGGCTAGAATAGGGAAAATCCAGCCATTAAAATGGCTATATCTCCACAAAAGAAATTAGTAAGACCTGGTAGCTTGCTAAGGATTGTATCATAAGCAACAGCATAATTTCTTTTTTCACTGTATTGGCATAGAGGTTGTGTCTGGTTAGCTAAAGAGTAATAATCCAATTTAAGGGCTTGTCCACACGTACGAAAATGATATTTTTTTCCTCCGTCTTCCTCGGCATCGTTTCAAACGTAGACGAAGAGACGGAGCGTACGCATAAGCTTACACGCTGTAAACAGACAGTAGAAGGAGAAACCGAACACAACAAGAAGAAGACGAAAAGTGCTGGTGCAAGGAAACCAGAATTGTTTGTGTGGACCGATAATGAGGTGAATGGATTTGCTATCCACACAAGAACGGGAGGGCTGCGTTGTCGGTTTTTTCCACCCTGAGACCTGTTTTCAAAAAAGTGCGTTGTGTTTTCAGGATCTGTATGGACGGTCAGCCAAAACGATGCAAAACTTGCATTTTCGCAAAAGAGTGCTTTCGTGTGGACGACCTCTAAATGATCCCCTCCTAGTGCAGAAAGCATACCGGGATTTTCTGGAGGCTTGCAACACAAAAGCATGATCTTTCATCCTTGGGGAAAAAGGAAAAGACTGGACATGTTATTGTTGTTCTCAAATGTAGTGCATGCATTTTGTTTGTTGCACATAGTCAACATTTGGAAGCTTAGAGTAGAGGAGTAAGTACTAGACAAGGATGATTAGGACTCAGTCAGTACATTTGCATGCACAGCTTAGTCGGATTACAGCCACAGTTCGACTAAGCTACTTAATCAGACAACTGCAATTGTTCAGTATACATGCCGGTGAGAAAATCACATTATTGGCCAAAGCATGTCATACCCCGGTTCGATAGGTGGTGCTGTACCCATTTCAATTAGTGGTAACAGAGCCACCTCCAGCTGACCTCTTTACGTCAGCAGCAACAACAAACTGCCTCGGCATTCGAGAAAGATGGTGTACGAAGAGTGGGACGAAGCTACATCTTTGTACATTTCGTATATGGTTTCGTACATGATAATTACACAAACTAGATGCACAATGTTGCTCTTGCTTGAGGTGACTTCGGAGGAAAGACGCCTTCTACTTCCGGCTCACGGCCCCAGGAAAGATATCTTGCGCCTGCGCAGAACGCAAAATCCGTTCCAATAGAACGTATACATGCAGGAGTAATGTGACTATCAATCAAATTATCTGTCGGACCTGGGCTAGAAAGAGGACTCAGATGCAGAGCAAGTAAAGATTCACAGGCTTTTATTCTGGAAAATCCCAGCGTCAAAAAGGAGTGACAAAGAAATAGGCTGTGAAACAAGATAACCTGACAATATTCTATCTAAATAAGGAAACAGAAAACACACAAAAGAAAACCACGCCAACGGCGCGAACTCCACAGCTGGAGAAAACAAAATCACTCTCTACGAGGCAAAATAAAAGACTGCAATAAACTACACTGATAAATACTAGGTAAAAGGTACAACAGAAAATCACTCAAAATGAGGATGGCACAAGGCTATGAAACAAAACTACTCTAGCATACTAAGCTGTAAAATTAACAAATCAAAATCACTCTTAACAGAGGAAACAAAAGGCTACAAAAACTGCGAGACTAAACTACGCTTGAAAAAGTTAACAAACAAAAATTCACTCTTTTCGAAGCTATGAATAAACAGAACGAAAAACCAACATGAATTCAATACTTAGACTGTGGCAAGGACGAAGGGCTTGGGTGCATGGCAGAACAAAACACTTAGGCACAAGACAAAGGGAGACGCTGACTTATATACACACACAGGGGTAATGGGGAACAGGTGGAAACAATCAGGGATCAGGGGAGATGGCAGACTGGGAACACATGAGGAAAGGCAAGTGACCTGAAACGAGAGGAGAGTTATACTTTCAAAATAAAACAGGAAGTTCACGAGACAAAAACCCAAGACAAGACAAAACCTCACTGCTGTGTGACATAATCTAGGTGTTTTAATCTATGAGAAATCCGATCTGGTCCGATTTTAGTCAGACTAAGGTGCATACATGCATCTTAAAAATTCGATCATAGTCGGACTAATCCAGTAATTCGGTTTTCTTGAGTGTCATGTAAATGCACTGCTTCAACATATTCTTTGTGGGAGAGCCATATTAGAAGAGAAAAGAGGAAAGAAGATGGGAGGAGGAAACGGGGAGGGGGATGGGAAAGGTAGCTATTCAAAATTTCCAAGCAGAATGGTAGACCAAACCCAAAACCACACTAAAGAGTTTAAGGTTGATTAAGATTTTAGGTTAAGCCATTAAGAAGAGGTATGGTTAGGTAGTGGGGAAAAGAGTGTATGGAAGGGTTAGGATAAGGGTCAGGATTGGGCTTAGAGCTTGTGTGTCCTTGCTCATCACTCCTCAAATATCCTTGATTCTCTGAGCATGAATAAGAGCAGGGACAGTCTGCAGTATGGCAGACCAGAACAACTTCCACTTCTAGTGAGGATGAAGGAAATATAGAATCAGAGGATTTAGATGGACCACCTTGCTTGAAAGGCTAAGGCCAGCCTGGTCCTTTCCCCTTCTCCAGCCTCTTCTCCCCTCGACCATGGCCGATGTATTTAAAGGGAACTCCAATCAGGCAATTGAGTACCTGTCCACCAGATCTGTACCAGTTTTTAGATTAATTAACTTTGGTTAGGTTGTATTTGTATTGGTGTAGTGTGCTGTGTGTTTATGTAGTGTATTTGTATTGTTTGATTTTTTTTTTTTTCTTGTCTATTGTGTTTTGTGGTTTTATGATACTAACCATTGACAGCTGTGGTATAATCATGTGGTCCACGTAAATGCCCAACTAGGGACAAGGATTGAAAATTAGCATTATCTTTAAACTTTGTGTAGCACATCAGTTTAATTTTCTGTATTGGAACTCTGTTAAACTGCATCAACACTGTAACCGATTGTCCTGTAGATTAACAGTAAAATACTGGCAGCAGGGTTGCCACTATTCTACTGTAAATTTAACAGTTCCCCTACTGTTATCTACTTTAACACTATGTTACTGTAATAAAACAGTGTACTTAATTACAGTACATTGCTCTATTTTCTTGATTTTTACATCAGACTAAAACACAGTTTAGTGCTGTTTGAATTTACAGTATACTAGTGCAGGGTAGTCGCAATATTGTTTTTCTGAATGGTGAAATGAAATTTCACCGTAATTCCAAATACAATACCATGCAGTCTTTTTTGGAAAGAGACCATATTACTGGCTGGAAGTCACTTACTATGAATTAAGCGCTGTCTTCACTGTAGATTAGAAATTTGAGTACATACTGAATTAGCTAGTTAATTACAAGACAGCAATGAAAAAAAGTGTACAAGAAGAGACTTAGAAATTATCAATTATGTAACCTTTATTTAAATACTAGCATCAACAGAAATCAATTGGTTGATAAAATGTTTAACCAATAACAGTTTAAGCATTACTGGTTAACTCAGTTTTGGAGACATCTGCCATCTGCGATACAATGTACAATGGAGTTGAACTAACTATAATAATAAAATATAAAATAAAAACAAATAATAAAAAATATGTCTTAACATAAAGAGAAGTCTCTGAATCCTCTTAAAATAACTGATCTAGTTTCCGTCAAGAATTTGACTGTTCTATAATCAATAACATAAAAAGGCAAGACAGAACACAACAGCACTCCAGTCCAGAGCATGTCCTGGGAGAAGTGAACATGGCCCCTTCTTGTTAACTGTACATAAACACAAGTTTTTCTGCAGCTACATTATAAATATCTACTTTTGTTAGTGCAATATAACATATTCAACAAGAACACACACATAACTGACTGTCAAAAATGGGAAACAACAGTGGATGCGACGGTGTAAAGTGTCTGTGTTTAGAGCTCTCACTGTCCTGTAAAAAATTCCCCTCAAGTTCCACTCAAAGTCCATCTGCTATGAAATGTACAGTATTTCCATTCACCAAATACATACGGAGAATGATTAGACGAGGAGTCGAGGGTAGGGTGAGGGTCTTCTCAACATCATCCACTGTGCACAGACAAAATAATTGTAGTGAGAATAGTTTTGAACTTTTTTATATGTAGTGTCCATGAGTCTGAATATGGGACTTTTAAATTGAATTTATTATTATTACTATTTCTATTTATTTTATTCATTTATTTGTTTTAACATGACAACAAATCAATAAAAATTAAGAAAGAAGAGAAACGTATGTCTGCAAGAAGGATGAGCCCATCTGTGGTCTCGGTGAATTGGGCCACAAGAAGTTGGACAACAAGGAGTGCCACATTAGTGTCTTCGCCCTGGAAGAGGACAGCCTGGACATCTTTGTTGGTGGGTTTGCTCTTAAAGTATTCCTTCATACTCTCCCACATTCTTCCAGGGCAAGCTCCAGGAGTCACAGCACAGATTAAGGTCTGTGAGAAGCTCAAAATGATCATAGATGCACCTCCAATTGAAGAGGTAGGGCCATTTGCTTCTAATATCCTCAATGGATGGAGCTGGAATTGCATTTATATGGCGACGCAGTAGACAGAATGTGGTCTCCATGAGACCTCTGCTCTTTGAACACCACCTGCACCTTCCTCTCTATAGATCTCCTCCGATCTTTTGCATTTTTTGCTCCACAGTATGATGTCTGGAAGCATGGGATTTAATGCTGCAAAATATTTTAATGACCTTTTGCAGTCAGGCAAGACACACAGAAATTGAATTTGGAATATTCCTATGAATTATGTGTGGATAGAGTAGTTTATTCACTAGAACAGATCTGGCATGGGAAAAATTTGACAGCAAATCCAACAATGATAAAAACTATATATGTATAATATGGCAAACGGCAAACTACCCAAAAATATTGTTATAATTATATTGTTTTCTACAGTATAATACTGTTTTGATAGAAAACAGTATGTTACTCTCATAATTTGGCTGTTTTCTTACAGTAATTTGTCACAGTATATTAATAAAATTCAATGAAAAATAAAGCCCTCAGGAGTTGGCACCAATCATAATCACCTGTTTCCCATTTCCAACTGCTCACCTATCACAATTTCCAAATCAACCCCAGCTGCTGACACACCTGCATCACACCAGTCCTTCAGTGTTAAGAAACCAGTTTACCAGCTCTTTCCCTTTGCCAGTTCTCCACATAGTGCACTTGTGTTACTACCTGTTTCTATTTTTCTGTCAGGTTTTTTGCTACCTGTGCATTGACCTGTCTGCCTTGCACTTTTGGATTTGTTTGGTCTTGTGCCTTTAAGACTTAAAGACCAGTGATGTGAATATTGGTTTAGTAAAGCTTTTTTCCTTCAATCCGTCCAGCCTGTCTGCTTTTCTCAATCAAGTTCCAACATAGAGGCAAGTAAATGCAACACTTAGGGAGCCACAGTGGGTGGGTCTCCACGGAAGGAAAAGTGAACAAACCAGTGATCTGGTCCATCTTGTCTGACCGCTTTTCTTTGCATCTCAAAGTGACAAAGCCATGACTTTTTAGTGTTCAGCTGATTAGCTAGTCATTGACACACAGGTTTGTCGGGACACAGAATTGACTCTGTTTATCATTCTTTCAGTGCTATTTCTCTTACAGTCTCATACATTTCATCATAGATCTTTAGAATGAAAATTATACAGATCCAATTGGTTTCATTTGATACAATCAAAGTCAATGTCTAAGAGCAAAAAGTTATGGATAGTTGTGAATCCAGACCAGAATTTTTAAAAGCAAGGTATTTATTTATCCTATAAAGCCATATTGCATACTGCATTGGTTGCATTCTTTAAAAGAATACAATCCTGAATGTAGGGATAATACTCTTGTTTTGTCTATAAGGCTGTTTCTTTAATACAAACTGACAATTTGTGAAAAAAGGGTGGTGCCTTTGTGTGAATGTTATTGTGGATACATAAGGGACTGCTTTCTACATGGTAGTTGTTCATCATATTTTTAAATAATATATTTTTAGTTGTGCTTGCTGTTTGTGACTGAGTGAAATCACATTTTGAATAACTGTATGTGCAAAAGTGATGTAGACAGCTGCATACCAGCAAATTGAATTTACTTGACAGAACTGCCAAAAATTTCATGTGACTGTCATGTGACACTTGTTTGTGATCGCCCTGCTAGTGTCATGAAGTCTTTGAACATGGATAAAGAATGTCATGTTGTGGCAAGTGCAAATTCATGGATCTTAAATGGTAACTTAAGAACCCAAATGCAGACACTGACATGAGGAAATTATGCAGTCAAACGGTTTTATTTAATTACATATAGCGATGGGGGGAAAGAGCTAGGTAGGTAGATGAGGTGATCCTATGGCATCAAAGAATTTGTTGAACAAAGGTAAAACATGGCATGACACTAAATATGAGACTAAGGCTACGTTCACACTGCAGGTCTTAATACACAATTCCGATTTATTGCTCAAATCCTATTTTTTGTTTGGTTGTTCACATTACCTCTTTAAATGCGGCCTGTCTACGGATTGCTGTGTGAACAGCTCACGCTCCTGAAGTGACCCGCATGCGCAGTTGATCATTGATGACATCACGCCACAGCGGTGTTTACGGAAGCGAACATGGCAACGGCAACCGGTAACGTGGGACTGTATGGCTTAATGCCATAAAACCTCACTGTCCCTCCACTGGCCGCCTGCTTCACTGCTGTCCTCCATGTTTGTTTTGATTATGTTCGTGGCTCCCGCCTGTGGCACACTTTTTTTTTTCAATCAACTTTATTTGTCATTCTTTTACAAAACAGTGCAGCGCGGGTCAGAATGACGTCAAAGTCGCATTAAATGCGACCTGGCTGTTCAGATTGCGGTCACTTTCAAAAATATCCGATACGTATCCGATTCAGTACCACATTTAAATGTGGCCTGAATCTGATTAGAAAATGTCAGATTCAATGCGACTTGTGCTGTTCACACTGTCAAAAGCAAATCAGATATGGGTCACATATGAGCGAAAAAATCGGATTCAGGTCACTTGTAACTGCAGTGTGAACGTAGCCTAAGGCTATACAGCTGGCAAATTAGTTTTGTCTCTCAAATCAGATCTGAAGTCATGGAATCAGATTTTTACGTCCAGACATCACCAACATAGTTACTATGGTGACAATGCAGGCATCAGTAACTTTGTACTCTTGTGATGCAGCTTTTCAGTATGGAAGCATGATCGATCATCCCACTCTCCAAACAATCCAAATGTCAATGTCGGAGCAAATGTGGTGTGGATCCACATTTCATGTTTGGTTTTTTTTTTCTTTTTTTTTCTTTTTTGTTTTTTTTGTAGTTCCAGCAATTACAGCAACACCACTCATCATTTTTGTTGCTTTTATTTTAGACAAATATACAATAGAGCAATTTTAGACAGGTCAGTCATAGAACTACAGAGGCATAATTTTTCAAGTTTGGGGTTAATCTTCTGCCCTTTGATATTATTCATCACATCAAATACTGCTTATTTCGAACAGACACCCTATATATATAGGGTTGTCTGTTCAATTTTAGTAATTTCCAAGACGGGTTTCAATTTCAGCTCCTTCTGAAGAAACATTTTTGTAACATTCGCAGTAACTTTTCCTCAGGTATATTCTCTCACTCCTGTGCTTTCTTCAGTAGAACCTGACCAGAGCCACAGCAGCTGGTTCTACAGTAGAAGTGTCTCACTGTTTTCGACTTTTAAATCAGTGAAAGAGAGCATGGTGAGCGCACCAAATTATCTCCACAGCAACTGTCACATGATTTCACTTCCAGAGAAACCATTGACAAATTGCCTGAGAAATCAGCCAGATGGGAAGTGAGTTTGCCCTTAAAAAATCTGCTCATGTTATCTAATGTTGGATAATGCAACACCCTGTGAGACAATCTTGTGATTTTAAGCAAAACTGACTTGATATAGGATGCATCCATTTCTGTCACTGTGACTATTTCGATTTGATATGGGTGTAAATAATGTATTTTGAAATTGGGATCCCGGGGGGCTGGATGAGTTTTGTGGAGCCATTCGATGTTTTTTCTCAGTCCCCAGCAACATAACTGTTTAGGGTAAAGATTTCGGAAGCTCCTTCACCAGACTTTCTGTCAGCATGGGGTTGAGGATATGATGACTGCATTTTTATTTCATTAAATAATTCAAAATTCTTCAGAACACTTTTGTAATATGCCTTCAAGACTTTTGAATAATCAGACACAGTCTAGAATTATCATAATGGATTATTGTGCAATCGCGCAGGGAACAGGCCCAGCGGCCTAAGTGATCAAAGAAGCCCATGAGCCAAAGTTAGAAATGTCAACCCGCCCGACCCCCTTTTATTTTGAAGGCAGGGTCATGTTCCGGTTAGTTCCGGTCTTATGTTTGGCAGCTAAACGTTACTGGTCAAGAGATTGGCCGACGTCACAACGCTATAGTCGGTCGCCGCTTGTCACTTGAAACATGTAAGTGTGTGTGTGTGTGAGAGAGAGAGAGAGAGAGAGAAAGAAGGGGCTGTACGCAGTGAATCCGGCAGTCTGCTCCGTGTCCTCCCACTCCCTCACCGCGGCAGACATGACTCTGTCTCTGGGATGGCTTTCCGCTCTGGTCGCGGGCTTTATCTCCGTTCACGTTTTGCAGAGACTCTACTTCCCATATTTTTGGAGGGACCTCCTTTTTCTGCTGAAGGTGATCAGGTACGGCGTAAAACTGGAGATGTTCAAGCTGACGTCCAGCGTGTTTACGGTCCTGGACAGATTCATCCAGCAGGCGCAACGCATCCCTAACAAGCCGTTTGTGATCTACGATGGGAGCATCTACACCTACCGGGACATCGAGACACGCAGCAACAGACTCGCTAATGTTTTCCTCGAGAGAGTGAAGCTGAAGAAGGGGGACTGTGTTGCCTTGAGCATGAACAACGAGCCCGACTTTTTGTGCGTTTGGTTCGGATTAGCGAAGGTCGGCTGCTCGATTGCTTTCCTCAACACGAACATCAAGCCCAAGTCTCTGCTGCACTGCTTCAACTCCTGCGGAGCCAAAACTCTGATTGTTGGTTCAGGTAAAGCTCTCACCTGCACCTGTTGTCACTGAGGGTTTCACAAAGTATAGCACCATGATCCCCATTATATCACTGTCTTCATAAAATCCCTGAGGGGACTGATCCTTTCATTAAAGTATCTGACAACAAACATAGTCATATATGCTAATATCTGTTGTTTGTTTAAATGAACTTACTTAACTAAACTCATACCCTGTTACGTCATCAATAACACTCGCCTAGTCTGTCAGTAGGTAGTTTACATTCATATTGCTCTCTACTGGTTTCAAATCAATTCGAACAATAATACCACAGCCTGGTTATTCACATATCTCTACGACTGTCTGTAATTTCCCTCATGTAGATTACAGATCCTCCTCACGGGCATCTCTTTGACTCCTCAGTCTCCCAGACTAACATGAGCTGCAGGTGTTATGCACTGTAAAAACACACTGTTGGTTTGTTAGTGTCCATGCTGCTTTTACATTTTACATTGACTGAATTTGAGAAGACATGTTGAGGTAATTCCGTGATGACTCAAAACAAATAAACTCGTCTGGACATATAAACTCATATGTTGTACTGATGTTCTTACATAACTTAATCACAATTCACTATCACTTTGTTCAGTGCTGGTACAAATCTCAAGCCACTCCCAGTTAATCTGAATAACCAGGCTGTGGTATTATCCTATACCTACTGACAGACTAGGCGAGTGTTATTGATAAAGTGAGGCGTGGTCAGACAGATTGCTGTCGCACTGGTGCAGAAAGTGACTGAGCAGTAACCAGTGGTTTCCTGCTGTTTAAAGGACGCTACTAATATGGGCCTACGGTTACAGCCACCTTGATATTCCCCTCCCATCCGCCTACCTTTCGGCAGCCACCTGGCGAGGAGTCCCCCCCATTCATGGGGGATGTCTAGATACCACTTTACTTAGTGTGTTAAAGCACATGTAATCTTTCAATGAAGATCTTTCGGTTCTGATAAATGTCTCTTTTTGACACACCCCAGTAGCTTAGTTGGTAGAGGGCGCGACGTATATACAAACACTCAGGCCGAGGGTTCAAGTCTAACTTGTGGTCTCTTGTTGCGTGTCATCACCCTGCCTTTCTTCATCTTTACAGTTCCATCAGAGTTCTTTTAGCCTTCGCTTTTATAGTACATAAACAAAATTGCGGGGATTTCTGGTTAACAAGCTTTCTCTATTTTAGATAACTACTAGACAAGATGTTCCTCATAGTGTGTTAGGGAAGGAAAATGTGTTATGCCACATTTTCAGAAATATGGGAAAAATTAGCAAATGTTTTGGAGTTTTTTTTTTTAGTAGGATTGCTTCCAACTCAGCATGGTGTTACCTAACAAAATGTTCTCCTTGTGGGTAAATAGCTTTTCAAAAATAACATTTTCACTGTGGCAAAAAAAATTTTGCTGACAGATTTTCACACAAGCCTGCAGCGTGGTCTAGGCTAACATTAATGTAACGCATGAGAAATTACATTTGAATAATTAATTCAATAACATAAAAACTACTCTCACACTATAAAAGTTTGTCCCGGTACCACTGCAGATGCAGTCAGCTGCTCAAAAGAGTGCTGTAAACTGTTTTTTCCTTCCTGTCTAATGGTTAATTCCCTGGCTATATTACTTTCACTCCTATGTGGTACTGTTGAAAAATCAAAAAGCTGAAGTATGATTTTGATGACCTCATGACATGGTAGTCTATTAGTCATTAAATGTGCTATGGCACACTATCAAAAACTGTATGCCTGCGATACACTAAGGACAGCTAATTTCACACTGAAGTAAAGCTTCAGCTTCAATCATAGCTGCTCTACCTGGTAGATAGCTAAACTATTGCAACTAGTTTCTGCACACGGCACCTAGGGGTGTTTTGATTCGGCCCAACGTTCACTACGTCATAATGGACTCTTCCAGGTCCGAGCACGCAGCCGTCACAGGCCATTTAGTTCTCCTTCACAGAGGAACAGGACATTTCTAAGAGGCTTCACCTGTACAGAGGCATGTCCACAATGTGCTTACTCTCTGCTTTAATGATTAAGGAGGCTGCTTTCAGCCATTTTAAATGGACATCTTTGTGCAGACTAATGTCACTGCAGCAAATAGTGGCACATTTTAAGCAGCAAAACTCAAATCTGTAGTTATAAACTTCACAGGACAGAGGAAACTCTTCAGATGAAACAGAATTAAACTTTTGTCTTCTGAATAAATACTTACACACAGCTCTGATGAAGCTCAGGATTTATCAAGAGGACAGCTGCTTGATTCCAAACTATTTTACAGTATGAATCTGGACTGTGTCAGTGTGATCTTTTGGACATGAAGATGAGCACCGAACACATTTTTTACAATTTAAAATAATTAATCCTATTTGTATTTAAGATTTTGTAAATCCGAAAGATTTCCTTAAAATACATGTGAATTTAGGGACATTTAGACAATCCTGCAGGTTTTTCCAAAAAGGTCATTGTATTATTTGGATTGATTCACATAGGCTTTTTAAATACATAGGATTACAGACTCTAAAGGACATAGCATAGTCCAGTAGCATGAGCACTACTTGCAGTACTTGCTGGCTGCTGGTGTTATGACAGGTGATTCTGAATGTCAAGTCTGGGTTTTGGAATGGAAAATTTGGAAAGTCTACCTGTATTCCAGGACACATTTCATTTGGTACTGAAAAGGAAACTTGTAAAACACATCAATATGCATTAAATAGTAAGCTATTACCAACTTGTCTGACAGTGGGGTCATTTTGTAAGCTAAAGCTAATTTTAACCGAACACATAGCCATCATGGCTTTTAATTAAACAAACTTCAATCTTACCATGTCTGTGTGCTCCTCAAATCAACATTGTAACACTTGGCCAAACAGTGGTGGATTTGTTCGTGTTGACTGAGCCTCCAGTACCTGCTTCCTTTTCTCTCTAAGCTTTAAAGCTACTCCTTTACTTTTTGACATTTTCATCTGATCTCGCTGTTGGTGATATATGCAACAGGGGGAAAGCAAGGCCATTGGTCAAACTAATTTCCCCAGCAAGCCTTCCTTTGTATCTTTGGGGAAGAAAACAACCAAATTAAATAAATGGCAGATAGCCTAAAATTCATCCTTTTTGTATTTGTAATAAAACTATTTCAGACATTCCCATAGCCTAGGGCAAAATATAAATAGATCAAAAATAGGCTGTAACTCAAAATTAACCATAATAGTCCAGTAATAGTGCGTTGGGTATCTCATCACTTGTGATGTCAAACAGAGATTATTTTCAGTTTAGGTGATTAAGTGAAAACCAACAGTATTTTTATTCCCTAAGTCTAATTCTCTAGTTAAGTAGTTTTATCTCCTGAACTTAACCAAACTGTGGCTGAAAATTGGAAATATTTTTGTAAATACCTGAAAACAACACAGTTAGGAAGTGTAATGATAAAAAGCTATGAAACAAAACCTTACTTCCATGTGAACTGTGGTCACCCTCACCAGAGTCAATTTCAGTATTCAGACAGCACTTCATTTCAATTACTGCACTATTGAGTACCTTATACTGTATCACTCAAAGACCTACCTTTCTGAAAAGTGTCCAGTAGAATACCTCTCATAAAACCACCCAACTGGTCTTACAAGGCAGAATATCACCTTCCATGTGATTAAATTCATAAATTATTGGAAGCTCGCACGAAAACGTCCTGCAAAACAATGCTAATTTGAGCTAAATCCAAGTCAGACCTGCCAACTTGTACACATTTTTCGTACTCGGTACGCATTTTGACCCGCATGCTTGTACGTATTGATGCTCTCCTGGTACGCATTTTGTTGCATCTTTCAGTTCACCCGTTTCAGTTTCTATGCAAGTTCAGATCTAAGAAGTTGATTCTGCCGCTGAGCCACAACAATCTTCATGTAAGTGGAGTGAAAAGCTTTTGACCAATCAGAACGCTGCATTTTAACACCCTCGCCCACCTGCCCCTCCTACCAAATGCTCCGTGCGTTCAATTCAATTCAGTACCTCAAGCAAGCCAGGGTGTCCTGATAGCTGATCCCTCTTCGGTTGTTTGCTGTCACTGCCGATGATGTTTGAGTTTACCCAATGGTGTTGTTAACCACTCGTCAGAGATACCGTTCATCGGTGTTGAGTGTGTGTTGCAAATAGTAGGCTAACTGTCACGTTCCCCCGAATCCATTACTGCTGCAAACAAAACTGTAGGCTTGTGGCCATGGCGGCGAAACCGCCTCAAAAAAAGGTTCGGAAACCTCAAATATTTCTTGACAGCTATCGGGAGAGTTGGCCTTGCCTCTACATGTCCAGGCTACCTCATTACGCATTATGCACCGTGTGCAAGACAGACATTGACATCAGTCACCAAGAGGCAACAGGTAACTAGCACAGTCCCAAACACAAATACTCCCCGGCCCCCAAAACATAATGATAATAAAAATAAAAGGATGATAAAAAAATAGTGTCAAAGGACTAGCCTTTCTCATCCGCCATACTTCCCATTAGTGGGGGGGCAGTTAGAAAAGTGGTGAAATGTCTAGAAATCTAGAAGGTTTTAGACAGGCTAGGTGCTGATAAACATAAGATAAATAAACAGAGTAATTACAAAACAGGATTTAGGTTACAGTTGGGCTTTTTCTTTTATCCTAATTGAATTTATGAACATTAAAAATGACCATGACATTATAACAGGGAGTCCAGCTGTGACTAGCTATTTTAGCTCAAGTTAATGATGCATAGCATAGGCCTATTGGCTAGGTCAATGTAATGGCAACTGACACAATATGTATTTAATGCAATAACACCCTTTTCAAAAGCCTATCTGAAATTATCTGACCCATGTTATTTATTAGCCTATAATTGTGTCTCTGCCAGGCTTAAATCTTGTGCTTTTGTAGTAGTTGCTTTAGGCCTATTTAAAGTTGGTGCTTTGAGAGTAAATCATTACTTAGGCTACTTCAACAATCAGAAGAAGGCTATGTGTTAACCTGGCATGTGGGCACACTCACACTAGGCAAACCCAGCTTGTTTGACAAGTGTGAGCGCTCTGTACCGTGCTCAGGCATGGTACACTTTCTTGGCCCTGGCAAGGTTGGAAGAGGTGTGCTTCAGCGTGGTATGGTTGCTCATGCACAAGCATAAGCAAGGGCACCAACATGGACATGAAGTATAATCATGCGTATTACGTCGCCTTTCATAATCAAGAAGGCCATCTATGACACAAAAAAAAACACGACACAAAAAAGTCAATAAAGTGACTGTTGTTCTCCATTGTGCTGCGAGCATGCTACGACATTATGACGTACAAAAAGGTAACCATGCTCTGGACCGGTTGCGGCCAGAGCAACGCAAGTGAACAAGTGGCCTTAATAAAAGTATATTACAAAAACAGATTTGTTAGGTTAATGAGAAAAGTTTAGTGGGACATTTCTCTGTTATTTCATGAGTTAAGGATCCTGTCCTGCGCTGCCATCTTACCCTTACACACAGACGTCTTCACTCCTCTGTTACGGCTCTGTTACTACCTCAACTGGTGGATCAGAGGCAGAACAAACTGTCCCCCCTCTGTAACTTCACATGTCTGCGAGGTGGAATATCGGCACAAGATTCCTGCCTTGAAAAGTTTAAAAGGACTATGATTTAATTTGTAATATTTGCTCTCCATTTTATTTAACACATACTTCAGCTTCCTCCTATTTGTCACTGGAAGAATCCTGTTTTTACAGTTAATAGAATTCATCATGCTGCAGCCATGTGACTAGATCCACATTGGTTCATCATTGCTCAACCAAACAAGCATGATGTTAGTCAGGGACGCTGTCCTGACTACAACCCTAATGCAACAGGGGAAGGATTCATGGAATAGCTGGAACAGCTGACTACATGGCTGATTACTATGGGGGAGCTGAAGTTCATTCTAAAGGACTGAGAAAATTGTCATCATCATGATTGCTCCTACACTTTCACTGAAACTGTACCTGTTTATGCATCTTAACTGTATTTCTTACATAAGAACTTGATTAATATAAGGTCATGACAGATTAGTATTATTTTAATTGACAGTTTTGACTGTCCCTCTCTGATTGGTGCTTTATCCAGTTTTTGGGCTTGGTGGATTGTCACTGCATTTTTTCCAGGCCTCAATTTTATAATAAAACTTTAACTAACTAGATTTACTTGCTTTGCATGGCGGAAGATCTGTATTTGGGCAAAAAAAGGAATTTATGGTTGAGAGTTATTGAGCAAAATCTGATTCTAAAGCCATTACTTATAGAATAAATCTCATACTAGGGTTTATAATTCGATTTTAATCAGATATAAGTTCCTTCAGAGATTGAAAAGGAAAGTTGGCGAATGAGTCTAAACACAACCCCAGAGAAAACTAAAACATAACCTTGTCTGTTAACTTGTCATGTCAGATACATTTTCATCAGCAGGATCGTTGTTTCATGGTTTGTTCCCACATACACAATTTTTGTTCAGAGTTTATTGTCCCCAACAGTCAGATCAATCTACCGTGCACAAACTAGAAGCTAGTGAGTAATAATACACACCATGATCGAGGTGCAATAGTGTTTCACAACTCTGGGAAAGGTGCTGGAGATCCTTCACAGCTCTTTGCTGCTTCCTTTCAGTCTGTTTTATCCAGTTTAGAATTGTTATGCAATATAATCAAACTGTCATGTAATATTCTTCACATAACTATTTATTTCAAATCCATTGCCTCCTTATCTCATAAACTCCTTGCAGCAAAGGGAAAACTACTTTAGGCAAGTTTAAACTTTTTGGTGATACGGTGAAGGTTTTGTCAAAGTTTGTCACTTCTAACTTTTTAATTATTTATAATCATTTGAAGCTGTCTTCCAGTTTATGTTGCCAATAACCTTTAAATCGAGCAGCCTTTTAATGAGCAATCCTGATATAATCTTTTGTAACATTAGGTTGGCCTATATAACAATTGTAGAATTGTTCAGAATTGTCTCATCACTTTACCAGCCCATCTGCTACAGTGTTCAAAGTGCATCTTACCTGCTGACATTTAGAAGCTGTTTGAACATACTGTTTCAACTGATCACCATTTTTACAAAATGTATGAATGAAGACAACATCATAAAATGTAAACCAATATAGGCTACTTTTTGTCAAATGTGGAGGAAAACCCAAGACTAGGGCTGTGCGATATGGCCCAAAAATTGAATCTCCGTTTTTTAAAAAGCATTGCTTTTATTTTAATGCTATGATTTACAACACATTTGCCCTGCCACTGTAAATGGTGCAGCTTCAAACTCACTTGAAAAAATATATAAAAGTGCATACTTTCGAAAAGACTGTGTCCCTTTTTGATAAAATGCTTTTGTAAACATAAATTTAACATGTAAGATTGCTTGCTATTATGAAAACAGATCAGTTTCCATATTGGTATTGATAAAGTGTTAACATAACTTTCATTAAATACTTTATTTTGCAAAAGGTGCCTTTATTTACAAAAACGTATTTTGTATCTTTGAAGATATGTACACAAAATTAAACATCTGCATGCATTGCATAGTAAACATCACATGTTGATACAGGACATGAGGTGTGTGCTTGCTGTCTGTTTGACACATTTTTGGCGAGCCTGTCTACTTCCTCTGGCTTGAGACATCATGCCCCGTTGTGGCTTTGTAACACAAACCTGGGGTCAAACATTTTCTGCATGTGGATGAACCTCCGGCTTTTCCACTGTAAATATGAGCAGCATGTCTTTTGCAATATGAAACGTGACTGCATCCGTAACAGCTATCCACCGGGACCCTTTTTAGAGCCTACTATGAACTGGATGAGGAGCGGCGGCGAGTTAGTAAGCAAGTTAGCAAGTTAAATAAAAAATCGATTTTCATTTTTTAAAATGGTCCTAAACCAAAAACTCGAATTAATTGATTTTGCCGATTTATTGCCCAGCCCTACCCAAGACTAAAAAAAAATGTTGAATTAGGACAAACTCCATAAACTTTGTGAAACATGGTCTCTGACAAATTCACATGACACACATGACAATGCCAGGTGTAAACTGACAGGCTTATGGAGTGGTGTAGGAATGATGTATTTTTGTAGGCCAGCTTGGAAGTTAGCATCGCCCTGGTTGGATTTTGGATTTGCGTCAGTGCTAATCTATAACAAAAGCTATACTAAAGCTCATCGATAACTAGCTGAAGACTCATCTTTTTAAATTTTTTTTTTCTGATGTTTTGCAATGCCTTTATTATTTGTTTTATGTGTACCTTATTTGTATAATTCATTTTGTTGTTTGACTGCTGTTTTCTTTTGTTATGTTTCTGTAAAGTGTCCTTGGGTGACCTGAAATGCGCTAATAAATAAAATGTGTTATTATTATTGACAAAAATAGGCTCTGTAGCAAACACAATCTTATGATACTTACAAGTTTTGTTCATCAAGATAATCTTCACAGATGAACAGCACTTTGTAATTTCCATGCATAAATTATAACACTAACAGTAAATAGCTAATGTTAGACTATAAACCGACTATAAACGTCCTTACGTCTAAGCGTCTTACCACACAATTACTTTACATCACTTTGCATGTTTTACATGCAGTACTCTATATGTTTCATAGTTTGAAACAAAAGTCGACCTTTAAAGACGGACTACTGAGTAGATGAGTTTCTGTGCGCGCTGTGATGACATTTTCCTGTCCCCGACAACCTCTGTAGTCTAATTTTAACAATAGGCATTTAGCAACTGCCATTTTTAAGACATGTAAGCACTTCACATCAAATTATGGGACAGGTAATTATTTATTATATGTCATGGAACAAAACATGTTATCTTCAGCACTTTATGTCAGTCATTTAACTCAAAACTATTTAGGAAAACCCATAGACTGTGAGACAATAGAACACGATTTGCAAAAAATGTTTTAACTGATTCCTGGCATTTAGGAATACAGTCTATACCACTCTATAGCTGTCCACTTGTGAGCAGATCACTCAGGATGGATTTATGGTTATTGTTGTGCTACATTATTATTCCTTCAGGAGCTTTGGGAGTTTGTAGGGAGTAGGTTTCATAGATGGCCACATAGTAGATTGCATTGGTGATGGATATAATGATCTCTGTTCTATTTCTTTTCCTAGTCTAAAAACAAAATAGTACGAAATGTGACTTTGTGTTGTGTACATTTTGTAATGATTTACAAGGTCCCTGTCAGGAGTGGTGCCGTATTGTGAAATACTTCTTACATAGTAGACTTCAGACCGGGCAGTGGAGGTTCTTGACACAGTGTACAGTTTCAGTCATTTTTAATGATATGAAATCATATGACATACTTTATTGTTAGCTCCCTATTTTGATAATTTAATCTCCATGTCACACATTCAAAAATCAAATCTTTTTTACAGCACATGCCTACAGTTGTGGCCAAAGGTTTTGAGAATGACATAAGTATTAGTTGTCTGTTTGCAGCTTCAGTGTTTTTAGATCTTTCTGTCAGATGTTACTATGGTACACTGAAGTATAATTACAATCATTGCATAAGTGCCAAACACTTTTATCAACAATTACATTGAGTATATGCAAAAAGTCAATATTTGCAGTGTTAACCCTTTGTTTTCAAGACCTATGCAATTAGCCCTGGCAAGCTCAACTTCTGGGCCACATACTGACTGATGGCAGCCCATGCTTGGATTTTGTTTGTCGACCTGCCTCTTGAGGATTGACTGCAAGTTCTCAATGGGTTCAAGGTCTGGGGAGTTTCTTGGCCATGGTCCCAAATTTCTGATGTTTTGTTCCCCGAGCCACTTAGTTATCACTTTTGCCTTATGGCAAGTTGCTCCATCCTGCTGGAAAAGGCACTGTTCGTCACCAAACTGTTTTTTAACTGTTGGAAGAAGTTGCTCTCAGGGGATTTTTGGCACAATATTTTATCCATGGCTGTGTTCTTAGGCAAAATTATGTGTGACCTCGCTTCCTTGGCTGGGAAGCAACCCCACACATGGTCTCAGGATGCTTAACAGGACTGATCATAGCTCTCACCTTTTCTTCTCCGGACAAGCTTTTTTCCAGATGTCCCAAACAATCGGAAAGGGGATTCATCGGAGATATTTACTTCCAGTTCTCAGCAGTCCAATCCCTGTACCTTTTGCAGATATTAATTTGTCCCTGATGTTTTTACTGGACAGAGGTGGCTTCTTTGCTGCCCTTCTTGAAACCGATCCCACAGCGGAATTAACCTTAGGTAGGTCCTAGTGTTTGCTAGACTTTCTTGGGCATCCTGAAGCCTTCTTCACAACAATTGAACCTCTCCCCTTGAAGTTCTTGATGATCCAATAAATGGTTGATTTAGGTGCTACCTTACTAGCAGCAATATCCTTGTCTGTTAAGCCCTTTTTGTGCAAAGCAATGATGACTGCACATATTTTCTTGCAGGTAACTGTGGTTAACAGAGGAAGAACAATGATTTCAAGCACCACCCTCCTTTAAAAGCTGTCTGTTATTCTAACTCAATCAGCATGACAGAGTGATCTCCAGCCTCGTCCTTGTCAATGCTCTCACCTGTGCTAACGCCAGAATCACTGACAGGATATCAGCTGGACATTTTGTGGTCTGGTCGAAATGCAGTGTAAATTTTTCTTTTGGGATTAAGTTCATTTTCATGGCAAAGAGGGACTTCATTCTCAAAACATTTGGCCACTGCTGTAACATTAAATCTTTAGGAGTAAATGGAAAGCAGCTGGCTAAGATGGGTAGGTAATGTATAATTCAAAGTTTCCTTTTCTTAAAAATCTGGCTTGGCTGTCTCCATCCCTTAGATTTAGTGGAAAGTCTGGACGGCGTTCTAAGCAGCCTGCTTGAGGACGACATTCAGGTGTGGACCATGAAGAATCAGAGTGAGCACACACAGGTGCAAACTCTCTTGGATAAGATTGATGTTGCCTCTGACCGGCCTGTACCAGCCGTGCTACGTTCCTGCACTTCCCTCAAATCCCCTACCTTGTACATCTTCACCTCTGGAACAACCGGTGAGTCTGTGGTTTTCTAAACATGTAGTCTGTTTTTAGGAAAATATCATCATCCAACAGAAGATTTTATGCATGTACATGGTGCTTGCAGTTTGTCATGTAATCTTGCTGTTAGGGTTGGGCGATTGGACATAACTATCATCTAGGGGCGATGGGTTAAAGCGATAGACTCAAGATAGATTTTGTCAGTATTTGACATTTATTTTGCAAAGTTAATGGTACACCTCCTTGACAGTTTCACTCAATATATGCAACCCAGTCATCAGAATAAATGTTGTAAATTTACATTTCTGCAAACCACCAATATGTTGCAACCTTTTTAATTTCTTTTCAGCCTATGTTCACTGTGTTGTGACAAAGCTGTGCTAATATTATGCTTAGGTTTAGGCACAAAAAAAACCTTGATTAGGGCTAGGAAAAGATCATGTTTTGGCTTAGAATACTTGACTTGGTTACTACAAACACAGATGACTTCCTGTCAAAAATGTCTATTTCTGTTACCACAAACACAGCTGAAAGGTCCCCTTAAAAAAAGAAATGTTTAAATGCGGCCTAAAACTGCAGTCACTGTCTTGGAAGCCATCTCATCAAACTCCACCACTATGCCCTCCTCCTCCTCCTCCTGATACGAATGTCAGGTCATAAGCATGTAATGTGAATGTGACATGACACGTTTTGGAGAAGTGTTTTTTAATTGCCCCCAAGTTTATGTAATTTCTGCATAGTTGCTGTTACACAGCTGCTGTAACATAATGTTATTTTTACTCCTAAACACTGTCTGATGTTGTTATTTGGCCATTTCATATTTTCTGTTTTTTTTTAATTATTTTTTTATTTTATCATATCATAAAAAAAGATATTGAAATATTAACAACAAAAGTTTTTGATGCTTATTATTATTTATTTAAAAAAAAACGTTAGGTGCCGCCCCAGACCACTTTTATAACCACAGCCATGTTGGTTATACCTAATGAGGCATTTGCTGTTAAGCGTTTTAGCGTTAACTTTTTAATTACTAAGCCATTAGTTGGGACTGTGAAGCACTTTGTAATACATGTTCTTTCGGAATTCAGCAATACCCAAGCAATCCAATAGGCACGTTTTGAATGTGCACTGCACTCATGCCTTATTTTAGCCATTGTGGGGAAAGGGTTTAGTATTTGGTGCTGCAGGGGACCATTGTGAACCAGCACACATCCAATGGATCAAGATAAAAGTATTCTACCTTCCTACAACTTTGGCAAATCATCTATGCTGCATGATTTAAAAAGTGACGGCTGTTCATGTCACAACTCAAATATCTCCACCCTTAGCAAGTAACTTCATTCTTACATTGTTTTACATTTTCAGTCCATTTTAAGGGGTTAAGCTTTGGTTTGAGTAATCTGCCGTACTGTGCCATGAAAACTGAGTCAATAAAAGTTTGTGCCACACCTTTTCATTTATACATTTTGAAATAGCTGGCATGTGTTTTCATTAAAATCTGTCTGAATTTACCCTGTCATCAGGATTTGTAAAAAGACACTAAACGTTTGTTTTTAACAGACGTCATCAGTCTGTTAGAACAGTGATGCTTTGACTTAAGTTCATTCTGCTGTCATCATCTTCAACACCACATGCATACCAGTGTGACCCGATATGTGGTTTTAAAAGAGAGCGAGACCTTTTAGAACAGAGCATCTAATGGTGTGGTATCATTTACATGTTGTCAACACTGGAAACATGATGGCATTAGACTCTGGTTTCATTGATATTGTGTTCATTGTCATTGAGGCAGCAAATGGCTACGTACTCCCTACCCATGCTATAGATAGATAGATAGATGGATGGATGGATAGATAGATAGATAGATAGATAGATAGATAGATAGATAGATAGATAGATAGATAAATAGAATTACTTTAATGATCCCAGACTGGGAAATTATTTTGTTACAGCAGTAGTGGGTCCGCAATTAAAACACTTTGTACATAACATAAATAGAAGCCAATATATACATAGTGTATATATACAATGCACAGTGTGCTATAAACAATAAACAATAATAATATATACAACAAAACAAAATATGCAAAATATACTATAACAATAATAATATATACAACAAAACAGTAGAGAGACCAGAGTTCTCTGTCAGGCAGAGGTGAGAGAGTTATTGTATAAAGTGATGGCTTGTGGCAGGAAAGATTTCCTGCATCTGTTGCTACGACAGCGAAGCTGGAGCAGCCTTCCAGAGAAGGTGCTCCGCTGTCTGACCAGTGTGAGTTGGAGAGGGTGGAGAGGATTATCCATGATGGATAACAGTTTTTTCAGTGTCCTCCTCTCCACCACAGCCTCCAGAGTGTCCTGTTTGCAGCCAATCACAGAGCCAGCCTTCCTGATCAGTTTGTTGAGTCTGTTGGTGTCGCTGGCTCCAATGCTGCTTCCCCAACAAACCACAGCAAAGAAAAGTACACTGGCCACCACAGACTGATAAAAGATCAACAACATCTTGCTGCACACGTTGAAGGATCTCAGCTTCCTCAGGAAGTAAAGTCTGCTCATCCCCTTCTTGTAAACAGCTTCAGTGTTAGATCTCCAGTCCAGTCTGTGGTTGATAGTAACACCCAGGTACTTGTAATCCTCCACCGCCTCCACATCCTTTCCCAGAATGCACAGAGGTTGGAAAGCCGTCTTCCTCTTCTTCCTGAAATCTATCACCATCTCTCTGGTCTTGCTGATGTTCAGCCGCAGGTGATTCTGTCCAGTCCACTCCACAAAGTTGTCTACCAGTGCCCTGTACTCCTCCTCCTGTCCCTCACTTATACACCCAACAACAGCCGAGTCGTCAGAATACTTTTGCAGGTGACATGACACGGTGTTGTACTGAAAGTCAGTGGTGTATAAGGTGAACAGGAAAGGAGACAGCACAGTCCCCTGTGGAGCTCCTGTATCACTAACCACCGCATCAGACAGAACACTGCCCATACGGACAAACTGTGGCCTGCCTACAAGTTATATGTAAGAGGGCAGCAGTGCAGTTGAAATGGACCGACATTATCAAATGTTTATTTTATGATGTCATATGATGGAATATTCTTTCTTCAAAAATTCCCCAGGGCTCCCTAAGGCCGCAGTGATTACTCACCTACAGAGCCTGAAGGCAGCGGCGGGTTTTTGGGCATTTGGAGTGACGGAAGATGATGTCATGTACATCCCTCTACCACTCTACCACAGTGCAGCATCTTTAATAGGTATAGGAGGAACCATATATTTGGGTAAGTCTCAGAATATCTCTACTGAATCTTGCAGATGTATTTACCGCTACTTTGTTTTTGTTGATCACATGTACGTCACTGAGTACCAATAATTATAATACACATTCAAGTCATATACTTGTAAACATGTTAGATGCATTGGCCAATAATATCATTACATGACGGGTGCTGTTACCTGCTTCCCTCTGTTTTGCCCCCTCAATTCTCCCTGGGGTAGACTGCCTCGCTCTCCTCACAACCTCTGTTTTCAATGTATCATTAGCACTGCAGTGATTTTGAAAGTAACATTGTTGTAAATGATCTACTGTTGTATAACCACTGCAAGATGAGGAGAAAGCAGAAGTTGGATATTAACACAGACATCAAGTCCAAATAAATAATTATCTTTTGCACATCGGAGAATATATTTTAAACTTGTACACAAAATGGACTGTTTTAATTACATGTCTTTGTGCTAACGTTAGATGCTAAAGGAGTCTCGTAGCTCTGAACAGCCTGTCACTAATGCTGCTACTGCTACTGCTATTTACTGAGGGCAGAGCATCTTACTCTAGAAAGTAATAAAAATTGTCTTAAAAAAATCCTTCTCTCATTATTCTGGCATTTAGCTAATAGAAATAATTTTGGTAATCCTAACGGACCTAAAACAGGAAAAGTAATTGTCTGATTTCATGTCAGACAGTAAGAAAAAAAAGCATATGTGTCTTTTTATATAGTGTATGTAAACTTCTGGTTTCAACTGTACATGTAATTAAAACATTTAAATTCACTGTTTTAGATGAGATATGTGAAGATGTGTGCTCACTCCATGAATGTAGCTCAGCTACATGTTTTTATGTAACTTGTGATGTGAGTTTCATATTAGAAAGAGAGAAGTAGGTCCCTTGGCATACTAGTAATGGGGACTGTTGGGAATAGGGAGTGTAACTGCCAAACTATGTGACCCCTTTGAGGACCCGCTGTTTCACTTCAACACACAGCTCAATTAGAGGCTTTAGAGCAAGAAGTGGACACTGGGAACTATTATGGAGAATTTTATTATTGTTTTTAGGTCATGGTTGCTGTGTTTCCAGCTTTCATAGAATGTTAAAAATTCTAATTCATATTTGGATTTGCATAAAAGTGTTATACAATAGGCACTGCGTGTTTCAGCTGCTGATTAAGCATAAGCTTAAAAGTAGTTTTATAGTTTCATAATGGTTTGAGAAAATAGCTGTAAATTCTCATTTAAATGTCTTATGATGGGGCGTTGTTTAGCTCAGTTGGTAGAGCGCGCGTCCCACGTGCCAAGGCTCTGCAGTGGACCTGGGTTCGACTCCCGACCCGGGTCCCTTTGCTGCGTGTCACTCCCTCTCTCTCACCCTGTTTCCTGTCATATCTTCAGCTGTACTATCAATAAAGCCATAAAAGGCCAAAAAAAATACTTTAACAGTTCAATGTCCTTTCAACAACCCAACAGGTTGAGCTAACAAACCTTGGAGAGGCCAGTATCCTGAACAGATGTTGAAGTGTATTAAATGAACTGTACATGTTTGTCACAGTTGGCCCTCAGAGTCTTTACATAGGGCTAGAAGTTCTGTCAATTCTAAATCAGGTTTAAGCCTGTCAACCCACTGCCTAAGGGCATAGGTAGTGATCTAAAGCACAATACATGGTACAGAATGTAGTGAAGCTTTAGGCACAGAAATGCAGGTCTGACACTGTTTGCACTGTGGTTCTGAGATAAGTAAGACTATTGCTCAACGTATATACAATTCTCATGCCATGCTGTCCTTGTAATAATTCCCTTCCTGTATACAGACAGTTATTCTGTCAGAGGGGCTTTAGAGGCTTCAGTTCTAGCTCCATTCCAAAATGCATTTTGTAATTAAGCTCAAGCTAATATAAAACATTAGAAGTTATAGCATTTTTGCACAATTCATCCTTGCAGTTACATGCTTGTTAGTGAAGACACTGGCTGTAATCTAAGTGCAACTGGCAGTACAAAGATATTTATTAAGTTTGGCTAACTCAGAGTTATTATCATTGGCCTAACTATAAATTGCATTTTTTTCACACAACAAGGACTTGATATTTTCGAGAGAAGGAATGATCACAGCAACCAACAAGTCCTTCAGTGTACATATGGCATGGGATAGCTCCAGCCTATCCTTAGAGGTGGCATGTTTGGGACCAAAGATCAAGACTTAAAACTGCAGCTGGAAAGCTTACGCAATTTGTTGTTGATAGACCACAGGTCACAGTCAATAATGTTATTTAACAGTGTTGGAGTTGAAGTCAACTCAAGTTTGTGTATTCCTACAATTTTCATATAGACCAGGTACACAATATCCTATTAATTTACAGAGACCCAACATTCTCCCATGAGGATGCACTTGGGGGACAGCAGTGAGGAAAAACTGCCCTTTAATGTAGCTTTATGTGGGCAGCCATCTGCCTTGACTAGTTCAACTGATGAAGATTGCACACCCAGCATTCATATGAGCTTGTATGACTGAAAGTTACCAAAACCAAAATGGCCCTTAGCAGAGCACATACCTCCGTCAAGGCCCAGCAGACCCCTTTTGTACCCTCACACCAGATACCAGCCATCTAAATATGTTTAGTTTTTTTTTTTTTTTTTTTTTTTTTGACAATTTAGAAAAAAAAAAGACAAGGGACTACACAATTTTGGGGGAAATCTGTTCAGGGGTTTTTGTGTAATACTGCTGACAAACAAACCAATATACAAATGGACACAGTTGAAAACATAATCTCCTTGGTAGAGGTAATAACATCACGCTGTCTATGAATCTGTACCAAAAGCAACACTGGCAGATTAGTTTAGTAGACAAAATAGAATACCACACTTGAAAATTTGTTGCCCAGTTTTTTTTAAAGAAATCAATATGACACCAAATGTTGTGTTTGTATATGTATATCTACGTGTACCCATGTATAGCCGGCTGTACATTTAGGGCAAACGGTCCACCTATATTTGGTAGTCAGTAAATGTGTTACCATTATGTTGAGCTCATATCAGTTGGTTAAAGATGGTGGCTTGGTGTGTTACTTTCCTTGATAATATGTTACCACTGATGTCCCCTTGCTTGCTTCTTCGGTCTTTGACCTTCAGCAGAAACCGGCAAGATTTGTAGCAGAGTGTGAACCGGTTGGGATCAGGGTAAGCACCCACATGGCCATGGTTCTCTGCTGGAAAACAGTGGATTGTCTCCAGTTGAGAAGTGACCTCCTGTCCGAAGCAAAGGAGTTTAAGTATCTAGGGTTCTTATTCATGAGTGATGGGAAAGTGGAGCATGAGATGAACAGGAGGTTTGGTGTGGCAAGAGTAGTACTGCAGGCATTGCACCAGACCATCATGCTGGAGAGGAAGCTGAGATGGAAGGCAAAGCTTTCAATTTTACCAGTCCATCTACACTTCATCCCTCACCTATGGTCACAATCGTGGTAGTGACTGGAATGATGAGTTGGGATATTTGCAGCTCAAATGAGTTCGTTAGGTACCAGAATGAAATCCTCAGAATGATTGTCAGACCCTACGCTGATGCAGTTTCCCTTTTCCTCCTGTTGCAGGACAATGCCCGCCCTCATGTGGCTAGAGTGTGTAGGCATTTCCTGAATGAAGCTGGTAATTCTTCGGTGTCCTCCTATTTAAAATAACTCAGTTGAAATCTACATTAAATTGAAACTAACACAGTAACCTCTAGAGGTCTGAATACAGTACCTTTGTACTTTATCACCTATCCTCAAACTGACCTCAGTCGGTCTCAGAGGTTATGTTAAGTTCCAGTCTGGTGTCCAGCTATAACTCTCAGGCTGCTTAATCCAGTTGAGCTGATCACTGTGGGCCACGGTGACTCCCCTGTGATTCTTGGTCAAAGTCTAAAAGTCAAGTCTAGTGGAGGCTAACTGAACCTTGAGCTAATTAGCTGACAGTAGCTAGCTACAGCTAAGGATCGCTAGCTTGTCGGTTACTGTGGTGATATGCTGCCCTCCATTTTTTTAAACTACAGTACATTTGAATTCTAGCCATATTTTGCAAATTACCCATGTTTATTAAGTGCATTACATTAAATAATGACATTGTCTGTTGTTCCACAGGTGCGACTTGTGTCTTGAAGAAGAAGTTCTCTGCCTCCCAGTTCTGGAATGACTGTAGGAAACACAATGTGACTGTTTTCCAATATATTGGTGAGCTTTGCAGATACCTCTGCAACCAGCCTAAGGTAACCTTTATTTTAGCATTCAGATGTGTTTTAATAATGTCTTGCAAAAATATCTGACAAAACTGTTCATCCTGGTCAATTTGGTAATTTGCCAGCAAATAGACTTTACATTGTCACATAGTCTTTGTAAAAGTAAATATACTGTATACTGTGTTCCTTCTGGTTTTCGAGGAAACCAAATAATTCCACTTCAGTAATATGCCAACATTCTTGAAACCTTTCTTGTTTGTAATTCCTCTCATTTTCAAAATGATTTCTTTTTGTTTGATCAAGGCGATAAATCATTTTGTGATCTTTTTTAGGCTGGTTTGCAATACACAATATATTTCTCAATATTTTGAAACATGATTTAAAGCACATAGACCATGTGTTATATGTTTTGTCATGTATGTTGTTTACAGTCAGCTATATAGGGGGAATTTTTTGTCCAAATACCAGCTTGACATTCACAAAATGACAATATTTTAAGGATGACTATTGGTTCTTTCTCAAAATATGAATCATCAGTAATGTGGATGTACTGACAAGAACTAGACCAACAAGAACTGTCTGGTATTCATATACTGAAGCCTGCTGCCTGACTGATACTCAATTTTCGGAGTCGATGCCGATGTCACACCAATTACGCCAGTGCACTGAATCAGTAAACTTCAGTGGGAGTGTAATAATCAGTGATGACCTTGAGAATCTTTTACCAAATCCAGTCTAAATCTTGGTAATAATATTAAAAGTTTTCTACATATATGCTGATGTATCTTTGATATGCCAATATCTTCAATAATATCAGCTAACCCAGGCATCTGTTAGACAAATATGACCTCACTTTTTCCGGAATGTGACACCACTGTATTTGTAACTGTATGTTATATCATAATATAACAATATCCAAAATCTGAGATCATATATAGTCTAATATCATGATAACCAACACACAGTATTGATATACAGCGCCTTTAAAAAGTATTCACCCCTTACTTGTTTTTCCATTGTATTGATTTAAATGATGATAAATGATGGTCAACATACAAAAAATATACAAAAAAGAAAAAAACAACAAAAAAAACAACTGTAAACTCACAAGATTAAATTAACTGACCTAATAGAGGACCAGCCAATTGGTGCTATTAATCTCACAATTAAGGAAAAGGAGATCACCTGAGTGCAGTGTGTCTCAAGTGATTGTAGTATAGTGTCTGAAGGTCCAGTTAATGGTTAATCAGTATTCCGGGCTAAAATTGCATCTTGAAGACAAAACACTGTCTGAAAAGTTAATTGAAAAGCATAAGTCAGGGGATGGATGCAAAAAATGCATCCAAGTAACTGAACTTCCCCCGGAGTTGGATCCATCAGTTAAATCCAACATAAATCCATCAAAACAAATGGAAGGAATACAGCATGTGTAAATCTGCAAAGAACAGGCCATCTGAGTGACGTTCAAGAAGGAGACTAGTGAGGGAGGCCACCAAGACAACCAAGGAGTTAAGACCTTCAGCAGTTGAGATGGGAGAGACTCTGCATACAACAACTGTTGCCCGGCTTCTACACCCGTCAAAGCTTTATGGGAGAGTTGCAAAGAGAAAGCCACTGTCAAAGAAAGCTCATGTAGTGGAAAACAAAGGCATGTGGGAGACTCCAAGGTCAACTGGAAGAAGATTCTTTGTTCTTATGAGATCAAAATGGAGCTTTATGGACATCAGCCTAGATGCTATGTTTCGCGGACACCAAACACTGCACTGCAAGACAACATCCCCTACGGAGCCCCAGACATGACATGGTCAAAAAAAAAATTTAATTCAATAAAAATATGAATTCAAACGAAATACTAATTCGTGGCCACAAAATACTAAATCTGGGCCACAAAATAAGTATAACGTGCACACGAAATACTAATTTGTGGCCACGAAATACTAATTTGGGGCCACGAAGAAGGTATAATGTGCAAATGAAATACATTCCTGGACAGCTGGGTAAGCAAATTGAGTGCACCTTCTCTACAAACTGCAATAGCCTACGTGATGTCCTTAAGGTGAGTGTCTTATCTTATTCTGTTATAGTCAATATCTTGTTATCCCTCATTTAGGCAGTGCCTTTCACTGATCATCTCCTTTGAAAGTAGCATCATGTGTGACTCTCAGCGGAGGGAATACAGAGGCTATATGAGCCGCAGTGTTTAATGATGCCACTGAACGCAGCCGTGCAGTTATAGTAGCGCTTACTGTATGTATCGCGTTGCCAAGGGATCCTGTAGCCTATTAGTGATCAGAATCTAGTTTGTATTAGTTTGCAGGTTTTTGCTGCTCTGACTGAACTACTGAGGGTGTCTGTAGTGCTCTCTGGACATTTGTCCTTCAATAAAATCACAGACGATTAAAAGTTCACTATAGGCCTACTTAAGGCACTGCCTAAATGCGGGATAAAAAGATATTGACTAGAACAGAATAAGAAAAGACCCTCACCTTAAGTGTCTTTTCTGTTGGTGGAGCTGGACTGACTCAAAAACAGCTCTCAGTAAAGGCAAGAAGGACAATAGATAATAGACAATGGACAATTTCTATTTGCACATCCATTTGCACTGTTTCACTTTCATTTGCACTGTCAACCATTTTGCACTGTATACTACAGCTATAACTTTATATTTTATCTTTTATTCTATTTTTAATTCTATTCTTAAGGTTAGGATTTTTAATTTTAGTTTAATGTATGTCTCATGTATGTTTTGTATTTTGTATGCTACTGGACACTTGAATTTCCCTCGGGATAAATAAAGTATCTATCTATCTATCTATCTATCTATCTATCTATCTATCTATCTATCTATCTATCTATCTATCTATCTATCTATCTGTCTATTACGTAGGCTATTGTGGTTTGTAGAGAAGGTGCGCTCGATTTGCATACCCAGTTGTCCAGGAATTATATTAATATCATTAATTAGTATTTCGTGCGCACAGTATACCTACTTCGTGGCCACGAATCAGTATTTTGTGCGCACGTTATCCTTATTTCGTGGCCACAAAATAATAAATTGTGGGTACAATTTAGTATTTCGTGGCCACAAATTAGTATTTTGTGGCCACAATTTTGTATTTTGTGGCCACGAAATAGTATTTCGTGCGCATGCTATAGCTATATTGTGGCCACAATTAAATTTTTTTTTGACCATGTCATGTCTGGGGCTCCGTAATCCCCACTGTGAAGCGTGGTGGTGACAGCATCATGCTGTGGGGATGCGTCACAGTAGCAGGTCCTGGAAGGCTAGTAAAGGTAGAGGGTAAAATGGGGTGGTTGTGGATCAGGGAAAAATGTAGAGCCAGCATCTTGTTTTCAGAAGGTTGTTGGTTGGATTCCCCTTGTCTGCATGTCAGAGTGTCCCTGGACAAGGTACTGAACACAAAATTCTGTTCCTCATGTGCTGGTCAGCGCTTTGCATTGCAGCCACTGCCATCAGTGTATGAATGTTTTTATGAATTACTGTAAGTGGCTTTGGACAAAAACATCTGCTAAATGCCCTAAATGTAAAATTAATGCAGCAAAAAATAGGGAAATCCTGGAGAACAACCTAATTCAGTCTGAAAGAGAACTACCACTTGGGAGAAGATATATTTTCTAGCAAGACGATGACCTGAAGCATACAGGCAAAGCTACACGGAAATGGTTTAAAGACAAAAAGGTGAATGTTTTAGAGTGGCCCAGTCAAAGCCCAGACCTCAATCCAATAGAGAATTGGCTGGAGTTGAAAAGGGCTGTTCACGCCAAATCAGCGTGCATCCTGAGAGAGTTTGAGCAGCAAAAAAGAATGTTTTAAAAATGCAGTGTCCTGTCTAAACAGACTCGGTGCTGTGATTGATGTCACAAGTGCATCTACTAAATGCAGACTTGAAGGGTGTGAAGAGCTTTTTTTTGGTAATTTTTACATATGTATATTGACCATTATTCCATTTGTAAAAGCATAAAATGGGTAACACCAAGGAGAATACTTTTTATAGGAACTGTATTGGCCAGAATATGATTTTGAATTCATTCTTATGGACTGACACAAATCTTTTCTCATCAAAGTATCTTAATGTTTTAAGCTTTATTTAACATGATTTGACCTCATGTAAATAACATGAGGTAAGTCACGTAATGTTGGCTGGTTACCCACACACTAAAACAGGTTCAGCATGACCTACATTGGCAACTTAATGAATGGACAGGATGAGTGAGTTAGAGTGAAGTGACAGAAAAACGCATCAATGCTCTGTACAGTAGGCAGGCCTCTTTTGTGAAGAGTTCTTAACAGGCACTGCTGCGTGTAACATTGTGCACAACTGTTGCAGGAAGACAAGCAGGGTCTTTGTTTTAGTGTTTGTGTCCTCAGATAGTGGACACATAGACATGCACACAAACGCATTGTGAGGGCAGAGCTTGTTCCTTCTTGAGGGTGGACTCAATGTCCTCTTTGTCCACTCTCCCTCCCTGTAATTTGGCTGTGTGGGAGGAAGGCTGCCCTCGACAGTCCTCGCCACAGATTGTAAAATTAGATATGTGGACACGTACATCACATACGCACCTTTTCACAAGGTCAATGTGTTTATGCAAGCGTGAGTACTAATTACTGCCTCCTATGCTTTCATTATTCAATTCTGTTATGTATTGTTTTATTTTAGCACAGATTTTTAGACTTGTCTGGAAGATAGTCTACAAGGTATCATGAGTGATACAATCTCCATTATTGTTTAAAATGTACCACACTGAGGCCCTTATTGTCAAACTGAAATAATTGCTTAACAATATAACTGACAATGACTTGTTTAACCAGTCAATTGGAAACTAAATGTAAAACAAAGAAGTCATAGAGGGTAGCTGCCAACAAGTAACTCATCCGATGCAACTCCTGTGTCCCACATTTGAGTAAATCTGGTACAAAAGTTTTTCCAGCAGGTTCCAATGTTTCATTTCAGTTATTGACAACCCATGAAGCCTTTCATGTGTTGCCACTGATTACAAAGTTTTACAAAATTGACAGAATTATCAGTGCAGTAGTGTACGATAAAGTGCCACTCCTTTTTTAGAGGAAGGAGTTTGCCTTGATGTTTGGTGCATACAAAATAAAGGGTAATTACTGCAACAGTCAAGAACATAAATATAGAACACAAAAATGTGTGTGCATATGTGTGTGTCTGGATGTGTGGTAAAATACTGACAAATTGACTCTCCTTCTAAGGGTCGTAATCTATTAACATTTATTCATGGTAATTATTTGTAAAACACACACACAAACGCTACGTTTTTGTTCTTGAGATAAGCAGTATGAAAGCATATAATAAACGTGATTGAGAATGAGCAGTTGTAGGATATGTTCTGCTAACTTTATTGCCATCACATCCTTCTTCCTCCATCAGACAGAGGTGGATAAAGTTCACAAGGTGCGGATTGGTGTAGGGAATGGGTTGCGGCAAGACGTCTGGCGGGAGTTCCTGAATCGCTTCGGAAACATTAAAATGTGCGAGGTGTACGGCTCCACCGAGGGAAACCTGGTTTTCATGAACCACATTGGCAAGATTGGAACTGTGGGCCGCTCCAACTTCATCTACAGGGTGAGTGCTTAGTAACCCTACAGGGATAGGTTGGGTTTTTTGAAGCCGGGTTGTATGGGGTACTTATCCACATTAAGTTTACTCCGTCAGCACACCAACACTCTAAGGTTGCAAGAATTGGTTTTACAGTGCTTAAATTCCATGCTGTGCCCCCTTGTCCAAACAGGCCCTTCTAAAACATCAATATCAGTTAAAGCGTGCATTATATTTAGCATATTTTAACTGCTTTACCTTGCTGCCAGAGGGCTTTATCCTTCATAACTATATTTTTCTCAATCACAACAGCACTCCACATGCTAATTCGAAAAACCTCTGCCTTTGCAGTGATCATTTCTTTAAACAGTATAATGTTAAAAAACACTTGAACAGTCTTTCTACAGCAGTACAATTCTTAGCTTTCTACTCTGTAATTACTGTCTGCTCCTCAAAACTGGAGGCAGGCTTATTGCCATCTACTGTATGTAATACAGTGACCACGGTTAGGTACGTCATGCTTGGTGTGAGGTTCCCTAAGATGTTAAAAGGAGGTGCACATCCTCACAAGTAGTAATTGTAAACATAATACCAAAACAAGATCAAGTCAATTAAACGAAGGTAAAAGAGGTTTAGATGTTTTTGTTTTTGTGGGGTTTTTTTTATAAACTTTGATGGCATAGGGGTGTAAATTCAAGGTTTCATCATGATGTTGTGTTATATTGATTTATATCATCTTTCCGTTCAGTCATATACAGAAGAAGCTGCTGTCCTATCAATTCTGCTTTTCGACATGAAACTAAAACAACAGCACATACATTTTTTATAAAGTGTAGTTAAGTTGAATTTGAATTGAGACACTCTTAGAAAATAAAAAGGCTTACACCAGTACACTGCATTAATGAGCCTAGCTGCTCGCAAACTTTTCCCATACACACAGCATAAAAGATTACATGTGTTATTTAGACTTTTTCTTACTCATCATTGTATCTCCAGACCGAACTTCATGGATGAATTTGAGCCTGTGTGCATGTTTTCCTTGGTTGAACACTGTTGAAACAGAGCAGCTAATATTGTCTCCTCCTTTAAATACATATATATGCAATACATATCTTAGGGATGTATATTGATTTGAAAATACAATAAATAAAATAATAAATATATGTATCACTATAGGTCAAAGCAGGCATACCTTTGACTTGCACAGTAGGGTATGTGCACATGCAGCAAATTCACCTATGCATTATGTAAATCTATTTTTTAATCATGGCCCATTGTATGGATTTGTTTAATTCGTCTATTCCCCAAGAACTGCTGCAAATCAGGCAAATCTTGTGGCAGAAGCATTGTGCCAGACTTAAATTGACTGCTAAAGTGACATGGTTAGCTGAGTAAACTGTAGTAAGTGGTAGGGGGGAGGGTCAAACAGCTTACAGGAGATCTTTCTTTCAGATGCATTATCCACCATGTAACAAAGGTCCCCCATCTACAGGGTGCTTAAGGGTCTGTCAGCCCACTGTAAGTAGCATGGTGTGCTCATAGTATCATGCACACCTGTGAAACACAAGGCTGTCCACTATAACAATAATTAACTTTTTAAAGCAACTGCAATTTTGTTGAGATTATCTCTAAGAGGTGTTGTTACACCTTGCAGTACAATTAACTACATAACAATACTGTGTTTCTGTTATTTTATGATATATCTCTGACTTGTTAAAAATGATGATAATCAGGATTGAGTTATTATTGTGTCCTTTTAAACATTCCCAACTTGCAATGAATACAACATGCACTATACTCAAATAAGACACATTTCCCTGAAAACAATACCACCCGTGTTCAAACCTTATCCATAAATCACTGATAAAGCTATATTACTGCAACAAAGAAGATGAATCCAAGTGAACTATTTCAGTTGTCCATCTTGTCTTTTTTCAAGGCTTTTGAGACAAAGGCAGCAAACTTAAAGACATCATAAAACAGAATGGAACTCAGCAGAATGCATGCCTTATTCTGGGAGATTAATGAAAATGTGGGAAAGAAATGCCTCCTGCAATGAAATAAAGTAAAAAAAAATGGATCTGTCCCTTTATGTGGATCCATCCTCTATCTAGTTTAATGGAAATCCACTTAGTAGTTTATGTGTGATCCTGCTATTCATAGAATATGTTGAAATGCAACATGATATTTTAAAATTATAATATATATAATAAAAAAATGTTTCAAATGTTGTTTTCAAAATAAACAGCTTTGAATATGATTTAATACAGTATAATGTAATATAATAGAACACATTGGGCCTCATACATCAACAACTCTTAAATTTCTCTTGTATTTTCTCTTACTTTTTTGTCAAGGGAACTCTACTCTAGATGCACCTAAAGTTCTTACCATCCATACCTGCTCTAACCCAGGTGTGCTCTATGATGAACCCCACTTGATAGGAAATTGGAGGCGCGTGGCTGACTGTTTATAATTTGCCTAGGTTATGCCCACTAAACAACATATATGGGCAGGTGTAGTTGTCATGTGCAAATAGTTGTCACTGACACAGAGATTGGAGAGATGCCACCGACAAAGAAGAAGAGGAATGGAGCCATGGAGTGAGGGCATAACCTTGGTCACATATGTTACATTTCTGTAAAATTGGTTATGTGGTTTTATAAATGTTAAGCTTGATGGTGGTTTTTAGAATAACAAATCATTTACCAAACAGCCACCCATCTCCACCAACTCCTTGAACCAGACACATCTCCACGAAACTATTCCGTAGCACAAAGGAGTAGTTTGTTCTACCTAGCCAATGGCCACGACATCCAGAAGGTGGCAGTTTGTATCTGATATAATTTGGACGTCAACAGAGTGATACAGCTTTCAGTTGAGCAATGGGAATGGATCTGGAGAGGGTGCTGTGATCTGTGTATGTGTGCAATTTACAGCACTAATGATATTTTGCAATCCAGCTACAAAAGAAAAAGCACTATTAATTTTTCAATACCCTTGGAAGCACGCGACTCAAAGAGGACTGTGAAATGCCTGACCAGTCTCTTAACTCTCTCTCTGAAATGATCATGTGGCCAAAACGTGTGTGCTGAGAAGTATGGGATTTGACCGATGGGTGTCATTGCATAATAAATTAGCAGTGCTAATGGCAACCAGAAACAACTTAGCATCCATTCATGTTTCTCATCTAACAGACCTGTGTGATCTCTAAAAACACTCTCTGTGAGGCCTGGCTTTCCAAAGCATGTATTTGCAGTAGAAGCCATGAGACAGGTGCTGAACGCACACAATCATCCCAGGATTTTTATAGTCTTAGTAGGATCAATTGACCAATAGTATTTTTTACCAAGAATTAAACAATCAAATCAATAAAATTCCTCTAAAACATAACGGAGGATAGTCTTTATTTTATGTTCCTGTAATTTAAAACGTGTTTTTGTGTATTGGACAAACACATGTGGATTGTGTAAACCTGATGTTTTTCACTTTTCTTGGTAAGAGTGCTCTCGACAACTGCCTCTTACCAAAGAGAAGAGCAAAAACAAGAAAACACTGGTGAATCCCAGAAATCAATGTGCACTAACAAAATCAGAGAAAATCCTAAATATAAAACTTATAATACACATGTAACTTGTTTAATCATTGGAAAAGAAGGCAGGTATTTTGGATTAAGAGCAGCAGACTTTGAGACTGTCATGGTCCATGGTGTCTTTCAACCATCCAACCTGACTGTTTGGACAAGTTCAAAGAGGAAGAGAGTCAAAATAAGAGTCATGCTAATCCAGCTTGGTTTAAGGCTGTTCATGGCTGATGGCTAGTCACAGGAAAAGAAAATAGACACAATTGGACTCAGACTGACAAAACAACATGAAATCAGAGACTGCTGTGCCCACAGAGACCTGTCCACAACATCTCAGATCAAGCTGTTGCACTGCACGGGCGGACTTTGATCTGAGCTGACAGAGTGCAGGACTACAGCGTGACGAGGAGAGGTGGACTAACAGCAAAGTTGATGGATAGTGTTTCCCAGATGTCAAACTTTTGACATGAATATTTAGACCACCTTTTATTCACCCTGATGCGATTCAAATGACTCTGTATTTATGTATATTTCTATATTCATAATTGTAATTATATCCTGTAATTCGTGTAGCATGAAGGTTTTTACAAACTTTGATTTTGTTATGTTACCCTGTGTTGACCAAAAATGACCTTGCACCTTTTGATAATTACAAAAAATGAAATGCAATAGTAGTGTTTGCAATTGACAAGATAAAAAGCCTCTCATGTAAAAATAATGTGTCAGGGCATGAGCATCATTACGTTGCTGAACCTTGGAAAGAGGCTGGGTAAAGCATGTCAATTTTGATTAGTTGTCGTGAGTAAACTAAGTCTGTTTAGACAGTTACCAAGCTTGACCAGTAAAGTGGCTTTACTGTGGCTGTTGTAGGCATTAACCTCACTAATGCTTGTCTGTGGAGCTGCTCTTAATCAGAGGAGTTACAAAAGGGTAGCTACATGTTCTTAGCTCTAATCTCTGACCCCAGCTATTCTTAGAACTGTCAGTGCCTTTCCTGCTGAGCCACTGTTTAAGATTATAAAAATTAGGTTATACAACATAATCATTTAATGTGACATATCCTAAATTAGATAACAGGATTGTTAGTTCTGTAACATGTACGTAATTTAGTTAACAGGATTGTTAGTTCTGTAACATGTAGAATCTAGAATGTTGCTCAGTAGAGCACATACCTCTGCCAAGGCCCAGCAGTCCACTTTAATTCAATCAAGCTTAATCCAATATCAAACTGGATAGCCCTCTATCCCTCTAAACTTTAAATTACCCATAACTGCTTAACCATAAACAGCCAACCTTCAGGGGAACAAAACGATGCAGATGAAATCATTATCTCCATTGTGTTGTAGAGGACTAAGATTTTTATTTGGATCCACATCATATAGATACCTGCCAACTAAATATGCCAGCTATTTTAATCAAGATCCATGCATTATTGCCTGAATAATTAATGAAAATGTGGAGGAAAAAAAACTATTTCCTGGATCCGTCTCCTTATCTGGATACACATCCAAAGTTAACAGGTTCTACTCTTGGCTGAGGTTTATCCTCCGTCCATGTTTGGTGGAAATCAATTTAGTAGTTTTTTGTGTAATCCTGCCAACAAGCCAACCAACAAACACACAGACATGGGAGAAAACATGACTTGACATGACTAAAAAGTTACTTTGTGTTATTGGTGGTGGACAAAGTAATCATATCTTCTTGTTGATGTAATTATCAGGCAGTCCAACTGGCGGTGAGATGTAACTGTTGGGTGGATTTTATTTATCAATGACAATAGCAAACCATAAAACTGGAATGGCACTCCGTAGAGCACATACCCCTCCAAGGCCCAGCAGTCCGCTTTAATTCAATCAAGCCGAAACCATGCCAGATTTTTATTTGGATTTGCCTCAAATTGTACTCACTCACAGATACCAGCCACTTAAATACACTGATTCTTCATCAAGATCCACACATTATTACCTGAGAATTTATTGAAATAATTAACTTATTGGTAATAAACACAACAGAAATGTCAGAGAGGTCGGACCACACTGTTTAACTCTATATTTTTAAATGTTACAGTTAAGGCTAAAATGACAACAGACATAAAAATGTTTTCTATTTTAAAAAGATTCTGCATTTCAAATCATCCACCAGTTGTTTGCTCTGAAGTGAGTGTTGACTGCGACATCACAGTGATTTGGTTCCAATTTGGCTTTAAACAATATCTTGCAGATCCATGACCATAACAACTAACCCTAACATAACAGGGCATACACCTGGTCTTAAGCTAAGTTAGTCGTAACATGGCATTGTAAGTCTGACCAGACAATTACACTGGTTGCACTATGTTTAAGCCTTTTTAAGCTGTCTATATTGCAACACACTGGGATGAACTGACACGTGTTTTTTAGACAGAGAAAGGAATTACTTAAAGGGATATTCCGGTGTAAATTTAATCCATGGTCTAACATACCGTGACACCGATTAAGACCCCCCCTCGAGAGATCAAGTTTTCCGACCGCTAGCTTATGTAGTTAGGCATCATATGCTAGCTTTGCCGGATTTCACATAACTCACTACTCTTCTTCAGCAGCTAGCTCGTTGTGGGGAAGCCCTTACGAGTCGACTACCGAGTGCAGTAGGGTCCTGCAGCTCATGGATGAAAATGTATGATTATTACTCCATGAAAATGCAATCAAAGTTCATATTTGTCTTGCCTACCAGTTTATAACAGTTATTATCGAGAGCTGACAGGAAAAAGAACGGAATTGAGCATTTTTAACTGTACTCTGTAATTGGCTTGTCAGGGCTGCTGCAGCGATGGCTTTTATCCACTGACATACTGTAACCTACACTGTAATCGGAGCATTGAAATTCCAATTTAGTGCTCACCTTTCTTCTCTTCTTCATTTGTATTCACCTTAACTTGCCGCCGCTCACTCTCTCGCTCCACCACACACTCCTCACACACAGTCATTTTGTACTGCCCTGTCCCCTAAAGGAGCAATGCCACTCTGAAATTGTATCCTAATAACACACGCTGCTGCTAGGCAACAGCCTTGTGCACATTTATATGAACATGCATCACTAAGACTGTGCATAGTTAAGACTAGGATGAAGTTAAGTTGGTACAACTGATGTAGAATTAAGCAATATTACCCGAGAGGGTGTGCTTTAGCGTCATTTGAGCACGACAGTGATGCGGTAAGCGCCTCTGTCCGCAAGCAGCACTGAAGTGCTCAAATGACGTTAAAGCACACCCTCGAGGGTAATATTGCGATTATACAACAAATACCAACACACAAAAAATGCATAATCAAAATATATCCATGTTGATGGACAATTTGCTCTCAAATTTGAAAGGTTTTTGCGAGTGTGCGTCGCGTTTCCATGGAAACACATGGGGTCTGACTAATAACTGAAACAAAATCAGTCACGTCAGTAGACTCATATGTGTAATGGAACGTAGTTTACCACTCCAGCAAATAATCCAACCCTTAGTAACAACCTAGCAACAGAAAGGATTTTCTAGTCCCAGAAGAGTGAACTCCGAGTTGACGTTAATGTTTAATCGCGGCCTCGGAATTTCCCGAACTAAATCAATACTGCACAGATAAACAGAAAATGCTTATTTTTATCGCCCAAGTTATAACAAAGATGTTGATTTTTTTTTCATTTATATTTTTTATAAAACGTTTTCACCGCGGCCACAATAGTGTCTCTCACACTGAAGGGAAAATAAATAATAGCCGGGGCATTTATTTGTTTCAATCACTTAACAGACAAGGCGTTTATTTGGGACCAGGGGGCAATTTGGGACAGGCGTTTAATTTCTTCCGCTCAAAAATCTGGGATGAAAATGTCACAAACTTCGCCAGCTTCTCTGTGAATTCCCCGGCATTCTGCTGGGCAATAGTAGTCTTCCGCAAGTGAAGTTGTTGCGGTAGAGGAAACGATTTAGCCGACCAGCACTCACAGATAATTCCTCATCTGTGTTGTAACTCACGGTGGCGGACATTTGTTTCTCCATCGCCCTGATCATTTTGCGGGACACTCTCTCGTGGCGTGGCCGTTTGCTGATAACTCATTCCCGCATGTTTATCTCAAGCTCCTCGCTAGCCTTCCTCCTCCCTCCAGGAGGCAGCCTGGCCCTGTTGCTGTCCTCCTTGGACAGCTCCGTTTTTTGTTATTTTTTATCGCCAATCTCTCACCTTACGGAGCCCCTTATACGGAGCCCCGTAAGGGACATGGGGGGGAACAATTTGATAAGTGAAAAATGTATGTTTATGTTTTGATTACACTACCCGTCATAATGACTTTACCTTTCAATTTTTGTGCAGCTCCTCTTCAAGTATAATCTGGTAAAGTATGACATGGTGAAAGACGAACCAGTGAAAGATCAGCATGGTTTCTGTCAGCAAGTGGATAGAGGTGAGAGTGCAACTCCTAACATTTCCACAAAATATTTTTCTCTGTATAAAGATAACATCACTTTAATGAATGATTTGTTTTCATATAAGACTTTCTGAACCGTTCTCATTCCCAGGTGAGACGGGGCTTTTACTGTCCAAGGTGAGCGCCCTCACTCCGTTCTTTGGCTATGCTGGAAGCAAACAGCTGACTGAGAAGAAGCTGTTGAGAAATGTGTTTGTGAAGGGGGATGCCTACTTTAACACAGGTGATCTCATGGCTGAAGACCAGAAGGGCTTCATCTGTTTCAGAGACAGAGTGGGGGACACCTTCAGGTACAGTGGGATATCATGTTGCCTTGAAATAAGATGTCTTAACTGCATATGAACCATACACCAGGGCCTTTAAAAGGCAAGGCAAGGCAGGTTTCTGACTTGGTAAAAGCAGTGGCAAAAAGAAATGTTTTAAGTCTTGATTTAAAAGAGGTGAGTGTTGAAGCAGACCTGCAATTTTCAGGGAGTTTGTTCCAAATATGTGGCGCATAGTAACTGAAAGCTGCTTCTCCATGTTTACTTCTGACTCTGGGGACTGAAAGCAGACCGGTACCTGACTATCTCAGAGGTCTGGATGGTTCATAACGCGGCAGCAGATCAGAAAAATATTTTGGCCCGAAACCATTCAATGCTTAGTAAACCAACAACAGGACTTTGAAATCTATTCTTTGATAGACAGGAAGCCAGTGTAAAGATCTAAGAACTGGAGTGATGTGATCTACTTTTTCGGTTCTTGTTAGGACTCGAGCAACAGCGTTCTGAATCAGCTGCAACTGTCTGATGGAGTTTTTAGGGAGTCCTGTAAGGACACCATTACAGTAGTCAAGTCTGCTGAAGATAAATGCGTGAACAAGTTTCTCCAAATCTTGCCGAGACATAAGCCCTTGGTCTGTAGTTTTCAACATTACAGACTGAAGCTGAGCACAGACTTTAAGTCGTTCTTCCTTGGATCCAAAAACAATTATTTCAGTCTTATCTTTGTTTAACTGAAGAAAACTCTGACACATCCAATCATAGATTTGTTCAATGCATCTACTCAGGGTATGTATGGGATTATAGTCCCCTGGTTAGATGGTTATGTAAATTTGTGTGTCATCTGCATAACTATGGTAGCAAATTTCATTGTTTTCCATTATTTGAGCTAGAGGGAGCATGTAAATGTTGAATAGTAGAGGCCCCAGAATGGAGCCCTGGGGTACTCTGCTTGTCATTTTCATCCATTCAGATGTGTAGTCACCAATAGACACAAAGTAATCTCTCTCATTTAGATAAGATTTAAACCACTTTAGTGTTGTACCAGAGAGTCCAACCCAGTTTTCCAGTCGGTCCAGTAGTATATTATGGTCGACTGTGTCAAACGCAGCACTGAGATCCAGTAATACTAAGACTGAGATTTTTCCGCTGTCTGTGTTTGAATGAATGTCGTTGAAGACCTTAACGAGGGCCGTCTCAGTGCTGTGATGTGGTCGAAATCCTGATTGGAAAACATCAAAACAACCATTTATTATTAAGTAATTGTTCAGCTGTTGAAAGACAGCTTTTTCAATTATTTTACTTAAAATTGGGAGGTTTGAAATGGGCCTATAGTTATTCATTACTGATGTGTCTAGAGTTCTCTTCTTCAGGAGTGGTTTAATGACTGCTGTCTTAATGACTTGGGGGAAGACACTTGAGAGAAGAGACGTGTTAACAATCTGTAGCAGATCTGGAATCATGCAGTCTGAAACTTTTTTGAAGAACCCTGCTGGTAAAATATCCAGGCTGCAGGAGGAAGACTTCAAATGCTGTATAATGTCTTGAAGGTTTTTGTCATTGATTGGATCAAATTGTGTCAGGGTATTAGAGTTGGGTTTAGGTGGACAAAACGACAGCACACCTCCAGTACCTGGTAGAGTGGCACTGACCGCTTGTCTAATGTTCTGAATTTTGGCAGTGAAGAATGATGCAAATTCATTACAGGCCCTGGTATACAGATGTTCAGCTGCTACTGGCACAGGAGGGTTTGTTAACCTGTCGACAGTAGCAAACAAGGCACGAGCATTATTTTTGTTCTTGGTGATAATGTCTGAGAAGAAGGACTGCCTTGACTTTTTTAATTCTAAATTAAAAATGTAAAGTCTCTCTTTATAAATGTCAAAATGAACCTGGAGATTTGTTTTTTGCCACCTGCGCTCAGCTTTTCGACATTCCCTTTTTTCCATCTTGACAAGCGTGGCGTTTCCCCAAGGAGATTTAAAACATCCATCCCTGTGATGGTGTTGAGTCTCATGATGTCATTAGGGTTGAGTACAACACATTTAACAGGAAGGCTGTGATACAAACTAGCGGTGTGGAATTCAGTGATTTTATGCATTTTCCAGGCAGGAAGGGCGTCGCAAAGACATGATATACAGTCATGATATCCAACAGGGCTAAGATGGGATCTGATCAATCTCTCATTCAGCATTTCTTTCATCAGTTTTTCTAAAGAAATGAAGCATGTTCTTGAGGTTTTCTTTCTACTTTACAAAAAACTCTGGCTCCCTTGAAAATTAGACTTCGCTGCAGTCAAGCACTTTTGTGACTGAAACTTTGATATCCATAAAACTCACTGAACCTCTCTTCAAACTTCAGTAAATGTAAAATGCTAAATAAATGTATTTAGCTGTAATCTCTGATGTCTACAAACCTGTAGGAGCCTCAGTGCTATCTGTCCTGCTGTCATTATAGACATGTCTCAACTCATCCCAATTACTTAAGTCACTAATGGACTCATCTCAAGGTCACAAAGACTCAGGGTCTTGGACTTATCTAAAAGTAAGGATTGAACAACACAAAATACTATGGAGATTAAGGTTCTGTTCTAAAACTCGATTTTTAGTTCAGACAGACAGAATCCAGGGTGCTCAGAGTTTCAAACAAAATGTAATGAAGGTACTCTTTGGCAGGGCACAAGGAAAAAGATGCTTGTTAAAAACAAGCTGAGTAACAACCCAGATGGATTAAAAACAGAATTGAGGCAGCAGAGTGACTTAAAGTCCAGACAGTGGGTGTTAAAACAAGCTGAGTATCAACCCATAAAGAGCACCTACAGCCTTCTACAGGGATACAGGAATATATATCAATCATCTAAGTGGTAAGCAAATTGACTCACATTTAACAAGTACATAGAATTATCACTAATTCACTCTCCTTTCTGTTGATCCTTTTTCTGTAATAGACACTGTAAGAGCTGACAAATAAATTACATAAAAAAAGCTCTTATAACCACACAAAAAACTACAAACATCTGTAGGCTGTCTTAACGGTATACACAGGCAATCATTAAGTCCACTGACACATAGCATTAATATGTGGGATGGCTTGAAAGCAGATGTAAGTTACATGACTGTAAAACTTTTCTGTGAGAAGCTGATGTTGGCATGGCCTTAATAATAACATATTTGAACACAGCTTCCCTGTTAAATTCACCAAAGCAATTATAAATGGACATTAAAATAGTAGGCAAGGAACTCTCACAATGTATAGCTTGCTGAGGTGGCAGATATGGACTTGACTCAAGAGAAGAGAGCTCGTGTTCACTAGAGACTGTATTTCTTAATTGCTGCACATTGTGTAGACTGTCTTTGTATTTAGTCTGTTTGTGGGTTTGAGCTTGTGGCTTATAGTCTATGACAGCGATCCTCAATAGGCGGCCCCCGGCCTCCTGTTTGTGGCCCCCGAACTTTTATTCCTTCACCATGTGTTTTGGTTGGGTCAGCACGTGTGCACCGGGACTTGTCTCCATGCCAACGATACAGAGACAGCTGGGTCACTCACCACTGCGAGCGCAACTTTTAACTTTCACTTTCGTTTTCGGAGCAGTTCGCGTATTCACATTTTGCCGGTGGTAAAAGATTAACAATGGCGTGTTTCCAAGTAAATTGCTATTACAAAGTGAACAGTGAAAATCCACCACTCAGAGAAATAGGGATTTAAAATTTACATTCATTCTCTCTCTGACAGGACAAGCCCCACGTATCTGACAGTGCAGCGTTAACAAAGGCCAGACGTAGTTCAACTAATTCTACCCCGTCTAATCATGTATTTTCAAACACAAACATTGTAACGGACGGGGAGTTACTCCTGGCAAACACCATTTAATCAAAGAACAAATGATGTGAATTAACCCACAACCATCTTAGATATCATCTTATTCACAAACACATTCACGAACCATAATTACACCAACACCAACAGAATACCCAAGAGTCATTGCGCCACAGTCCACAAGGGGCGTTACAATATGCCAGGAGAAGCTGTGATGAAGATTTCCAATTTGAAACGGCATTATGAGACGAAGCATAGGAATTTTGAAGAGACATTTTCCTCAAAATTCAGCGATAAGCACAACACAAATAAATGCACTGAAATCGTCATATCAAGCTGCAAGCAGGATTCTTGTCACATCTTTGTCACAATGAAATAAAATAATGCATGACTGAAGTGATGGACACAATGTTTGAAGGCAAACAAAAAGAGGAAATATTCAACTATGTATTTTAATTTATGTTAAAATGGAAATTACATTTTATTTTAGTTAGTATTTTGTTGTTTAGAATGAAAAGGACATTTTGTTTTGAATATTACAGTATTATTGCATGTGGCCTGACCGACCTCAATACATGGACCTTTGATTTATTGAAAAAAAATCTTTGTGGCCCTTTAAGATTTGTATTTGAGTACCCCTGGTCTATGAGAAATAAAATTAGAATACAATAAGGACTATCAATATGAGCTACTGTATAAATGATAGGCTATAATATGATAATAATCATAAATATTGTATTAATCAACAGTGGTCCTCTGAACAGTCATCAAAGAGCAGGGATAGTTTCTTTCTAACAGACTTAATGAAGTTTAAAGGCGTAGCTGTAGTTTGGGGATTTTTTTTATCATAAGATCTTCACTGACTGAATAAAGCCTGAAGCCTAAATCTGCCTTAATAACACTATGTATAATAGATAAATAAAGTCTTTGTTCTCATTACTGAATAAATAAACAATAAACAAACTGACCTTAAGGACAACACAATCTATACTGTTTTACTTTGTTTATATGTGGCGGACCCTGCCACCTTTCTAGCTTCAAACAGTGATGTGGGACCTCATTTTCTCTGAGAACAGCTTGTTTATTCACTTATGGAACAAATATATATTTCTGCGTTTGTATTATTACCTCATTAAGATTGTAAATATAAAAACTCTGCGTTTGAATTTCTTCTGTGAAACTACATAGTTCTCTTTGGAACAAAATAATATCTTCTTCCCATTACGCCCAGGTTTTTAATTTTCAATAACAGGGGCATTACATTTCAGAAAAAAAACATTCTCTATAGATGTCAATTTGCCGACTGTTGCTGTAATCGCTATAAACTTGAAGTGACCCTTCTAAGTAATTTACCATACTTGTAGTGTGTTATTTCCAAACTGTACCCTCAGGGGGGGTCGGTAAAGGATTATCTTATCTTAGTCATCTTGATTGATACCATATTTTTCCCTAATTTCAGGTGGAAAGGTGAAAATGTAGCAACAACAGAGGTAACAGAGATTCTTGGGCTGGTGGATTTTATCCAAGAGGTAAATGTGTATGGAGTGGCAGTACCAGGTATGTTCCTGCTTCAAAAGAAAATTTAAAAAGCCCTTGAAAACTTACAATAGATAGAGTAAACACCTTCTAATAATGTGTCACATACAGCACATATTCTTTGTTTCTACAGCCATTTAATTTCTCATTGACCTATTGTGCACAGGACATGAGGGCAGAGCAGGAATGGCTGCCATGATTGTAAGACCAGGCCTCACATTCAATGGGCAGAAGCTGTTTGAGCATGTGATGAAGGATCTACCGGCGTATGCTCGTCCGCTGTTCTTAAGGCTTCAGGTAACAAGCAGTCCCAGTGAAAACATTTATTTTCACGTGTGATATTTAAATTTTTTTTCGTAAGTGAAATTACGATTAGAACTCTCAATGAGGACATGGAATGTAAGGATTCTGTAAGAGCTGCCACTGACTTTATTTACAGACTTCATCCCAGTGGAAGTTAACACATAGACTAGAGCCGTAATGCAGCGGACTGGTATCTGGTAGAATACCACGAACCCTTATTATGAAGAGAGCAGCTCAACAGTTGTATGCTGTCCCTATTGGAGCTTGCTGGTAACTACTACTGTTGATGTTATGATGGCATTTTCTTAATAAAACATGAGAAAAAATAAACGCAACTATACTCTCCTACAACTGACAGCAAACACTATGACCATAAATTATTGTGTAACAAGAAAATGCTTATATGCCAGAATATGAATGATGCTATGCATGAGGTCATAAAATGTCAGTTTTTGATCTGACTTGCTGATGATACCCAGAATTCCACCTGTGACGTTAAGGGCAGATAAGAGCCATATTTGACATATTCCTTGCCAAAAGAAACATGACAGTCATGCTACATAAGCTGCTTGCATACAATAGATGCAACTTGTGTTTATAGTGCAGAGAGGAATGAAACTCACTTCATCTTATTTAGGGTATGAGTAGTAGTGCCAGTTAGCCCCTTGTGGTTAAAATGTGTACTACAGAAAGAGACATTTAATAATTTTCTCACACAAAATGCCATCATAACATTAACAGTAGTAGTTACCAGCAAGCTCCAATAGGGACAGCATACAACTGTTGAGCTGCTCTCTTCATAATAAGGGTTCATGGTATTCTACCAGATACCAGTCCGCTGGGTTACGGCTCAAGTGTTACAAATTGAAAAACACGTTTTAAAACTCAACAAATATAACTTAGAAAATGGAGCACCTGAAAAAAATCTAATTTGGCCCTCAGGGGAATAATTTTCCTTTTTTTTTTACTCTGTTACACAATGGAAAAAAGTTTGAACTTAGAAAATGGAGTATTCGAAAAAAAGACCGGATTGTTTGGTAACTAACTGATCCAGTAATCATAATCAATGGTAGAAATCCAAAATTAAATCAAAAAGCATTAAAGAATGAATAGCCCACTCTCCATGTTTCACCAAATACAATTTTATTTTTCATGTAGTTTGTGTGTGAAATCGCTGCAGTGGACACAAATTTGTGGTGTGCAGTCTCCGCACACACACTCTGCCTTCTCCAGTTGGCTCATCTAGAACATCCTTACCACCTGTGAATATGGATTGTGTGTACATATATATATGTATATATGTATATATATTATATATATATAGAGAGAGAGGGAGAGAGATAGATAGATAGATAGATAGATAGATAGATAGATAGATAGATAGATAGATAGATAGATGATACCTTGAAATTACACTGATGATGTTTTTCCGCAGGAGTTCATGGAAATGACAAGTACTTTCAAGCAGCAGAAGTTCAAGTTGGTGCAGAGCGGCTTCAACCCCTCAACTGTCACTGATCCTCTCTATGTGTTGGACTACCAGCAGAAGAGCTACATTCCTCTCACAGATAGTATCTACCAGAGCATCCTTGCAGGGGAACGCAAGCTATAGAATTTAGTATGGCTGCTATAACATGACCTGAAACAATGCACAAAGAAGGATGGAAATTAGCTCTACTTTTTGCAGCACTGACACTTAGCATTGAGCCTACAATCTATTGAATGATTGACCGAGGTCTGGATGATAAGCCATTGTGATGAGTTTTGGGAATTTTGGCTTTGGTAATAGAGAGATAAATGGATTAAGGAGATTTAATGGGTTATCTCCGTTTATTTAAATTATTTAAATGGGTAAATGACCAAATATTACTGGAAACCATCCCTGAATATGCAATTAAAGGTATAATTTGTAAGATAGTTGATTCTTGAAGCTCATTCCCAGCTCTTATAATACAGATGCTATGGGTTGGCAGGTCAGACCGGCCACCAACCCAAAGCATCAGTATTTGAAGAGTTTGGAATGGAACTTAACAATCTTACAAATTGGACCACCTTTAAATTGAAAAATTAAGACCCATTTAAGATATTAATGAAGAGATGGCATGCTATTTGGTCAAGTGATTTGGTATTTCTGTTACTCTTTTAAAAGCCCTTAAATTGTGCAGAGAAATAATGAGATATATCACAACCTACTGAGAGTTCCGTTAGAATCCAATCAAGGTGCCTTCATTACATAAATACTCATGGGCTGATAAGAAAAGTGCTGATTAAAAAAAAAAAAGTAATGTAAAATTAAGGGATTCAGTTTCGTAGTTAATAAAAAAATAAAAGTTCTCAAAGGGTGTGTGGAATTTACAACCGAAATAAATGGTTCACAAATTATTTATGAAACAATAATAACTATATATGTACTTGATGTTGAGAGATTTTGGATATGAAGTGCCAAAAAGTGCCTAGAAATTAATCTATATCAAACTGAAATGCTGTGAAATTCTGATTCTATGATTTATTTATTTTTGTTTTTAATTTTTTCTTTTGCTTTTGTTGACCCAAGATTTTAATCTGGAATTAACCGGAATTCATACTTGAAATGAGAAATGAGTGTATTTGCTGTTGGTTAAAAAGTCCATTAACAGGTAAGATCTTCACTTCACAGTAGATGCAGAATCAGGGCAGATGGGATTTGTACAACAATAAGATAAGACAAACTTTAATGTTTCTGCTTTTTTTAACAATTCTTAATCAATAACATTCGGAAGTAGACTCATCGTTTTTTTCCAGCGCTAACAATGGAAGTACCTAAGGAGTGAGACACGCACTTCTCTCGTATCTCTGTTGAGAGTTGAATTTGCAGTACCAGCTGACTAGGATCTATTCCTAGATGGAGGATGTTAATAAATACACACACTTGCAAGAGACTGAGCCGTGCACGCTGTTGTTATCCTGAGTTCTGAACAATTTGAGTATCATATTCTGTTCATTGTTTATGTGATGTAACCGAGCTATCAATACCCAGTAACATTCAGAACGTTCAATTCAATTTTGTTTGTGATTATACAGAGTGTCCGCTGAGAATAAAAAAACAAGTCAGTGGGCACAAATCTGTACTCTTTTTAGTAAATGCACATTTGCAGCTCATTTTTGGTAAAAGATGCCTTGCCGCTGTACTTAAATGCGACAACCTTTTGTTGCAGTAAACCTCAGGTGTCATCTCATTTAAAGTGTCAATATGGCCGATCTTACTACTCAGCTGCTGTCATTTCTCTGACAATGTTGTGATTATAAAAGAGAAATGTTATCTGCAGCTTAGCAGCTCAATAAAGGGTAACTCCACCAATTGGACACATCCTAGAAAAGGAAGAAGAATGCATGGATTGAAAATAGTGATATCTCTGCCTCTGCAGTAGTGATTTGGATAATGTGTTTTGAACAGTCTATAATGACTCTAACAGTGATAGAAGAGTGCAATGTTAGCCGAACAGATTGGATTTTAAAATTCAGTCAACTACATTGCCCACACTTCAGTTCAGCTGCTGAGTGGCAATTTATCAGATTAAGTGCAGCTCCCTCTGGAGTACTGGTGGATTTACCCTTTATTGAAAACTAGTCAACTAAATGCATATGAGCTGTGATCACATGTCATGTTTTTTTTCTGTATCTGACAAAAGATGCAGAAAAATATGTCATGAGAACATCCATACTATGTATTCAGCTCTATTACATAACAATCTCTGTCCAGAAGAGCGTTTTAGTGCTGTTTCAGAATAATCTCCGTCTGTACGGCACACCTGAAAATGCCTATCATGTAAGCATTTATGTATACTGGGCATGCGCATGCAAGTGGAAGCAGGTAGCAAATGTATACTCTGGTCCACTGGTTGCTTAGTTGCAGAATATACTATGAATATTTTGTAATTTGACTTACTAATTACCTACTAAAATTTACCTATGGTTTCTATTATGTGTAGAAGGTACTGCAACAGTAGATCATTCTTTCTGAAAACCGGACAAACTTGAATCTTCCTGTATAATGATTTTTTTTTATTAAATCATTGTCAACAGCATTTTGTTCCTTTTTCAATCAATGTAATTTCAGTCTCTGTCTTTCTCATAATAAACAACATTTGTATCATGTTTGTACATTAGATCACATTTGTACATGGTAAAGGTTTAGGACCTGACTGTTAGGTTTGCCTTCCATTTTGACATCACATTTGGATGTGTTCCATCCATGTGTTTTCAGTTTACTTGACATCACAATTGGACATGTCCAGTCCATTTTTATATCACAGTAGGTGTGTTCAGTTTATTAAGACATCTACATTGGTGTGTTTTTCATTGTAACAACGGAGTTGCATTTGTTGACTGTATCGTGACTCAGACAACATTGGATGCGTTCTGTCTACAATTGCATGAATTCAGTCCTATGTGACATTACAATAGGATTTGTTTGTGGGTTTAGATTGTGTTTATACCATTTACAAACCATCACACTGTTAAGAAACACGCACGGTAAGTATGTAATTCCTTGCTAGATACATGACCTTTAAAGTGACATTACCTCTACTTTTACAATGATAAAACCAAATTAAGACCTCTTGGAGTTATCAGTTGAAACAAACCATGTTTGAGGACTAATCATTTAAGAAGTTTCCCAGATAATTTCGGAGGATGGTAGAATCACAGGCAAACAATCGTCAGCAGGATCATTTCACTCACCCAATGGTGAAATACATGGGCTTTGTACGTGACTGCTTGCATGAGGTGGATAGAAAACTAGAAACATCTCCATCAAAACTGTCAGAAAGTACAAAGAAATTATCCTTAATTGTACCTCATCGTACTGTGCAGAAGTAGAATATGCCATTAACATTGGACGTGTTCAGCTCACTGCTATTGAGTACAACATTGGATGAACACTTTCAATTGTGATGTCACAACTGTCACAATACCTTTCTGTGAACCTTATTAGAACCATACACCAATAAAACTACAACTTCGGTCCTAAGTTGTTACAAGCCATATAGAATGCGCAAGAGAAATGTGTTTTTATAGGTATTACTGTTTTTCCTATCATTGAAATTTGTAAGAGCTGAATTGAGAATACATTTGGGAGTATAACATTTGTGCAATTAGATTTAAAATATGGAGTTGTTAAATGGGTGAAAATTTTAAATCAATCAATTTTAAACATCATTTATCTAGATTTGACAGCGCCCCCATTTGTTGAGTGTACCCATGTGATAGCTGAGGTCAAGACCTCTTTACAACAGTTGGTCCCATATCTGTAACCTGTTTTGTTGCTGAATCATAAGCTGCTACACATTCACCCAGGACCCAAGGTTCTATGGTCAATATTTCAAAGTAGGAGAAATGAAGAGCCGTCATACTGCCATATGTTACTCTCCAGGTTGAGATCTTTCCAAAGATATATTTGCTTTATTTTTGCTCTTTGACAAAGTTCAAATCTCCTCATGTCAAAGACTAAAGCCATCTGAGGTAGAGTTTCAGAGAGGATTTTGAGGGCCAAGTATATAAAAGGAAAAAATGTGTTTTGTTTTTTTTGTTTTTTTTGTGGAAATAGTGACAAAATAAGTAACCTTCAGAGCTGAACCTGTTGAAAAACAAACACTTTCATTTTACATGCTGAGGATGTTGGAATCTCCAAGTTGGGCTCATAGGCTAACTGTGGGGGATACAAGAGGGGTTTGACCAAGGTCAAACAGCTAACTGCTAACTGTGGCTGCTCCAAGATGAGTCTCTCCAGGATCTTCATGATGTGCACTGTAAAAAAAAATAAAAATGTAAAAAAATGGGAGGTCAGTACCTCGGGTCTGTAGACCTTGAAGCCACAAGGACGCGGCGTCTTCAGGAGTGGGTCAAGTCAGGACGTCTTCCACAACACAGGGACCCTCTGTAGACTCAGGCTCATGCTGAAGACATGTTGAAGTACTCCACATAGCTGGGGGGCACCGGCTTTGAGAAGTTGGAAGTTGGCAAACAGCAGTAGGTTTAACAGTAGTGTTAGCAGGGAGAGCAGGGGCCTCAGTATCAAATCTGTTAAAAAACAGATTGCTGATCTGATGTTGTGAATCAGACAGTCAGACAGACAGTTTTATAATCTCACATACTGCAGTCTATCTGTCAGATAGGCATCGACCCATGTGACGAGGGGAGAATCCATCCGCATGTTCTCCAGTTTGGCCTTCAGCAGCCTGGGCTGGATGGTATTGAAGGCGCTGGAGACGTTAAAGAGCATGACGCGAACAGCAGTGTTGGGTCTATCCAGGGAGGATTAGGCTTCCTGCAGCAGGTTGATGACTGCATCATTAACTCCAACATGGAGCTGACTTGTAAAGAGTCCTGTGATGGGCGCACCAGGGGTCTGAGGTGTGCTAAACCTAGCCATTCAATGACTGTCATGATGTGAGAGGTCAGTGCAACCGGCCAGTAGTCATTTTGGGCACTGGAACAAGGCAGGATGTTTTCCAGAGCACTGGCACTCTCTGCAGGTGGAGGCTCAGGTTGAAGAGGTGCTGAAGAACTCCAGAGAGCTGGCCAGCACAGGCCTTCAACACACAAGGGTTGGTGTGGTCTGGTCCAGCAGCTTTCCTCTGCTTAAGCCTCCCCAGCTCTCTTCTCACCTGGCTGACTGTGATGTGAAATCCAGTCTGAGGGGAGGGGGATGTGACAGCGTCTGTGGTGGGAGTCAGCAGAGGGGTGAGGGGTGGCGCAGAGTGTTGTCTGCTGCAGGAGTTGGGAGGGGGCAGTAGGGGGTGTGCAGGTGTCCTGGGAGAGGAGGGGTGGTGGGGGAGGTGATGATAGCTGGTGTCTGCTGTGGGGGCTGTGTGTCCTGAGTGGGTGCTCAGAGGAGCAGCAGGGCAGCTGGGGATGGGGGAGCTGGAGTCAAACCTGTGGAAAGACTGGTTGAACTTGTTTGCTCATTGTTCATTTCCCTCAGCTGTTCTTCCATCTTTCCTCTGGAAGCAGGTAATCTCTCTCATCCCACTCCTCCTTGTGTTATTGTTTTCTCCTATAACTTGTCCTTACTCTCCCTGATGCTGTGTTAACTTCTCTATGAACTTGGAGGTGAAGCACTATCAGTCTGAAGTGAAATTAGTCTGTGGAAACAGGAAGTTTTAGATAAATCTGAATTTTAGGGAAATGTTGAAAATATTTGACTATGAGGTGGGTTTTGATTTTGGTATTCCTCATCAGAGGCTCCTGATATTGTGTTTATTCTCATGTTGAAACAATTATTCACACATTTGATATACCATGGCCTTCATCTTCTAATACTTCAATGCCATAAGAATTACGATGGTTAAATTATGTAAATAATCCATCAATGAATTCACTAAATGCTCAATTAATAAATGACTAATCGATCAATTAATTCATTAATTAATCAACAGACTGACTGACTGAAAAAATGTAAAACTGACAATTGCCTTCATAGGTTGATGGTGTAATTTTGAATTCTGTTCCTGCATTGCATGACCCTAACATTAACTATATACAGGCATCACAAAATACCTGGGGCCTACCTTGACATCAGTGTTTCACTCTGACCCCTCTTTTCCTTTTGTCTTTTGGTTTTGCCACATGGAGAGTACGGATGTAGTGTGTCACCCTTGCAGCCTTGTTGAAATAAATAGATCCAGGGAGAGCTCACCGTTAACTGTTGCAGTAGTCTCCTGTTTGTTGCATGCTTTTGGTCACAGGCTCTAAGTGAACACTAGATGGGGCTGTCAGCCTTTTAATGAGTTATTAAGTTCAGTCAGTGATTTAAGGCCCTGCTTTGTTAGAAGTTAGGGCACATTTACAGCTGCTCCTAATGTGTCTAGTTTTAGACTTTTTTTCACACCTGGAAATTGATTGAACTTAAACATAGAGAAGTCCCTGTATTTAAGTTCAATTTAATCAATTAATTTCAGTTCTTCAGTCTGTCCATTTATGATAAAACACACTCAAATCCATGAGAGAGAATGTAACTTCAATAGCAGGCTAAATGTGACACAGCAGCATGGTAAAGCACTGCAACCCAATGAAACACAATAAAACTATGCAACCTACACAAAGTTAGCATTGTTTCTGTCATACACGCAGCGGCAGGTCTGTGGCATGTCCAGAATTAGCGCTTGCTGTCACAAAGCACTCCATTATGCTCACACATTCACGTCTACATTGATGTCACTGGTTGACACACTCCAAATCTCTAGTTATTTTCTTTAGTTATTTTCTTCATTACAATAAATAGCCTTCCTTTATCTATAGGCGCCTTTACCTATAGCCAGATACATGCTATGGAGTAAGTCTCTCTGTAAAGTGGTATACTAGCAGACAATTCAAAGATTACTACTACTACTACTTCTACTACTGGACATGTTGGAGGTGAGAGAAAGACTTGTGGTGTATGCCAAGAAGGAGGGTGTTACAGTGGTGATATGCAACAGCATTGCTTTGATTCTGGAGATGATTCTGTTGGACTGGACAGCTTTTATGATGTGTGGTTTAAAGGACAGGTTTTGGCAAATAGCTTTACATTTGCAGACAAGGGACCAGGGGTATTTTCAATTAGACGGATCTTTGAGTATGTAGAGTGCTTGAGTAAATGTCCCTAGTTACTTCCTTCTAGTGGATAGATGCTACATATCTAAAAGAGCATTTTACCACACATATAATAAAACAGCACAAACTGAAATATATATATATATATATATATATATATATATATGTATATATATATATATATATATATATATATATATATATATATATATATATATATATAGTAAATCATATTATTTGTATTAATCAAACCTGTGTAATATGTTGTTCATAGCAATATAAAAGATATTATGATGCCAGTATAGAATTACAACTAAACTGCAGTGGATAATGTTTCATTTTGGTTTTGGGGGATTAAAATAAAGTGTGTCCATGTTATGTCATTCAGCTGTGACAGACCCACAAATGATTCAAACTCTTCCTCCCCTGATTACAGTTGTCACACTGATTCTAAACAGTAGATGACACCAAACTGTTTCAAAAAGTAATCAGATGAAATACTCCTTTAACGGATCTTTTGCTTGAATAAACTTCAAACACATATCACTGTGTACTGGCAATCTTAAATGGGTCTTGTAGAAATATTGACCACCCGCTGTCTCTTCTTCCTCTCCTCTCTGATATGATCCTCCTTAATGATGTTATGCAGCTCTTGACTTGGTTCCATAATGCTTTGAGACCTTCCTTCTAATACTCTACCACCTCCAATTCCTGTGTAGTGCTCTTCATTCTTTCACAAGCTGGAGAATGTACTTTTGGCATGTATGCCTTTCCCCAGCTTGTCCAAACCTACTGAGGCATTTGTAGGCGAGCTAGCTAAAGATGTTTATTTTGCTTTCTTTGCCTTTGAGAGTGTTCATCAGGATGACCTCTACATCTCTGTCTAGCCCTAACCCTAACCCTAACCCTTCTACAAACCTCTGAATCTTTTTCAAATGGCCCTTTTCTGCTGTTAGGGAGTTCCTCAGGGCTTTGGTGCCAGGGGGTTCTGCTGGTGTGAGACTACCCACAACAGTGGGCTTAGTAGCACTGTGGTGCTCAACCTGGTTGTGTATGGATGCTTCTTCTTCTTCCTTTGCTGTATTCTTAAACCTGTGAAGAATCTATTAACCTTGATAAGGCACTATTCCCGCTTTAGATCCAGTGGCTGCAGAAATGCATTGTTAACTGTTAAGTGCACGGTTAAGTCAATCAATCAATCAATCAACTTTATTTATAAAGCACTTTTCATACACGAGTATGTAGCACAAAGTGCTTTACACAGGAAACATAAAACAATAATAAAGAAAGCCCCTCCCTCCCACCCTCCGTACTATATACATGCACACACACACACACACACACACACACACACACACACACACACACACACTCCTACTACAGGAAATAAGGAGACATGGCAAGGCACTGAGGATTGAGGAAACGCCACCTGTGAAGTGATAATTAATGCATAATACAGTATGTATTGATATTAAAAAGGCATTAAAAGACTTAGAGAAATGACATAACATGTAAGTTAAACTAAATTATGTGTGTATATGTTATTATAAACAATTATGATAAACAACTGGTTTTTATTAATGTTGTTAAACAGTCTACAAACAAGTTTCAAGTTTTCAAAAAGTACCTATAATAAATGACTCAATTATGCTATTATTAACCCTTACATAGTCTTATTAATACTGGTATCTTATAAGGTCTAATAAGTGGCTTATTAAGTGTGACTTAATGCTTACAGTAATGCTTTCATATGAAGTTTGGTGCAGATTTGGTTATGTAAAGTAGGAGTTCAGTCACTTCCTATTTCTGGCAAAACATCAAAATTCACTCTGCTGCCAGCCCTGCCCTATAACAAAAGTTCAAGCTTTAGATAGTCAGTCGGGTTTAGGCTGCGAGACTTCTCAATTCATCCTCCACACTCCATTCATATGTTTTTTGTTTTTTCTCTGAATGTAGCATAAAGGACTCAAACCCAGTTTTGTCTTTGAAACTCTAGTGTTGAAGTAGTTTTAGTGATAAAATAAGTTCTCCTTTTGAGTCACTACCTGTTTGCCATTACTGTTGGGTCCACCTGTTCCTTTCTACAGCCGTTACAGAAGTGCTCTGATGGTCGAAAATTGCTTGCTAAATGAATAGTACAAAACGGTTACTCTGTCAACAATTTCATCTGGCCATTTTTTAAAGTCCCAGTGTGTTTTTGTATTTGTATGTTCTGTGCCTGACAATGTTTATAATTTTGGACAGATAACTTAATTTTGTTCTTTTTTTCAGCTTTAAAAAAAAAGTAAGCTGTCGGTCAAATGGAATTGACTACATTAGAATCTGTAACTTATATGTCATCCACCATCGTTGGTTTCTGGTGTTATAATAAAGGCTGATTTATGGTTGAATGTAGGCTCTACACAGAGCTGATGCCATACCTTACACAAGTGCCCTACGTCACAGTGAGCATTTGCACATGCGGGCTTGCGTGTCTGTGCTGCTGCTGGTGGTGATCGGATTACTAAGTGACTTTCCCCTTTCAACACACTGACTCACAGCTGTGTCTCTGGAGAAGAGTGAGTGGACAGGCAGAGTGTCTGCAAGGTGGGTTGCAGCTCTATACAAACCAGGGTAGAAGGACTTGGTTTTGATATGCTGGCATATGCCACCAGGCTGCTCACTGAGGGCCTGTCCACCCTTCAGAAGAGGAAGAGTACAATCCAAGTAGAGCTGCAGCTGGTGAGGAGGAACTACAACAGCTGATGAATGCAGTGTGTTTATCGGGGAAACTACAGGTCTCAATCCCTGTTAAGCACTGGGGGAGAAGCTTGACAATGCTGTGCTTCCGAGTGGACCAACCACATTTCTTGTGGTCCATGTCGCTGAGATGAACAGTTACATTTCTGGGGACACTCATGTCAGGCATATGGAAAGCCCCTATGCACAATTACATATCCCACTCTTGTTTTGAGAAAGAATGTAAACAGTAAGAAACACTGGCTTGAGGAGGACTTTAGTCATCTGCCTCCATGTTTACAAAGCTGCTGGTCAAGTGGCAGCAGAGAGCATGTTTAAGCTGCGTTTTTCTTTTCAACACATTATTTTTTCTATAAATAATTAATTGAAATCAATGCGTTATATTGACAGCTCTCACGGAAACATGTGCTAATGCAAAATGAATCAGTTCATGTTTTACTTCATTATGTAACTTTTCTCCCTTAAAATAAACACTTGAAAATTATTGTTGCTATAATGCATGTACATGCGGTGACTGGTAGCTCCTTTAATCTTCACTACTTGTTGGTATATTTTTTCTACTTTTTCGCCCTTGTGCCCCCTTACTATTGAAGCACGTTTCAACATCAGAAAAAGGAGTGTAGGGTTTGGACTGAGTTCACCAGTGGCATCTGCAGAGCATCCAGCCAGACCAACAGGGGACCACCATATTTCTCTGCTTTTTCTGCCTAGGGTCAAACCAAGAGATGACAGGTGAGGCTACAGCAGCCCAACAAGATTGTTGTGAGTGCTCACACTCACAAATGTTCATGATGTGAATGTTGAGATGTTGCCACTCAGGTTAACAACACCAGTCTTGAGGAATACACATATTTAGTGACATCATATATCAGAAAATGTGTTGTTGATGTGGTGATGATGATGACGATGATGTGATGTGGTGATCACATAGGCATACTGCACAGCACTCCCAAAGCAAGACTAAAACTGGTATCAAGGGGGCAAAGAGGAGACTGCAGGGGAAAATATCACAAAAGGGGGCGCTGTTTAGCTAGAGCGGGCTCCCATGTACAGAGGCTTTGTCCTTGTGGCAGCGGCCCTGGGTTCAAGTCCTGGCCCGGGGCCCTTTGCAGCATGTCACTCCTCTTCTCTCTCAACCTCTTTCCTGTCATGTCTCCAGCTCTATAGATGAAAAAAAAAGGCCAAAGGCCAAAGAAATGTTTTGAATATATATATATATATATATATATACATTCAAAAAATTTCTTTGGCCTTTGGGCTTTTTTTTCATATATCACAAAAGCTACAAAAGTGCTTTTGCCAGTTGAGCACATTTTATGCCATTTAGGATTTGATCTCCACAACACAAACTCAGCTCGGAGGCCTACTCTGCCTCAAGGGGACCTGCTACTGTCAGTAACCACAGTGGATGGAGAAAAAAAACCTGCAACCAAAGTAATAACATCAAAAGCTAGCTGGTGTTATTACTGACGTTTTTAACATCTCACTCTCACAGGAGGCTGTTCCCTTCTGCCTCATGAAAACCTACATCATCCCTGTGCCTAAAAAGTCTGCTGTGTCAGTCATAACGACTACCACCCTGTGGCTCTCACCCCCATCCTGATGAATTGCTTTGAGAAACTGGTTCACTAGCACGTCAAAGATAACATGCTTGCCTGCCTGGACACGCACCAGCATGCTTGCATAACTAACAGATCCACAAAGGCTATATCTACTGGCTTTCACTCAGTCGTCTTACACCTGGAAAATAAAAACAGCTACATCAGAATTCTGTTTGTTGACTTCAGCTCAGCATTCAACATGATTGGAAATCTTTACACTCTGGGCTCAAGTACAACACTCTGGATTTTGAACTTCCTCACAAACAGACCCCAGAGAATACACTCAACAAAGGAGCCCCTCAGGGCTGTGTGCTCAGCCCCTTCCTGTTCAGAAAAGCTGACAGCTATGGCTATTTTTGAAATCACTATGAACTCTAAGCCCTGGTTTTTAGAAGCTCCAGGTGCAGCTTTACTTTTGTCCAGAACAGCCAATCTTAAAAAGACTTGTGTTGGCTATGCTCGACTCCAGTGGGCTGCTAGGCTTAGCGTGCAGCTTGATAAGCCACAGCCCCAGGTTTCAAGCAACCAGCCGAAGCTTCAGCCTCCAGCCAAACCTGCTACAAACCAGCCAGTACATCAATCTGCAAGTGGATAATGAACCTCAGACCCCAGAGAATACAGATTGCCAGTCACACCCTCTCTACGTTAAGCCTTCAGTCCTGCAACCCTGTCTATAGTCCCTTGCTGTGGTCCAGAACTGCTGGTCTCAGATGCCACACCTCAGTTAATGGGGGCTTCCACCTTTTGGGTCACCCCCCTGGACTACTTCAACCTTCAGCCCTTCCTCCAGGTAGCCTCAAGGCCTACGCTGCCCTTCTCCACTGCCTCTTGGTCACCGTCCAGACCTATGCTGCCCTTTGCCCCTGCCTCCTGGTCTCCAGTCATCAGGTTTTACACAATCTTGTGGAGTCCATGCCAGCTCGAGTGCATACTGTCATTAAAGAAAAAGGGAGACAAACCAGATATTAAGATATCCTGAAAGTTATGGATATTTTTCATATGTCTAAACTGATATTATCATTTATATTGAAAAAAAAAATTAAAATTCAAAACGGTTACAAAATAGAGGTATCTTGACTAGTGGTCTCAGACTTTTGGACCCCACTTATGTTTGTGGTCAGAACATACTGTACAATAACATTAAAATTTAACATGTAGATGTATTTCTTCTATGTAGTAAAGAATTGGGTATGAGTACACTATCGTTTATAAGAAAAAAAGATTGAGGACTGCAGGCTGTAATAACAAGATAAATACATATTTCAAAGTGAATTTTTGAAGTGAATAATAATCCATTTTAACTTTTCTGAGTTTAGAAAAGGTTTCATAGTTGAGCAACAGCCAGGGAGCTGGATGCTGATTGCTAACCCACAATGTGTACCTCCTACCTTAAAGATATCTTTGCGACTGGTCACTAACTCCAAAAGCCTGAAATGTGTGAGTCTTTATTTTTGTCAGACTTTCTCAGGCTGGTCGGAGAGCAGTATATAGAATAGTTCACAGATGTCTGTGAAGCAGTCTCCGATTGTCCTGCAGCTCCTTCTCACACTGAACTTCTCCTGCAATAAAATATGCCTTCAGGAATCTTTCTTGACATTTGAAGAGCTATAGAGCACTGTCAATATTGACATCCATAATGTTTACTGCAATTTAAAGTTCAGCCACTGATCTCTATGCTCCATGCTTCAGCTGGCAGGATAAATGCTGGCAGGGCTGCTGCATGTGTAAGCTGACAACAAGCAGAAGTGTGTACAGGATATCCAGAGAAAACTTTCCACTCTGCATTGATGGTGGAATTGACCCTTCGTGTGATGACTTGTTGGTCAATAATGTTCTTTTAATGACTTGCAACGCGAGCTGAAGAGCTTTCACTGCAGCGTACTGAGGTCACACAGCTCGCTTTTAATACTCTATTTAACGGGAAAGTCTTTTTTTTGCCCTCTTTCAGTCATTCTGCTTTTTTTGTGAAATGGATGCTTAAAATGCTCCTATTATTTCAAGAACTTCAGGCCAATTTACGATGAAAGCATCTCACTTTCCATCATTAACTTTGTTTTCTCTCCATGCAGATAGTTTTGGACTTTGAAATATCAGTCTGAGGTGAATAAATGCTTTTCCCAGGATAAACTAGAGTCAGTGCTTTAGCCTAGATTTTCAACAATTCTTCCAAATGAAACATCAAAATATGCTGTTTGCACATGCCCCCCTGAAGGACACATAAAGACCTCTGATCTGACACCCTTATTGACGGGACAATATTACCAGTGCTTCCCTAAACAAGTACTAATAAATGTGTTGTATGATGTGACAACACCATGGTAAAAGTTTAGTTAGGTTTATGTGCAAAGAACACTTGGTTAGGTTTAGAGATGTGTTGCAATTTTATAACATTGTTGACCTTGTGTTTAAAACTAGTGTGACAATAGGATGAAAAAGTTTAAGCACCCCCGAGAGGCTGCATAATAATTGACTCTGTCTTCACATAAAATGAGCCAGTGGGCCAGTGATCCAAATACATTCATCTTCTAATAAAAGCTGAACACTGGGGTATTTTCCAGACAAAGATTTTTTTAGTGTAGCAATGTTAAGTTGTATGTAATTAAGTCAGATATGAAAAATAGGCTGCGCAAAAATGTGGGCACCCTTGTCATTCTGTTGCTTTGAATACCTGTAACTACTTAGCCCTGATTAATTGAAACAAAAAATTGGTTTGGTGAGCTCATTAAGCCTTGAACTTCATAGACAGATGCATCCAATCATGAGAAAAGGTATTCAAGGTGTTCTCCTCTTTGAGTGGCAACATGCAGGCCTTAAAACAACTCTCAAATGACCTGAAAACTTGTTTTTTGATTGTTCAACGTTGTGGTTTAGGGGAAGGCTACAAAAAGCTATCTCAGAGTTTTCAGGTGTCATTTTCCACTATGAGGAACATAGTGAGGAAATGGCACAGTTCTTGTTAGGGCCAGAAGTGGCAGGCCAAGAAAAATATCGGAGAGGCAAAGGTGAAGGATGGTAAAAACGGTCAAAGACAACACACAGACCACTTCCAAAGACCTATGATGTCATCTTGCAGCAGATGGTGTCACTGTGCATCGTTCAACAATTCAGTGCACTTTGCAAAAGGAGAAGCTGTACAGGAGAGTCATGCGGAAGAAACCTTTTATGCACACATGCCACAAACTGAGTTGCTTGAGGTATGCGAAAGCACATTTGGGTAAGCCAGCTTCATTTTGGAATAAGGCGCTGCTGAATGATGTAGCAAAGATTGAGTTATTAGGTCATAACAAGGTGCGTTATGCATCGCAGTGAAAGAACACAGCATTCCAAGAAAAAAGCTTGCTACCCACAGTAAAATTTGGTGGAGGTTCCATCATGCTGTGGGGCTGTGTGGCCAGTGCCAGTACTGGGAATCTTGTTAAAGTTTAGGGTCGTATGTTCAAGAATCAGCCACAAAGTTGAAGTTACACCATGGCTGGATATTTCAACAAGACAAGGACCCAAAGCGGGCTGTCCATGCTCAGCAACCATAAAACCTTACCGAACTGGAGATGTTTTGCGAGGAGGAATGATCCAAAATACCTTCCTCCAGAGCCCAGTCACTCATAAGATGCTATAGGATCGTCGAGAGGCTGTTATTTTTGCAAAAGGAGGCTCTACTAAATATTGATGTGATTTTTCTGTTGGGGTGCCTTAAAGCAGCAACAGTGAAGAGTGATGGGGAGTGTACACATTTCTGGGGAACAGATTTAGAAAACATGAAGGAAAATCGTGAAGACTTAAATATACTATGGAGAGAAGACTACTAAGGGACAAGTGAGATCTATTAAGGCAATCGATATGCAGTTTAGAAAATAAAACAGGAAAGGACTGAACTATTTACCCAAAAACTTGACTGAAAGAGTATCAAATGGATGCTGTGGCTCAGGGGGTAGAGCCAGTGTCTTGTTAGCAGAAGGTCACTGGTTCAGTTCCCCTGGTCCGCATGTCAAAGTGTCCTTGGGCAAGACACTGAACCCTCAAACTGCTCCTGATATGCTGGGGTGCACCCTGCATGGCAGCCACCACCGCCAGTGTATATTGGAATTACTGTAAATTACTTTGGACAAAAGTTTTATTTTAAATGTCTTTTTCATTAATTTTTCCACCTCAAACAGCTCACATTACCCACAATGTAACTCAACTACCGGCATTTGTGTCGAGGATCCAGTAACCTAATTTGTGAGCATGTTCTTGATTTATACTTAAAATTAGTCTTAAAATAATTTCTGACTGTATGCTTCGGTTGAGTCATTAAAGTTGCTGAGCATAAAAAAGTTGGCTGAAGTAAGTTCTAAGAATCCCACATGTAACTTGCACAACTGTGATCTATAAATCTCAAATCAGCTTAAACTCACAGCACCTGTCTTACGATGATGATTTCCCATATATAATGCAGCACAAATGAGGATTTAGTCAGGACTAACCAATAGAATAAATAGTGGGTTGACAAAGACAAACATGCAGCTTGGGAGTGTATCACCATGACAGCAAATGAGGTGAGAATAAGGCAGCAGACAGAAATGTGAGTTGATATGAAAAAGAAATGTCTTCACCTAGAACTACAAGGGGAAAAAAGATAGACAAAAAAAAGACACAACCACAGGATTAATAATGACTCCAAGCATGCTAATTCCTTAAAGTCCGTGTAAAGCAGCAATAAATTTGTGTTATGAGTTTGTCACACCACAGAAACATGTGTCATTGACCACTGAGCCAAATTTGAAAGATTAAAAAAATCTCTAAGTATTAACATTAGGTTTCAAAATCATGGAAAAACAAGCATTTCTCTCTGCTGTGAAACACTGGGGGCGTGTCAGTTAGGGGCGCTGGAACCATGCCCACGCGCGGGAGGGGAGCCTCCTCTGTGTACTTACTTTTCATACTTCTTTCATACAGTTACTTTTCTGATAGCTACTTTATCACCACAAGCTCCCCAATTACTCTGTCTGCCCAGTTTTTATCAGTTGTGAGGGATAATACCAGCTGTGGAGTAGCTTTAGTTATGAAATAACTGAATCATGTGTGCTGCATGCGCACAGAAAATGATAACTCACATAGTGACTCTGTCTGACCTAGCTGCTCCTGTCTCCCTCTGTATAAAAGCAACTAACGTCTATGAAAAGAAAAATGCTCAGGGCGCTCATTTCAGGTGACCCTCTGTCCATGTTTTACATTACACACAAACGTAAAACCCCAGTCTACATATAATTCCTTGTCATAGCTATATTGGTGCACATAAAATATTACCTGTGGATTATCATTGTGCGGTCAGATGGACTTCGCTCAGGGAATGAGGCCAAACCATGTCATGATTACATACAATAACATTTGTTAACATTACATGTTAGCGGCTGTGGCTCATTGGGTAGAGCAGGTCGTCTAGTGATCGGAAGGTCACCTCCTGGTTGCATGTCGAAGTGTCCTTGAGCAAGATCCTGAACCCCAAATTGCTCCTGATGAGCAGTTGGCCTCCATCATCAGTGTATGAATGTGTGTGTGAATGGGTAAATGTGGCATGTATTTTACAGCGCTTTGAGCTGTCGTTAGACTGGAAAAGCGCTATAAAAATGCAGACCATTTACATGGGCATGACAGGATGCACGATGTAAAATCACTTTCAGGATTTGCACCTTCAGCAAAATGCATTTAATTGCCCAAATGTACAATATTTATAACATGACCACACACTTGCACTCCCTTGTGGGCACATAATGCTGGTGGCGGAGATGAGAGCACCTGTTGTCGGCGGGACGGAGAGGATTGCAGGCGGGCACGTAATGCCGGTGGCGGAGATGAGAGCACCTGCTGTCGGCGGGACGGAGAGGGTCGCAGGCGGGCACATAATGCAGGTGGCGGAGATGAGAGCAACCGCTGTCGGCGGGAGGTTCGCAGGCGGGCACATAATGCCAGTGGCCGTGATGGTGGCACCCGCTATCGGCGCAATGGAGAGGGACGCAGGTGGGCACATAATGCTGGTGGCGGAGATGAGAGCAACCGCTGTCGGCGGGACAGAGAGGGTCATAATGCCAGTGGCCGTGATGGTGGCACCCGCTATCGGCGCAATGGAGAGGGTTGCAGGTGTGCACATAATGCCGGTGGTGGAGATGAGAGCATCCGCTGTCGGTGGGATGGAGAGGGTCGCTGGCGGGCACATAATGTCAGTGGCCGTGATGGTGGCACCCGCTATCGGCGCGATGGAGAGGGTCGCAGGTGGGCACATAATGCCGGTGGCGGAGATGAGAGCATCCGCTGTCGGCGGGACGGAGAGGGTCGCTTGCAGGGACATAATGCCATTGGTGGAGATGAGAGCACTCGCTGTCAGCGTGACAGAGAGGGTCGCAGGTGGACACATAATGACGGTGGCAGAGATGAGAGCACCCGGGAGACAGAGGGGGTCGGTTTGGCTCCACTGACCAGCGTCAACGGACTCTTCAGAAATCCAGACTTTACCTGACAGTTGCTGTAACTATCGGGGGTAAAGTGGACACTGCAGAGGAAACTTAAATAAGCAAACAGTGCGTTACCCTGCACACTGTGGCATCCAGGAAGAGTGCACGAGCGACCTGGAGGAGACATGACTGGTTAGCTGACTGGTTGACTGGTTAGCTAGCTGCAAACTATGTAAGAGATGCTAGCCGAGACTCGAGAGCGAGCAGAAAAACCACTTAAGCTAATGTGCTGAACGTAGTTATACTGCTACCGCAGCAGTGTGGGGTTTATGCTAATGCGTCCATGATTTCTGACCCGCCCATTAAATCCTGAACACAGAAATTTTGAAACACAGTTTGTGAAGCCTGGCTCGAAAATTAAATTCTAAATGGTTGAATGGCTTTTTACATGTTTTAGGGATATACATTTATGACCTATTTAATGTGTTTAGAAGAAAATTGATGAATTTGTTTTACATGGACTTTAAATGAAATGAAATGCTTGAAGCCAGTAATGTAGCCTGAGCTGTGAATTGGCAAACTGAGGTCTCACCTCTTTATAACATCCAAATTCGATTAGATTTTTTACATTTTCAGACTACTATTACTACCAGTGCTACACTTAGATAAAGTTAATTTGTACAGTCAGTGGAGTTCTCCTTGAAGGTGATCTCAGTTTTTTTCTGAATTTAGGAGCAGGAAGTTTTCTGACATCCACTTCTTCACTGCATATAGGCAGGTCTCTAGTTTCGTGATTTGCGATTTGTCATCAGCTTTTAAGGGCACATAGAGCTGAGTGTCGTCCGCATAGCAGTGAAAATGTATTCCATAGCTCCGAATAATTTGGCAGAGAGGTGAAATATATAAAGAGAAGAGCAAAGGGCCCAGAACAGAGCCCTGGGGAACTCCATACTTCACAGCAGTAAAAATTGATGAAGTACCATTGTAGGAAACACATTGTGTTCTTTCTGACAGGTACGATTTTAGCCAGGCTAGGGCCAGGCCAGAGATGCCTCTTTCAAGTTGGTCTGAGAATATGCCATGATCTATGGTATCAAATGCAGTGCTGAGATCAAGTAACAGAAGCACTAAGGTAGAGTTTGAGTCCAAATTAAGTAGAATGTCATTTACAACTTTAGTAAGGGCAGTTTCAGTGAAGTGACAGGCTCTGAAAGCTGATTGAAAAGGTTCCATAAGATTATTATGAAGTAGGTAGCCTGAAAGTTGCTGGGACACAACTCTCTCTAAGACTTTACAGAAAAAGGGAATGTTGGATACTGGTCTATAATTATTTAGAGATCCTGGGTCAAGATTTGTTTTCTTAAGTGGAGGTTTAACTACAGCAGATGGTAAACTAGCAGGGACAACACCAGTCATGAGTGTTAAATTAATACTATTTAACATTGTAGGCCCCAGTGCTGGCCATAGATCCTCAACAGTTTTGCTGGAAAGGGGTCCAGGACGAAGGTAGTTGGTTTTGAAGATGAGACAACTTTAGACATATATACTTTCAAAAGTGTTAAAAGCTAACTGAGAATCAACATAAGGATGTTTTATAATTAGCATGGCAGAGGAAGCTAGAGATGAAAAGTTAATTTTGGTTCTAATCTCATTAATTTTATTGCAAAATAAATCTAAAAAAATCATTTTCATTAAAGGTTTTTGAGTAAGTTTAGCCTCAATGTCGAAGAGAAATGTAGGGGTGTATATATTATTATTTATTAGGCTGGAGAAATATGATGTTCTAGCAGCATTGAGAGCACGCTCATAATTAAGTATACTATGCACACTATTTAGATTTTCACCACGCATCTTCCATTTTCCTGCAGGCCGGCTACAGATCTCCGGTTTCATCGCTAAACCAGGGAGTAGAATATTTTGGTGGTCTTGTCTTGGTAGAGACAGGTGCCACAGAATCCAGAGAAACATGTACTTAGTTAACTTCATTAGTTAATTCTTCCACAAGTTATGTCACAGTCGCAAAAGGGGCCATGACCCCTCTTTCACTCTTGCTATGATTGCCAGGCTGATATGATAAGGAGTAAAAACATTTGTGTCTCGGGTACAAGGACAGGCTAATGATGCTTCAAAGTGGTGCAAGACAGCAGATGAGACGGAAGCGACATTCAGGGTTAACATATTTAATCCATGATCAAGTCCAGAGTGTTACCACTGGAATGAGTAGGTTCATGAACAAGCTGAATGAAGCCAGAAATATCAAGAAGTCCCAGAAAAAGCTTTACTTAGAGGGCAAGAAGGCCTATTTAAGGTAATATTGAAATCACGAATAATTAGGATCTTATATGAACGAATCACAAGATGCATGGTCCTGGAGGTCTGTAGATTACCACCCGATGAGAGCCTGTTCCCTGGACAAGGCTGTTACTACTTTATGAAGATGGTTTCAAAACCAGAGAATCAAATGAGGTAAATTTAATAAACTAAATATAGATTTTAAGATTAGAGCACACCTCCCTCCTGTTCAGAGGCCCATGGGCATAGTTATAGTCAGGAGGTGAAGCTTCATTTAATGGCAGAAAAGTATTAGGTTTTAGCCACATAAACCAATGAACTCCAGCTTATGCTTAGTAATCACATCATTAATCAGTAAGGCTTTTGTCAACAGTGATCTAATATTAATGAAGCCAAATTTGAGGGTTTTAAGATCATTTCAGCAGCTGTTTCTCTTTGGTATTTTATCATGTAAGACTATATAAGGTTCTTGTGGAGATATTTCCCCATTGTCAGAGGTGGAGATCGAAATTTGATTGTTGTGACTGACACATTTAGAGGATGATTCAATGAGAGAGTGGCGAGGTAAGGCAACTGTCTTGATGTTATAAACTCAGCTATCAGTCTGGTACGCTGCACAATACCCCTGACTAGCCATATTAACTAGGCTAGTAGACTCCATACCAGCACTGACTGTATCACTAGCAGACTCTCTAGTCATCTGCGACCTGGCAAGTGTTACATCTCTAGTGTCAAACCTGCTTCAAACACCTGTCTGGCTCCCACTTGTCTGGCTCCCACTTGTCTGCCTCCCCAGGCATACGTGAGCTAGCAGGACCAACAACTGTGCTAGCAAGAAAGGAAAATTGGTAAGCAGTTGGTGGGTTGACTGCTGACCAGGCCACACAACCTGTGACTTGTTCCTGCACCCTCTCCCACTCCGCGGCTGAGCAGGGACAAACTCCACAGCAGCTGCCGATGAGACCGAGCTAATGCTAAGGTTGGCAGGCCTGCTATCAGGCCTGAGGCTAACACCATCTGCATTGGCTGCGTTTCTAATTGATAGAAGCTGCTAACTCACTGGCACATCTCTCTAATAGAGACACCCTATCTGCAACTCTGCATCTGCAGAACAGTCAACACAAGCCATCATAACAATTGTTTATAAAGGCTGTGTTAGCTACAGTGAAAGACAAAAACAGCGAGCTAGGCTAAGTTGAAGAAAGTTGACTGCGCAGCAACGGATGTTAGCTATGGTACAAGACCAGTGGGAATATGAAACACTCAACAATCGCAGAACAAACAACTTAGACAAGAAGAGAGACACAGTTAAACGACAGCCTTTAATCTAACACAAGTCCGAAGCGGGCGTCACAGGAAGCAGCGTTATGTCCAGTCCAATATGATGACTGTTGTTCATTTTGAACCAGACCATAGTGCAGCCTGGTCACAACATGAAATTGAAAATGTATCCAAAAATCTAACTATAAAACATGGAATGTCTGTCTGTCTGTTATCTGCGATTCTGACCTGTTCATCTGACCTACTTCACACTTGTCAGGTATGTTGCTAAGGACCCAAGGAATTGCAGTGTTGAATTTGGTTGAATGTGGACATGTAGCAAATTCAATATCAATAAAACTTGAATTAGCGCTCTGTGCAGCAGCAGGGGCATGGCTTCAGGGCTCTAGCTTAATGCCTCTGCAGACTAAAGCTGGGCTCTCACGTGAATTCACAGGGGAAGCAGACGTAAACAAAACGGAAATGAGCATTGTGCAACACTTCCTTGATTGTGATTTGGCTCAAAATAACTACATGTTTTCAGTATCTTCAGTTAAAAACTAAATTCTATTCATAACTTCAGTTACATTATGTTCATGACATAATAATTTTTGAACATAATTTACCCCCCCAGCTGGTCCTGCTGTCCGTTTGTAGGGCTGATGTACTTTCAGGGTGGAATATTATTTCTTCAAAATCAGAACATAAAAGCTTGTAAATGAAAGTCCGGGGCTTGTTTGATCCAACCATCAACTCCTACTATTTAACCTGACTTCCTCCTTTTTTGCAATAATAATTACTATGGCTGTGAGTGCTCAACACCTAGCAAGAAATTAAAAAACTGGTTGTAAATGAGCTGATTTAGCATACAGGTGTTTTCCCAATGAGGACAGCAGATATCTTAAATCAATACATTTATACATTTGTAAATACAATTTTGCACATTTTCTAACATTCTGTAAATTTTTTACATTTTACATGTTTCTTTTTTCTATTGCTATTTAATATGTCTAGGTTGTTCCTCTTATTTTCATTGTGTTGTTATTGTCTCTGTGTAATGCTGCTGCTACGCCGTAATTTCCCACCTTGGGATCAATAAAGTATATCTATCTATCTATCTATCTATCTATCTATCTATCTATCTATCTGGTGTCTGTGGCAACATTCTTGTGCTGGCCTATTGGCAGTGATGCTGAAGCCAGTCAACAATGTTTGGGATGCCAGAGCTGAAGGGGGAAGCAACCATCGCAGTGGAGTGGGCTACAGCAACCACAGGTTGGGGCAGCTGTGGCTTAAGTCGAGCAATCCTCCACCAATCACAGGGTCGAATTTTGATTCCTGTCCCCTGCAGTCTACACGTCCTTGGGCAAGATACTGAACCCTGTTTTGATGCCGGTGGCTCCTATATCGGTGTGTGAGTGTGTATGAATGGTTATAGCTCCTGATGTCCAGGTGGCACTCTTATATGAAATACTTAAATGTTGAGACCCCTTTTGATTAGGCAAGACTCTTCATATGTAAACTGCGCTTGTTATTTGTGAATAGAAGACTACCTTTCTGAATTAATAATAGTGCAGAGTTTTGATTGATGATGAAAGGTTTATCAGTGCAAGCCTTACATTGAATATCAAACCTGTTTTGTTCTATTATCATTGAATAATCCACATCTTGATCAAAACAACTTTAGTGAATATGTCAAATTTTGTTCTCCTTTCTTCAGCTCTCATTAAACTGTGTCACATATTTTTTTAATTCTATGCCTCATAGACCTGAGCGTAGTGGTTTAAGTGGTTTCTGGGAATGTGAGCTCTATCTCTGGTTCAGCTATGTGCTAATAGTCTTACACTGTTCTGAGAGGTCATGGTGACACTTGATGCTGACGCTACTCTCCTTCTACCCCCAGATATAGAAAAGCACGCTGACACACTGTACTTTCCCTCAAATATATCATTTAGGTCTGTAAGGATGCTTCTCTTGTGCTGAAAAACCCATCCAAAAGACTGATAAATATTTGTAAAATCAAATATAGCCTATTTTAAATCATAAATCCCCATTAAAACACCTCAATGCATAATGACATATTATCATATGCAGTATACTGCTTCTTTGCATCTGCTCAGAGCCTCTAAGTGTGTATAAAAATATTTTCACCTGCATGCTGTTTGTGATGGCAACCCACTTGTTTTGTGTTTGGCAGCGTAGGTGCACCAAAGGAGAGGTAAGACTCACTACATTAATCAGCTATCTCAGAGAGACTGGTGAATTCAACGCCACGCTTATTAAAACAACATTTACAGTTCTGTGTGACAAACAGCAAGTAAACAAAAATGATGGCATGCATGTTCTTATCCACAAGCATATAGCACCCAACTTGACTAAATATCAAACAATTTTACCTATAGATACAACCAAACTTAAATAAGTGTCTATAATAAGTGTAATATTTCATAAATGCTGTCTGATTCTTGCTCATATTAACGTCAACGCCTTTTGCATTTGTTTACACATTGTTAATGGGTAACTCTATCAAAATCACCTGACACATTTCATCATTGAGAAGACCACAAACCTTGAGACTGATTTTTCTCCACAAATAGTATATATACATATTTCAATATCTTCCCCACAGTTTGGGCATTCATTTGTCTTATAGCAGCTTACTATTCACAACAATGAGCAGTGTTTAGATGGCAGTGTTTGGTGGCAGGCAGAGTTATACTCAGTGAAAGTCACAGCACCCTGTTAACTAAAAGGCCACAGGTATGGTCAAAACAAACGAAAAACTGATGATACATAAACTCTACCATGCCACCGTGCAAAGTTTGGAAGTTTAGTCATTCATCCAACTGCAGCAAATAAAATAAATACTTTCCTCTCAAAATATACATGACCAGGGATGTGCATAAGGGGGGGGCAGGGGGGGCAGTCGCCCCCCCTCGTGGCTCAATTGTTGAAAAACGCGCGCTAAAGTGATCTCCTGGGAGCCAAAAGGTGTGCTGAAGTGCCCTCTTGGGAGCCAAAAAAGCGTGTCAAAGTGCCCTCTTGGTTGGCAAAACACACTAAACTGTCTCCTTGGCTGGTTAAAACATGATAAACTGCTCTCTTGGGAGCCAAACCGCGTGCTAAAATGCTCTTCTTTTCGCCCCTGCCCTTCAAAAAGTCTGTGCACGCCACTGTACATGACACATTTCGTGGGAGGAAAATCTAAAAGCAGATCAGCTTCATAAAGAAAACCACAATGATCTCAAAAAGATCCAGACAACAACAGACACAAAATGATCACAGAGAGATGCAAAACGACCACGGACCCACAATGATTACAAAGTCAGAGTCAGTGGACTGTTTGGATTGCCTGTCTGTCATTAACTGGTCAGTATCATGGTAGAAATACTTTATTAATGTCACATTACATAAAAGTTATATCTTAAAGAATACACATTTTAAGGTGGGCAATGTGTTCATAATGTATTGCCTAAAATGTTATAGTTTTAGTGATAGTGATAGTATAAAATAATTGAACAGGTCTATTTATAGTGTATTTCTGTGTCCTCCTCTTCTGATTGCTTTCCTTTCCTGGAATTGTTCCTTTATCACAAGCAATGTCGCTCCACTCTGACTGAAATAAGTGACTCATCAACCCACCAACTCGTTGGTACCATCCGTGTTTCCTTCACACAATAAAATTCTACACCATTGTCAGAAATGACAGATTGATGAAAAATAACCAGTGATTGCACATTTTATTGGTTTAAACTTTGTTTGAAACATACTGGAGACATTCCTTGGCATGTGGTAATCTAACATGCCTCTGAACACTGATGCAGAGGGTCACAAGGCTCAATACCAATACCTTCAGATAGGTATAGATGACACAGCAGGGGTCCATCTGCAGACCTGTTGATTTAGATGTGGCCACAACAGAAATAACCCAGGGGGTCAAACCCTGTGTCACTCTTCTCATCTTACAGTTGACAGAGAGAGAATGCAGCAGTGAGAGAGCAAGTTGAGAAAGAATTTGGATTCCTCATTCATTATTTGACTAGAGACATGGAAGCTTGCAATTGAAAGTTGCTGATAAAGTGTCTTTATATATATATATATATATATATATATATATATATATATATATATATATATATATATATATATATATATATATATATATACATATATATATATACATATACATATATATATACATATACATATATATATATATATATATATATATATTTATATATATATATATATATATATATATATATATATATATATATATATATATATATATATATATACATATATATATACATATATATATATATATATATATATATATATATATATATATATATATATATATATACATATGAACCTTATTCCTGTCCCCCATTGCTGTCATCATAATTGCTAAAATATTACCAGCACACTCACTTAGGTGAAAACCAAGGTGAGAGGAAGTTGAAAAGTTGTCTATTCTTGGTTATGGTTTCCAGGATGACCAAGATTTCCACCAACTAATAAGCTTGTGACAATACCAGTACACAGGCTTTTTACTAGAAAAGATGCCCTCTATCTGTAGAGTGCTGTATTTTCTGAACGCTTATGAAAATCAAACATTTCGTACTGCGGTAGCTTTACATAAAAAAATGAAACACAAGTCTACTTTTATTTAGAAGTAGTCTACTTACAGGAAATTCATGTGTTCAGTTAGCAACGTTATTGCTAATAAAAAATGCATGTAAAGAGGGAAACAAGGGTCATTTTCCGCATTTATTGGATTCCTGGCCACCACGTAACACTGGAAACACCCACTAACTACAGTTTACACAGTTTACAAGTTACATTATGTGTATGACATAACTTTACATTACTAACAATTTACTTCCGGTTTTCCACAGACAACAATCACGAGTCTCCTTGATGAAAGAACTGTGCTTGTTTGACCCAACCATCCACCCATGTGCTCTGTCTATGAAGACCATAGTGACCTAATGCAGTGATGGCAGAGGGACAGCTATGGCATCAGCCAAACATTCCAATGGCTTGCCGTTGAAGTGAAAAAAACAAATATCACTAAGCAAGACTTAAGTCTTACAACAGCATCTTCTATGACTACCTCCAAGACACTCTTTGACACACTTTTTTATCACGCTTTTTTTTGACTGCACCTGCCTTCCTCCTTTGCTGCAATAATAATTAATGGAGCCACTAGAGGTCATATTCTGACAAGAAACATAAATGAGCTGCTTGCAGACTTGACCGATACGGCTGTTTTTCTGATGAGGATGAGCTGAAAGGAAGGAGCCTGAGAAGTGTTAATATCATTGCTAGATGCTGCTTCACTGTTGTGCATATGACAATATAAAAATTTGATCTAGGGGCTGTTAATATATTCTACAAGCATTTTTTGTTATATTTGTAGAAAAACGTTAACAACCTGACAGCATTCAAAAGAACAAAAGAAATAAAAACTCCAGCAGCTTGTCTTATGCAGCTTAAATGACATAAGTGGACAGGCTACCTGTCTCTCTGCATATGACTGGCAGAGAAAGTGCAGCCAAATTACCCAATACTAATGTACTAGCTGGACAGTGGTGAGTACAAACAATAGCCATGTTCATTGTTGATGTTCATGATGGAATGTTTGGTGTTTTCTTACAGTGAGGGAGTTATGAGGAAGATAGGTATGGTAAGCATGACAACAATAGACTGTGCTCACAGGACTAGGCCTGCTGCCTGCTGTTCAGCAGCTTGCTAACTCAGTAGCCCAAACACAGAGCCTCTGACCCAGAGAACAAGTGAGCAGCAGAAGCAGCAGTGACAGACTGTTGCTCAGCCACTAACCAAGTGCCACAAAGCACACAGCCCCTGAGCCCAAGAGCCTCTGCAGTAGCAATGCACTCCTTTAGCGGCTAACGTTAGCATAAAGCACTTGGCCCCTGAGCCATAGAACAGATCTACAGCAGCAGCAACAGCCTCCTTCGGCAGCTAGTGTTAGTATAAAGCACACATAGACTGAGATAAGCACTTGAAAGAGTTTGTGTTTAATGTAGCAAAAACAGCCACAAAAACATTACACAATACACATTCCCAGTTGGCTAGTAGAGAGAGCTTAGGGGCAGTGTGTAGTCAGGGTTTAAGTGTGGAGGTAGCTCTGAAGTGTTGGGTGCTCTACATTCGTATTAACCCTTAATTAACACTTTTTCACCGTTTATGCCATTAGTTGTGTGTCATTGACTGCAAGTTTTTAATTTAGCCATAAAATGAAACACAACAGAAACTAATTTATTGATAAAGAAAAGAAACCATGAATGGCGAGTGGGATTGTCTGCTGTGCAGTGATAGCCCTCCTCTACCACAGTCACAATTCATAGATGATGAATCAGGGCAGTGGCCTAAACTAGGCGTCACTGTGTTGTTGGGTGTGACTGTGCTTTAAAAGACAACACCTTCAAGGGGTAGTGGTGTAGCTGATCATTTGTTTACAATGAAAACTTCTCAAGGTTGCCTTTAAGGGGCCGTCCACACGGATGAAAACGATCTTTTTTTTCTCCGTCTTCCTCGTCATCGTTTTAAGAATATTTGCGTCCACACGTCTTCACTGAAAACGACTGAACACGACCGAAAACGCTATAGTTCATATTCCAGGCCAATAGGTGGCGCTTGACATTCACCAAAAACGGAGAAGAAGACACGGAGCATGCGCATCAAGCTTGCGCGCTGTAAACAGACAGTAGACAGAGAATCCGAACACAACAAGAAGAAGATTAAAATGGCTAGTGCAAGGAAACCAGAATCGTTTGTGTGGACCAGTAATGAGGTCGAACTGCTGCTACGGCTCACACTCAACTACAAGGCATGTAAGTTGCAAGAAAGGCTCAATATCTTCTGCAGCACGAACACGAGCATGCAGGCCGCCATTGTTGTTGTTGTTATGGGACGTCGCGGGGTGGGGCGATGGCGTCAGCGTTTTGGAAAGTATGCGGATTCGCCGTCCACATGAAAACGGGAGGGCTGCGTTTTCGGATTTCTCCACCCTGAGACCCGTTTTCAAAAAAGTGCGTTTTCAGGCGCTGCGTTTTCAGGATCCGTATGGACGGTCGGCCAAAACGATGCAATACATGTGCGTTTTCGCAAAACGGACGTTGTCGTCTGGACGGGGCCTAAGGCATTCATACCACATCCAGGTGACTGTGGAAGAAGAGCTGACTCTTTCTGTGAGTTGCCTTTTGCAAAACATATAAAACCCTTTTTGATGAAAGGATAGTCAAAACAAATATTATGTTATTTAATGCATTTTTGCATATATATATAATATTGATTTCTTCATACATATTCTTGCTTCTGTAATGAATTGAAGTATTGCATCAATCATATAGCACAACATTTATTACATGGAAATATAAACTTTACTTCAGAGGGGTATACATGTTAAGTCTTGTGAAATTCTGCATTGTTTGATGTTCAACAATCTAATATGCAAAACCAAACCATAAAGTTATGTTTCCACCTAGTAAGTATGAATGTGGATTCATCCACACCAAAAAATTGTCCCCAACAAATGCTCTATTATGTCCTAGCCACCACCTGGAATGTGTCCATCCTGGTTAGAGATGTGTAAATCACATGAGCCGTGAGAAGCTGGTGGTGATGATTTTCATCACTCATTCAGGAGGATGGAAACTTAAATTCCTAACAGACCACTTGACTCTTTGTAAATCATTTTGAAAATATGAAAATCAGTTCTTTATACTGAGTTGTGATGGATAAATAAATGTAATTTTATGATATATGAAATACACTGAAAGATTAAAAAGAAAGATGTTGGTCAGATTAAAGTCTGAGCCAAATATTAAGCGATTAATGGAAGTGGAAATGCACTGTTTTATGTGACCTTGTCGTGGTAGCAACAGCACAAGGCTGAGTGTGTGTTACAGTAATGATCTGCTGCAGAGAGCAGCATTAACTGGATTAGCAGTCTCACTGGCTAATGAGCAAGAGAAACTATCTGGGGGGTCTGACCTTACGTGCTGCTATGAAAAGCTATAGCAGAGCCTGTCACAGTGTGATTATCAGCATGGCACCCTGCTGCAGGCAAGACCAGTCGAGGAAACTTTAGACCTGATGGAAGATAACATGGAGTAGCATAAGCTCCATTTCAGTGTTCTATTTATATGCTATTTTACACATACACAAATACATACATGTACATATTTATACATATATAATTATACATATACTGTTCCTAAATACATTGTATTATACACTGCCCGGCCCTAAAAAGTCACACAACCTAATATTTAATTGAACCACGTTTGGCTTTAATTACTGCGCGCATTCACTGTGGCTGGGTTTTCATAACTTAGGCAATGTCACAACATTTATTTTTGTCCAGAGTTGCATTAATTTTTTGCCAAGATCTTACACTGATGACGAGAGAGTCGGGCCGCTGCATTAAGACTTCTGCAGCACATCCCTAAGATTCTCAATGGGGTTTAGGTCTTGACTCATGGTCTTCGTCCATGTGTGAAAATGATGTCTCATGCTCCCTGAACCACTCTTTTACAATTTGAGCCCGATGAATCCTGACATTTTCATCTTGGACTATGCCCAGGCCATCAGGGTGGAACAAAATCCATTGATGGAAAAACATGGTCATTCAGTATATTCACGTAGTCAGCTGACCTCATGTTTTTGGCACATAACATTGCAGAACCTAGAACTGACCAACTGCAGCAACCCCAGACCTTCTAGGATGATGGTTAACCACTATCCTTCCAGGTTTTAATAATGCATTTCTAAAAAGCCAGTGTTAGTAGTTTCAGCAATCTCCTTAGTTGTTTTTTTGTTTGTTTTTTTTAATTGATGCAAGCCAATAATTGGACCCTTCGGAAACAGTAACATATGTTCCATGAATACAGGATATGTCTTCGGACATGGTTGTTTAAGAAATGAGAGGTTACTCACTGCATCAGTTAGGGTTAAATATCTTGTTGCCAGCTGAAACATATTAATCACTGCAGTACTTATCCAATGGAGGGCTTGTACCTATTTGCTTAGTTAAATCCAGGTGGGGATTTTTTGCCCGGCAGTGTACATATAATAAGATTTAATTACTGTTACTTTTTTTTACTTTAATACAGTAGCACTTCAGTCATCATCCTACCTGCCTGCCTGACAACAATAGAGTGTATTTCCCACAACATTAACTGCAAACTACCCAGGCGTCTGTTTTATCTGAAACACATTTGTAACACCTAATAGCAACGGTTATTCAGTTTCACTCGAAGTTGTCCACACCCACTGCTAATGGGCCAGACTGTTTGTGGGTAGTTAATGTAATGACACCATTATTCATGAGTCCCTTCACTGATTGGCTGGCAGCCCCTTTGGCCCCCTCATCTGCCTTTGACAGAAACAAAAGCTGCTTAGCCAGAAAAAAGACACTTGTCAGTATACAAACAAACCTGTTTAAGAATTATTTACACACTAAATAGCACTGTGTTGTCATTTGGAGGGGGAGGTTTGATAGCACTTCAGCTTACATCTCAAATTTGGCATTTATCATACTATCTTCACATGGACAAGATCAAGTTTTTTAATGCCAATGAAAAGGTCAATGTTAATTTAATCTCTGTGTTTCCAGTACAGACAGGGCTGGATTATTTACCAGTTAAAGTAGGCAACTGCCTGGAGGCCCTGGAGCCCCAAAATCCCCATGCTCATGTTAACTGTTTTTGTTGTAAAGGCACTTTAATGGTCTTTCTTGTAAAGGGTCATGATGATATCTTACTGTAAAATCTAAATTATTGCAATTTACTGTTCTCATATAATAAGTATTTCTTAAAAACATGTTGTTTAATCAGATTTGCAGAAATCAAACAAAAAACTTGGGGTGGCACTGGTTAGTAACGTTGGTGGGGACATTGAGTAGGAAGGATACATTCACAATATATTAAGGGTGGGGTCAGTTTTTTGGGAAAGCCAAAATGCCTTAGTGGACCACAGTGGTCTCAGTGTGAACAGGGGACAATTTGATTGAGAAATACAGTGAGGCCAGTCTGTGTAGTGTTGTATGGGTTATACAAAGGAGTGTAAATCATTTCGGTATTCTATAGTTTACCAATGGAGATGTATGACTTATATTGTGTATTGGTTAAAAGCCTCGCAGCTGCATTTTGGACTAGCCTGAGTGAGAGGGGCTCAGGACGGTGAACAGTGGATTAGATTTAGATTTTTTTTTTATGTGCCACTCAATCTTCATATATTGGCCAAAGAAAACTCTTACAGTCCTTGATGGCTGTTTGGCAGTCTTGCGGTGTAGAGAGGTTCGTCTTGACATGAGCAGTCCAAACCATTCTAAGTCTAAGGTAGCACGGAGAATCACTTGGAATCTGGGTGTAATAAGCCTGCTCTGAAAAGCATGTTGTATCTTTTTGGTTTGTTATTCACAGTGGACCATCCTGGTTTCACAATTCTGACTTTAGCCAATTTATTAGTTTATTTCTGCTTTTTGCTTTTCCATTAAAATAATGTTAGTGGTTTAACTACTTTGTGCTTGGTTTATTGTGCCTGCCTTGTCTGGTAATATTTAATATCTAAGTGGTAATTGTTTCCTTATCCTCCTGATTGCAAATATAGATCACAATTATAATAACAGGTGTAAATGGGGTGTATATTTTCCAATAGAAACAGGCAGTAGTTTTTTTCTATTTCAGTAGCTGTTATACTGTGATCATACTGTCATGTTAGTGTGTATATGTTGTCTGATATAAGTACCTGTACTTGACTCAACACACTCCTTCTGTCCTTTGTCAGTGTTTGTAGTAACAATGAATATATGTGACATAACTTATATATTGACACAACAGCTGAGAGTCACAAATATTCACTGGGCATGACCAGCTGTGTAAACCAGTTGAAACTGTTTGAAGAGCAAAAAGTACTGCCTTGAATGTAGAGTTCAAAGATGGTAAAAGACTTTAGAGTTATTGATCCAGTAGCATACTTTAACAAAAGCAAACCAAAAGAAAACTTTCTGAGTTTGGATTAAAGCTGTAAATCTGAGCCTTAAATTTGGTCCTTGGCCCAGACATGCTGTTCTGATCTATGAGCCGCTCTCAGCTGAACTTTCACACTCTACCTTTGCTAAATGCGATTTCTGTAAGATAATGATGGGTTTGTAAGAGGATTCAGATCCTTTGTATGTACAAAAGCTGTAAAAACATTTCAACCACCTTTGTTACAGGACCTATGTGTTCTGATCACATAACGGAGCTATCACTGATCTAATTTAATTTGCCACCAAAACTGCCAGACCTAATTACTGTGATTCAATTTCTGGGAACAAAGATCAATATGTTATTGTACTATCAGATGGCCGACACTGGTCAGAAAGGTTCCTTAAAGTGACCTGATGCATTTAGGCTTTTAGGTATTTCTGCTCACTCTTTGCTCTGTGATGGAAATTATGTATGGTACAAATTAAATTTAAACTCCGTTTTGAGTGACACACCTTGCAATACCAGATTGATTATGGATAATTAAGTTATACTGAGATAAGCTAGCTGGCCCAACACATAAACAAACTACAATTCACTATATGGCCAACATTTGTCTAGAACGGTGTGTTCTTGGGGAGAACTGATGCATATATGAAAAAGTTTTATAAAGCCTTTGTTGCTCCAGAGGGAGCTGTGGCATATAATAAATAGCCACTAGTCATTTCACTTAGATTTAACTGATGGTACTGAATTGGTTTTTACCATAATTTGGCATGCAAAACTGGTAACTTACTTCTACCTACTTCTTACTTCTTCTACTACCTCACCTCAGAGTCTCATACGATTACAACAACTTTTGCATTCAACCTCACGGCCCCATTTTTCTCATCTGAAAGAAGTGTGAATCAGACTTGCTCTGCTCCATGGATGCTTGATAGGATTTATGGGCCAGGAGTCCTGGTCACATTCCTTGGGCCTTTCCTGAGTAGTTTTTGTGGTCCAGCTGGGCACACTGTCCTGTTGGGGGTGGGCAACACTGTTACTGGGGTGTGCTGTCAAGCTGCATCCACATGAATATCAGGTCCAGGACCCAAGGTTTCCCAGCAGAGCACTGCATTGTTATGCAATGTTACCTGTCAGTCCTTTTAATGTTTGCTGTATGTGCAGGGGCCTAAAGTGGAAACAGGTGTGGGGAATACATAAAACTCTGTATTGGGCCCTGAAAAGGCTCAGGCAAACGCACCTTCAATACACTTCTACAAGGTAAGAGTTAACTCATTCACAAACTATATTCTGTCAGTGAAAGCACCATGGTTCTAACTGTTGGACCCCACAGTATGGTAGCAAACACCCTAAAGCTTGTCCCAGCCAACACACGTGAATACAGGAAGCTTCCAGGCAGACAGACAAACATACACACATACAGCCAGCAGCGCACACAAAAAGATTATTGGTTGGTCTGTTGGTGCAGTTTCACCCCCGCCCCTCCTCGTCCTCATCTCCTCCTCCCCATAGGAGCCTAATAACGTCACGCCTACTGTTTCGGAATTGGATGTGTTCTCGCGACATTTCTCTTCCTCTCAAAAAAAAAAGAGACGGGATCGATAACATCTCGCGAGGTCCCCCTCAGAGAGAGCCCACCCTTCAGTGATGCCGACTGCAGTGTGTATAATAGCAGCGAGGAAAGCTCTGGGAGTCTAGGAGGAGCTGCGGCAAGGTCGAAAACAGCGTAGCATCCTATCCTGAACACCAGAAAGAGCCGAGGCGGGCGGGACTGAGTCCAGTGGTGAGCGAGCGAAAGTGACCGGGGCGAATTTTGGATTTACTGCTGGGGAAGAAGAAGGAGGAGAGTGTCAGAAAGTTTCCAGCCTCTAGCCTCATGATCCGAGGCGGCTAACGAGCTATCATTCACTACTACCGCTCTCCTCACGTCTGCCTAGCGCCTGTTTCTGACCAGGCACAGCAGCCTCCTCATTAACTGAAGCTAGTTTTGCGTTTGTCACGGGGCTCCTCCCGGGCTTTTCACGATTCGGCCACTTAGTTTTGCCAGCCATCGCGTGGCTTTATTCCATCACACGTTTTCACGTTGATCTGTGTTTTTTTGTGCCATGTCAGCACCATCTTCCGCGCCTTCCGCTCCGACAGAGAGCGCCGCGACGGAAAATGACTTTCTATCTCCGGATCCGGGGCTGAGGCCGCCCGGTCCGACGCCCAGCCAGAGCCGCTTCCAAGTGGACCTTGTGGCTGAGGCAGCGGGCGCCACCGAAGATAAGTCTCCCAGCTCCGATGCTTCAACCACTGTCCCACCCAGTGATAAGGCAACTCCTACCGCTCCTCCAGATGGCCCGGGTGCTGATCCAGGGGCCGGCGGAGATGAAGCCAAAGGTCGGTTTCGAGTGAACTTCGCGGATCCGAGCGAAGCCGGCAGCGCGGCCTCTCCAGACGGAGCGCAGGCTGAGGGGCTGCAGAACGGCGACACGGTGATGAGCGAGACCAGCTTGCATTCATCCACAGGAGGCCAGCATCACTATCACTATGACACCCACACCAACACCTATTACCTGAGGACTTTTGGTCACAACACCATCGATGCCGTGCCCAACATCGATTTCTACCGGCAGACAGCAGCGCCGCTGGGGGAGAAACTCATCAGACCTACCCTGTCGGAGCTGCATGACGAGCTGGACAAGGTAAGCCGCCACACATGGCTGTGATAACTCCTACAGACATGACGCTGCTGTGGGTTTACCGTTCACACCACCCCGCTAGACATCATTTTAGAACTTCAATAGGTCTTGGCAAGAGCAATAATGCCAGAGGACGATCAAGTCAAGTACTCACATCCATGACACGCTACAGACCTCACAGTCTCATTCCAGGTCATGTGTTGTACATTAGCAGTGTGCACATGTACAGACAGAAACTACATGTGCTTTCCCTGCTCATTGTAGGTCACAGCCAGCCTGCACCACTGGCTTGTTTTTTGTCATATGATTGAGAGGTTAAAGACTCAATACAGAAGCTGTACAGAGTAGAGTTGGTGTCTAATCCAAATGTGTAGAGCTGAGTGCAGGTGTACAGCTGTTCTTTATGGTCGTTGTATTTACATTACGAATAAAACCATAGCAGTGTGATGTAGTTACAGCTGGTTGGGTGATTCTCCTGTGAATGGCATAGGCTCGAAGCTATTCCCTTTTGTTTTATGGAGCTATTTTACACAGGGTGTAGTGAAACCATATGACTTCATAAGGCCAGGCTCAGTCAGCTTTCCTGTTCATCCTAAAGGTGCTGGGTGGAGTTGAGGTCAGTGCGCTGCTCAGCCCAAACAAATTCTAAGTGAAGCTCCCTTTGTGTGTGTGTGTAGCATTGTCATGTTTAAAATGGTGGTGGGGGGTAATGAAATGTTAAAACACTTTGGGGACTTTGTCATCCCTGACGTGTCTGAATTATCGCTGTATGTTGTATCAGCACGCTCTGCCAACACTGTGTTCATGTTCCCGGAGCATCAGGTAATGTAATAGCTTTGCGACTTGGGAAAGAGACAGGAAAAAGCAGTCATTTTTCACATGTGATTCAGTGTTCAATTCCCATTTATTGTCATTCTACAATACAGGGTTGTACAATTTTCAATTCAAGTCGCAGTTTCTTTATGCCACACAAGAACAACACATTGGTGGTGTGTTGAGGATAAGTGAGGAGTCTCACACTCTGAGGAAAGAAGCTGCTGGTGGTGCGGCAGTGGACGCTTCTGTGTCTCATGTAGTCTCATCCACACTGCCTTTTCAAGGCGAGAATCTTGCGCCAATATACTGTTTCACGCTCTGTGTGAAAGTCACAGAGGCGAATGGGGGGGCAGTCTGGTTCTGCCTGTGATTGGCTGGCAGAGGCAATACATATTAGGTCTGATGGTGGTCACAGTCTGATATTTAGACAGATCTGTCACTCATCACATAAAAGGGAAATGTCCCACACTTTAACTCACAAAGCAACGTTACAAGACCAAACAACAGTAATGTGGTGGCAGGTCATGTCTTGTCCCAAGCAAGACTTCCGTGAAATTTCCTCAGAAAAACATGCAACCCGGGGTAAAAAAAGACAAATCCCTCTTTCAGACAAGGGACAAATGGGACTTAGTGTTCAACATTTGATTGGGTAGTAAACTGCAGAGACACTTTATTTCCACCTTTCCCTTCAGTACAAAATCATTGCAAGATATCTGTCAGTGTATTATTGATGCTGACTCCCTGGCAGGGGAGAGAGTTATGGGGGGCACTGGCCAGCTTTATGCCAGCAGCGCTTGGTTCAGTGTGAACAGGCGCTGTAAAGACGATCCTTCGTTGGCCGATAATGTGGAATCTCACAGAATCTCCAGCACCTGTACTTATTTATGTATTATGAATGATATGGTTGAATATCATTTCTAGCCTATACAAATTAAGTAACGTTATACTATAGTAATTTTTTTACCCATTCATAAAGAGTTTTACAGCAAAATGTCCGTATTGCATTGAATTGTGGCTAATTAAATCAATCTGCACCCCAAGCAAACTCTCTGGAAGTCTGCAGAGAGTCCTCTCGAGGGCCCTTTTGGGCTGGATGAATTGTGCGATTGGACAGCCGTCAGCACTTGTGGACCTGTGAACGCTGCTGCGAGGAAGTCCCAGTATTTGGATGCAACCTAAACTAGCTCTGACCAAAAATGGCAAATGCTGGCCTGATGTCGCCGTCCTGGTGGGGCCTCATACAAACACTAATAGAAAATTAATGATCCTGAAACTGACCAAAAGTATGTGTCCAAATATTTCTGGCCATACAGTGTCAGTGGTTACAGTGCAAAAGCGCACACAGGATTTTTTTTCATCTTCCCTGTCAGCTGCCCAGTGACTTGAGCTGTTTTGGCATTGATGAGTGTCAGTCATGTCCCGCCATGCAAGTGTGCCCCTCAGGCGAGCTCAACAGCAACCGACTAGATGGATTAATTTCTCTGCTGTGGATGATAGTGTCTGTGAATTCAACTGCTGTGTTTGATTGGAATGACGCACGGGTCACAGCTGCATTCAACTGATGATGGCTCTTGCAGATGATTAAAAAGAGAAAATTCTGCTGGAGCACAGTAAAATGGACTTTATTCCTCTCTCTCACACATGCATACATACTGTAAATACATGCATACAAACTAGGGATGTCCTGGTTATGAAGTTCACGGAATGCTTTAAATTTGGAAGAAAAAGCTCTCTTAAACTTTTTTAATTGCCATTTAAAACTTTCTAACTTTTTGCTTGAGTAGTAAAGTAGTACATTTATCCCACTGCAGAATGGCTCAGTTTTTTTCATTGATTCAAGGTTGAGGAATTGTAACATGATCCCTCGTAACTTTTCTTTTTTCATGGTGGTGTCTGTTCTGAGAAAACAACTAGGGCTGTCCTGAATAGGGTTACCCAATATATTGTTTCACCATCGATATTGCATAATGTGTGCTTTTGTCCTTGAGCTGGTAAAAGAAGTTAAAACAATGCAAATTAGCCGATGTAACAAACTCTTGTATGTAGGGGTGTGCCAAAATATCGATACTACGATATATCGAAATATTTCGTCTTGAGGTACGTTATCGATACACTGGCGCCAAATATCGATATTTACAAATGTAAAAAAATGTCTTTTTTTTTTTTTTGCCGTTTCCTAAGATTCAGCTTTTGATATCCCAAACAGTGTTTATGGTAAATGTAGTTAATTGAGATAATAAAATCCCAGAATGTGGGATCTTGAAAAAGAAAGTTGGGTTATTAGTTTTCCTTCTTACGCCGCCTGTCTACCTGTACCAGGATTCATGGCATGCAACCCTCTGACACTCCAACCTCTTCCTAAACCTTACCAGCATGTCAATGTGGGTGTTTCAAATAGGGCTGTGTACATGAGTCATCTGAAATAAGTTAGCTACGTCATTGAAAGTAAAGTGGAAGAAAAGAGATTGTGACGGGAACTTTGTAGTTTTCATTGTTACAATACTACATATGCTATATATTTGTTTATATTTGGTAGTGTTGTATGATACATAGCTTATAGCTTATAGCATTATGAATTCATGACATTGCTCACAATAAAAACTATGAAGCAATGTTGTAAAACTTTGAATGAATAGAACAAAATCAGTTATGGAAGATGGCAGATGATTTTGAATTAAAAATCAAAAGAGCTAGACTCAGCATGTAGCTTAGCTTAGGTTGCTAACACCAATATACAGCTGAGAGTCTGACGAACATTATTTTATATTTTAATCAGGTCAGTTTCTCTCCTCTCCTCCTCTGGAGCAGGCTCGGTGGTCAAAGAGATGACCTGCTGCAGGTTTACCACCAGGTTGGACACACTGTCACCTATTGAAGCTGCAGCCCTGTTCGCTCTTGGAGATGCTGAAGACTGTAAAAAGTTTACCCCACTATGTCCTCCTCTGCCCTCATGTCAAAATGACACTTTCGCTGTTGAACACATGGCTAATTTGATACAAGCAATTCCAATAGATGAATTCAACTTCCAATAGATGGAGATTAAGGTTGGAAATTGTTGAAATTACCCTTTTACCCTGATTTTATAATTTTGTAATGATAAATTGTATAGTACATAACAAAACTAACTGTTACAGGGAAGTTTTTTCAACTTAAGTCAAACATGGCAAAACACCCCAAACTATCTCTGCACTGAGCCTACAGAAATGATACTGACATTGATCCAATGATCTCACCATCTTCATGACTGCAAGCAAGCAAATTTCCCCAAATCTCTTGAGTATTCCTTAAAGTCAGTCTGTTTTTCTTTGTACATTCTAACAGTAATGTATTGACAATTGGAGCTGGTGCTCATACTAAAGTCTAATGTTTCTTTGCAACTTATGAAAGTTTTGCACATTCATTTGTTATATTAATATACTGCTGTGGATAAATTGCAGAATGGCTTTTATTTCAAAAGTCCTGTGACACTGCTACATAACTTCCTCTTGCCTGAACTTCACGCCATTGCTAGTTACATGATTTTAATGGATGGGTAAAGTATAAAGTAATTACAACAGTAAAAAGATAATGAATATACTAAGTAAAGGTTAGTAAACCAGTGACATTTAAGAATGCCAATGCTGCATGTATCTAGTTTGGCCCAGTCCAAGATCCTTAATATGTTCCAGTGGTCACATGATGGTTGAGTCTACATGGCTCGTATTCCAATGCCAGCAGCAGTCATGGACTGGAGCATAAAACAAAGAGGCTAGCTTCATGCTTTTTTGCAGTGGCACAATTTTAGCCTGTAGATGTATAAATAACCGAAAGACTTGAACTGAACCACCATAACAGATTGTCTGCTTTAACATCAACATTTTTGCTCGTTCTCAATGTTTCGATCATGCCACACAATCTTCATCAGCTGATGGAGTCTTCTCAGTTTTCATGGAAAAAAATTTTAATTTTTTTTGAGCACTCAAATGAACATATCCAAGTTCAGAAACTTAATTCTTTGAGCTAAAATGTACAAAAAGTATGGTTGAGTGAGCTCTACTGAACTTGCATATGACCATGTCCACAGTTTGTTTTTTTATTCATTTATTTGATTAGGACAATGCACATTAATTAACATATCAAAGAGCATCAATGTAAATATGCCGGAGTTGGCATAATTGCTAAATTTCATCCGGTGTCCTAAGGCAGGTATTATCCCAACATACAGACAATACACCATGGCAAAAAAAGAGAGAGAGAGAAATTTTACACAAAAATAAGTCCCGATTCACTTAAGCTTGAAGTCCATACAAAAGTAGGGGTGGAGGTAAAAATCGATTCACATAAGAATCGTGATTCTAATCATCCACAATTCTGAATCGATTCATAAACTTCAAAGATCAATTTTTTATTAACGTTCCCCCGTCTCTCTGTGCGCCCCCACGGGCTTCCGTACACAGCGTTGCAGCAAGCTTGGGCAAAGAACGACAACGAATTTGTCATCAAAATAAGAACTTTATATTGCACCCCATTGGAGTTTAGAACTGGGTTCTTAGCAGGGGGGCTTTTAATTTGAAAGTAGCGACCGTTCCTAGCTTGCAGCTACAACAACAAGCTAACAGCGAAGACAGCTACAGAGACCGAGGAGACGCTAGCATCTCCTGGATCTCAGCAGCTGTCCAGTTGCTCATCTTGAAGTCCGCGGATGAAGTAATGGACTGACTGCTGTGATCAGCTGTTTGCTGGTTTTAAAACTCCCTGGCTGTGGGGTGCACAACAGTGCCGGTCATCCACACCTCCGCCCATCTCACGCAATTTCCAACATAACGACGTCTCAGATTTAGATCGGAATGGAGTTGGATAAAAGTGTACCCTCCGAGGTGGCAAATTGGCGGACCAGGACCGACCCCCAATTTACTGGCTTCTGTCCAAATCCGCGGACCGAGCCGCAAAAAGGATGGTAAAATTGGCGGCTTGCTGCCCAGTATAAAAGCGGCTATTAACTATGCAAACAAGGGCAGCCATGCACTGCAGGCACAATGTCAAACAGAAGTGCACAAAAAGAAGGTGCAGGTCATAACATCCACACACAGTGTAGCCAGCACCTTCCTTCCAAGCAGAGAGACAGCAACTTTTTCAAAACCCATATTCATCTAGTTAAAACACACTCTTTTAAGGGCTTTCATTTTTCATTCTGCAGCAGATGGCGCCATTAAAGTTGTGCTGTTGCACATTTCATGAGAGAAGTTCTCATTTCTTATATAGCATAATGTGACCATAGATAGATGTTACCTTTTGTCTTAAGTTTGCCTTTGTGTGATTTCATCATTGGAATCAGTTTATTTAAAAATCACATTATCTTATACAAACTGTATTGTTTTGATGCCATAATATCTAGAATCAGTTGAATCGAGAATCGGTTGAATCGAGAATCGATTTTGAATCGAATTGTGAGACACTCAAAGATTCACATCCCTATACAAAAGGTAGAAAAGACGAAGAGGTTACCTATGAGGGCAAGTCTGGATTGTTTTTAACCACTGTTTAAGGGTCTTTTTAAAGGTGGTGTAATTGTCACAGTTTCTTACATGAGCTGGCAGTGTGTTCCAAGACTGTGTTCCTCTGATGGATACCACTATTTGGCCAAATTTAGTCCTGCACCGTTGTACATCACAGTCTCCTCTACTCAGTGCTTTGGTCTTTACTCTGGAATGTTTTTTCTTTATGAAGGACTGTAATAGTGGAGGGGCTTGTCCATTCATAACCTTAAAGATTAGGCAGACATCCAAAAACAACTGGTAGCTATCAGAGTCCAAGATTTTGTACTTGTTAATAATTTTACAATAATCGCAATGTATAGGTTTTTTGTCAAGAGTTTTAAGTGTTCTCTTGAACATCATGATGGCGAGAACATCATGTTGTTGGGGTGGTTGTCTAATGACAAGTCCTTTTTTTAAAGCGGTCATAAAAATGGAAATGGAGATCCATTAGTTATCTTATCTGGTTTTAAAAGAGGTATATCCAAGCTGACTTGTGATTAAATAATTTAAGTGTTATCCTTGAGGAGCATGCACTATTTAATCTACCCACATTAAGTCTGTATTGAGGCAACCAAAGAAATGGCTGTAAACGTAAAAAAAGGAAGTACTAAAATGTACAAGACAGTTGCTTTTTATCAACATGTATGAGTGCTGGTTTCTCTCTAGCCATATCGGTGTTTATTGTTAGGATGTCATGGTATTTTGAAAAGCGATGACAAGCCGGGTCCAAGCCATCAAATGAACTGATTATTGTTAGTAAATCAGTTTATCAAATTAGTAAGCTAAAATATCAGGCTGTTCAAGGGAAGGCCATCATGTGGAAAGCAATGTTAAAATTCCAGGGTGAGATATGACATGAAAACATGGTCAGCAGCAAAAAGGATATATTCTCTTTAGAACCTCCAGACACTGTTTTTCCACTTAAATTATTACTACTACTATTTGTACTAAAAATCTGCTACTGCGCCAAGATTAACTGGTCAACTCTAAAACATCCTGCCTTAGTCCATACTTGTGTCACAACCAAACAAAATGACCATTCCCATTAATCCCTAATCATATGTCAATCACAATATTTGTCAAAATTGGCAAAGAAACATGCCCTAAATTACAATAGTTTTTTTTTTATGATATAGTGCAACCCTACAAAATGTGTATGCAAAAGAACTGAATAAATAATTTGATATTTGGATTTTTTTTTCAAATGCGGCTCTAATGGTCTAAGTGGTGCCATACATTCTAACTTGCATCATACCACGAGAGACAGTTACTGCCCTAAGCCATTCTGTTGCCACTGCAAATGGTATGGCCATTAAGCTCATCAATACAGGATGTGATGCAACACCCAATGGATATTGCGAGTACTCAGCCGGTACCACTGCATGACTTGCTCCTGTCCTTGGCCTGTTCTAAGTTGTATTCAGTTATTAAGAACTGGAAACAGTTTCTGGTTTTACTCAGTAAATTTACTAAGATAACCAGGCAAGTGTGTTGCCTGGAACAGGTTAGATGTCTTTGAATGCCAAGGTCTACTAGTTTGTCTTGTATGTCCTTCAGCAGAAGCAGCATTCCCTTGTCCATGATCACTTCCTCCAGTCAGTTGTACAGTAGATGAAAAATGGTGAAAAGCAATCTCTCTTCTGTAATCTCGGAAGTAGCTTATGAGCTTTTCAGATATCCAGCCATCAAGTACTTTGTGATGAAAACCTATGCTCATAATTTCTCAAAGTTGTGCAGCTAACAGAGGGCTAGTATTGTCTTCCCTTGTCAGGATATAATGTGTCTTAATGGCAAATATGTGGTACAGGATCAGGAGTCAAGGCGGTTTCATCACCACAAAATTACTGCTGCTAGCAGATATGCATGATCAACTGATAGTCAACAGGATTTAATTAGCTGCTGTGGTTGGCTCTAACTCATAGAGCCAGCACTGTTTCGCTCAATATATCTGGGAAATAGCTTATGGACTTTTAAATTCAGGGGTTTTGTGGTGGTTTGAAGGTCATGATGACCGTGGTGTTTTCACTGAATCACATCTGACAGTGAAGAGTTTTCCCCACTCTGTGCTTCATGACTAGATCGAAATGTGCAATGGAAATTTCACTGTGCCAATTGACTGTTGCCCATAGACTTTTTTCATAATAATCAATGAGTCATTCAGTGTACCCTTAAAGCAGTTATAGAGACAAAGTGCAGCTGCATTTCCCAAATTACTGCTGAACACTTCAGGTACTTCATATAACCTGATAAGGGCAGTGATGGTGAGCTCCACTAGAGGAAAACTTGGTGCATTTAGTGGGATAGACCTCTCCATTAGGGACAGGCAGGAATGTCTGACTGTCTTTAATTAGGCGGCAGCAGCCACAACAGCAGTGTGCTGCAGATGACAGGACAGTTTTATTCAGTCTGGAGCAGCCAAGCATAAATGCGTTGTGCTTAAATATTGATGCCACCCGCTCTGTTGCTCCAGTGTAGCAGCTCTGCTGTTTCTGAAAAGGCTGGACATCATGCATATCTGTAGCATGGCCTGAACATTTTGAGTGAAGGTGATGTTTAGGTTGAGCTCAACGTAAACTAAGACCTTAATTTGAACGTCTCAGGCCTCGTATTTTTTTTGATTGCTTTTATTGTGAATGCACACTTGGCACAAGTCCAATAATTTATTGACCATAGGTTCAGGTTTGAATAGGACTTGGTCTGGGTCTGTACTCGGACCGCCCACCTGTCCTAAATGACAGCAAGAAATGACAAGCTGTCCTCTGATGGCGGTATATGAGCGCAGTATCAGCCCGATACCCGATGCCGGTATCGGTGCATCCCTAGTAATTAACAGCCAATGCTACAGAGTATGAGACTAGGCTGAGTCAGAAGAAAACGGGATTTAATGGAGATTTGAATCTTCACTGGCCTCACGATTTGAGAGACAGAGGGCACCTCCTGAAAGTGGTAAATATCACAAACACCTCTCTCAGAGCTGGACGGTAGGCTGCAGTTGTCCAGAATTTGTCAACAGATGGGACTCTTAAAAAGAAAAAGAAAAAACAAATGACACAGGTGTTCCTCTTCTACATTTGTTTTTTGTTTTCCCTGCTATACCTGAAATATACTGACCCATGACCCTCAAACCAAGGTGCAATCAAAATTGTGAATTTTGTGAACTGCTCTACTTCTCACTGCTGAGCAGCTGTACAACATGTACTGGCATTTGTCACATGTACTGATTCAATCAGGTTAATGACTCATAAAATTGGAGTTCAGGCTCACACCCTTCTCACCAGCATGAATGTCTCTGATTGTGAATTGGTCATTTTATTTTTTAGAAATATACAACATGTTGAAAATGCTGCTCTTTACAGGAGGTGTTGTGAGCTTGCACAATGGAGCCTCTGTTAGCGTAACAAGTTTTTTTTTTTTCCCCAGAGCATATCCCCCACTCCCCACCCCACCCCACCCCAACCCCCACACTTTGTTTCCTGCACAGATTGCACACAGAAACAGGAAGCGAAGGACACCCTGGGCTTCTGGTGTGGCCTTTGACAGGAGATGGCCTGATGGCCTTACAGCTGTTGTAACACACGCACATGCACGCACAGACACAAGCACAAGCACACACAAGCTGTCTGGCAACAGCTCATAAACCTCTGTTTGTGTGTGACAGAGTGTGTGCTTTTTTTCTTCCAAAGGACCTGGATTCCTTCTTATCCCAACATCCAAGTGCGTCACATGCAGCTTGTAGTCAGAAATGGCACAACCCCCCCCCCCCCCCCCCCCCCACCCCCCCCCACCCCCCACCCCCCACCCCCACCCCCCGGGACCATTTGTGCCAGCTTTCATGTACAGTAATTATACTGGAAGCATATGGGGAAGCTTGGGTTTTTTCCCCCTTCCCTTACAATAGCTTGAGGTGTCAGCAGTGCTCGTACAGATTTGGCGTCAAACGAGAATTACTCAAACATGAATGTTATCTCAGTGTTGAATCTTTAGTTCATCTATTAAACAGTTGGTTTTGGATTTATCACGACTCATCTGTTGAAGTTTTGCCCATTTCTTTGGGGTTGGTTGTTTTTTCTTTTTACATACTAAGTGGGACATTTTACAGTGAAAAATCTTGTTTGTGTTCGCAGGTGGACAAACGGTGTTGACACCGTTTTTAAATTACTCACAATTGTTTTTAGTGCTTTGATGGGTTGAGCTGAAGTAAAGATAGAAATAAGGTGGTGTTGTGAAACCAATGCGGGAATTTAAATGATTAAAACTAGCCATGTGCAGTGATATAGATCATTGAGGAGAGTTTTTAGTCAGTTAATAATATTCATATTTGTAAATGTAGTTGTAACGCGACAGCGAGCGCAGATCTGCTCCTGTCAGATGTACCCCAGTTTATTAACACTGTTTCACTGACTAAGCCCGGCATGCCAGAGTGAACATACTTACCATGTAGGTTTAGCCTACTCTACATCATGTCACTCTTAACCCTACTCTGACACTCGATACCCGACCCCAAATGTAAGAGACCCCAGTGATGTGATACCTTCTAACCAGTTGTCTTCACAGCCCTGTTGCAGAAATCGTGACAATGACGGGCAGGAATCTAGATTTAAAGATAGGATAGTGAAAGTAGAATAATTGGGTTGCTAACTCTTACTCGTCCCCTGTACTGTCAACTGATAAACAAGTTGTTTTCCTTTTGATATAGCAAATAAGACAAATAGCATATGTTTATGTATACAGTAAACCGTATGAAACACTGGGGTCAAACATATTGATAAAGTGTGAGAAGAGCCTATGAACCCACTGAACAATGATGTGTTGTTCAATATTCTATAACTGAACTTATACTGTCAAATTTACCCATCTCATTTCTTCAGGAAATTCTTCAGTTGACATAGTTATTTGAAATCAGAAGGGGAAAAAAAGTGAATTTAAGTAGCATTTTCTCACAGCCCACACAATGTTTCTTCCTCAGCGTTCTGAGAATAGTGGAATGTAGTCCTCTTCAAGGAGCTCAACAGTGATGACCTTCATAATCACATTTCTTGTTGCCTGCATTCCTCACTCTCCCAGCACTCAGATTGTATGACAGATCAGCTGTCCTCTCCCGGCATGGGCACTTTTTCCACTAAGGGGCTAAGTCTTCGTATGAGGGGTGAATATTGACATCACTTTCTCACATGGTGCTTCCTCTCCCACCCATGCAGCATGACACCACAAATCACTATGGCTCCTATGAATAAGCGGGCTTTTAATACTATGGAAGCCTACAAATCATCTTCTCCAGACATAAGGGCATGCTTGTCTCGAAAAGACTAGAGGATGGATTTTTATTTTTCACTGCAAATGTATATTTGTTCCAAGAGTTAGTTATTGCTCTACTTGACTTGACTTACTAATAATCTGCACTCTCTAAACTCTCATCATGTATTCCTGCAAAATCCTCTTTTTGAGTTTTTTCAGTGAAAATTAAACCGTTAAAAATCATGACTCACTGCGATATCCGTCACAATAAAATAAGAATATGATTTTTGTATCTTTTTTTGTTCCATAAATGAATAAGTAAATGTAACAGAAATACGTTGCACAAAACATTAATGGAATACTTTATTATTATACTTGTATTTTTACCAACCCCTCTAACAATGATTCACACCAACTTATTAAAACACATAGTAAAAGACTACATTTGTAAGAGACTTTGTTCCGTCTCTCCCAGTTATCCCCATCTCAGGAAATTAGTGTTTCATAGTCCTTTCTATAACCTACTGAGAAGAAGCAGCTCTTGATTATTCACCTTGAACTGAGGACACTTTGGCAACGAGAGCTTTTGTCTTTGCAACAGCTAACATAACACGTCTACAAAGTTGCCATGTGAATGTTCAGCTCGAGCAACAGCAAGTGTTTGATGAACAAGTGGAAGTAGTTTGGAGGCCAGTTTGTTGTGACGGTAGTAGTCTCTCCTGCTAATTGAAGCAGCCTGTTTCATGTGGGGGGAGCTAAAATCAACTTCCTGTGAGCTTGTGGCTAGCATCATGGAAAATTGGCAGACATCCTTTAATTGTGTGTGTGTGTGTGTGTGTGTGTGTGTGTGTGTGTGTGTGTGTGTGTGTGTGTGTGTGTGTGTGTGTGTGTGTGTCCGCACATGCAAGCCCTATGGAAGGATGCACCCACATCCGGTCAATATGCATTGAATTGGAAAATCGAGTCACTCTTGGTGGCCCACTTCTATAAACACATGTGTGCGGGGCAGATGTGGAAATTAAGAGTGAACAGAGGCATAGGAGCAAACATGCCATTACAGTATTTCAGGATACTATTTTAACCCTAACCCCAACCCACAGATCTGGACAGATCTCTCAAGATTTAATTTAGCCTGCTAGAGGTTACTAAGGAAATTAAAAAAAAATAAGATTAATAAAAAATCGTAGTGTTTATGCTGATTTATTTTTTGTGACTCAGGAAATTTTATCCTAGCTTTAATACCAACATTTATTACATTTATTAACCTTAATACTTTTGGCCATAATAATCATAGCCTAAACACATGACACCATGCATAACTAGAGTCAATACAGGGCTCCACTTCAGATTCATCGGCTTTGGTCAAATAGAGTAGATGAATACTGACATCAGTAATGGGCCCATTCCTGCTTCCAGCGCTTAACACATACTCCCTTCCACGCCAAAGCAAAACTCATCGCCGTTCCCAAAACTGCCTTTCTTTCCAAGTCCATTCACAGATTCTTTTACCTTGCTGAGCAACAAAGCTCTTCAGTGTTTGCAGGTCCCTCAGTCTTCACCTCTTTTACGCTCATGCCAGAGTGAAACAGTAATTCGACACAAATTCAAAACAAAAATCTCTGCAGTGTGAGGCCAGGCCATTTTTATTCCGTCAACAAGCCTCAGTGGGCAGCGGGGAATCCAACTCGGTGAGAGTTTCAGCACAGTAAAAGAATAATGAACTAAGTGGTGGGAGGTTTTTCTAAACAATGGTGAGATGTGTGAGACAGTGGACATCTGATCATTCCTCTCAGTGACTGATAGTCATGCAGGGGAGGGTGGGGGACTGTCGGCCTGATATAGGTATCTGAGAATCCATCAGCCAGGCTCAAAAGATGCCTACCACTGCAATGTAAACTAATATGTATATCGGTCACAGTGTACCAATGGACGGTGTCATTGACATATTATTTACAAATGCTGAAAGCCATGCTCATAGAGGCAACTCTTCTCGCCCTCCCAAAACCTTGAAATGATTCAGTGTACAGATCTTTATATTAGAAAGCTAAAACCAAAGAATTGATAGTATTTTTGCTTTAGTAAATTACTAAAGATTCACTGATCGATTGGCCATGGACTGTCAGTTTCAGATATATCAGATTGTGTACCTGTCTTTCCTGTGTTTTGCTGTCTTTTGCTCTAGTGAAACCCAACACAAGTGGTGTGTAGTTCAGAGAGAAACTGGCAGTCTTGGCCTCACTGACATAAACAGGAGCCTTATTTGTTTTTTGATTATGCACTTTGCGTCAGTCCTGATAATTTATAGGGGACAAATTATTCATTAGTCTGCAGTCAGCAGGACATGCCACAGTTTCCTGGAAATCAAGCTCTGTCAGACCTGGCTGTTAAGTCACACAGGATTTGTAGTTGTAGGTTTTAAAGGTTTCTTAAAACCTCACCTGACTCTTTGACTCTTTGTCTGAGGTTAACTTCTAATCTAACAACTAAAATCTAATTGCAACATCAGGTTTTCTTTTTTGTAACTTTGCTCTTCGTGGCGAGTCATGGTACAGTTAGCGCTGGCGTGCTAAGCTCTTGATGCTTTGTCATTGTTGTGCAAAGCCAGTCTTTGTGTGGCGTCAGCCATGTAGATAATGTTCACTAACTCATCCTGTGTTTCTTTACTTTCCTCTGTGCTGTGCATTCTGCAATGAGAGTGAGTCGTAGCCACATTAGATACTGTTGCTGAGTTTACTTTAGACTGCTCGATTCCAGCTAGGTGCATTATGGAGCAGTTGCTTCACAAGAAGAATACTAAACTGTAGAAGAATGCTAGGGCTGACTTTAAAGCTGATGGCTTTAACCTATGGCCCTGTCCACACCAGACCAGGTTATTTTCCAACCGAGGTTTTGTTAAATAAAATTCCGCATCCACACGAGTGGTGTAATAAAAATAACCGAGAATAACTCTGTACACACGCAACCATAAAATCCACCACCAAGTGATGCAGTATACGTGTACAAAAGAATAGGTGGGGATGTAAGGTAAAACGGGAAGGCTGTCAAAATAGATTAAAACCGGAAAGGGGAAGTGTGCCAAATACAAAAACACAAACAACAATGGCGACTCGCAAGGGTGCATCATTTGTTTGATAGCAAGAGGAGCAGTCTCCTTCGTTGCTCATCCAGGCAGCTGGAGCAGCTGGACATGACAGCCGAACACAGCTGACAGCAAGCCAATAAACAACAACTTCGTCACATCCATATTAGCCAAGTTATCACGCAAAGCTAGTTAACCTCTAACCACCTTCTAACTGTCGTTACTCTGTGTTTACATTGCTGCGCGTGAAATATTTACAGAGGCACGCACTCAGCTCTGACGTAAGCAATGGAAATATTCGCGGTTGTCAAATTCACACGCAACCGCTAAAACCCGAAATCGGCCGAAAACCTCACCCTGGACTCGGTTGCATGTGGACAGAACAATAAAACTGGGAACATAACTTCACGGTTGCAAAATTAACCAGGCTGGTGTGGACAGCTCCTAAGTTTCTGTTGCAAATTAACAGAGTGAACAAACGCTGTCTGAACTGTCAATTATTTTCAACTAATTAATTTTGCTAGAATACCATAGAATGCTATTCTAGAATGACATAGAATGTCTGTTATTCACACACGATGCTCAGAAGCCACTTTTCCACATTCCGGAGGAGCTTCAACAACATTAGTATCATAACATAAATCAGTCAAAGCAAATGGGCCTCATATATGTGTCAAAGCAGTCTCACAATCATCTGAAGAGGAAAATCAGCACAGCTCAGTACTCAGAATACTTACTCAATACTTCAAGATGAATTTAAGTGTCACTGTCTGACAGAAGTGCTGGTCATCTCCAACCTGGACTACTGCAACTCCCTCTTGGCTGGACTCCACGCACATGCGACTAAACTGTTGCAGCGCATCCAGAACGCTGCAGCACGTCTCGTTTACAAGCTACCTAAATTCTCAGATGTGATCCCCCCTCCCTATCCCTGACCTCCACTGGCTTCCTGTTTCGGCCCGCATCCAATTCAAGGCGATGGTGCTGGCCTTCAAGGCCGTCAACGGAACTGCACCCATCTGCCTCCAAGCACTAGTCAGACCACACACCCCTGTGAGAGCACTTAACTCTTCTACATCAGCTGGCTGGCTGGTACCACCATTGCTGAGAGCAAACAAAGCCGCAAAGTGAAATCACGAATCTTCTCTCTCTAAGGTGTTCGGAGGCCTTAGTGGTGTAAGGAACTCCCGACCAATGTCAGGACAGCCGAGTCTGCAAAAGACTCAAGACTAATTTTTTCAGACTTCACCTTGACTCCGCATAGCATGACTCCCCCCACCAAAAAAAGTATGCACTTTATATGTTCGTATTGTTAGCACTTTAGTCATAGCTCTTATGCACCTGAAGTATCTTTGATAAATACCAATTACGATCCTCAGATGAGAGCTTGACAACTGTTTCTATTTTTCTTCTTTTCTGTGGTTTCTTTCTTTTGACAAATGTACCTATAGTAAGTCACTTTGGGCAAAAGTGCCTGCTAAATCCCCTAAATGTATATGGTACCAGTGATGCTTGGGGTTGTAGAGCTTTTTCTGTTGTATTTTTTATTTTTTTAACCACGTTGCCGATGTGAGGAACACTGAAGATACAGACTCAGGCTCCATCCACATCTAGTCTGACCTGCTTTGCCAGTTTAACCAAACAGATGCTCATTGATTGACAGTGTACGTAATGCTGCACAAGGGCAACATGCCTTCATCTCTGTGTTGCATAATGACATCAGCATGACCTGACACCACTCTTAGCTAAGAAGTTAATGTCCGATTGCCCAGCTGTTTCAGTAATTTGTGCCAGTAGCAGATTTGGTTATCTTTGAATTGTCAAGCCAATCCTCATGCCACATAAAAGTATGCAGAGCTCAGTTGGCTTTTCAAATGATTCAAGAAGCCACAGCCATTTTAATGAATTTCAATAAATCACCCATGTCAGGCCAAGCCTGGTTGCCATTAAGGACTTTGTGTTGGATTTGTGTATTAGGCCTATGGCTGGTACTGACTGAGCAACAAAAGCTGTGATCCATCTTGTCAGAATGCTTCCAGTATATACTCAGGTAGTCCCTGATTGAAATCCCAATTTTGGCAGTTTTATTTTTTGTTAGCACAGGTTGTTCCATTCACACTGCCCTTCTAGTGCGGGGATCTTGCGGCAATTTTCTGCATCGTCCTCTGTGTGAAAATCTCAGATGCGGTGGTGGTTACATTTTGTTTATAAGTCGGCAGTGCAGAGCGGGGACATGTCAATCTGATGGTGTTCAGTGTGTTCACAGTAACGAAAACAACAATATAAAGAGAGATTTCCCACAAAGCAACTTTACAGGACGAAACTACAGTAATGTAGAAACTGGTAGTGCATTTGGCAACTTATATGAGGAAAAAAATAGAGCAAGTATTTGTGGAGAAGTGTCTGTCATCCGGTCTGTCTTTTCATCACATTTCTGCCTGAAAAACAGCATCTGTCCCCAGTAAATAACTTTACCTCACCAAGTGTTGGTCTTTTTTGTCTTTGTTGTTGTAGTTACAGTCTTGTAAAAAGTCACTGCCACAGTCAGCCCTCCTGACCAAGACTTCATTTAACTTTCCCTCAGAAAACAGCCTCCCTCCCTGCAATTGACAGAGTCAGACAGGGTCCTGTTTACTGATGGCGATTATGTAATTAAGTAATTTAGAGCGAAAAATGTGAATTTGTCACTTTCCAGGATGTTTGGTGGGTCAGGATCTCAATCACAAAACATTATAACAGCATCCGTATAATTATAAACAGTCGGTGGGTACATGTTTAGATCACGTACGTCATGCTTCTTTTTGGAACAGCTGCACTTAACGCTGGAGCTGCTTGCCTCTGTGTGAACCATGGTGGAGAATATGCAACCCTCCACTGCAGAGATAATGCGGTGTCTTTGAAAAAAGGGCTACTGTCTAAATACAGCCGCTAGCTGTTAAGCTAGTCCGAGATGTCGCTGTTGTTTAGATATCAAAGATTCTAGCAGAACATCACAGTTCTGGCAGACGTAGAAACGTCTGAGCAGTCTGATGTCTGTAGTGACCTATAGCTTCATGACGTGTACCATCACACGTCTTTTGGATCCGCAGTGCTGGCTTGCTGTGTGAATTACACGGGTGCAGCTCTTAGGCAGAGAATTGGCAAACCTCCGCCACGGAGATAATACAGCGTCTCTGTGTGAAAAGGGCAAGTGTTTCCCAAATGATTCCGTGACATGGTCACTTGAATGTTTTTTTTAGATTAGAAATTAAAGTAAATATAAAATGTTGAGAATAAGTGATAAAATATAGGGATGTCCCGATCAGGTTGTTATTAGTCCGATCCTTGTCCGAGTCATTTCAGATTTAGTATCTGCCGATACCGAGTCCAGATCCGATACTTGGCCCTTACTAATGTTTTCCTAGGGTTACTGGCACGATGTAACTCGAAAGTAGAATCAGTGTAATGTAATGCCAAGATGTTGGGGCATACAGGGGATTCCAAAACCCAAGATGACGATGAAAACAAAACAACACAAAAAAAATTGTAATGCACGCCTCTGCGTTCTGCCACAAATTGTGCTCTTACGTAAAAAATATTCGGGTTTGGGTCCACGTTTAAAATTGCCAATCCTGATCAGTGAACCGATGCCCATATCAGCTCCGATCCTGATCCTGCAGATTGGCTCGGGACATCCCAAATAACATACAACACTGAGCTTTTGTCTCTGCTGCCTGCTTATTAGTCCAGTCCCCACAGTTGACTACAGTGGCTGCGTTAACATTGACAATATTTCTTCTGTCTAATGTGTTAGGCTTGAAATACATCAGACCAACTGTATGGTGCCATCTTATGAATCTTGTTTTTCGTAAATTATATTTTAAAACAAGTCCCCAGCAACTTCAGTTGTTTATGCGATTTCTGCAGCGCTGGTTTGAGGCTCCAGCAAAATGTTTAGGCTCAAATCAGAGCAGAGAGTGGTGAGTGAGGTGAATTTTCATTTTTGGTGAACTGTTCCTTTCAGGCATTGGACACTTCTGACCTTGTGCAATCAAGCATAATTTCCCTTCAAGAATCAAACCAATTATTCAGTACCAACCTGCACAGCTTGACAGGTTCCATATATTGTGCTGAAGACAGAACTCTTTTACTGCAGAATTTGTTGATTCCTCGCTTGACCACATTTTTTTTGAGTAGCATGTGAAGTGAGTCAAAAGTTGTGGCTAATTGCCATGTCTTGATCTGTTGTCTGTGAACATGTCTGCCGCACACATTAAGATTATTTATCTAAATGCTTGAGTCCATTAGCGTAGACTGTGCGTCATTCCCCAGAGCTGGATGATATCATTACTTCACTTATCGATGGTCACTGCACTCCAGCCTTTAGACTCTTGCAGGGTTTCTTACAAAGAACAATGGGTCAGACAGCAAATACTTCCAGTTAAATGATGGGAGCGTGACTCATGAAGAGTCAGAGGTTTACAGTGAGAACACACTGTCTTTGTCATGGCGTATTGACCTTTAAGAAAGGAATTATTCCTTGTACTTCCTGCATTGACCTGTGTTTGTGTGCACTGGCTATCTTTTGAGTTGATCCCAACACAGCTCCTGACAAGAATTTTATTTTTACTCTTATTGATTTCTGTGTTCGATACCTGACATTTAGTTTGATTGCAATAGACTGTATGGTCTACCTTGTCGGTTAAGGAGTAGTTATTAAGCGTTTTTTGGGGGGGCAGAAAAGTGCTCGCTGTGAGCTCTTTGCGCAAATGCTTCATTTATGCGCTCCTGAGAGAAAAAAACGCTGCACATGTGTCTTGTGTCTATGACATCAATATATGGGCAACCACTACTGTAAGATCAACACTGCCCCCTTTGAGGTTAACAATCCATCAGGGAGGATGTGGGTGCATCACATCAGTGGCGGTTCTAGACCAGTTTTAATAGGGGGGCCAGGTTGGGGCCGGCTTTTTTGTTAGGGGCCACATACAACCCGGAAAAAATGATAAATCCCTCATTCAGACAAAACAGTGTTTACAATTTCAGCAATTTTGATTGGGTAGTAAACTGCTGAGACACTTTATTTCTGACTTTCCCTTCAAAACAAAATCATTGCAAGAAATCTGTCATTGTATTATTGATGCAGACTGCCTGTCAGGGGGCCACAGGGGGGTCCAGACTCAGAGTTACGGGGGCACTGGCCCCTGTTGGCCCCCCCCTAGAACCGCCCCTGCATCACATGCTCCATAGGATGTAAAAATATGGTGAATATTATCGCCTAGGCCAGGATAGATGAACAGGGTGAAGGTGGTGTCACCAGCATCTCTCTGCAAAGCTCATAGAGAAAACAAAAAGTTTGTCACTGCTCCTTTTCTCTGGGTGGCTGTCTGCTGCCGCAGAAGCTCACTTTTCATTGGGAGAAGCTGAAAAAAGACTGCTGACACAGCACTAATAATGCTATGCAATAATATGCTATGCACATTTAGTCCATGTTTGCTACTCTAAGGATGTGGACAAGGTTAGAGCTGAATCACTACACTTCCTTCTGACTGGTTCAAAATGACATGGGGGAAGAGGATCCATAAACCCAAGGTCATCCGTGCCCAAAGGAAACAGTCTGAATATGAAATGCCAATTTAAGAGAAACAAAGGAAGATGGCTGGTGCTGTGTGCATTCGGCTAATGAGAAACAGCATCAGTGACGTCAGTGAGGTGAGATGTCTACACAGAGCCCAAAGATACTAAAAGACACCCACCCTAGTCACAGTGTGTTCACCCTGCTGCCACCTGGCTAAAGATACAGAAGTGTCTGCTGCTGTACCAGCAGACTACAGAGCAGCTTCATTTCCCCATGCTGGGCGACCTTGTTTAAAAAATGACATTAAATTTGACCTTGTACCTTGTTATGTAAACATATGAAAATGTTACTAAGAAGTTTGCTTTTTCCAAGAATTTGATTATATGGCATAATTTGCTGTGTGCATTTTTTACCTGCCCTTGATAAGTCCAGTCCATAATGACGAGCATTATTTTATTAACAAAGCAGGAATAGACTCTGTGGATACTTCTGTATTGAATTGTAATTGAAATTAGCAGCATGTCTAGCTGGTGGCAAACAGTGTCGTGGTGACCCCCACTGCTTTAGCCAAAAACTGCCGATATAAAAGCCGATGAACAAATTGCTTTTCAGCCAGTGATACCAAACTTTTGTGAACTTGTGACTTTCTTCAGCCATCTTCACAAATATCAAGCTTCCGTGCTTTTACTTCAATGGATGATCTCGTTTTCATGGAGACACGCGGTGTGCATGGTGGGGAGGGGCTGTGTGCTAAGACGGTGAGAGGGAGGGAGAGTAGGGAAAGGAGATGCAGCCGAACAAATACAGTGCATTTTTAACTAGCGTTGAAAAAATTAGACGAAATGCAATATGTGGCGGTCGGTGTCGATTCTGTGGCACACCACCACAGATGAGTCAATGTGTGAGAAACACTGCAATATGGTGTGAGAGCTGATGTCAGAGCTGTTTTGAAATCATGCTGCTAAGCTTACTTTACTCTGACAGCCTTTTATGAACAATGTTCCTGGCCAGTAAAGGAAGGAAATGCTTCAGGATAAATCCAAAGGATTGGTATGCAGGCGACCTGTGTTCATCCTGAGGTCGTTACAACTGCCATAAACCTAGGACAGACAATATGCTGTATGCCCAAAGAGTCCTGGCAGGAGGCCACCAACGTCACAACATTGTCTGTGCACAGGAGGGAGGCTTCCTGTGTGTTACTGCTATAGTAACTCATGCAGAGTGCAGCTGAGTTCCTGTCTTTTTTAAAGAGCCAGTGTTGATGAGAGAAACGAGACTTGTCAGCTTGAGGGTGTAATGTAGTCAAATTGTGGTGTTGCATCGCATGGAAATACAGTCAGGTCACTACATGTTTAGACTTCCCCAGAACTGCCATTACAGACGAGTCTTCTGATTACATGGAGCAGTGATCATTTTGTTAAAAAGACAGATTTGATCCTTGGAAAAAAAAGTTGGAATTCTGAACGAACGGTATTGACGTCCCAACCTTTCTTTGAAACACAAAATATATATTGCTTTTTTTCCCCCTGGAGTTCAAAATTCAGTTTATTTATTTTTAACCAACTTTTTTCTCCTGTTTTAATGTGACAGTGTTCTGTCAGAGAGATTTTGAGGTTGGAAAGAGAGGCATGTTTTGGAGCATGTTTTTTAGAACAACATTTGTCTCAGCCTGTCTAAAACTCTAACAATCTAATTATTTATACCGTTTGACCACATTCTGATGTTCCGGCTCAAAGATAACCACCTGGAGATCAGGATTGAAAATGTCTGTGGGCTGTTTGTGACAACACACAAGTTCTGAATCGCACCTAAAGATGATTTTATTGTCATTTAAACTAGTTGATAATTTTTTTTGAAAGATGAATTGGTTGTTTGGGCTCTGTCTGTGTCTATCAATGTACTCCAAAACTCGATGACATCCTCAAATGTCTTTTAAGAATCTGAAATCAAATAAATCAGACATTCTTTTCTTAAAAATAACTCGAACAAGTACATTGATTTTTAGGAAAGTTCTTGATGAAGGCAGTAGTTGACAACTAATTAACTAATTGATTCATTTTGGCAGCTGTCCTAATGTTTCCACTCTTTGTTCCTCACATGAACCTGATTTTATTTGTTGTGTCTTTCAGGAGCCTTTTGAGGATGGCTTTGCCAATGGTGACGAGCTGACCCCAGCTGAAGAGGCCGCTGCTAAAGAAGCAGCTGAGTCCAAAGGAGTGGTCAAGTTTGGCTGGGTTAAGGGGGTGCTGGTGAGTCACTTAACCCTGCTTATTTATGTAGCCATTAAATCCTCTCTTGTCTTTGATTTTTTTTTTAATATTTCTTGTTGTTCAACTTAAGTTGCCTATTAGCAAGGTTGCCGCAGTGAAGAAATGTCCCCACTGACTAAACAGCTCATGACAACACCAGCATTACCCGGTACACAAGGCATTGCTTGGAAGTAGCATTTGTTCTTATAGATTTTTAACCAAGTCAAATGTAATTTAAAGAGAAAAAGCATCACTGTTTGTCCATTTATCAGTGGTTTTACTGTATAATTCTCAAGTTTTTTAAGCTTTACTAAACCTGGGACCAACTAATTTGACAACTGTATTATCCTATTGTTCTGTCGCTATATATTCGCTTGTGTTCATATGTCCAAGGTTCAAGATTCTGGCCTTTAATCGCCACTGTGGAAAACAGCTTAGTGTGGTCCTGGGCAGCGTAGTGCAGAATATACCATAAAAGTAGTAAAAATAAAATGAGTAGAATAGACACTAAAGAATAAAGTTGTTGTTGCTAAGAATAAAATGGGCATTAAAAGGATTGCCAACATGTATTTCATCACAGAAAAGTACATAAAAAAAAGTACTAAAAACAAAAATACTTGTCATGTATTTACATGCAGTTATCAGAGACCGATCCAGCATGCTGTTCAAGTGGTTTGTAAAGCTTTTGGATCACAGGTGAGAAGTGTGCCACTATATAATTTGAACTGTGGCTGCAAGTAGGAGACACTTTGTTGAAGATTTTGGACCATGAGTGTGAAACACTGCTGGCCCAGACTGGTTGGCAGGTGCTGGTTAAATTACTGGGTGACAAAAAAAATCGCTCAACAGCTGTGACCTGTGTCATCGTCATCAGCAGAGGATGAATCTTTTTTTTTTTTTTTTTTGTGCAGACGTGCCTGTATTTTATCATCCTGCTCTCATTTTGACATGAAATGTCCGCACTTCCTCTATAATATAAACCTTGCACTAATTCTCGTGCATGGGTTTCTAAGAGCTTATGTCAAGTGGTGTAGGATATGTTCTTCATTTAATCCTCTTAATTTGCGACACTGGAGTGAGACGGGGGTCCTAGGTCAGGGTCAACTGATGACTCCTACCCCTGGAACAGGTATTTTAGTTTAAGTGAGTTTATTTTAGTGTTTGGTAGCAAGGCACCAAAACAAGAAGGTAATACGTTTCTAAATGCAGGGTTAAAGCATTTTAGCCTCCACAGTGCAGCACTTTTGTGAGCAGCTCTAAAATATCAAGTTTAGTTCCAAAATGAATTTGTTCCAATTTTTTACAGATCTGTTCCTCATCAAAATAGCCCATGTTATTAAGTTAAGTAAGTCACATCAGATCAGTTTACAATTGGAGCAGGTCTAGACTATGCTCTTTTAGTGATCGATTTTAAATGTTTCTTTTTCAGTTCAGTCTCATATCTTGATTTAAAGGTGGAATATGGAATATGAGCTGAATGCTAGTGTCTCAAGATCGTAGTCGCGACAACAAAAAAGGTAATTCCAGCGGTCGGGTTGCCAGGTTTGGACAGGGCAGGAGGATTGAGCCGCCTCCGTTTCCTCCGTTTACTGGGTGTGGAGGTCGATGGGTCACGATCAGTATTCTCATATCTAGGATCAACGTGATATAATGAAAATAAGTATAGCAGAGGAGTTTGGCCGACAGGTAACGTTAGCTAAGTTAGCAAGCGAGTTAGCTTACCGATCCAGGAGAAAGTTCGCCATTTCCGCGTGTGTTTTGATGCCGTGGAAATCCTTTACCTGAGTCCATCGAGCGTATGCTTCACCGATATTTACTCTGGTTTCTGCTCTTCTCCGGTTACTCAGCTGCTGGGACAGATAACGCACCGTTCGCTGGGGCTCTGAAGAGCTTGCAGACTCCGCCATTTTACCCAGTGTCAGCCTAGCTGTGCCGAGCTTTGCCGAGCTTTGCCGAGCATTGCCGAGGTTGCGAAATTGGCAACCCGCAATGACGGCCGCTATTTGGCTGGCATGATGTAAACAGGAAGTCATTGTCGAACCCGTCAAAATTTCTTTAAATTATTTATTTCAGACTAAATTAAATTCAAGGAAACGCATTACTTTTAATCTGCGCCCCTCTAAACGCCCCGTGGATGTATTATTTTTGAAAAAATATAGCTTTTAATAAGCATATTACATATTCAACCTTTAATGTTTATGTATAAAATGTGACATATTTTTTTGCAACTTTTCACACATTTTACATTCACATTGTCTGATTGTTCCCTTTCAGTGGATCTATAAACATAATCAGGTCTAAGGTTTGATTCAGGGAGGTTTAAATCAAGAGGGAGATTCTGCTGCAGCCCCACACAGAGACATTCAGCTAATTGTTAGCTTGAGAAGTCAAATAGGTGCTCAACTATTGTTGCTTTGGTTGAATCTGCAGCGACATACAAATCCAGTCTGAAACTAGGACACAAAGCATGCTCTCACTAATGAAGTCACAAATCTCTGATGAAGAGCTGAAGTAAAAAACCCAATCGGCCAAAAGATGCTCACTGATGGCTGACTGACGGCTGCCGGCTGCCGGCCTGGTGTGTCGGGGTCTATAAAGCACATTCAGATTAACTTCTTTTTTTTGGGCAGCTATCTCTCTGGCACGAGCTATGTGCAGCTTGAATGAGGTTTTCAACACTTCTCTCTTCCTCTTTCCTTTTTTAAAAATGTGAAAATCTTGCCGTGTTTTTCAGTGAAGCATTACAAGTTAATCTTCTCCATCTTCTATATGTCAAACCTAAATGTGTGGATGAATTGCACCTGTTCCCCTGATCTCCCCACAGTAACAGTCCCTCCTATCTGCAGGTCCGCTGCATGCTGAACATTTGGGGTGTGATGCTCTTCATCCGCATGTCATGGATCGTTGGTCAGGCTGGAATTGGTAAGCAGAGATCACAAATGATGAGCTGACAATCATAACAAAAAAAACATTACATGTTCAGAATCAAATTTTCAGCTCTCAGTATATTCACAGTATGCTTTCTTTCAAAAGCAAAGTGTGACAACGCTGTTGCCTCACAAGACAACGATTGGTGTAAGATTCCTTGTGTCTTTACAAATTAGTGAAGGACTTCTGATTTCTGCTTTTGATGCTAAGCTTAAAAACAGAGTAGACGACAATCTTACATTGGAAACATGACTTGTGAACTTAAAAGGACCAATTAACCATATGTCAGGTCAACTACTACATTTGATGACGATGCTGATGTATTGTACATCTGCTTTTTAAACAATCCAGTTTTGATGCACTGTCACATTACACCATAATAGCCCTCATCCGACGGCAGTGCCCTGCTGCCCCTTACAGATGGTTCAGAATAAGTCTTGAGCCACAGTCTGCTCCAAATGTGACATCATAACCACCTTACACAGGGGTTGCATTACTTTTTTTCCCAAGGTGTTTTTGAGATACATTTTTATCTTCCTGGCAGCTGCTGTGTTTAGCTGATTACAGAACACATGATGTCAGCTGGAAGAGCCTTGGAGCTGTTTGATTTCACCAAATGTCACAATCATCAGGATTTTCTTCCGACCACATTTCTCCCCCGAAGATGATGGTTAACCACTATCCTTTATGGTTTTAAATATGCGCCAGACTGTTCTTAACCTCTTTTAGTAGTTTGTGCAATCTCCTTAGTTGTTTTCTTTGCTTGATGCAGGCTATTAATTGGACCCTGCTGAAATAGAGTAACGTCCTTTCCTCGACCACAGGATATGTCTTCAGACATGGTTGTTTAAGAACACAGAAGCTTCTCACTGCATCAGTCAGGGTTGAATATCTTGTTGCCAGCTGAAACATATTAATCACTGCAGTAATTATCCAATGGAAGGCTCTCTTTGCTTAGTTAAATTCAGGTGATGACTTTTTTTTTGCCAGGCAGTATATATTACAGTGTGAACATATCCAAAATCTAAGATCATCTAGATATTTTCATCATGATAACGGTACAAAATCGCTGTACTGCCCAGCCCTAAGTTTTGGCCATTTTAAAAGTTTTGTGACCAATGCAAACTAAGATTCCATTCGCAATCATTTTGATCATAGAGCACTTTTCAAAAAACTAATTACTTTGGCCTGCATGCAAGGCAGCAAATTCAAATCAATAGACTATGAAATAAATAAGAAAAGACATGACCTGATCAAAAAAGGTAAAACTGAGTCCAGTAATTAAACGTACATGAAATGGAGCAAAGCTGTAAGACAAAGCTAACTTGTATCAACACTTGTCATATTGTATTAACCCTGGTGACCTGTTTGATCAGTACTTGCGTGTTTACGTTCAATACAGAGGCTAAAGAAAGTATTAAAAGAAAGAGAACTTTTTGCCCTCCTAGCGTTTCCCTGTGGTTTTACTGTTGGCAACATGGCCAAAAGACCTTTATGCTGTAATTCAACCTTCATTTTACTAGGAAACATCCAGCCCAGGGGCAGAATGAATGGCACAGTGATGGCAACACTTACAGTAAACCAATTTGTATCTGGATGGTGTCATTGTCTACAGCCATTACTGTGCAGTCAGTAGCCCTTTTCACACAGAGATGCCTCATTATTGCCGCAGCAGCGGTTCACCTATTCTCCGCCGTTGTTTATTCACACAGAGCCCAGCAGCTCTGGCGTAAAGACGCACCAGTGTGTTATTCACATGCCGGCGCCGCGGCTTCTCAAGAGACAGTACATGTCAGAATGATGACATCTGTGTTTTTTTTCAAGGTGTTCCCCTAGTGTCTACCAAAATTACATAATTATATATCAGTAAACAGGACGCTGTCCCGCTGTTTCTTGGGGAAAGTTCACTGAAGTCTCGGTCGGGAGGGCTGACTGTCGCAGTGATTTTCATCAAGACAGTAACTACAGAAGGTTTTTGATGGGGACAGACGTTGTTTTTCAGGCAGAAATGTGTTGAAGAGCCGGTAGGACGGACATAAGGACAGACACTTCTCCACGTACACAGATCAGGCATAACATTGTGACCACCTGCCTAATATTGTGAAGGTTCCTCTTGTGCAGCCAAAACAGCTCTTAAGGACTTAAGACTTCTGAGTGTGTCCTGTGGTGTCTGACACCAGGGCGTTTTATAGTGGATCCACTGGGTCCTGTATGTTGGGGGGTGGGGCCTCCATGGATCAGACCTGCTCAGCACATTTTACAAACGGGGATCTGGGGAATTTGGCCCAGTCAACACCATGGGCTCTTTATTGTGTTCCTCGAGCTGTTCCTGAGCAGTGTTTACAGTGTGTCAGGGCACACTGTCCTGCTGGGGGACCACTGCCATCAGGTAGTGTTGTTGTGATGAGGGGGTGTACTTGGTCCACAACAGTGTTTGGATGGGTGGTGCGTGTCAAATGGCTTTCACATGAATGCCAGCACCCAAGGTTTCCCAGCAGAACATCGCATTGTGATGAGATGATCAATGTTATATACATCACCTGTCAGTGGTTTTAATGTTGTGGCTGATTGGTGTATAAGTGGGTATTTTTGTCCTCATGTAAGTTGTCAAAGACACTACCAGTATTACATTACTGTTGTTTGGTCGTGTAATGTTGCTTTTTGGTTAATTTCCCTTAATTTTGTTGAGTGAATGCAACTTTGCATTAAACACCTGCTTCATGAATGGTTTTGTTGCCAAAACCAAAACTATCTACATGGAGCGATGTGACAAAATCTACATTTCGTTCTTTGGTTCAGCTGACCCTGTAATGGCCCCTTTTCCTCACTGATGTTCTACCAGGAGCCTGTTTGACCCACAGCCAATTTTTTACCTTGATGTGACCAACACCACACCTAACTGACAAATTGAACTATCACTGTCCAGAGAGGTAACCAAGCAGTGTGGCACGCAGCCCATGTTTATTGACATTGTTTTGCCCCCCCCCCCGATAATTCTCCACTGATGTGAAATATCACCACAAAGTGACACATGTGGCAGACTTCAGTGCAGCAGCTCGTCTTCATAGCTGTGCTGTTACTTTTCACAGAGCTCTCAGAGTAATTGGATGGCCTGCTAGAAATGTGTTAACAGTGTTGCACATTCTTTTCAGTCAAGAGATTGGTAAAGGTCATAATGTGTTTTCTCCCGCAGCTCTCTCCTGTTTGATCGTTGGAATGGCTACAGTAGTGACAACCATCACCGGCCTTTCCACCTCTGCCATCGCCACCAATGGATTTGTACGAGGAGGTATACATCACTTTCCTTTCTAGAATGATAAGTTATCTATAGTCATGAAAGTTTGTCTCCAAAGTAGAAAACCCCAGTGACCATTGATTTACTTGAATTCTTCTAATGAGCAGCATAACTCTCCTGTAACATTTTGGCTCTTCCGGCTGTTTGGTGTGAAACCAGATATTCCATGTGTGTGATTCTTGCTGGCATGAGCAGCTAAAAGTCATCCATCATAATGTAGCATTATGTGTGCTTTCAGGGGGAAAGACGGGTTAAACATACAACTCGCCCAGTCATTGCAGTGAGAGGAGAAATTCAATGAGACTCCACATTGTTCACTTAATGTTGAAGTGAATGGAGGCAGGGGCTCTGGTTGGGTGGTCGGGCGTGGATCCACACAGTCCTCAGTCATAACAACAGGCAAAGCATGCCTATAGTTATTTCAGTATGTCATATTCAAAAGAAGAATAATGTCAGTCACATTCCCGTAGTTATTACAAACTGTGGGGACAACAATGCTTTAGATGAGTCAACCAGAATAACAAAGTTGTTAATTAAATCAATTAAGTGGTAGAGATTAGAGTTGGGTCGATTCCATCGCCGATGTCCGACAGCCATCGACTTCTGAGCCCTGTACGATTGTAACATTCTGATTTTGTAACAACACCACCCCCCCAATTGACTACTGATTTTAAATTTTTGGAAATACAGTGTGACTGTTGATTGTTGGTCATGAAAACAAAACCTTACTCAAACTCAATTTAATCACTTTATCTGAGGCTTTCAACCCCAGTATGGTCCTCATCAGCAGATGGAATCAATCAGTATGTTGGAATCACAGAGAAATTTACCATTACAACAGTATCACAAGACGATTCTGTGATGATTGATAAATTGATACATTGCAGGATCATCTGATACATCACAATATCTGTCAAACTTAAGAATGCAAATTACCCCTAAAAAGGCAAAGTGCAGGAATTATGTATTTGTATTATGTATATGTATTATTTATTTTCTACATTGTGATGTCAGGTTCACAATATCTGAAATGAACTGGGATTAAAAGATTTTTTTAAAAGTGCTTGGTCCTATCTCCGTGCCATCACATGCATTGACTGCAACTTGTCTATGTCCATGTGTGTCATCATTCCAATGTAAAATGGCCACAAACTGGCAAAAGGCTGAACTGCCAGAAACTAGAACAGATCTGGCATCAGTTAAAATCTTCGGAAAAATTTAACTTTGCCTCATTAAATCTGTATAAATTCAGTTTGTTTAGATTATGCTCACAGGTGTTTACACCATGAGGAGTCGTGAAGTTGTGACTCCCCAGTTACATTCAGGGGAATCTGTATAGACCCCCCCACCGCTAGTGGGTGCTGCTTCTAAACATCATCGACTCAAGACAAGCACGCCATCAGTAAAAGACGACATAGAAGGGTAGCCATGTCGTAATGGAGATGCAAACTCCTGTCACACTTGGTTGACACGCCAAGTCAAGCAGAGTTGAGCCAAGTCAGCACCTGTGTATGAAAGAGCTAAATGTGTAGCAGTGAATGTGGATTTTTCTGACATGAAAAACAAGCCATTCAATAACCAGTCAATTGTGGTATGGATTTCTCAGTAGTAATGTCATTGTTGAATTCCATCCTATGAGAGATTAGAGCCATAAAACTGAAACATGTAATTCTGCAGCAGCACAGTGTAACTTGTTATGTGCTGCTGAATTCTCCAGCAAAGCTTTTGGTAACTCTAAGCCGCTTTGTTGTAGGCAAATCGGGCTAGAGCCCAGTGTTAGAAGTACCATGCCCAGCCAGACACGCTGTTTCCAGCAGCTGAGTGAAGTCTGATCCCGGAACTAAAATAACCTTGATGTGGAGCATGGGCTGCCCTGGAGACTTCTCCTAATTGTTTGTTTGTTTTGAGCTGCTCTGGTGTTCTTTAACACTTCACACTATGAGAGGATAGTTCATAAATGACCATTGATTGCTGTACTAATGGAAGCTTCTGGTGGCCCTGTTTTGTCCACATCACAGTTGGGTCTCAGGAGGGTATCTAAGAAACTGCTTACAATAAGTCCCCAGTGCAATCCCTTTAGATCACTTTATCATCCTACTGTTTGTATAAACATGGTTGATGAAAGAATCGTAGATCCATTCTGACAATGTTATTATGATATGTTTAAGGTTTTCACAACAGTGAACTTTTACTTACATCTTGCCCCTTACCTTTTGTTTGCAGGTGGAGCGTATTACTTGATTTCTAGGAGTTTGGGCCCAGAGTTTGGAGGCTCTATTGGTCTGATCTTTGCCTTTGCCAATGCAGTGGCTGTAGCCATGTATGTGGTGGGATTTGCAGAAACGGTTGTGGAACTTCTTGCCGTAAGTCTCTCAGTGTCTCATGCTGCGTTTGAGTAGTTAGTGATTATCGTTGCATCGCTTGCCTTGTTGGGGCAATTTCAAGACTTCATCCCTACTGCCTACTCACCTTTACTTAGCCCTTTAGACAGCTTGGACCATGGGAGACAATGGTTTGCATTGCACCCATTGATATGATAAGTAAGGCCAAGTTAACTAACACCAGCAGTGTTTATTGGTCCATTCATTAATTTGCTCTACTGGTTTATTTGTGAGAGGGTTTAAGCTGACAGTGGGCGAGAGGACAGGTTGTCAGTCAGTCAGAGGGCTTACACATAGATGCAAACAACCAATCACATACACAACTACAGACAATTTAGAGTTGCTAACCAGCGTAACCTGCAAGTCTTTTGACTGTGAGTGGAAACCAGGGCCCCTAGCATAACGCTAACAGATTTGTTAGAACACACACACAGATAGGGGCCACAGCTTCGAAATCCAGGGCCTGAACCACTGCTCCATCATGCTGCCCATACTGGATAATTCAACTTGAGAGAAGATGTCAATCAAACATGTCTGTAGATCCTCCATTATTTTCCTCTGTTTGTTTGGTTTTTTTGGTTGCCATATTTACATTTGGAGCTGCAGCAGTGATTTGTCAATTTAAAGGATAGTTTCACCATTTTCCCATTGCCTCAAACTGCAGGTTCGGTAGCCAGGTCTACCGTGGAAGTAAAAAAATCCATAATAAATCATTTACTGGCCACACAAATCCGACAGATGAAATATCAATTTTGACCTGCGCCAATTTTTCCTCATCTTTTGATCTGAGCATAAAATAAAAAGAATGAAAAACAAAGCTTTATTTGTTTTGTTTTGTTTTTTTTTACATTTGCACGCAACATTTTTTTACATTATGTATTTTGGATCCTCAACTGAATCAACTGCTTATCTGATGATCATCCCCGGCCTGTAGCTGCTGTAAGCAACATTGGTTTTTTGTCTAAACGGTTTTATAGAAATCTTTTGTAATATCAACAAACTTTCATGTTTGCTCTTCTCATTGTTATTCAATTTAACAACTCCTTGTATTGTCTCTCAGGGTGTAGATGCCATCATGACAGATGAAATCAATGATATCCGAATCATCGGCACCATCACAGTAATCCTTCTCCTGGGCATCTCTTTGGCAGGAATGGAATGGGAGGCCAAGGTATGAACAGGGTTCCATCTCTGAGAATTGCTATGTCTATGTCTTCCCACAACAGGGACACACTCAACATTTCCTAATACTGCAGCAGTTAAAAGCATTTAACTGGCGAAACGTGAGTTGACTTTTATAGAGAAGTACGTCAGTTATAGGAAATGCAATGTCCCAGTTAATGCAGTGATGAAAACATAGTGGTATTAGTAAGTGCATACCACTATGTTTCATCAAAAATTGACCTACAACACAAAACATAATTTTCGAAACGCAATTGTTGATGGTGGATCAGTTTTTGATATGTCAGGAAGTAGTTTTAGTCAGTTTGTAGGAGTAATGGAACAAGAAGGAGCTGTTAGACGAAGAGCTGCAGGTGACAGGATTCACACCTGCAACTTCTCTGTAAGGTAACCAACCCCTTTTCCGTGATTACTCCTTTTCCCTGAATGTTATCAGGTTCCCTTAGAATCCAAAATATTGGCAAAAAGGTGCCTGTGTTCTTCACTTTAACAACAAATCCTCCACCATTGTCTTGTCAGTCAACTCTCCTTATTCTCTTTACGTGATGAATTTAATGTGACTTCTGCTACCCTGTGCTGTGACTCTGCTGCTGTACAGAGCAGACATTTTCAGTTCATGACAGTTGCGTTCGTAAGCCAACTAAGCATTAATTTTTTATCTTTTTTTTAAGCGAGGGCAAAATTAAGTTTTAGGCGTCCTGCAAGTTATGTAATCAGTGTACAGTGAACGGAACACTGTGCAACACCGGGAATGCCAGCACACAGAATAACTGATGCTTACAGTGTATTAAGAGATCAGCAGTGACTAATGAATTGGTTGATGTACTTTACTTCAGGCCCAGATCTTCTTGCTCATTGTCCTCATCACAGCCATCTGCAACTACTTCATTGGATCCTTCATTCCTCTTGAGTCCAAGAAATCTATGGGCTTCTTTGGCTATGACGGTATGTCCACACAAGTGAGACTCCCTTTTAGACAGAATTGACATCTGTACCATCATATAATCCCGACAGCTGTACCTAAAAAGCATTGGCACTGAAGGCTTTGTCAGCTGCCTTTTTGTATTTAAAACTCCTTTTTCTCTCAGGTTCAATCATGTGGGAAAACATGGGTCCGGACTTTCGAGGGGAAACGTTCTTCTCTGTCTTCGCCATTTTCTTCCCTGCAGCTACTGGTATTCTGGCTGGAGCCAACATATCAGGAGACCTTGCTGTAAGTCAACTGGAAATATTAACAAAACCCCTTTTTTAAAAATTGGCTTATCTTAATGTGATACATTTGACTAAAGCTGTCAAGCCAAGCTAAATTATTGTCTCAATGTCATCTGTGTCAGACCTTAACTTAAAAAAATCTGTACTAGATGAATGTCAGTAGTGCTTTTAATTGATTTTACTCTGTTAAAAATGGTGAGAAACTGGACCAGTGATTCTGCTCAACACTTGGCAGGGGACTGATGGCATCCTTTAAATCCCTTTATTGACATAAGATATAAGGTTTGTGTAGTTATAAATTGCTTGTAATTTATGTTGTGGTTGTTGGTTGCAGGATCCACAGCTAGCCATTCCCAGAGGAACTCTTCTGGCCATCCTGATTACAGGAATAGTCTACCTGGGTGTTGCTGTTTCAACAGGTGCAGTAATTGAGTATATGTGATATTCTCTGTAGCTTTCAGAATCTGGAATCTTTCAAGCACATCACATTTCTGTTTTAATGTGTGCATAATACCTTTCTCACACCAGGCTCCTGTATTGTGAGAGACGCCAGTGGAGTTTTGAATGATACAATCACGCAGGCTGTTGGCAATTGCAGTGATGCTGCATGCGGATTAGGCTTTGACTTCTCTTCCTGTAAGAGTGCCAATGACTGTAACTATGGACTCCATAATGACTTTCAGGTATGAAGCAGCTTTATTACATTTCAGAGATAGAGGTTAAAATAACTGTGTTAAAAAGTCAGACAGTTAAATTTATATTTTATCTTTTGTTCAGGTGATGAGTCTGGTTTCTGGTTTTGGTCCCATCATCTCTGCCGGAATCTTCTCTGCCACTCTGTCCTCAGCACTGGCCTCTTTAGTCAGTGCTCCCAAAGTTTTTCAGGTAAAATACAAACTACTAACTAAACTGCATCAAGGTTTCTAATGAATGGCACCAACAACCATGAGCAATATATTTAGTTTTGAATTGTAATGCATTTGAAGTTTTGGATTATGAACAACTGAAACTCTTATCGTTACGTTTCACAGGCTTTATGTAAGGACAACATCTACCCCGGCCTTAGCATGTTTGCCAAAGGTTATGGCAAGAACAACGAGCCCCTCAAAGGCTACATCCTTACCTTTGTTATCGCTCTGGCCTTCATTCTCATCGGTATGGCTGTACACACACTACCCATTTTGGCATTGGCTTTGTATGAGATCACAAGCCTAAAATCTCAGAGGCTGCATTATTCAGTGCACTCTCCTGAATTAACAATAAAGTTGTGATTTTGCAGTTATGCTTCATTGTAAAGGTCTGTAATTTCAGAATAATTTCCAAGATGTCTATGGAAAGAACAATGTAAATCGTACTCATAATAGGGACATTAAAGACAGCATTCAATTGGTGCATGTGACCCACCTCACAGTTCTTCTATCGCAACACCACTGCGATCTAGATCCCATTCATGGCTTGCTCTGCACCACTGAGACTTGTGGCCAAAATTGAACCTGGCCCCGACTGGCTGAACCCAGCAGCCAGCACAGCTGGAATTACTTTGTCTCTGATTGCTACCTGATTTTAGAACATTAACAGATTTTAGAACATTAGATCTGACCAAAGTTTCGTGAAATGAAGGATTTTGGCCTGACAGTGGCGCAGAGAAAAGGTCAGGGTTCAACCAGAATCATTAGGAGTCATCTAAGCACCATCAATATCTCTACCAAATTCTGTGCCAGTCTGTTCAGTTGTTGTTGGGATGGTTGCTATGGATCCAAGTGTTAGTGATGGTCCAACAAATGGATGGACTGACATTGCTATAGTGAATTCTTGATGTCATCAGGGAAAACTCTCTTTTCACAATATGCCTCAATTATATAGATTTAGAAACCAATCTACTGTTCTTGCTGAAAGGACTGGTGGATACAAAAATTCAGGTTTGACTTTTGGCCCATTCTGAAAGTGTCTTTGTTTCCCTTTTCTCCTTACAGCTGAGTTGAACATAATTGCCCCCATCATCTCCAACTTTTTCTTGGCATCCTATGCCTTGATCAACTTTTCGGTGTTCCATGCATCACTGGCTAACTCACCAGGTAAGATCAAGATCAAGAAATGTACATGACAAGAAAGAAGCACTAGATCAAGAAGTTAAGAAGACAGAGGAACTTGTTACAAGAGACCTCCCTTGTCTTAGTGTAAAACTAGCGGCCATGATGGCACAGTCACGAGTCATATGCTGTTTAACAATGCCTGTGATGGTAAATGAAGGGGTTTCAAAAGGATTTATTTGAAGCACTTAGACGTGTCCTGAGCTGTAAGAGCGCCTCAAAGAGCTTAGAACCAGTGTTTAACAGCTCACAAGACCGGCCCTTTCAGACTGAGCGTAGAAAAGATTCTGGGGTAGATGTAGTGATATTTCTTCTTGGTGTTCTACATTAGCAGTCGGATGATCATTTACACGACTCACCTTTTTTTTTTCCCTTTAGCAGGGATATTGGTCAGGGCTGTGAATATGCCAGTGTTAGCCAAGTGGCTTTTTTCCAGACAGAAGAAGAGCGGGCAGGTTATACATAAAATTAACCCAACAAAGGATTGAGTTTTGGTAGAGGAATCTTGGAAAGTACAACATGCCATTGTGAATAGAAGGATATTACATTGCAAAGAATTAATGAAATGCAAACAAAGAAAATGATACCTAGACAGAATAAAGTAATGCCAATACTGATTTGCACTTTTCAGGCAGCATTGTGGGCATGTCAAATACTACCACAGCAATTGTAAGGCCTTTTGCGTGCTGGACTGATTGTGTTCACTTATCTGTTGTACGATTGGGTGCCATAAGCCATTTGTTTTATTAAAGTTCCTTTTCAAAATAATTGTATCATACTAGGGCTGCGCAATATTAGAAAAAACTTACATTGCGATTTTTTTTAACCCTGCGATATATATTGCGATGTGAAAAAATACAGGAATTTTCATCAGCTGACCTGAATAGCACTTTATGTTATGCTGCACTGCTGCTATCTTGTGGATAATTAACCTGCACTGATCTCACCTCTTATTGTCAGTGTTATGAGTATGGCTTCTTGTCTGTGTTTTAGAGAGATTCTCATTGTTATCTTTCATTGTTTGCTTTTATTGTGCTGGGACTTGAGTACATGTTTCGTTCTATCATTCGTGAATTGAATGACAATAAACAAAACTTTGAACCTTTTGAGCTCTCCATCTTAAAATGGAACATTCTAGCTTCATAATTAGATTAAGTAACAAACAATGAGTGATAAACAGGTTATTTAACGATTCAAATCTGTTTTTAGTTTTAGACGACAGGGTCGGACGCCTGGAGATTATTAGCGACACATCTACAAAAATATACCTGCATTTCAAAATGATAATCATATGAGCTCATTCATGCATGCTTGCGCCCTCCCAGAACTCCCATTCCCCACGCTAGCTTAATTTCATTTTTAAAACTTGCGTCAGTCCTTCGGGTGCGGGTCGGGCGTCGGTATCAATTTATAGCGTGTCAGCTCGGGTGCAGAATGTAATTTGTGCGACTGTCAGAAAACGGGTCGGATGAAGTTTTAAGTATGGCGGATGCGGGCAGGGTGCGGGATTGCAAAGACCCGTGCAGGACTCTGCTGTGTGGTACCAAAGTAAATGCAAATTAGTTGTGTTACCTCTCTTGTGGCACAGAACATGTGTTTGGTCATCCTTCTTGTAGCCGAAATAACTCCAGATAACTGACGTTGCTTTTCTTTTTGGCACTAAGTCTTCGTTTTCGCAATTTTCTCTTGTTGTTGCTCATTTTTCAATGTTGTTACCAGCGACTCACTCCATGTGCAGGGGCTGGTCTGCTTCGGCACACTGAATAAGAACTAATGTGATTGGTGGATCGCTGTGCATGCACCATGTGTGTCAGGTTCCTTTGAAATTAGATAAATTCATTTGCGTCCTACATCACAGGCTCTGCGATGTGACTATTGCACACACATACATCGCGATTGCGATGCGCAAACGATATATTGCGCAGCTCTATATCATACCATGTAAACGACGCAATTCTAAATACCTCATCCCTGTTTATCATTGAACTTGCCAAAAAACTACAGTTTAGATCTTCACTTAGTCATCTAAAGAAAATGTTACACTACATATTCACTCGCTTTTTTTTTTTCTTTAAAGTTAGGGTTATAATTCACCAAAATTAAAAATGCATTGTCAGTTCCCTCCACTGTGTCAGCCCATGCAGGTAGTTTTGGTTTTATTTGTCTAGATTTTGAGATATCTGAGGATGAAAGTCTGATTGTGATGCCTACATAATGGAAACGATTACGTAAATATGACCCTGATTCCAAAAAGGTTTGGAAGTGGTGTGAAACATAAATGAAACAGTCTGTTGTTTTAAAGTATTAGCAAGCACATGTAGTTTTATCCTTTATCCAATTTGTGTTTGACAAAGTTGTCCTTTTCACACAACAATTCTGCTATATATTTTCTGGGGGGAAGTTTATTGATGAGGAAAGGATATGTTTAGTTGTCAGACTGTGAACACAATAAGATCGACAGAGTCCTGCCTGTTTACCATTACACAACGACATCATCTCGCCTCTGTTGTGGCGGTATTACTTCTTCCGCTGGCAAATCAGAGCGAGACAAAACTGTCCCCTCTCTCCGCTGCAGACTGCGAGGCAGAAAATTGCTGCAAGATTCCCTCCTTGATAAGTTAGTGTAGATGGGGCTAGAGTTGATCCATGCTCCATCCTCACTTTTATTAACAAATAGTAATGTACAAAACAATCAGGTAGTGTTAACAGGCTTCATTTTTTTAAGCTTCAAGGATTAGCTTTGATTTCATAAGTAACTTGACAAAATGCCAAAATGAATCTTGAGCTTAACTGAGACCTTTCTTAGTGCATGTGCAAGTCTCCACATAACCATTGTGCTTGTTGAATATGCTGAAAACGTCCTTTCTAGTATAAAACTCTGCACACACATCATTCTACACAGTGAAGCTCAATGTAGGAACAAGAAGAAAAAATGTAGGAGAACTTTTTCTTGTCGTCAATAAGTATTGTTAATTACATTACTGTTAAGGAATAAAGCTGTTGAGTTATCCAGAGTGATGGAAACAGTTTTCGTGGGACAGTGTTCGTGACGTTTTAAACACGGTAACCTTAAATACATTTTTAAAAAGATTTAAAAAAAAAAAAATCTTTCTGGAATGGCACCACTGTAGGTAAGTGAGAAAATGTTTAATTGTTTTATCATTTGAGTAAATCTTACTCATTAGACTGTAGTGAATAGCTGAATGTAATGCATGTAGTTGAATTTGTTTTTATATTGAGTTCTGTGCTTTTTCCCCCTCAATATCAAAGCTCTAGCAGAACTCCAGGTACAGATTCTTTATCTGCTTCTAATTTCTCCAAGCAGGTCATTTATTTGCATGGACTTAAATGGTACATCACTCAATTAGAGGCGAACAGTAATACATTGACTAATGTTTTTTTTTTTTCCTGCCTCTGTAATCACAAACTATAAACCCCATTTGGTGGTCTGGCCTCAGAAGGGACAATCTCTCCCCACTCTGGGGCACACATTAAACCCCCGAATGGGACTGAGAGGAACAGCACCTTCAATGTACCCTTTATGTCCTTGTGTTTGTTTTAGACTGTCATTGTGTAACCACACACAGTCGGACTGTATCCCATCACTAAAATCCCTATAGTCTAGTTTCTGTGATACTCAGTAAATAAATCACATCCTTTATAGCTGGTATAATTGTCTGGTCTTCAGTCTAACAGGCTGCTAACTCCCATTCTTTAACCCAGCACGTATCCAACTTTAACTTTATTCATGCTCTATAACATCAACATTTAATATTTTAAGACCATATTACTGAGAAACTTATTGTTAAACATTGTCTTTCATGTAGGAAGACAACGGTCATTCCTGACTTTTAGTTCTCTGCATTGCAGGACTTGATTTGGTTTAAGTTAAATGATCTGGCAAATTTGACTTCCCTCTGTGCAACTTAACATGAAGTTCATTTCCTTACTTATTACCATACTTAATAATCCCCACACAATGTGAGTTGCACCCTGAGATTGTTAAGTTTCCTTTGCCTTTGGTGCATTATTGAGATTTGTCTTCATTGGTGCTATAGGGTGGCGTCCCAGCTTCAAGTACTACAACATGTGGATTTCTCTTGCTGGAGCTATACTGTGCTGTGTGGTCATGTTTGTCATCAACTGGTGGGCTGCACTCCTCACCAACGTCATTGTTCTGGGGCTTTTTATCTACGTCAGCTACAAGAAGCCAGGTGAGTTACTAACTCTCATTTGGCCCTATTTGGCTGATGAGTTCATGACATCACAGTAGCTGTAACATTAGCTGTCAGCTGTTTAATAAATCGGACAGAGTAGACTAATATATTTAACTAAAGCTTTTCCAACACTCTCAGTGCTACTGGGGGATTGAGAGGGGGGATGGCATCCCCCTTGTCCCCTCTCAAATCACCTGCTGATTTAAAAAAAATGTATAAGTGATCATTTCACAGTATTGTGTTTACATTCATCAAAAGAAAAAGAAAGTCACATTTTACTCTCTTCTATCATATGAAATAATGAAAACAAAGACTAGCTAACAAATGCTAGCCTAATGTTACCAGAAGTGAAAAACATGTCGATTGCCAAGTTAAGTCAGCGTCATCTATACATTGCATTGCTACATGATACTGAGCTGTCAAGTTGTTCCACCCCCCAACACACTTCCTTTGCACCTCTTCAAACACAAGGCTGGATTTGCAGCTTTGCACACACACCTGTGTGCACACTCAGTTTGACATGCAGCTACACACACATACAAGGCCTTCTCAGTGCCTGTAACACCACATGGGTGGACGGCCTTTAGCCCAGCACAACGACCCATAAACACACGTCCTAACTGCACTGTGTGTTTCTGCCTGCATGCGTTCTCCCCTCCAGATGTGAACTGGGGGTCATCCACCCAGGCTCTGACCTACCACCAGGCCCTGACCCACACTCTGCACCTCAGCGGAGTGGAGGACCACATCAAGAACTTCAGGTATCAAATACAAAGAAGCAACCCCTCCAATTGAACTAAACATGCCTGTAGCTACTATCTAATGATCTACTGATTAATATACTACCCGAACAAACAAGCACAGTAGCTGTGATGAGACCATATTGGTATGGAATAACTGCCTTACAGTATTTAGTGGTGATAAGAAACCGATGGACATGAATTGAAAAGCAGCTATGGTGTGGCAGGTCACATCTACCTTACCTAAACTTCAAATGTAGATGGATCATTTTCATGTGTTAATACAAGAGAGCCATGTGTTGTTCCCTGAAATTATATAGAGCTGTTTTATATGTTTAGTTGGCGCCAATGTAGACCGTGTAACTGGGCCTTTGTAGGCTGCTGGGTAATGTTTGTTAAATGTTCTATATTGCTACCAGTCCAATTCATACGTTGCAGTGCCAGTTCTGTGTACCCTTGTTCTTGGGTACAGGGCTTAAGTTTGGGGAACTTCACTGAAAGGATTTTAACATGGTTAACTACCAAATGCATCAGTATTAAATAAAGAACTTGACCATAACAAAATATTCTGAGGACCCTGACACACCAGGCCATTGTTGCGTGCTAGTTGTTGCAGTGGGCCCTTGTCGACTTTTTGGTTGACTGAGCATGTTGAATCAGCGGTGGGGCCCATCGGTGAGTGAAATAACTCTGATTGACCATTCAGCTAAGCAAATCAGTGATACATGGGGAAAGAAAGGGGAAGCCCTGTCACTGTAATATTCTTGATTTTACCCATTTAGTGCTGCTTACCCTTATTTTACCTCTCCACCAATGCCATTTGCTATTTTATATCAGACATATTCTCAGTAGTGACTATGTAAGCAAAAGTGGTTTAAATAACACTGCTTTATCAAATCAGCCTATTATCAGTTTGTGCATCTGCAGTATTGAGCTTTCTGGTTTATTTTTTTAATGACAAATACAGACTACTGCTACTTGGTGGTATGGAAAGCTATTTCCCTCTCATGCAAGCACAGAATGTACAAGCTAGTTGGCCGTCAGCTGGTGTCTTTGGCACAATTTCAGCATTTGGCAGCATTTGGACTGAAACACAGGTGACATGAGGCAACGCAACAGTCGCCACTAGTAGTAAGATAACAGTTTGGTGTCTGCACCCTAAAGTTTGAAAACTTACATACATCAAATACATCAGGAAATATCGTGTCAAAGCATAAACAAACGAGATCGAGCATTTGTTTTTATCAAGTTATGGCATAAAGGAAATTGGGCCTACTGTCAAACAAATTTGGCTGACAGCTCACATACTGTTCATATTGTCCTACACAGCCAAGTTTCTCAATCAATAAAAGATGGGGAAAAAAAGCAGTTTAGTGTTTTGTGTCTTTAACTGGGATTATGGTCTGGCAGTATTGTTGAAATCACCATTAATGAACTTTTCCTTTAATTTAACTTGCATGTGAATTGTTAAGGTTGTAGTTTGTACTGTGATTATCAAAGTAGAATTATTGCTTTTCTGACAGTATGAACAAAAACCTAATAATTGTATGGTGAATGTACACAAAATCACTTCATACAGCCAAACATATTGTAAAATGGGTGCATATAATGTGTTATATGGGTAAAATACTAAATAGATCAAAAACATGTTGCAGCTCTCATCAAAAAGAGGTAATAGTTATTTACACACTATATCCACCATGTGTTAATTCTGCATTCCTGCACATGATTTGGAGGACAAATTAGTGATGATGTGCCTCTGGATGGTTCCAATGGTAGCAGGAGATTAAAAGGCATCTGATGGTGTCTTCACAGTGACTCGTGCGATCCTCTGACCTCTCTCTTGTCTCCTCCATTAAATCCCATGGTGCTTAACATATTTGCTTTGATGTGCACTACTCTGCTCCTGTTTTCATTTTTGCATGCTAAGACGACTAGAAGCCGCTGTTAAGATCAGAAGAAACAGGCTGCAGATGTAAAAGCTGATGATGCTTTAAATATGACATGTTGATGTTCGCTCTTGGATGTGCCTGATTGTAGACCTCAGTGTTTGGTGATGACTGGATACCCCAACTCTCGTCCAGCTATCATTGACCTGGTTCACACCTTCACCAAGAACGTGGGCCTGATGATCTGTGGTCATATTCGCACGGTGAGCAGATTACACTGAGAACACTGTTATTGATGTTCTTTTACCTTTTGTTAAGAGTATGCTCTAAAAACCACAACAGTGAAATTGAAATATGTTATTGATGAAAAAATTGTATCTAAAAGTACCGATGTTACAGATATCAGTATGTATGGAAACTAATTTATTTATTTGTTTAATTCTTATTTTACTGGGATAAGTATGTTGCATAAATCAATGCCACACACCACAACATTCCCAGCCTGAGCTAATCTGAAAGGCCCGTCCATATACATGCTTTAGATACATAAAACTTAACAATAACACACATGAGAGACAGTAGACAGACACACAAACTCCTTAAACATACATGAAGAACAGAAAAATCAGCTCAGAAATGTATAATACGAAGAGAATAACACAAAATGCAAAATATCATAAAACAATAGCATTAAGGGTATTCTGATTGTTATCATTATCAGCCGATATGCATTTAATGGGTGGTCTGATTAGAAGAACAGATCAGATCAATCGAAAGACAGTTTCTCTATGCGCTGCACACATATGGCAGGACTCTGCTGCTCACTAGCTCCCCTCCTGCTGATATCAATACAGATTTTCAATGCCCTATTGGTTTAATTACAGCAACATTTTCACAAAGTCCTTCCAGAAAGCCTTTTGTGACTGTAGGGATAGATGGGCCGGTACTCCCCAGAGCCAGAAGTATTCATTTCAACTTATCATTCGGGATTGTGTATTCCTAACGTACATTTTATGCCATCCAGACTGGGGGGGACAAGGCAACGCTGTTTGGTTCGAGCCCTGCAGAATCAGAGTTAACAGCAGACTGAGTCAGGATATAATTAAAGCGTACAAGTTCTGCAGTTAAGAATTTTCACATGTTGATCCCCCAAGCAAAGGTTTTACCTAAGGGCACTACAATTTGAATGTTATACCTGTTTCTTAGCCTGATGTATTGACCCTGCTGTCCAGGGTCTGTTCTGGATTAGGAAACGGGTGCTTTTTTATGCTGTTTAAAGGCCAGACTGTAGCTGCTGCAACCAGCTACCAATCAATATTTTCTCTTTTTGCTTTAAATGAATTCTTTGTCAATGTCATTTGAAGCTAATTTTCCTTTTAAAACAGTTTTGGCAGTTTTGTCATCTCTCTGTTTTGCTCAAATTGTAACAGCTTAGAGCTCAGAAATGAGCACATCAGTGAGCCTCAGTGGTGATACAGTTGATACGTTTGTTTCACTGCTGTATACACAGTGTAAAAAGCCTTTTACAAATCCCCTGGCAGGCATAACTGATTCACAATGGAAAGTCCATTTTGATTAGATGAATGAGGCTCTGTGCAGTCCAGCAGCTCTCTGGCTCTGTGGAACACGGCACCCTCCACAAGTGGCCTCTGATCTGTCCTCCTGCCTGCTTCCATTAGGGACCATAGCACAAGTTAAACGTGTAAACATTCCCAGCTAATGGCATTTCAGTTTCCTATCTGAAGTGCATCTTTGTTAGCTCTTTGCTTCAGAAATAAAGAAAGTCATTGATGAGGAGATTCAGAAAAGAACATGTTCAACAGGTTGACGTCTTCAGTGAAAATCTGATTAAATTAAGTTCCTTGTGATGTCTAACCTTGAAAATGTAGACCTACACAGCTGCCCACATGGTCATTTTATTGGCTGCAGACTTCCAACATATCAGAATGCAAGGCTATGGGATTAATTAGTGTGTGTGTGTGTGTGTGTGTGTCCGTGTGTGTGTGTGTCCGTGTGTGTGTGTGTCCGTGTCCCCCCCACAGGGCTACAGAAGGCCAAACTTCAAAGAGCTGGCCACAGACCAGGCCCGATATCAGCGCTGGCTGCTAAAAAATGAGTGCAAGGCCTTCTACACGCCAGTGTTTGCTGAGGACATGAGGCAGGGCACACAGTACCTGCTCCAGGTAAGAAAACAGCCCAGTGTTGCCAGGAAAGAGATCTCAAATGGATTTAGCCTTGCTCTGGATAATATCACAGGTTGTGTAGGTCTAGAGACTGATGTTCCTCAGTGAAGTTGTTTGCTATTCAGTGATAACAGCCAGCAGTGTTGGCTCAGTGTACTCTGTTTGTATTTGTTGCTGTGAATTAAGTTACAGCTGTCTCCATACAACCGATAACAGCTTGAACAGTCCCAGAATGTCTTCATTTTTCAGAATACCAGTGCCAGTGATTCTTACGCAAGTAGGCAAGAAATGAGTAGAGGTGTGAATTAATTTGTGATTTAAATTCTTCTCCCTCCAAGGCCGCTGGTCTGGGTCGCCTGAAGCCGAACACATTGGTGCTAGGCTTCAAGAACGACTGGAGGGATGGCGACATGATGAATGTGGAGACTTACATCAGTATGATCCAGTAAGTTAATCGACTACCGAGCCCTTTACCATTGCAACATTTCAAAAGGCATCCTACCAGTAGTATGTCCCCAAATAGTATTCAAGTTTTCTTTGCTTGGCCTCCAAAGTATAGCTAGCCGACTTAATTTGTCTCAAGCGCACACACACACACACACACACACACACACACACACACAGGAGAACAGTGTTGGTCCATGTGAAACCCTGATGCCTGCCGGACCCTGAGTCAGTCATGTGAGAATATGAGTGAAGGATTTACGCTGAACGAGTTCCTGATTGTAAAGTGTAGGATTATGGCATTTGAGCTGAAGGTCAGAGATGGTTCAGCACTACAATATTAAAAGCACAGCTAATGCGCTCAGCAATGTGACCTTTACTTTCCATTCAATGAGTTACGATGTTGCAACTTCAAGGTTGAAACTGCAAGACTTGAGACAGAGATTTAAACCTGTTGTATGCGGTTGTTATCCGTCCTCCGTTTGAAATGGTCCCTGTCTTTGTTACCCTGGTCTGTGTTCAGCTGAGCATATCACACTTCATTTTGACCACTGCTGATGGTGATATTTTATTTCTATGTTATTCCTCTCAGCGATGCCTTTGACTCTCAGTTTGGTGCCGTCATCCTGCGGCTGAAAGAGGGCCTGGATGTGTCCCATATCCAAGGACAAGGTATGAAACACATGAACAAACATCCAAAACATGATTCCAGAAGAGGGTTTAGCAATGAGTTTGAAACCAATGTTTTTTCAATATTCACATGTAACATATTATGGCAGATGTGTCCATAATCCCACGTAGAATCATGGAATGTACTATATCAGATTAAATCATAAAATTAGGTTGTCTTAGCATGTGTCACTCTTTCATAAAGTTGGTATGCTCTTGAGGGACGGTAGATAATCTTTCTATATTTCTTAGGTTACACTATGATAAACAATATCTATCTTAATATTTTGAAATGTAAAACTTATTTTCTCTTCTTCCCCTGTCTCCCTCCCTCCATCTGTCCTCTTGTTCCATGTCCTCCCAGATGAGTTGTTGTCCTCCCAGGAGAAATCCTCCGGGATGAAAGATGTAATCGTGTCCATAGACACCAGCAAAGACTCTGATGCTGATTCATCCAAACCGTCCTCCAAGGCCACCAGCCTTCAGAACAGTCCAGCTACACAGAAAGGTCAGCCTGCCTCAGTGTGAATGTCTTTACATTCTTCTGAATTGCTTTTTGTATTCCCTCTTAGTCTGCCCAGCAGACCTGTTTACAGTCCCATCCGGCTGAGACACTGCTGACGTGGCAGCAGGGAAATGAAAAAATAATGATTTTTTACATTAGATGATTATATTTGTGAATTCCAGCCATTAAAGCACTTTCTGTATGTACCATAACATCATATGTATACATTCTCACTGCACTTGTGCATGCGTAAATGCGCTTGCGTGTGTTCATGCGTGTGTTTGTCTGTGCGTGCATTTGTGTATGAGGAGATTTTTCCTTGAGGAAAACCCTTCAACACTGTTTTCAGAGACCCCTTAATCCATCAATAGCTTCCCTTATTATGCCTACACACACGCACACGCACACATACACACACACACACACACACTACTCTGACAGGAAGTCGCCTCAGTGATCTGTGACCCTGGTTTTCCCACTGGGCCCAGTTTGTTAGTCCACAGATGTCTTGTGTGTGTGTGTGTGTGTGTGTGTGTGTGTGTGTGTGTGTGTGTGTGTGTGTGTGTGTGTGTGTGTGTGTGTGTGTGTGTGTGTGTGTGTGTGTGTGTGTGTGTGTGTGTGTGTGACTGAGAAGGATCTACAATGTCAGTGTGGTGTATACAGTAAGCGCCACCCACGCAATTCTGAGCAAGTTAATATTATTATGAAATAAGTTTGTAGTCCGTACCTACATCATAAGGGATTTGTTTTGATGAGTGGTGTGCCAAAATTCCCAAAATGGCAATTTCTACATAATGTTGGTTTACCAAGAAGAACATATAACAAAAGTATACAATTCAGCTCAATAATATATGTTGAGCAGGCAAAACAATGATTTTTTTCATAATCACCATTATTAGCTTAAGCCTATGGCAGTTTATATCGCATAAATTAGCCTAGCAGATGTTTTCCTCCACACATACTGTAGCTTAGCAATTGATATTCATTATTTACCCTCTTAGTAAAAATGTTGGCACTGCTGATCTATTGCGAAATGAGAGGAAATATCGGCATCGTCTTCATCTTTGCTGCTTGCAATTATCGACCTGGTGCTACACTGTTTATATGTTTAGGAAGGAGGTGCACTTGGGCGGACAAGGTGGAAAAAACATGCTTTGAGAATATCCAAATGAAGGCATATCCTAAGAGGATGACACGGAACGATGTTTTCACTTTGCATGGTATTAGATCAGTGGATCAATACATTAACCCAGAATGAATGCATCGTATCACCCTTAATATGCTGCCAGTGCTGCTAAGCCACACACATTGCTACTTTTTCCTTTACGAAACAAATAGGTTATCAAAGTGTGAAGATGAATGTCTTGATTTGGGTAATCCTCTTAGCTCCAAGCAAAGCTCCTACCTGAGCTGTCATTAAGACAAGAGTCTTTGCCCAGCTCCCCTCCTCAGTGTGGAGTTAATTTCCACTCTGACTCACCGTGAGAGATTTTTCATTCTAATCCAAGTATAGTCTTAGTGGAGTAGTTCAGCTTTGATAATTAGAACTGATTCATGCGTATTTAATACTCTCACATGTCCTTGAATGTTGCTTAACTAATGGCCAGTGGAGGCCAGATAGATTTTAAGCAGAGCGTTCTGGCTCAGAACTGCTGGTTTTATTGTTCAGGTCAGGCCACAGAAATTCCCAGAAATGAGGAGAAAAAGTTGAGCTCTCTGTAAAACCTCCTGCCAGTGGAAAAGCTTCAGAAAAGGTTTTTGTTTTCCATGAACCTGAGTGCCAGTCTGTTAGCATGACGCTCACCGCTTATGTGTGTGCGTGTGTGTGTGCGTGTGTGTGTGTGTTGTTCTCTTTTTTTTTCATGTCGTGCCTGCGTTGTAACTTGATCACACACCGAATCAACATTTCAGCTCAATTGCCTATTTTTTTTTGTATCTCCTTTTGTCTCACGTTTCCCAGATGACGACGATGATGGCAAAGCTACAACTCAGCCCCTGTTGAAAAAAGGCAGGAGATCCACTTTATTGGGTTGCCTTAAAATCTCTCTTTCGCTTTCTCTGCTTGGTTTTATCTTACACTCTGTTCTTGTTGTGTGCTCCTTTCCTCTTGCGTCATACTTTCCTTTCCTTTTGCTCTCCTTCCTCTATCACCTCATTCTTCACGGTATATTTTGAATTCCTCTTGTATTAACATCGCTTCCTGCACCCTGCTGTCTCTGTCTTGTGTCTCTCCATGTATGCCCTGCGTTTCAGGCCCTGCTAGCTACTTGGCTTTGGGGAATAACATTTACTCTTTTCTTCTCTTTCTCCTTTCCTCCTGTCGACAGTCTCCTCCTTGTAGCTCAAGCCCGGTCTTTGATGCTGTACTGTATGTCATAGTGCCTTTAACTCAATCCAAGTCTTGAGTACCCAATGTTGTGAGTGTGTGCGCCAACATTTCAATTTCCTCCAGTGAATTTTCAGTCTCTTGCCTGCTGCTTCTCGTCTCTCTGGAGGTGACGGTCTGTCTGTAGCTTTCCTTTCCAGGATGAAAACTGCTGCTCATGTATTTAATGTCTCCAGCACTGTCCTGCTAACTCTCACAGCTTCTCTCCCTGTTTGTTTGCTGTTATTAGTATTGACGGTGTTTCTCAAGTGTCCATAAGCGAAAACGAAAGAAATCGCCAGACATCAGAAACATAATGAGCATGCAGGAAAAAAGTAAAACTCACTCATGCTCAGTTGCCGATTTTGCTCGATTTGGCATAACCATTAACTCATAGTGGCTAATATTAGCAAACCTTTGTTAAATATAGCTGTGTAGTCGACATCAGAGTCAGTTCACCGACTCTTTATATGATGTCCATTAGCTACAATCTGCTTTTGATTAGACTGATATTTGATTATTGGGGCAGATGTAGGTAAGTAAAAAGAGAGATGGAGATATATCTTTCAATATTCACACATTTTTTGCAGCGATCCCTCAACTGTAGTTATCACACCCTTGAAGCAAAGATATGATATGGATATTTATACAGCTAACAATAAACTTTATTGTCTAAAATGACACCAGTCCACTGAAACAGTAAAGATACTGTCCATTTAATAGTTGTACACCAGCCAAATCATCTTTTTTTGTGATATCAAAAGCATACTTTCAAGTTTATTTTTCAGGCTTCAGGCAGGCTTTGCAATCTTAACTCATTTCACCATTAAATGAAACTAGTGCTGAAATGATTTGCCAAAAATGAATTGGTTGATTTTTCTTTCTGCCTAAACAAACAAGACAAACAAACTCTTTGTTTTCATGACTGAATAAACTTGAATGACAAACTGACCTTAAACGAAAACACAATTTATACTGTCTTACTTTGTTTATATGTGGCGGACCCTGCCACCTTTCTAGCTTCAAACTGTCTTCTGGGACCTTATTTTCCTCTGAGAACAGCTTGTTTGTTAAGTGTGAATTTCTTCTTAAAAACTAAATAGTGCCCCTTTTAAGACTTGCTGATATGCAAACATAAATACCATAAAATCACTACAGACTACTAACATTTACACGTAAAACCCATGTAAAAAAATGAAGATGAAAAAAATACTGCTTGATTGGAAAATATTTATTCTTTTCGTACTGTAGCTGCCTGGAAGGTAGGACTTTGGTAAAACACTACACAAGTAAGTTTTTTAAATGGAACAAGCAAAACTGCTGGTGCTTTTAAACCCAATAGAATGAACAGTTCCAGGAACTACAAAACATGAACAAGGGGAAACACTGATTGCAGCTGTATTGCTCAGATTTGATAGCTCGTCTTTCTACCTTTTGTTAGAAACATGTAATATGTTTGAAATGCTCATGATCATATAAACATTATCCTACCCGCAGACAAGAAGAGCCCAACTGTACCACTGAATGTCTCAGACCAGAGGCTGCTGGAGGCAAGCCAGCAGTTCCAGAAGAAACAAGGGAAGGGCACCGTGGATGTGTGGTGGCTGTTTGATGATGGAGGTGAGTCTGGGACAGAGAAATATGTCCACTTTGGGTAGATTAATCTAATGGTGAATGTTATCAAGCTAAGTGGCAGCATACAAACAAGTAAGGTCTATTGTTATTAATATGAATGCGACACCTCGAGTGTGAGAGTGCCGCCAGGTCAGGTCGGTGTTTTTTTGGCTGCCTATGCCATGTGATGGTAATGCTGTTTACGCTGGAGGAGCTTTCCCTGCCAGCTCTCAGGTAGAAAGCCTGATTGAGTCTATGTGTGAGTAGAACAGGTCATCATGTAGAGAAATCATAGAGTGGGTGTGTTCATGACATTGCTTTTGAGTCTTTCGTTGATATTGTGGATATGTCCAAATACATGTAGCATTGATATCAATGCAAACACAGTCGACATTGGCATTGAGTCTCTACTTCCAAAAGCTGTAGTGCCCGATAGCCCGATTTTAGGCCAGATAGTGCCCCCAAGATAGTATAACCAATAAGTGAGAATAGATCTGACACAGATGATCTCCTGTTGTTTGCTACACGTGTGAAAGGGAAACTCGAGTCCATGTCCAGCCCTGATTCTTTAGACAATTCAGGGTTCATACGGGTGCTTGAAATCCTTGAAAGTGCTTGAATTTCAATGTTGTGTTTTCAAGGTCTGAAAAGTGCTTGGATTTTAGTTTAAGTGCTTGAAAGTGCTTGACATTATAACTGTGTCTTTTACAAAATTGGGATCAGACTGGATAATTAATATCTGAAGTTTTTGCTATTATGAAACATAATTTTAGATGTTTACAGCATAATACAATGTACATAATTGTGATAAAAAGTGAAGAAAAAAATCACAAGTATATGTATTCCTTTAGATACATATTTTACCCCAGCAGTAAGGTGCTGGAAAATCTTAAAAATGACCCTTAAAAGTGCTTGAAAAGTGCTTGAAATTGACCTTGAAAAATGTGTACGAACCCTGACAATTATAAAGCTTCCATTTTCAAAGGATTTTATTTTTACTATTCTGAATCTTTTTTTTTTTTGTTTTATGTGTCTCATATGAGGCAGTTCTTTTTTCTTGTGTGGAAGTTCCAAAATAGAAAAAGAAATGAAATGTGAGGAAGAACAGTATGATTATTTCAAACAATTTCTTAATGGAATTTACGGGACAATAGAATAGATAGAAGAGTTTGGACACATTGCCCATCCCTACAACCAGGCCTCACGCTTTTGTTGGCAAGTAGAATAATTCTGTCTGGTGGGTTATGAACTTTAAAGCTTATTGTCAGTCAAAACTTGGGCTGCATTTGTTGTACTGCCCCTGAAAAGTAGAAAAGCAACAGAAAATACATTGTGCCCTAAAACCAGTTATTTGTTGCTTGCAGTTGTCACTTGGCCCAGTTACTTAACACCCTGCCGAAGCACGATTCTCCCTGGCCTGATCAAAGTTATCCCTTGTATATAGGTTTTACATTATAGCACGACCACAGCACAATAGAAAACAACAGAACATGGAGAACATGGCTTTACTGACTTTTTTTGGCTTAATTTGTGTAATTTTGCTCATGGATGGCCCTCTCACATTCCTGGATTTCTCGATTATGCAAAGCAGAGCAATACGCATGATTATACGTCATTTCCACATTGCACACCCATGCTTGTGCTTGTACATGAGCTACCATACTGTGCCGAAGCACACAGCTTCCAACAGTGCCATGGCCAGTAAAGTGTTCCCTGCCTGGGCACGGTATGGATTGCCTAGTGTGAGTTTTGTTTTGTGATGTGCATTCTCACATACTCAGGGAACAAAATGATGCCACATATAGGCCTGCTGGCACTCATTTGCACAGAACAATATGAGTTAGATAAAGTAAATTGAATGTAGCAGACTACTAACTCAAAAGAGGTATGGACCCCTGGCTTGACACTGAAATTACTGAAAAATGAAAATGACAAATTACAGCTGTCAGAAGGATCCAGTCAGGGTGTGTTGATCAGTGGAGCTGACATACACAGTTTGTTAATATGACTCAGTCTTTATTGGGTGGGATGATTTTTTAGTGTCTGTCAGCCCCGCAGTGTGTAAAGAATTGAGATAGGCCCGAGGCATGACACTGTGACATGTGACACTTAATATCTAGCTCATCGTCATATCAGCCTCTTCACTATTGACAGCAGAGGAGCTCTTTGGTTCAAGCAGAACTCTTCTATGTAATCCATTAATCTTACATGCTGCCTCTAGCAATTTATTTCAGTGAGTCTGCTCTGATCAGCAACAACATTAAAACCATCTCCTTAATACTGTGCAGGTTCCCTTGTGCAGCCAAAACACGCCCTGACCTGTCGAGCCACGGTCATAAGACTGCTGGGGGTGCCCTGCCATGAGCGGCTGTACCTATGCCATGTTCAGACCAAGCACAAAGAACAATTGTTCGCAGTAACGCAAATACAGATAATCATGAATCAGTATGAACCCAAAACGAAGAAATTTCTCTGTGAACTGCAATAAATGGATCAGAAGGATGTGGATTAATAACATCTTAATGCAGTCTTGTAAAAGCCTGATTACATCAGGTCTGTCAGCCAGAATACAAGCAAACAACTTTTGAAATGCTTGTTCCCTGAATGGAGTTGGGATCGATACGAGCTATGCTGTGCAGTTATGCAGTTACAGAGACTTGGGCACATCAGGAGAGAGCTTGAAGAAAAGTCTGCGAGGTAGTTGGACTCTGTGTTGCCCAGAGACGGCCGGCACACGGGCACTAACATGGTGTATCATGGCTGGACCGTCCAGCCCCGCCTTCCCGCAGGCTGCTGTCATTACCTTCTCAAATGATATGCAAACCACGCTCTACTTGCCCCTCTTCTCAGGCCCCGCCCTCTCGACGCCAAAACAGTGACAGAAAGTTGAAACTGAAAATCAGTGACACTGAAAAAAAAACTGACATTGTAAAAAAAATCTGTCACTGAAAAAAAAGTGACATGAAGAAAAAATCTGAAGATTGTCATTGAAAAATACAAAAAAATCCCAATAAAATAAAATACGATTTTCGGATTTGAATTATTTGAATTACTTTCTTTTTTCAGTGCCAATACTTGTTTCAATACCAATACAACTGTTTATCAATACAAATGTTTCAATGACAATGTTTCTTTTTTCAGTACTGGTTTTGTTTTCAATGCCAATTTTTTTTGGGGATGCCAAATTTTAAAGTCACCGTTCTGGCTCCATATGCAGTGCTGAGATGTAATTCCAAAACTCACACTGTCTCACCTACTTCCCTCCATGGCAGCTCCTCCTTTGTCCTGTCTTGGTACGAGTAGATGTGTTATCGTACAGCTCTGAGTGTCTACAAACAGCCAAGATTAGTGATTATTATCCTCTCCCCCATTGTTGTTCATGAATGTCCATGTATCAGCAAAGTATCAGCCAACACAGTGTCATCCGAAAATTTCTATTGAGTTTAACATTTTCTACTCACAAGATTGCTCACTTGCTGCATTTTTGGCGCCATTGCTTCAATCGCATCATTTGTTCCACCTGCTCGGAATAGACAAGTGTTTGTGTCTAATGTCTTATCATTGACTTTGTGCGTAAACAAAATTTGAATTGAGTTTGGTCTGAAGATGGCATTAATGATAACAAAAATAATAATAATGCATTTTATTTGAAAGTGTAGTAGAAGAGTAGAGTAGAGTAGAATCTTGAAATCAATGCGGGATTTTATCGGGAGCCAGTGGAGTTGCTGCAGGGCTGGGAGTTCTGGTGATGATACGAGCAGCTGCGTTCTGGCCCAGTTGGAGTTTATGGAGTGATTTCCGAGAAAGACCACGGAGGAGAGAATTACAGTAGTCCAGACGGGATGTAATCAGGGGGTTTATAAGAATAGCATTAGTCCACAACAGTGTTTTTATGGGTGGTGCATGTCAAGTGGCATCCACATGATTGCCAGAACCCAAGGCTTCTCAGCAGAACACTACATTGTAACAAGATGATCAATGCTATTCACATCACCTGTCAGTGGTTTTAATGTTGTGGCTGGTTAGGGTATACTCTGCACTGAAAGTCATATGTCATGATATTTTAAGCATTTCCAATTTTGTTTGAGTAGTTTACTAAATATGCATGTTTTCTGAATAATAGTCAGTTACCACTATCACTACTTTTTTAAGTGTATGAAGTGCACGGAAAACGGGTCGGATGCGGTTACAAGTATGGCGGGTTCGGGCTGGTTTGCAAAATAAGACCCGTGCAGGACTCTGCTCTAAGTGACCATTTTAATCCTCTAGCTAATTATCAAGCTAAATATCCAACATGCTAGTTAACGTCAAATACTGTGGTCGAAGACAACTGTAAAATATTTCCTTTCTCTAACACTAGATTTATTTATGCCTGAATTTTTAAGGTGTGGTGGCTTTTATTTTGCCGTGGCGGTGCGCCACAGTCAATTACATGTAAGGCAAGGCAAGGCAAGGCAAGTTTATTTGTATAGCACAATTCAGACACAAGGCAACTCAAAGTGCTTTACAGGCACACACAAATTACATTAAAAGACAAACATTTCATTTAAAAGACATTAAAAATTGCATTATAAAAAAAAATAAATAAATAAATAAATAAAAAAATAAAAAATAATTAAAAAAAAAACTCAGAGTAATAATGCAGTTCAAAGACTTCAGTTAAAAGTTGTGAGCGGGAAGCCAGTGAGGGATCATGTTTTGGCTGCTGCAGCAGTGCCTTCTACTGGTTGGTGAGTGGGGCAGTACAGAGGGAGCTAATATCTGTGGCGTCCCCTCAACCTACCTCTACACATGTTGGCCATATTTGGGAAGTAGATAAAAAGTTTTGCATATGTAAATGGGAGAAAATGGGAATGAAGACCTGTGCAAAAACACTTTCTGAAATTCAGATTTTTTACTCTAACCAGCTGAGATACAGCAGATGTAAGATGACCCATCACTCTATGTTGAACACTTATTTGATGTCTCCTGTCCAGGTCTGACCCTGCTGATCCCCTACCTACTGACCAACAAGAAGAGGTGGAAGGACTGCAAGATCCGTGTCTTCATTGGAGGCAAGATCAACAGGATTGATCATGACCGCCGAGCGTATGTACTGCACTTTCTTCTCATTCAGAAGGGCCCCCTGGGGTCGGTGGTAAAGGGGAAAAAACAAAAATGGTGTTTTTAAAATGTGTACTATCACTTTATCAATCTGTGCCCACGCATTGTTAATCTTTCTTAATTATGTTACATCTTTCTAGTTGACTTCTGTTACTCAAGGTACTATTTTTTTCCTGCCCATCCTGTATATGAATGGAGGTGGACCAGACATCAGAAAGCCTTGTCGTATAAAAACAGGCATGCAGCTTGGTAGCAGTGAACAAAGTGCAGCCATCTGCTTTCCTTTCAGCACTGCACTCATCTGCTCAGCTGCTGCTGACAACATGACACAGTGACACTGCATTGGTCTGCACGTTACCCATAAGAACCAAATATATTCATAAATGTACTGAATAACAATCCACCACTGATTTAAACTATCTGTCCACCTGCAAGGAAAGATTGCTCTGACTAACTGTGAAGGGGGGTCATCAGTAATGTCATCACATCTTATCACTCTCTTTAATGATCGTACTGTGCTGTTTGACTGCCATCATTCACTTCCACTTTAACTCTCTTGCAGCATGTACGGACATTACATTTTATGTTTGCCATGTTAGCCATTTAATATCATTTGAAAGGTTAAACATTTGAAAAAAATGATTTCTTCCCTGTAGTGGCATAAGAATATTTGTCAATCTCATGTCTGTATCAAGTTCAGAGCTCGCATTACTCAAGTTATTTGACCAACTGTTCATATAAAGCAGGGGTTCTCCAACATATTAAAGGTCTGCATCTGATTTATATTCAATGTCAGGGGTACATGTAACAAATAAATAAAGTGTTCTAGTGAAGGAAGAGGAAAATAATGACAGATGTAGGCCAATGTATTTCAACAAAAGAAAATCAACTTTCCTGTGTTAAAGAACCTTTCTACATTAATTTTAGTTGTAGAATCTGTTCTAGAACAGACACATGTTGGTTGTACAGGTAGCAAATTCTCTGCTTTAACACTGATGAATTTGGTAGCCTCAACAGCGCTCTGTCGCTCTCTAGTAAGCAGTAGCAGTAATGTCACCGTGATAACAGTGTCAGCAATGGGGAAAAATGCAGCGTTAAAACTGAATTCATCTGCAGACAGAATCGGGAAAAAAGTTATTTCAATTTTAAAAAGTTATGCTTTATAATGTTTTGTAGCTTTCATAACACAGGGTGTATGTGCTGGGTCGTGTTTGATTCACTGTTCTGTCCGTACTGTGAGGAGCCCTGATATACAGTACTGATCAGTGCAGCTTAAGTTTAATTTGTAGTGGGTTTTCATATGTGAAACCAGGAACATGACAGTAGTACAAAAGCTCTTCTGTATGTTACAGATGAGGCTCTCGAGCTCTCAGCTACTTTGAAGTTGAAGCTAAAGGAAATGACTCTCATACACAGAATGCCAGAGTGCGCCTAGTAAAGCCTGTCCAACCTGCCTCCACCCTCCCCATGTTCAAAAAGAGCTATTTAAAGCAGCTTGCCTTGGCCTTCATGATGACTCATTGCTGTTATCTCTATCCACAGCTCCTTGAATTGAAAATGTCTTACATCCTCTTCCCAGCATTCATCCCAAAGCTTTTTGTTTTTGCTTTGTCTTTGCAGGATGGCCACTCTGCTAAGCAAGTTTAGGATAGACTTCTCGGACATCACTGTCCTGGGAGACATAAACACCAAGCCCAAGAAGGAACAGTAAGTTTTTCTTGTCCTTTTTAATGAAAAATTCTCAAACATCAGCTGGCTAAATAAAAGACTGATTATTTTTAAAGGTACATAATTAAATACGTTGTCCATTTCCACGAAAAACAATTTCTATTCCAATGGATGGAAAATGGATTCGCTTCCTGCAAATGCTTCACATAAAAAGAAAGAAAACTGAGCAATTCTGTCCATTGAGCAGCTGGGAGCTGTTTGATTTTAAACAAAACTGCAGGTGTTTATTTCAATCAGATCAATCTGTCAGAGCCAGGAAAAATTTAGTGGATGAAAACAGTATCTCTTCAAGAGAAGAGAAAGTGGGAGATATTACATGACTCTGCTGGACATTATACCTAGTGTATAAAGCCAATGGGAAGCTTGGGAGAAGAGTTTGCATGTAATTATGAATGATGACCCCAAAGAAAGGCTAGTCTCTGCTGCCGAGTTAAATAAAGGCTCCAGTCACTAGAACATGCCCCAGTGGTCTTGGACAACCACACAGGTTTCAGTATATCCCCAGTTTAAAGCAATTACAGTCCCCTCCAAAACTATTGGAACAGCGAGGCCACTTCCTTTATATTGATGTACACTGAAAATATTTGGCTTTGACATCAAAAGGTGGATATGAGGTTAGCATTTCAGCTTTTAATTCCAGGTATTCACCAACTGCTGATGTATATCCATCGTTATTTATAACATACATCACTTCTTGCATCCATATTGGGTGATAAATCTTGCCCACAACTTGCATGCAGGGGACTGGAGTTTGTGTCTGTGGGTGGGTAGAGGTCTTGGTTTTTGGACTTTTGGAACAGAGGCCATTCGTGTAGCTTGGCTTTGTTAGGTTTCAAATTTTGTAGAGGTGTCTGTGGTTTCTTTACATTCTGTCAGAAGTTTTTGACTTCACTCTTTATGCATTCTGCAACTGAGACTCCTCAGCTTGTACACTTCTCAAACCCCAGCTCTACCCTGTTTTCTGATTATAAGATACTGATAGATGGGGTCCTTGGCTAGAAGGCGATGTAAAAAGTGTGAGTCACTGCCACCCTCATGTGGTCTGTTCCTGTAAAGACATGACATCAGCACAATACTGACATTCAGAGGGACAGATTATATTTCCCTTCACTTTGGACGGACAAATACTTTCATGTTTTTAGAGTTGATTTGATGACACAAGTACTGCTTTTCTACACCGTTCTACATCATTTTTCGTCATGTTGGTGAAAAACAGTGTTGTTGTTTAATCATTCTTGTGTAACCGAAAGGATCAGTCTAGAATCAGTTATGCTTTAGATCTTGATTTGACCATATAAGTGGCAGGAGAAAATAACATTACTTAACTATCAACTTGTATTCATGTCTATGGTTGTCATACATTAAAAAGAATCATGTAAAGGCAACCTAAGTTGGAAATGTCTTTAGGGCCTTGCGATGTTGTCTTCTGGGGGTCTAAGGAGATTAACCCTCCGCTGTTATTGTTGTGCAGCGTGTCGGCCTTTGAGGAGATGATCGAGCCGTATCGGCTGAAAGAAGACGACATGGAGCAGGAAGCAGCTGAGAGACTAAAGGACAGCGAACCCTGGAGGATCACTGACAATGAACTGGAGCTCTACCGCGCTAAGGTCAATACTCTGCTAGGTTCTTTGAACAATTAGAGTAGAAACAGTTGAGTGTATGCAAACAGTGTAGCACTGTGAGTTGTACTGCTGGCACAGAGTCAGCATTTTAGCGGCCTCTGATGGTAATCGAGTAAGTAGATACTTGCATGTTTCAACCTGTTTGTTTTGCTTTTCAGACTAATCGTCAGATCAGACTGAACGAACTGCTGAAGGAGCATTCAAGCACAGCCAACCTCATTGTCATGTAAGTAGCCTCCAAAGTGACGGTGATGACGAGTTTCTGAGCAGGAAAATCCTGTTTCATACTATAGGATTGTAAACTTCTGAAGGCTTTTCAGACTTTAAACAGTGCACAAGGGCATGAACCTAAATCCACCATCTTATTTAATCTCAAACACAGTACTTCAATGCAGGCTCTTGAATATATAATAAATATGTATATTTTATAGGACAGCACCTTTTTGTAACACGGAAAGTGTATGTCTTGAATAGACTTCGCTCCAAAGCATTTTGGATTAAGAAATGTTGATATTCAGTGTAGAGATGCAGGTCCGGTGTAAAAACATTTTTCACGTTCATTTGAATGATATGGATGATATCCATTTATAAAATCCAGAAATGAATCTTATAAAATTTTACATAGATGCTTGTCAGAGAGTCAGAAATGAACTACCCCCAAATGTGGGTAGATTCTGTGTTTGGCAAGTAAATCCCTGAAGGCTTCACGCTGACCGGGTGAGAGTTCACATGTATTGTCAGCAGTTGTGTAATAAACAAACTATGTGGACAGTCTCTGTCTGTGGGCTAAATTATTAATCGATTTTAAATAGAAATCACAATTTGAAACAATGCGATTAGCAAATCACAGAGGCTGCTATTCATTTTACTGCAGGATGCACATCTGCATGACCCACGTTTACATTTTTTTCCTGCAAATTTGTTCCTTTTTAATAACCAAGGTTGTTAAAAACTGGAAAAGTTTCCTTTTTTTCACACTTTCCTTTGTTTCAATACACAGTGCTCCATCTGTCCACACTGTTTTTGTAAATTCTCTAAGGATCATCAGAAAACAAATACAATTTCGACTTTGTGGATAGGAATGAAATTGATTTGAGAAATCAGTAGTGATAGTCAGGAGAAGTTCAGTGTTTTAGCCTTTAGTTATAAGCAGTGTCTTTTGAATGGGACAGAGCTCCTCTACACAGGAGAAGTGACCTCACTAACTCATAAGCTAATAGGTGATATATGGTTTTGGTGTTTTATTAGATTTCTTCATATTTATTTCTCTGCTCTTCCTCCTCCTCTCCCTCTTCCTCCATGCAGGAGTCTGCCGTTGGCCAGGAAGGGCGCCGTGTCGAGCGCTCTGTATATGGCCTGGCTGGAGGGACTGTCTAAGGACCTGCCACCCATGCTTCTGGTGCGTGGCAACCACCAGAGCGTCCTCACTTTCTACTCTTAAATACACGCACGGAGAAGAACATCCAAGTTTCTCACATCCACCTCTGCCTCTGGAAGCAGACCCACATACACATCCCAGATCCAGTCCAAACCTAGAGGTGCACCACATACACTCCAGAGACAATAGAAAACACAGCCACAGAAGGAAACAATGCTGGTAATAGTAATTCTAATGATAATGAATAAAGATGATGGAAGTGGTATTGGTTGAGATGTGTAAGCTCTACAAGCGGTTGAGGAATGTCAGGGTTGGGGTAGGCGGGGATGGTTGTAAGGTGGCCCACTCTGCTCCTTTCTTTCTGTTTATTTAAAGATGTCGGGTTTTTCTCTTGTAGCTCTTTTTTTTTAATTATTTTTTTTCCCATGAAAATTACATTTTTGTCAAAGTTGATTTCTCTCAGGCTCCAAAGCAGTTGTACACAATGTCCACATTGTTCCCGTGACATGGAATATCTTGATGTCATATTTGTTAAATTAATTGGACCAGTTTGTTGTGTTTGTGATGCAGCAATAATCACCCTGTTGTTTTCCTTAGATATTGGGAGAGAACCATGCAGAAAGCTTTGCAACACCGTCTTAAGCCTTATGGATGTGCCTTCCAGTTGAATCAGATGAAATAATTATAATCTCTATCTAGATTGACAATATTGCCTATTATATTGGTATATATTGATTATAATAGTTAGTTTTATTGAGTTTTAAATGTGATTCTTTCTTGGAGTATTTATGCGAGTGGATTTCGTGAATTTATTGAAGGCTGTCCACTTGATTGCATGAAGACTTTGTCATCTCTCTTTCTCTTTTACCCTAATCAACATGTTTATTTGGGGTTTTTATTTGTTAGTCACTTTTAAGTCTTCCTTTTTAAGCTGTTGAATATTTCCGATGGCCTCTACTACTCGACACAAGACACAATTCATCTTTTAGGCATATTGCCTAAAAATGTTTCCGTGGATCTTAATGTTAGGATCCGCTTGTTTGTTTGAAAAGATGTGAACGTATTTTTCCAGCCGCGTCAGGTGGAAAGACTTTCTCTCCCATGTAGCTTTTTAACCATTGAGTTAAGTTTTCCTTTCAACAGCTGTTTTTTGTCCACGTGTCTGCTAGTTAAAACTTTGCCTTAATGCTAGAACTAACGATTGTCACGAGTTCTTTTTCTCTTATAAGCCATACTGGCTGGACGGTTGGTGGGTAAATGCAGATTAGCTATCCGTTAGTAATGTATGATAGGAGGAGCGTTTCAGCACAATTGTCTTCTGTACTGTATATGCATCTTTTCTTCCCATAGTCGACCTTCGTTAGTCTGTTACAGAGCTTACTGTAAGGCCTGCATGTTGCTGGTGAAGTGATCAATCAGCAGATTGTTACATATTCCACTTTCCCAGAGTCACAGTAGTCTTAAGTTTTTGGCCTCCTGTCTGACTGCTTGTGTGTCTGGGTGTGTGATGGACTGCTGATCTCACATTACCACAAAGCCTGGATGGGCAGAGAGAATAAGCGACTTGCTGGCAGGAAGAATGTGACATTAGAATGTGTCATGGCTGTGTGAAGATATACCTCTATGCATATGAGCTTGTGTTGAGTAAGTACTTGTAATAAAGGTCCATCGTTCCTTCGTGTGAAAGGATCTACTCGCCTCAGTTCATTTAAGGAGCACTTACCATGGCTCCAAGAACAGCCATTTATAGACCATTTTACAGTTTATACACGCTGATTCTAAAGTGTCCTACTGTTGGGTCACAGAGAGTGGTGACTTGGCCAAATTATTTTAAAACCACGCAGCTATTTATTAACCGACCCAAAACTGCGACTTTTACTGTGGTTGAAGGGAAATTCTGCTCTTTTTAAACCTGTGCCTCTATATTCACATGTATGGGTGTGTAAGATTATTAACCATAAGTTTTAGATTTTGGTCCAGTAGGTTGCCTCATCTGGCAGCTGCAACAGGCCTGTTTTAGTGGATGTAACTGTGACAGTCTGTGTTGTCCCAAAGGTTTACGTTGCAGCTATTGCAGACCTGTTGCAGCTGCCAGGTGAGGCGATCTACTGAACCGATGCCAAAACGCTTGGTAGGTGTGAGTCATTTACACATCGAAATATGTAAATGTATACGGCCCAAATTTTAAAACATTGGAATGACACCGGAATTCCCCTTTGAGTTACATGTATTCTAAAGGCGTGTTCAGACTGAATACATAGTACATTTTTAGACTAATTGATGCACCCGTGTCTTCCGCACCGGGCAGCCTAAATTAGCGCAAGTTAGAAATATCTCAGCGTGAGGAAAAAATCATGCTCAGCTCAAGTCAGTTCCAGTTCCCGTAGACAAAGGAGGAAAAAAAACACTAAGATGAATCTTTTAGAAAATAAAGTATGAACTGGAAGGTGCTGGTAAGTTTTTTTTTTTTGTTTTTTAAATCAAAGTTGCAAGCCAGTTAACAGTGAACGCTTGGAGGGTCATTAATGTCTCGTAAACGTAGACTGCTTAAAGACTAAATCTGCCAAATGTGAATGGATAACATCGGGAATATTTTTGTTCAGTCTGAACACACCAAGACTGGCTTCAGTATCGCTAACATCAATCTTCTGCATAATGAATGATTTCATCTGAATGACGAATAACATAAAAGGCCATGGTTTAAGCAGGATAATGTTTATCTAGATGTGCAGTTTATTCGAAAACAGAAAAGTGAACTTGGACCTAAACTGCAACACGATTGAGAGGAAAGGGTCTATTATGGCAACCGGAGATTATTGTTACTATTAAAATCTGCCACAAACATAATGGAATAAAACAGGGTTCTCTTCATTTGTTATGTACTTTTTTTTTCACTGTGTTTCCTAGAAACAGGCAGGTTTGGCATTTAGCTTGTCCTTGTGTCCTTCATGTCCTTTACTGTATGCAATTTTAACAGACGAATGTGATACGATTCGTAGGTTAGCTGAATGTACTGTATATTAATGAAGACTACGGTTAGGAGTTAGTACATACATAGTACTGCTTCTGTTTTCAATTCTTGTGTATATAAATTGTGTCCTGCATAGACTGCAGTTAGCACAGTGCTGTGTGTCAGCTTCACTGGACTGCATCCTGTCACTTCTTACTCTGTGCTGTTGTTTGAGTGTAAATAAGCATTCAGTACATACACATTAATTATATAAACATTCATGGTCACCAGTGTTTTCAATACACCTTGAGTACTTTTCAAGTATGTAAAAACAAGTACTGGGTGAGGAACTGAAGACCTTTTGAAAACACAGTCAAAGACTGTCCCTGGTTCAGTTATAGCACAATAGCGCTGCCAAATGCCACCATATCTTGCCAGCTCATTGTTACTGTTAGAGGTCTGGGTCTTGAGTCAGGATTCAGACCTTTGGAAAACAGACCTTTCCACATCTAATTAGACTGAATTTATATTTGCCCTAGGTTTGAGGGAGGAAGGAAGTGGAAATTTATGAATGTTAGAGTTTTGTAACTATAAAAAGTGCATTTGACCTAAAGTAGAGACTAAAAGTCAAGACATCTGATTGTTATATTTGATTTCGACCCTTTAAATTAAAAAATAATACATTTTTTCTTGATAGACACCAGAAGTTGTGAAATTGCAGCGCTGGAAGGGGTAGTGGTTGAAATCTCAACATATGAAATTGAACAACCCTTCAAGACCCTCATATGTCATCAGTCATCATTTATGGCATTAAACTTAACAGACATTGCCAGACATTTCCAATATAGTATCTTCAGTTTTGCCGATTTCTCTTACTGTGACAATCCTGGTGTTATCACTGTGGCATTTGTCATTTTTTTTGATGGAGATTAACAACTTCACACTATCATTCAAGCCATCAAAAAAAAGTGAAAGAAGTGAAATTTCAGGCACCAAAATGCATTCACAAATCAGCTGTAACAATGTAACTTTAGCTAGTAAGTTAGCTACCAAGTCATCAGCAAACTAGTAGCGATTATGAAGAAAAGGACCATAACAACACACACTTGAGAGTTCGAAGTGTGTCCCAATACTTCACCCACCCTACTCCTCAGTCCCAACAAGAATCTGGACACCCTATTCTTAAGTGTGAAGGTGCAAAATGGAGTGCTAGGGCTAAGTGGTAGCAGCAAGGTGTGTTCGGGTTGGGCCTAAATCACTTCAGTGCCACATTACGTGCCAGTGGCATTCCAAATTTATAGTTTGATTGGCATCCATCGGTGCAAGTATTGCATCATTTCCTATTGGTACAAATGTACAAGAAGTACATTGATTTCTTGTATAGTAACTTCTAAGAGTATACTATGACAATTCATATATAGCACATACTTTACTTTTTGCCAGGTGTGAAAACATTAATGAGCGAGAGGGAGATTCTGTCATTTGGGGGCAATATTGTGCATTATAACAAAATCAAGGAGTGTATCTTTAAACTCTGTTCATTGTTCTGCTGTGAAGCATTCGCTCTCTTTTACTGTTACAGAGCAAAAACATTATCAACAAGAACACGGGTTACTCTATATTTGTATAATAAAGAATATGCCTATATACACACGTATAAATGTATCAGTCTGACCTAGAGGGTATCTTTGTCTTTGATATGTCACATTAGGTGAAACAAACCTTTTACAACCAAATAATAGTGTTTGTGTGTGTGGTATTCTTCATTTATGTCCTATAGATAGATTCTGAAGCCTGTCCGATAATACTACTGTGTTCTACTGAAGAAACCAAATGTCACCTGTACTCATATGTCACCCACCTACTAATTAGTGTATGCATTTCTTTGCCAAAGCCCCACTTTCTCTCCAGCCTTCATCCGTCATGTGTCAAGCCATGATGACGGATGATATTGTAATAAAATCATCAACTTTGTATCTCATGGTGGTCAACCTTGTCCACACTGCAAACATAAAAGTTAACCTGTAAATAAACGTCGTAGTCTAATGGCATAAATTAAGGATGGGGAATAATTATGTCGAATTTCAATATGGAGAAAGATATTTATTTTAGTTTAGATTTTCTCTGCTGTTTTTTCTTTTTGTCTTAAATATCTTGGTTTTGGTTGTAAGTTAATTTACATGTTGATTTTTTTCTTTTCTTTTTATTGTTATGTTGCCTTTTGATTTTAGCAAATTGTGTGTTTTTCTTTTTGAGTCTGTGTATTTCTATCTTTTTAATGCCTTTTGAAGAAAAGACATGACAACAAAAGCAGATCAAAGCTGTTTTCTCCTCTTTCACATAAATGTGGATGGGATCAACCCAGCTGGTTGAAGCAGTGATGTTTTGATACACTGTACTGTTAACAGTCACAGATATGCTTTTTCTAACATTTTAACATTTATGATTACCAATACTTTGTACATCTTTATTGCAAAAAATAAATCAAATGAAATCAGTGACATTTGAAGTCTCATTTTGTGCACTTCATCATTCATTCATTCTGTTACTGAATGGGTATAACAGCAGACCTCAGGGATGGTAGTTGTAATTTTTAATACATGTTTATGTTCTAGGACACCACTTTATTGAGTTCTGTTGAAACTCAATATCTGTTTACTCCACTTTGCAATGGAAAGTGTAAACAATACTAAAAGTTAAATCATTTTAATTTTAAAACAATTATAATTTTGTTCCTCTTTGTAGAGGCTGTTTCAGGTTGGAGATACGACGGTGTTTATGCTTTGGCAAGGAAAGGAAAGGTGTTTTGTGTTGCAGAGATACTGTATCTACTAAAGTAAGCATGCTAACTACATATTTATATATATATAAAAAAAAAGTCACCACCTGTATTTAACTTAGCAAATAGTTAAGAGCCTCCCATTGGATAATACTGCATGGGCGATTAACTTTCAGCTGGCAACAAATTATTTAACCCCAACTGATGCAATGAGTAGCTTCTCATTTCTTAAACAACCAAAGCCCAAAGAGAAGGGTCAAATCACTGGCATGCATTAAGCAGAGAACACATCTAAGGAGATTGCAGAAACTACTATAACTGGGTGGAGAACTGTACAATGCATTATTAAAAGCTGGAAGGATAGTGGGTAACCATCGTCTTTGAAGGAGAAATGTGGTTGGAAAAAAATCCTGATTGATAGTGACTGGTGATCACTTAAACGTTTGGTGAAATCAAATCGTAAAAAAAAAAAAACAGAACTCAGGGCTATAGTTAGTAGTGAAAGTAAGAGCATTTCCACATGCACAATGTGAAGGGAACTCAAGGGATTGGGACTGAACAGCTCTGAAGCCTTAAAAAAAACCACTCATCACTGAAGCTACTTGGAAAAAAAAAGGCTTCAATTTGCTAGGGAGCAAAAAGAATGGAAGAAGGTCATGTGGTCTGGTGAGTCCAGATTTACACTGTTCCAGAGTGATCAGGGTAAGAAGAGAGGTGGATGAAGTAATGCACCCATCATGCTTAGTGGTTACCGTGCAAGCCTGTGGGGGCAGTGCTATGATCTGGGGTATATTTAGTTGGTCAGGTCTGATTGAAGATCAAATCAAAAGACTCGTACTTATGAATTGGAAAGTCCGCAAACTGGGTTGTTTCACGAGGGAGTCATGGCTTGGAGAATTTCTAGATCTCCTGAATATGGAACGGGCAGCGTGCCTGCTAAAAGATTTTGATAAAAGTATGGAAGACCACTGGGACGATGTCTACTACAGCCTTATGAATTGATTTCTATGTCTTCCTTTTCTTTTATATGAACACTAGATGACACTCTTGCAACCCCCCCCCCTTTCTTTTTCTCTTCCCTCATTGTGTGTTCTGTCCTGTATGATGTGTAATTTGTCTGTATGTTGTTTTATTGTAAAAAGAACAAATAACAAAACAGTTGGTCAGGTCTCGGTTCAGCAATGATAAGTGCCAAAAACATGAGGTCAGCTGACTACCTGAATATAGTGAATGACCCACTTTTTCAATTAGTGGATTTTTTCCTCCCTGATGGCATGGACATATCCCAAGATGACAATGCCAGGATTCATCAGGCTCAAACTGTGAAAGAGTGGTTCAGGGAGGGTGATGTGTCACACATCGATGGCCACCCCAGATTCCAGACCTGAACCTTATTGAGAATCTTTGGGATGAGCTGGAGAAGACTTTGCGCAGTGGTTGGACTCTCCCATCCTCAATACAAGATCTTGGTGAAAAATGAATGCAACACTGGACAGAAATATATCAGTGAAAGTACCAATAGTAGTCACCCCTACGATATTGATGCAATATTGGTATCCAGATATTTGGTAAAAATATTGTGATAATTGATTTTGCCTAGTCAACATTTTTGAAGTGCATTGGGGGATGTTTTTAAGTATTGAGATATACTGTTTGTCTACTGTACTGCAATATATCTTAAAATTATTATGTAATATTATATAGTACCTTAACTGCAATCTTTTTTTCTTCACTGGTCATCCATGTGTTTAAGACATTTGGTGTGTAGCCAGATATTTCAGCAACTACTCGCCAAGTTACCATACATTTCGCTGTGGATGTTGGCAGTCCCCAGAGAGAGTGAGGCCAGGACATAACTATTATTGTTGAACCCAGCTCGTTATTTTTTGTCCTAGTTCTTGGTCGAAATCAAATAAGAACAGAACAATATATGAACATATCTTAAAAAGACATTAGGTCCTTAAAGTTGTACAATGCAATGACAATGTCCATATTAGTATTTCTTCTGTAAAACCACTACTGGTACTATGATAACAATGAGCACTGCACAAAGGGACAATATTACTAAAGAAAGAGTTTTATAAAGTCTCTTTCTTTTGTGTTCTGCTTCTTTCTTCTTCAGTAAAGAGTCAAATCCTGGCGTGTAGAGATCCTCAAGCCAAAAGTCCAGATCTTTAGGAGTCTTCTCTTCCTCCTACAAAGAAAATAAAAATAAACTTAACTACAAAATATCACCATGAACAAAAAACTGTCAAAATAAGAATCTTGTTCATCATGCATACCTATGCACACTGATTTTTGTTTGTAATTTGCCTCTTTCCTGTTCCTGTTTGTCATCTTCATCTCAAAGCTTTTAGTCAACTGCATTGTAATCAACTGTTACAATCATATAAAACTATGAGTAAACTGACCGAACCCCCCAATCATTTCAATATAATGAAGTGTACATTTCCTTTTTTCTGTTGTTGCTTGTATGATAATGACAAGGCTGTATCCAGAGGAGGAGTTGGTTGAAGTCAGGCATATTCAACAACCTTTTCTTAGGAGGACCAGATTTGACCAGACCTTTACGTTCCATGTGTCCTACCTGTAAAGATTTTTTTTAATTTTTTTTTTTTTTTTACACATTTTAAGAATTGAGAAAGTAACTTTCTATATCCAAAAACACAGTGAAAAAAACAAAGCATTTTTTAATCTGGAAGTAGGTTGTCTGTTTGATACTCATAAATTCCTTCTGCAAACAGCCTGGGTTAAAACTACAGTATTTTTATAATTAGCAACTGATGATGAGTGGTCTTATTATCCTACTAAAAACTGATCAAAGGGCCAGAATGAGGATGTTAAACTGGCAAGAGACAACTTTTTTGCTTTATTTCACTTATCATTATAGGGGAATAGTAATTGCACAGTATTTGACCATTTATATCATATTTGATACGCAAGTTTCTGAGACCTCTATCTTGTCAACATAATCAATACTTTCCTTAAAAACCTGTTGTATATCACCTAATACATGTATTCTGCCCACTAGTGGATAATCATATCACTGCAGGCAGTGGAAGGACTTTTTTTGGCTTTTTCAAAATGGCCACTGTCATTAAATCATTCTCACACTTTTGGCAGGAAAATCTTTGCTAATTTTCAAGAAGTTACAGTAGGAATAACATTTATATTGTTACTCATTTTTTCAAGTAAATATGTTCTGTATTGAATCAATGCATAATTACTCAATGATTCATTCGTTATATTACAGTTAAACTGTGTTAAAAATGTGTGTATCAAATTTGATACTGCAGGTATTTATCCCTGAATGGTCATGTCACATTTTTGTAATGTAATCTACATCAATCCTACCACAATAAAACCACACACTATTTTGCAAGCACTGCAGCAGCAATCACCTCTCACATGCCTACTGTGAAGGTGTAAGGTGCATCTTTGCCTGAACAAGGACCGAAACTGTTCTTGTGCCGACCACAAAGTGAAAAAAAAGGCTGTGAAAACTTTTATGTATAAAAAAACAATGAGAGAAACTGCCTAAGATGTTCTATATTTTCAAAATATTATTTGCACAATTTGATTTGTATCTAAAATCAACATTGTTGTGAGCAAAAAGTTGCCAAAAACGCCAAATCTATCAAATGTGATACAAAAAATATCTCATAAACAAAATTATATTGAACATTTTTTTGAACTGATTTTGTTAAAAGGTTTTATAAACATCTCAGTTCCAAAAAAGTGGAATTTTCTGACAATGTTTTGATGGGTCAGGTTTTATAGAAAAATCACACCACACACGTAGCCTACAGATTGGTTCCCTACAAATTTTGCTTTCACTGTAATTGTAACAGGCAGGATTTTTCACAGAAAAATCAAGGCTAAATTACAGCACAGCCACTGCAATTAAAACAGAATGAGGCTTTGTTTTCCCTGGTCACTATCCCAAGTAACAGTGCAACAACTGGAATAACTCTACACTGTGAAAGCTAAAAGAAGCCCGCTGATGGAGGAAGCAAAGAAGGCGAAAAGGGAGAGCAATAGAAGGTTAAACAAGAGTGAACAGAGGGACAGTCGCTCACCTAAGAGTGGTAGTGTTGCCTGGCTCTCTACTAGATCAGAGCGTAACAAAACCTGCCCAGTTAATAATACAACCCAGTGTTTTATTCTGCTGATTCACTGCACTGAGATCAGGGTTTCCAGAGCAAACGGTTGTCTTTAGCTTTGGACGTAGCCAAGACGTTGGCAGTAGCCATGTTGCTTACACAGTACATAACATGTTATATCACAGTGAATAGGTTGGGATGAAGGAAAGCTGAAAAGTTGGGTCAAATGGGGACATGGGGACATGTGTAGGGCCTGAATTAACTGACTGGGTTATTACAGTATTCTAATTATTTAGATATTTGTCAGTTGGTTAAGCAGAGGGACAGCTGATTAACTTTTCATGTTTAATCAGGAAATTCTAATATTTGGTTTAATGTAACTTTGCAATTTTCACCTCACTTATGTGCTTTTGATAACCATGCACAAGCTCCTGCTAGTCCTCTGGCTGAATTTCTAACCACTCCTCCTGACAGAATCAGTGAAGTTCAACTAAATGCATTGGCTTCCTGACACAGACTTGTTTCTTCACATCTTGTGTTTGAGTTCATGGTCCTGTTGAATCACCCAACAGTGCCCAGAGCCAATTTAATGACTGATGATTTTAATGAAGAATTTGGAGATAATCGTCCTACTTCATTATTCCATGTACTTTCTTTAGAGCAGCAGATCCACTGGCAGCAAAACAGCCCCACAGCATACCAGCACCATGCCTGACAGTGAAATGGTGTTATTGGGGTTAAAGGCCTCACCTTCTCTCCCTTTCATACATATTGTTTCTCATTATATCCAAACATTTCAGTGTTTGTTTCATGTGACCAGAGTTTTTCCTCCAAAAGGTTTTTTCTTTGTCCATGTGATCAGCAGCAAACTTCAGTCCAGCTTTAAGGTGCTGAAACACACTTGACTGTGGACACTGACACCTGTCCTCCAGCAGCTTCTAATTCATTGCAGACTTGCTTTTTGATGGTTTATGGTTGACTCTTGACCATCCTGACCAGTTTTTCTCTCAGCAGCAGATGATGGTTCGTGTTTTCTTCCTGATCGTGGTGGTGACAAGACTGTGCCATAAACTTTATACTTAAACAGTTGTTTGGTCAGTTGATCTTTGGATCTATAACTGCTTTGAAATGGCTTCAAGTGACTTTCCTGACTTTTTCAAATGAATAATGTGGCTGAAGTGTAATAGGTGTATGAAATAAGCTCTATTAAAATGGGCACAGAAAAGTCAGCAGCTGTTATCAATCAGAATCACTCAGAAGAAGTAAAGGCAATGCTCCAGAGCAATTTGGTTCACAAAACTTTCTATAATCACTAAAATTGGTCATTGAATTTGTTGTATGTATATATTCTTGTCATATTTTCAGAAGACCTGTAATAAACTTATTACTGAACCAACTTCATGAGTGTTTTTTGTGACAAAGTAGTTTGTGTTTGTGTTTTGTGTTCTGTGACTGCATCACAGAAAAATGAGAGCTGTAGAAATCATTGGAACTGAAAACTGCCATGATATAGGTACATGTTCAGTGTATGTAAACTTTTGACAATGACTGTATACAGTTTATAGTATTGTATTTTAAAAGCACTTTCATGAATTCTGTCTTTCTTTTATTGTAATCGTTTTACTGTCTCAAGGTAGGTGGGTAGGTAGGTTATACAGAAAAACATGCACACATTTTGATTCATTAAATTATTAGAATGCCTTGAATTCTCAGTCAGACTGTTATGAGTTATATAGTCAATATGAGCTGATTTATTGTGATTTAAACCTTTAATCTGAGCCAAGTTGGCGGCCATGTTTGTGTTGGTGACCTGTGTTGTGTGAGACGATGTTGTTCATTGGGCACACACAAAATATAAACCTCCAAACCTTAAAAATCATTTGTCTATGTATTTCTAAACATTTGTTTATATGATGTTGAACACTAGTTGTACAAAACAATTTTCAACAAAGATAAATGATAATGAAATGGTTTCCTAATTGTTTGTGAAATATCTATATATAATCTGTTGAAAATTTGTATAGGTTGGGTGAGTAGTTCACATTCAACAAAATGATTCTAAGTATATTGTTTTGTTTAGTCACGTGTACTTCATAGTTATTAAAGTAAAATAGATAACTAAACATCCAAAGACAGAGGTGACTTTTTGAATTGCAACTAATAAGGTGTTGAAATGTCACAAATACTCTACGTAGGTGAACTATCAAAAAAAGTTTGACCAAAATGTTTCTCAGCACTATCAGGTACCGAAGACTTCTTCTTCTACTTTATATATATCAAAGTTAATTCCATCACCGTATTTTTAAGCAAGCCCCTGAAACCAACCCACCGTATCCCTTCATTCATCCAGCTGTCTATCTTTGCACAATCTATATCCCAAACACCCGTTCATCCTGTCACTCACCCGTAGTTTACTCTCTTCTAATCTCACAAATTACCTTTAAATAATCAGCAAGGTTGCCATGAACTATTTGTGAGTCATACTCCTTGACAGTCCAGGAAGGCTTGGACTTGGAGTCCACCACATCTGTCTCTCTCATGGCCAGGTAGAGAGGGTTTCTTTTAAGGTTAGATTTCAGAGTGACAGGAGTGATGTGTTTCTCCAGGTATCTGTCCACAAATATCACTGGAGTGTCCTTTGGGGATGGACGAGACCTGTTGTCAGTCTTTTCCATTCCCTCCCTCTGTAGAAACAATGAAACATACGGTAGATCTGAATTTTTACACAGTTTTCCACCTTTCAGCTTTCAACACGTTTTATATACAGATGAGATGCTAGAGATACAACATACAGGAGACCTCAATCAAAAGTCCTCTGCTTAAAAGGACAATTATAACTGCTTTCAATTTGTTTATATGTGGCAGACCCTGCCACTTTTCAACTTCAAACGAAACTACAGTGGCTTGCAAAAGTATTCATACCCCTTGAACTTTTACATATTTTGTCACATTGCAACCACAGACATACTGTATTTCATAGGGTTTTTATATGATATACCAACACGAAGTGGCGCATAATTGTTTAGTGGAAGGAAAATGATACATGGTTTTCAAAATTATTTACTTATAAAAAAAAACAGTAAAGTGTGGTGTGCAAAAGTATTTAGCCCCCCTGAGTAAATACTTTTGTAGAACTACCTTTCGTTGCAATGACAGCTGCAAGTCTTTTGGGGTAAGTCTCTACCAGTGATGTACATATAGAGAATGACAATTTTGCCCATTCTTTCTTGCAAAATAGCTCAAGCTCTGTTCATTTGGATGGAGAGTGTCTGTGAACAGCAATTTTCAAGTCTTGCCAGAGATTTTCAATTGGATTTATGTCTGGACTTTGACTGGGCCATTCTGTAACACATGCATATGCTTTGATAAAAACCACAGGTCTTGGAATTGAAGTCTTGAAATTTTTGGTTGATTAGACAATTGTTAATATTTTTTTCGACCAATTTTTTCCCCACAAATTGTAATGTCTTTAAATACACATAAACATAAATCCAACATATTGTAGTGACTGGATAAATGGAGGCAGAAGATTATATCTTTAAGTCAGAAATGCACACGTATAGCCCAGTATATCATTATGCCACGTGTATGGACACTTTTAAGAGTGAAAATGGTTTGTTTTGTAACACAACCAAAAAAACTCCACAAGCACAAGGGAGATACCCTCCACCTCAGAAGCCACCGGTGAAAATTCATGTGGCGTAGCAGCACCATAAGCAGCAGCATAAGGGTAAGCGCAAATGAAAGAAGACCTGAAAATATACAGATAATTATCTGAAGTGTGGAGTTACCTTTAAGGAGACAGATGGCATTGAATTACTAATGTGTATCATTTGCTGTACTGTGCTGTCAAACAAATCTATGAAGTCGTCAAAGCTGCAGTGCCACTTTGAGACACAATGCTCTCATCAAGTTCCTCTTCAGATCGCCCAAAAGAAACAGCCATACACACTTGAAGAGGATTTAATAAAGCCTTCAGCAATTGACATATGTAATACAATGTATGGCAACGATATTGACTTTAACAAACTGAAAACTATTCAAGTGGTGAGGTTGGCAGATGTATTTGCTTTACAATTGGATGAACCAACAAATGTGTAGAAGGACACCTTCTGGCAGCTTCTGGCATTTGTGTGCTTTGTCAATCAAAATAAAATGCAGGAGGAATATTTGTTTTGTAAGCGTCTTCCCAAAGCTAGTTCTGAAATCTTCTGAAAGTGGTTCATGTTTTTTTCATAGAAAATTACATGCTATGGGAAAAATGTATTGTGCTGTGCACTGACAGTGCAAGAGCCATGGCTGGTTTAAAAGTGGAAAAAGGTGAACTAATTGCGCTAAAGGATGTGGCTCTGCAAGGGAGATGAACACACTGAGCTACTGTACCATTCTTAGGTTCAATGGCTTTCATGTGGAACAGTGTTGTCACGTGTGTTGGAATTATGCACGTCTATTTGGGAGTTTTTCTTCTCCATCAATCAACTCAGACCAGCTTCCCTGTCCCTGCGGAAAAAAAGCATCCCCACAGCATAATGCTGCCACCACCATGTTTCACAGTGGGGATGGTGTGTTCAGGGTGATGTGCAGGGTTAGTTTTCTGTCACACATAGTGTTTAGCATTTAGACCAAAAACTTACATCTTGGTGTCATCTGACTAGAACACCTTCCTACACATCTTTGCTGTGACCCCTACACGGCTTGTGGCAAACTGCAAATAGGACTTCTTAATGCTTTGTTTTAACAATGGCTCTCTTCTTGTCACTCTTCCATAAAGGCCCGATTTGTGGAGGGCATGACTAATAGTTGTCCTGTGGACAGATTCTCTCACCTGAGCTGTGGATCTCTGCAGCTCCTCCAGAATTTTCATGGGCCTCTCGGCTGCTTCTCTGATCAATGCTCTCTTTGCCCGGCCTGTCAGTTTAGGTGGACGGCCATGTCTTGGTAGGTTTGCAGTTGTGCCATACTCTTTCCATTTTCAGGTGATGGATTGAACAGTGCTCTGTGAGATGTTCAAAGCTTGGGATGTTTTTTCATATCCTAATCATGCTTTAAACTTCTCCACAACTTTATCCCTGACCTGTCTGGTGTGTTCCTTGGGCTTCATTATGCTGTTTGTTCACTAATGTTCTCTAGCAAACCTCTGAGGCCTTCACAGAACAGCTGTATTTACACTAAGATTAGATTACACACAGGTGGACTCCATTTACTAATTAGGTGACTTCTGAAGGCAACTGGTTACAATGGATTTTATTCAAAGGTATCAGGGTAAAGGGGGGTGAATACTTTTGCACGCCACACTTTTGAGTTTTATATTTGTAAAAAAAAAAATTCAAACCATCATTTTCCTTCCACTCCACAATTATGCGCCACTTGTGTTCATCTATCACATAAAATCCCAATAAAATACATTTATGTTTGTGGTTGCAACATGACAAAATGTGGAAAAGTTCAAGGGGTATGAATATATATATGATGTGGCATGTTGGAGAGGTAGTAAAGCCACAGGGGAAAAACTTTTGAGATTTTGAACCATATACACTTTATTTCACTTTTTTTTATTTTACTTTACTTAATTTAACTTTTAATTTACAACCCTCTTTTTTTCGTCATTTTTGTGTTCACATAAAGTTTGGATCGTGGATCAAACATTGGCATATAATCCTGTCCCCTGTATATGATTAATTCTGACTGATTAACACTGAATAATGCACTATCCTGTTCTCCTGTTTCAAGCCACTATATCGACAGATGTAAGGATGATCTCTACTAAGATCACTCTTGCAGAATAAATGCACTTTATAAATAATGTATTTGGGTTTATGTATACTGTGGAATAACATTTAAGCAACTTAATTCAGACAAAAGACAAACAGAGATGAGCACACAGAAAGAGTTGCTGTGACATAGTCCATACCTGGTAGTAGACCCTGTTCTGCCAGTGTCTCTGACTGGATATCACTGCCCCGACCTGAAACATGCCATGTGTGGCCGGCAGCATCCCAACGTCCAGCTGGAGGAACTTCTTCGGGTGGTTGTTGTTGGGCAGAACAGAGATGTCCATTCTGGCTCTGTCGCTCCATCCACTCTGACTGCTCCATTCGCACTGACTGCTCCATCCGCACTGACTTCTTCACCTGCCAGCAACCTGGCTCGATGCACATGCTCACTACAACTTGCAAGTTCTGTAATAATTCATAAGCCTGTATCACTTGCAGGTGTGTGTAACCCAACCGGACCATTAGGAGCGTGACGCCTAGAGCCAGCAGTGTTGTGAAGGATTGATAGGATAGGACAGACAGAGAGGGGTGGAGGCCTACTGCCTTAAGTTACCTCCATACTGAAGTCATCTGAGTATTGTGTTATGTAATATCTGCCGTTGGTGAGATGTAACAAGTACATTTACTCATACAAAACATATGAACATCTTCTAAAATATGATGAGATTAGCCCCAACTGTAGAGAAGAAGAGCTGAAAGGATTGGCCTTATATTTATCAATTGGTCATACAATCAGGAAACTTATCGATAATTCAATAAATGATTTGTGGCAGTCTTGTAGAAATAGTTCATGATGGTTAAAATGAGCTCTAGCTCAACCTATTACAGTAAGTATGTAAAATGCTGCCGTTCCTAAGGTTTAATCCTAAATGTGAAAGCATCAGTAACAATAATTGAATTATATAATTTTTAACAGAAGGGACAATTATTGATTATAAGTAGCCAGTGCACATTTACTTAAATAATAGCTTTGTGTTGTGTATACAGTATTTCACAGTGTGTTACTGGTACTTTTACTAAAAGGCTCAGTGTGGAGGATTTAATGGCATCTAGTGGTGAGGTAGCAGATTGTATCTAATGAAATACCCCTGGAGAAATGCACAGAACCCCTACGGAGAGTGTTTAGTTTGTCAATTTTGGGCTACTGTAGAAACATGGTGGTTCAACACGGTGAACTGAAAAGTTCATTCTCAGTAAACAACCACATGATTCTTAGTTTCCTATTCTACTAGGACCTCCAACTGAAAGTATGTACCCAAAGATTAGCATAATATGACCTCTTTAAGTATCTAATGTGTCACCTGCTGTTTGAATGTTTCTGTTTATTTCCACCTGAGAATGTAGCATGATCAAGAAGTCTCTAGGGTGCTAGGTGATCGGTTAATATACCAGCTTTATTCATTTGTTTGTTTTATTTAATACATTTTTTTTTTTTTTGATTTATAGAATTTAATTAAATTAATTTCTAATATATTTTAACAAGAGCAGAGCAACCTGTTAGACTATTGTTTGCCCGCACAAGCACTTAATTTGTGGATACTTTGTGAGGGGTTTAATTGTCTTGTTGGTGATTGGGATCTGGAAACCATTGTACCAATCTTTTGTTGTCTCTCTGGTTTGTTTATTAATGTATCAGTGGAGGGGTTCTTTGTACATGCACAACTGATTAAGTCGACCATACATAACTATATCTCTGACTATATGCCCACCTTTACTCAATATGGCTTAACCAAATCTGAATACAACTTGAATAGGTTGGGTGGTTGCTAGGTCACTTTTGTGAGTTGGAATGTTAAATCCCTCAATCATGCTGTGAAGCGTAAAAAAGGACTCTCACATTTGAATCAAATTCTGGGGACTGCTTTCCTCCAAGAAATCCACAGAACTATGTTTGAGCATTATAGTTTTGAGTGTCAGTTTTATCATATTAACGTTCATTCCAAGTCTAGAGGAGCTGCAATTCTTAAAATGTGATTGCTGTCACCCTCTCTGGATCATAGTTCACCCAGAACCATTTAAATTAGAGCTTGCAATTCAAATGTTTACTAGTAAATATAGGGTGGCTGAAACCTGCCATTTTCAGCTTCTAAAAGCAGAAGTCACTCTGTCTATTAACCGGTCCATAAAAAATAATCACACATTTTCGAGACAGTGAATTGCTTGAATATCAAATCAAATCAAATCAAATCATTTTTATTTATATACCCCCAAATCACCATCACATTGTCTCAATGGGCTTTACAATCTCTATATTGAACAACATCCTCTGTCCTTAGACCCTCGTTTCAAGTGAGGAAAAACTTTTTTTTTTTAAAGATTTTTTTCTGGCATAGACACCTTTATTAAGCAGTAGACAGATAGGAAATATGGGAGAGATATCGGCTGCGTTTATGGCATGCGCTCCAACCACTCGACCACCTGCGCGCCGAGGAAAAACTTTATAAAAAAAAAACAGGGAAAAAAAAAGATGGAAGAAACATCAGGAAGAGCCACAGAGGAGGGATCCCTATCCCATGACGGACAGACATGCAATAGATGTCACGTGTACAGAAAGAACAAAATTACAGTTTAAAGTTGCAATGACAGAGTGGTGTGTGGACTACAGATATAAGGAGATAGTGAAACAGTAGAGAGCACTGAACCCGATCTATAAGTATGTGAGGCAGCAGGAGCCAGGAGAGGTAGATGGGTTCCAGGGGCCCGTGGTCCATCACAGGTAGCCTGAATGAAAAGAGGAGGAGGAGCTATAGAGAGTGTAGAGAGTGACACAGTTTGCATTTTGTGAGGACAGAAAACAAAAACAAAAGTCAGAGAAATGCGATATTGATCAGAATAAACAGATTTTTTCTCGTCTGCAGGACCATGTCAATTCTAATACTATAGGTTACTCATTGAGACTGAGATCGACGCACTGAAGAAGCTAGCAATCACAGTGAAGTAATTAAAGGCTAAGTCAAATAAGTAAGTTTTGAGTTTAGATTTAAAGGCGTCAACAGAGCTAGATTGTCTGATGTCAGCTGGGAGGTTATTCCAGAGGAAAGGAGCCTGATAGGATAAAGCCCTGCAGCCAGCTGACTTCTTCTTAATCCGGAGAACCATAAGGAGCCCCGAAACCCTAAAACTGTACACCGCAAGGCAAATGGTACAGATTTATATGTCATATAACTGTTTTTTTTTTAGATGTCATCAGCAGCACCTTAAAGTCTGATCTTATATGCAGGAGCCAGTACAGAGACGCTAGTACATGTGTAATATGAAAAACGAAAAACAAAGCATTGCAATAATCCAGCCAAGACGAAACAAAGGCATGAATCAGGATGTCTGCGTCCGCCGTGGACAGGAAGGACCTAATTTTATAAAATGAGATAGGATTTGAGTCCAGTAAGTGTGAATGTCATTTATTTGTTATCTTTTATATGACGGGCTCAGAAAGCTGATTGAAAAGGTTCCAGAAGATTATTATTAAGAAGGTAGCCTGAAAGTTATTGAGACACAACTCTTTCTAAGACTTTAGACAAGAAGGTAAGGTTGGATACTGATCTATAATTATTTAGAGATATTGGGTCGAGGTGTGGTTTCTTAAGTATCGGCTTAACCACAGCAGACTTAAAACTAACCACGACAATACGAGTCATGAGTGATAAATTAACAATATTTAGCATTGTAGGTCAAGTGATGGCCATTGATGCTCAAACAGTTTTGCCAGAAAGGGGTCCAGGGTGCAGGTAGTTGGTTTTAAAGATGAGACAAGTTTAGACAACATCTCAAGAGAGATATATTCAAAAGTGTCATGAGCTGAGACTAACTGAGAACCAGCAGAAGGATGTTTTAAAATCAACGTTGATGAGGAAGCCAGAGATGAAGAGTTACTTTTGGTGCACAGCTTTTGGAGTAAATTTAGCCACGGTGCCGAAGAAAAATCTAGGATTGTGATTATTATTACTTATTAGGCCGGAGAAATACGCTGTTCTAGCATTTAGAGCAAGCTTATAATGAAGCACACGATCGCGCCATGCATGTTCCATTTTCCTGCAGGCCTTGCTTGACATTTCGGGTTTCATCAGCAAACCAGGGAATAAATGACTTTGGTGGTCTTGTCTTGGTAGAGACAGGTTCCACAGAATCAAGGAGAGAAACATGTACTTAGTTAACTTCATTAGTTATTATTTTCCCACAGGTTTTGTCACAGTTGAAAAGGAGCCATGACCCCCAGACAAAAATTGTGTCGCTATGATTGCCGGGCTGATATGACGAGAAGTAAAAGCAGTACAAGGACAGGCTAATGATGCTTCAATTGTCATAAGAAAGTGGTGCGACTTAGCAGAGGAGATGGAAGCGGCTGACACATTTAATCCATTATCAAGTCCAGAGTGTTACCACTGAAATGAGTAGGTTCATGAACAAGCTGAATGAAGCCAAAAATATCAAGAAGTCCCAGAAAAGGCTTAATTTAGAGGGCCAGAAGGCTTATTTAAGGTAATATGGGAATCCCCAATAATTAGGATCTTATCTGAACGAATCACAAGATGCAATAAATTCACTGAATTCTTCTAAGAATTGGGAGTAAGGCCCTGAAGGTCTGTATATTACCACCAGGTGAAAGCCTGTTCCCTGGACATGGCCATCACTATTTGATGAGGCTGGTTATAAAATTAGAGCCTCAATTTAAGTAAATTTATTATCCTGGTTGGAGGTTAAACGTAAAATAGATTTGTAGATTAGAGCAACACCTACCCATGTTTAGAGGCCCAAGGGGAAGTTTTTAGGTTTCAGCCATGTTTCACATAAGCCAATGAACTCATGAACTCCAGCTTATGCTTAGTAATCAATTCATTAATCAGTAGGGCTTAATATTAATGAAGCTAACTTTTAGTAGTGGTATGTTTTGGCTGCTCATGCAGGTATGGAAGACTGGATGCAGTAGTGATTTGCTTTGATATTTTATTAAGACTGGGTAAGGTGCTTGCTCAGACAGTTGACTGTATCACCAGCAGACTCTCTAGTCACCTGCGACCTGCTGAGTGCTACATCGCTAGTGTCAAAGCTCTGGCTCCAGGTATACAGCAAACAGTGGCTGGCGATGCTAACTTGACATTGTGGGTAATGGAGTCCCCTATCACTTGCGTGTGGAGGTCTAACCCTGTCAGCCGGCGCTGGCGTGGGCCAGCAGGACTGACAACTGGGCAAGCGAGGACAGAAAACTGATTAACAGTCTGGAGGGGTGGCTACTGACCAGCCCATACAACGGCAGTGTCCCAATTCAGGGACAGCATCCTTCGGAGTGCGCATTTGAAGTTACAGTGCTCAGCGTAAATGAGTACATCCCCTTCGAAAAGTACCATTTTAAACAATATCTCAATGAACACAAAAACAATTTCCAAAATGTTGACAAGACTAAGTTTTTCATAACATCTGTTTAACTTATAACATGAAAGTAAGGTTAATAACATAACTTAGAGAACAAAATTTTCAGTTTTACTCAAATAAGGGTGATGCAAAAATGAGTACACCCCACTGAACGTCTCTGGAGCAAGGCTAAATTTTAGACTACAAATGTCTAATTTAACAATAATCAACCACAGGTGAGTCTAATTATTCATTACACAGGTGTCCAGCAGACAGTTGAAAAGGGTGTAGAAAACCCCTTCCCATTTCATGTTGTTAGCAATGGCACGACATGGAAGAAAAAAGTCTCAAGACCTGAGAAAGAAAATCATTTCTTTGCACCGCGAGTGAAGGCTACAAGAAGATCAGCAAAGCTTTACTTATCAGTCAGAATACAGTAGCAAAAGTGGTACAAAAACTTTAAAAAGACGGAACTGCAACCATCTCATGTGTCTCTCTGCTTCTCCGTCTATCTTAGCTGTTTATGCTTTGATTTCTGAGTCTTTCATAGTCCCACTAGTTTTGTACTATAGCTAACTTGTCAGACACTAACAATAACTCGTACGTATTTTGCCTAATTGATTTCCTGTTACAGGGTAGTCTGTTGCTGCCCGGTTAGCTTCACCCTAGCCTAGCTCACTGTGTTTTTGATTTTACCGCAGTCAACACAGCCTCGAAAAACAGGTGTTATGGTGGTTTGTGCTGTACTGGTCTGCAGCTGCAGATTGGCGGTTTCTATTACAGAGACGTGTCTGTGAGCTAGAGGGGAGGGATGCTTTTTTTTCCAGGTGGAAGTTCACTGAAGTCTCAGTTAGAAGGACCTACAGTCACAGTGGTTTTGTTTTGTTTAATACAAATTGTCAGAGACAGTAACAACAAGAAAATAGTAGACATGGGGATCTTGCACTAAGCGCAATTGACTTTGTACACTGGCGCTTGTGTAATTCCTATTTTGCATTCGGCGCACATTGGAATTTTCCCTCCACAGACGCACGTCCTTAAATTAGGGAATGAACTTGCGCTCCCGGGGCGGTTCAGCGAAAAGAGGAGGCATGTTCCGGCACAAACGTTCACTGGTGCTATTTTGCTGTTTCAGAAAACAATTCCGCTAGAAAAAACCTAGTCTAAAGTCAGTGGCACTTATTCAGATGCTATTTTAAGGGCGCATGCTTGGACGTAATGTAGTGTGTGCTCAACGTGTATACACTTTGCTTCTCTCATCTACAAGGAAGCAGTTCCTGTTTTTGCAAACCATACAAAAAAAAGTTGAAAAGATTTAAACAGAAGAACTAATTCTTTTTCCCTCTGATATGCGATGCCCCCGCCGTAGCAGTGAGGGTCCGGGAGTGGCAATGCGCGATGTGCTCCTAGTGGAGCGGGTGGACGGAGATGGAGTTGGGGAGGAGGAGGAAGGTGCGCACTGCTCCCTAGGCCCGGTGAGATGTCATGGGGATGCCAGCCTTAGAAACAATTGTGGCAATTTCCTTCCACGCCCGTTTAACCAAAGCTAATTTGAATGGATTTCTCCCACCCCTATACAATGCCACTTCTCGGTCTTTACAGCCCTGACGAGAACGTCGGTCTCCTCAGCTGCGAACCGCTCCTGGCGTGCGCCTGGCAAATTCGCCATTATAATAGCAATCCGCCATGGAACAAGCGCGCCTGCTTTTAAAGGGAATGTGAGATGACGCTCTGATTGGTTTATTGCACGTTACGCCCAAACCACACCTATGACTAATATAGCTACTTCAGACCAACCCATTTTAGATTTGCATCGGGCGCAAGAGTCATTTATCCCGCCGGCATAATAGCAACAGCGCCTGAGATCCGCCCACAAAGCTACTGGCGTTTTGCGTTTGATACTTGCGTTTCAGATCGTTAAGATAGAGCCCATGGTGTGTTTTAAGGTTTCTAAAGATTGAGAGCCCCTGCCACTGCCTCATGTGGCACATGAAATTGTACAGCGCACGTGTGGGATTCTGTCTATTGTTGGTGTCTGACCTCTAGTGATTAGTAGACATTTGTGAGACAAGTTAGGCATTTATTTAGTTCCATCCATCCACCATCAATAAACAGACAAATAATAATGAACCATCACACTCACATTCACAGCCATTGGCAATTTAGAATCAAATTAACCTGCATATCCTCAGACTTTGGGAGGAACCTGGAGCACCTTGAGGAAACATTCTGACACGAGGAGAACCCTCTTGTTAGGGGTGTATCCATACATCGATCCATATCGTTATATCAATTCAATGATCAAGAATCTAACAACATCAATTCATATCACCACCATTGTAAAGATGGCTGATTTATTTTGAGATTGCCATGACACATCTGTGTGACCGTTTGACCATGTGCAACTCTTTTTTAAACAGTGCTTTCTTTTTATTAGAAATAATAGATTGTTTTCCATTTAAATGTCTGGAACCACCATGTCCGGATAAAATAATATTTCTTCTGAAGAAATTCAATTTATTCAACCTCATTGCTGAAATAGTGACTTCTACACAAAGTTACCATTGATTCTCCACATTAAAACTAACCTCGACAGACAACAAAGTACGGTTAAATATATTTATTTGGCTAAATAATTCAAGGTAAATAAATGAGTTGGCAAATAAACAAATGACAAGATTAACAGGTGACAGAAAGATGCTGAGTCTGTAATGACTAATGTAATGAGTTTATGAATTAAATGTGGTGGATGGTGAAATTGCAGGTAGGGTGAATGCAGTTAAATATTACCAAAAATAATAATAACAATTTCATGCTAACAGAGCCCTAACCAAATTTCTCCTTAAATCTAAGATATTAACTCAGAGACACAAACTCATATGTCATAAGTGGGAAATCGGCAGGATGAAGGAATGGGCAAGCCTATTTGTTTGAACGTTGGCTGGACTCAGCAGGCGGTGTGTGGTCTTCCAGTGGCCTTGGCTGTCGCTCAACTGCAAGCTGGCAGCTTCGATCTAATACCCAGCGGGTGGCACCGCTCATGTTTGATGTGGGTACATGGCAGAGCATAGCCAGTTAGACCCAGCAAAAGAGTATTTCTTTCATTGGAAACCGCTCACATGGTTTCCTAAACAGTTGATCGCTGTAACGTCTTTGTTAATGATGATGGTGATGATGATCTGGATGAGGAAGATGATGATCTTGCTTAGAGCGGTGATTTTTAAGGCCCCCACACACCGCCCAGACGTCCAACTGCCTTATCCGACCACTCTCCGACCACTCTGTTGCCTCTCGTCTGACCCGTTCGGCACAAAAGTCGCATTGAACACACCGCTTCGACGTGCTGCCTACTCCTAGCGTGTACATTCTGCGCTTGCGCGAGATGCAATAAGCGGGTGGCTCTAGTGTTAAAGTGGCCGGATAAGAGGTTTAGGCACACAACTCTATTTACTTTCGATCAAAACAAAACTTAACTATTTCAGACAAAAACAGCTGCATACTAAACATGCAGCGAGGCATTACCAAACGAACACAGGTTAATTTGTCCTAGTAATGAATGAACTTGTCCTAGTCTCATGCCAGTACTCCAAAACATGAATACAAGAAATAACGGAACGGAATGCGTAGAAAACCAATGCGCACACAGTATTCTGCCCCTCCCACACACCGCGCTGATTCTCTAGCACACCGCCAATCAGAGAATCCAATGGCTCAGACGGCTGACAGCCCACCTCCTCAGACTTCGCATGTTGAATCGGATCAGACAACTTCTGAGCAGCTCCAAAAGCTTCCGACGCAGCTGAACACACCGAACATATTAGTTGCCGACCTCGTCTGAGTCTCTCCAAACGCTTCAGACGTCCAACGGTTGGGCCAGTGTGTTCCTGCCTTTAGGCTCTGACTGATGCACAAATTTAACTTATTCGCTAAAATAACTGAAGGATGCTTCACAGGCCAATCGAGTTCTCCTTAGTTAACTTAGTATGAGAGAATTTCAAATTAAAGTTGACTGTGGCAGTAGGGTGTGGTTAAGGCGGCAGCTGCTGGAGGAGGGGGAGGAGTGGCTCAGCCAACGATCAGACAGCTGGACAGAATCAGGTAATCAGTCAGCTATATAAGCACAGCTGTGGTTCTTCATCTGGTTCTGATCTCTTCTGTCTAAGTCTAAAACTAGTCTAAAACAAGTCTAAAGCTATACTTACATTTTAATGTTTCAAATCGTGTTTCACATTTCCAGTTTTGGGCACCTGCCCTTCTTCCTCTGGGGGCTATACACCCAAACCTACTCTCCCAACTCAAAATGCCAGCCTCTGGCACTCATGTCTGCCTCCTGGTCTGGCAGGCTGTACGCCTTGGGCCACTTAGTGAAATAATCCATGCCAGTGAGGATGTAGTGGTTCACCCTCTCCGTGCGGGGAAATGGCCCAAGGACATCGTATCCCCACTCTTTCCATGGGGCACCCTGCTGGAAATAGTTTGAGCTGGGCATGAGATCTGTCAAGCCCTTCTGGGCAGTACAGCTGTCACAGTGGCAGCAGTACTCTTCCACATCCTGCCTATGTTGGCCCAAGTAGAACCCTGTCAGAGGCAGCCGAGTGTCTTGGAAATCCCAAAGTGGCCAGATCCTGGGGCTCAGTGTACCGCCTGGAGCACCATCCCCTCACCCCTCCGCAGCACCCCATCAGAATCGAACGTTTTCAATCCAGCATGCCAGCTGACCTTCTGGTTCTCTGAAAGACATGAGCCACTGCAAGGCCCAATGGTCAGTCCTGACCACAAAGTAGAGGCCCCCAAGGTAACACTTGAAATGCCGTATGGCACTGACCACAGCAAGAAGCTCCCGCCTGGTAATACAGTAGTGACGTTCTGCCTTGTTGATTGTCCTGCTGTGGTACGCCACCACTCTCTCACCCTCTGGTGTCACCTGGGCCAGCAGAGCACCTGAGCCATGAAATGCCAGTTAGCTTTACCATCATACCTGGGGGTTTTCATTGAGGGCCAGAGGGCTACGCCACGTGGCTTACCATGTTTGGCCATGTCTGTAATTTTGGTGGTGGCCGGGCCCCCACAGGCGGCATGTCTGACGTTGGAGCGGCTGTCGAGCCCAAACCATCCTCAGTCATTTCTCTCACCCTGTCTCTGTTCTCGGCCGCCCTCCTGCAGGTAAACTACATTTCAATACAGCCTGCTGCTGTTAATATCAGTTAATCAAATATTTATGTTTATGAACTAACCACTCCAAAATGAAGTAGCAAACTATGAAGACCAGCACTGGTGAAGTGGATTGTGAATAATTGTTTAAATTTTTTGCTTAACAAAGACTTTCTTGATCCATAATCAAGGCTATTGCTGATTAATTTGATGACAATCGGCTCAGAGATGAATCAGCAATATGCAAAACCCTAATCCTGATGGCGGCGCAAAGGGCAAGGTCATGGGGGCTCAGCACATTAACAGATTCCCTCCTGAAGGGAGCGTGGATGTGCACGACAGATTTACTTCATGAAAATATGGTCGTCGCTGGCAAACAGATGGAGGATGCAGCTCAGCCTCCTTGGCGGAGGTTTACGTGCTTCTGACAGTGCTGCAGGCAGGATGGAGTCAGAAAGGAAGGGGGAGAAAGGGGAGAGAGGAGAGAGAAGAGGGGGCAGAGGAGAGAGAGAAGGGGGAGAGAGCGGAGAGAGAGAGAGAGAGAGAGAGGGAGGGGGTTGCGGTTGCGGCCACTCACGGTTGATGGGGATGGTGCAGCGGGGTTGCGCATCGATTCACCAACGATGTAACGTTTGGGAGGAGGAGAGAAAAAAATCCGTCCGACCAATAAGGCGGATATTGCAGTTTTACCTTTGGCACATGTCCGATGTCGTCATTGGGAAACCACTATCGCACTGCCTCGTATTGCGTCCGTGACAGAAAATGGATAAGCTTGGGCTGGGATTCCGGACTGATGCGGTAAGACATGGAGCTCTGGTTTTGCAGCACGGTGTTGTCGTGCTCTGTGAACGGCTAGCATATTTGGGAAGGCACAGTGCAGATTATATTAGTGTAACTGTACTTATTGCCACCCTCGTCTCTTTAAATTGGCATCAGTCCGACGGGGTGATGGAGCACGGTAAGGATTGTGCTTCACGTTGTCGCCTATGTGCATATATCATATTACATGTTACCGTTCGGGGGTTGCAAAGCGTGTGGTTCTGTGAGGATGCATGTTCTGCACAGAGGGTTGCAGTGGCTTATTTGCTTATTACTGTCCTGTGTAATCATTTCCCTGCTGACTGCTATTGGACTGATGTGTTCCCATCCTCGAACACTGACATCATCCTCATCAGGATTGTGGCTCAAGGCAGCAGCTCCTCTTGCAGCAGCAGCAGCAGTAGCAGCAGGCAGGAGGTACTACGCAGTGGATGCTAGCTCAGCGCGTCAATGCGACGTTTGTTCGGACTTGATGCATTTCTCCGCGACCCAAGTTCATTTTATTTCCAACAGGACATGTCCTCAGCACTGCACTGTTGCAGTGTTATAGGGGTTGCATGGGCTGTTCTGATTTTGTCATCGGAGGAACAGCAGAATAGCCTAGCCAGATGCTGCACAGTACAGAGGCCACCATAGATAGAAAGATAGATTACATTTTTGAATATGTGTGTAATAAAAACAGATCCGTTTTTAACACTATAAGGAATTCTTAGCTGCCCGCATTCGTGATGATAATTTCCATCTTTGATGACTGCTGTTTTATCCGATTCATTAACTAATCATTACCACATACAGTCCTCCAAACTACTGACATATTGTGAACACATAGGCCTAACAGCCCAAGTGATCAATTTTTACTGGTATGAAATATATATTTTTATTAGAAGCGTTCAACTTTATATTTTTGCCGTACTTGGTTATATGATTCATTATCAGATCATTTTCAACCAGTGACTTACCATTTAATCAACTAATCAATTCAGCAATGTCTTTATACTATTCATTCAATACGATGAGACCAGCAGGAGAGAGCGTTTCAACCTGCAGTATTCAGGTGACCAAGTATGGGAATGTCTCTGAAGACAGATAGTGATGGAGTGAGGAAACTGCAGCAGAGGCCAGAGCAGACCAAACCTAATGCCTGCAAACATGTCAATCAGTGAGTTCAAGTCTCTTCAGGTTCGAACTTTAATTTTGTTGTCAATTCTTTCTTATGTTTTTCAAATGTATATCTTTATTTATATGTATATGCATATATGTTTATATGTATATGATATAACCTTCATGTATTAATGAGAGCAATGCTCTGTTATTCAGGAACATCATGATCACAGTCACACAGTTACACAGTCATATCTACAAGCTGCCCAGTACAACCACAGTCTGATCCACTGCTGGCCACTGAGCAGCTCCACTGAAGCGGTTGGGGTTAAGGCTGTTAATGATGGAGGGGCAAGTGCTGCCTTTCACTTTCCCCACCCAGATTGAACTGGCAACCCTCTTCTCTTACCAGGGACACTAAAAAATGAAAGGCAGTGAAAGTGAAAAAACGTGCTTGCTCGTGCAATGAGTTCTGTTCACCTCTACTGGTCAAGTGTCCCTGTGAGGCAGAAGAAATTCTAGGTAAATGCTAATATTGACATGAAAACTTGCTCATAATGACAATAAACATTGATGTTTAGCAGCTATAACTAATGACCACACCACCCTGAGCACACCAATCCCGTCCAGTCTCAGAAGTTAAGCACGGTCAGGCGTGGTTAGTGCTTACATGAGAGACTTCCTGGGAAAATTAGTTGCATCAACAGGTGGTCACCAACAACTGGGCCCGCTTCTGTTCAAGGTTTCTGCCTGTTAAACAACTTTTTTCTCGCCACTGTTGCCAAGTGCTTGCTCATGGTGGAAATGTTGGCCTCTGTAAATACTGCACATTAATTAAAGAGTATGGTCTAGACCTGCTCCAATTGGACAGTGTCCCAAGTGACATGAATTGGCGCTTTATAAATAAAAATGTATAGTAATTAGATAATAATTACCTCGTTCACCATCTTAGTTTAGAATGTTAGTAAGTTTACATTTGCTAATATGCAGTAAACACAAAGTACCGCTGGTTTTTATACTTTGGCCCTAATGATGGCACTTGAAGACTACCAAAGTTTTAACAGTTCATCCTGAACATGAATAATGATAACTAGACATTTCAATCTGGTCTAATGTGGTCGAACAACCAACCAATTGATGGCCATCAGCTAGGTGGTATAGTATCCAGGCATGCACGATATTTATTTTCTTCAACTGATAAAGTGAGTGAACAGGTAGAGTTCCTGCAGGTAGGCAGGCAGGTATGTGGACAAACAGGTTAGCTTTTTAGAGGCCTGCTACAGCTACAGGCACAAGAAATGTTTCCTCTCCTCTTTTTTTCGTGGAGGGCTGATTTATTGATCACTGTCGGGAAAAAAAGAGATGAAGAGGTTTTTTAGAAAATAAATATAACAAAAAATGCTTCTAAAACAATGTATTAATCCTAGCTGTAAAGGCAAGGACACTGCTTACATCTTATTATGAGAGACAACCTGGTGTAGATGGGTAGGTTGTTGTTTTTGATTAGTGGTGTTCAAGTTAAGAATAATTTTTTTCAAGGTTCTGGTTCCATGGATTAAGGCCCGTTAGTGGATTTCTTGCACCTGTCAGCTCCAAAGCATTCTGGCTGGAATGTTAGGTCCTTTCTCCCTTAAAGCACAATAGCTTTCTCGCAAGACCCTCGGTCGGGTCAACTTCATCATTCTGCTTTCCCACAAGGTGTTGCAATAATGATACATACATCTGTACCTTTCTGGGGTTATTGCTGATCCTTTTTGGAACATAACTATCCCAAATTGGGATGCAGCTATGGCTTTAGATCTTCTTTCCAGGTTAGGACTCTATGTTTAAGCGATACCCTTGTTTCCTTAGACTTGGATCTTAATCTGAAAGGGGTAATTTCTCTGCCACATAATGACCTTTTTGCACAACCATCTCCTGTGTCTGTTCATTAAAACAGCCTGGTTCCAGGACCTCTTAGTGGAGTAAAAAAATCACTACAAGGCTCTGTTTGCACACAGACTTTGCATTCCCCTCTTGCCTGCTCTGGCCTGTGGGTGTCACTGTTCAGGCAAGTGAATCTGTATTTCTAAATTTCAACAGATTTGGCAGCCCTTTTCTTCATATTGAAGCTTCTCCATTCACTCTCTCCCTATTCAGCCTATTCACACGCTGATTATTATTTATCATTCTACACACAGACCCAACTTTCTGTAGCCTTTTAGTTTGTAGACACATCACATCAAGTCTACGCTGCACGGCTATACGTGGCTATACTGTATATGTGTATAGCTATATTAGATAAACACATGTATATTGAATACAGTGGTTGTTTCATGTGTTCAATGGAACCATTTTCATCTCTTGAGGCTGCATTCAAATATCTGGACTTCCGCGAGACTTGGATGCAGCGTCGTCTTCTTGTTCTTTTTCCTTTTCATGTTTATTGGCAGAATAACAAACCAATGATAAAGATGCATTCAACTATCAGAAGTGCTTTACCAAAAGTTTTAAATAAATTGGGCAGAAAAATAGAAGTTATCGTCACATGTTAATATTGTTGCAACAGTGGCTTTCTCCAGAGTTAGTTTTAAATGTCTACAGCTTTAAGAAGAAAATTGACCATAACATCCTCCCAACCTTCACACAGGCTGCACTTTCCCCTCTTGCCTGCCCTGGCCTGTAGGTGTCACTGTTCAAGCTGTTTAATCAGAATTTCAATCATTGAAGATGCGGAAGACGGAAGACTGAAAATGATGCTGAGATATGGTAATGGTTTGTTTCAACCAATTACTCTTTTGTTTACATTGATGTCCCTCTTGCCTCTGAAAGATAGAGGAGGAGCAGCCTCTGTGGTCCAGCTTCTTCTGCTGGATTTGATTGTTTTTGTTTTCTTGTCTTTGAATCAAATTTGGATTGTTTAAAGAGGGAACATATTTTAACCTCGGTATTTATATCTTGGTAGAACCTTTGATTATGAAACTTTTTTAGGTTTCTGATCAGGATGCCGTCTGTGTAGATGGGTCTTTGACTCTTCTACCATGCCATTCTCAGTCACTTCTGTAGTTGTTTTAGCAGCTGAGGATTAAAGTTGTCTCGACAGTGCTGCAGCTGAACCTTGTGCTGAATTTGATTTCTTCGTCTCGTCAGTAGCAGTGGAAAATGACAGCAAAAAGAATATTCTCATATTCTTATTTTAGTTATGCCATTTGAAGTTTCTGCAGAAAAATGTATTTGATTCACGTGTCGGTTTCTCAAAAAAAAAACAACAGAATAAGGGTTTATCAGGTTCTATTGTAAATAGGATACCCAAGAATATACATTGAGGGTTGTATCTGACATATTCTATGCTAAGTGTAAAAGTTAATGAAATTAATATTTTATTGCAGAAGGGGCCACCTTTTTGTAGATTAATGTCTGAAACAATCCTAGACATTAGATGCTGGAGAATGGGCTACTCGATCGGAGCTGCTTTAGTGTGTAGAAGGATGAATTTGTATTGAATCTCCCAAATAGACAGGGTATGTGGGAGGTTGAATACAGATTTATATTTTATGTAGCGTACTGCCTCCACAACCTACACCCCCAGAGAGGGGTGTTTACGTGGGGATGGATAGATTTTTGCACAGATTGTGTGCACTAACCATCCTCGCATTGGAATGGATTATAGAGGACCTATAACCTTAAGTGTACCTTAAAGTTTATTTGCACCTGATCATTGTCAAATATCAACATTTTAACGTTTGTTAAACAGAAAAGTGTTTTTTTTGTGTGTTGGGCATGAATATAGTGTTTCCAACTTTCATACCTGTCATACACAACATAGAAGTTTGTTTCCCTTATATTCCAATAGTCAGGCATTTAATTTTGAAAATTAGATGAGAAAATCTTTCTTCTGATTTCACATCCAGAGTAATCCACAAATTGTATTCACAGTAACAGTAACATACCCTGGCAAAATTTGTGATTTTTGGGTCATTTTTCAGAGAATATGAATGATTACCCAAATGTTTTTCTTTCACTCATGGTTAGTGTTTGGCTGAAGTCATTAATTATTAAACAATTGTGTTTGCTCTTTTTAAATCATAATGACAACAGAAACTGACCCTGACAGCTTGAAATCTTTTGTGGTAGTTGTGGATGAGGCACTTTATTTTCTCGGATGGAAGTTGCCCATTCTTCTTGGCAAAAAGCCTCCAGTTCCTGTAAATTCTTGGGTTGTCTTGCATGAACTTCCCAACTTGAGATCTTCCGGAAGTGGCTCATAATATTGAGGTCAGGAGACAGAGATGGCCACTCCACAACCTTCATTTTTTTCTGCTGTAGCCAATGACAGATCGACTTGGTCGTTTTGTCATGTTGGAACATCCAAGTACGACCCATCTGCAGCTTCCAGGCTGATGAGTGCAAATTTTCCTCCAATATTTTCTGATAACATGCTGCATTAATTTTGACCAAGTTCCCTCCTTTGTAGCTCACAAATCCCCAAAAAATCAGCGATCCACCTCCATGATCACAGTAGGAATGGTGTACCTTTCATCATAGGCCTTGTTGACTCCTCTCTAAATGTAGCATTTATGGTTGTGGCTACTTTACAGTGCAGCCCGTTTTTCCTCAAGTGCCTCCTTATTGTGCATCTTGTAACAGCCACACCACTTTTTCTAGAGAGTCCTTTATGTCATCTGAAGTTATATGTGGGTTTTTCTCTGCATCCCCAAGAACATTCCTGGCAGTTGTAGATGAAATTTCTTTTGGTCTACCTAACTGTGGCTTGGTTTCAACAGAATCTATTATTTTCCACTCATTAATTAGAGTTAGAACACTGCTGATTGGCATTCTCAATTCTTAGATATCTTTTTATATCCTTTTCCTGTTTCATAAAGTTCAACTACCTTCTCCCGCAGACCCTTTGATAATTCTTTTGCTTTCCCCATGGCTCAGAATCCAGCAAGGTCAGCGCAGCACTGGATGAAACGTGCAGGGATCTGTTAGGAGCTCAGAAACTCAATGACTTTTATACCTCCAGGGTACCTCCAGGGTATGTCGACTTTTGATCAGGGTCATTTGAGTAGTTGCTGTTGTCATTGTCATTTAAAAAGAGCAAAAACATTTTTTGATAATAAATGGCTTCACCCAACCGCTAAACATGAGTGAAAGAAAAGTTTTTGTATTTTCATTCATATTCTCTGAAAAATTCTGCCAGGGTATGTAAACTTATGAGGACAACTGTAACTTCCAGGGAAACATCAGATGATTTGTCGAAAGAGTGAGGCAGGAAGTCAGCGAAACCATCTCAACCTAACATAAAACTTGCAACATTATCTTGTCATAGGTTTGATGCTTTAAGAGACTAATGTATAACATCAGATTGAGTTACATAAGCCTAATTTAAAATGACACCAGCCAAAGTGATTTACAATAAATGCATTCAATCATGTGGATACAACCAAAAAACTGCAAGAATCCCGCAACTCCACCAACATCATTGTCTATACTGCTTCTAGCGCTACATTCAGAACATTAAGACAGAGATAATGTGTCCATTTGTCAGTTGGCTGGTTCATCTCTCAGCAGGATCACACAACTGAACGGATTTCCATGAAACTTGGAAGGAGGATGGGGCTCGGCTCGGAACAGACGCCATTAACTTTTGGTGTGGATAAAGGGGTGGATTGGAATTTGTTCTCATCTATGACATTGTGAAATACAGCGTTTTTTAAAATTTTGTGGCTGGTATCAATGAATGAGTACAGTTTGATGCTGATCCATTGTCTTGTTAAAGGGATATTCCAGTGTAAGTTTAATCCATGGTCTTAATCACTGTGAAACTGTGTTAGACTCCCTCTCGAGAGATCAAGTTAGCAGAGCGCTAATTTACGGAGTGTTATCGACCTCAAAAACGACCGCACAACAACAATACACTGCAGTAAATGGATCGAAATATAGTCCGGGGCATCTAACCTCCGCTAGCTTAGCTGGATTTCTATTGTGAAGCTAAAAACAGATTTCAACTCTCCTCCATCAGCTTCCGGGTCGGGGAAGTCGTTACGCGACGATTACCGAGCGTGGTTAGAAATGCTCAATTCCGTTCTTTTCCCTGTTCGGTCTCAATCATAACTGTTATAAACTGACAGGTAAGACACATGAGCTTTGATTGCTTTTCCACAGAGTCATAATCATACATTTTCATCCATGAGCTCTACTGCACTCAGTAATCGAGTCGTCGGTACTTCCCATCATGAGGAAGCTGCTGCAGAAGAGTGGTAAATTTTGTCAGCTTTTCAGTAGAAATCCAGCTAAGCTAGCGGAGGTTAGATGCCCCGGACTACTATGTGCTGAGACCCAATTTGTACTGTTGCTGGGTTAGGGTTAGGTAACTGTTCTGAGCATTATTTGTATGGAATTAGATTTGTGCCAAAAGAAACAAACAAAAGTTCTTAAATGTAAAAAAAAACAGGAATTTGAGAGAACATAAAACTCATTTCAAAAATAAAACTTAGAACTTGCAATCAAATAATTTGTCAAATAGTGTAAGATATTGGTCTTTTATTCTTCTAATAATGCATTATTTTGTTTACGGTTCCCTCTGCTGGTCTCTCTCCGCTCAGACTTTTGCACTGACTCTCAGCTTTGCGCTCTCTCTGCAGCTCTTTCTCGTTTGCACTCCCTGACTTTTTGTTTGCAGTTTTGGCACAAACCTCTCGGGTAGCAGAGCGTCCCTATTGGCTAGGTAGATTTTGACTGACACAGCTCAGTACCTATGGGTAGGTAGCTAGCGCGCTAAACGACCCCAACTTTAAAACGGAGACAGAGAGTTGCACAGATTGTCTCGACAAGTGAAAACTGAGTTTTCTCGTGAAGTGAAACAGAGTTTGACATTTAAGAAGTTTTGTTTGTTTCTTTTGGCACAAATCTAATTCCATATATTTGTGGCTTTTTGGTGGCGGTTTATATTTGGATCCATTTACTGCAGTGTATTGTTGTCGTGCGGTCGTTTCTGAGGTTGATAAAACTCCGTAAATAAGCGCTCTGCTAACGTGATCTCTCGAGAGGGGGAGTCTAACACAGTTTCACGGTGTGTTAGACCATGGATTAAATTTACACCGGAATATCCCTTTAAATGATAGATAATCAATTATTGGTAGTTTAAAAGTTAGATATTGGATAAGGCTTGATTGAATTAAAGCGGACTGTTGAGCCTTGATATATACTCTAATTAGTGCCAGTTGAGTTTTTTATTTTATTTTACAGGCTGACGTACGGTCTGAACAGATGAGTTTCCAGCCTGAGATGTAAGATGTGTAGAGTTTCTGCTGTTCTGATGTCTATGGGGAGCTTGTCAAACATTGCTGAACATAGTGGAGATGCTGACTTGTATGGGTTGACAATGTCCTGGATGTGGGGTAGGCATAAGCCATTTGCAGCCTTGAAGGAAAGTAGCAGCAGTGTCTTGAATTGGATTCCAGTAGGCAATGCTGCTGCAATCTTGATGTGCTGCAGAGATCGGTCAGCTGAACTTGTGTTTAGGGGCTATTATGGCTGAAATAGCAATGGAGCAACACAATTGAAGATGTAGATGTAGCAGAATATAAGGCCATCCAGCTTTTGGGGGCTATTGAACTACAGGGACAGATGTGGCCCTTAGTGGCTGCTACATCATAGGTATTGAAGAGATGCAATACTGCAAATGGATGTTGGAAATGGAGTAGGAAACAGGTTTTACAGAGCGGAAGAGTGAGCTAGCATGCTCACATGTAATGACATACTTCAGTCAAGAGGCTGAGGCAGAGGATGGAAGAGGTGCAATTATGAGCCAAAAGCAAACAGATGAGGCACACCAGCCTCTGTGTTCACTGATGTATACTGTTGCCCTGCTGAGATGGAACGAGAAAAACTTGATTTTGTCTTGATATGTTAGAAAAATGAATAGGTGTTCCTGTACAGAAAAGACTTTATCGTGGTTGCAGAGGCAATAAATACAAGATGTGTTTTAATTCTATGAAGAGCAAAAGACTATCAATACATGGTGTATGAGATATTCCCTGTAACAGAGAGCACTAACAGCAGGACCACAATCTGAGTCCGGACCCAGATGCTCTCCTAGCTGGACTTGATAAAATATTACATTATTCATAGTACATTTTGACATAGCACTTTTATTTGAACTTGTTTTGCAGCCCGGGGGAAATGAACAGAACATAAAGTAATTTTCAACTCCATGAAGTACATTCTGCACATTACTCTGACTATGGGGTAAGAAAATATTTTGCAGGAGGCTGACAAGTGTAGCATTCAAGTTGTATCGAGTCTCATCTATTTTGAATATAGATGAATATGTTGTACCTGTCAAGCTTTAGCCCAGAAAAGTTCATCATCATTTGGACTACATCTACTACTACTTTGAAACAAATGATTTATGAGGCACATCACATCAGTTTCAGCTTGGGGCATGATGGTTGGTGTGCACACACATACTCACCTGTAATTACCTAAATGAATATAACATGTTATATGATAAAAAAAAATAAAAATAAGAAGAATAAAATAACAAAAAGTACAAACTAAATATACAAACTAATACTCTACTGGCCCTGTTGGAGGGACCTGAGTTAGAGAACTTCACATCATCTGCAGGCTTGAAAGGTTGTAGTGTTTGACAATCAACTAGCAGGTTTTTTTTAGCAGTGCTTTGCATCACGGAACACGAACAAAGCATAGCTCACTGAATGATAATGGAGCTTTCAACCCATTCTCAGCACTTTGCTGAGTATCACTGCCCTTCTTTTGGACAAAGTGTGTATAAATACTTGCTTGTATGAGCAGGAGAGTGGAAGAATGACATTAACCTAATTTTTGCAAGGATCAACATAGTGGAAGACATGGTCTTTCATTTCCCTTCTCTGACCTTGCTGTTTAGTGTTCTACATTATCTTAATACACCGTGCTGCGTGTTGTGTCCTATGATCTTAATACACCTTAATGGACGTGTTAGTTCATCTTGGGAAGGAGGGAAGAGTGCTGACATGTCAAAGACGTCTGTGTGCTATATTTTCTGTGTTGCATAGAGTCTATTGAAGCTAGCATGATAACCAGCTAGCCCCACCCCATCCTGTCATGTTATACCACTTTATACCTCAAGGAGCAATAGTCTAATAGCCCCGTATTTTCAGTTGATAGATGTAGGCTAGCGCTAAACAAAAAACAAATAAACCACATAAACTCATAAATGTCAAGAAAGTACATATTTTTAAACTATTTTATGGATTAAACTGAAAAATACATCTGTAAACCTTCTGGATGCAAGTTTTTCTCTTGTACCAAACTAGGATGAAGTTTATATGATGATTATATGATGAAGCGTAGTAGTAGTAGTAGTAGTAGTAGTAGTAGAGCAGTAAGCGGCAACGCTGCCCCCTATAGTTCTGGAGCTACCTTGAGGCGAGATTTAAAAGAGATAAATGACTCTGCAAGTCTAAGCTACGGTGGCCGGGAGGTGCAAACCAAAATTACAAAATGTAAAACACTTTTACGAAGCTTGAGACAAATTTACATTTTGGAAAACATTTTTACATATCATAAAACAAAATTACATTACCGAAACAAATTTACATTTCAGAAAACAAATGTACATTTCAGAAAACAAATTAACATGATACAAAACACTTTTACAAACGCCGAGGCAAATTTACAAGTCGTGAAACACTTTTACAAGTCCCAAAACATATTTACAATAACATCAACCGGAACCGTGCTCATAAAGCACAAGTAAATCTATGTAGGCAGGAGCAAGGCCATGTAGGGCTTTAAGTTACTAGTAAAAGTTTAACACCAAGTTTATATTGACCAGGTAGCCATTGCAAGGGTTGGAGTAACATGGTCATATCTCTGGAATCTGGTGTTCTGTGCAATGGTGCAGTGATGCAGTGCACTGAGAGCTCAGATCCATAGAGTAGCCCCATACCCACAATAGGCCATATAAACAGTGCTCAATGACCAGAAGACACTACTACATCTACTGGAGAAGTGACATCCGTCCATTAGACTATCCCTTGAACTAGGCACCAGTTTGAAGCATTCACCAGCCCTGTTACTGATAGGAGGAATGACCCAAATCAAGTGACCCTATATGACCCTAACCGTAGTATCAGCACTAGGCTTTTTACTAGCAGCCGCAGGCCATTTGTGGGTGACATGACAGAGAGTGAAGGCAGGGTAAAACTCCCTGTATGCAGACATTTGTGGCTGCAAGGTTTGAGTCTATCACAGGTCATCCTTAGATAAAATTATATTTTAAGCTTTGGTACCCAAGAAATGTTCATGTTTTTTTCTCATTTACAGGTTTATTGTATTGTCACTACATATCCTGTCTGGGCATGCAATGTACTTTTATTTGCAAGATACATTTGTAGATCTATAGATTTGTAAGTTTATGGGTACCAGCAAGTTCAGTGTTCCAGGGATATAATAATATTGTTTTATTTGAGGAGTGCCTTTTTTAAGTGGATTTATGTTTTTCATCTGGAGAAATGATTACTGAAAACTGTACCTGATTCCAGGAGTGTGTTTGATGTCTCTGTCTTGCAATTTTAATGAATCATCATTCTGAGAAGAGATGCTTTTGCTTTGGATGAGATGGAAAAAAAGCTGACACTTGGGCCTCGTGTGTGAGTGAAGTGAAAGTAGAGTGTCTATCTACTTTCTTTAGAGTTACTATCTGCCGGCACATAAGCTTTTTATAATAAAAATCAACGTTAAGACATTTAGAAACACCATTCTTGAAAAAATAAGATATACAGTGCAGATTAAATATAAATGTCCCAAAAACAGTACAGGCCTACCATATTTCTTGCCTTCATTAACCACTGCAATGCTATTCCAAATCACATGATGAAGGATTCAGATTATTATTGTTATTATTAATTTTATTTAAATGTTTAAATCTGCAGTCTGTCTAATGGGAGTCCTCAATTAATTACTTAATATCTAGAGAGACAAGGGAAAAAGAAGAACCATGAAGCATGACAAGCAACATACAGATGGTGAGTTATGTTACAGTAGGAAGTGTCCCTACATTTATGGTAAACTGTCCCTTTGGTTTCTATCAAAATAGAAAACTGGCATGAAGATTCAGGAAAAGGGATTTATTTGGTGTTATCTCATTTAATAACTCAACACAACTTTCATTCAACTACAGCAAAGCAGTAAATGAATGATGAATGATGTAGTGCTATATGTGTCAGACAGCAGCCTGGTCACAGTGGAACACAGAGGGCCAATATGTACTTAACCTTTTACTGCTCGTTTAAAAAGCTGCTTTAAGGTTGAACAGAAAACATTAGCCAGTTTCTACGAACTCTTGTTCCAACCTCGCTCATCTCTTTAGACAGATATCCTGCTGATATTCTGTTAACTATTTAGGTTAATTGTACAACAACAGGAGATTGTCTATGTCAGATATGTTCACACATGGTGGTAGTACTCCATATGGTTTGGGAAAGGGGTGGAGCTAGAAAAGAGGCTACAGAGTAGGGCTGGGCATCATGGCCAAAAATGTTATCACAATATGCTTTTTTATATCGATTGGTGTCAATATTTATCACAATATATATTTAACAATAATAATATTGTTGAATTTACAGTTTTAAGAGTATTCTCCTTAGGACCGAACACAAAACAAACCAGAAGCTTAATTTTAGTTTATAAAATACAATTATTTATTGTCAGATACTAGATGACAAACATTCACCACAACCAACCAATCATATGGCTTCACGTTAAACACTAAATAAATAAAATTATAAAATAGTACAACAAATTGCTTGTTTTAAACGTTTCTCAAACATTTTAGAGGTAGTATACTGAACTGAACATTGATTAAAGAAAATAATAAAAAGTTAAATGTTGAGGATGATTATGCTACTGTGTTCTGTAAATATTGCACATTCTTGAGCTTGCAGGTAGTTGTTCAGTTCAGCTTCATTAGCCTCCTGTTCTGTAAGACCTGATGTGGTTTAGACGTGTGACGACCACATATCATCTCTGAGCTGCTGCTCCACCTTTACCCTCCACTCTGTGTACAGCTGAGGGCCTGATGTTTAGCGGAGTGTACTTAGCATCCATGACAGTAGCCCCAATCAGACTGCCATTTGCATGAGGGGATCCTGCGCCAATTCTCCGCACCCTCCTCCGCATCCGCCTCTGGAGGTAGTATCAGGGCCACATTATTGGTGAGCCGTCCCAGTGTGAACAGATAATCCAGAGGCGCGGAGCAAGGGCGTGTCGGTCTGACAGTCTGATAACTGCACAGGTCCTTCACTCAACTAAATACAGAGAAATGTCCCACAAAGTTACAGAACTGAACAAAAGTAACGTAGTAACTGTAACTGTCGTTGGCAACTTATATTAGGAAAAAAAATACCGCAGCTGTACGTGGAGAAGCGTTTGTCCTCCCGCCTGTCCTACCGACTCTTCCTCACATTTCTGCCCAAAAAACAGCGTTTGTCGCCGACAAAAACTTTAACTCACCGAGTGATTGTGATGAAAATAAAACACGTCAGCCTTCCTGACTGAGATTTCAAGGAACTTTCCCCCAGAAAACGGCCTCCGTCCCCGCGAGTGAGGGAGTCAGACAGCGTAGCGTCCTGTTTACTGATGGTGATTATGTATAATTATGCATTCTTTTGGTGTGTGGTTTTGGTCCTGATTGACTAAAGCCTCCAAATGGAGAGTCTCAAAGGGATTGTGTGATTGACAACAAGCCTCCTCCATGTGCAGCTCACCTTATGTTGTGTAAACGGAACCCAAGAGAAAAATTTATAAAATGTAACTGAAGAAGAAAGTCCACAGAGCAGACACATACAGACTGAAACACACCGGGCCAACTGTTGGCTGTCTAAAGCATTTGGACAGACTCTGACGAGTTCGGGAACAAATCTACGAAAATCTGTCTGGTGTCTGGGGGCCTTAACAGCTCGTTCTTGTTTCATTACTCCCACAGACTGTTTAAAACTACCTCCCAACATATTGTATTTCAAACTAATCCTCTGTCAACAAATCCCAAAATGTACCATTATTGTAGTGATATATGCTAAAACTCACAGAGTCTACTGCTACTCAGTCTGTGCCCTGAATTTTGTCTGCCCATCAAGTGAATCAACAGCTTGATCCAAAATGTTGTGGTAGAGACAGGTCTCTGGAAAGATGTGGGCACAACACTATAATAGCCTTTTAAACCAGGAAAATACATCTTTTATGCCATAGTATTATATATCAATATCGAAAATCGAAGACGATTTAAAATCTCATTTCAAGATCGTGATAAAATAACAATATATTGCCCCGGCCTAGGGTTAATGCTCTTACATTACAGACATTTACAAAGCATTTCTATTTTATGTTATACCACAGTTATGGAAAGCACAATGGCTAATATCATTAAAATTTTTATCTAAAAAAATTAGGATGTGGAAAAAATGGACATGAATGTATTAGATTGAGAGTAGCATTGGGTGTTTGGAGGCCAGGGTTTTAAATTGGATCTATTTCCCACCAATGTGTAAACACTATACTCCATATGTAGCTTGGCAGTGTTTACAGGATGGTGAATTGGAGCAAGACTTGCACGTTTGGTGCTCATTAAATTTGAACAAGACCTTCAGGTAACTGTTCTGTTCTGACAGTTGCATTCTGAATAAAAATATATTTATAAATACACTTGGTTGCATTCCCACATAGATTTCAGGAAGAAATCAGCCATGTCAACACCATAATCATCCTCCATCTGTTCCAGTCTGACCGTCTGCTCGACCAGTTGCTCAATCTGGGTCAGTGCCTTCTCCTGCATTGGTCTCATACAGGTTGCTGCAGCTTGTATTTTTTTATTATTATGTAAGCAGTCTTGTGATTCCTCCATCTTTCTAATTTTACCTTTTGCGTTTTCTGCATTGTTTTACAAACATTTCTACAAAGTATATATTTTTATTTTATGAGTAACAGACACAAATATTTCTTTGTTGAATTGCTGTGGTTTTAGTGAACGTCTTGAAATGTCTTTAGATATCAGAAATATAAAGTATCTTCTTGTGGCTAATCATAGACAAATTCCACCCTAGTTGTTGTATTAAAACGCTTGAGACATGCTTGCCTGGTGTCAACAAAAACAGAAAACATTGTAAAATCAGGGAATTCTGCCCTCTATAACCCAGGCTGTACATACACTCAAGCTCTGCCTCGGTCTGGCAAGAAGCATTTCAAACAGAGCAGAATTTATAACTGCTTGCCTTCCTAACTATGGTATCTGCATCAGTGGTGAAAGATAGTATAAATGAACAGGGCACATAGGATCATATGAGTTTAACAGTAAACATGTGTGACATCTGTCCCACACGTAAGTGCGTGATACAACCGAAATGGGGCCCATATAGCGCTATTACTAGTCAAAGAATTACACAGGCTACCACAGGCTACGATGATGTGGGCCTGCAAAGCCCATTAGTACATTGATATTGGGCTACACAAGTGAAGTTGACTTGATTGGTTGCAGTATTGAGATACAAAGATACAACTATTTCAACTGGATACTACATCCACTGTATTTCTTATGTTAGAATAACCAATGCTGGATGCCATCAAACAGATTTAGACTCATGTATTTATATCTGGCAATATGTTTGCTGCCACTGCCATCACTGAGGACAACATGACGACACGATTTATCAGAGGAACTTATTTTAGCCTTCAAATGAGTTTCTTTTTAGGGAGAAAGACACTACAAAATATGAGATGGATCTCAGAATAGTTTGTTTCATTCTTTCAAAACACTTCAAGCTTTATTAATCCCTGGAGTATTCAGCATTTTTGGAAGTAAACACACCATGAAGTCATATTTTACTTCTAACCATTGTTCAGTTTAGGTTGGATATGGGGGGATGGCCTGTTTGTTCAGATAAAACAGATCACATCACTGAGGATGGGCTGTGCCACAGATAAATACACAATATTATGTGGAAAGTGATTGCTTCTGCATTAACTTTGTTACCCCTTCACAGCCTGAATTAGAACACCAGATTAAATATAATTTTGCAAACGTAAAAGATTAGCAACAGAAAATCCTTGGACTAAATTTGTTAACTCTTTTTCTTTTTAACACAACCACATCTTCCAAGTTGAATATGCTGCACAAATCATAAAAATATTCTAAAATTTGTTCAGGACCCCTGCCAAACTTTAGTCTAGAGACTAACTTGCTGGTTATTAATCTATGCTATATCATTTTTCTTGTCCATGCATAGTTAGTGGAATAAATTTGTATTGTCTTGATAAATGTCACTGACTGAAACTCTTTGTTTACCTTTCCAGGCAACATCAACATTAAAGCAACTTGATGGAGACAACTAGAGCAGTCCCTTTAAGATGACACGCACAGACCCGCCTGACATACTGTTATCAACTGTGCATCAAGATATAAAAGTGGTCCCAATTTCTTCACACTACAAGTCCTTGCAACACTCCAAACAATGTGATTCTATAAATTACAACATACTGGAGGACAGTAAGAGCAAAATAAATAAGAGGCACTGCCATACCATTGACTATAAGTCACTGGAGTACCCCAAATCACACAATTACTCAATGGAGTCTCCATACAGGAAGGCTGACAGGCATGCAGCTAACCCAGATGTTTCCTGGAATGCCTTGGGCCGCCAGCAGAGATATCGCTTTTCAGCTCCGGACATTTTCAGCCATAGGTTAACCCCTCAACCAATGGCTGCAGAGATGGCCAGTGAAATTGTTGTCCCTGAACAGAAAAGAAGGACCAGGTCAAAAAGTGCCCCTCGAGTCCAGACCAGTCTCACTCCTGTGTCTTTTGAAGGTTCCTCATCATCAGGGAGGAAGGGCAGGGAGTCGCAAAGGGCTCCAAGAGACTCTCGCTGGAGGCCAGAAGTATCACCACGTAGGGAATCCTCCTATGCAGCAACAAGGGCTCATATGCATGAAGTCCATCCGATTAAGTTGCAGCCTCAAATGGGTGACAGTGCTAAATATTCACCTCACTATGGTGCTGATCATTCTGAGGATGGGGCGCTCGATAAACCAGCACTCAGTCCTCATGTTAGGTGTCGGGTGGATATCAAACCTGATGATGGAGCATTACATACTTCAGGACTGAAACAGGCTACGCCCCAAATGGACATACCCTGGCAGAGGCACCACAGTGGGGGAAGTAGGAGTCTGACTGTACCACGTCATTTTTCCTACTCTAGAACACCAACTCCCACTGATTCATTAGGTACAGAGAGTAGGCAAGCTTATCAATATTCCCGCAGCATGCCAAATAGCTACATACAACCCATGGAGATTCCCTTGCAAAGAATGCCTTCATCAGGTGATTACTATGAAAGGGAACGCAGGACTCATTCCAGTCCTAATGTGCCAACCAAATTTTTTTATGCGGATGACCCAGGGAGATATGTTACTACTGCCCCTCCTCAACCAAGTTCTTACTTTCATGATGAACGTTATACACCAGGACAAACATATACTGCAAAAGTGCAATATGTGCAAGATCCAAGGACTCGAAGGGTACACGCAGTAGCTACAAGACCTTATTATCCTGAGCTGGAGACCTATCCATACTCAGTTCAGTCAGGGTATCCCAAACCTTATGCCGCAACTGAACCAGGGCCATACATCATACAGACACCTCCAACAAGAATATTTTATGGGGACGATCCAAGATCATATCAAATACAGACTGCTCCACCAAGGTTATATTATTCCAGCGACATGTATGCAATGCCACCAGAGCATCATATCCCAGCAAGGGCATATTACACAGAGGGCCGAAGACATGCTAGAGTCATTCAGGCACAAACAGATGACTGGTATGGTTCAGATGCATCTGGTTATTCCACCAATCCTGCCTCTTACGTATCTCAAGTCACTCCAACCAGAGTCCGTCAAGAGCCTGTCTTAACACCCTGGTATGCAAACCCATGCGTGGAACCTCAAAGAATTGGCACAGATTCAAAGTCTTACTCCAGGTCCTGGGACAATATTCTCAACCCTCGGGTCGAGAGGGAACAACCTCTTCCTGTACAGCGGGGTCAGAGCTATGATGATCTCCTTGAGTCAAGGAAGCCTGCAGCAGCCACAGGTGACAAACCACAACCAGTGGTAGTCAATCTCTCCAGTTCACCAAGACGCTATGCAGCCTTATCAATGTCTGATAACTCTCTAATTGACAAAAGCCCAACAGAGACATCAAAGAGCACTCCTGGTAAACTCTGGTTTATGACTCCTGAGATAACAATCACTGATAATGACATTAGACCAGGGAAACTTAATAAGGCTGAAGGACGGTCTGCCAGTTGGGACATTCTTGACTCCAGAAGCACTGAGGGCCCAGAACTGTCTCAGCCTGACTTTCAAAGCTCAACCAAAGAGAAGACACATGACAATGCCTCACTACAGCAAAGCCTTGAACAACTTGATGAGCTTTTGGCAGATCTTGTTACTGATTATAAGCCACCCAGTAGAAGGGCAAGTGAGGACATTCTGGATCAACTAAAGAAGTTAATTGATGAGGAAGAAGCAGTATCTCTATCCAGAAAGAGCTCAAGGGCAGGTACAGAGGAACCAGCTCCACTTGACAAGCAGCCAACCTCAATAAGAATGAATCCTGATGCTTTTCGAGACATGGACAGTGATGCAATGAAGAGTGCAGATGAGTGCTCCCCCGACCAGAGCCCAGATGAGGATGATACAATGATGTGCTCTAACAACAAATGCCGGAGGACAGAGACCCTATTCAATGCTTGCCTGTATTTTAAATCCTGCCACAGCTGCTACACCTACTATTGCTCCCGTAACTGTCGCAGGGAGGACTGGGACATTCATAAAGAAAGCTGCCTGTATGGAAGAATTGGCAGCACATGTCGTCACATTATTAAACACTGCCGGGAGACCGTTGAAGTCCACAAAGCCTTCTCCCGTATTGCCAAAGTTGGCTACCTTTCTCGAGGTAGAGGAGTTCTCTTTCTTGGTTTTCCAAACCCTGCATCATCCAGTAGCTTCCTGCAGTATGGCCTGGATAGTCTACTTATGTCTCCTACATACCTGTCCCTCCGAGAGCTTGAAAGCTTCAAGGACAACCTAGGGGAGTACTGTAAAGAGCTGCAGGAAGCTGGTAAAGAATATGACCCAAATGAATGTTTCATCTTGAATGTATCCATTGCTGTTGGTGACCAATTACCTGAAGGGCCATCACCAAGAAACCAAGCTCCAACTGTCAGAAAATATGCAAAGGTAGCACTGGCTTCCTTCAGCCCTGAGAGAAAGGTTCACAAGAAAGAGAGTGACATGGAAACGCTGATCCTCACTCCACCCCCAGGAACAGCAGATATCGACAAAGAGGGAGAGGAAGGCAGGAAAGCTAGGGAAATCTGTTTCATCAATATACAGCGGGAGTTAAGGATTCGAGGGGTTTTCCTACGCCACGAATACCCACAGGTATATCAGCAGCTCTGTGAGTTTGTGGAAAGTAACAGAAGGTTTACACCCACAACTATTTATCCTATTGATAAGAGGACCGGTAAACAGTTTATGTGCATGATTATGGCTGCCTCTGAGCCCAGGACTTTGGACTGGGTAGGCACCCCTCATCTCCTTGATGACATTATTTAAGTGCACCTTTTGTTGTAAATATATATATGTATAGAAATACATATATATTGTTACACATATTTATATATCAATCCAATTACAAACATTTGTAGACAAGTATTTTGTTATCAAAATTAAATATATTCATGTCTGCTTGGTCAGTATTATTCTTTTTCAGAATATTTCCTGTCAGATGCAGAATCAGTACAGTGCATTATTTATTTGAATATTTTTAACCAGGACATACTTTTTATCCACCACAAGTCATTTATCTGTATTGTGGTCATTTACTGCAACAACACATTCCCTGTGTTAGGGATTACCTAAACTGACATTCTGGTATTTTGATTATTTCAAATGATTAGTAATGTTCTATGTTCTTCTAAAGTTAGCCTGTTAAAATGAGAGAGTTTCTGTGAGTGTGTACAACATTTTGTGTACAACTATTTTTCATATGTGACTTTAATGGTATGTCAGGCAGAAAATATCGAACATTATTTTCTTAGCTACGTAAATACTTTCTATGCAAAGTTGCTTCATAAGATAAGTACCACATTCCTGTAGAAGGAGATGTTCCTGTTATAGCATATTAAATTAAATACATCTGTAAAGAAAGTTTTCATTTACATTGAGATCAAATGTTAAAAGTTTAAGTTGCAACATAAATCCTCATCATAAATAATATAATATATTATTATTATTATTATTATTATTATTATATTATTATAATAATGATAACAGAAAAAGAAATAGTTGTGTGACTTGAAAAATCTATTTAAAAAAAACAGACACAACATCTTGTTGTTGCTTAAGTAGGAAATTTCTTCTGAAAGATAATGTTAACCTCTTTGAGGCTGATGATGTACTTTAGTGGAAGGCTAAATTCAGTAGTTCTTTAATTGTGCACTGCAGAATTACTGGATTACTGTTAGACTTGAAAGCAACAACTACAATGGATATTAAAATGGTGTAAGCGACACATAAGGTGTTGGCTTGTACTGTTCAGTTTTAAACACTGTGAATAGTGAGAGTTATCTAATAAAAAACAGAACTTGGTATAATACCAACAAATCATGCAATTTCCTATAACGCTGAAGTTGATGAGTTGTATTTTTAGATATATTTACAAATAAATATATATTAATTAGCAGCAGGAGTTTTTGTCCTTAGAAAAAGGTGAGCCAGATTTGGCACAGTAGCTATATGGTACATAAATGCTTAAAAAAGACTTAGTTGTCTATTTGTGCTGCATTACGTTTATTACATGTGTGATTGATACTGTCCTTTTCAGTTTCAGCAAATCAGAATCATTGCATTGCTCAGTGGTTGCAGAAGTTTAAGCAACATTTATCAGTGCAACTTGGCCATGTTGCCTCATTCCTCCAAATACATTCATTACTTGATGTAAGAGTTTTAGTGTCCTTGATACCAAATTTCCTGATAGCATACTGTTGATGATTTGAAACTTACATTTCAGTTTTTTTTTTTAACTCAACAGTGTAGCTGGAACATATAGTATGTTATGTTAATATCCGAACTATTTAAACATTGTTTGACTGACCTAATTTGACAAATGACTGAACAAATCCAGAAGATGTGAAGGAACATTTGTCAATCAGTAAAGATAGAATAAGCTGTTTTCTCCCATTATTAATCATTGTTCTCCATAGGAACTCCCTCCCTTGTGATATCTCTTTCCTTAGAGTCTGTATGACAAAGTACAGTGAAACTTGAAGCACATATATATTTGAAAATCTGTTTCACTGAGTTACACATGTTTGGCTGAAAGGATGTGCTGTACAGGTTCAGTGAAAAGTTGCTGCATGTGACTCTTTTTCTATGTTCTAATCTCATTTTAACATGACATTAATGCTAGTAACTTGCTTGATGAATGGACTTGTGAAAGTGAAAACTACTATGCTGTGTAGATAAATAAATTAATTTTCCATTTTTGTCAGTCATTCAAGTTTAAAATAATGTGTCAATGGCAATGAAGAGGAGACCTCACTAAAATGTCTAGTAATCTTGTATTTTTTTATACTTTCAACATATGTGTCTGAGTGTGTCTATTTATAAACCATATCTAATAAATGGAATGGGAACTCTGCCTGCTGCTCTTTGCCTTTTCTTTAGGGGAAGTGCTGTATCTGTCCAAGCGTCTTAGACTTTCACGTCGTTCATATTTCTTCAGAGGTGTGGAGGTGTGAACGGGATGATGTCATAGGGGTCAGAGATGTACTATTTGTACATGGAGGGCTTAGCTTGACGATGTTTAACATTTTAACCTTTTAAGACATTTTGTATGTAATTATCCCAATACATTTACCTAAGAGTGAAACATGAAATATCATATACATATGCATACAGTGAAATCAGTTCAGTTAAATCAGTTCAATTAAAAATGGAGCCAATCCAAATTTAGTTTTTTGTTTTTTTATGTTAAAACTGTCACAGTTTAAATGTAATTCATGAGACAGTTTGGTAGGTTTTATTTCCAGAGTTAGAATGCTTAACTTGGTTTGTAAGCTTTATTTATAATACAACTTCAATGTTAGTTAAAACTGAAATGCATTTTACATCCTCAGGCAGCTCTGCTCAAGTATTATACATCCCAATTACAGAACTGCAGTTACACATGTGAACTCCTGTATATGTACTGCACATTAGCCATTTTCTTGTACACAGTGTTGCATAATGAAATATAAACTTACGTCTGGTGAATGTAAAGGGCAGCAAACAATGTTGATGATGATATGGTAGGCATCTTCATATTAAAAGTTCGACATCTGAGAAACACTCTCCATCAACTTCAACAGTGTGTGAGCACCAAGCATCGATGATGTAACCACAGAGTCTATACCCACTCCACCCGTCAAGTGAAACGGCTTGATCCGAGATGTTGTGTCGCAGACAGATTGGGGCACAACAGTTTCTGAATTCCTGTCGTCTGACTAGCCTGGGACCCATTTGTCCATATTCTTTTCTTCTACCATAAGAATAAACCAGGAGCAGCCTTAAATCCAAGCCTGATTAGCATGCCTCTTATCCAAACTCTTTCTTGCCTCCCTGGGGCAGTCCAGCCGGTCAGGTTGCATCATCAAAAGAGGCTGTGGGCAGTGACCATCTCAAAGTTTGCTGTTCTTCATCCAAAACATACAATGCTGATGAATTTATTTCTGTCATAGACAATATCTGTTTCAGTAATTAAACGAAATCACCCACTAATTGCAAGTACAGTGTTAAAACAGATTGTTCTATAGTCCTATACAAGCAGTACAGCAGTGCAATGCTCATTTTTTTATTTTGCTTCACATCGGCACCATTTCTCATTAACAGGGAGTGAGTTATCAGATGACGAACTGAAATGCATTTTAATGATAACTATACATATATTTACCATGTAATACATATACATTTTTGTGTAGTAGTCAATGGCAAGAGACAAATAAATTTTTATCTTATTTGAATTGTGCTATGGATGACACAAATAATGTTTTTGGGGGGGGTTTTTGGAAAGAAAATACGATTCAGTTCTGTGTAAAACTGCTCAGTGAACTATATCATTAAACTACGTCACCAAATATGTGAGTGTTAAACAAGACGATGTCACTTACATGACTGTTGGGTGTGTAGTCTTTATAATCATGTATTTTCACAGTCTTGCACAGACTCATAATTATGGGTTTAATGTATCTATTAAATGGACAAACATCATATGTGTATTTCATGGCACTATTCAAACATGGACAAAAAATTATTTGTCCTTCCCTTTTAACTACTCTGCATACTTTTTCTTAAATAAGGTTCAGTTGTGGTCCACTGATAGGGGAGGTCCCATTTATTACATCCCATAATCTAAATGTGTCAGACTGGACAAACGTACAAAGACAGGTGACTGCTTTTGTTATCATGATAGCAAAGTTCTGTAACACGAGCAAGTTCCATTTGCTTAAGAAGGGTGTAGGGAAAAGTGAACAGCTCTGGAAGAAGATGATGTTATAAGTAAGTAAAGGTTGGTGGTATTACTTAAGGACCAGCATTAACACCTAAGATGATTACAGGGATTAATATATCTTTTTACACCACTGTACATGGTGTGGTGGACTTTTAGGTACAAAACATCAGATTTTCACCTACAGTATAAATCTTCTCTTCTTTGTCTGGTTAAGTTTTGTGCTCCCTCCCATCTGTTCCCTTCCCCATCTCTTTCCTGTTTTTCTCTCTCTCTATCTCTCTCTTGCTCTTCAGGGACCTCAGTGGGACTTTATGGAGCCCCAGACTCAGGTACCTGTTCCATGAATTGTCCTCCATTGGTCCTACAACCATGCATGCGCCACCTTTGATTTCTTAATCAATAACTCATTGAACTGCCATGGACATAGGCTTAGTTACAGCTGTGTGTGTGTGTGTGTGTGTGTGTGTGTGTGTGTGTGTGTGTGTGTGTGTGTGTGTGTGTGTGTTCACTGAATGTAGGTCATGACAGTGAAAGAATGTAAAGCAGTAGGGTAAAACAGTGCAGGCCTCATTCTTCTGGCTGGTCATTGAGCCTCTCTGCTCAGCATCTTTTGTGCCTGCTGGAAGTCTGACAGGACTGTGGAGGCTCAGATAAATGCAACACATTAGTGCACTGTAGTTCATTCAAAAGAACGGCTCAACTGTATGAACAGTCAATGGAAGTGCTCTGAGAACCCACCCACAGTGAATGTGTATGTGTTCACACAGAATGTAGGTCATGTGTGTAAAAGGGGCACGTAAGATGGGCCTCAGAGTTTTGGCTTAGCATCAAGATGGTCCCTTTACTAAACTGTGGGACTGCTGATAGAATGGACTGGATATAAAGACTTGCACCACTGGCAGTAGCTTGATGGGCAGGAATAGCTAAATGTAGCAGTTTACTTTATAAAGTTTTCCATAGGCAGTAAAGAAATGATCCTGCTGAAATAAAACATAAAGACTGACTGAAGTGGAGCTGTGACTGTCAATCCAAACTATCTGGGGTCTGCTTGTGAATTGGTCCAAAATCCACTTGCAGAGTGTGGTACTGGATGTGTGTGTAGTAGTGTAGTGTGGATCTGATGGTTCTGATTGCATACTGGTGAGGGTCCAGGATGAAAGGGATCTGCTGGAGAACCTGTTTCTCAAAGCAGTGCAGCATGACAGTGCCACAAGGTGAGAATCGTTAAGATTAAGATTAAGACACTGCAGAATTTTAGGTACAGTGTTGTGTTGCGTGAAAGTGATATAGATGTCACTGTCATGTCCCTGTGTTAAGCACTGTATTTTAGTTACCCCAGCTTAGCATAAAGCCTGGAAGCCAGGAGACAGCTTGCTACCAACATCCCTAAAGCTCAGTAATTATTAACAAACTAAAATGTTCTTTTGGGTTTGCTTAATTTGTATGAAAACAGAAAGTGAGAGTTACATGTTGGAATTATCTGTCCTTGAACAACAATTTATTCATCCACCCAGCACTTCTAGACTTCTCCAGCTTCAGTGCAAGTTACCATATCTGCTTATGACCAGAGGTTTAGGTTTTGGCCTCAACACAGGTGTGATAGTACCAAACCTGGGGACCTCACTGTGATAAGGAGAGTAGGGATTTCTGGCACAACACATGCTGAAATGTGTTGGTCTATTAATAGTTGCTCTATACACTCATGTTGCTGGCATTTTGACCTCCTTCAGCTTTCCTGTGACAACAAGACCTCAGAAAGCTGCACGCAAAATGAGAAATAAGAAATAGAAATGAGAAATAGTTGTACAAATCTCCCCTTGAAACTGTCGTTTTTACATGGCCTATTGCAGATTTACTTAACGAGATACAACGTGTTAATTAGTAAACTTACAGGTCTTGTTGCTGTATTTTTTGGGCAGAGCAACTTAGCTTTTTATTTAATTAGCAAAGAAAGAAGAAATCATCATCTACACCAATACGTTCAAAGGCTAATTAGAAAGAAACTATATTCAATAAATGGATCATATTCAAATCATATTTAAATCAGTTTTTAATTAATCTACAGTATATTGAAAAAAAAAGGAAAAAAAACATTAGTTAACATCAGCAACCTACAATGCAGTACTGAGTTCCCTCCCCAGACAGCTTAAGAACCATTCACACCTGGGCTTACCTAGTCATAACAATTTACATGAAGGCTGGTTCAGTCCCACAAGTGGCCCTAACAACCCTGAAACTCAGAGCTCACACAGGTCCTTATAACGACTCCGTAAGAATACTCCCACATAGAGTTTAAGCCTGCAACTCTCCCACAGTTAGTTAGAACTGACGAAGCCTCTTGGATGAGATGTGAAACTTCTTCAAGACCCTGAAACACGTCCAGGTGCCTACGATACAGCTCTCAAAATAATGTTTAACAATTTAATTCCTTACAGAACATGCATATATTGACATATACTGAAAGATATAATGTAATATCTTTTATTCAATACATATCAAATATATTCAGTATTCATATTGTCATTTTGATTCAACAATATATTAAAAAATATAATAAATGTACATTTGGATAATTATCGACAATATACAGTATATTGATATGAATGTTAAAATCTATTAATAAAAACATTTTGCATACATGACTGAATAATATATGATATTTTTTAAAAATAAGGAAATGTATATTTAAATGTGACAGGTTTCATTTTGATTGTAACGTCCTTTAAAAGTGAGAAAGAGATTAAGTAGATTGTAAGTGTATTGGCACGGGCATACCTGTTGTTGCCGATTAAGTTCTCAAGGCAGTAGTGAGTAATGTTATTGTTACCGCCAGCAGATGATTCGTTAATTTTTAACAGGGGGGATGGCCCAGTGGGAGCACCCCCCTGCCCCGACACACCTGTGTACACTTCCCAAAGGACATTGTTGCAGGACGCCTTACTTTTAGTGATTGGCAAAAAAATCGCACAAGAATGCAGTAGTGAGAAACAAGCTTGGAGACCCATAACCCACTACAAAAGCCTCCTTATCCAGGATTCTCACTTGATTCACAACCCACGTAAAACAGGTTTACACATTTCTACAATGGCCTTTTTGCCCAGCCACACAAGTACATTCAGGCTTTCTCCAACAGAGGGCAGTGCTGCCTTGCTAATGGATACAAACTGGTTTAAGAGTCTGTAGGGTCACACAGTGTAGTCCTCTCATTATGTGTACTTTATGTAGATTGCAGGGAGCTCTTCTGAATTCAGCGTACATTATTTAATATCGGCAGGAACAGGCCACCAAGTTATAAAGGAATAGTTTCCTCATTCTGATCTGGACCAAACTTCACATGTTTGATAACAGTCCAGACCTGAACACATAGGCCAATATACAGTCATATTCAAAGCCCCACATGTTAGACACAGGAAATTAAATTTAACCCCTTCCTGCACTGTCCGAAACACAGACAGTTTAGAGATGCATACACAATAATCGGCCAATGGGGCCGGGTCCGCAGCACGCCACAGCATGTGTGGACTGCGAGGGCCCGTTCATTACTGCTTTCAGCTTTAATTCTACAAATCTATTTTATCAAGTTATCTTCCTTCTCTCCCTACTGCAATTGTCTTTTTATAACTTCAGTAAGATGAGCAGCAATATTTACTCTACCAAACATACCAAGAAGCACAGCATTATCCATGTGGCTCTTAGCTTGTTCATGCTTTTTACTTTTTTTTGGCAAAGTATTTTAAATAAGTCATACCTGACTGGATTCATGCTGGTTCGGTTCAAACTGTAAAAAAGGTGGCAGGGAAAGAAAAATTAAGCGTCTCCCTCACTGCATGCGATCTCACAGTATGCTGTTAGCTACAACTTCTTAGCAAACCAGCCTCATACAAAAGACAGGTTGTACTGTCTCCCTCTGTCTTGCAGTGTTGTTTAATTTTGATGTCCAGCTGGTCGGGTCCAAGCTCTGTCATTCCAAGCTTTTCCTGCAGTGTTCTCCTCTCAAACAGAGTTGTTTTCAGCAACTTAAGTGAATTTGCTTTCTCGATTTCAATCTATTCCACGCAACTCTAGCCATCATACAAGGCTCCTCCAACTCTCTGCCAAATTACGTCATCTGCTCCTATGTCATCTCCATTTTGTGCTGTTTACCACAGCCTTGGGGCAAGGCCCTATCTCTTGTATTACAACAAGTGAAGTGTACATGTGCAACTTACAACGAGGAGCTATGACCAGGACTTTTGCACCCGGGGGGCAGAAATGTGTCACCTCTCTATGTTTTGATTGCAGATTATACATTTTACTCACTAGCTGTATAATATTTGTGTTGCTCATTTAAAAATATAAAGTATTATTCAATGAAGATCTATATGATTCTTCTTCATGTGAGACAGGTGGGGCAATGCCCTATTGATGCGCCGCCAGTGGTTCATGTTCAGTTTGATCTCCATAATTTGGTTTAGATAATCTGAATAAAGTGCCAGATTTATGACAAGACTGATTTTTTATATTCAATGATTATGTAAAATCCTGCATTGTATTCAATTATATGATTTCTGTCCACCAAACAGTATTTCTAACTGGTACAGGAACTGCCATATTGTTTGAAAAGTAATCATGGTCATGGCTTTAAAAAAGTGACATTTATTGCATGTCACAAACCCACATGACATTTTAACATGCTACACAGCCATCCACAACCTACATCTCCAAAGCTTTCCTCTCTGCTTGCATATAAAGGACAACCTGTGTCTTGTTTTGGCACTGAATGTTGGTACTTGACATTTGTATGGAATCATATGAGTGTCATTCCTTGGCATGCAGGACCATTAAAACTTGTTACTTGTCACATCAAACGTTGCTACTATTATGTGTCCCATACTTATGTGCTCAAACACACATTGGGATATATAAAAAATGGCGTTTTAACAGCTCATTGTGAAATTTCTGCCCAATATATTTCCCTGATCCATCTCTGTTGCTTCCACATGGCACATTCATGCTGCAGCTTTCTCACTACTGTGTAGATCACCACTCTTTTATATGACACAAATGCTGTATGTTGTGTGCTGCATGTGTACAAGCAAATGTGGACAATATACCAATCTGATTTGCTGGATATTGTTCAAAGTTGGTATGTGGAAGGGGCTCTGGAGTGGTCATCACTTGTAAAGGATTAGACTAATGTCTCTGGGTTTATCATAATTAAGGTTGAGTCCAGTACAAAGCTCTACAGCTCTGGATAAGTGAAATCTGCTAATGATCAAGATGGGCCAAGAAGCCTTGGTGGTCCCTTATCACTGGCTCATTACAAGCCCTTCATTTGCATAATCCTCCTTCATTATACAGCCTTAATTCCTGTGCTTTGACCTCTGAGAGGAGTGTTATGAGTTTGTCACACCACAGAAACATGTGTCCTTGACCACTGAGCCAAATTTGAAAGATTAAAAAAATTGCCAAGTATATAAAATTAGGTCTCAAAATCATGGAAAAACAAGCACTTCTCTCTGCTGTGAAACGCTGGGGGCGTGTCAGTTAGAGGCGTTGGAACCACGCCCACGCGCGGGAGGGGAGCCTCCTCCGTGTACTGTACAAGGACGCAACCTATGGAAGCTAGCAGCATCATCGCACAGACCCAGCCGGACCTGTTTGAGCCATCAGAGCCAGAAACTGACTCTGAGTCAGACACTGATAGTGCTCAGCCTCGTTCCTCACAGTCCATGTTTTACATTACACACAAATGTAAAACCCCAGTCTACATATAATTCCTTGCCAGATCGTGACCCACCAAACATCCTGGAAAGTGACGGAGTTAAGTTTTTCGCGCTAAATTACATAATTATACATAATCACCATCAGTAAACAGGACGCTGTCTGACTCTGTCAGTCGCGGGACGGAGGCTGTTTTCTGGGGGAAAGCTCCCTGAGGTCTCGGTCAGGAGGGCTGGCGGTCGCGGTGATTTATTTTCGTCACAAACACTCGGTGAGTTAAAGTCTTTGCCGGTGACAGACGCTGTTTTTTGAGCAGAAAAGTGAGGAAGCGTCAGGAGGACAGACAGGAGGACAGGCGGAGGACGGACAGGAGGAGGAAGGACGCTTCTCCACGTACAGCTGTGGTATTTGTTTTCCTCATATAAGTTGCCAAAGACAGTTACAGTTACTACGTTACTTTTGTTCGGTCATGTAACGTTGCTTTGTGGGACATTTCTCTGTATTTAGTTGAGTGAAGGACCTGTGCAGTTATCAGACTATCAGACCGACACGCCCTCGCTCCGCGCCTCCGGATTATCTGTTCACACTGGGACGGCTCACCAATAATGCGGCCCATATACTTCCGCCACATACCAGCGGTGGGACCCGCCGTCAGCGGGACGGAGAGGGTCGGCTGCGGTGGCCACATTATGCCCAGTGACCAGCGTCAACGGACTCTGCAGAAATCCAGACATTACCTGGTGATAGCTGCTGAAACTATCAGGGGTAAAGTGGACACTGCAGAGAGGTGTTGGTGGTGATGTTTAACTCCCCACAGTAACGTTAGCTCCTCTTGACAAAATCGATCTACAGTTTCCTTACGTTGTCATCCGAAGGAAACTTAAATAAGCTAACAGCGCAGTCACCCTGCACACTGTGGCATCTAGGAAAGATGCAGAGCGATGTGGAGGAGACATGACTGGTTAGCTGACTGGTTAGCTAGCTGCAAACTATTGTAAGCAATGCTATCCAAGACTGGAGAGCGAGTGGGAGAACCGCTGAAGCTGACCCGCTGAACGCATTTATACCACTTCCGCAGCAGGGCGGGGTTTATGCAAATCATATGGTGGCGTTACGTAAGGCGGCCATAATTTGCATGATTTCTGACCCGCCCATTAAATCCTGAACACAGAAATGTTGAAAAACAGTTTGTGAGCCTAGCTCCAAAATTAAATTCTAAATGGTCGAATGGCTTTTACACGTTTTAAGTAAACACATTTATGACCTGTTTTATGTGTTTAGAAGAAAATGGCTGATTTTGCTTTACACGGACTTTAAAGGAAATTTCAAGTTCAAGTTCAGTCATTATCTACTCACCCCCATGCTGATAGACAGTTCGATTAGATTCTGTAGACAGTCTACAAAATCTAATCGTGTTTGTGTTCAGATGTTTCAGGAGTCTACAGTAGACTCCTGAAACATCTGAACATGAACACCATGAATCAGAAAAAACTAGTTTTTTGCAGTATGCACATTGTAGATCGTAGCCATTCTTGTGCTTTTGTACACAAACAGGCAACTACCAAGATGTTTCAACACAGATGTAATAATGTTTTTAAGAAAACCTTTCTATAATATCTGTTTCAATAAGACCCTTAAGCTGAGGCTCTACCTCAGTTTTGCAAGTGAAGGGCTCCTAATTTGCCTATGACACCTAATACAGTATGCATTCTCTCGTTAGGTTTTCAAAATAAAGGCTCTGCTGCAATGATATTTTATATACAAGAAGACCTTAGGCGGAAAAGTGGGGCTTGGAAGAAGGCAGACCCCTCTGTCCCCTTCCTTCCACAAACCTGAGGTATGCAACATCCACAGAGAGAGCATCCAACTCACTCACTCACTAGTAGAGCTGAAGCAAAAGCCAATAGGAAAACAGTCTTCTAACACAGACGATGAAGGTCAAGACTGGACAGTGGCTAGGTCCACAAGTTCATGACTGCTTACGCTTCTATCTGACCTTCATTCCTCCAGCCAGGGTTCCTGAACTTTGGGGAACTAAAGCTGGCCAGGTAGCACAGCGTTCCTGGGGACCTCGAGTGATTTAGAAATTATCCCACCACGTCCGTGTTTCGTGCGGCGCATTCGCACAGGATAAGCAAAGTCTTTGTTTTAACTCGAATTTACTGACATTATCCCCCGGTCGATCGCACCGGAGCCCTTGCTGGAGCAGCACAACTGTTAGATATGGATATTTTTAATATAATAACTGGTGAGCCTGTTGAAAGATAGAAAAATGTTCCTTACCGCATGCTGCCATGCATGTAATCCATCTAATCATCTTTCGAAATTTCGCTCTTCTGATGAGCCTCCTGAATTTGCATCCAAAATGCTGTCAAAACTTTTATTTATAATTCCTAACGCAGCCTCCATAATTCTCGACCGGGATAAAGGCAGAAAAAAGGTGTGGAAAACACAAAATACCTTACAAAATACCTAAATAAAAAACGACCCCAAATCACATAGATGCCGATTCGCACGGGACTGATATTATCACATGACCTCTGTGTTTGGTGAAATATGGCAGGTAATTTGCGGTGGAATTTTTACTTAGCAAATTATGGACATGGCAGATTCACACGGGATTAAGTTCACAGACGACCTCCGCAATTATTACAAATTACTGGAGGTCCCCAGGTTATACTAGTCCCGTGCGAATAGGGCTTTTGTCAATTGGAAAAAGTGAGAGGGAGAGGGGAAAAAGTTGCATTCCATCAATGCACAAATTGTCTTTGACGCATGTTACAATATACTGGACATTGTTGTGAAATGGCCCGGATCAACACACGACTCCCGAATTTTAATGGAGAGTGGTTTGACGCAGCTTCTCGAGCAAATGCCGCTTTTATTGGCAATTCACGTTTTTCATGGCAATCTTCCAATTTGTAATTTTTGTCTGAAGCGTTTGTGGGGGGGGGGGGGGGTACTTAATTCTTATCATAAACACATTTCTTCATCCAATATCTTTTCATAGGCTTTGTCATGGGCTTGTAGCCATTTTCTTTATTTTCACTTCATGCATTGCGTAGCCTAAATGACTTTTCAATGGGCTGCCCTGTCACTCTACAGCCAATCACCATTGTCACCGCTTCTAAGTGCGTCCTTATAAAATGACGTCATCCATAGCAACAGAGAGTTACTTCTAGTTTAGGAGTTCACTGTTTTCATAACTAAAAGTAGGTCTCAGCGGCTTTGTGAATTACTTTTAAGAAACGATTCCTACATAAAAACTTTTAGTCCGATTTAGGAGTACTCCTAACGTTAAGATAAAAGTCTTTGTGAATACGGGCCCTGGTGTTTCAAGAACCCTGCTGTGCTCAATCCTTAATTTTTTTTTCGACCAAAGCATGTTACTAACATTCCATTTAGACAACAAAGAACCATGTCAAGAAGCAGAAATGACAATAATATGGGACCTTTAAAATACCAATTCATTTTATGTAAAAGAAACATAATAATAATTAATTCACTAATTAATTAATTATTTCATGGTCCTGTGTTGCAGCGCTTCATTAATTCATTTTATACATCAAACTCGCCCATCAAAGTCAGTGGCCGGGGCTAATGCAAATTTAGTCTAATCCATCCAAGAAGTCATTCAAAACATGGTGGCCATGGTTGATGGAGGATCCCCATGAACTTTCTAGTGAGGGTAAGTTTTTGACGTTTTGTCCTGCACCTCGCACGTGGTATCAACATTGGGGCTAGCAGGGGACCTAGCCCTCCACTTGATTTTTAGCGGTTGCCAATAAAGTTTTGTTTGATTGCATCAATCCATTAATCAATTTGCCTTGACATGATGTGCAGCGTAACCAACAAGTGTTAGGATCCGCCCACCAACTTTGATGGGCGAGTGTGACAGATAAAATGAATTCATGAAGCAACACAGGACCATGATATAATTAATTAAATAGTGAAATAATTATGTTTTTTAATATTAAATGAATTGGTATTTAATGACTAAATGATGCATTAAATGAATTATTTAATGGCATATTTATCTATTTCATTATGGCACTTTTAGTCCTCCATAAATATGTGGACAGCATTGCTGTGACAGAATCTTTGAAGAGAAAAATAGTTGGGGGCCTTAAGCACATAAATAGGTCATTTCGCGCAAATCTCTCTATAAAAGCAAGGAATCTCTGTCTGTGTGTGTGTGTGTGTGTGTGTGCCTCAAATATCTCTGCGGATCAGGATCAGATAGACCTGAGAGTTTCAACATGGCTGCTGGCTGGTTCAAGGGTGTGCAACATCGCATTTGTTTGGACTGCAATGATACCGTTAATAAATTATTTCAGAAATGCTTTACGAATTCAGCTAGCATTGCTAACCATAGCCACCACAGTCACGTGCGCACCAGAGGCAAGCACTGCATACCGTAGCCGTATGCGGACCAGAGCCAATCACTGCAGAGCCCACCGCCACTCCCCACCTTAAGACACAAGCGGATTTATACCTGCAGCGGCGCGAGCTGGACCGGGATTTTGCCGGCGTTTTTTTACAATTTTTTTAAATGTATGCACATATTTAGCAAACAACAATTTATATTTGCATTATAAGTAATAAAAAATGGTTTGTTAAACATATTTGTGATTTTCACAGTAAAAAAATCTAACTTTTTCTACTCGGATTTTATGTTTTTTTGTGATTTTAGGTCCATTGTGTCAATACAGTATGTCAGAATTAAAAAAATAACTGTACAGTCACACATGTGAGGTTGTGCTGAAAATAATGACACCAAGTAAATAGTTTTTAAGGTGAAATATAATGGCAAAATCAAAAATAGTCAAAAACGGCCAATTATACCCTGGAATATCGGATTTCACAACAAACCTAAATATCCCTGACGTCCCACCTTCAAACACAGCCTCATTTGGCCATCCATGAAAAAGCTACTTAACCTCCCACTTTTCTATAGGAATACATATTTCCTACGGGCACTGCACTAGTTCATCTAAAAGCGCCACATTTGGCAAAGATGTAGCTCAGGTCGTACTGAAATAATTTAGCTAGGGCGCCGGAGCCAGCGACCCTCAGGGCCAAGATGGTGGCCAAATCCAATATGGCCGCTGCCCGAAAAGGGTTCCGACTATAGCTTTTGAACCACATGAGCTACAAAAACAAACTTGATGTCTTTTTTAGCTTAATTGATCATGGGAAACACATAGGAATGTTAATATTTATGACCCAGTGCATCTGGACCCCTTAATCCTCCAATTCCCATAAGTCCTGTGTCCAAAAAAGCAGTTTTGACTGTTGTATGGGCCTTACACTCCATTGTTTGCGCCAATATATCTACAAGCACCAAATTTGGCACGGATGCTGCTGAGGGCATACTGAAATCATTTAGCCAGGGCGCCCGAGCCAATGGTCCCTGAGACCAAGATGGCCAATATAAAATCCAATATGGCCACCGCCTGAAAGGGATTCAGCCATAGCTTTTGAGCCAGATGAGATACAAATACAAACTTGATGTCTATTTTACCTTTTTTGACCATAGGAAACCCATTGGAATACTTACATTTATGATTAGGTAAATCAGGACCCCCCGTATTCCCTAAATTCAATATGGCAAGTGTCCGAAAAAAGGTTTTGGCTACAAAACTTTAACCAAACGCGCTACAAATGAGGATGTAGTGTCTATTTTATGTTTATTGACCACAGAAAGTCCATTGGCATATTTATATGTATGCTTGTGTAAGTCTGGAACCTGTATTCTTTTCAAGACTGTGTTTAAAAATCCTTTTTTTTAACCAAAACTTTGAAGGTTATTCTCAATGTTGATTCATTTCCTCATAAAAGTGAAATGCTTTCAGTGTACCACAGGTGAATACATTTCAAAGTGTAATCATATAAGAAAGAATAAGACACAATTATTATTGCAAGGCAATATTTATATTATGTCAAATTGTTAGAAGAATAAGTCAGTTTGTCTAAAACTCTTAAAAGCTTGCTTAGCATAACAAAAGACAGCAATAACATAAAACAACAGTGCATTCCGGGCAGACAGGAGGCCCCGCACCAGGGTGCAGATTCCTCCAGCCACCCGGGCCGAAAACCGTCCATGGGACAGCAACCCAGCGGCCAGATTAGAGACAACTCCCAGTCTGGCAGGCCCCCATGAGGAAAAACTGAAGATTAAAAACTGACACACTAAAACAGTAAAATAAAGCAATAAGCATAGAGGCTAAAAACACGAGGGACTAAAACATAAAAGCATAGAGGCTAAAAACATGAGATTAAAACAGTAAAAAAGGATAAAGGATACAAGTGCTCTGATTAGCACAGCATAAAAGGAATGAAAAAGAATTTAAAAATCAATTAAAAGACTGATTGAAAAGGTGGATCTTGAGCCTCTTTTTAAAAACCTGTTCCACAGTAGGAGGCCATAATAACTGAAAGCTGCCTCCCCGTGCTTTTTTGAACTAACCTGTGGTATGGTCAAAAGGCCAGTGCCGGAGAACCTCAGGGTCCACGGGGGCTGATAGAGTAAAAGCAGGTCAGGTCATCTTTTTTTATATTTTTGATGTGTGGAATAAAACTGAGCTCAGAGTCAAAAATCAAGCCCAGATTTTTTACAGATTTTGATGGTTTAAAATCCTTTAACTTCACGGACTAAAGGACTCGCTTACTTCCAACTCAGTATGCTGTGATTACAGTCTGCACGGGACGAGCACACTCGTCGCTGTCAGCTAACAACGCAGACAAACTCCTGAGTGAGGTGGAGGTGCCATGTGTCAGGCAGCCCGGCAATTAGCGGTCAACTGTGAGGAATGAGCAAGATAAGACAGAACAAAGTAAAAGAAGCAGATCTGCCCACCACGACACCAACACTCAGAGATCAACCAGTGACACGAGAAAGGTTCAATTTGGTGGGAAGAAAGAAACTAACTGGCCAATCAGAGCAGGATACACACAAGATTCACTCCATGCAAACACACGTGTGACCTTCAGGCTCAGGAACATCCAGATACTTTCTGTCTCTCCGCATCTTGGCTTAATCATTCATAAAGTAGATTTCTGAACATTTCCAAACCTGTGTTGTTTACTTGCATGTTGAATACCTGGCAGAGTTGACACCTGCTACATTTCTTCCTGTAAAGCTATTGGTGAGTAAAGAACACAGCTCCACAGGGTACCTGTAAGGCTTTTGGTAACTTCTACCACATTGTGGATTTTCTAGCTTCCAAATGGTGCAAAGGTGTGAACCAAAACTCAGAGCCTCACTTTATTTCGTGAGTAATGATACAGATGATAACCATGTTTTTACTACTGTCAGGTTCACTGCCGAACAAGAAAGAGCATGGCTATAAGCAGGAACAACAGATAAATACAACATACTGTATGACCAAGGCATTCAGATGTCTAACAGCTGAAGTTCTATCTGCAGTCTCACTGACTGCCGGTCACACACCTACTGAGATCTGTTCCTAATCATGTAGTTTTGGCTCATTCTGCAGCTACTGTGAGTCCACAGATTGAACTGCTGGGTCTAATGAGTTACTCCGCTGTGTGTCAATTTATCCACAAAGACAAAACTGACCATTTCTCATAATGGTTATTGCTTTGTTCCACCCTTTCATATGAAGCAAGTTTAAAATCCAAAATATGTGCCATAATAAGACCCTTCCTAACCACCCTGCATCAACACTGTGAATACACAGTTGCCAGTTTATTAGATAAGCTGTTCTAAAACTAATTCCTATTAGTCTATTTAGCAGCTTTGCATTAAATCCTACCTTCATGAAAGTTATGATGTTTAATGATGTTGATGCAACTAAACTGTCTACTATGTTGTCTACCCTGTTCATACCAAGGAGGTACGCTAAATTAAAGATGCTGAAATTCATCAACTACTGGACTAGTTGATAACAATTACATTCATTGAAAACTCTTTTGATGACTGATTCAGCAGATTGAGCAGTTTAAGAAAAATCTCTGATTCCAGCTTCTTGAATTGGACTATTTTCTGGTTTCCTCTATTACAGTAAAGTGAATATCTTTGGCATGTGGACAAAACAAGACATGTGAGGACATCATCTTGGACTTTGTGATAGACTGACATTTTATAGACCGAAAAACTAATCGTTTGATTGAGAAATGAATCACAATCAAAAACAGATTACTCAATGATGAACTTAACCATTAGTTGCAGCCCTAGGCTAATGAACACAAATGCCAGCATAATTCAATACATTTAGACAAATGAAACAAAGATTCACCACCTTTCAAAAATGGTTTCAACAAAAACTGGTCATTTATTGTAAGAATGTGAAGTGAGATGTCTGCACAGAGACCAAGAACACTAGAAGACAACAGCCATCCCAGCCAGTCTGTTCACCCTGCTGCCATCTGGCAAAAGATACAGAAGTAATCGCTGCCATACCAGCAGACTACAGAGCAGCTTCTTCCCTCAGATTTAGACACTTCCCTATTCATCAACACTCCACCATATAAAATAGATATCCCTGTGTAGCATAAAGGGATTACAATTTAATTTCATTGTATGAACCAGTGTTGTAATATGACAAATAAATTAACCTTCAGCTCTGTTGTATTAGACTTGCTTAGTTTTAACTAGATGCACCTAATGAACTGGCAAATGAGTGTAGAAGATGTTAAGGAGTTGCTATATGGATTCAAGGCAGTGGAGTATGTTACAAAAATCCAAACTGAGCTATTTTATTTCTATATTATAATAATTTCATCTCCTGAATGTAAAATGTTTATGTACAGTACATTAAAAATGTGAAATGTTTCTTTTCATTTTATTGTGTTAAATCTCATAAAGACAGAGGACAGAAGCAAATATTTAGCATGTAGCTTTGATTTGTTTGTTGGGTATACATAACCGACTGGTTGAAGCTGTACAAGTCCATCCTGAAGGATGGAGCTTAGATTCAGAGGCAGTGAACGAACAAGAACTGACGATGACTTGTCAGCCAAAACTCTGTCCCACAGCGAGTCTTTGCCTTTTTATAGAAAAACAATAAGGAGCCTTTCCTGGTCTTCCTGGTCCATTTCCTGCGTGTCACTCTTTTCCTCCACTTCTGTTCAGCCTTTAGCCTGTAGGTATGGGACTGTCAGGCCTCGTTTATGCATCTGTCTGTACATGTGCAGACAGACAGGTGGCAAAGCAGCTTCAGTCTGTCTACTGACCAGTCTTTTTCTCCTTCTGGAAACTGAAGCTGGTCCGGCGGCTCAGTTTCCTCTGCTTCTGGGCAAAATAATCAGCCCGAGAGGTGCTGGCCCGGGACTCTAGGATATAGTTGACCTGAAAAAACAAACACACAAAATAAAACATTATATATGTAAAAATATTCATCTGAAACATGCAGCTTTAGGCTTTCGCCACAGATATAATAAAATAACAAAGACATCAAATGATCAAAATGGTCTCCATCATGGTGTCACACTCTGAACCACTATGTTGTTGTAAGCAGACAGAGGGACATTTCAGTTTGTTTTGAACCATGTGTCTATAAGTGTTCCAAAAATATAACTCCTCTTGCCACTTTTAAAACTATTAAAAGATAATGAATAATTTACTATGAATGAATGACATTGTTTACAATAATCTCTGGGTAGATAACCCCTGTGTCACGTACTGATGCCTCTTTTTATCATGTCATTCATATTCATCTTACTCATTCATCTAAAATGCATGTGTGAAGCTTTTCTATCTTATTAATTAAGAAAAAACACTTTGACAAACTAACAAACAAAGGGTGGAAATAAATACATAAAATAATGTAAGAGGAATTTCTCCTGATTGTCTGCAACATTGAAATCTCTCAGGACCTTTGGATGGACAAACTCTGCCCAGGCGTATTTATGAGCTAGACATGTTTTTCATGTCCAGACTAAGTCTAAATTGTTAGATATCCTATATATCCCAAGAAAAGAGAAAGTGGCCACTCACAGACATCAGCCATAACTCACCTTAAGCACTATTTCATTGACAGTAGCAGCATCAGACTCAAAGTAGAGGGGCTTGTAGTCATGGTTGCTTAGATACGTGAGTTTAAATATAGCGTGACCTGTAAGACACAGAGGGAAAGCATGTTTAATGAGACAGAAATAGACAACAGAAAAGACTCACTGATCGCACCTATCAGCCTGTTTGTGCACAGCTGCAGGGCGGCTGTAGCTCAGGAGGTAGAGCAGCGTGTCCAGATATCGGAAGGTCGCTGGTTGGATTCCCCTTGTGTGCTTGAGCAAGATACTGAACCAAATTGCTCCTGATGAGCATATTGCACCTTCTATCAGTGTGTGAATATGACGGTCAGTAGACTGGAAAGCACTAAAGAAATGCAGGTCAGATGCAAGTCCCACATAGCTGCAGGATATAAATTCTAAATTGCCCCCAAAAGAAAAGCCATCTGGACAATGGCTTTTCAATTTAGAAATTGTATTTATTTATAAAATTGACATTTTACTTCATCTCATTAAGAAATTGGTTTTGTGACATGAAAACTAAATTCTTAATGAGATGAAGTAAAATGTCAATTTTCAAGGTAGTCTTGAGTTCCAATGATTTCTACAACTCTCAGTTTTCTATGATGGAGTGAGTGGAACACAATCTACTTTGTCACAAAAACATTCATGAAGTTTGGTTCAATAAGGGATTTATTATAGGTCCTCTGAAAATGGGACCAAATCTAAATATACATACAGTAACTTTAACAATCAGTTTTGATGATTATAGAAAGTTCTGTGAATCATATTTTATTTGTTGCATGGCCTCTTAACTTCTTCTGAATGATTCTGATTGATAACAGCTGCTGACTTTTCTGAGCCCATTTTAACAGGGCTTGTTCGATACAGCCATTACACTCAGTCACAGACACTACGATGGGAAAGTCTAAGGAGCTCAGTATTGATCTGAAAGAGCACATTATTAAGACAAGTCAGGAAAGACACTTGAAGACATTTCAAAGCAGTTACAGGAGCAAAGATCAACTGACCAAACAATTGATTGTAAGCATAAAGTGCACGGCACAGTTGAGTCACTGCTACCATCTGAAAGGAAACACAAACTATCACCTGCTGCTAAGAAAAAACTGGTCAGAGATGTCAAGAGCCAACCAAAACCCATCAAAAAGCAAGTCTGCAATGAGTTAGAAGCTGCTGGAGGACAGGTGTCAGTGTCCACAGTCAGGTGTGTTTTACATCAACATGAGCTGAGAGGCTGCCGTGTTAGAAAGAAGCTCTTGATAAACCTAACCCCACCTTTAAAGCTCGACTGAAGTATGCTGCTGATCAAATGGACAATGGACATTGTTTGGTCACAATGAGCAGCAGTATGTTAAGAGGAGAGAAGTGAGGCCTTTAACCTCAAGAATGCCAAACCTACATTCAAGCATGGTGCTGGTAGTGTTATGCTGTGGGGCTGTTTTGCTGTCATAGCCTGCTCTAAAGAAAATAAACGGAATAATGGAAGAGGATTATCTCCAAATTCTTCAGGAAAAACCCCAAATCATCTGTCACAACATTGTCTCTGGGGTGCAGTCGGGTGTTCCAACAGGACAATGATCCCAAACACACATCAAAAGTGCTAAGGGAATGGCTAAATCAGGCTAAAATTTAAGTTTTGACCTTCCCAAAGTCCTGAGTTGAACCCTATGGAGAACATCTGGACCGTGCTAAAGAAACCAGTTTGTGACATGATGCCAACAAATTTAGCTGAACTTTACTGATTCTGGCAAGAGGAGTGTTTCAAAATTCAGTCAGGACTACCAGGAGTCTGTGGATGGTCAGACATCAAAAGCACCTAATTGAGGTGAAAATGACTGAGAGACATTTAACCAAATTAGAATTACTGTATGTATATTTTTGATCCAGACAGATTTGGTCACATTTTTAGAAGACCTATAATAAATTCATTATTAAACCAAACCTCATGAATGCTTTTGTGACAAAGTTGTTTGTGTTCCACTCACTCCATCACAGAAAACGGAGAGCTGTAGGAATCATTGGAACTGAAGACTGCCATGATATACATGTTCTTTACAAGTGTATTTCAACGTTTGACTGCGACTCTAATGATATAGTACAGACTGGCATGGTACAGTAATTAATATGAATATAATTGAAAAGAAGTCAATATTCAGGATGTGATACTATTTATGACTTTATTGACTCTGTCAGCTGATCAAATGTACCAATAACCCGTTGAACATATTTAAAACTAGCAACAGCAAATGTCACAGATATTTAAAAGTAGAGATGAGTTGATCAGGATCTGGGCCAATCCACAAATATTCAAATAGGTCAGCACTGACTAAAATAAACCAGATTAAAGAGTATCTGCACACCCTTATTCCCTCCGTCACAGAATATTTAAAAGTATAATTAGAAAAATATGGTCAGCATTTAAATGTATCGCCAAAGGTGAAGGAGGGTGGAGGTGTAAGGATATCACCAGAGTAACAAACAACTGCTGTTCTTTGTTAGTTATCTGTGGCAGAAGCCAGCTACTGTAAGAAGTTATCAGTTTGAAAGGAGTGTTTTTTGATTTAATAAGACAATTAAACTTGTCTTTGTTCAGTAAAAGGGAATAATCTGAAGTCAGATGGTGTATGGATTTTTCAGTTTAGTTAGGAAAATACTCCCATGTGAAACAATAGAGGCTATTAGATTATCACCTTCCTAAGTGTAGTGGTATAAGGAGATGTGATGGGCTGCAGCTCGCTGGTTAGCATGCAAACTTCAGTGACATCTCTGCAACACATTATGTAGACGTCTTTTGACATAATGTCAATGCTGTTTTTCAATCCCTGTTGATAATGTAGGCTAATTTCTCGATTGTTTTAAACTAAAGATTCTTGTTGTATTTTACAAACTGCTCCTTAAAGTGTGCAGCACAACTTTACTTTTTTCTATCCTGTGTTTGTTCCATCTCTACCAACTAATAAGGCTTTACCAGGGTGCTGATTTCTATATGGATGGGAACAGCTACTAAATGGACATTGAGGGCATATCGGTTCATAATTGAGTTTAAAGTTCATGAGGATTTATGTTTTTATGTTTTTGTATTACAACTTGCTGTTTGTAGCATTTGTATTTTTTACTTCTAACCTGTGCTATCAAAGCATGTGGATGTGTGCAAACAGAAAAACAATTGAGGGAGAAAATGGACTGCATCAGCGATGATGCTTCTACCATGAATATCATGTACAGATGAGAAAATGAAGTCACTGTTCCACTCACTGGGACTTCTCTCCTCTACAAGGTCACAGGCACAGAGGTGGTCTGAGTCGATAGAGATGGGTTTCTGTCGAATCCAAAACTTTGTACTGGCCTTCTGATTGGTGACAGGATCAATCTCCACTTTCTCTCCTGAAATGCCTGAAGAAAGGAGTTGTAGGTCAGTTAATGAATAGAAACAGACTTCTTATACATGATCATTACTAACTGTTGGAATACAGGTATTGCCTATATTTTTTGTGGAATTTCGGCTCACTTGACCATTCAGGAAAGATGAAGAAGACTCAGCTACACTGATGGCTTACATTGAGATAGTTTATAGAACACGACCATGGAGGAGCAGCATAACATCACGTCTGTCTGCACAGAGTGTTGCCATGATGATCCTAATGAGTCTTCCCAAATGTCCAAATTATATCTTACAGCTTCAGGAGGCCGTGCTTCCATACATGTCATCTGTTTAAAGTCAGTGTAAAGCAAATTCAGCCATTTTCTTCTAAACACATTAAAAAGGTCATAAATGTGTTTACTTAAAACATGTAAAAAGCCATTCAACCATTTAAAATGTAATTTTGGAGCTAGGCTCACAAACTGTGTTTCAACATTTCTGTGTTCAGGATTTAATGGGCGGGTCAGAAATCATGGCCGCCTTATTGCATAAACCCGGCCCTGCTGCGGAAGTGGTATAAATACATCCAGCGCATTAGCTTTGGTGATTTTTCCGCCCACTCTCAAATCTTGGATAGCATCTCTTACAATAGTTTGCAGCTAGCTTACCAGTCAACCAGTCAGCTAAACAGTCATGTCTCCTCCACATCGCTCGTGCATCTTTCATTGATGCCACAGTGTGCAGGGTGACGGCGCTGCTAGCTTATTTAAGTAAGACGACAACGTAAGGAAACGGTGGGTCGATTTTGTCAAGAGGAGCTAACGTTACTGTGGGGAGTTCAAAATCACCACCATCACCGTCTCTGCAGTGTCCACTTTACCCCCGATAGTTACAGCAACTGTCACCAGGTAAAGTCTGGATATCTGCAGAGTCCGTTGACGCTGGTCAGTGGGGCCGAACCGACCCTCTCCGTCCCCGGCCTGCATCCTCCCATCCCGCAGACAGCGCATGCTCTCATCTCCGCTGCCGGCATTATGTGACTGCCTGCCACCGTCCCGCTGACAACAGGTCTCTCATCCTGCATTACGTGCCCGCCAGAGAGTGTAAGTAGAGTTTAGATTATCTGCCCGAGCCCGACCCTGACCCGACCGGGACCGCGGGCCAGGTCAGGACGATATTTCCCGTCATATATGTGTATTTTTTTTAATAACTCAGAATAATGACTTTATTTACAGCTACAAAAGGCGCATCTCTCTCCTCCCTCCATGTTGTTTTTTACCGCTGCGTGGTTTTACACATGAGTGAGTGTCCTCGTGCTGAAAACGTGACTTCTCGCACACGTGACATCACTCCCCGAGACGCAAGAAGAAAGCAAAAATATATATTTTTACTAAGAAAATCACAAAAATGATAGTAACGCACAGTGATTTGAATAAGTAACTTTAATCTGATTAGTGGTTTGGAAATATTACCGCGTTAGATTACTCCTCACTGAAAAAAGTGCTCAGATTAGAGTAACACGTTACCAGCATCACTGCACGGGCTCAGCTCGGTCGGGTCGGGCTTGATTTTTTTTGGGCCAGATCTAAGCTCTAAGTGTAAGTGTGTGCTTATGTATGTTATAAATATTGTACATTTGGGCAATTAAATGCATTTTGCTAAAGGTGCAAATCCTGAAAGTGATTTTACATCATGCATCCTGTCATGTCCATGTAATGTTAGCAAATGTTATTGCATTAAATCATGACATGATTTGGCCTCATTCCCTGAGTGGAGTCCATCTGACAGCACAGTGATAATCTACAGGTAATATTTCATGTGCACCAATATAGCTATGACAAGGAATTATATGTAGACTGGGGTTTTACGTTTGTGTGTAATGTAAAACATGGACTGTGAGGAACGAGGCTGAGCACTATCTGTGTCTGACTCAGAGTCAGTTTCTGGCTCTGATGGCTCAAACAGGTAGGGCTGGGTCTGTCCGATGATGCTGCTAGCTTCCATTGTTACTGTAGGTTACATCCTTGTACAGTACACGGAGGAGGCTCCCCTCCCGCGCGTGGGCGTGGTTCCAGCGCCTCTAACTGACACGCCCCCAGCGTTTCACAGCAGAGAGAAGTGCTTGTTTTTCCATGATTTTGAGACCTAATTTTATATACTTGGCAATTTTTTTAATCTTTCAAATTTGGCTCAGTGGTCAATGACGCACGTTTTTGTGCTGTGACAAACTCATAACAAAAATGTATTTCTGCTTTACACGGACTTTAACAACACAGCAAGAGGGGTGATGCAGAATCTCTCCCCTGTAGCCAGAGGACTAAGAGAGTAAACTAGGACTGAGACACTTAGTCTGTAAACATAGATAGATGTAAGGCTTCCTTACGAGGTTTACGCAAACAGTTAGCTTAGCAACTGGCATAACTGCTCCAAGGTAAGGACGGCAATGTGCCAGCCTGTCTTTCTAAAACCGAGGCGTAATATTCCTCCTTTTCCAAAAGCCACCTCTGAGGTAGGCGTAAACATGTGACGTGACGTGAAGCTCGAAGTTCGGCTGTGACCAGTTGACAACGAATTTGTCTTCAAAATAAGAGCTTTACATTGCACCCCATTGGAGTTTAGAACTCGGTTCTTAGCGGGTGGCTTTCAATTTGAAAGTAGCGACCGTCCTTAGCTTGCCGACACAACAACAAGCTAACACAACCAAACAGCTACAGAGACCGAGGAGACGCTAGCATCTCCTGGATCTCAGCAGCTGACCAGTTGCTCATCTTAATGTCCGCGGATGAAATGATGGACTGACTGCCGTGATCAGCTGTTTCATGGTTTTAAAACTCCCCGGCTGTGGGTCGCACAACAGCGCAGGTCGTCGACACCTTCGCCCACCTCACGCAGAGGCCGGCACATTGCTGCCTTTTTTTTAGATAGCAGGCGAGGCGGAAATAAGTGTACCCTCCGAGGCGGAAAATCGGCAGACCAAAACTGCGGACCGAGCCACCAAAAGGACGGGCAAATTGGCAGCTTGGTGCTGTGTCTAAAAACAGCTATTATTAGCGACACAAATGATAAGCATTTATATTTCATATGAGCTCCTTCATGCGTGCTTGTGCCCTCCCAGATTTCCCATTCCCCACGCTGGCTTACTTTCATTTTTAAAAACTGCGTCCGTCCGATCTTCCTTCGGGCGTCGGTATCAATTTATAGCGGGTCGGCTCGGGTACGGAATGTAATTTGTGCTACTGTCAGAAAACGGGTCCGATGTGGTTTTAAGTATGGCGAGTTCGGGCGGGTGCGGGTTTGCAAAATAAGACCTGTGCAGGACTCTGCTCCATTTTAATCATCTAGCTAATTATCAAGCTAGATGATTAAAATTGAAATAGTGACACTCCTAATGGGAGCTAATCAAAACTTAAGCTGCTTCAATGTATGCTGCTAATGTAAGCATGCCTGGTTAGCTTGCAAGCTAAAATAGTGACCTGAGACTTTTAAGGCCAAGTGTTAGCATATCATTGCCTAACATTATTATTTGGTGAGTTAAGAAGGGCTCTTAGAAGAAGCTTCTTAAATAGGACTAGAACAGCTGGTAAGTAATCTTCCTCAAAGTTTTTTCTCTTGCAAAAGTAAAAGCTAGTGTTCGCAAATAATGCTTGTCTAGTGTATTTCTGGTAAGCAGGTGAGAGCAGTTGCTACTTGACCAGTCAGATAACAGGAAACCTGTTGCCTGGCTTCAGTCTCCTCCACCATTGCCATGATCTTGTCATTCAAAAACTTTGATTCTCTCTTCTGCTTAATAGCTATTCCTGAATAAACCCTAATTTGTGCGGTATTAAATAAGGATAAATTACAAGGTAGGTGCTGTCAGTATAAATTGATTTGAGATTTACAGATGACAGGTGTCCAAATTACACATGGGATTATTAGAACCTGCTTAAGCAAGATATTAGAATTTTTTATGAATCATACGTCAGCAGCAACACTGAGACTAAGTTCAAGTGTAAATATAAGACAATTTAAATAAATAAGGCTGCTGGAGAAAAATGAAAACATGTCTGAGTTTTACAGCCAACAGTTAGCAGTATGTACCTAGCTGGACATCGGTGGTGAAGCGCAGCTTGTGGATCATACTGATCTTGAAGGACTTATAGTGGTGACTGCTCAACATGTCTTGAACTGTTGTTATGTCAATCGGAGGGTCTTCCTCTGAGCTCTCCTCGCCCCTGGAGCCTGGAAACAGAGGGAAAACCAATGTCAAAAAACAAAACAAAAAAGCAAAATAAACTGAAGTTTTGATTTAATACCAAGATCTAAACACATTCTCGATTTAGCCCTCTATGCCGTTAAATTTATATGTGACAATCAATCTGCCATGTTTATATTAGTGATAGTGGTGTATTTGTTTCATTTCATCAAAACAAATGCCCATAACTTTTCTTAAGCTGCAGTGACATGTGACAAAATGTTACTCCAGCTCGATGAAATGGAAAAGGGGGGACAGGTTAAAGATATAAATAAATATATTACGTCAGAGACCGCAGGAACAAGGAGATTTTCATTTATGACGACTCCTCATTTAATTGAGGATCTTTGGGGGATTCCTGAGGATCAGTTGGGGCTGTACCAAGCTCTTACCTGGTGCAGGTGGAAATTAAAGCGAAAGTCTCGCCAAAAAGCAACCAAGGCTTTATTTGGGATTGAATATGAGTCAAACCTTTGTGTAAAAGCATAATTACGACGAAAGAGGCACTTTTAAGATTTACCGTAGTTTCGGTTTTGGGCACGTTAATTTTGAACGGGAGAGCTAGGGGCATGACATGCTAGCATCAAAATTGCTATTTTTAGAACACTAAGAAGGCTCGACACAACATGAAACTTTGCTCGTAGCATCACCAGGGTCTCATGAACAAGAGCATTGAGAACATTGTGTACACAGAGTGACAGGCAGGAGAGTAATGGTGAACCGCTCCTCAAGCGTGCCTGTCAGGTCGCACTCGGGGATCAACACTTTTTCTCCTGCATGACGGCGACGCGCAGGAGATGCAGCAGCTAACGTGAGTAGTTCAAAAACCTTCTTTTTCATAAACTCTGTGTACACAATGTTCTCATTGCTCATGTTCATGAGTAGAGACCCTGGTGATGCTACGAGCAAAACCGAAACTATGGTAAATCTTAAAAGTGCCTCTTTCGTCGTAATTATGCTTTTACACGAAGGTTTGACTCATATTCAATCCCAAATAAAGCCTTGGTGGCTTTTTGGCAAGAGTTTTGCTTTAATGGTGTTATGGCGTTATGGCACAGGCTGCAACTAGCTAAAATTTATCAGTCAGGCCTGCCTCATTTGATCACAATATATCAGCCATGTTAATCTTTGAGGGGAAAATCAGTGGTTAACATACCCTCTGAAGTGTGCTCTTTCCATTTCTCTACATTGGAAGTCATACGACATAGATATGTTGGGTTTTAATGTTTATTAATGTATCTCCCATTGACTTCAATACAACTGGCATGACAGTCTGGTCCCAAAGCAGAATTCTTTCACGTAATGACCCTTAATTATTTATTAATTAATTAATAAAGTTCCTTGTTAACGCTCAGGAAACAAACAACATCCAAAGTTTTCTAAAGAGTGGTTTACAGACTTAGTTGATTATTCGTCAGTTTAGTGAATTTTTCACTTGCTGTTTAATAAGAGTATATGAGTGTAATATGTAGTGGCATCTAGCAGTACAAACTTGGCTAAAATGTATATGTAATATTCATGTATTCAAGTATGTTTTACTCAGTGTATAATCACCTGAAAATAAGAGTCGTTATGTTTTCATGACCTTAGAATGAGCTGTTTATATCTAAAGGGAGCGGGTCTCCGTCCATGGAAGTCGCCATGTTGCTTCACCATGTTTCTACAGTAGCCCAGAACAGACAAACCTGGCACTAGTGAGGGCATTTTCCACTCAGCTAAAAATTACCACAATGTAACACAAAGAAGAATAGTGTGTGGCTGCTGCTTCCTGCTAAGCTTTCCTGCTTTTATGAATCTGTTGTTGCCAGGGCAATTTTCTTTCCAGTTATTTGTTTGGGGAGTAGCATCAGGGCCAGCGACACTAAGAGACTTCACAAAATGATTAGGAAGGCTGGCTCTGTAACGAGGACTGCTTTGGAGCACATTGAGGTGGTCATGGAGAGAAGAATGAAGCACAAGCTGCTGGCCATCACGGACAATCAATCAATCAATCAATCAATCAAAGCTTTATTGTCATTTTGTTGTACGAACAAAGTAGTACAACAAAAACGAGATTACGTTTCTCCAGGATCAATAACATAAAACAATAAATAACACACAATATATAAATATAATAATTTAAAACTAAAACTATGATTAAGGGCTCATGAAGTGCAGTCGTGCACACTCCTTACATCCTCTCCATGACCTGCTGATAAGGCAGCAGAGCACATTCAGCAAAAAGGACCGTTATTTCAAGTCTTTCCTCCACACTGCCTTTTTTTTTTTTTACACATTTTAGATTTATAGTCATATCTTATTCTATTCATTCTATCCGTCCCCTTTTAATGTCGCAGTATGGTAGGTCTATCTATGTATGTATTTGTAACTATTGTGTTCTTTTTACCATCCCTGTGTCTGTTTTTTTTTATTGTGTGTTATTGTGAGTTGTGCAATTTGCTACTGCAACAGTAAAATTTCTCTTGTGCTTGCATGTATCCATTCATCTATCCATCAATCCAATCTGTACTGTGAGAACCTTGAAACCACAGTCTGATAAAGGATGGATGATAATACTTTTTTTGTAAAAGAAAAATCAGAGGAGAGTGAAACGTTGCAGAAGAAACGCTAACTCCAAGAAGCTAAACGAGATCAGGACAAGCGACAGCATAAAACAATTATGAACAATGGAGTTGCCTTTCTTGGATGGAAATCTCTGATGTTAGAGAAACGTTTGCAGATTGGCACTGAAGTGTCCTGCCTTCTGCTGGACAGGTAAGAGTAACTTTCAAGATTACAACCAACTGTAATTAATATTTACCTCACTGCTCATGTTGCACAACCTAAATAATATACAATGTATATAAGCAGTACATTAGTTTCACTGAAAAGATATACCGGCATGTATGTTAAATGTTAGTGCATCATAGCCTCTGTTTGTGCCTCTCAGAGAGCTTGTGGTAACGTAGCACTAGCAAGATTTATTTTGATTTATGCCATGTCTTTTGCAGTGATACAACCCATGGAGCAATAACTAAGATATTTAAAACTGGGAGTGTGCCAAACTAATGACTTAGTGTGACAGATAAACTGATGAGACAAGTTGATAAATTCTGTGACTACTTTTCACAGTCTCCATAATTTCTTTGTATGTATTTTTGGGGGGTAATAACGTATAGTTTTATAGACTAAATAACTAAATACTAAATCTTTATCTCATCACTTGAATAGGGAGAAATACTCTACGCTGTTGTGAAAGAGTCCATATTTATAAAATGTGTTTCTTGTCCATGAGGGCCACTGTAGCTTCTGAAGCTTCTCCAATGTAATCAGAAAGGGTGGGATGAACGAGAGTGTGTTGCAATCTAGAACCTCACCACTAGATGCCGCTAAATATGCAATATATTACACACTGGACATTTAAGACTCATTGAAGAAAACTGTGATTTCATGGGTGAATGGACAAAACCATGAAACTAATAAGGTGTGATATACTGTGTAAACAGTTGCACGAACAACTCATGTAGTATAAGAGGTGAAGTGAAGGTGCTGTAGCAGAACCAGCTGTGGAATCATTCATGTGGTGGTAGAATAACCCAACTAAATACTGGGATTACTCACTGTTTTCTCTGACTAGGCAAAACTCCAGGGTGCTCTGTGTCTCCAGTGTCGAGTCCAGGTCTACTGCAATGTTGGGCTCTGTCTGCTTCTCCAGACGATACATGGGCCCTGTTGGAGACAAATGAAGACAGTCAACAACAAACCTTAGCTTCTCGAGTTCAAAGTTTTAGGTAGGTGGTAGGACAGCTCTATTTCTTGGTGAAGCTGCAAAGCCCTTAACACCTGACTGCTTCAGTCTGTCAACCTGTCTGACTTCTTTTTAGTTATGTCAGCATGTTATAATTACTTAGTATACTACTTTTACACTCAAACATTTTAAACATTTAAACTGGGCAGACAGATTAAACACCATGCATTTCCATACTAGCATCAGGAGACAAGCACACATGCATATATTGCAGGGGTCCTCAACATTTTTCAGACCAAGCTCCCTGTAGCTGATAGAGAGATGGAGCAGGGACTATCGTACTATATATATTCTAGGGGTGGTTAATCGGCCCAATTTCCCGATTCGATTCGATTCCGATTATTGAAGTCTCGATTCGATTACAAATCGATTTTCGATTATTAACGATTATCTTTTCGATTTTCAATTATTAACAAATATTGATCTTCCATTTAACATCAGTCAGCTGCTGAATTATTTCACTTTTCTTTTGAGTAACACCTCACAGCACCTTCAATATTGTATAGTGTAACTGTAATATCAAAATTATTATTTTTTAATTTGTTTTAAATGTAGTGTTTCACTGTTAAAAGAAAGCGGCCAAGCTCAGCAGCCGGACTGACGTTAGAAGCATTGTGGGTGACGAGAACCAGGGCGTGTTTCTCTATTCCCCACTCGTCTGCCATTGCTCTGAGAAACTCACACATATTTGCGCTTGTGTGGCTATCATCCATAGCTTTCGTCTGAAGTACGTAGGACATTAGCTTCCATTAACTGCTGACATAATGAGCTGTAACGGTCACATATGAGACTGTAGCTCTGGAAGTCCAGGCATCGCAGTGAGCAGAGTTGAGGGACACTTGCACAGAAAGGTTTGTCTCCTTGTAAAGATTTGGAATCGAAAGTGTGAAAAAGCTCCGGGATGGAATAACATATCTTGGCTCCAGACTGTGGACCATGTAGCGGAAGCCAGTAAGAGGAGGACTCCAGCTTGTATTACTATTTTAAAAAATTATTATTATTTTTTTTTAATTGATTTTTGGAAATTTAATAATCGAATCATAATCGCCGATATTATAATCGCGATTAATCAATAATCGATTTTCACCACCCCTAATATATTCTATAACACTGTGTTGTATATTTGACTTGGACTGTAACCATTGCATGAGAAACCATTGGTAGAATATCATCAATGTCAATGTCTGCTGCTTGTATTTGCTTACTATACAGATGTCAATGCACTTCATATGTGCAGTCGCAAGAAGGTTTGCTGCAACTCTTAACAGTCTCAAGAGCATGGAGGAGACGTTGGGAGACCAGCCTTTAAGCGAGGAGAGCTGGACAGGGCCATAGAAGGGCCATGTGCATGTTTCTATGGCAGCGTATCATTGAGCAAATCTTCATGGTAAGCATTCGGCACTTGGCCATATACCCCCTTCAAGGCGTATAATCTGGATTTTTTTAGCCCAGGGGCCTCATGTATCAATGTTGCGTACGCACGAAAACGTGGCGTACGTCATTTTCCACGCCAACGTTCAGATGTATCAAAAGTGAAATGACCATGGAAATGTGCGGTGCGCCACGCCAGCTTCATGGCTGGCATACGCACGTTTCTACAGCTATTGTTCCTTTGGCGACACTTAGAGGTGATGCTGGGAAACTGTTAATTATGTGAAAACAAATTAGTCCTCAGAGTAATGTGCACATCAGAGACACATTAATGGACAATTAACACACACGTGTTTGCAATCATATGGATGATATAAAAGCATGCGCAAAGTGATGAAAAAATGGCATTAACAAGCCTTAAGACATCGCAAATGGTAATATCAGACGTGAGAGGGTGTTTAGAGAACGAGAAGATCTGTTGGCAAATGACGACAACTGGCTCATGATTCGTTTTAGGTTGCCGAGGCCAATGTTACTGGAGCTGTGCGCAGAGCTGCGGCCGGCCGTAGAACGAAACACAGCCAGGAGCACGGGGTTGTCCGTGCGCAATTCCCATACAATGCTGTTGAACAGGCCAACATTAAAGCGCAATTTGCAGCAAGAGCCGGTTTCCCTAATGTAATCGGAGCTATTGAATGCACACGTTGCTATAAAAGCGCCATCACAGGATGGATTTGCTTTTGTCAACAGGAAACATTTTCATTCAATAAATGTTCAAATAATATGTGATGCGCAAATGCAGCTCACCAACATCGTGGCAAGTTTGCCTGGTTCAACGCATGACTCGTTCATTCTTACCAATAGCATGGTTGGCAACAGGCTGGAGGCTGGCACGGTGCGTGATGGGTGGCTTCTCAGTGACTAAATAATGTATCGGTTTAATAGCGCCCCGAATGTAAACCAGCACAATGCCCATTTGGGCACGTGCATTCAAATATGTGTATTTGTTTTTCCCTGGTGAAAATAGAGTGGCAGAGCTATCTAACAAGCCCTTTATTGTCTCCTTGTGTCCAGTATTTGTGTCAATAAACGCGTGCGTAAAGTTGGAAATGTCACACTGCAGTAGCCACGGCACACTTCTGCAGTCATTAATAAGTGTGATCAGTCTTGTCAATCCTTGTAATGAAGTTGTTTTGTCCTTCTGTTTGTTTCCCACTAACGGTAGCACTTATATATTATTATTATTATTATTATTATTATTATTATTATTATTATTATTATTATTATTACATATTTATTTAAATAAAAGCAATAGTGATTCAATCAAGTGGTGCATGAACAAAGGAAACTAAACCTATTTCACATGTTGTATTCCTCCTTCATTTGACTCCTGTCCCCCCAACCGTTGCAGTCACGCTTCGGCGGTGGGCCGAAATCCTTCGCTTTACCTTCACGTCGGACCATTTTTTATTTTTATTTAAGTGAGTGTGTGCTACTCCGACCCCACAGCGTTCACTGCCTCACACACACACTCCCACTCACATTTCTTTTTTTGGGTGTTTTTTGTATCCCTGACGAGAGGCTACCAAATAATACAGATCTTCGCGTCTCGACTTCATTTAATAGAGTTTCGAGCTCAGACTCGGTGAAGTTGCGCTTCTTCCCTTTACTCATGGTGTGAATCTGATGGTGCAGAGAGGGGAATCCCCGGTGCAGGCCCTATTTAAATTAATTTGCATATTTAAATGGAGGCGTGGACAGAGACAAAGGAAAAGTGCTTGGATCCATGCGTACGCACACTTTGATACATCTGATTTATTTTGTACGTACGACACTTTCTGGATTCTACCGTACGCCATGTTTCAGTAGGAAATCCACGCAAGTCTTAGTACATGAGGCCCCAGGTGATTACTAGAAAATTCTGTGTTTTACAGTCCTTGTTCATATTCCAAAAACATGGAGCTAGGTATATCAATTTCTGGGTGATACATTTCCTGACCAGTTCCCTGGTTTGATTGCTGTGGTATTCCCTCTTTGGATTGTAGTCTATATCCACCAGTCTCAGGGTTGAGTCCAGTGGCTCTCTAGTCACTAGCTGCGTTGGCTGGTTACTGGGATGATCGGAGTTTGGACATTGCTGGAATTCTGGTTGACTCTTTCAGCATTGTCTTGCCATCTGGGCACTCTAGTTTTAGTAGGATGTATTTCCTTAATGAAGGTGAGATTGTAGTGTCCCCAAAACTCCCACTTTGGAAATAAAGCTGGGCAAGTGTTGTTGCTTGGAGGTGCTACGTAGACTGCTTAGGCAAAAACAAAGACATCCTCTTTCTTTACGTGGCCGTTCCAGTGGTAGCTGCTGCTTATCATCAGTGCTTATTGGGTCAAATTCATCTGGATGGAAGGGTCATGGGGTCCCAGGGGTGCCCGACAGACTTCAGATTTGGCGTAGTGGCAGATCCATCCCTCATTTGTTGAGTAGGACCAGGCTCTTTCCTACCTTGGTGCCTTCCTTTGGTGTTGTCTCCTCCTCGGTGTGTCTAATCTTGTGACCAGAGGACATGCACTTATCCATGGCCGGCCTGAAGTTCTTTTGACTACTTTTGACTGAGAACACTGTATGCACAATTATTAGGCAAGTCAGTATTTTGACCAAATCATGAAATCCTGACCTAAACCCTATTGAAAACTTGTGTTCCCTTCTTAAAGAGTCAATATACAAGATACACCTCTCTGAACAGCATCTGGGCGGCTGTGGTTGCTGCTGCACAACAAGTTGATCATCAACAGATCAAGAAACTGACAGACTCCATGAATGGAAGGCTTGTGACTGTTATATAAGGGGGGCTATATTGGTCACTGATTATTTTTTTAAAAGTCAGAAATATTTGTAATTATTTTTTCATTGTTCTCACCTCAACAGATGAAAATAAACAGGTGAGATGGCAAACCTTTCATTTTTCATTTGGTTGCATAATAATTCTTCACACTAATAGTTGCCCAATAATTGTGTACACAGAGATATTCTCCTAAGAAAGCCAAAACCTCTGTTTTCCTTTCTTTAAAACTGTAAAGATTCACTTTACAAGGGTAGCGTTCAAATCAGATTTGGTCCAATCAGAGTTCCTGGATGACAAAAGGCATTGATGCCATTGACTGCCCCTTCTGTTCCTCTGACCTAAAACCAATTGAGCACCTATGGGACATTATGTAATGGTGCATCCAACATTGCCAAATACTGCCACAGACTATCCAGGAGCTTCCTGATGCCCTGATCCAGATCCAGGAATAGGTCCCCCAGGACACCATGCTGACTCATCAGGAGCATCCCCAGACTTTGTTGGGAGTGCAAACAGGCAAGCGGGGGGCCATACAAACTACTGAGTCACATTATGAGTTGCCATGTGATTTCAATTTTTGACTTCGATTTTCAGTGTGATTTTGAATCAAGCCCTCAGTGGGTTGATGATTTTGGTTTCCACTGAACATCGTTTCATCATTTTGTTCCAAACAATTACACAATGTACATCAGGAAATTCATGCACTCCTTTTGTTTGTTCTTTAGTTCTTTCAACATCTCACAGTCCATATTATTTCAAGTAGAGATGAACAAAGGCTTACACAAAATATAAACTGTACAAATATTAGCCACCCACAGTCATTTCCCCTGAGCTTTGGCACCTCATTTACAGTTCAAACACAGCCAGTCATTTGAGGCCCAGATGTCACCACAGCCTGATACTAAGCACAAGCATCATTCAGTGCTCCCTTATCGACTGGCACAGACCACATCTTTTTATATTCTCCTGCAGCCTTTAAGAACATCATATTTCAAAGCCTCCTTTAGTCTGGCACCTGCCTGCTCCTTGTTTCTGCCAGGGCATGATACTATATTGGCACTATATCTTTATGATGAGGCTTTGGAATTTCAGAAGTATGCATGTTATTTTCAAGTGTTTCAAATAACCTTAATTAACCACCTGATTTGGAAGGCATTTCAATGGAGAGAAAGAAGAAAACTACGTGATATGCACTCTACTCTTCAGGAATATTATGTTACTATAAAATCAATGTCAATTCTGAAGATGTTCTTCAAACCTGTTCCACTGACCGAGTGTTTGGTAAATGTGCATTTTTAGCATGGTATTCAATGTTTTCCAGCTGCAGGCAAACATTGAATACCATGCTTTACAAATGGCTAAAACTGATCTTGTAGTGGATTATACTGAGCCTAATGAGCATCAGACAATACAAAGCATTAAGTGGCTGACTTTCATTCCATCACTTGCAGCGCAAAGAGAAAAAAAAGTACGAGCTGTGGGGATGGCGAGTGGACAACTGCTGGAGACTGCAAATGACAGTGGCCTTAATGTACTAGGGGTGTCAACGATTCTCCAAATCCTCGTTTCGATTACATTTTTCGATTATAAGGTCACAGTTCGATTCGATTCTCGATTTTTAATTCCAAATGAAGACAGAGAAGTAGTTTGTGTTACAGGTGTTGGTTTAACAGATAAATCTATGTTTTTGTGGTGCCTGCGGAGATGCCCTGCCATGCTTATTTTGCTGCCAGTGCAAGTTCTGTCAATGGGTCTCCTGTACTGCAGTTGCTATTGGTGTAAGAGTGGCATAATCCCTTTCAGGAATAGGGTGGTGCGTGAGTACGTGCGAACAGTAGCCCTTTTTACACAGCATCTCCGCATTATCTCCGGTGCGGTGGTTCGCCAATTCTCCGCCGATGGTGAGTCACACAGAGCGAAGCATCTCCGCCTTCACGTGTGTAATTCACACAGAAAGCCCTTGACACTTCCCGTCTGATCCACACACTGAGAATCGCGCACACACAGAGGGATGTAGCAGAGCTCCTCTTCCTCTTCAGCTTAATATCAGTATATTTTTTCATATGCAGTCAAACAGAGTTTATGACGGGACAGGGAGGTGAGTATCTTTTGTGTGTGTCACTTTGTTTAGCCTGATTAACAGCTTAGGAGTGATGAGAGGTCAGAGCAGCCAAAAAAAAAGAGAGAGAGAACGCACCGAGCCTGTCCCGTCCAATGCCCTAATCATTTATTTAAAAAAACAAAGCCCAACATGGCCCTAGCCTGAGGTCGGGCCAGTGGTTCCTTAGGGCTCTGGGTTGCAGATCTCTAGTGTGTGTGTGTGTGTGCCACTGTTAGTGTGTTTATCTCAATTGTTCCACTGTTATTTGTGTCTCCTAGCTTAGCCTCCTGGGTATAGCTAGCCAGCTAGCTTTGCTTCAAGCTTCAGAGGCTGAAGACAGCTAAATTATGGGCATGTGATGCGGAGGCAAAGACAATTTTAACAACGGTAATAGGGATGAATGTCGGTCGTTGCCCATCAGGAATGCATATTGATCTGCCTGCTCCCGTTGCTGGTGACAAATGACAGTTTTCTCAGCTGGGTGAAACAATCAAAAGCTGCTGTATGAGCAACAGGGGGAAACATGATGTGATGTAAAGCTGCAGTCTAGAGTTATGAGAAAAAGTGGTAATTTGAAGTACAGCTCCCTCCTTCTTCCTCTCTGCTGCGTTGCAGCTCTGCCTTTAACTAAATTACAATGACGAGTGCCTCATGCAGATCACTGTAGTAACCCGAGTAACAAACAATATTCCTCACATCACGGTAGACGGAGTGACCAGGTAATCATTACACAGTGCAACACCATGTGGCCCTTCTGAAGCATAGTTATTTCTCTAAACTAATTCAACCACTTCAGAGTGTACCAAACATAAACTAACGTTATAACTGCCCGGTAACATGAAAGACACTTTTGCTAACCAGTAGCCATAAAGACAAAGCTAAACACCGGAGTTAGCATACAAGCTAACAAGCTAGATTTACCAACAAGCTACTTAGCTCAACAGCAACATCATAAGGCCATATGCACTATTGCGAGTATTACTGTAACTGCCGCCACCATAGCTTTGTGGTTAAAACATAGAATGAAACATATCAAGCAGGGGTCCTTATTTGTCCCGCAGAAAACCGGCCACCTCTGTGTCGCTCTTGAGTCCTTACAAATCCTGCAGCTCCCTCTCAGACACTCCCCTTATCGCTGATAGTTACAGACTACATCTTCAAGGGGTGAGCTGGTGAGGAACTGCTGCACCACAAATATATTAATATTATCTTTAAGGTGGCTGCATCTCAGGAGGTACAGTGGGACGTCAAGTAATCAGAGAGTCACTGGTTCAAATCCCTGGCTCCCCCTGCCACACGTTGCAGTATCCTTGAGCAAGATAATGCACCCCAAAATTGCTCCTGATGATCAATTGGCACCCTGCATGACAGCCTCTGCCATCAGTGTTTGAATGTGTGTGTAAATGGGTGAGTGTGACAACTGTTGTAAAGCACTTTGAGTGGTCAGTATGCTGGAAAAGCGCCATAGAAATGCAAATCCATTTACCATTTACTCACAGCAACTCCGAAGGGGATGCACAACCTCATATCCAGAAATACATGGTATACCCACCCCTTATAAACAAGTATAACTATAAACACCCATCACAGTATTTCACTGTGGACATCACGGTCATATACCAATCTTATAGACATCGCCAAACCCTAAGAGTTGTCCATTAGAACTAACATGAACTTCAGTCCATAGTGCACAAGAGTGTACCTAAAGCCACACTTACCAAAATGATAGATGAAAGAGAGAGCCAAAGACCCATAAAAACAACTGTCTTGTTGTACTTACTGTTCTTACTTGTTGTATGTACTTACTTGTTTATAAAGAAGACATTACACATGTCTGGTTTGTCTATAGCTAACGTGTGTACATTACAAAGAGTGAGCCATAAAAAGGACATTACCTGAGCCTTTCTGTGAGCCTTTCCTCTTCTTGAGTGCTTTCTGGAGAATTTCCTTCATAGTTACCTTCAAACTGTCCACGGGGATTAGGGAGAAACCATGAGCAGCATTTCTAAAATGGAAAAAAGCAAAGGAGGTTGAGGATGCCTCTACCTGTAGATTGTTCTAAATTATCCAGACAAATAAAAATGTGGTAAACAACAATCCACTGGACCTGGTACAGTGTAACTTCAGATAAGTTCTTCCTAATGCCTTCTTCACATCTGACTGAATAAACATGTGGGCCCACAGTAAAGTAATGGGAGCTCCCTTTTGTGTTGGCACACACTGCCAAGCTGGGAGCGCGATCTGATCCTGAGTGTGTTATGAATATTCAATCTATTTCTGTTTAGCTTTGACTTCAGCAAATCTCTTTGACTGTTCTCTGGAGAGCTTTTGAGTGATCACAGTCACTATACAATTATACTGGTGTAATATGAAAATTAGACATTCAACAGAATGCATGTTACTATACAATGTAGTTGAAAATATTTTTATTTGCCATTTTAAAATTGCCACAAAGTAAGTATATGGGATATTTCATTAGCTGACTTTTGAACCCCTAAACAGGATGCAAGAAAATCTATACACCGGTCAGCTTCAAGGATTTACATGAAGTAACATTGAGCCCTGACTTGGAGATGCCATTTTACATTCACCACCCACCCAAACACAGTTGCAAACCAAGAACACCCCCACACAGCCGAAGCACTCTCTGGGGGCAGTGCCCTTGACATGAAGAGGGTCAATCTCGACCCCTTTCCTCTTTACTGCTTTAAAAAGTAATTGATAAGGCTCCATCTTCAAAAACTTTCTTCCAACTATTACTACAAACATGGACAACTAAAGGTGCTTCAGTCAGGATTTTGGGGCAGATCACCAATTACCAATCAAAAGAATGGTTCTTTACTGTATATAGTGTATAGTTTTTTTTTTTTAACAAAACCACCATGAAAATGTTGATTAAATAAATAATCACATTTATTTAAACATTAAATTAAACATAAAATCTAACAAAGAAATAGGTTTCAAACTAACAGAAACACATGTGTAAACTGTTATTTAACAGAATAAAGAAAAAATAAACTGGATAGAATTTGGGGGAAATTCTGTGTCTCAGTTGTCTGAGTATTAGTATTGAGCGCTTTGTCACTGAATCCACTACTTCATCACTGCTTCTATCTTGCTAGTTTCTGAACATCACTTTGTCTGAAGCCCTTTGATTGATTTGTATGTCCATACACAGTTCACATTCTGATAATAGAAAGAATATACAATGAAAATGTTTGGTAGCTACAACACATTTTCATTAATATGTGCCAGTCACAGCGATAAAGCTTGCCAGTATAAGATTATTAGACCACTAAGCCTGTGAAATATTGTTTTAGCCCTGATATAACTATTTTCAAACCTAGTACATACAGTATACAGTAACAGTATACAGTAACACAGTGTACATAACAGTGCAGATGGTATGTCACTACATGCCTGGGAAAATGATGATATAAACAATATTTACATCTTCCCCCCACACTGATGAATATGAGCCTACTTACATTCTGACAAACAGCGACTGTCTGGAAGCAAGGCCAGGTGAAGAGTATTTCTCCACCAGCGCCAGAGTGCTGAAACCAAACTTATGGATTGGCTCATTGGAGTCCAGTGGGGGAAAGTCTGTGTCAACCTCGCCATCATCCTCAGCAATGTGGAGGCAGTAGGCGTTCACATTCTCACTGTGGTGAGATGTGACAGACAAGTGAGGAGAGAGAAGAGTTTATTACATGGAAATTGGCATTCAGTGAAACTGGTGTTGAAAGATGTTTGTACTCACTTGAGTTTAGGTTCCCTTCCCTCACTTGTGTACTGCCAACAAATGAGCCCAATGAGGTCGTGGACACGGGCATTGGCAATTGTCACTACTGTCATTGGATGTACTTTCTCCTGAGCCATCTGCATTGAGAGGTAGACGTCTATCTTTTTTGTAGCTGTTGTGCCAATGTGGCCCTAAAAGGTGAAGAGATAGTGAGTACCTCTTGCACAGAAAAATGATAACTACAGAGAGAATAAAGGGATAGAAAGCGACAGTTTAAGCATGGCATGTCATTCATGTGAATGATACTTGACACACACCACCCATCCAAACACTGTTGTGGACTTAGTACACCGCCATGGCAATAACACATCCCAGTGGCGGTGCCCCCCAGTAGGACAATGAGCATGGACAGCACGAGGAACACAATAAAGAGGCCAAGAGCCTTGATCAGGCCTCCAAATTGCCCAGACTCCAATCCAATCAAACATCTGTAGAATGTGATGGAACAAGTCCAATCCATCGTGGCCCCAACTCCCAACACACAGGACCCAAAGGATCCACTACAAACATCCCGGGGCCACCACAATTGGGCTACTGGTGTTAATGTGTGCCTTCAATTAATGACAATTGATGATTATTTTTGTAAACAAAAAAAATTGTTACTAAAGTACTGAGATCTGCACACATCTTTCTTTAGGGTTTCCTGCACATACATGAGTTCAGTATCAATATGAGGGGGAGAAGGCTGCTCGTTACGGGTTGCTGCAGTCACAAAGGATTGCGACTTATTTCAATCCATTAGTTTGAAATTACTTACTAAAAAAATACTTGATGATAAATGAACAAGAACAGAATGCGGAATAATTCACCTTGCCATCAAATTTGGAGTATTCATTGAAGGGGTTGTTGAGCTGCTGGGGACACTGCTCCAGTCGCAATGAAAGGGTGGACTTGGTACCTGTTGTCCGCGGCCTGTCTTTAAAGTCCCGTTTTTCAAACAGGGACCCCAGATCCTCCACTGGATGCAGAACAACATGCAAAGAATACTGGGTTAATTTTAGGTTAAATGAACACCGCAATTATTTTTACTTTCTGTTATCCAGCGCAGCTTCAGTTGTTAACACAGTTGCCACACTTCCATAGACTCCTGTTGGAAAAGGAACATGTGGAAGTGAAGCGAGTCACAGGGCAGCAAATAATTCCAAACATTGAATAGTTCCAGCACTAAACCCCATTCATTGTCCTGTAAGGTACAATTAAGCTACCTCAAAATTGTAAGTACAGAAATGAAGTAAATGTTGAGGTACTTCTCACTATGGGAACACCTCCTTTACATCCTAAATTTAACAGAACAGAAATCATTGGGATTTTGGATTAAACAAGTTTTATTCACTGTACCAAATTCAGGAAAAATGTAAGGTTTTTACTAGGGCTGACCTCCAATAGTCGACAATTCGACTATTCAATTTGGAGAGGTCTGATTCGAAATAAAAAATATAATATATATCAAAATATGTGCTGGGAACCTATTTCTAATGTTGCTGAAGTTTGGTGCTGTTCTGAGCATTATTTGTGGCTTTTTGATGGCGGTTTTATATTTGGACCCATTTACTGCAATGTATGGTTGTCGTGCGGTCGTTTCTGAGGATGCTGAAAATACGTTAGCTAGCGGTCTGCAAACTTTATCTCTCGAGAGGGAGTCTTACACAGTTTCACAGTGTGTTACACAATATCATTTGAAACGGGTTAGGCTTGTTAACTTTACAGAAAAGTTCCCCGCTCCGTGCATCCGGATTATCCGTTCACACTGGGACGGCTCACCAATAATGCGGCCATGATACTACCTCCAAAGGCGGATCAGCGCCGGAGCTAAATTTCCCCCTCTCCGCATCTGAAACTTTCACACAAGGAGGGTGCGGAGAATTGGCGCAGGATCCCCGCATGCAAACAGCAGTGTGAAAGAGGCTATTGACTAGATGGCAGTTTTCTTTAAGTGAATTAACAGCAAGTGTAGGTTATATGATTCCCATCAGATGATTAAAAACATTAACACATTTTAACAAATAAAAAGTATTTTAAAACTGTTTTTGGGCTACAGCGCTGTCTGTAACTACTGTTGTTTGAAACTATTAAGAGCATCATGAACAATGTGACAGTTTGGCAGCAAGAAAAAAGTCTTACAACTCTGATATCAAACAACGCTGTTGCTGCTGCTATCATTATGCAACACATTTTATTTCACAAGTCTTTACATTTCACATCTTTTTGTGGCTTTAAGATTTTTCACTCAATATTTTATCAAATATAACAAAGTCATTTGAGCATTCAGAATCCTCAGGAGCTTTTTTACTCAGATTAAAGCTAAAAAAAATCACTACAAGAAGAAAAACTAAAAGGCTTTAACAATTAAGTAACAAGTAAAACTCTGCTATTTTCATTTACTTAAATGTGCATTTTAAAAACAGCAACAAACGCTACCTGATTGGGAGGATGTCCTCTCTTTCCACTGAATGTTTTTACACTTGATTTGGTTCTGTCGTTCTTTCCTTAACCTCTCAAGTCTTTGGGCTGAAAGAAAAGAACATCTTTTAAATCATGTCACATGCATACAAAGTGTTGAAAGAGAAAATGAATCATCACAAAAACCATACCATGGAAATACCAGTACACTGTACACTTCTGTTTAAATGTACAGAAATTTCACTGGGCCAGTGTGAGTAATATGAGAAGAAAAGGACACTCATTTTCAGACTAAGTGACTCTCTGCCATGTGATTATTCAATTCAGTTCACAATACTTTATTTGTCCCCAGGGGGCAATTAAAGGCATTATTTGATGGATATGACCCACCCCTATATATAGAGTGACATACACAACATTTGTACAGTATACACACAAAGAACAACATCAAATAAAAATTGTATACTTTGTGAAAATGTTTTTCGTTCATCCCTCTTATCTTACCAGCAGCCCCAGGTTTCTCGCGGCTATCTTGTTGGACTCCTGATGAGACAGCCACCACATGTCAGTGCTCAATCTCAAGTCTGAAACGCTCATAGGATTTCAGCCCTCTACCCAAAAACCCAGAACCATGACCAGCACTCCACCAAACTGACTACAAATGTCAAGAGAGTCAAAAGGAAACATGATGTCTACCTTTGGACTCCCTCTTTCACCAAAACCACATTTACCTTCCAAATGAAACACCTAAATGTAGCTTTTCATTTGATTCAAGCTCACTGAACACAATTTTTTACAACATGTCATATTACACACCCACATCCCAACTTAAATTACAGTACACTCATTTGATGATTTGATGTTGATTAAGACACCAAACCTGGCAAATTCAGGGGCTTACACAAGAACACCAGGTGACGAGCCTAAATTCTGACATTCTTGAAAAAAGGAAAGATCTACTTGCTGCATATTATAAAAAATTATTTGTCAATGGAACATATTCACACGACAGCCATTTCCCTCTGAAAAAAAGCTCAGTGTGGGAAGCTCAAATGTCGCACTGCAGTGTTTCAGGTTGTCCTATAAACTAGGAAATCTAGCAAATTGTCATCATTTCAACGCTTCCCTATTGAACACCAACACAGATAAAGACAATGGATAGTCTAAATCTGGAAGACCATTGGGCCATATTTCAAAGTAAAACACATATTTGATAACCCACTGACCAACTTTGGACAACCAGTAACGTGAGCATTCAACTACTTCATAGGTAACATTTCCTTTTCATAATGCTTACAAAAGAAGAAAAGCATTTAATACTAAAATATCAACTCACAACTTGGGCACATTTGTTTAAGCTTTGATGCAATATACACTGGATATAATCAAGTTTGTTATCTAATGTAACTTTATGCAACAAAGCAGACATGTCTCACCAGCCTATTCGTGTCACACAAAATACTCAAGTTGCAGTGTTAACACACACTTTTGGACCGGATGTGATTTGCATTAACTTTACACAGAAGTACGTGTTCTAGTGAGCAAAATGTCACATACTGGTAACATTACTGACTGAACCATAACATTTCTGAGGTCAGGTGAAGAGACAGCATAACCGTTTGCTATGTAAATATTTTTGTGGTCAACTTTACATCCACTTGTAAAGAACGTATATCATGGCAGTCTTGACTTCCAATGATTGGACGATAGACTGAGATGCATAGGATTGTGGTGGATCTGATCATTTGGAACCAATTCTTGATTCCCATCCTTAGTGCTACTCACCTCGTAGCAACTGTAAATGATCACAGTGAACTGCAATCTATCCCCATGCTTTCCAGTTATGCGGCAATAATGTTCCTTAGCACACAATTTGACTTTAGCATCACTTGATCACTGGCCCAGATTAGACACACAAGCCCCCTCAAAAACAACAGCAGAACAGGCTTTCTGACTAGCAACAATGACAGGTGTGCCTGATAGAAAGCCTGCTCTGCTAACCAGCCAGAGCCTGGAGATGCGCCTACCTGTGTTAGAGCGCCGACGGATGCCGAAGTCCCAGCTGGAGGTGATGTCCATTGACTGGGAAAGGTCACAGGCATGATTGTCCGTGAGACTGCTGCCCCCCTCACTCAGGGAGCCCGACCCTGTTGACCCACAGCTGCTGCCGGGCACCAGAGTCAGCTGGCACTTCTCTAGATCCACATCCTGGTCTATTAGTACCATCTCACACATTCCTGTGTCATCGCTGGTCACATGAGACTGTCTGATATGGGCCAGAATAATGGCTGGATTGTCCAAGAAAGCCATTTCCTCTGCTTTATTAAATGTGGCTTATAGCTTGGATATTTAGTCTTTGTATCACTCTCTTGCATGTATGCCAGACAATCGCTTTCACTTCCTTTCAATCTCTCTCTGAGAGTGTTAAGATAGTCACTGATGACAAGTGGAGAGCACTCATCTTTTCCATCTTCTATTCTTGCTTATTCTCTCTGACCCACGGCAGGGAAGGTGCCAGTACCTGTTCAAAGTGAGATAACAGTTATTTTATGATGTGGGCTGAAAATGGTGGGTTAAGCTTGAGCGCTAGAACCAAATGTATTTTTTTTTAATTTAACATTTATGATACTAAATGGTTTAAAGCCTAGTTACTCATGATGAGGCATAACTTAACTTAACATAACTTTGATGTCTAAGGAAGGAGCGATTCTGTAGCTTCAAGTGCAGCACTATGAAATGCCCTCAAAAATGTGCACTGTTGTCCTCATATGTTAAAACTATGATGCTGCCCTGTCTCTATTCGAGCAGCACCTAGGGTACACTAAAAACTGGATCACAGCATAATTTCAGTCAAAAATCAAGCCAAGGAATAAATGTAATTTGGTGGTCAGTGGCATATTCAAATATCAAAAGCATACAGTTAAGATACTTAAAGACTTCAATTTCGCATTTGAATGTATTTCCGTTTTTTTACCCCATTACAAATGACAACAGCTTAACAGTTAAGTAGAAAGTTCAATCTTTGAAAAAAAACATCCATGAATTTCAGAATATTGAAGTATTTGGTATGTCCCCCTTTCGCTTTAATGACAAGGTGTATTTGAGTTGACGTAAGTTTCTCTGTAGGCTTCACAGATTTTTAATTTGCCAAATGTGGGTAACACAGCCCTTACAGCTCTTTATGAACAGCAGTGAGTAAATCCAGACACTTCAAAAGTTATCTGCCATTCAACAAGTTACAACATTTGTTAGATATAATATTTAATAAATTATTATTGCTATTACTAATATCATTATTATTGCTGTTATTAGCAGTAGAAGTACTAGGAGTGTTTTTATACTACTGGATAGCATCACTTGTCAGGAGCCACCCAATAGTGAAAACAGTGATGTGATTTTTCGGTAAAACACGTTTTGTCACTGACTCCCCACTAGGATGTTCTTTTGACACTTGTATTGACCCGTAAACAGATTGCCTTTTACAAAACACTGGTTTGACTGGCCTTAGTATTTACACTGTGAACACAACGCTGTTGTTAATTTCAACACGGAGATGAAATCTATTAGCAAGGGCAAAACAATCCTATCCAACGGCTGCATATTAGCATGACTGAGATACCAAAGTTAGCATGTTAAAAGTATCATGCTGTGACACACAGTTGCGCTAGGACTTCATCTAACGTTAGCAGACAAACACCAGATACACAGTAACACATCTTTACAATCCTATCTCATATTTCCCACTGTGTTGGGGATTTTCGTAAATTTGTTAAGAGTCGGTTCCTGCAAAGTGCTTCTCCGACTGATGCTAACTGCAGCTAATGCTGAGCTGTACTAACGCCAGGTAGTCGAGTTTGCTGTACTTGAAACGAATCATTATATGTGGACAGTTCCAACATTAGCTTATCTTACACAAGAGGTGGTACTTCTTTACGTGGTAATATTCTTAAATACCCACACCGACCAGTCTGTTTAACTAGGGATGACTCCTAGTAGCTTTGGCGTTAGCTAGCTGATGTAGCTATTGTGTTCCCTAGCGTAGCTCGCCATCCTAAACTAACTTGCTAACTTACCCACTACCCGCTAAACCAGCGTTCACCTCACCTCTCCTAAATGTAGCAACAAGGTATGAAGCTGGCATTCAGACTTTAAATGCATTTAGTCACGAATGTCAGTGCAAGTAGCATAGCTTATATCTACTTAGTCGAAAGCCTGTACGGCTAACATCACTGACGCTTTCATAGTGTAACGTTAGCTGGCTCTGGTTAGCTTCACACTGTCAGTTCATAACGGCGTCCCACCTTTAGAAGTCACATTCGATGAGAAAAATAAATGTCCTCATTGTCCCATTTTATCCACACATATTCCCAGTGGTGACAGTTACTATTTTCATGAGGAATAACGCACCATGACAACATCATAACATAACTGCAAGTCAATACAATCTACTGTGCTCAGTCTAGCTGTAGCAGCCCAGTTTCACTTCCGGTTCCATTTCTTCAGAATAAAAGTCAAGTTAGTTTTCGAACAAATAGAAAGTTAATTCAACATTATTGGCAATATTTTTTGCTGATGTCTGTTCTCCATAAAAATATCTGTATTAATCAGAGAAACGCTTGACTATAAGTAGGTAGGTCCATGATAATATTTTAAGGGGCATAGCACGAACATGAGCTGTGGAGCTGTATTGACCAATAGGTTTCTCATAGCATCGTATAAGTAGCCTACTTGCTAATCACTGATCAGTGCAAGGTTAAGTTAATAAAGCACTGTAATACATGATCAGCAACCTATCATTATAATCATACATACGAGCAGGTCCGTAGCTGGGATTTTAGAAACTAGTGCAGTGCCCCTAAGAAAAATTTATTCCTATAGAAAAGTGGGAGGTTAAACAGCTTTTTCATGGATGGCCAAATGAGGCTGTGTTTGAAGGTGGGACGTCAGGGATATTTAGGTTTGTTGTGAGATCCGATATTCCAGGGTATAATTGGCCGTTTTTGACTATTCTTGATTTTGCCATTATATTTCCCCTTAAAAACTATTTACTTGGTGTCATTATTTTTTTTAGCACAACCTCACATGTGTGACTGTACAGTTTTTTTTTTATTTTGACATACTGTATTAACACAATAGACCTAAAATCACAAAAAAAAAAACATAAAATCCGAGTAGAAAAAGTTAGATTTTTTTACTGTGAAAACCACAAATATGTTTAACAAACAATTTTTATTACTTATAATGCAAATATAAATTGTTGTTTGCTAAATATGTGCATACATTTTAAAAATTTAAAAAGTTACATGTAACTATTTACATTTAAATGCAGGCAATGCTCATTCAGCAGTCTCCTAATTGTTTTGACTCATTAACCCTCTGAGGTCGATTGACGCGCCGGCGCGTCAAAATCACGTGACTAATTTCAGATGACGTAGCAGCGAGACGGAGCCTCTGTGAGTCTCCGTTCCGACTCTATGTGTTAGAGCAACCTTCAAACTATATGCCAGTTTTTAAATCGTGTTGATAGGCCAAGTAAAACCCGAGTTACGATGTATTATGTACGCCACACTTTTTCGCTAACGTTGCTGTCACGTTTGCTGCGCGTTTGGTGCAGGAAGAGACGGAAAAGAGATCGGGCTTTCCTCACGGACGTGTCCGCAAGCAGGAAGTGCAAGCTAAAAAAACATGTTCCTATTGGTGGAAAAAGGCACCACACCAGCCAATCACAAAATTACATGGCAAATCACGTGATTTGGTTGCTGAGGGTGGGGGGGGAAGATTTGGAAGGGATGGGGCGGAAAAGTGAAAGCAGCAGTGCCGGTCAGAGAGGCAGCGACAGAGATCGCGAGTTTTGAGAGTTGGGAGATTTGTGACATTTAGCGTGTTTGGAGTGCATAGTTAGTGTGTTATGTTGTGTGTTTAGTGTGTAGTGGAGTCGTTTTTGTGTTTAATGAGTCAAAACAACAAGGAGAGTGCCGAATGTGGAGCAGGCAGTGCAGCTTTTCATTGAGCTGGAGGAGCTCAGGCAGACCTGAGCCTGGGGCGTTGCCTGCATTTAAATGTAAATAGTTACATATAACTTTGTAAATTTCAAAAACTTATGCACAGATTTAGCAAACAACAATTTATATTTGCATTATAAGTAATAAAAATGGTTCGTTGAGCATATTTGTGGTTTTCACAGTAAAAAAACTAACTTTTTCCTACTCGGATTTTATGTTTTTTTGTGAATTTAGGTCCATTGTGTTAATACAGTATGTCAAAATGAAAAAATAACTGTACAGTCACACATGTGAGGTTGTGGTGAAAATAATGACACCAAACAAGGCAAGGTAAATTGTTTTTAAGGTGAAATATAATGGTAAAATCAAAAATGGTCAAAAACGGCCAATTATACCCCAGACCCCAGAGGGTTAAACAAAAAACCGACTCCACTACACACTAAACACACTACACCAAACACTACATAACACTCTAACTATACTCTCCAAACACGCTAAATGTCACAAATCTCTCAACTCTCAGTATTGCTTACTATACACCGACCGTCGTTGCCTGTCATTCATCTGCCTCCGTCCCTCCCACAACTTCCTGTTCCTCAACAACCAAACTTGCTGCTTGGACACTTTAGTGACAAAAGCCCGTTTTTACCATTTCTCCCTGCACCAGACACAAAGCAAACGTGACGGCAATGTTCGCAAAAAAGTCCGGTTTTGGACGTGCCGGTGGGTCCGGTCCGTCGCCTCGATCGGTGGTGGGCCGTGTAGCTGGGCTAGCGGCTAGCAGCTAGCTAGACACGAAAATCCACAGATCTGATTCCACTTCTATTCCTCCTCAGACCCGAACAGACTCGGTCCAGACTCTTTTAGTCTCATTAATCCACAACAGTCAGTTTAGATGCAACGAACAGAACGGGACCGAAGTGCCGGCAAAATCCCAGTCCAGCTCACGCCGCTGCAGGTATAAATCTGCTTGTTTCTTAAGGTGGGGGGTCGCGTTGGGCTCTGCAGTCATTGGCTCTGGTGCGCACGTGACTGTGGTGGCTCCGGTGGACAATGCTCGTGGAATTTGTAAAGCATTTATGAAATAATTTATTAACGGTATCATTGCAGTCCAAACAAATGCGAAGTCGCACACCCTTGAACCATACAGCAGCCATATTGAAACTCTCAGGTCAGTCTGATCCTGATTCGCAGAGATATTTGAGGCACACACACACACACACACACAGACAGACAGAGATCCCTTGCTTTTATAGAGAGATACTGAGGTCATGCCCCCAACCCCCACCCATCTAACCATCAAGACATTTTTTAAGATTATAGTATAAATCTGTGCATTGCTCTGCATTTTGGAAATAATATCAGTGACTGCAAATACATGAACATTTTAATCTAATTCATACAGAAAATAATGAAGATGAGTAACAAATATGGCACATTTAGAACTTGTTTATTTGCTAAAAATAACTAATTTACATGGTTAACACTGATCCCAGGAGCTGTGTTGTCCGGGGCTTAATGCCGCTGGTAGGGTCTTCCAAGGCAAACAGGTCCTAGGTGACGGGTCAGACTAAGATCGTTTCCAAAGCCCCTAATAAATAAAACAACAACAAGGAAGTGTACATCGCCCGGAATGGCGTCACCAGGGCCCCACCCTTGAGCCAGACCTGGGGTTGGGGCTCGCAGGCGAGCGCCTGGTGGCCGGGTCTTTGCCCATGGGACCCGGGCGGGGAGAACCCGAACGAGCGATGTGAGCCCGCCCTCCTGTAGGCTCACCACCCGCAGGAGGGTTCATAAGGAGCCGGTGCAGTGTCACACTGAATAAATTCTGACAAACCATCCCATGCCTCAGGAGGGGGAAGCAGTCCTCCACCAACACTGTTTACAGTGGAGGTGGGGAGCTGTTGACCGCGACTGGGGACATTGTCAGGCAGTGGAAGGAAAACTTCGAGGAATTCCTCAATCCCACTGACACGCCTTCCATAGAGGAAGCTGGAGAAGTTCATCGGTGCCAAGGCACCGGGGGTGGATGAGATCTGCCCTGAGTACCTCAGGTCTCTGGATGTTGTTGGGCTGTCTTGGTTGACACATCTCGGCAGCATCGCGTGGCAGTTGGGGACAGTGCCTCTGGACTGGCAGACCGGGGTGGTGGTCCTACTGTTCAAAAATTGTGAACGGAGGATGTGTTCCAACTACTGGGGGATCACACTCCTCAGCCTCCCCTAGAAAGTCTATTTCAGGGTACTGGAGAGGAGAATTCGGCCGATAGTCGAACATCGGATTCAGGAGGAACAATGCGGTTTTCGTCCTGGCCGCGGAACACTGGACCAGCTATATCCTCCACAGGGTGCTCGAGGGTTCATGGGCGTTTGCCCAACCAGTCCACATTAGTTATGTGGACTTGGAGAAAGTATTCGACCGTGTCCCTCGTGGCATTCTGTGGGAGGTGCTCCGGGTGTACGGGGTCAGTGGCCCTGTACTAAGGGCTGTACCGTCCCTGTACGAACAGAGCAGGAGCTTGGTTCGCTGCCCATTGTCACCGGTTCTGCTCATTATTTTTATGGACAGAATATGTAGGCGCAGCCACGGGCTGGAGGGGGTCTGGTTCGGGAGCCACTGGATTTCATCTCTGATTTTCGCAGATGATGTGGTCTTGTTGGCTCCTTCAAGCCAGGACCTCCAGCATGTCCTGGGGCGGTTTGCAGCCGAGTGTGAAGCGGCTGGGATGAGAATCAGCACCTCCAAGTCGGAGACCATTGTTCTCGACCGGAAAAAGATGGCTTGCTCCCTCCGGGTTGGGGGAGAGCTCCTGCCTCAAGTGGAGGAGTTTAAGTATCTTGGGGTCTTGTTCACGAGTGAGGGAAGGATGGAGCATGAGATTGACAGGCAGATCGCTGCAGTAATGCGGATGTTGTATCAGTCTGTCGTGGTGGAGAGAGAGCTGAGCCGAAAGGCAAAGCTGGAGACATGCTGGAGTGACTATGTGGCTCGGCTGGCCTGGGAACGCCTTGGGATCCTCCCGGAGGAGCTAGAGGAAGTGTCCGGGTAGAAGGAAGTCTGGGTGTCCCTGCTCAGGCAGCTGCCCCTGCGATCCGGCTCTGGATAACGCAGAAGAAGATAGATGGATGGATGGATGGATGGATGGATGGGTAGCACTTTATGATAACCTTTATTAATCAATGGTAAATTTACAGTTTAGAAGGTCTATTTAAGTAATTTCACCTTTAAGAAAAACTGAAATAAGCATTTATGAAACAATTGTAAATGTTCGAAACTTCAATTCCATAATGGCCATCCAAATAATGTTTATAAATGAACTATACAGTATTTATTAACCATTTACACAGTATTATGAACATGAATTGCAACTTTCCTGGAAACAATTGCTAATAAATAGTTTCTAAAGAATTCTATTGGTTGTTAACAGTGAAATCAATGTAAACTAAAGTTAAATTAACTATGAATATATAAGCTTTTTGCATATTTGCATTTTATATTTTATATAAATGTTTTTTTCAATGATATCAAAGACCCAGAAAAAGTTACTGAGGACATGTCCTTAAAGGTAGCTATGACACAGCATACTAGTTTCCATTGTGTGCGTGGCTTTATTTATTTCATGTAATCAAAAAGATAAACTGTAATCATAAAGGATTTGAATCTAACTTTCAAATAGTTTTTGTCGACAAAATAGGACCCATAATCTAATAATGAATTCATGTATTACTTCAGAAGTTTTCTCGAAGGTCCCAATCATTTCAGTTCATACTGAGTGATTTTGCCTGGTTGGATGTACAATTCTTGTGGTTTCAAAAAATAAAAAAACACAGCAGGTCCACATAGTTGGCCATAAACTATAACTGAGACTGAAAACGAACACATCATGTTTGATTGTTAATGCACAAAAATGGGTCAAGATAAGCACAAGTAAAAGCTTTGTAACATAAGCATCCTCTGCATCTATTTGATGTTTTATAAACCACTGAAACATCAAATGATGTTAGTGGAAAACTCCTGGGAGCCTCAACATTGGGCCTCATGCAAGAAGTGATATACAAATATATGTTTTCTTACTAATGTTTGTATCCATGATTTTGTCTTATTTTGTTTGTACCCATTGATTTCTGGGATTCACAAGTGTTTTCTTATTTATGCTCTTCTCTTCTTGTTGGGAGCACTCTTACCAAGAAAAAAGAAAAAACTCCTGTTTACACAGTCCACTGTGTTGCTTCATGCAACATTAATAGGGAGTTTTGGGTAATAATTCACTATCAATGATAATTCATCATTATCAGGGCTAATTATTAATTATGGTAAATATTAAGATCCAATCTTAATTCGATCTCCTCGGCGCACCACCCTTGAAGAAGGGAAAAGACAGCTAATTTACCAAATCAATCTCAGAAAAAGGTACTAAACTGTTTATAACTCTGATTAATAATTAACTTAATAACTACAACAAAAATTACCATAACGGCTGTAATGGTTGAAGGATTTTGGAGTTCTTGACAGTGTAGAGGTTGGCAACACTCACCCTTGTGCAATATTAAAAAGACAGCATGTAGGTTCAAAAATCTTATATTTAACACAAAGATGAAAATACAAAATCTAACTAACATACAGGTGTGTGTGTGTGTGTGGGTGTGTGTGTGGGTGTGTGTCTGGCAGAACAAAGAAACAATGGTGGTTCTTGCATCATGTGCTCACCGATATCACATGTGGGTGTGATATGCTCCAGGCTGAAGGAGTGTGTGTGTGTGATGTGGTACCAGGTTGGAGAGCATGGTTAGTTGCATGCAGTTAAAGGTCATGTGCTTGGCCGTGCTATGCTATGCTGTGTGCTATCTAGGCCAGGTACAAAGTTACTGGTCTTAGAAGAAAAGTAGCTGGTGGTTCCTTGGCTGATGAGCCAAGCAGGAGAAGGTTGGGATTCCAATGTTGAACAATTCTGTTCTTGCTGTGCAAGGTCTGATGAAAGTCAGCAGGTGGAGTAACCTAGTCACTCCTTTCCCTTGCAAGGATAGCAGTTTGGTGCTAACTGGCTTGGTATTCCTCAGATTGTGTGGTTAGCTGGTAAGCTTTGCATTGCAGCTGCTGGTGCTAACTGAGCTGAAACTAGCAGGATGTTGGGCAGGCAGCCACGTGGGTGGAGAGGTGGAGAAGAGAGAGAACAACAGAGGTTTGACTATCTGGTCAGAGGGGGGTCTGTCACCATTCGTTCAATTCGTTCTGAATTTGCACCTAGGTGTGAAAACTGGAGACTTCTATAACTTAATTTATTATTAAGTACTATAATTTGATAACAGAAATTTAATTAATGACAAGGTTTAACTGTAACATTCAGTAATACTGCACATAATAACAACAACAATAAAAATTAAAACTGCAAGCAGTGATGAACAGGCCCTCGCAGTCCGCGCGCCTGTCGGGGCGTGCTGTCGTAGACGCACGTTGCCGTCGGGCTTACCCGCACAACACTTTCCGTTTCAGTTTTTCCTATGATTTGGTGGGCTGTTCCTCCTGTCGGGATTAAAGAATGTCTGAAAAGGCTGGAAAGCTGGATGCAGTATATTATTAGCGTTGGGATAAGCAGTACAATGTCCAACATAACATTAGCAGAGGCAAAGCATGCTAAACAGCATGATGGCTTTACATACTGACTTGTTAACCACAGCTGTGATTTGTGTTATTTAACCAAAGAAATCACTCAGTCGATTCAAATGGCAGGGGAAGCCACTGCGTTCATCGCGGAAAAGTTGGGCTAAATCACAACTACACACATCTTGTTGTATGCCACATTGACAGGGCAGACACAACACGCAAATGGCATCCTTGGCAAATTGGCTTATTTGAAAATTGTGTGCTGTGCTTACTACCGCTGACTTATCCATTATATGGCTCTAAACATCACCCTTCAATTATGCCATGTTGTAATGTGCAATTTGGACAAAACTACTTGCAAATGCCATGTACATCTGACATTGTTTGTCATCACTGCACATAAATGAGTGAAAATTATGCTTCACTTGCCTTCTTTCAGAAATGAATTCATGGCTGTCTGCCAATTTCAAGCTTTTGATCTAATTTTGGCTTTGTTTGCTAGTTTGTATTCCATGAAGTGCATGCAGCCACATTTTGAAGTTTCAATAAAATATGAAAAATATGAGGCTGACTACCTGGAATGGAATGGAATTATTCAGAGGTTATCCAGAGGTTCGATACATGTGACTTGAAAAACAACAATGCCATCTAGTGGCGACTTGTATCACTCACTGCATGTAAGAAGCCCAAATTGACTGAGATAAAACTTACTTCATGTTTCCAGTGGGTGGCGCTATGGATATGACACAGTATTGATGCACAGATCTATTCATAACGACTCCCTCTAGATTCCCTCTAGATTTGGCTGAGATAGGAAATAGTATGAAGGAGTTATCAGAACTTGATACTTCATGACGAAGGATTTTAATGGCGGGCACCGCCACTGCCAGCAGGTATGACGTAGAATAAAGATTTTCCTAGTGTGTCTTTGGCATGGTCTGAGGAGTATACTGACTGACTGTGAAGTCTGTGGTGGCCAATCTGTAGGAGGAATGTAATGATATTTAATTCTAAAGATGATTTAAGTACAAAGATTGGCAATATTTCAAAATGGCGGCCAAAAGCAAAATGGCCGACTTAGTATTGATGTGGAGATGTATTAGGGGCGACAGCCTCTACACTTATGAGCAGTTTGGTGTGGATAGGAAATTGTATGTTGAAGTTATAAAGCCTTGATGCTTGATGGCGAGGGGAAAAAATGATTTCCACCGCCCCGCCCACGGAAGCCCAGACTTTGTGTGCTGACTTCTGCTCTTCCCCTTTGCCTAGAAAGACAATCTCCGTGTCCGTGTCTCATTTCTTAACAGATTTAAACCCAACAACTCCCTTTGCATTCCTGAGAGATTTGGCCAAGATAGGACATTGTATGAAGAAGTTACGAGGACATGATGCTTTACGGCGAAGGATTTGAATTGACCGCTCCACTGCGGCCAGCAGGTATGACGTAGGATAAAGATTTCCATAATTTTTCATCTTCAAGGTCAGAGGATGATAATGAGTGACTGTGAAGTCGGTGGTGTTACATCTGTAGCAGGAGATAATTTAAGTACGAAGATGGGCAATATTTCAAAATGGCGGCCAAAAGCAAAATGGCCGACTTAGTATTGATGCTGAGATTTATTCGGGGAGACAGCCTCTACACTTATGAGCAGTTTGGTGTGGATAGGAAATTGTATGTTGAAGTTATAAAGCCTTGATGCTTGACGGCGTGAGGAAAAAATGGTTTCCACCGCCCCGCCCACTAAAGTATGTCGCAGCTGAATGATTTCCATAACTTTTGTCCTTCAAGGCATGAAGATGATAATTGAGTTAATGTGAAGACTGTGGTGTTTAAGCTCTAGGACAAGATAATTTTCAAAGTAGGCATGATTTGGACAAAAATGCTGTCACACATCAAAATAGCTGACTTCCTGTTGGACTGAGAGCATGGGCCCCCCAGACTTTTTTGTGCGTCTGCTCATGATGAATCTGCGTACTGAATTTCTTTCGTCTACGCGCATGTGGAAGGCAGGGAAGAACATTAGGGGGCACTACAGAGTCCACAGGTCACGACCACACCCAGTGACAATGCAGGATCATAATTTTGGCCGGATGTGACCTATATTCCAAATTTGGTGAGTTTTTGGGTATGTTCAGGCATCCAAAACTGCAGTCAAACTTGGAGAAGAAAATTTCTTTCCTTCCAATTACAATAGGGACCTCGCAGGTTTACCTGCTCGGGCCCTTATAATACTAATATAGCAGAGATCACAAAACATTTTCTAAACTTAAAGCTCCTGTTTGTAAGATGGCAAAACTGACGCTTTGGGTTTCCCAACTTGTCAGTTATTGACGCTTTAGGATTGTAGGTCGGGTCGGCCACCATCTGAAAGCGTCAGTATCTGACGAGTTGGAAAACCCAAAGCGTCAGTTTTACCATCTTACAAACAGGAGCTTTAAATACTCAGAGGTTGGTGTTGGCTGCTGCAACAGTTCGTTTGCACAACCGAAGACTTTCTGCATAAACTGGCAGAAACCATTCCAAGGAAGCTCATCTGTGTGCTTACTGGCCTCACCTTGTTCGTATGGCATGTATGCCATAATAAGGTAATGAGGCGTCCACATCTGCATTTGTAGTAGCCAGTAGAGATGCCCTTTGTCTAAAACGACCTGTGATTGGCAAAAGACTTCCTTCACAAGCTTCACAAGATTTCTGAAGCCTAACACAGAGCCATGGCGGTGCAGAAGTCTAGCTTTCTCTCAAATTGAATTACAATATGCAATCTTATTTTTTTTTATCAAACACTGACTGATACATCTGTGCCATAAACCTCTTGGTACTGCTGAGTGTTTTTAATGAAAAAAAAATGTGTTGTCAGTTTGCTGGATTTTTCAAATTAGGAACAATCATTCAAAGGAATCTGAAATGTGAACGGCTTATCAGTCACCTTATCAGTGGGTTAATGAGGCTGTTGAGAAATTATGCATTCCGATTGGTTTATTGCTGACACTGAAGGCGTGTAGCTTTGTGATGTTGTGTCAGTGCCGCCCTCCTGTGACCAGGGAGCAGAACTGTGGAGTAAAAGCACCAAAGTAGGGACTGGAAAATAAAAGGAGATCATCAGGAGGATCATTAAGAACCATTACATTAGAACCTGTATTCTGTTACCTGATTCAGTAAAAATCATTGATCAAGAAAACAATTTCAAAGTATGGTAGGAATTGCAAACAAACGGTAACTCTGACAACGTGCCTTATATCAAGCAGCTTTAGGATTTTAATTTTTTTTTTGTGCCAGGTAATAAATCATTAGCAGTGGAGCTAGAGTAGAACTGAACTAGCTCAGCGGACAAAAGATCTTATGATTTCAGTTGGGGGACCTGGGACAATCAAAATATTCTCTGAATGAAACAACAGTATGAACACATGTTAGAAGCAGTCAGTCCACTGACACAGATCCTTCATTCTTCCTCCTGGGTTTAACATGAGAATCACACTGCCCCATTCAAACTCTCTGAGATGTCCTCGAGACAGATAAAACTATCCTAAAATTTTAGATAGAATTTTCTCTTATTGAAAACAGATGTGTGTTTTTTCTGACTGACTCACCCACTACTTTTCTACTGGCTGTGTAGCCCATTAGTTAGTAATTAGTTGGTGGTAATCTACAGATTAGCCTACATTTAACAAAATAAACAATATAAGCACATTAATAATAACACACACAGTAAAGGGGTTTAAACAAGATGTAAAGACCCCTGTACAAGATGGGACCTAGAAACCAGGTAATAATGCAGGTTTTGTCTTAAAACCTCTAACAGTTTGGTTTATAATGAAATTTAGCGGCGCATACATTATTCATAAGAAAATGTGTAATTAATGAATGTTTTACAGGCTAGCCCATCGTCACGCTCCTGCAGTCTCACATTCATCTATTTTCATCTCTGTAACAGATTGTAGTTAGTCCTCGACTGACAGATTTTTATCAAGAATTTAAGTGGCAGCATTCAAACACACACAACACTGCATCATTAGTAACTGTTGGCTCCGGGGAGGGAGTGGGGCGAAGGCTCCTCCAGTTGGTTCACTGTTCACTCCCCCATCCCCAGTACCCTCCAACAGCTCCACTAATGGCACCCTCCTGAAACCGCTACTGCAGAAACACCATGCAAATATATACGAAACAGGTTATGTTTTGGATTCGTTCGTTGTTCCTAGCAAATTCGTGAAGATGCGTGTGTCCCCCAAACTGTGAAAAGCTTTGAGAGAGGACATCAGAGAGGAAAATAAACGACGACCGATCGGATCAAACTGTTAACCTCGCTAGGTAAGTGGACTATGCTACACAGCTAGTTAGCTAACATTAGAAGCTAGCGCTGCCGCTTACTCGGTGTGCCCAACCGCCTCCATTGCGTCCATAGCCGCTTTGTCTTAAAATGTCAGATAGTACAGTGACTTGGACATGTAACGTTATTGTGACTTCTTAAGTCGCCTGGCAGATAATGTACTCTCCGGTGTTACCAGGAACGCCCTAGCCAACATCAAAGTCTGACAGGGTCTGACAACGTTTGTCGCAGCTGGTGTCTGGTTACTTCGAGCTTGCTAGCTGGCTAGCTTGTTAGCTGTGACACATAGCTACAAGCTATCGCTGCTATGTTATCGTTCAGCTGGTGGAGCTGACAAACCGCGGTCTGCATTTAGGGAACTAGGGTGACAAACACATGCTGGTAATCGTTTAACTCTGATGGGGGCAGGGATATATAACGTTATATAAATAGCAAAGCATGTAGCTACTCGCATTGCAGTCTCTGTTAAACCACAGAGCAGTGGTTAGCTTACCCTGACCCGTAATGAGGACATGCGAAACCCAGTGGATCTGTGGTTTCAGTTGTTGATGTCTTTCTTTTAAAATGAGATGCTGACTTGATCCAAAATCATGTAATATTTATGTAAATGATGAGGGTGTTGTGGTGAATTCGGTAACGTTATCTAGCTAGTTAACTCGATCAATGCTTTTATTCAATAGATTGCTTTATAAATGTTTCATGCTGCTCTTTACTCTTTTATAGTGGCCGTATAATAGTGGCTTAAACCAGTTATAAAAGTAGCATTGTCAATAATATATATATATGTCAAATAAAGCTCGCCAAGTCTCACACATGCTCTGCGTTCACTATACCAACACAGTTAGACTATCTTACATGGCGAATGACAACAAATGATTTGCTTTAAGATTAGCTGACAAGCAGGTGAGTCTCACTGCATGGGCCACCCTCTGCCAAATGCAAGCAAAGGTAATCTGATTATACGTTATGTACATATTATGAACATACAGATCCAACCAAAAATGTTTACCTTATTTCAAAGCAGCTTGTAATATCATGTTTTCATGTCATTATTTGATAAATACCTTTGAGCGTATATACAAAATGAGAGGTTTAAGAGCATGAATTTTAGTGCGCAAATCTTGAGAAGAGAATTTATCTTTTTTGACATTGTGATTGACTAGATTATTTAATCAAGAAGTTATTTGTAACCAGTTATCTGTTGTTCACTGGTGAAGCTTCAACTTTTAACATGACACATAGCTTTAAGAGCCTGGTTTAATGGAATCACATCTGCAACTTCCTGGGATCAGTTTTGTTCTTTAACATAACTTCAGACACAGTAATGTTTAGTCAGTCAGGACAGTCAGTCATGGCTCTGAACAGAGGACTATGGTAGTCAAGGGGATACGACGCAGGAGGCCTCTGTTGTCCAGGCAGCTTCTCAAGTGTTTCGTGCCCTGTATAAATTCCAAAGCTCGTGTTAATATGCAGCACAAGGGTGGATAGATAGAGAATTCTTACATGTCTGACTGAAACATGCTTTCAGACAGTTCACATTCAATGACCCACAGTAGGGCTGCATGATATGTTCATAAGTGATATTGTTTAATTATTGTTTACAGATATTGTGATTGCGATATAATCCATGAATTTTATGCATAATTGCATTTGAGATCACAATTGTGATTGTAAAAAATCATTGTGATTGTGATTTGTAAAATCACAATGATGTGGCATTCCTCCTGGTCTCACTACACTGAAGTTTAGTAAAGGCCAGCAAAGTCATCTAATCTTTTGACTTGAAAAACTGGAACAACAAGTTGATCAGTCTGTACGGGTGTGGAAGTGTTGTAAAAGTAATACTCACCGCCAAGTTTTGATGTTACATGTGATGAAATTAAACTGAAAAGCTGCCATTGATTTTACATTTTTTTTTAGTAAATAGATTTCCAGGGTCTGCTATATATTGTAACATCCAGGCATGTTCAAATACATAATTATTTGCTCAGCCTCAGAATACAGAATAATATGAAGTTCAAAATGAGCTCCGCCTTACCAACAACAACAAAATCCTGCTTTTACATTAATGCAGGATAAAATGACTTACTAGGTTTTCAATACAGTGAGTACCTGGGACCCATTACAGAGTGGCGATGATTGATTTTTGTAGGTTAACCCAGAATTTGCATCACACTGGTTCCATCGACTAACGTCAATGGGATTTCTGAATGACACCAAAAATAATCTCTGTGACAAACACAAGTTTATGATATTTACGTATTCTTTTCAGCAAGATAATCTTCTCAGATGAATACCACTTTGTGATTTTCGTAAGTGCAAGGGCACATGACTTAAACGTCACCACCACTAAGCGTCTTCCAACACATTTAGTGTACAGATTTTCTATAAATCGATCAATGTACAAGTTGTAAAGTTAGAATAGTTTGAAACTAAAGTCGACCTGTAAAACGGACTAGTAAGTAGTATAAGTCTCTGAGATTGCTGTGTGCTTAATAATTACATTCTGCAACATTTAGACAAACTTGTAAATATCTTTAGCCCGGTGATAACCATAGACCTTATCTCAGGCATTTAACTGAAAACCAATCAAAAAACCATAGACTGTGAGACAAGGGAGCTAAAAGAGCAAAAATGCTAACTGATTTCGGGGTTTTAGGAATACAAACTACACTACATTTCAATACAGATTTGATGTTCACATTTATTATTATTATTATTATTATTATTATTATTAAGGATAATAGATTGTGCGTCCACTGTGGACAAATGGATAATGACCTCACTGCGTCTTTTCAGATTTTAATGCAAGCAACGTCACTGGTGTGTGAAAAGTTGTGGTGAATAATAAAGTTTATTTTTAAGACATCGCTAACACTGACCTCAATAAAGTTTCATCAGCTTCATCAACAAAAGCAGGCAGCACCTTAATGTCTCATGTTGCTTTCTGTTGCAGAACTCTACAAAGATGCCTGAGGTTAGGGAGCTTTCTGAAGCTTTGCCTGAAATGCCCATGGACCCAATCACTGGAGTTGGCGTTGTAGCCTCCAGGAACAGGGCCCCCACTGGATATGATGTGGTAAGTCACTGAACATGACTCAGGACATCTGATTTACCTAATTACCATGTAAAAGTAGTTAGCTGTTTCAATGGTATAGCCCCAAAAAATGTCAAGGCTGTCATCATGCCACCATGAAAACAAAAAGCCTATTTTGATGTATTTCAAGACTATCTAATTAGAAAAAGTCAAGATTCAAAGTGATTGCTGAACCAAACCATACCATGACTCTAAAAACCTAAACCCTGAATGGCTTCACTCAGCTACATTCCTACGAAGGACGTTTTGATAATGCAATATATAAAAACCTGTGTGTGTGTGTGTGTGTGTGTGTGTGTGTGTGTGTGTGTTTTTCCTTGCATGTAATGCAGTTTTTGCCTTCTATTTTGGGTCATTGCATTGTGTATTTGGTTTTAGCCTTTTGAGTAATTGGATAATTGGAGTGCGGTTGCTTTACTGGTTTTTATTTTACTTTTTTACTATTTCGATACTGTTGGTTAATTTCTGATAAAGACGCCAAAGACCATTACAATAGTCCAACAGTGACGAAATACACACATGATGGATAGTTGTGATTTTAGTTTCAAAGATAGACTAGTAAAATACCCTGTAGATATTAACAAAGCCCAGCCCAGACAATCAAGGCAGTTGTTGAGGTTGTCTTTACTGTGTGTACAAGAGGAATTCTTTAAGGGCACACTCACATTGGCCCACATGCTTGTGTTTGTGCTTGCTTGTGTTTGTGCATGAGCAACTGTACTGTACTGTGCCGAAGCACACCTCTTCCAACTGCGCCAGGGCCAAGAAAGTGTACCGTGCATGGTACGGAATGCTAGTCTAACTCACTAATCAAACAAACTGGACTTTGGGGGAGGGGGGTCAAATGTGCCTGGACATGGTACAGATTGTCTTTGCTGTGACCTGAAGATTTGACTAAAACCACATGCAGCAGCTACTGTCAAACTGTACAATAAAGCCTTCATCACTGTTCACTACTTAAGGAATAAAGAACTGTAGTGTGCTGACATTTGAATCACTTTCAAAATGTCAATCACTTATATTGTGAACATCATCTTTACAGCTGCAGTGGATGTCTTTCAATTGTTACCATTGTTATTATCATTATTATTATTGTCATTATCGCCATTACTATTGTCATGTAACAGTGACATTTATCGATCCTGTCAAAGAAACCAGATGTCCTTTTCAAGTTATTAGTCTTTGGAATGTTGATGACAATGATCAGAGACAGGTTAGCAGAATCATGTGACAGCCAGATATTGTAATTGTTGTCTGAAGCCCCTTTCACACTGATATTTAAAGGCGGGAATCCTGCATCGCTACTCCGCCTCACTGTCTGGGTGAAAGTTGCAGAGGCGGAATGATCTGCCAGTGGAAGTAGTAACGGACCCGCAACAGAGACAAATTGCCGTTTGTGTGAAAGGGTAAGCTGGCAGTGCTGGACAGGACTGTGTTGGTCTGATGGTGTTCACAGTCTAGGGCTGAATGATATGGACAAAATTTCATATCTCGATATTCATGCCAGATATCTCGATATCGATACGATATGACTACAGGTTCGGTGAAAACCAAGCATTTTTCAGAAAAATAAAGAGATTATTTTAAGCCATATACAAATGGTTGATAGAGAAATCTTTACCAAATAATCACAAACTCACTACAGAGACAAATATATTTGAAGTAACAACAGTAAAGGTAGGGAGAAGATCAAACGAACTATGTGCATTTTTTCAAGATGAACGATGACATCCTAATCTGGAGAGAAAGAGTGAGAGTGAAGATCGAGACTCAGCAGCTTCAGGTTATCGCTGGTTAAGTACCAGTGTAATTTATAAAGACTAAGAAGTCAGAGAATTAACGGATCAAAACAGAGTAGACGTCAGCTGTACGGTCTCAAATCCACAGAGCGAGCGGCCGCAGTGTCCGCTCCTGCTGCCCCAGCCAGCCCCCCCCCATACACACCTGCCGCCTGCAGCCGTGTGAGAGGACAGAGAGCCGGCGCTGCTGCAGGGGAGCCGCAGACTGTGATGACTCTGAGCAGCAGGAGAATTACAATATGATATATTTCTCGCCTTTCCCCTGATGATCTGAATAAGTCGCTAAATTTTTTGCTAGTCGCTTTTTAGAAATAAAGTCACTAAGAGGGCCTGAAAAGTCGCTAAACTAGCTAGAAAGTCGCCAAGTTGTGTGTGTGTGTCTCAGTCTCCGTCTCCCTTACTCCCGCCCTCGTATGTTTGTCATTGGTTGGCTTCAGCTGTCGATCCACAGCAAGCATGAAATAAGGTTTGTGGTTGGCTGGCCTTAGCGATGCATTCAAGGGCAATCGTAAAAAGGATGTTTGTTGTAACTGCCAGAGCTGTACGTGCAGGGCGAGCGGGGTAATCTATATCGTTTATATCGTTGCTTTTTCGATATGAATATCTTGAATGTTCATATCTAGATATAGATATGATAACGATATATCTTTCAGCCCTAACACAGTCTGACAACTGAACAGATCCTTCACTCATTAAATAAAAGAGAAGCGTCCGATACTTCGACCCACAAAGGAACGTTACACCCGCCACACGTTTTTTGGTTCAGCTGCTTGGTACAGTTGTGACAAATAGAGGTGGTGTAGAGACGAGCCTTCTTTGTGTTGTCATTGCAGAATCTCTGTCTGAAAAGGGTCTGAGATTGATGATGCCTCCTACCTTGATTTATTTGTGTCCAGGTCTCTACAACAACAGACGGCCTAGATGCTGACCTGTGGAAAGATGGCCTGTTCAAATCCAAGGTGACCCGTTACCTATGCTTCACCAGGGTCTTCTCAAAAGAAAATGTAAGTAAACTCACCTCACCAATTAGCTCGACCACTTACAATCTTATCTCATACATTTAGCATTCAAATTAACAGTTTGGTGAATATTATGGAGGATTTAACCCCCTGCTTAAACACATTTTTTCTCTTCTATTTTCCCCCCATATCTCTCTCCTTCCCTTTATGTGTCCATCTGTCTCCTTTTTCCTTGATCCCTTTCTCAAAAGAGCCATTTGGGCAATGTTCTTGTGGACATGAAGCTGATCGATATAAAGGACACTCTGCCTGTGGGATTCATTCCAATCCAAGAGACTGTTGACACTCGTAAGTAATCAAGTCAAGTATACAGGCATTGATGGCATCACTGTGTGGTAAATGTGTCTTGAAGGAATTAAATGTTATCATGTTGATCTGCAGAGAACCTCTCTTTCTCTCTCTGGCATTAATGTATAGTTAGTGAGCAGACTCTCTACAGTGGAGTGACTGTCAGTCTGTTTGTCTGTTTCATTTGTGTCCCACAGAGGAGCAGGCCTTCAGGAAGCGGCGACTCTGCATCAAGTTTATTCCTCGGGACTCCACAGAGGCAGCTATTTGTGACATCCGCATCCTGGGACGCTCTAAACAGGCCCCTCCCCAGTACACTTTTATAGGGTGAGCAGCTTGGGACCATATGATGGAACATTAGTTTTGCTTGTTGACAAGAAAAAAGTATCCTTAGAATAGTTTATTATCCAGATGTTTGGACTGAAATTATTAAGACTGTAGTTGAAACAAATTACTCTTCTCAGCTGCAGTTTCAACTGGATCTTCACACTTTTTCAGGCAGTTTCTGTTCGAAGGGTGTTGTATAGAACCCTTTACACACAGAGGCTCCATATAATCAATGTAGCAAAGGCTTGCCTTTTCTCTACTTTTGTTTGTTCACACTGAAATTTGTTCACTCACCAAGTCTTTGTCTCACAATGAGAAAAATGTTTTGTGATTTTGTGATTTTTTTTATACTGGGCAGCAAACCACCAATTTGGCCGTCCGTTCTGCGGCCAGATTCGCAAATTTAGACAGATATGGTATATTGGGGGTCTGTTTTGGTCTGCCAATATGACGCCTCGGAGGGTACACTTTTTTCCACCTCCATTGCTATGTAAATCCAAGTAGTCGATGTGCCGGCAATTGCGTGAGATGGGCGGAGGTGTCGATGACCTGCACTGTTGTGCGACCCACAGCCGGGATTTTTAAAACCAGGAAACAGCTGATCACAGCAGTCAGTCCATCACTTCATCCACGGACGTCAAGATGAGCGACTGGACAGCTGCTGAGATCCGGGAGATGCTGGCGTCTCCTTGGTCTCTGTAGCTGTCTTTGGTTGTCCATTTGTTGGTGTAGTGGCAAGCCAGGAATAGTTGCTACTTTCAAATTGAGCGGGCAGCTACGTAGCAATTATGACTGACACTGGTATCACAGGGCTAAATATTCTTCCGACGCACATGTTGTATGTCACTGTTCACGCCCAACTTCGTGCTTCACATCACGTCACATGTTTACGCCTACCCCAGTGGCAGCTTTTTTAAAAAGACGGAATATTACACCTCCCTTTCACATAGATGAGGCGGCAGATTGCAGCCTTTACCTGGCTGCAGATGTGGAGCTCTGAATCTCTGAAAATGTATGTATTAAATGAGAAGTTTATGTGCAGATGTGACATAGTGGACAGGTTCGTTTTCGTCATGTGTAGACAACAGTTGGGCTTTTTTGGGGAATTTGCTGGTCCAGTCTGGTCTACTTACTTATACTAGTTGATTTTATGTTATGTATGTTGAGCTGACAAATATATAAGTTGTAGGTTGGAAGGGCTAGCTGCAAGCACTTAGACTCAGGAGGGCACTAGGATGGCCAGTTAGCTCAGTGTGTGTGGATCAATCTGGTAATGGTGATAATTGTGATACCAAGTGTTTCTGTTGTATGATCGATTTTCATATAAAAAGATAGATATTCAAGTTTGTCTACAGGGAAACGGTATAAAGTAACTAATCATCAGGATCTAGTTCAAATTATACCGGGTTCATAGCAACTACTTCACCTTCTGCCTGTCATAGTCATATGTGAACTATTGCTCCATGCTCCAAAGGTACAATGTCTGTTCATTGTATTGGTACCAACCTGGGTGGAAGTCAGTGGTGTTTTGCATTTCTCAGCGCCCCTGAGTAGTGCATTTGCCCATTTGTGCAACTGTACTGCTATACTCTCTAACCAAAGTCTCACTCCTCCTTGCCCTGTTAAAATTATAACACTATGCTGTTAATACAATCTCAACACGTCCTGTATCTGTTGAGGCAATGTGATATCTGATTTTGGGTTATATAAATAAAATTGGACATGCTTTATGTTAAACATGTGAGTTTTCTACATTATGTTAAAAGCCCTTTTTGTTAATATCTTCTGATTATTATTGCTTATTAATTTATTAAACAGTGAGCTCAACAACATGGGAATCTGGTATCGCATGGGGAATGTACCTCGGGCCCAGGACTCCACACACACACCAACTACCAACAACATCCAGAATATGAACTCCTGCTCCAGCTCAGCTCCAGTTCCAGCGGCTCCTATGCCCAAGTATGTCTACCCAAATAATGTATTTGTGCACGTGTGTGATAACATGTGCCCAATTTATACGCTCTTTCCTAGCTAGCTCACATGTATACTACATTTACTCACATGGATATGACTTTTTGCTCAGTGCTGAATTATGGAAAGAGGAAGTGCACTGTCCTTGGAACATTCTTTTATCAAGAGAAGGGAAACCGATCTATCTTTAGATGAACATGAAGAAGGAAAAGGTGACGCTATCAGCTGGAAAACAAAGAAAAGCACTGTCTGATGCATGTTGAACCCAAAGGGGGAAAAGTTGTCTGCAGTGAAGTTTAATTTCTACTATTGTGCCCGAAAGTGCAATGAAAATGGCAAATAGGAAAACACAGGAAAAAATTCAAATCAAATGAATTGGGCTGTCAAGTGATTGAAAAAAAAAAGTTACTAATTCCAAGCTTTGATTAATTAATCAAAACTAATTGCACGTACTGTACCAAAGTGTACCTGTTGTAAGGAGTGACATGGTTCCTTTAAGAAAAGGACGGTTTTTATTGAGTGAGTAGGTCGATAGTCAGTGGCTGAGCTTAGAGGAGACAGATGTTAGCCACTGGAGTAGATAGGAAAGTTCAACAGTAAAGTTGTCTAGTGGCAGTAAATGGACAATACAGTTTGACCATGACTATAAACTCAGCAGCTCAATACACAAGAAGACCTTTTGTTTGAGTAAAAGCTATCATCCATTTTTTTTCTAATATTCATGCTATGGACTTTTTCATTCAGTAGGCCAATGCTCAGCAGCTTTAAATCATCTTCCGCCATCATGTTTGCAAAGTTAATCTGCATTATTTTTTGTATTGTACTAATCAACCAAAATAAGTGGGTCTACACAGATTTTTTTAAAAGTGGGTACCCTTGCTAAGAGTCGTGTATTGACCCTACTCCCACTTGCTGAGGCAAGGCAGCCCAACTGTGATTTTTATCTGAAGCATCAATGACGTAACATTTCATGTCACAAATGCGCTGAAAACAGTTGTAACGGAAGAGAAAACAACAATAGACCCACTGTGAGAGAAGCATTTGTTAAACAGTAGATAAATTCTTTTGAGCGTCACAACCTCCACGAAATGACTTGTTTCACTGTCATAATTTGAGCCATTTGGTCCAGTAACTTTTGGGTAATCTAGAAGAGCTTCACTATTAAATAATGTTTTCCCTCTTCAAGTTATCTGGCACGGTCAGCTATTCAGCTATTTATCAGAGCCTGGAAGTTGAGCTTTTTTAGCTTCAAAACACAACTGAGCAGCTTTCATAGAAATGAATGGGGCTCCACCTCCAACACTGCGTCCAGTAGTAAGGCGTCCTTTAATACACAGCATCCCAAATGCCCTTCCTTATTTATGCACCACCACCAGATGTTGATAATTGTGCACTTCGCGCAGCGAAATGTAGCATGTTCACCTGGGCCTTATATTTAGATCAAAGCCCTGCCGAGGTGATAAAAACCAAGGTCTATTACAGAGTCAATTGACATGGGTGTAAATGCCAAGTGTACTCATTCCCATTGCACACAAAAGACCAGTCTTAGCGGGGTTAAGTGGGATTTTTTACCTTTCCCATCCATTCATGGTTCACACACAACCTATAAACACCAGACAGCCACTTAACATACACTTAGAAAATAGGACGCTATCCAGCTTATTCTTGTCTCATTTGTGTTGTGATTAAGCATTAAGACCCACTGAGCTCTCCATTGAACTAACCAGATGCTTTAATTGTTCTTCTTTTTGTCCCAAGGCATATTTCTATGACTCTCCCAGCCAGCTTCAGAGGGAAGAACACTACTAGACCAGACTATGAACACCAGAACTCCAACCTGTATGCAATCTCAGGTCAGCAACATGCCATGACTGTCCTCTTATCAACATCCTCTCCACAAAATCCCAAATGTCAAAATCGGTGTCCTTTCACTCATGTTGTTGTAACTGTGTGAAAACAAAATGCAATTTTAAGATTTCATGTATAAGTTTCAACGTCATCAGAAGCTCAAGAAGATCAAACTGAGAAAAGCTAGACTCTGCATGGGTACAAAATTGTTAGCAAAGCCTGAAGACAGTAGATTGTGCTTTACAAAAGTACTCACTGCTGCTGGTGTTATAGATGATACAATTTTATGAGACTTGGTTATTTATAGTCTCTGACTGTAGCTACATCATTAAAACAGAATAATTCAAATTGTCAAAATGACAAAAAGTATCAGCAGTTTCACTTCTGTAGCATGTAGCACTGTAGCATGAAAATATTAGATAGAAGTACTTTTTCAGATCCTGTGCTGATAATCCTGGAACCTTAACATGCACATACTGCTGCTGTTGTGATAATATGTGACTAATGACAACATAACATGCAGACTAATTTTGACAGAAATATAAATGTTTCTGTTTTATGTACTTCAATTGTTGCACTTATTGCTTACTGCAACTTGCTGCTTTTCTTGCTAGGACCCGCCCCACCCCTGTGGTCTGTGATATTCTTATCCTAATCAATCACACTCCTCCTGCCTAAACCTAACCAGACCATATATCAGATTCTACCAATCAAAGACAGACATAGAAGGGTGCATCTTGGCAAGAGAGGCAATGGAATCCATAATAACATCACGTCCTATGTCACTGGTTCCGATATTTTTTAAAGGAAGACATCTGTAATGTGACTGGCTGAGAGCATATGTATGCCTTTTCACAGCAGACATTTTGACTTGTAAAAGCAGTAAAAGCACAGGTGTGACCAAAAATGTTAACAAAGGCACCATTAAGTGTCCCTGAAAGCCATGGCAATGAGCAACCTAAATGAAATGCAGCCATCATTGATGTTATAAATTCCACCTGTGCTTCTCCTTCTATGACAATATGTCTGCCGTGAAAAGGGTCATTTCCACTTCAACCAGCCATTTTGAAATTTGTGTTTCTGCACTTACATGATACTAAATGTCAGTCCCACAGTAAGAGTGCAGTACGCTTTTCTCAGGTCAATTGAAATAGGCCCTTAAGTTTCTCTTTTTCTGAATAAATGTTTGTTTTGTCACTTCTTTGCTGCTAGTGTAAAAAGACCCATTGACTTATCTTTTTTTTTTTTACTTTGTTTTTTTAGCAATGGATGGAGTGCCCTTCATGATCTCAGAGAAGTTTGCCTGTGCTTCGTCCGACGTAAGTTGCCTGAGTAACTTCTTAAGTCTTTCGGCAGCAGGTTGACCTGATGGTGGGACACAGGTTTTATCCTCTTATAGGAGAGTTTTCCAGTCTTGTGTTTTAAATACCTTTGATCCAGCACTTTGTGTTTAAAGTAGTTGGTCTTCAAAAAAGAATGTTTAACCTGTAAACTGTTCCTCTTGCTCGACTGATCAATATTCTGTAAAATACAATGGATTTGAAATATTTTTGATAGTAACATAAAAAAAAACTGGATAGATAACACCAAAGTTGTCTACATATACTTGTTTCCAACTGGACAATTAACTAACTGTCACTACTCTTCATGTTCAGCTGCAGCAAGTAGATCTGATGGGTATAACAATCAAGTCTCTGGCTGAGATTGAGAAAGAGGTGAGTAGACAAATGTATTCAAGTTTGAGTAGTAGGATTACAGATTAATCAGTTATGATAACATTGTAGCCTTTAAAGTAATTGCTAAAAAAAAAAAAAGGGAACATGGCAACAACACTAACTGTACAAACCTGAGCAGTCAGATGATCTGACAGGCTGGTGTTCGGCATCAGTGTTTGTTTCAGAACAGTCACGTGATTAGAAAAGATGCAGAGTGTATATGTGTGTGTATGTATGTATGTATATATATATATATATATATATATATATATATATATATATATATATATATATATATATATATATATATATATATATATATATATATATATATATATATATATATATATATATATATAAAATATATATGATCTATCTATATATCTATTTATTTATTTATTCATGGGTCCTACATAGGTTTTTGTGAAGCATACACAGTCTCTTGCCATGTTTGTATTTTAGAGATAAAACGTTGAATGGAAAGTGGTGTACACCAATTTTAGTGCCTACGCATGTTTTCTACATTTCTACCCTGCTGATGTCTTGAATCGGTGTGGCCATTTGTTTGAAATGTCCCTGTAATTACACAAAGAGTCCACCAGAGGTCAATGTGTTCCTTAATTTGAACTGTATTATTGTAAATCAGAGAAGCTTTGTTGATGATTTCATGAACGTTTAATGTTTGGTGTAGAATTTTTTCTGCCAGATCTTATTACAATCGTAATGTTTGACCCTCCTCCCCTCTGTCAGTATGATTACAGTTTCCGCACAGAGCACAGTGCAGCAGCTCGCCTCCCTCCCAGTCCAACGCGGACCTCCCTGAGCTCTGAGGCCTGAGGATCCTCTCCTAACATCTCGCAAACAACACTTTCCCCTATGGAACCCAGCAGGAGAGACCTGTACACAACTACTGAGGACCTCCACACAACTAACAGTCCAAAACACATGTACTGAGAAGAGAAAAAAAAACAGATTCTGTGGGTCTGACTGAAACTATTTTAACATTGACGAGTGGTTTATGAGAGGGAATTTACTCTCCAGAGGAAAAATGGAGAGAAATTTCACTCATATGATTTAAAAATACATTTGTTTTCCCAAACAGCCTTGAGCGTTGTTCCCTGTAATACACATAACCACTCCACATCTGAAGGACTTGTTACAGACAAGATAAATGGATGAAAAGGATACTTAATTCTGATGGAGGGCACCTGTTAGGCCTTTTCACTCTGATGTAGAATGAGAGTCTGAGAGCAGGCATCATGTTTGCCTTTCTTGTTCCTGACAGACCTGCTGCTCTGTCATTGGCCACAATGGAGGCACCAGGAAGGACCATCATCCCACTTCATGTGATGTAAATACAAAAGGAAAACAGTGTGTCATCGGATTTTTCAAGCATATACTGGTCTTCTTAATGGGAAAGATTATTATTGTTCTCTAGATGTTACTGTAATATACTGGTGCGTCTGTGAGTGCACTCTGTGTTGGGAATTTCAGTGCACTTCTTTTTTGTTAGATGTTTTGTTAACCACTCCTTCACTGTCTGTATGAGCCAGCTACTCTGCCTACACATAGAACCACAGTTACTGCTCAGAGGTTGCTAAACCCTGACACAGGTTACTGCTGGACTACATATACCACTGTTATTCTGATTTTTAACAACCAGTAAATTCTTACATTTTTTTAGGGTTGGGTATCATTTTTCCATATTAGTGATGATATGCCACCTGTGTTGGTACTAAAACAATCCTTTTTATTATACCACAAACCTTGCTTCCACATAAGTAGTTCCATCATAGTACCCCTTTCCTTGATGAACTGTACCAGACAGTTCTTATATTGTGCACAAAGTTGTTGGTTGTGGTTGATCAAGCTTCATGTGTCATCACTTCTTTTTTTTCAAACTTAACCGAACAGGCCTGCACGGTGGAAACAAGGCTATACTTGGCCAGCCATTTTATTTTTTTACAACACACCTGTCAGTACATTTGCAGAGTAAGTCAGACTGAACCGCGCCCCAACTACTGTTGGTCACAATCTCAGTCTATTCAAATGAAACCTCAAACTAAAGTTTGTAAGCAGGGTTCAGTGAATTATATTTAGCTGCAGTTATACTAGTTTCTGCAACTGTGTACAGTCCAAAGTTCAGTGTCCATGGTGAGTATGTGTTACAGACACTGATATTAGAAGCAGAAACCCTCATAAACATAGGAAATGAATGATACATTTATTAGCAGTACTCTATAACTACAGCTCCCATTAACACCACTGATCTTAATGGAAATCGTATTCACAAAAAGAGAAAAAAATATATTAGAATGATGTCTTTGCCATTCTTATTTTGACACAGATTTTACTACACATCATTATATTAGATGCCAACTTCTGGTTCTTGGTTGATACCAAAAAAGTATATAGTTTTGATACCCAGCCCGAGTTTCCTTACATCATCAGAGCTATCTCCACTGTTTGAAGTTACTCTTCTAGGCACTGCGTTTATGAAACTGTTTATGAAACCCAAACTGTTGTCCATTCTTTATCCTACATGAGCAAAGACGAAGTTGTTATGCTGAAGTGCTCTTTTTTTTCTATTAGAGTACATTGGTTGGTAAAAAAGCTTTGTACCTGCAGTGTATGTATCCTCTGTAATAATGGTAGGTCTTGAATTCAGCTTGTTTCCCTTAAACTGTTTCTTTGAGCTTGATTCTGTTTTCGTAGTCTGATAGCTTTCATTTACCTTTTTTATTTTTTTACACAATTAAACATGTAAAGACCACTATCACTCCAGAACGTACTATTGAGCTAAGCTATATTGACAGCTGGATGGAATGGAAAGGAAAAGGAAGGGGCTGGCATGAAGGCAGTTTAGGCAGGTGACTTCAAGTTCTTTGGTAATATATATTTCAAAAGACTCGAGAGTTCAGGAACCAGCTCAAACAATGGCTTCTCATTGGTGGAAATGTCCTGTGAAAAAAGTGTCTTGTTAAGAAAAATATCCAGTTACTTTATAGGATGTCAGGTTTACACTTTATGGGATTATTTCTGGACAATTGTGACTTAATGTTGTCATGTAATCCCATTTATGAATTACAGTACACTATACTTTATTGTATCAAGTGGAGCATGACTATACTGAATTTTGACATAAATAATTCATATACTGAGACATTACTCTCAAGACTCCCCAGCAAGCTGTCTCTGTGTAATCATTGTGACTTTTTCTGTGTTCATACAGTATTGTCTTGAAAATGACCAGAGATGTTGGTGAAGAACAATGACCCTGTATTACTTTGCCTTTTTAAAAAATGCTTTGTTTGACTTTTTTTCCCGCAAGTGTCTGCAGTTTTTAAATGCATGGATTAACTCCTTTTTTATTTTATTTTTGTTTGTCTAATTTATTAGTTATGTCAGTATTGTGACCTTCTGTTGTTTTCAGAACTGTTATGTAATTGTCGATTGCACTGCTGACATGTCTGTTGAGGGTGAAAAGATAAACGGCTCATGTTTCATGTGATGCTCTGTGTATTTGAGCTGAGTGTTTCGACCTGCACTGTGCAAATCTTACACACAAATAATTTCTCAGCTGGAGTTCTAACTTCATGCCAGTTTTGCTGAATCATTTAATTGCTAACTTATATGGTATCTGCATTAACAGCAAATAACAATCCTGCTTTGATCTGTCTGTTAGTTTGCATGCATGGTGACATGAGATGTCAGAGGTTTCATAGCTCATTTTTTTTTTTCGAGTTTATTGATCAAGTCACGGATTTTGTTTCATAAATCGAGTTTATTCACTAATGAATGGACAAGATGGCATCAGTTACATTTTTATTATAAGGAAGTTTTATTAAACTATGATGAGCTGAAATTGTTTGGATTTTATTTTGGTAAGGATGATGATGTCAACTTGAATCTGTATATTGTCCTATATTTAAAATGCCTCAATGCCGGTGTCAGCCATTTCTGGATGTTTCTGCCCGATATCAGTCCCAACACATCATATACAATATTTAGTGGCCATACGCTTCCAAATGCGACTCTGTGGGAACCCTTGTAGTGTCAAGTCTTAAACCACCGCTGTAATGCAATGAAATGAGCAAGAAAAGTCCAAGTTGTTGGATGTTCAGGGGTGTTGGGTGGATCACACACTGGTCCATCAATTAGGAGACTAGGGATAACATCCACTTTGTGATAAAGAGGGATTTGTTTTTGAATAATGTTGTGTCAGTATGATAATGTACGGAAATGACATAACTTACTTTGCTTAAGTCACTTGCAATGTTACTTAAGTTAGGAGACCGAACGCCGTTATTTTAACCCAAAGTATGATCTTTGCCTACACCAAACCAAACTGAAACTTTTTGACAATGTCAATAAAAGACCAAAAGTCATAATAAGTGATTTGTTTGTAAGCAAGCTTCATATTAAAAGTCAAACCACACATTGCATATTATGTATTATTGCTAACTTGATCACAGAGCCCATGCAGAGTGCACGATGAAAGCTGATGCTAGAGGGGTAGGTAGTGTATTATAGTTTGGAAAGTGTGAATCAGCTCATCGCATCAGTTTGATCACATTTAATATAGTGATCAAGTTGGGTCTAGACATCCTTTAATTAACTAGTTGGTGTTACGCAAATGTGTATCGGCAGGGGGGATAGGAGACAGACAGGAATCACCATTTAAGGTATGGAGATCAAAGAGCTCCTCCCAGACGTCACTCCAAATGTCTTTTTTCTTTCTCACAAGTTGAGAGTGACACATTTGCAACATGTGTTCATTTAGATAGATCCTTTTTGCAGAATTCCTACAGTAATGTAGTGTTCAAAAAGTCCACAGAGCAGTTATTAAAGTAGTTATTAAACAGAGGACACTGAAGTTAAAGGGACTTTTTTCAGTGTGTGTGTTTGTGTGTGTGTGTGTGTGTGTGTGTGTGTGATGTGATGCCAGGTTAGAGAAGATGGTTAGTTGCATGCAAAGGCCCTGAGTCTGTGTGTGTGTGTGTGTTCACTCACAAACATGAGCCAGTTAGCTCTCCGGCAAACATAGGGCTCGTGTCACACTGTGAAGTGGCTGATAAACATCTGGAGCTGCGTCACTACACCACCAGGAAGGGCACACAGCTGGTCTTGTTCCAAATCTTAGTGGCAGCTGTTTTGTCCATGTGAGTAATCTTAGGTCGGGGCACATTTGTTCACATAACTTTGTATACCAGCGTATACTGCTTCACATATGCTCCTTCTGAAAAAACACTTTGATGATCAGATCATTTTCTTCAGTTTCACCCAAGATGGCTTTACCTGTTGCATCATCATCATGCTGTAACACTTGAGAATATATGCTGCTGCTGCATTGTAATTCTTGGACTTCTTGCTACTTTTGCTGTTGGCCAAGGTTATCATAGAGAGACCTCCTCTGTCTTTGGTGTCAAAGTGTCACCATAAATTGTGTTCCTCTGGCACTGCCACTGCATGGTACTTAGATGAGTGTGAATGAAATGGACTGTCAGCATGTGTAATTACCATGTCAGCAATTACTGTAAGATGAGGGCCTGTCTCGGGCTGATGATTAATGGAGCACTGACTTGTTCTCACATTAATGCACAGGCAGGTGGGCCCGAGGGAGCTCGACTGGCTGTGGAGTGACGGAAGCTTGTGCAGAGCTTGAGGTCAGCTACAAGGCTGGGTGTTTTCTGTCTTCTGTATGTATTTTTTGTGCACTTTTCAGAAGTTAGAAGAAGTAAATCTATTTCTAGATTATTGAGATAATATTAGATTGTTACATTTTCATGACGGCAGGATCATTTATGTTTATTCACCCCAAACAGCCTGATTACTTAACGTTGAATTTAACTGTAAGGTAGCAAACAATCAGAAGGTGTGTGTGTGTGTGTGTGTGTGTGTGTGTGAGAGAGAGAGAGAGAGAGAGAGAGAGAGAGAGAGAGAGAGAGAGGGCACCTCCAGAGATTACTACTGCAGTCAGGTTGATAAGCAGAAGTGAAGATAAATCCACTCCTGTCCGTGAACAGCTCCGGATCACAGCAGAATCTATTTATTCCTCCAGATGGTCTGGCTCTGCACCAGACTCTTTCCTCCAGAGCTGGCCGGCTCTGAGGAGCTGAGCAGTGAATCAACAGAAATGACTAATTGTGCATTTATGTGTTGCTGTACAACCCAGGTCTCACAGGGGAAAAATTAAGTAGTTTTTTGGCCTATTCTATTGCCAGTGTCTGCGTGATGTGACCATCGACTTTCTGGCTGCGAGAACAAAAAACATAGCTGCCATTTCTTTTATTTCCATAAAAAAAATGCAAAATTTTAAGGTTATTACATTAAAATGTGTTTTGATGACATTTTTATAGAGATTTATGGACTTTATTTTCATAATCCTTGCTCAGTGAATGTGTATAGTCTTTAGTTTGTAGTTTTTACAAAGATTATTGCAGGTTTTACCAGAAAATTGTCACGTATGTATAGTTGCTATGGTGGTTGCTATGGACGCTGCTATGGCGAAAGCCACAGCTTGCACGTTGTCTGTATCGTTTTTTGTAATGTGTAGTTATCTGGGCTGTTATATTATTTGTGTTCTTAAATGTAGCTGTTTTATGGTGCTCTTTCTGTGACTGTTTTTCCTAGAATTGAAATTGAGAGTACAGTGTGGAGATAAAGGGGATGCTAAACACATTTGTGCAATCAGATTTGGAATATGTAGTTGTTCAATGGGTGAAAATCAATTATAACCATGATTTATCTAGATTTGACAGCGCCCCCATTTGTTGAGTGTACCCATGTGATAGCTGAGGTCAAGAGCTCTTTACAACAGTTGGTCCCATATCTGTAACACGTTTTGTTGCTGAATCACACGCTGCTAAACATTCACCCCAGTCAAGGTTCTAAGATCAGCATTTCAAAGCCAGAGAAATGAAGAGCCGTCATACTGACATATGTTACTCTCCAGGTTGAGACCTCTCCAAAGATATATTTGGTTTAGCTCTACGCCAAAGTTTCAGAGAGGATTTTTAGGGCCAAGTATATAAAATGAGATGTTTTGTTGTCAACAGGTTTAGCTATGAATGTTACTTACTTTGGTCACTTTTTCCACAAAAAAGAAAAACAAACAAACAAAAACTTTGATCCAGAAAGTTGACGGTCACGTGCCGTGGACGCAGGCGATAAAAAAAGAATAGGCCAAAAAATTGGAGACATCTCACAACTGCATGTGTGTGGCCCTGTGGACCAACGTAGCTATTACATTTTGATCTGATGTCAGACTGGGTAACACATTTTTCCTGCGGGTACTTTAACATGACAGTTTTATCTCATCTCAGTGCATTCAGGATTCTGATTATGTGGTTTGCAATGTAGTGGTTAAGAAGTGACTTAGTGTCTTATGTAGTAGACGGGGTCGTATATAACATTAGAAAACAACAGAAAAAAAAACATGAGCTTGTCGAGGGTGTGACTATCATCTTCTCAGATATATTTTTGGATCTGCCTTGATTAGAACTTTATGAATTTTATGGAAACATTTTCTGTTTTTTTTTTTTTTCAGGTTGTTTTTTGAATTTGCTGTTTTGTTCAGAAGAATGCTGCTTCACTGTTTAACTGTGAAGCTCAAAAGATGTTTTGCAGAGTGTGAAACTTCAGACAGCTGTATATGGGCATGGGGGGGAGATAATGGAAGAATTTTCATTTTTACCTTGTCCTTTAAAGCAGAGAAAGAGAGTATTGTTGCTAAATAGATAAATACAAAATAATAATCCAACAATAACTGCTTCCAAAATGATGCTAAACTGGTAACAGTTGAGTGGACTTCACAGACCACCAGCACAACATGTCACTTCTGTTCATTTTTAATGAAGAACATTCACCATCGACGCGTTTAAACCTAACTACAGCAGTCTGCTGCACACAATTACCCAGAGTGCTTTGTGGTGGTGCCACCACAACTGCTTGAAGATGATGCCTAATTTTCCACAAACCTTTCCATTGCTCAGACACATCACTCAGACAGCGTTATAAAAACGTGTGTACAAGCAGCCAGCTGCTGCTGATTTCCTAACACACTGTTTTACAGCTCTCTGTGACAGAAGAAGCTGGTTAAAATCACACAAATGATGGAAGTCACTGTGTGGGGCACATGTCATCAAAGAGTCCTCGCTGTACTCGGACTTTCTTATCCCAGTCTATAAATGTGTTACATTACATTTACAGGCAATATGTGCATCTGATGGTTAACATCAAACCTCCTCTTGTCTGCTTTTTTATACAGCAGCTGCTGGTAAATGAACAGAGTGAGCTGCTAGGAGTAGCTACATTAATCAGGCGTCACTCAACTTGTACTGGCTGACAAAACCGGCACAACAATTTGTTTTCATTATTTTGTTTTCATTAATTGTGTTCGAGAATCTTTGGCCATGAATAGAGAAACTCTAGAGAACTTTAGAATCCCTGGTTGAGACATCATCTGTTTAAAGGCTCTTCTCTCAGAGCTGACAGCTGGTCTGGAGGTCGCGGTTGTGCCCTTTGTGTTGGGGAGCCAGCAGGTTTCCAATCACTCCATTAAAGTCCTCAACGTGTCCGCGATGGTGTGACGTCACTGCCACCTGACCGTGCGCTCCTTTCGCTAGATCAGTGTGTTAATGAAGCCTCTCCGCTCCTCAGACGTCGCGGGGACGTGTCTGACAGCAGCGCGGACAAAGGAGCACACGGTTGATGACTCGGGCTTGTTATGGCTTTCCACACAGCTGATCTCGGGCCTGCAGAGGAGAGCTGATCCGTCTGACACGCTGAGCACTGTGGTGTTATCTGTGGGTGATATCCAGCAGTGGGCCCTGCAGGTGGCGCGCTGTGCAGCGGGCTCGTTATATTAAAAATCAGGCAGCAAGTGCACACATGTAATCTCGGGCCTCCGTGCGCTCAGATCAGTGTATACTGTTCTGATCCACAGAACCAACATCACACACACAGCACGGGAGCTGTAGAATACTTCCGTGTGATATTATTTCACAACCACCAAATACCCTGAATAATTCACCACACAGAAGAACCTCAATACAGTGTGTTTAGCCTCATGCTGTATTAGTGGACAGGGCCCACAGCACACCCAGCAACACCGCTGTAGGGAGTCCTCACTCAACCCAAACCCAGCAACACCCAATGTTTTATGTTTGTTATTTTAATATTTAATAATATGGTTGGTAACACTTCATAATAAGGGTACAAATATTAAAGCAGGATGCATGATGAATTCCTGTTGAACGCCCTTATGTGATTTCCTCACGCTAAACACATCGTGAGTGGAAGAACATTCACGGTTTTATTCATTTTATTTTATTTTTTTTTAAAATGTAACTGTTATCAGATGCATAGGAGGGGCAGACTTACAGAAATGTTAAATTGGCGACCAGAGTGTGGCACTGAGACCAAGCCCTGCATGAAGACTAACTAAGTAATATTACTGTGGCACCTGAGCGCCTTTGAAATCAATTCATTGTTTGATATTTATTTTTTCTTATATGGCTTAAAATATGGTCAGAACAGTACAGCTGCAGGAGCTCATATCCTCCTGCATTTGCTTGCACAACTTTTCAGATAATTAGATTCCCCCTAGTAGATCCGTCCCTGCGCCAACATTCACATATTAGATAGAAGTAGTTACAAAAAAATAATAAAAATACAGAACTGAAATCCAGCTGACCGATTCACATCTGTAACGTTGTTAAGTAACTTCCTAAACTGATTATCTATCAGTTGTGATTGATAAATTCATAATGTGTTGGTGGTGCGCATTAACGCGTGCATTGAACCATCATGAGTCATGCATTAGACAGTGATTAACTGAGTATATGATATGTGCGCATATTATAAAGTGTCGTTAAAATGTCAATTCTATCATTAACAACACATGTGTTTACATTTACACGCTTTTGTCCGAAGCGACTTACAGTCAGTACATGTGTCACAAGAAAGAAGCAACAGCGCATCACTGTCGATAGAGTGAAAGAGACAACATAGAAACAATGTTCAAGCCCTCGTCTGAGCAGAGAAGCTGCACTGGTTCACGTCTGTGTGGATCAGGTATCAGGATCAGTGGTTCCAGCAATAAACTGGAGGGGAACACATAAATAAAACAATGTCTTTCAAAAAATAGTCAGATGAACGCACATTAAATCTAGAAATATTGTAATCAACCTTTAAAATATAGCATGTGTAGACTTTAAATTGTAAACGCGCCCGAGTTGCTAAAACCCCCCAAACGCAGATGATGGCAGGTCTGACCTCAGTGCTGCAGCGGGGCATGACAGCTTCAAATAATAATGGGCTTTTTTTTCATTTGTGTGGAATAAGAGGTTACCTGCATTTTAAATCCACCCAGTGTGGATATTTGATTCGATTTCAGACAGACTCCCGGTGCAGCTGCTCGTGGAGGCGGATCTCTCCGAACTCCGGGCACCAATACAGCTGCAGAGCGGAGGAGAGCGCTCGGCGGAGGGCAGGGGGAGGGTCCGTCCCCGCTGCGCTCCCTCTCTGAGAGAAGCTCCGGCTCAGGATGGCACATCGATCTTCAGACGGCTGGAGCATTTCCATCCCACACATCTGGATTTACATCGGCCGCACATCTCTGTCGGACACTGAACACTTGTGAACGTTTTTTTTTTTAATCTTTGCGGAACTCAAGTTTGCTTAATTCTTTGAGAGAGGTGAGACGGACCGGACGGGCCGGGACCTCACGGTGCGTGCGGAGCGGCGCGGCGCTGCTGTTTAAACATGCTGAACGACATTAAGATAGAGGACCGTCTGCGGACTGATGCCAGCTCTCTGGAGGTTCTGCTGGGTGAGTGTTCTCCTCCTCCCGAACCCTTCAGCTCATCTGAACACAGCTGGACAGTTTTCAGTTTTGTTGAAGAAAAAAAAAATGTGAACTTGATTAAACAAACTCTTTGATTTTGTTTGTCTGTTTGTTCCAGATATATTTGATATTTTGGCTTGCGGTCTTTAAATTGCTATTTGAATTCATTCTTCTTCCTTTGCTGCAGCACAGCTCAGAAATCTTGCTTTATATTTGATTCAGTCAGATGTGGTAGTAAACAGGCCTCTGTTATATCAGCACACTCGTTTTGTTGAGTGTTGAAAGACGTGCGCACCTTAGGGATCTGTTAAACAGGCTCAGAGGGAACAACTGCTTCAGGACAGAGTTTAGCTCCACATGCAGATCTCTGCCTCCAGAACAAAAGCCAACCCAAACCACCTCCGTGTCCTACAGTCCCCGGCCCTCCTCTCATCAGCTCCACACACCGCAGCTTCTATTTATGCCTTCACTATATTTGCTTTCTACTTCCTGTTTTCCTCTTATGTTTTCTAGGAGTTCATCTTTTTGTTTAGTTGAAAAATACCCGAACAGGCCTGAATAATTCCAACTCCATTTTACAGCAGGTTGTTGTTTTACAGGCTACTTGACGCTGTTCTTAATTCATACGCGCAGACACGGAGACGTGTGAGCGGGTCGTGCTCTGTGTAAATGGGTGCTCTGGCCTTTATTGAAACAATCCAACATGTTTGATGTCACCATGGCGATGACGCAGCTGGCCGTGACATCTGACATCTGTAATAGCCTTATCCTCGCGCCAGGCCCAGTGTTGTTGGTTTTGTTGACTTATTCACATGTTCCAGCAGTCACACACACACACACACACACGCACACACGCACACACACACACACACACACACACACACACACACACACACACACACAACGCGCATGTTTCCTTCTATGAAACTCGACCCGCAGAAAATAAATCCGTTCAGCTCAAAACAAACCACAGGCTGGAATATTTTGCCAAGTTTAATTTGTCCTGTTTGTTATTTTGCTTACAGCAGTGGTTCCCAAACTTTGCATTTTTGGTAGATAACAAAATGTTAAACCTCTGACTGTGAGACAGTTTAAACAGGTGATTGCATTGTGCAGCACGGTACTTCCTCTGCATCACCAGGCTTCTCCCTCTGCTCGGGAGGTGTAGTCCTGATGGATCAGCTCCATTCTGTCTGAGCTGATCTGTCGACACAGCTCACACACCGTGGTCTCTGTGACGACCCACTGCTGTGCTGCTGAAGCTGACAGATATTCATCCTCATATTTCTTGTCCTTGTTATGGCTTTGTTCAGTAGCTCTGCCACCCACCCAGGGGTCCTGCCCCTCACTTTGGGAACCAATAGTTTGCAGCATTAAACAAACGAGACAGTCCGCAGGCCTCAGTGTGAACCGTTTTCACTAAAGGCGACTTTCATCTGAGGAACTAGTCTCGTCCACAATCCTCGTCCAACAAACCGACACCTCCAAACCTAATTTGAGAGATGTGTTCCCAGTGCCGGCCCTGACCAGTGTGGTGCCCCAGGCAGGATTTTAGCTGGCTCCCTCTTGCATCGCAGTCAACTTCACAATCAATTTTCACACAGAAACTGAATGTATCTATTCAAGATTTTATTTCTTTTAATTCAAAAATATCACACCAAATAAAACTGAAGGAAGAGACAAGTGATAGGCCTACATAAAAAATACAATATAAATCAGGCATTGCAAAAACATATTATACTCTAACCAGTGTGCAAAAAGCAGGTAAGTGCAGTGTGCAGTATATATATATATATATATATATATATATATATATATATATATATATATATATATATATATATATATATACATATATATATATATATACATATATATGTATAAAATGTGAAAGCTAAGGTATGGAGTATTAACAGCAATACACTTTAACAAACATAAACCAAAGGCTTACAACTACCATATTGCTTATAAAGGGGATGGAAACCTAATAGCATTTTAACTTACAAGTAGGAAAACAGCCAACAGGTTAAAATAACACCTGAACAGGCCTAACGTTAACTTTCCAAATGTCCCTGATGAATTTAGGGGGAGTAACATTAACTTACGTCGATTTAAGCTGTTTACTGATTATTAAACAGTGCTCCTATTGTCCAAAGTAAACTAGCAAGTTAACACTCTACTCCAACAACGGTAACTACAATGCATTAAACTATTTATTTCATTTACTTCATCACACTGACGTCACTGTACCTCTATCTTCTTCCCGTTTTTCTTCTTTCCTTCTTTCCTTCCCTGGGTGCCGGCTGGTTTCAATCTTTTGGACCTTGTGATTCTGCCACGGCATCAAAAAAATCTCTCAAAAAAAGACAGCATATGTCTATGGCCGGCTGTGACTGTTGCTCAGGATTCTGAAGGTTTTTCTGGGCCCCCTCTCTTCCAGGCGCTGACCGGCCCCCGCACGCCGTGTGTGCGGGCTGCACGCGGATCATCGCAGACCGCTTCCTGCTGCGGGTGAACGACGCGTCCTGGCACGAGGAGTGCCTGCAGTGCGCCGCGTGCCAGCAGCCGCTCACCGCCACCTGCTTCTCCAGAGACACCAAGCTGTACTGCAGGGCCGACTACCACAAGTAAGACCGAGCTCTGCTCCGCATCACTGCGGGGCTGCCGGGCCTTCATGGCGGAATGTCTGTGGCGCTGGTGGAGGGACATTTCTCGCAGCTATTAAAGATGACATTTGCTTAAGTTTGAGCGGTAAAGGCTTGTTGTTCATATACAATAGGCCTGTTACACAGCGAATGTCGGCCGGTGTGTTCAGCCCACTCTTTATTCAGGGAAACGGAGCGAAACAATTTTAGAATCGAACGATTTTCTCAACAGCATTAAAGCAGTGAAATAAAGGAACACAAAAGGGTTAGGGCTCTTAGTTGGCTGATTTTTTTTCTGCCTAAACAAACTAAATAATCAAACTCTCTTTGATTTCTTGACGAATAAACGGAATAAACAAACGGACCAAAAGAACGACAAAATGTATACTTTTTTACTTTGTGTACTTTTACTTTCTTGCTTCAAACAGTGTTCTGGGGCATTATTTTCCTCTGAGAACAACTTATTTATTCACTTATGGAAAAATACGTATTTCTGAGTTTGTATCATTACCCCATTAATATTGTAAATATTAAAATTCTGAGTTTGAATTTCTTCTCCAGAATTACATAGTGCCCCTTTAAAATGATGATTATATGATTTTAAAAAAAACAATAAATCAATAGATACATTTGGCATTTTTTATTGTAGGTGAATTCTGGAATTGTATTTGTAATTTTGACTGCACACATTAAGCCTCTAAAAATCCTTGAGAAGTTTTCTCTCCATGTCAGAAAATAGATGTAGTTATCACATCCAGAGGAGACATGCCACACCTAATGGTGCTCTGTGTGCCAACAGACAGTTTTAATGAATTATGCCTGAATTTGATCATCTTGGAAAGGTCACTTTCTAATCTGAGGCACAGAAAAAGAAGGTACAGAGAAGAAGCCTAAATTACCATCATTTGTGGATGCCAAATTTAATATCACCATTTTTTATCACCATTTTTTGAAATATTATGAAAAAGTGTCAAAGATAGGAAGCCTAAAAAGAAAGAAATGTAATGAATTTATACAAACATATCAAAAGTATTTTCATATAAAGAGGTAGATAATGAAAGAGAGAAAGTGATTTTACAGAGTATTGTCCAACTGCATTAGACCTATAAAGCTGGTGTCATGCATATGATTGACAAGCAGTCAGAGCCTCAGGTCATGGTGTCATTGTGGGGAAAAAGAGCATGGAATATGCCTGTGGGCTGCAGAGGGCAAGGAGGAGGAGGAGGAGGAGGAGGAGGTGGAGCAGGTGTAGGGGTATGCAATGTGAAAAAGAACAACTTGAAATAAATGAAAACCAAATGATACCAGAATCAAAGGATAGTCTCTAACCTTTTTATGACCCACTTTGGATTGTTTATATAGAGGCAACATGTGTTGTTTTACACAACATGAAAATAATCATATGACTTATTTGATAACAATAATTACACAACTAAGAATGTTTGAGAAGAAATAAATGATCATTTCTAACAGCAGTATTTTTCTCTGGGCACTCATGAAGGTAGTCCTTGTATGTTAAACATAGTCCCAAATCACCTACACAAAAATGCTGCCCTACATCCCCAGTCATACTTAACAAAGTAGAACAACCAAAATATATTTGAAAAAAGAAAGACTAAAAACACTCTAATGTATATTTTGTTGCTTAAACAGATCACAAACATAGTTTGATAGAATAGGAAATATTTTCTTATTTGTGAAAGATTTATGTCCCTAACACTCATCTAAAAAAAAATCCCATTGCTAGGGTTGATTGTGGCAAATGGCCTGCCCCTTTCTGTGACATCCCCCCCAAAGAAGTCACATTATTTAATTTGCCCGTTAATTAGATTTTGTCAGAACAGGAAATAGTAATCCTGAAACCTGGCTGTGACTGTAAATGTCATGATTCTCACAACCCTTCAATCACTTAATATATATATATATATATATATATATATATATATATATATATATATATATATATATATATATATATATATATATATATATTCTCACAACCCTTAAATCATTTTGCCAAGACAAAGGCAGTCTTGGCTGTTTGTGTTTGTGTATAAACTGTAATTTACAATTTAAGATTCCTTTTAATTGAAAAAAAAAATAGATTTATTTAGCTATTTGTACTATATATATATATATATATATATATATATACATATACATATATATATATATATATATATATATATATATATAATATATATATATATATATATATATATACATATACATATATATATATATATATACATATACATATACATATGATAAAATAGCCACAACAAGGCACTGAAATAATACCATACTCATCTACTTTAGCATTTAAGGGGTCGTCCTAATAATAACAATGATATGTTATGTGAAGTCTGTGGGAGAGGTCTTTAAAAAAAACGTTTTATGAAAACACTGGAAACAGCATGATATTTTGCGCTTATATACAAGCAGTATGTTTCAGATCAATGACACACAATCATTTTTGAATTACAGGCGACCAGAAAAGGCACACAAGAAAAAGAATGTGTGAGCACGACAACACAAGTGTGTAGAAATGTGTTTTGGATGACAGACTGGAGTGTGTGATGTGGTTGATGTGGTTGTGCTGTGACAGTCCTGTGTGACAGGAGCAGTGTTGGTGGACTGGTACCCTGCAGCTGGGTGGTCTCTCCTGCTGTATTGAGGTTTCCAGACAGCCCAGGCAGCGTGCTGACAGCGGGTCGTCTGACTGTCACATCACCTCTCTGCTGGGTCTCTCTGTGAGCCTGTCTGCTTCTCTTAAAGAGCCTTTGTCCAGTCCTTTAAACACTCAGTGCCATGTGTCACGCTGCATGCTGGAGGTCTGGTGACCTGCAAGGGGCAACAAGCAACTTTCTATAACATTGTACTGCGGAGACATCCCAGTGTGCACTTATAGCAACATTTCTCAGTGCAGGCCATTCAGACTGACCTCACCTGTGACTGAGAATCCTTTTCAGAGTGACAATCATTATGTGTGACAATTTGTTGTTTTTTAATACCTTCTCATTTTTTAAATTTTGACATTAAAGCTAATAATGATTGAAGTAAAACGAAGAAATGCACAAAATACAATAATGTATAAATAAATGATTACATAGACCATAATTTAACAACTGAATTAGGGGAGCAATTTAAAAGGCAGAGGTAGACAAAGAGTAGATCATTTAAGAAAAGCCAAGTCCTAATAATGTGTTTAAAAGTCTGATCTGCTTATTTCTGAGTTGAGCGGTCCTGCTCACCAATTTTTAGTCCTGGCCTGGGGACAGCTAACACCCCACCTAGATCTGGGGTGGCCTAACCTTTTCCCACGGTGGAGCAAAAGACGAAGACATCTACAGGACAGCAGCAACAGGTTTGTGTAGACAACAGAGAGAGATGGGAAGGGTTTAGTTTTATCACGTCAATTTGCAATCTGCTCACATATGGCCAATACTAAAATCAGTCATACATGTAAATTGCTGCAAATTATAACATAGTATAACAAATTATATAATTTACTATAACAAATTATAACATATATATATATATATATATATATATATATATATATATATATATATATATATATACATATATATATATATATATATATATATATATATATATATATATATATATATATATATATATATATATATATATCCAATATGTGTCCTAAAAGGTGATCATTTAAATGTCAAAATCTACTCTGAAATGTGCAAATAACACATGATGTCACACTGATCTTTAGTTTAGAAATGCTTTTAATGGATTCAGTGACATTCACAGGGCATTTATTTAATCACTTTTTTAACTCGCTTTTGCTATCCTTCTTAATCAAAGAAAAATTCTGGTAATGTTTAATATTAAGCTCCTTGTAATAAGTATTATTTGATAGGTAATAGGACTCTTATAAAAACAAATGTGTTAATTGTTAGATTATAAGCACTTTCAATAAACACTAGTGCAGTACCCGTAGGAAATATGTATAGAAAAGTGGGAGGTTAAGTAACTTTTTCATGGATGGCCAAATGAGGCTGTGTTTGAAGGTGAGATGTCAGGGATATTTAGGCTTGTTGTGAAATCCGATATTCCAGGGTATAATTGGCCGTTTTTGACTATTTTTGCCATAATATTTCACCTTAAAAACTATTTACCTTGCCTTGCTTGGTGTCATTATTTTCAGCACAACCTCACATGTGTGACTGTACAGTTATTTTTTCATTTTGACAAACTGCTATAACACAATGGACCTTAAATCACAAAAAACTAAATCCAAGTAGATAAAATTGAGATTTTTTACTGTGAAAACGACAAATATGTTTAACAAACTATTTTTATTACTTTTAATGCAAATATATAAATTGTTGTTTGCTAAAAATTGAAATTTACAAAGTTATACATAGTGATATGTTTCCCCCAGCTCCTTCCTGCCTGCTGAACATTCAGCAGTCTCCTCATTGTTTTGCCTCATTAAATTAAAAAAAACCCGACTCCACTACACACTGAACTAAACACTACATATCACACTAACAATACACTCCAAACACGCTTAATGCCACAAATCTCTCAACTCTCAAAACTCGCTATCTCTGTCGCTGTCCCTCCGACAACTTCCCCCCCGTTCCTAAGCAACCAAATCACGTAGTTTGCCATTTAATTTTGTGATTTGTTGGTGGGGTGCCTTTTTCCACGAAAAGGAAAAGGAGTAGCACAAAGCAAACACTTCCTTGCTTCATGAGGGAAGCCCGTTTTGACCGTTTCTTCCTGCACCAAACGCGCTGCAAACGTGACCGCATCAATGATCGCGAAAAAGCATGGCGGACATTATTTATCATAAGTCCGGTTTTACTTGGCCTATCAACACAATTTAAAAACTGGTATATAGTTTGAAGGCAGCTCCAACACATACGTTGGAACCGAGACTCAGCGGCTTTCTGCTACGTCATCTTAAATTGGTCACGTGACGCACTGGCACGTCCGTCGACTCAGGAGGAGGTGGTGGGGCTGGGCTAGCAGCTAGCTGCACACGAACATTCACAGTTTGTTGTCCTTGCATGTCCGGATCTCCTCAGACCCGAACAGACTCGGTCTGGACTCATTTAGTCTCATTAATCCACAACAGTCAATTTAGATGCACAGAACAGAACGGGACCGAACCGCCGGCAAAATCCCGGTCCAGCTCGCGCCCTGCAGCTATAAATCTGCTTGTTTCTTACGGTGTGTCGTGGGCTTGAGCTCTGCAGTGATTGGCTCTGGTGCACACGTGGCTACGGTATACAGTGATTGGCTCTGGTTCGCACGTGACTATGGTGGCTATGGTTAGCAATGCTAGCGGAATTCGTAAAGCATTTCTGAAATAATGTATTCATGGTATCATTGTAGTCCAAACAAATCCGACGTTGCACACTTTAGAACCATGCAGCAGCCATATTGAAACTCTCAGGTCAGTCTGATCCTGATTCGTAGAGATATTTGAGGCATACACACACACACACACACACACACACACACACAGACAGACAGACCGAGATTCCTTGCTTTTATAGAGAGATGTGAACAGTTAATGCTGAAGAGCATTAATAGATACCTTATGAGTTTCTTATAATTGTTGATAACAGCATTACAGTCAGCATTACAGTCACATGCTCAGTAATTTAAATCTAAATCTAAATCATCTGCTCATTGTAGTTTTACTCAAATAGGAGGAAACACTGCACTTGTTGGGGACTGTATTCATCAGCGGAGCAATCCCAATGTGGTGCTCCAGTGAGTATTTGAAGCAGCACAATGGTTTTTGCTCGAATGCGTGTGTTCATTTTGAGAAAGGCATTGGTTTTAATTCATTATTGTTCTACCATTTTTTGATGTGAACATCACTTAACCATGTCATGTGATTTATTAGTTCAGTACCCAAATGCAAATGTGTGTGTGTGTGTGTGTGTGTGTGTATGTGTGTGTGACTGCTATTGTCTCATGAGAAAATTGTATATCATATAGTTTTTCACTGTGTTTTGGGAAATGCAGCTCACATTTTCGTGTAGATAGTGAAGCAGATGGATATCTTTTTCTTGTTTTATGCCCTGTCAGTGTAACCTCTTGATTATTCATTATGAGACCAGGTGGTATATGGGATATTTCATTGTAAAACTGAGCAGGCTTACTTTACTAGAAACCAGAGAAGCTGGTGTCTTCAGCATTAATCAGAGCAGACCCCGGCCGGTGAGCATCCTGGAGTAAATCCTGGAGCTAGACACAGCGAGCTGTCCACATCTCTAAATACACACCACCCCCCTGGGAGCAGGGAGCAAAGAAAAGAGGCAGGGGGTGTACACGGAATAACACAGGAACCAGCAGGAGCTCCTTAAAGCCCTGTTCTGTTTGGATACCACAGCTGACCAACAGCCGAGCTCAGCACTAGAAAAACAAGCCTTCATGAAAACTTTACAGATTAGGTTTCATCACCTCTCCAGACTCTTGCCCCAGCAGCCACAGGTTGTCCTCCTCCCACAGTCTCCAACATCGACTAACTACAGTGATTTATACCACTGGTCCCCTGACCCCACCTTGACTTCAAACAGAGGCAACATGAGACAGTTGGTGGACGTGGTGTACAGGGAGCTGTGGAGGGACAGTTTTCAGGATATAGCTATCTGAGGAGCACTTCGGCCTTTAAGAACTCAGTTCAACTTAACATTTCATTAGGTGCAGTTCTCAATTGCATCTTGTTACAACACTGTATTTATGATCTAGTTGGGTTAAGGCAAACAAAACCTACATTGTTAGAATAAGAAAAATATTTAGTTTTGGCTTAAAATATCTATTTTGGTATGCTTGTAAATCTTTCTACCTCCTGATGTGAAAGTCAGATCTGTAATATGACCATGATGTTGCACATGTTGTAGAAATATTGAGATGGCACGTTTGATATGTGCATATTTGAGCATATCAATGATTTGTCGAAAAGTTGCCAGCATTTTATTCTGGCAACTGGGCTGAGCTGTCAATGGGCAACAAGAGATCTTAACAATGGAAAAATACAAGTCTGAATATTTTCATTTATGGACTGTAGATTCTAATGGAAGGAGGCCAGAATGAAGTCTGAATTAAATAAATATTCACATTCACAAACTGAATGGCTCTTCAGCCATTTTGCATGCAACAGTCCTCAACTTCAGATCCTCCATTTCGTGTCTCCTGTTTAGTCGTGCACTAGTATCAGATCATGAGGGAAAAGCAACTGTTGTGCATCCGTTTTGTTTTGCACTGCACAGCGAATCTGGTGAAAATGATTGAAATGTTATTAATCATCACTTATGGATAACGCCATAATTACTATCACTAGTAAATGACACATTTATAGTTAATCAAACTTGAGTTACTAGTTATTTCACTGTTAACAAACAATAAAAAACATTTATTAAGAAATGAAGTATGGTAAAATTGCAGTCGATATTTATAAACCTGTATCATAAAGCGTTTCATTGTTTGTTAAGAGTGAAATAATTATGAACTACAGTTTAAATAACTATTATTTTAACATGTATCAATGGTGGTTAAGTGTTAAGCCATAAATGATGTCTTACAAAACATTACGTTGGACACCGCATCGAATCACATTTGATTGCTACTGCACTCATTTGATCCCTTTAGCTACAGTCAGTTTTGAGTTTTATTACACAAGTTTAGATGTATTTAGGAAGTGATCTGTGTTTCTTCCCACTGACCTCAGAACAGCTTGGCATTCCTCTGTCACACTGAGACAGACTCTAAAAGTTGACAGAGCCACAAATCATGAAGGGGCTGCAGGCAGTCTCTGATGAATGCCTGGTGATGCTGAATCTGCCATCTACATCCACACCACCACATCAATCAGTGGTTAATACCACAGCAAGCCTGCTTGAACTAATTCCATTAATCCCACATCACATATTACTGGAGTCTCAACTTGGCAGAAGATGTGAATGATCAGGTGTAACTCACATTATTTCATAATTATAGTTAAAAACGTTTTCTGAGATTTATAGAGAAATGGCTTGCAGTCAGTGCTCATATCTTCTCATGGGAATTGTATGGTTTATATAGTAATAATGAAATTAGTCCAAAAAAAGTATGCAAGCATTTTAAAGTGAGCAACATGTTTTTAATCCTGCATTAAAATTGGTTTAACTATTTACATAAACATAAGGCTGCAGAATGTTAAACTTTTTGAACTATAAACTATTTATTCAGGTTCAATATTTAATGCTCTTTTTGTGACAACGCTGTGCTTATGCTGTGGTTAGGTTTAAACACAAAAACCACTTGGTTAGGGTTAGGAAAGCCTCATGGTTCGGATTAAGATACCTGTTTCGGTCGCCACAAACACTGAGATGTCCAGAAATAACTGGTGGCGTCACACTTTACAAATGTGGAAACACAGACGCCAACAGTGGTCTTTGGCTTGTCAGCCTTCTCATCCACCACCATCCCCTCTACCTCATGAAATGAAAGTCAGGTCACAAAAATGTAATTCAGTTATAAAACTACATGTACTCATCTCATGCAAAGATTTCCGAGATAGAAAACACAGTTCCTCTTGCTGAGTTTGATAGCAGGAAAGCAGCATGTGCCAACATGACAGCTGACTGGCATAAACTTTTTAAAAATGTAATCTGGGAGGCATTACTGTTCCTTCAAAATGTATTTGGCAGTAGTAATTAGACATCATTTTTAGGGGATAGAGTTGCTAATACACATGAGTATCCCTAGGAATTGTGTTTGTATTGGGCTACTGCAGCACACAGTATACTTTATGTCCACTGCTAATGTTCAGTGTACATGCAAGTGGAGAGCAGGGTGTTCAGGGTGGTGGATAGTTTTGTAGAGCATCTTGGTTTCATTTTTAAGAAAGTGTAAAAAATGTTGTCTTCACTGTCACCATTACTGTAACCCTACCCAAAGGTTTTGCATTGCCTAACCATATCCATACCTTAACCATACTGTAGCAACTATGCACAGATGAGCAGCAGCTAGTGACTAATAACCTGGTAGTACTGAAGGCTTCTCCTCACATACTGAAGCCTAATGTCCACCAAAATACCTGTTCCGGTCAGGATTTATGTGGCTGTTCACCAAGTGCTGGAAGCGGTATCAGCCAACACTAATCACTGATCAAAATGTTGTTAATTTACTCTACCACCATATAGTGTCATTATAAAAAACAACTTTAAAATGTTAAGAAAATAGTTATATTTATTTTGCTCAATCAAAGAAAACAGACGGATGTAAACTGTAAAGAATAATATTAAGAAAAAATAAATAGGAAACAGAACAACAAACTAATTTTGGGAAAAATGAACCATGGTAGCTCACATGGTGGTGGAGCGCATGCTCATTGTAATAATGCTGAGTCCTTACCACAGCGGCCTGGGTTGGATCCAGCCAAGACCAAAATATAATTTATACCAAAAAGAAAAAAAAAAAAGTCTGTGTCTTAGTTGTGTCAGTGTTTGTCTGAGGTCTTTGTGCCTTGAGGCCACTCCTCTACCACCTGGTCGCAGCTTCTGTCTGGTTACTTTCATCTCTGACAGGAGTTTGGTAAGATGTACACTGATGTTACGTCCCTGTAACTCCAACTCAAAGTACTTTTACCTCCAAACACACACCAGAAGAGGCTCTAATAAAAACGACCTTGTGTTATGGAAGTAGACACAGACACAGGTGTGATGAAGTTAGAAGATTTATTAAGTACAGGAGAATAGAGGTGAAGAGGAGAGGAGATGATGGCTGGCAGGGGCCAGGGACAGATGTGAGATGGCGTTGCTGGTGTGGGACGAGGGAATGAGTGGAAGTGTGGCTGGGTGTGGATAGCTTAGAGGCTAGGAGGTTGCCTGCAGTCTGGCAGGCAGGCAGGCCTTAGTTGGCCTTAAAGTGTAGCTACCACTGAGGTTGTAACAATGTTCTGGCGAGGAGTGGGTGTGTAGAACCTGGGTTATGTATACTGCTGGAAGATGAATTGATGGGACAGAGATGGGAAACCTGGAACACTGGGAGGAAGTAAAATAGCAGAGAACTGTTGGTAAAGGCCCAAAGCCACAACAACTTCTGTGGATCATGTAAGAGGATGTTGAAATGTCATTGTTAGATATAATTTACTTATTTGGTTTAACATGTGTGTGAACCTGTCTGTAAAGCCTCCATGTCTTACCATAGCTACTTTGCAGCAACATCCATCTGAAGCATTGTAGTCCACCATTAGCTCAGTGGTGTTACTGATATTGAAATCCAGCGGATTATTGTTGCACCATGTGATGAGGCTCTCATCATTTAGTTGGACAATTAGTTTCTAAGGCTAGACAGCATGTTTCTCACTGGACATTAATCACTGAAATCACACGTTAATATAGTGATAACTTTAATTTCACCGAAAACACTATTTAATACCTTTAATTATATACATTCACAGTTTCTCTACATACAGTAGACAGAAATGCAACTTCACTGGTGTGCAGAGGCATATAACCATGAGGTGGCAATTTGTGGTATTTCATGCTAATTACTCTTGGTTGACATAAGTATAATATATTTATCATGTTATCTATTATTATACAAGAATCCAGCTGTGTTTATATATACATCGGCATTATAATGACATGTTTTCTGAAGAATTCATAGTTGTTCATCTGATACTACAGAAGGTGGCACAGACTGCGTGTTCTATAGAAAAGGCTTTTTTGTAGGTCAAGACAGTTAGTTCACTCAAAAGATGTGGGTGACATGACACAAGGGGAAACTTTAACCATAGGAACAATATGACATCAGGCTACTGTGGTAAGGATCGGTGCCCTCCTCAGCACTATTTGTTGTGTATGCCTGAGTGCAAGTCAGTAGCCAATAAATAGTGTCAGTCGGTGGGTTTTATGTCCCACTTTCTTACTGCTCACGGTTTAATATGTGAACCTCACTTTTCCTCCCGAGCACCACCTCTGCACTTCAGCCAGCTGCAGCTCTAAACATGTCTTTGACATGAAGAGGTTTATGTAGTAGATTCATAATGGGTCTGTGGATCAAAGAGTGAGTCACAGCAGCAGAGCCAAACCACCACCAGGGGGTGGAGGTGGAGGTGGGGGCACAGACAATTTTGTGGTGTCGACCATAACAGTCAGATTTATAGAGCATGTTCGGGTGGGACAGCATGACCGTGGAGTTTGTTGAATTAATTATTTTAATGACCAGTGACAAGCCAGAGAGAAAATAAGAACCAGATCCTCCCAACAATAGTTCATATGAGACAGACAGACCTCATCGTGTTGACACTGTTTTATATGTGCCCCACTATGTCATGTCTTGACCCAAGGTTTGGCCAGACTACTGATTGGTTTATTTTTTTAAGGTTCACTTCCCACAACTGCAACTAGTCTGTTTTTGTGCTTACTGCCCACATCCTTGTGTCAAACACTGGCTGTTTTAAATTAAATACCAACTCAGGATAAATTCTGTTTAAGTTTTCTACTTGCTTCTTGCTTCCTTTCCACTATACTTTTCAATTGATTACAAATCAAAATGGACAGTGCATTTAATGGATTTACATTTGTAACCAACAATGTTTGCTCTTGAACTTCTGGCTGTATCACAGTCCCTATGTGGTGTAATACAGCTGGAAGCTCCAGAACAAGAGTCAACCAGGTTCTCGCTTTTTTATGCTGGAAAAGAAGGAAGAAAGCAAAAAAAAGAAAGAAAAAGGTTTGCACATGTCGGCGATCAACAAATATGGAGTGTATGAACAGATGGACAGCTCAACTTAAAGCTGCAGTCTGGAGTTTTGAGAAAAAAGTGGACTTAGCCAGAATATTTGAATGATACAGCTCCCAGGTCCCTCCTTCTTCCTCTCTGCTGCTGAACCCTGCCTTCAAAGCCCCTCCCCACAGAGGAGCCTGCTGTGCACGAGCAGGCTTGTAACCACGGTAACAAAGGACGCCAGATAACCAAGATGTCACATTCTAAATAACAACAACAACATAAGCCCTGATTGTTATATTTCTGACCAATACTAAACTAAATTACAATGACAAGTGCCTCATGCAGATCCCTGTAGATATCCAGAGTAACAAACGATATTCCTCATATCACTGTAGACAAAGTTTCCAGCTAATCATTACCTGGTGCAACACCAATTTAACCACTTCAGAGCGTACTGAACATAAATGTTATAACTGCCAAAAAGACATAAAGACAAGCTAAACTCCGGAGTTAGCATACAAGCTAACAAGTTAGATTTAGCAGCAAGCCACATAGCTCCACTGCAATATCGTATGGCGATATGCGCTTTTGTGAGTATTACTGTAACTGCCACCATCATAGCCTTGTGGTTAAAAGAATTAAAGAATTAAACACATATCAAGCAGGGGTCCTTACTTGTCCAACAGAAAAGTGGCAGACTCTGTGTCGCTCTTAAGTCCTTACAAATCCTACAGATCCTTCCATCTCTGACATGATGCTCCGATATTTAGCCTAGTTGTTTTCCTGGCTCGGTCTAATTCTTTCTTTTTACACTGCTTTTATTTATCAGTCCTCTTATTTCTTCTCTTTGACATGGGCAATGGTGGGGTATTTTACGGCTCTGTTGTTCTCTATTCAAACATTGTTTACAATTTGGGCTTGAACATATCTGACCAGGTAAGAGCAGACACTGCGCCTGCGTGGGGGAGGGGCACTGCCCAGTAAGCCTAGTAAAGGAGGGGGGCTGCCAGCAACCTATTCACGACAATGATTGACACTTCTCAGACACTCCCCTTGGCTCTGATTGGTTGTGTTGATGCAGGAGCAGTGGATTCTTGCAAATCAAATTACAGCCACTGGATGAAGCCACAGACAGTGGATTTTTTCACAGCTGACTTGTATCCAATTCTACTGTCAGATCATGATGACAATTTTAGCAAATATAACAAAAAAAATAATTATAGACTAGCTTTAAAGGTGCAATATATAAGAAAGATATCCCCAAAGTAACTGCAGGGAGTGCGGGGGGAGTGCTAGTGTTGTTTCCTACAGTACTATCACCCTGCAAAGTAGCTAGGGGCTAGCAGGTTAACATGCTAACTTCAATAGTTACTTTTGCAACACAATACAGAGATGTCTTTGACATTAAGTCAAAACTGTTTTTTCTTTACATCTCTCTATAAAAGCAAGAAATCTCTGTCTGTCTGTCTGTGTGTGTGTGTGTGTGTGTGTGTGTGTGTTCCTCAAATATCTCTGCGGATCAGGATCAGACTGACCTGAGACTTTCAACATGGCTGCTGCGTGGTTCAGTGGTGTGCAACTAAGCATTTTCTTGGACTGCAATGATAGCGTGAATAAATTATTTCATAAATGCTTTACAAATTCTGCAAGCATTGTCCACCGGAGCCACCACAGTCGCGTGCGCACCAGAGCCAACCACTGCACACCGTGGCCACGTGCGCACCAGAGCCAATCACTGCAGAGCTGAAGCCCACGACATACCTTAAAAAACAAGCAGATTTATACCTGCAGCGGCGCGAGCTAGACCGGGATTTTGCCGGTGGTTCGGTTCCATTCTGTGCATCTAAACTGACTGTTGTAGATTAATGAGATTAAACAAGTCCAAGTCTGTTTGGGTCTGAGGAGATCCGGAGACGCGCGGACAACAAAGTGGGATCGAAATCTGTGGATGTTCGTGTGCTACACAGCCCACCGCCCGAGTCGACGGAGCGGACGCACTGGCATGTCCAAAACCGGATTTAGGGTAAATAATGTCCAACACGCTTTTTCGCGAACATGGCCGTTACGTTTGCTTTATGTCTGGTGCAGGAAGAAACGGTAAAAATGTGCTTTTGTCACAAGCGGATTTATACCTGCAGCGGCGCGAGCTGGACCGGGATTTTGCCGGCGGTTCGGTCCCATTCTGTTCTGTTCTGTTCATCTAAACTGACTGTTGTGGATTATAATGAGATTAAACAAGTCCAGACCGAGTCTGTTCGGGTCTGAGGAGATCCGGAGATGCGTGGTCAACAAAGTGGGATCGGAATCTGTGGATGTTCGTGTGTAGCTAGCTGCTAGCCGCTCACCGACCCACACGGCCCACCGCCAGAGTTGACGGAGCGGATGCACTGGCACGTCCAAAACTGGATTTAGGGTAAATAATGTCAAACACGCTTTTTCGCGAACATTGCCGTTATGTTTGCTTTGTGTCTGGTGCAGGAAGAAACAGTAAAAATGTGCTTTTGTCACAAGCGGATTTATACCTGCAGCGGCACGAGCTGGACCGGGATTTTGCCGGCGGTTCGGTCCCATTCTGTTCTGTTCATCTAAACTGACTGTCGTGGATTATAATGAGATTAAACAAGTCCAGACCGAGTCTGTTCGGGTCTGAGGAGATCCGGAGACGCGCGGTCAACAAAGTGGGATCGGAATCTGTGGATGTTCGTGTGTAGCTAGCTGCTAGCCGCTAACCGACCCACACGGCCCACCTCCCGAGTTGACGGAGCGGAAGCACCGGCACGTCCAAAACTGGATTTAGGGTAAATATTGTCCAACATGCTTTTTTGCGAACATTGCGGTTACGTTTGCTTTATGTCTGGTGCAAGAAGAAACAGTAAAAATGTGCTTTTGTCACGAAAGTGTCCAAGCAGCAAGTTTGGTTGTTGAGGAACAGGAAGATGTGGGAGGGACATCGGCGGATGATTGACAGCAGCAGTGATGTGTTGGAGACAGCGACAGAGATAGCGAGTTTTGAGAGTTGAGAGATTTGTGACATATAGCGTGTTTGGAGTGTATAGTTAGTGTGTTATGTAGTGTTTGGTGTGGTGTGTTTAGTGAGTAGTGGAGTCGTGTTGTGAGGCAAACCAAGGAGGAGACGGCTGAATGTGGAACAGGCAGGAATGAGCTGAGGAGCCTGAGGCATTGCCTGCATTTAAATGTAAATAGTTACACATAACTTTGTAAATTTCAAAAACTTATGCACCAATTTAGTAAACAACAATTTATATTTGCATTATCACTAATGCAATTGGTTCATTAAACATATTTGTGGTTTTCACAGTAAAAAAACTAACTTTTCTACTCTGATTTTATGTTATTTTGTGATTTTAGGTCCATAGTGTTAATATAGTACCTTAAAATGAAAAAATAACTGTACAATCACATATGTGAGGTTGTGCTGAAAATAATTACACCAAGTAAGGCAAGGTAAATAGTTTTTAAGGTTAAATATAATGGTATAATCAAAAGTAGTCAAAAACAGCCAATTATATCCCTGACGTCCCACCTTCAAACACAGCCTCATTTGGCCATCCATGAAAAAGCTACTTAACCTCCCACTTTTCTATAGGAATACATGCTTCCTACGGGCAATGCACTGGTTTTATTAATAATAGTTACATTTTGAATGTGTCAAACAAAAACTCTTAGATATTGCACCTTTTACATTTTTTGACAATTATTAATGAATTGTGAATGTAACTCTGTGCTTTATCAGTGTATGAGGTGTATACTGCCGGCTGCAGTTTGCGCTGACTGTGACAGCCATTTGAATGGATCCAACCCAGGCCAAATGCTCACTGAGTGGATGTGTGTCTTACCTTTAAAGAGAGTGGTATTGACTTCTTTCAGGTTGTGCAGTGCCAACCGAATAAATAAAAAAAATCCAGGTATAGTATTCATTTTGTGAGATTTTTAACATAAACACATGACATAAAGGACTTTGATAAACTCAAATTATGTAAAGAAGACACTGTTTCTATTCCTACTTAAACACATTTTGTTGTGTCTGTACTGACATTTTTTTGCTGATCTGATATATGAAAATATTGTTAATATAATTAGCAACATTTTGCGATATCGCTGATTTCAGTTGCTACATTTTTTTGTCTATTTAAAAAAATATATATTTGCGTATCAGATTTAAATAGCAGTAAGGTAAAAGATCAGGTTAGCAGATTTATTTTACACAGTTCCTCTTTAAGTTAGCGATGTTGTCTCACAGCAAGGAGGTCCTGAGTTTGATTCTGGGGCATTTGGGGCAGGGCCTTTCAGTCCACAGACATGCAGGTTTGGTTAAGTGGTCACTCTAAACAATGTGCGTAGGTGTGAGTGTGAGTGTGAATGGTTGTTTGTCTCTATACCGAATGTCAGCCCTGTGATGAACTGGCAACCTTGGAAGAATAATCAATACCGCAGGTTGTAATAGTCTGTGATGTTCTGGTCCAAATGTGGATATGACTGAGCCCTTTTTATTGGATCCTTTTTAAAAATTAAAATCTCCATCACTGCGTCGGCTACATGTTGCCAGTCTGTGATAGGCTGTCTCCCTTTCTGCCTCAGCCCTTGTCTTTTCCTCTGCTTCATGTTTTTTTATCAGCGCTGCAGGCCTCTCCTGGGAATCTGTCTGCCATTTAGCAGACTGAGAATGCTCAACACCCCAATGGCTCATCCAAAACCAGCATGCTCCAAGACATTATTAGCTTCCTGCTCTCAGCAGAGAGGACACACACATGCACACACACGCACACACACACACACACACACACACACACACACACACACACACACACACACACACTCCTTCACTCTGTTTCTTTGATTGTCGTCTCCTCATCTTTTCTCTCCAGACTCTCCTGTGCTCTGTGTCTGATCTCCCTGGAGAAAAAAGTTGTTTGTATTGTCAGACAGCATCTCCACCATCAGTGTAACAGTAATTACTTCATTGATATTCCTCATCTAATTGTACTGCTGCAGATCATTTGCATAAATCTTTTCCCTTTTTTAAAAAAATCATGAGGACAAACAGATGTCTGTAATCTTGTTGGGCTCGTTTCACTGCAGCATACATTATGTCTGCCTCTGGGGTCTCTCTCTGTTTCTGACTGCCTCCCTCTATCTTTACACAATACTGGGAGAGTATGTGACACCAGGGTTACTAACCCACATGGTGTAGGGTCAAATTTTTACCTGTCTGCTGCTCAAAGCTATTAACGGCCAGCAATGAGAACAGCTTATGAAGCAGAGCAACACTTACAGAATTACCTATGTAATTGATTGCTAATTACAAACCAGTATTTATATTCAAAAATCATAAAGATGTGTAATAAAAGATTTTTTTTTTTTTTTTGCAAAATCCTATAGCTGTACTCCAAATGTTTTTATTTTTGCTATAGTTTTTATTATTATTATTATTTAGCCCTCAGAGCTAAATTTCACCATTTCTGTTGATGATGCTTATTTTTCATGAATGGTCATTGGTCATTTGATTGGGTTGAAATCGGTCCTGAAAGAACCCTCATGATGATTTGCGACATGTGTTAATTTAAATAGTCGCAGAACATTTACAGCAATCTGATTAATAAAGATAAATAATTTTGTACCTTAATTTACCTTGATCTTAAACTTTCAAAAATGAATTCTGTGTAATGCTAATATAGTTCTATCACATCTAGATGTTATTTATAAGCTATATGGTAATTTAATCCTCATGAAAAACACTGGGTTGCAAAACGAAATGGAAGTTCATGAACTCCTTCATGCTACATAAATTATGGAACATATATACAATTATTTATATACAAATATGCAACATATGCATTATGATCCTGCATAACATTTTGAGTGCCATAGATCTTGCTAAATAAAACTTTTTGAGATATTTTGACAGTAGAGGACCATTCCATCATTTGATTATTTATTTTTTTAAATAGCCAATTTTCCACACTTTTCACTGGCTGTGATTGTACAAATATGTACATATGAGACAAAAATGAGAGTGGTTTGCATATTTGTATTGTTGTTCTTTTTTTTCTTATTTTTTTCAAATCTGTATGTTACCAGGAATGGGTTTTTATTATCTCTGCATTTTTAATTCAGAAAGATTGAAAGCAGTCCATCCTTACATATGATGGATTCAGGTATCGGATGAGAAACTGGATTAAGTTATGTATCGAAGATACTTTCTGATACCACATCTGAGGTGCCACAGAGTCAGAAATTTCAAATCTGACACATAGTGGCTTTCCCCCCCCTCTGATATACTTTGGTTTGGTAAACATGATCCTGCTGTGTGCAGTTTACCGACAGCATCTCTGGTTCTGATTTGAACAGTTACCACCTCCTGCCATTTGGTACCACTGAGATCCAAGGTTGCCATGTGCAGCTTTATAGGGATAATTCCAAACTATGCAAATATACATTGCAAACAATGGCATCTTTGTTTTTCAATGCTGCATCACTTTTGACAATCTGGAGCACATAGCTCACAGTGATTGTCAACAACCATTTGTTTATCAGCTGACATACAGGAAGAAATAGTATGTTTAGCACAAAGCAAGTGATAAAGACATGCAGTGATATTATACCACAGTCGATGTGCAACATTTCCAGCCACTGTTATTCAACAATAAACCCATGATCAAACTTTTTCCTTAGTTCAATTAGATTTCACCACTTGATGTTCCATGTGCCTGTAAGCCTGGGACAGAGGCTACTGGTTCATACACACACATCAGTCATGGTCCTCTGAGGGGACACATGAAAACATGTATGCAACACATCAGCTGCTCCCGCTGAGACCTGCACTATAAAGCACCATTTGTGGTCAGGGAGGCAACTAAAGCTAACTTTAGGGGTCACTCTGTGTTTTCAGTGTTACGACACTGGTATAGTTCTTGCTGGGGCTCATCACCATGGTAACTAATGCTGCACACCTAACCTTCTCCAGAGCAGGTTTCATTTGAAAGAACAGATCAACACATATGAAAACACCGCCCTCCGACAAACTCATTCTCTGAAAAATGGCATCATCATTCATAAGAGCTGTCCTCCTGTCTCCTTCCTTTCTTTTCTTTCCTCGTTGGCTGCAAGCAAGTCAAAACCTTTTTATTGTGCTTTATATGCCAATATCATCTAACAACACAGAGAGACTGAAACAGCCTCCAATAAGATATGGTCCAGAGATTGTTTGTCACTACTGGGGTTGACTAAAACATGCCCCAAGAATACATCCAAGCAACATTTAATTCATGAAATATGTAAATGTAACTATAGTTGGATGATCTACTTGCACCCTAATGATAGGGCGGAGTCCTTTATACATTCACAGTCAATTATTTCACTAAAGTTGATTGTCAAAAAATAGTTGGTGTGGGAGTAAAACTTAGATGGAATTGTTGACAGGAGTATTGTTTTATGCAGGAAGGAATTTTCATAACATCGAACAACTTAAAGTCTGAGATATCCTCTCCTAGTAAAGTTTTATATTTCCATTTATTCATTGATTCTCTCATCTAACAAAATACTTTTGCACCGAAATGTTTTGAAATGCTTCTTATGGCAAATATTGGTCCAGTTAGTGCAATACATTTAGATCGATTAATCAAAAACACAAAGCATTTAATTAATTATATACATTTTTTAAAAAATAATTTTTAATCTCAAAATAAAATGACATATCTGTGACTGCAAATCCATAAAATGTTATTGTTTTAAAGAAAATTGTTTTTTTCCACATGGAAGTACTTTGGCAAATGTATCCCTCTAAATGGAGGTGTTTTTCTGAAACGGTCCGACAGTGATGCAGTGATGAGAACCTTCGTTGCTGTGTTTTGTATTTGATAAACCTTTGAACTAATGGATGGAGTATTGATATCTAAAGTGGACTTTCTGGGTTGCAATGAATGTTCTCAAGAGTATCTGCAATCACACTCAATGACAATGCTTTTTGTATTTTATGAAATATGATTAATTGATTATATGATTTGGATTCCTTTAGTACGCACAATTCTTATGCTCAATACTTGCTGCATCGGACAGCATGAGTTTCAGCTCTAAATGAAACAAACAAGTGGTGAGCAGTAAAAGACAGTGAGTATATTCTCTGGGTGTTTGAATGATAGAAGTGGTTTGTGAGGCTCAGAGCCTGACAGCAGACATTGTAACAGGACGACAGGATCATGCTGCAGAGAGCAAAAGCGACCTTATTCTGATGTCTGCCTCTTCTTCATGTTCTGTTTCTTCATCATGTTGCTGTTCACTGACACAATGGTGATGAATGGTAATGTGTTTATCTTTATTTGTTTAGAAACCTAGAAGCTGGGACTTTTCGGACCTTTATGCTATGAATGTGGATATGTGTATGTATGTCCAGTATGTGAGCACATGTGTGTAAGTGTTAAAGTGTTGTTGGCTGGGATAAGGACTTTTTTTTTTTTCTCGGCCAGTGGTGACCGTACAAGAAAAATATACATTTCTAATCCCCCTGACAGTTCTATGGCTTAAATAAACCATTCATTTTCCCCCACTCCATACTGTGGCACAGAGTGACAGATGAAAGATGTAAAGAGTGGTCTGATGACATGCAACACAAAGTAAGTCTGATATGAGTTTATTGTATGTGCAGTCTGGTGCCTCAGAAAAAAATCTGTAAGTGAGAAAATTCTCCAAGCATAACGAGTGCTGTTCCTAAACCATCCTAGAAATGTATTATATCTTGTATCTTATTCATTATCAAGTCATTCACTCTCTGTGCTTTTAATACATTGCTAGTAAAATCTTTATAACACTAATCATATACTCAAAGGAACATTGTATAACTTTTTTTCAGCTTCAAAGTGATTTTGAAAGTACAGTGTCTTGTAATGGGGTGAATAGTGTCTCTGTCACATGTATCTGCACTATGTACCTACAGTGAGAGGGCAGGATCACAGTGTTACACATTTACTTCAAGATACTGAAGTTTAAGATTAAAGTGAAACTCTCGACAAAAAGCAACCAAGGCTTTATTTGTGATTAAATATGTATATATAGTCTAGGACACTGTCATCGAATTTTAGCCAATGAGAAACAGGAAAGCATAGCAACCGTTTCCATGAAAAAAAAAACTCATTTCATTTCGTTCATAGCTCACCGTTCTCGTTCGTTAACTGACTCCTCTCCTGGCATTTTCGTTCAGTCAGTCACTCGTTCTTGGTTTGCAGGCTTTAGCTGTTAGCTGTTGTGTTGTCTAAATGTACACATAATCATGAATTTGCAGCTATGTAATTGCCTTGAACTACAGAGTTATGTTGACCGTTAGCACGATCGTTTGAGAAGAGGAGCTGAGAACTGTGCATTACATGATTCACCACTAAACGACGTTGTACTGGAAACATGACTAAACGAACGAACAAACGATATGAACGATTCGTCCTGCTGAACTGACCGACAGGAACTGAATCTTGACATCGAACGATGAAATCCACCTGTAAAAGTTACAAGTCAGCCACGGAGTACGCCATTATTGTTTACAGCTCATAAATGCCCACTCACAGTATGGACAGATATGGTTGGCAGATGTGCTTAAAAGAAAATAGTTCCTACATGAAACTAAACACAGTAAGATATGTGGATTATCTTGAGTAACCAGGTCATGATATCTGGAAAAAGACACAACAAGCTAACTGCTACTGGGGAGGGCAGACATCTCTACAGCTGATATCTCCCAAACTCTGCAACTCACAGCAAAATAATCTCGATTGATTAATAGCACTAAAGGTTAACTAAAATTAGAAATATATGTTTTCTATTTTGGGGCGAAACATACCTTTAACATGGTTTAAAGGGGCAACAGAAGTTTGCTACCAAAGTCAGTATCAGTATTTAAAGGTTTCAAGAAACACGTCAGAACTGAGAGAACAAGCTTAACTTCCACCTCTCAATTCTGGCTTCTCAGATTTGTAAGTTCTGAGAAGTAATTACCTGCTCCATCACATGCTCCTGGTTCTTCTCTGAAATAAAGACACATATCGGGAGCAGCACAGCTCGGAAGTCATCCCACCTTTGCCCCTTCTCAGACAGAGTCAGAGTCAGTTGTCGGTGGTGTGTCAGTGCTGTCTCGTCCTGGAGGGAGGTCACAGGCACTCAGAGACAATCTGCACTGCCAGCAGTAATGAACTCTTTCTTATGGCGGGTACACACTACAGGATTTTTCAAACCTTCACAGATTAGGAGACCACACACTTGATAACAAAAGACAGATCGCACAAGATCTCTCTCTCTGAGGTGAGTAAAAATTGTCAGAAGTATTACAGATAGCTTCGAGAGCAGCGCTGTGTGCTCTGGCCCCCGGTACTGCGGGTAACCATGGTAACATGTAAATAAAAGGCTGACGGAGAAACACAGCTGACTCAGCTCGCGTCTTGATTGGCTGTTGGTCACCCCACACACTACAGGATTTCTAGTCGCAAATATTAAACATGTTCATTATTTACGATCTCTCCTTCCGACGCCTTCCGAGAGGATCTGACCGGACAAAATCACTCTTAACACACCCCACACCACAGGAAAATCAGACACGATGTCCTTTGCACACATCAGATAATCGGGCCTTTGCTGGCTTTGATCGTAAGGGGGAAATCGGGACAAAAATCGGCCCGATTATCCTGTAGTGTGTACCCCCCTTTTTATAGATTTCTGGGCTGAGGATGGGAGGAGGCGTCCCCTGGGAAATAAAATCCAATTCACCCACCCACCCATCCATCCCCTGTGCTCAAAGCCTTGCCTATTTATGAGGGTATAAATGGTGTTAAGTCCCTGTGCCTCCAGGATGTTTATTAGTAGCAGGTCCAGGCTGACTGACATGTTGAATGGAAATAATGTTTCACCTTTAACCCACATAGATGAATTTATTTAAAAACTCTTTGATACAGAACAACATTCTAACAAAAGGCAAGGTGAGAACCTTGTGGAGAAATTGACAATTTGTGGTAAATGCAGAAATATTCATTTAACATTCACTCTCAGTGTGCCCAACACTATGTAGCTAAGATGTCATTTAGCTACAGTCGCTCCATGGATTGCAATCTCATTCAATCAGTCCAGACTAAAATATCTAAACAACTGTTGAAATGTCAACAGTTAAATTTGTCCAGTACAGTTTATTACCAAATACCTGTAACACTACAGACAGTCCCATCAGCCTCAGCTCTAGCTACCTTGAGCATTCTAATGTTAGCGTTTTGCTCAAATTACTGCTGTCCTGAAGTCCAGCTTTGCAGAAATGCTGCCATAGCTGTATACCCATAAAGCTGTGATTGGTAAGATTGTAGAAATGACTGTAAGCAAAGTAGCAAACTCATTTTCTAAAATTATTCAAATGAAAAAATCCACCTCCTGCTGTCAGAGCCACTTGTCCAACACACAGAAACATACACACAACCTGACTGCAGAGCACCCTGTCAGCTGGGAGACGTATTAGCAGCTCATTCTGTATGCTTACCATCTCTCTTTGCTTTTTTAGACTAATAAATACACAAGTTAACATGTAAACACAAGCAAAATAGCCAACAGGAATGTAACTCAGTTTAAAAAGTCTGCTCTGAACGACTGCTGAAACAGCCTGCGCTCAATTAGTCTGTTGCTTCTGTCATTCTGCTCAGGGACGTGTGCTCGGTGTAACAGAGTTAGCTGCTGAACAACATGCCCAGAAACCATTAACCACCAAGCTAGCATGTTAGCATTTGGAAATAAAGGCTGCTATTCTTATGCCGCTATCTCATTTATAGCTTTAGCAGAAAATTCCACATTGTGGAAGTCTCCTGTAATGTTCAGTGACTGCAAGAGTGCACTCAGGGTGCAGACAGGTAGGCAAACAAAGGTGGATAGACAGGCAGTCTATGAGGACTGCAACTGCCTGTGATACAGTCACATAGGGTTTGTCTTTTTTTACTTTAAGGATGGCACTGAGGCTTTGTGCAGGTAACATGGTAACATGAAAGTTGAAAGTTGTCCTGTTTCAGAGATGGAAGAAAATTATGTGAGGAAAGTATGAAGTTCACACAAAAAAAAACCCTCAGTACCTGATTCACTACAAACAGTGACCTCTGTGGCAGGCAGACAGTCAGACGGATAGACAGACAGACAGTCAGACAGATAATTCAGATGTCGATAATGGAACAGTGATTGGTTGGGGTTTGGCACGAGGTAACTTTCACCATCACCGATTCGTTAGTCGCCACCCGCAAGGGGATAACAATGGCAGCGTCAACAACACGAGCAGAACATGCTGCTGCATGAGACTTGCCCGACGTCCCTCCGCTGCGTAAAGCCACTTTTGACGGTTGGAGATACAAACATTACTTTGAGTTTGTTGAACGTAAGGAAAATAACTTGACTGTAAGGTGCACACTTTTGTCCGTGTTGGTAACTTCTCTCCACCACTGCTAACACTACCTCAAACTTAAAGTGAAACTCTCGCCAAAAAGCAACGTAGGCTTTATTTGCGATTCAATATGGGTCAAACCTTCATGTAAAAGCATAATTACGAGGAAAGTCGCACTTTTAAGATTTACCGTAGTTGGGTTTTCGGGCACGTTCATTTTGAACGGGAGTGCTAGGGGCAGAGATACGATGGCATCAAAATCGCTATTTTTAGAACACTAAGAAGGCTCGACACAACATGAAACTTTGCTCGTAGTATCACCAGGGTCTCTACACATGAACACGAGCATTGAGAACATTGTTAGTGTACACAGAGTTTATGAAAAAAAAGGTTTTTGAACTACTCACGTTAGCTGCTGCATCTCTGGCGCACGGCAGTCATGGCAGCCAAAAAGTGTTGATCCCTGAGTGAGACCTGACAGGCACGCTTGAGGAGCGGTTCACCATTACTCTCCTGCCTGACACTTTTTGCCTGCCATGACAGCTACGCGCCGGAGATGCCGCAGCTAACGTGAGTAGTTCAAACACCTTCTTTTTCATAAACTCTATGTCTCGGTTGCTTTTTGGTGAGAGTTTCACTTTAACGAAGCACCCGGAAGCACCTACAGAGACAGCACGCACACACACAAAGCTTGTTGCCGAGGAACCGTGGAGCAACATGGATGTTACCAGCAATGTAACCAGTAATGTAACTAATTACTTTCTTCAGGGAGTAATCATGTAATGTAAGGCATTACTATTTTTGAGAATAATGTGTAATGTGTAATATATTACTTTTTTGACTAACGAGCCCCAACACTGATTGTGTCTTTTTTCATGCTAACCAGATAAACTGCAGCCGGGCTTATTTACATGTCTGCTCTCAATAACTATGCAGATGTACTCAAAAACGGAATCTTGTGTCCCTGGCTGTCATTTGCAAATGAGTATTGCTCTTAAAAAGCTTTTATGTTAATGACCCTTATGTCAACAGATATTTATATCAAGCCCAGTCTGTTGTCACACATACAGGACAGACGCTGGGTCACTGTTTCCAGCATCACAGAGCGTTTGGCAGCAGGACAGACTGTGGTTTAGTTAATGAGGCCACCGCCCTGCGAGCATCACACACACACACATGCACACACACACATGCACAGGCACAAATGGACAAATATGTACCACTCATCAGTTTTCAACAATGAGTTCTTAATGCAGATTCACTTGAAGCCGTTCCTGCAGACTTCCCAGGAACACTGTTGATATTGTTAGGACATTTAGTAAACAGAATGAAATGAGCCTGAACCCAAGACCAAAGACGGTCACACAAATAAAACTGTTGTGATGGAATGTTACTAAGTACATTTACTCAAGTACTGTACTCAAGTAAAATGTTGAGGTACTTTTATTCACTTGAGTGATTTGATGACTTAAGTAACTATTTACTTTTCAGATTACATGCTGACTCAGAGTCAAATAAATTTAATTTATACTTTTGCCAGTCAGATGAAAAGAAAAAAACTGATTCCGACTCATAGCACATCATTTATACACACATCTAAATATACTGTATATATCATTTACTTTTATTTGTAAGTGCATTTGATATCAGATAATTAAGGGGTATCAAGGGTCCAGAACCAAATACATACATAAGTCAATGTATGATGGAATGCTTAAATAAATGGATATATATATTTATATATGTGTGTGTGTGTGTGTGTGTGTGTGTGTGTGTGTGTGTAGCTGAGACAGTCACTGTTTATGTTACCCACAGTTATCTTTTTTGCCATGTACCAGCTCTGTCACAAGATGAGATATGATGTATTAATGTTTCTTTAAACTCAAGCCTGGGCACACATAAATACAGCCAGGAGCAGTTGTTTTACGGGACATTTGGAAAAATATTGGAACTTGCCATTATTGTTGTTCTCACTATGACTTTGACTGGCAGTTATTTTCAGACAGGCATGTGTGGAGTTCTGTGAGCAGGAACAAGAAAAATAGCCCTTCATGTTCTCCACACATGCTTGGTTGTTGGCACAGTAGTTACACTCTTCAGGTACAATGTCATATGCATGCTCATGCAGTCAGGTGGGTTACTGTGTTACTGTGGAACCACCCTCAAACACAAACTAAAACATTCCTGAAGGGTGATGAGTCACCGATGAATAATTCCTTTTAAATCAAACACAAAAGTGCCTCGGTGCCTTTATAGAAGAGAAGGAGCTGGTGTAAGTGAGAAGAGAGAGTGAAAGCCCTCTATTACTTTTTCATTTTTAAATGTGTTGGCTGCAATCAGCAACACTGCAGTGATTTCAGTCTTCATTCAAACTTTGCCCTTAATAGTGTAATGTTTGGCCTGAGGGTGGTGCTAACGGAGGCTCAACAGGGTCAAAAAAAGACAAGCAGTTAGACGACCAAAATTTCACTTGGATCTGTGTGTGTGTGTGTGTGTGTGTGTGTGTGTGTGTGTGCTTGTGGTTGGTGCACATCATGTGTATGCTTGCTCCATTCAGAAACTAAGATTGAGACAAAGATTACAAATGAACAATAGCACAGGTAATTGTCACATCACCTGAGGGGCTCTTGGCACACACACACACACACACACACACACACACACACACACACACAGAGGGTGTAAGAAATCCCCCAGATCGAGATAAACACAAATGTCATGGTATCAGTGCAGCTGCATGTTGAAGCAGGATCCAAAAAGCTTTTCTTCTCCTCTTGAACTCGTCTCTGCGGTTTGCTTCAAGGGCTTTTTTGCTTTGTGTTGCGATGTCTAGACAGAATTTCAGATTCCAATTAGCACACATGGACACCTTTATAGTTCCTGTTGTACCTGTTGGGATTAGTCTTTCTCCTCTTCTTGTGCCCTCAAATGATCTGGATTTCAGAAACGTAGCAGTTTTTCACTAAAAATTAAAAATATTTGTTTGTCTAACACAGTTTAGGTAAAGGTGGTTTTAGTATGTTTTTTGTGCCATTTTAAAAGTTTTAAGAATATTTAAATGATTGTTGGGATAATTTTGTGAATTGCAATTATGTTATGGACTGGCTAATCGTGATGTCCCAGGCATTGTCTGGTCTGCATTGTTACCACAGTTACCACTTGCAGCTGTATTTTGTAGATTTGGGTGATATAGCCTATTTAAGAGTTATGGCTGTTGTAGTGCTTCATGCAACATAATGGGCCAATAACAGATGTATCTCCATTTGCATTTTTTTTTGACAGCACCAATGTAAAAACTTTATTTTACAGACCATATAATGCAGAAAGTTGTGCTTGGAATGGTTTCAATTCCCGACCAGTGTTAGGACAGCGGAATCACTCGCCATCTTCCGCAAAAAGACTCAAGACTCATTTGTCCAGACTTCACCTCGACCCTGCATAGCATGACTCTGTCGACGGTGATATGTTGTGGTTTCTTTCGTGTGACAAATGTACTTATTGTAGGTCGCTTTGAACAAAAGCGTCTGCTAAATGCCCTAAATCTAAATGTAAATGTTGATGGTTGGATGCAATGCTGAAAAGTATATCAACAACAGGTTTTCTGACAACTGTCATTATCCTGCCCATGCTTACCACATCTGTTTGTTATGTCAGCAATTCCCCACACCAGCTAGTGTGTGTGGAACTAATATTCCAGTAGTAACATTGCAGATTAAAAGTTGAGCTGTAAGCATCAGAGCATCGCTATGCAGCTCAGCAGAAGATGGTGCGGGGCTGTTGGGAGTCCGTTGGGTGTTCATTTCATGCCAGGTTGGTTACCTCATTTGTGAGAGGTGATGCTGGATAGTAAATAAACAATGTCCCCATCAGTCCAGCTTCTTGGCAACGAACTTATTGTACGGGTTAATAATAATGTTTACATGACATACATTGATAAACAAGAAATAAGCTTTTCTGATTGGAGTTAAATCCATTGAAATAATGGTTTGGAATCTTGATGTATATATATGATATTTGATATATATAAGGCTATAAACCAACTGATTCAAAACTGGCAATGTTTTTAATTTTACATCCGTACATCTGCCTCATTTATATTTTCACTGCCAGCTCCGGATCTCCTGAGGACCTCTTGGCTTTTGAGTCGGCCTCCGTCACTTGTCTTGACTCTCTCTGTGTGATACTTGGCATCAGATTTTGTTTTGCTTTGCTGTACTCAAAATAATAAGGCGGACATGCACATGTATAATATGCATGGAGACACAAATGCTCTAAAGCATTGTTATACATGCAAATGTACAATACACACACACACAGTGTGCAGATTGTCGTACCCCTGTTTCACACAGGATGGCCACCATCACTCCATCACAGCCAACATTTAATATCACATAACCTACCAACAGCTACCATGGCAACCTGCCTTTTCCAACAATGCAATTTCCCACTGCCCCTGAGCTGTAAAGTACAATGTCTCCTTTCTCCTTATTAGTATCTTGCATCGCCTGTACACCACAAGGTATCAAGCTAAAGCAGCAGGGGTACAGCCAGCCTGATAATCTGACTTAGTGGTGACTAATACATTCAACCCACCTTCCTGCCACTAAAGCCTTGGTCATTTTTGCTGAGCGAGGATAGTATTTGTCACATCAATTGCAGAAATGTGCCGCTTCAAAGTTGGGCTAGTTAAGATAGAAGAAACCAGCATTTAGGAGCCCCCCTCCAGTCATTACTCCTGAGCCACTGCTCATGAAAACACACTGCCCGACTGAAACCAACACCAACTGCCTCACTTGCTGGCAGGGAGATGTGTTAGAGGCTGCTTCGCTATGTTCAATCATCTCTCTTATCTTTTTTAGCCTAATGAATACATAACTGCTACCAGTCAGATCTGACAGGATTTTATAACACGCATTTTAAATCTTGGTGATTTTTAACTGCAGCTAAAAGGTTAATTAAATAATTGATTTTAGTCATCAGACACCTTTTCTGAGGTACAACACACACAAGAGATTGTCTGTGTCAGATTTGTTCACACATGTTGGTTATAGTCTGTATCATTTGGGTTAAGGGCAGGCCCATGACTGTTTTTGCGTTGATATCAATACCACATGAATTTGGACGTAATTGCAATTTCAGCAAAAGAGTGGAGGGTAATATACAGGCAAGAAGAGAATGATTTATTACGCGTTGTTGACATGAACATTTGCTCGCTGTGAATTTCACTTTGGCAGAATTAGTAGGAGCTCCTGGCTGCTGCATCCAAATACACCGCCGTTGCCAATGAAGCGTTGGATATCGCTAAAGCATGGAAGATGGAGGAGGAGCAGCCACTGCCACTGGTGGAAGAAGGGTGGAGGAAGTTCTAGCAGCACATTAGTTCCTATACCTTTGGAATCACATGTTCAACTGTCACATATGGCAGGAATTTAAGGATTTAACATTTTATTTGGGTTTCCACATACATTTGGCTGTAAGTATAACAATATTGTATATATTTTGCCTTAAAGGATAAAGTCTGCCTCACCTTCACTTCATCACACTTCATCACTTCATATTCCTTTTATCTCTGACACCACCTCCTCTGACAGACTCCATCGGGGTAAAGTGAACCTCCAGAAGGTGTATAAAGAAGTGCATCTGAATGGTGGCTGAGATCAATTCCCTGCTAATAAACATGTTGACGTGAGTCCCCAGAGAATCCCGAGGCCTTACTCTGACTTCTTGAGCTTTGGCTGAGCAAACAGCGAATCCCCACTCTCTGAATCCTGCTTTTATTTCCCCATGCCTCCTTCACAATCACCTTTTGATTACTCCTACTAATTAAAACTCCAACAAGCTGCCACCCGAAGCCACCACCCACCCTCCCAGCCTCCTCCTTTGGGTCACCCAGCTCCCTGAGGAGCGAGAACAAACAAGAGAACAGTGAAGGAACACACACAGTCTGTTTTTACTGCTTCATCCTTTCTTCACTCCGCTTATCCTCTTTAATCCTGGAAACTCTTTATGCTTGTTAAGCCGCTGGAGCAGAGTGGAAGCATAGGGCGCAGGGCCAGGAGGTCAAGGAAGCTCCTCTAAAGAGGTGGCCCTGAGCAGTGGTGGTCCTGGTCCCCCCTGAAATGAACTGCTGAGGACTTTTCATGAATCCCCTGTTGGAACAAACGGTAACTCAAAATGAAAGCTGCACTAAACAAAATTTTTAAATAAACAAGACTAAAAGTCTGAAGCATCTCTTGCTGCTCCTTTAAGCTGCAGTAGACCCCACACGTGAGAGAGAATGCTAATTAAGCTATTTTTAAAGCCTTAGTGGTTGTAAAGCTAGTTTGTCCTGAAGAAAGTCCATGTGGCAGTCAAAATAAAAGTAAGGCTCTGTCAATTCCCATGAATATCTGCTTTTTGGATTATGAAATATTTTATATGCATATTTGACATTTGGCCCAAGGGTTGTGCGTGGTTTAAACTCACTGAGTATCCAAAAGAAAAAGTGAATGCCTGTCCGAAAACCATACATTTACAACCCAATTAATAAAAAAAATTGGGAAGCTGTGCGAATTATACATGAAACATCATTTTAGACCTACTTGACTGAGGACAGCACAGAGACAATACATATAATATTTTATCTAATCAACTTCATGGATTTTCTAAATCGATGCTTCATTTGAATTTTAAAGTTGTGGAATGCTCTGGAGACAACTGTGTGGAACATTACACAGGTAAACAGGTTCATCGGTAACAGGTGATAATATCATGATGGGGTATGAAAGGGGCGTCCTTGAAAGGCTCAGTCACTCACTGGCCAGGATGGGCTGAGGTTCACTGCTGTCAGTAAACACAGTTTGTCTGCCAATGATTGCATTCTGTATTTATTTCCATTTTAAAATGCACCCAAACTTTTTAGGAATCTGAGTTGTAAGTAATTTGTGAAGTGAACAAACAACACTTTTGAGAGTCTCACTAGACTTGTGCAAGAATCCTTCAGACATACAAGTCATTCCACTAAATTACGCATTCACCGGTTTTCCCGTAGTCGAAAAAAAAAAAGAATGTGTTGTCCTAGTCTGTCATACAACACAGCATGGAATTTAAATCTGTTACTGGAAACCAAAAATCATGTGACAATACTCCACACAACATAGCCGATGTTTGTGCATTGTTGTTTGTTTAAACTGCAGTTCATTCTACAGGTTTGCTCTCTTCTCTATTTTTTGTTGAGCTACTTTTTTTATAGTACAGTTACTGTGCATGAACTGTGTAGAAGTGTCTGTCTGCTGTTATCAGGTATTTAAGCAATATCACACGAAAGGCCGCAGGCCGAGTGCCGCAGATAATCACACCAGTGCTGTTATACAGTACAACCTCGCGACCACGAGTGTGATATTGCTTTTATACAACAGTTCTACAAGCGCATTTTATTAGTTAACAGTAGTAAACCACAAGAGATTATGATTTGTTTATATAGTTAATCATTTATTTGGCTCCGCCAACACAAATAGTTCCATAACTGGAAGGGAGACTAGGCTGTTGCCAGGCAACACATAAACATTTCCTGCAGACCGCTACAATGTCTGCATATTACCGCTACTTGTATCATTTACATTTATCTGAATGTTTCCATTTATTGTGCAACCACTAAACTAAGAGACCAGTGACAGCCGCTTTGGTGGCATGATGTGTGTTTCTGATGAATTAACAGCTCGATCAGACAGCACGTTGCTCCATCGTTTCCATCTCTCCATCAAGACTGTTTCTGTCTTTTTGGGGGCCCTATGCAAGATGCTGTTTGGGGGCCCCTATTTTGTCAAACTACGATGGATAGATTCCTAACCTTTTTGGGTGAACCATAAAGATGCAACAATCTATTACATTTTAAGAGGAAAACAGGCTAGAGTCGTCAAAACCTCTCTCAAATTAAAGTCAAACATCTTAAGTTGACCCACACTAGTAAGTTGAACTGATAGAAAATGATAATACAAGGTAAACAATAGGGATCCTTGATAGGTCAATAAATGAAACTGATGGTGTGTTCATCAATTTTATTTTATTTTAAGTTGACATTAAACATATAACATACATACACCCAAAACTAAAGTTAAAGTTGTAGAGAAAATAAAATACGCTATTACTTAGAAAAGAAAATCACAATGAGCCAGCATCCATATCAATATGCAAACAATAAAAACAAAAAAACTAACAAGAATAATACTGTTAAGGTAGTAAGGAACCTTTCAAATGTAACACAAGCCCTTCAGGACCAACCCAATAAACCAGCATATAAAAATGAACAATGAAAACAAACCAGCAATAAAAACAATACTTTAAAGGAACCATACAGAACTATATAACACAATCACACCACTTTGTGATGATTATCAGTATCATCTGAGTCTTGTGTTTTAAGCAGATCTACCCTAAGCCCCACCTCAAAATTTCTGCTTCCTTGCCAGCATATGAGAGCTGCTTGCCAATCTCTGGTGCTGAAGGCAGCAGTGCTGCTTCCTGTTCTGCAGCTCCAAAATACTTCAGAATTGCTCCTGCAAAGACGAAACTCCTCAGGTTCCCAAGCAAAACAGATCCTAAGCAAATATTCATACTATATAATTGAGTCATGTTACACTAATGGAGAAATTCATAATCTGTTTTTATTTTAAACCTTGCAATATACAGCACAGTGTCCCTTTAAAGCATGCACCCAATTTCAAAGTCACTTTTAAGCAGTTTTAAAGAGTTATAAAACAAAGATAAATGACTGATGAGCTTTATGTGATATTGAAGGAATATCTAGTTTATATTTCACAGATGGATGGATGGATGGATGGATATTTTCACAGAGTATTACAAAGTGAACTACTTGCTTAACTGATGATTTGGTCTTAACATATATTCTGTGGGCAGAACTAATGGTCCTATATACCGTAGTATAGTTCACTTTAAATTGACTTTAATTTGTGTTATTATGATTCTTTTGAATAAAACAAAGTAATACATCAAAAACATAACTAAATGTAGGCAAATGTGTTCAAATTATATTGTCACAATAAATACTCTCATAAATGTGGAAAAGAAAGATGCAACTAGCTCAGTAGAGTTAACAATAATCCACTCAGAGCAATAATTTACTGCCACAATAGTCCATAATTATTATGGACTATTGTGGCAGTAAATTATATGCATTAGGGTTGTTTAGCACACTTCACATTAGAGACCTACAAACTGAGGAAACACTAAAATTGATAAATTAATCATAAAAACAATCCTAAAGTGATGTTATGTGACAAATATTGAAGAGCAGAGGAGGTCTATGATGGACCAGCAGCTCCACTGGATGAGGATACAGCAGACATGACAGATATCTGCTTAACACACACCCTCCCTCACAAATATAATGCCAAGGAACTGTACCTGCTGTGATTCACCAAAACGGGTGTCACTTCAGTCAATCAGTGTTATGGCATTCACATGTGAGATACATTTTATTTTAGCCCTCTCCTAAAGCAAACACTTAAGCTAGCTAAAAAAATCGGCATTTAAGCAAGCCCCTCCAACCCACATAATGAGAAAAAAACATACTTTTATCCAGCGAGCGTTTTTCTTCATCGAGTTTCTTCTTTTTCCTGCGCCAGATGAATACGCTAGCTCGGACGCCATGCCGTGAATGACCTGAACTTACGGCTCGGCGCAATTCCCCGCCCCCTCCTAGTTTAGCAGTACTGGTCGTCATAGCAACGCGGCGTGGTAGACACCAGATCTGACCAATTAGCGGGCCAGGTGTCAGGTCCTTTTCACAGCTTTTCCTTCGGATCATTCCTCAGGTATTGCAGCAGACCTTGCAACTTCAGTTTTTGGTTTAGGACGATTTAAAAAAATGAAAATCAAGATTTTATTTCACTTGCTCCGCCGCCGCTCCTCATGGGCTCCCGTAGTTCATAGTGGCTCCGCCCCCCCGCATTGACTTTCCACTGACAAACAAACACAACAACATGCAGCGAGCTCGTTCCTAACACGGCGCCGTCTCGTTAGTAGTTTGGTTTTGTAGCGTCGGGCCTCGAACAAACCACCGTCCGCTGAAAAGTTTGTCCAAAGGCTGTTGTTACTAAAGGCAGCGGACCGACATTTATTTCAGCCTCTCAAACAGACGCATGTATCACAGTGGGACACTTGTTACTACGAGAAGACCGCGGCAGCCCACAAATACCTGCTCTTAAGCAACCAACATTAGCAGAATCATTAAATCATTGTGTCCCGTATGAGAAGAAAGGGTCCCGGTGGACAGTTGTTACGGATGCAGTCACGTTGCATATCGCTAAAGATATGGTGCCCGTATTTACAGTGGAAACGCCGGAGGTTCATCCACATGCAGAAAATGTTCGACCACCCAGGTTTGTGCTACAAAGCCACAACGGGGCAAGATGTCTCAAGCCAGAGGAAGTAGACAGGCTCGTCTTCCTGGCCAAAAATGTTTTAAAAAGACAGCCAGCACACACCTGATGTCCTGTACATCTACCAACATGCAGTGTTTACTATGCAATCATGCAGATAGGATATAAAATACTATTTGGAAACAAAAGGCACCTTTTGCAAAATAAAGTATTTAATAAAAGTTATGTTAACACTTTATCAATACCAATATGGAGACTGATCTGTTTTTATAATAGCAAGCAATCTGACATGTTTACAAAAGCATTTGTTATCAAAAAGGGACACATTCTTTTCAAAAGGATGCACTTTTATTTATTTTTTCAAATGAGTTTGAAGCTGCACTCTTTGCAACAGCATGGCAAATTTGTTTAGAATCATAGCATTAAAATAAATGCAATGCTTTTAATAATTTCTTTGTAATTTGAAATTTGTTCTTGAGAAGGATAAAAAAAAATCGCTTAAAATCGTAAATCGAGTTTGGTGTGAAAAAATGGGAGCTTCAATTTTTAGGCCATATCGCCCAGCCCTAAATTGTAGTTTTGTCAGCCCCTCTTGTCTTAAACTGGTTTGTTCTGCCTGTATGTACAGAATGTTGGCCTCGTGTCACTCAGGTGAGTTGGTGGTTAATCAGGTCTGTTCTGTTGTTATATTGAGTTTGCTGTAGTTTGAGTTCGGTTAAGTTCAGTACTGATCTGTTTTGTTGAACTCTTTAAGGGCCTGATTTAGTCAATCAAACGTGCTTTCTCCAATTGTTGGTTATAAAAAAATCCACCGTTGTTTCAATCTGAAACCTGTGTCTTCCTGCTCATTGCCTAACAGTACATTTAATCTCTTCAGGGCCTACCGGACCTGACTAACGCTTGTATCAGCAGGCCTCACAGAGAAAAGACAGGTTTAGAATAACATTACAAAACTGTGCTTGTATGAGACCGAATCCCTGTGAGACTTGATGCAATCTATGTGCTGCTTAAAACCTGTCGGCTTATAAAACCTACACTGTAGTTCCAGCACTCACAAAGAACAGCTGTGGTGTATCGATTTAAATGAGTTGCAGTGGATTTCAGGTTTTCCTGGTGGAAAAACATTAAGACCACAATCATTTCTAAAAACCACTCCTGCATCTAATCCATTTCCCCACTGTATGGATTTATAACATCTTTATTTGGAACGACAGAAGGCTGTTTTTGAAAGAATTTAGAAGGAAAGGCTTTGGCTCAGGGGTAGAGCCAGCGTCTTGTTATTGGTTTAGGGTCGCCTGTTCGATTCCCCTGATCTAAGTGTCCTTGGGCAAGATACTGAACCCTGAACTGCTCCTATGTGCTGGTCGACACCTTGCATGGCAGCCACTGCCATCAGTGTATGAATGTATGTATGAATTTAAAAGTTGAATAATTCCAGTACTATTGCTGAGGGAGCATTAGTATTTGGGAAAGTTGGAAAAGAATAAAGGATGCAAAGAGCTGGGAATTAAACTACACTGCTTGCCTACTGTGTGGGAGCTACACTGCACAGCTGGCTTTAATTTCAATCAGAAAGGAACTGAATCAGTATAAATAGCTGAAAAGTGGGAAAGATTAGTGTACCATTTACAATTAATGGGACTGCAAAGTTTAATAAACCTCACAATGTATTAAAGATTCTGAACATTATCTCAAATCTCAACTGTACGTTGTAAACCTGTATGTCAGTAGAGTTGACTGATATTCCTTTGGATGTGAAACTTAAGCCACAGACAAAGCTTCAAACACGACACAGAACTGTATATTTTCTGGGACGGCTAAGAAAAGCAAAACATAGTTCATAGCAGCCAGCGCTGTGATATTGTTGAACTTCAGGACGGTAACAGTTGGTAAGAGCTGAAGCTTTTTGTTGAGCTGTGGCGATGTTTGGTCCTCATGAGTGAAGTCATGTATGTGTCCTCTTAAATAAAGAGAATCACTTCCAGCCTGAACTGATGGTTTCTTCACAGGCCTGCTCGTGTGCTGCGTCTGGCCTTCAGCTCTGTGCACCAACACTGAGTGTGACTGTGGTGCGTTTGTGGCTCTGCAGCTCTTTTCTTCATCAGTTGTAGATGTTTTGTGTTTTTTTGTCATCAGTGTGAATATTCATACCAGTTCTTAGTTTTCTTTTCATTTTCATCTGCATGTTGGCCAGAGGGCAGAGCAGAGGGATGATTTATGTCATTTAACCTATATATAATACACACACTTGCAGTTTGACAGTATTTTGTCATTTTCCTCCTAGATTATTAGAACCATTTGAGTGTTCTGTGGGTCCATGTGTCAGCCACATGCTGTCCAGTTCTCCTGCAGCAAAACAGTTGCATCATGAGAAAAAACACAAGTTAACATTTAAGAGCAGGCGTTGACTTCCAGATGAAACCTGAGTAAATGCTCTTTATGTGTTTTTTTATTATTGGAAACTTTATGTTTCATATGTATTTCCAATTGCTTGCTCACCTGTAGACAGCTTTGATATTTTTGTAAGTTGAATAAAATAAAAAACAAATCTAAATTAAATAATAATAATAATAATAATAACAATAATAATAATAATAATAATAATAATAATAACAATACTACTACTACTACTACTAATAATAATAATAATAATAATAATAATAATAATAAAAATGCTGTCTTCAGTAAAACCCAAACAGCTTCACAGTGAAACCATACAGTCATTGACACCTACAGTGATATAACTGTCTGTCTTCTCTTGTCTCCACTTCCACTGTGTAAATGTCAGCTCCTGAAGAGACAGCCAGAGAGACAGAGGTTGAAAAAGAGGAACTGAGAGAAATGGAGGGAGGTAGGCAGCAGGGAGAATGAGCTGTTGAATAGAGAAGGCCAGTCACACTCAGAGAGGAGGAGGAGGAGGAGGAGGAGGAGGAGGAGTGCAGCTGTCCAAACACTGAGCCTTTCTGTACCTGCCCTACAGCTACATCCTTCCTCCACCCATCCCTCTGTCCTGGCCTCCTTCAACCCTGGTACCAGATTCAGCACTCAGTCTGCTTCTCCTCTGTTGCATGCTGTAGCTTTAATTGTACACATGACATATAATTGTTTGCGTTTATTACTGATATTTACCGAAAAAAGTTCAGGCACATTGCACATCCATAAATATAAATGTAATATATTCAACACACCCTATGGATTACAGCTGTAAACTTCAGCTAGTAGTGCCCTACAGGACGTCAGCGTCTGAGTCCAGGCTACATGTCCTTGTTGCACAATCCTTAGAAGGAAGGAAATTTGATACAGACAATATTCATGTTTTCATCCACGCTCATCAAATAAAGACCTGTGAACACGGAATCTGAAAAACAACACAAAGGTTTTTACGCTTGGCTGAAGTAGAAAAGTTGTAGTTTCCATTATCATGATGTATACAAAGCATTTTTCCTACTGTTCACTGGAGCCATATGTAACAGACAACCCTCCAAAAACAGCCTGAATTGTATCTTTGTTGAGCAAATGTATAAGCTTATGTTAGTGTACTATCAACTGAGACGGCGACCATTGGTATGCATTATACAGCACACATTCTGTACACAAGCATACATGCTAATGTCAGTTAGCATTCAGCTCAAAGCAATGCATGCTAGATATACCTGATCTCTCAGTAGGCTGGCCTATTTCTGCAGCCTGCTGTGATGTTTCTTATGTACAAAATACTTCATTTAGCGATCTCTAGACTGAACATAGAGTTGCTAGTTGTGACTCCTGCTGATAATGTGTGACTGCTGGACTGACTCAAGATGTTTTTTTGCATGTTTATGGAATCCCACAAGGTTGTGAGTATAGTTTACTGCTGGAGACTTTGCCTCGTCTTTTCTTTTTTCTGTCTCTACAATATGCAGTCAGAAAATCTTTCGTTAAAGCCAAATTTACTAAATGTATATTTAAAAAAAGCATATTTTTAAAAAATGATATGAAAACTAACTTGCACCAAGAAACTTTCAAAAAAGAACATTTTGCACTCCATAAGCACAGTCTGCAGTTTAACACTGGCTACAAAATTGTGACCAAATTTTAACCCTGGACATGATATGTAACACACTAAAAACTAAGGCCAGATAAGAGTCACGAAGAGGAAAACTGTTATTATGATCTGCATAAATTGTGAACTCAATATGTAGTACATGAGATGGAGTAACTAGCTGGCCAGCAAGAATAACCTGCAAACAAATGAAGATAACTTCATCCTGTTTGCTGAGTTTTAGAATAAGACTGCTTGCTAAAGTAGAACCTAATGTCTCTACCTTTTTCCTCCTATCTTTGTTTGGGTTGACTTAGCACTTTTTTTAAATGTGTGGCTAGCTACCATTCTCTTCTATTAACCCTTACACACCTGCCAGAAAATCCACGTACGCCCGCCAACATCAGGCTTTTCTTTTGTGCAATGTGAATGTAAGTTATCGAGATGTACTCTCAGTTGTCAGCTGACCCTGCAGCAGTTATGGTTTTTTTATCACCTTTAGCTCGGCCAGGCTAAGATGTGAATACATCACCTGGGTGAAGAAACAAATTGACTCCCCTGTTCGGGCACAATGCTATGACTAAGTTAGGACCACTGGTTTGTCGCTATCTTTTCATCCATCTTTTTCTAGCAGCTTGAACAACATTCAGTATTCGGCGTGATGACAAACAGAACACACAAGTGGAAGGAAAACAGAAAGGCAGAGCGTGTCATGGCAAATGTGAACAGAGTTAAATGTCGATTATTAGTGGGTTTAAAAAAAACCTGCATCAACATGCTAATTTTAGTGTAAGAGTCATAAGATTGATTATTATCTATCGTGGGTGTTGAGTTGTGGATGTGATGCATATGGATGATTGTTACATGTGCAGTCAGTGTTTCTGTGCTTTTTTGTTATTGACATTGTTGACTCTGTAGTCTAGGCTGTGTCCTTTGGGTGCACCATTACACAATTTTCTCAGCGCCCTCAGTATCTCTGATACGGATCCCCCAATTACATTGCCTAAAGTCACATATGCTGATGCTTGTTGTATGCTTTTTTCATCTTAGCACCACTTTTCAGTACAAAGTTACACCCTGGTGCTCTGGATGGTGAAAAAGCTCCTGTTGCTTCTTTTTTTTTTTTGGTGGTTGAATGCGATATCTACAAAGTACACAATAAATTGGTAAGGACAAAATAATGTTATGTGTGCAGTTCAGTGGCGGCAATAGAGTAAAGGATGTAGGTCTTCTGAGACACTATATTTTCAACCATGCTTGAGGTGTGGACTGACTGATCTGTTCTCACCTCCTCTGTGTCCACCAGTTTATATTTCCCCTTCAAGCCCCCACCAGCCAATGTGTTAGCATTCCCAAAAGTGTTTGTCTTAGAGGTCTAGCCTCTGGGAGGATACATCTGAATGGTCTAAACATGACTTCACTCCAACCAATATTGTTAGGGACATGTACAATTTTTAATCAGTACCAAAGAAATCTGATAGCAGAGCATGAAACCCTCATCTTAAATGTTTTGGTTATTTTAATATAACCATACAAATCTTTATTGTTTTAAATGGAGATTGTAGCAAAAGAAAATGAATAACTTTAAATAGTGAATATTTTGCATAACATTCATTCAGTAGATATATTTTGTGCAGGACATTTAACCATTATGACCATTATATTCATTGTAAAACAAGAAATGCACTTTGGGCGGTATTATGTTGCCCATATAATATAACTGATGTTTGTTGTGAAGAGTTGGTGATGTAAATCAGTTGGTTGGTCTGCTTGTTCAGTCAAGAGAATATTTAGCCTTGAACTATAAACAGAGTTTCAAGGTCCCCAATGGATGAATCCTAAAGATCATGTGACATAGTGTGTTGCCTATAAAGGCCATATTTTCATCCACACATACAAAACACAATGTGTCAGACAGTCTACTGCTGACTGCATAATTGTTTACAAGTGACAAAACCTTTTGCATTTCATGATTCATATTTAATAACAGTTTATTTATATAGTTATTATATATACATAGTTCTAATTATATAATTATATTTATATAGTTATTATCATTATATTCCTGGCTTTTCCCAAAATTGGTCAGATCCTATGAAGTCATATAAATTCACCAACGTCCAATCCAGGGAAAAGAGGTACAGAAAAGAAAGGATCTGTTCTCTTCAGGATCTGCCACACACACACACACACACACACACACACACACACACACACACACACACACCATTTCAACATTTCTGAACAGACCCTCCAAACAACTTACTCTCTTTCGTCTTTTGTTTCCTGTCTATCTTTTCTCTCTTTTTGGCTTCTCGGTCTCTCTCTCTTGCCGCTCTTTCTCTGGGAAGTGTTCTCACTTTCCCTCTGTATTGTCAGGAGGAAGAATGTGTCTATAGAGATCTGTGCTGGCTGTGACTGTGGCTTTGTCTTGAGGCCCAGTCTTGGCTCTGAACTTCTGCCTCGTTGTCCATCGGCCTCATGTCATCATGCTTAAACTATAGACCTAATCCACACTCAGCACCTGCTGTGAGTCCAGACCACAGAACATCACTCTGAGAGCAGATGCTAAAATGGAGCCGTACATGTGACCACTTTGTCTGAGAGAGTTAACACAATTGCACTACTATGCTGGTCACCTTCTGCGGGTACATCTCAATGCAACACTCAGAATACCTTTCAGAAAAGACAGTCAAAAGGTGTACACTGTTACAGTTCATTGAGTCTTACCTAATGGCATTGGCAATTCTGGATGAGAATTTAGTTCCCTAAACCCGGCCTTAGGCTATGAAAACATTACTACATCATAAGGCCTTCCACATATACAGAGAGCTTGAGAGGTTTAAAATGAGAACCAAGTAGTTGCTCGTTCATTTATCTTGAACACATCTTGAACACTTCTGGCTTCTTATCTGATTTTGCTCTGTAGAGATAAAAACTGTGGAGGACTAAAAGTGCCATAATTAAATAACAAATACATCATTAAATAATAAATTAAATGTGTCATTAATTCATCAAAATACCAATTCATTTTATGCACCAAAACATATAATTATTTCACTATTTAATTATTTCATGGTCCTGTGTTGCTTCATGAATTTATTTTATCTGTCAAACTCACCTATTGAAGTCTGTGGGTGGATTCTAACACCCGATTCTTTACCCTGCACCCCAAGTAAAGGCAAATTGATTCCAGATAATGGACTGATGCAATCAAACAAAACTTTATTGGCAACTTCTTAAAATCAAGTGGAAGGCTAGGTCCCCTGCTAGCTCCAACGTTGATACAGTGTACAAGGTGTAGGAGCAAAATGTCAAAAACTTGCCCTCACTCACAAGTTCATCAACCACCATGTTTTGAAAGACTTCTTCTTCGTCTTTCGCTTTCAAGACCTCAGACCAAAGCAATGGATTAGACTAAATTTGCATTAGCCCCGCCCACTGACTTTCATGTAAATTGAAATAAATTCATGAGGCGCTGAAATGCAGGACCATGAAATAATTAATTAAATAGTGAAATAATCATGTGTGTTTTTTAGGCAAAATGAATTGCTTTTATAATGAATTAATGACACATTTAATAACACATGCATGTATTTAAATCCAATTTTAATTAATCAGTGACACATTTAATTAATTATTTAATGGTGTATTTTTTTATATATAATTATGGTACATTTATTCCTCCATAAAAAACTTTGGCCCTGAGGTTTAAATCAAAACCCAATAGCATTAACCTCCACCAGAAAAGATCGCTACTTTCTATCAACAAGGATTGTTGCTCATTGGACCAGACACACTGTCAGCCTTTTAAACATGAAGGGAAGGAAAGTGGACCTGACTGCACCTTATTGTTTGTGTCCCAGCCAATCCACCTATCTGGCCTATCAGCTTTACCTAACAGGTCCAGAGACACTCTTGCAGTGAAGAGCAGTTCTGGATGATGAGGGACCTCATGAGAAGCAGAGGAAGAGCAGGGGAGAGGCTGAAGAGGTTGGTGCGAATGGTGTCTTTCCTTCTTGCTTCAAAGATGGACAGTGCATCCATAATATCAGAAGCAGTCCTTCTTGATTTTCTGATGAGGGAGTTTCATTTGACTGGTGTCGCAATTGCGGCTGGATTTAAAAAAAAAAAAAAAAAAGTGTAATAACAACAGTTATAACAGTTCACCAATGACTGATTGAGCAAGAGGCGTTTATAAAGATAATATCAAATTCAGCTCGAGTCTTGCTAGAAAAACAGTGGGATCTGTGATGATAATGTGCAAACAGGGCATTATAACTTCCAGTTAAAAATATGGACATGGCTCCTGTCTAATCACTAACAATGCTTGCTGATAGGAAGCAATTTAGACTGGTTGTCTTTTCTGTTTTGTTCTGAATTTAATTTCTGATTTGCACCTTAGGGACACCATATGGAATCATGTTTAGGTTACACAAGTAAAGCCAGGTGAAGTCAGTTATATGAGTGGTTACTATTTGGCTCTCTGGAACTGTGAGTGGCCAGGGCTCTCTCAATTCTATTTAATTTAACAGCGCTTTACTGCATTAGATTACAGAGTTCAACTTAACTAAATGTTCCTTATGTCAAAGAATGTTTTGCCTTTGAGGAGGAAGTGCTTCCATGTCTCAACCTTACCTCAACAGTCTAACAGTGACAATGTGTTTTGTTTTGTTTTTTGTAGTCATGATTTTTGTCAAATGCCAATTTGTGGTCAGTGTCACTGAGCCTGTACTTGGGTTGGAACTGTCTCTGACAGTGGAGAGATATTATGCCAATTTATAATCTTGTTTTATGACTAGATAACATTTGATTGTACTTTTACTTCATTGAGTAATATGGTTCACTCTGATTGGTGGTTAGACAGCAGTGTTGTTGTGAGACTGTGTGTCTGAGAGAGGGCTATTCTCTTTTTCTCTCTTCCTTTTCTCTTTGATCTTAATCAGCTGAGGGCATTCACTAATTCACTTAAACCAGTCATATTGTATCATGTCCTCTGTGAGCCAATCATATAGTTTCTGTCAAATGTAAACTATTCCTGTCTCTACTGCTGTCAGCTGCCATTTCACTGTCAGACCCTCCTCCTTTTCCATCACATCCAGAATCTGTGAGACTACTGAGCTCACCAGAGGTGCTGCCCCATATGTTTAACCACAGATCTTCACTACCAGTCCATGATATTACTGCAAAAGACTCCACATATTTCTTCAACTTTCTTTTTGTGCACTGTGTCGGATAACTTAATTGCTTTTTCAATTAAGTCTCTTCTGTTGTTATCGAACACCTTTCCCCCAAGATTCTAACTGTTCACATTCCTCTCTTTCTTGTGTGTCCTCAGGTTGTTTGCCACCAAGTGCAGCGGCTGTTTGGAGACGATAGCACCCACAGAGTTTGTAATGCGAGCTCTGGAGAGTGTTTACCACCTTAGCTGCTTCTGCTGCTGTATCTGTGAGCGCCAGCTGTGCAAGGGAGATGAGTTTGTTCTGAAAGAAGGTCAGCTGCTGTGTAAGAGGGACTATGAGAGGGAGAACGACCTGCTCAGCACAGTCAGTCTCGACAACTCAGACTCAGGTAATACTGGAGCTTTTTATAGCATACTGTTATAAACCCAGGGAGTTTAAAACACATCCAGTTAATAACATAATGTACTAACTTTAGGCAAAGTTTTGGATCTCATAAGCATTGGTCCAATTCAATTTTACTTTAATTGTTATTTAGAAAGGAGAATTTACATTTGCAGTTAAACACAAAACTGCAGTATGTGACTAAATCTTAATGTGGTGACAGATAAGAGTGAGGATGAGGATGAGGTTCGGGATGTGAAGTCAGCAAAGTGTCCTTCAGCAGTGAAAGGAAGCGATGACAGCAAAGACCCTCGGCGGCCCAAACGGCCACGCACAATCCTCACCACCCAGCAGAGGAGAGCCTTCAAGGCCTCATTCGAGGTCTCCTCCAAACCCTGCAGAAAGGTGAGCAGACTGGACTGAGTGAAGTGAGATATCTGTCTGAAATTAAACACTTGTCAAACTGTAGGCATTATAAAGCTTTCTTTGGTGTCCACAGTGCAACTGTAACACTCTCTCTACTATTCTCTCATTCCTCCTGTTAAATCAGGAAACAAGGCTGAGATCAATACTGTTCAGTCAGTAATCAGTATTACAAGATAAGGAGGGCACAGCACACAAAAACTCCAATAGAAATAACAAGATGAATAGTGTGTAAAAAAACGAGATTACAAAAGGGTAACCCAGTTTCACACATTAAAGTGTGTTTACGGGTCTTTGGAAGGACTCCTACATAAAATGAGAAAAAAGTCAAATTAAGTATTTTATGTTTGCAGAAGAAGCTGCATCTAACCTGTTTTAGCTGAGTGATTTCACTCAGTGGCTGAGTTGCACTGTGGGTAATGTAGGCACCAACTTTTTTCACACGTCATTGCTGTCCAGTCAAAGCCACTTATTTCCAAAATGTCTTTTCAAGAGCTATGGCAATGCATTTTTCAGATGATTCAATGACTTTGTAAATAGTTCAAAAACATCAAATTTGGAGATACATGGTTTTGATTGGACTGTTGGACTACTCCCTGACACCTGTAAACACATTTTAATTCTTGAAATTAACCCCTTTGTATTTTATTTATATTAGTTTTGATAAGTAAGAATTCCTAATTTGATACTTGTAATGTATTTGTGTTCATCTCTGGTTGTCTGTTAATACACTTTTAAAAGTAAATTCCTCAATAGGGATTAATTAATTAATAATTAATCATTAACATTCCTAGTTCCTGCACAAACTAAGTTAAAAGGTAAAGCTTAGACCTCTGCATTTTGCAGGTAAACTGAATTTTGTGACAAATAACATTTCACATTAGAAATTACACCTTGAGAGTTTGGTTAGCTTATTGTCCCTTTGCGGGCAGAAAATTATTTGAGTGCCATTAAAATAAATTAGTCTTATTGAAACAAGGGATTGATGCCATAAACTCCAAGCCACTTCTACAACATCTACTGTTTCTTCTGTTTATCAATGAATTATTCTGTCCATCTATGAAAGCTCTATGAATATCTAGCTGGGCCAAAATGGACTCACTAACCAAAACAACTTGGCTATTGAAGGAAATGGAAGTAGTTTATTTTAAAGCGCTGTGTATACCTTTCTGATTATTAGCATTGTATGTCTGATAACATAATAACCGTCTGACATATGCATGCACATATGATGATGGCTGATGAGTGTGACTGTGCTGTGACTTGTAGGTGAGGGAGACCCTGGCTGCAGAGACAGGCCTCAGCGTACGTGTGGTTCAGGTCTGGTTCCAGAACCAGAGAGCGAAGGTCAGTAAAGCAGTCCACAGTAGCCTGAATTATCAACTCAAATCGACTATGGTGACTGGACAGGCAGAGGATACTGTTTAGAGATTTTGAATGAAAAGTCAACCCTAATTCTTTAAAGTTAAGATCAAGATTGTCTTTATTTATCACACAACAGTGAAATTCTCTTGTTACAACAGCACGAGATGCAAAAATACAGGAAAAAGAATCCGAAACATTCACATTATGTTAAGTAGAAAATAAATAGAAAAACACAAGATATTTACAATAACAAACAAATGAGTGGAAAAGTGATTGAGAAAAACTAGGATTGGAAAATTAGTCTAGTTTTTTTTATTTTAATGTCAGGTATTTTCTCATATGTGACTGAAACATTAGGAAGTTGGATATACTAGGGATGAAACCATATACTGAATTTCGCAATTTCACAATAAAAAGTTGTTACATCATCATGGGAGTGTGATGATATCTACCAACATATCAAGTGGTTATTCTGCTCCTAAAGTTCAGGGATCTTACAAGGGAAACAGTATATATGCATTCTACTATCTCTCCTTGTCATAGTATTGTTATGTTTGAACCAGCCCGGAGACACTGCGACAGTCAAAGTGTTGTCATGTTTACTGGTGGGGAAACTACGGCTCAGCCCCTGTTGTATTATTTCCGTCACTGGCGGGTTTTTTTTGTTTGTTTGTTTGTTTTTTACAAACAAACTGTGAGAAAAACACAATGTCAGCCCATTAAAATCAGACAACTACTGAAATACAGTTAGGAAATAACATTGGCGGTCAGTCTAACAGAGATTTGGATGACCCTGGCTGTCTTCTGGACAGGAACTGTGGGACTCACAGCTGAGTTGCCCCCTGTGTCACACCCCCTGGTTTGGGTGCCATGGCACCCCTATCGTACCACCAGAGGGAGGGAGGGATTGCTACTGGCTGCTGTATTATTTTGCAATTGTACATAATCCAATCATTGATACCCTCCCATGAGTTTTTGGTAGCAATGACAACAATGAGCTGCACTCACAGTACACAGCCTCTGAGCCCAAAAAAAAGAGGCCAAAAAAGGGAGCCTCCTTCAATGAATAACGGTGTCAGTATAGTTTGTAGTCAAGCAATGCATGTTCATGTGTATGAGAGGAGTGGCTCAGGAAGGGCCCCACCCCATCCCCAGTGAAATGACACCCTTGGTGGCTGCCAGTCTTACTGTGCCTCTGCTCTTCACTCAATGAGTGGAGATTACAGCAGTCTTACAGTCTTACTGCCACAATTTCAGCTGTTCTGTTGTTTTGATCCAAAAACAAATCCATATTGGCGTCAATAAAGGCTGGCTTACAAATTCAGGGATGAGACAGGAGACTGTCAAGTTTCAGCTAAATAAAATTAAATCATGCATTCTGGTGCAAGTGTTATAAGCCACGTGTAAATGAAAACTGTACATTTCAGCTAGATTCTTAAAAACGTCTGAAAGTCACTCTGCCTCTTCCTGCAACTTACAGCCATCAAGCGAGAGTAACAGATGAGCCCACCCTCTGCCTCGAACAAAAATTAGCCCATGGATGCCTTCAGCTGTCTCTGTCTGTGACCCTAGTCCTCAAGTTTTGTCAAGTCCAAAATCTTGATCTTCATAATGTGTAAGATGTTATAATGATGCATGCAGAATTGGTATCATGATCCAGATCCAGATCTCATGTGAAAAAGGGGGTCTTACTGTTGCCAAAGCGCTTAATTGTCTAAACCAGTTCTTCACCAGTTAAGCCTGAATGGATCAATCATTTATAATCTACTATTCAGTGTCACTTGAGAGAGGCTTGTCTGAATATCCAGCTGGGCTGTGACTGCAGTCAGTTATCAATCTATAAGTATAACATGGCATTTTAACTCATTGTTGAAACATTGATGTTTTACTGAAAGTACAAGTAAAATCAACAACAGTGGAATTTATTTTTGTTGCAGCACAAAAATGCTCAGTACAGTTCCATTGTATAGTCTTCCCCAACATACTGTATATCTGCTGAACATATACATAGCCCCTGTTCTGCTCACTTACAGTTAAAAAAAACAAAAAAACTGACAAAGTTGGTGACTGTTTAAGAAATAATAACGAATGGGGCTGGTATTGTGCTTCTGCGAGTGTATGTGTGCGCGCGTGTGTGTGTGTGTGTGCGTGTGTGTGTGTCATCATGGCACATGTGGTACTGGAGACACCTGTTTAAGAGGGAACTAACACAGAAGTTGTTTTGAGTGCTTTGGCAGGTGTTTTCATGTCTGTCTGTCTGTGGACAGATGTTGTCATCCAACATACCATCACACACTTTTACAGGTGTGTATCAATCAGTATTAAGACAGAGTTTGAAGATGGGTGTGATCTGAATGAGGTGGTTGTGTGATTTTGCTGAGACAGATGAACTTTACCATGTGCTGTTAGACAAAATCTGGAGAGGTTCATCTGTTTCACACAACTGACCTCTCGTGTCATGATCCATTACACCATACACACCGATTCTGTGGTAAGTGGTGTGATAACAATTCAAGTGAAAGAGGCCCAGCTAGAGAACATTTCTTCAAGCAAGGGTCCAGACCATCATAATAATACATATAGTATATAGAAGGAGCCAAATAGCTATGTCAACATCTGTATGTAGTCAACAACTGGTTGTCAAATTAAATAGTACAATTCTGCATTTCAACAATATTGTCTGTTTTCCCATTTAACTAAAATTATTTTAAATCAGTAGTCTATAGTAAAAACATGTTCTGAAAAATGTGCAACTATTAATAAACCATTTGTTTAAGAGAAAGTAAAAGCAGAGTACTAAGATTTTCGCTTTTTCTTTATTTTTGACTCCATTTCACATATTAACACTCTGTACCAACTTAAACAACTTCAACACATTTAACAACTTTGTTTTCTGTGCCCTTTAATTTAGATTTGAGTGGGTACGTTTGCAGTCTTGGAACATATGAGACAGACTGGCTTTGAACTGCTGGTTGGAAAAATAAACATGAAAGAGTCCATTCTTGATCAAAATGGACTCTTTAATTTCTTGATCAAAATCATTTGATTTTTGGTGCACACAAAAAAAATTCTCCAACAGCTGTAATGTGCCTATTTTTTACTCTCCCAAGTCACCTTGCTGGTCTGAATGCACCAATGTAATTTAGTGTCATGTTATATGATTTACAACACATGCAATCGGTCTGTTAGTTCCCAGACGTCATTAAAATCGTGGTGTGAAGGCTGGAAAACACCTCTGATTTAGATAATGTTGGTGTTTTTAACTAGCAAAGTTAGCTTGTCAGCTAGCCTAACTGGCTTCCTCAAAAGCCATCACAAACTTTTACAGGTGTGTTGTCGAAATCAACATTACACTCAGTGCTTGGAGGAGCTGTCAAAAATGAAAGCAAAAGCGAGCAGTAAAGCTTCATCTTCATTTCTGGGTAAAGGATTTAAATCACAAATCACCAAGAAAAGGGTGAACAGTTTACCATTATGATTGTATGTAGAGCTTTTTAGGAAGACAGCTGGGCTTGCTGACAGGCTAACCACGCTAGTTAAAAACATCTATGTGAGTAAATGATCAAAAATGCCAAAAGAAAAAGTCTATTCAAAAAACGAACAGTAACTTTTAACAAAATATACAAAGCAAACATTGAGTAGTGAGTAGTAAGTTAGGGATGAAAAACCACAGAGATATCTGTATACAAATCTGTAGTGGAGGCACTAGAAAAAGGACTTGCCATTTGTAAAGTGGATATACATCACACTGCATTGTGCAAGTGGAGAATGACAAGAAATGTATCGTTGGTGCCTTTGATTGAGACATAAAATAAAATCCATTATAATTCAACACACGGTATGTACTGACACTAGATGCTGTATGTCCACTTACCTATTATATATGCACATTTGTGGACAAATTATCTCCACCATTTTTCCCTTTTGATTAGTTTATTTTGTCAGTGTAACTTGTGTAACTTGAACTTAACTTGGATGCGCGTGTGATTCCGTGGTAATACAGTTGTCCATCTCCCTCTTCTTCCATCCCATCTTTGGGCCTTTTCCTTTTTTCTTTACAAACTAGCTCTCTGAAGATGTTTGTTTTCCACTAAGCTCAGCTAGCTTGATTTTTTAGGGTATACTGGTCCGTGACTGAAACAGGTACGTGTCAAGCGTGCCAAAGAGGAACAGACGGATGTTGTTAAAAGAGAATCCGTTTTTCAAAATGAAACAACTTTCCAAGTATGATCGTCAATATAACGTAAGTAAAATAATGTATTTATTCTTTCTCTGCGGCCCGGTACCAAATGACCCGGTGGTTGGGGACCACTGATTTAGAGAACACTGGCAAGTGAGCTCTCATGGAGCATTTCCACTGGCACTTTCGGCCTAGCTGTGCATTTCTATTGCTAGTTTTACAGTGCCTAGTTGAGCGAAGCCACACTGAGCGATGCTCAATGGAGAAGGTCCAAAATGCACCTGCCTGTGTTTGCGAAACTCATGTCTGTGCTGGACACCTGAGAGAAATTAGTTTTTAGTTTAGTTTCTCTCCATTGTCCTGTGTTTTGCTGTTTCATTTGTTTGCTTTCAGCTGTTTCAGGAGTCGTGTTGAGTTACTGCTGGAAAAAAAATCAGCCTTTACTGATTGTGCTGAAGTTAAGCTTTAAAAAAATTAAATAATGGAGAAGTTTTATTGTGAAAATTTAATAGAAAATGAAACATGTTTTCCATCAAATAGATTTTTTTCATAGTGCTGTGGGGAGGTACAGCCACTCCTCTGACATTAAACAAGCCAAACACATCATCAGCTAAACCACACCTTCAAGCAGGTAGCCCAGTTGTAATGGAAATGCAAATCCCTACTGTGCTGAGCTGATGAGTCAAAGTAAGTTGAGCCAGGCTGGCAGATGTAATAGAAAAATGCCATCAGTCTGTCACTGACTTTTCAATAAATGCCTTTGGGCCACATATTCAGATTTTACTGTTTGTGTATTTACAGATGAAAAAGTTAGCCCGCAGACAGCAGCAACAGCAGGAGCAACACAACAGCCAAAGGCTAGGCCAAGGTGAGGATTTATCATCCGTGTGTGTGCATATGTGTGTGTATACCCTGTGCTTACAAACTTTTTTCTCTGAGGTCGCAAAAAGAAAAGTGTAATTCCATCTGCAAGATGTAATCTGTCCATTATAACTGTAATGACAGTGATTACTGAGAGCTATGTAATTGATTAATTATTTGGAGAAACAGCTTGAAATATAATTTTTTTTATGAGAATAATAAACAGAGTAGAGTCACTTAGCAAACATTCCCTGTTTTGTAGGCTTTAGAATGAGTCCCATTCTCTGAAGCCAGTGTGTCAGCTCTGCTGATAAAAATGAATTTTCCGACAGCTAGGCTATAAAGTGTGGGCCACAGCACTGACTGTTGCTGCAGCAGGCTCGCAGGCTTATTGCCACTGTGGTCTCACAGCGGATATGAGCCCACAGTTTAGATAAGTGTCTCAGTGCTTTGGCAAGCACTGCCTCTATCTGTTCAGGGACTTCCAGCATGTCAATATTGGCATAGCAGGCAGGGTTTATTATAGTGGAAGCTGCTGCTGTTAACCAAATGAGCAAAGCAAACCAGCAAATGGGGGCTGTTTGAAGTTGATGTTAGGATGAGATGAAGTCTCCTGGATGATGGGTTAGATATCAACATCAAACAGTCAGTCAGTTTCAACAGTGCCTTTACAGTATGTGAGTTTGAGAAGTGGTTTGTTGTAAAACATGTAAGCAGTGTCTGTGTTCACGTCTACATGGGTGTTTGGTGCTCAGTGCTCCAGAGCTAGAGAATCCTTTTTTTCCTTGCTATGTATTCATACAACCATCCTGGCAAGAAGGCAAATGTGTATCCATGGAAAAATTCACAGATTCTAAATACACAAAATAAACACACACACGCAACCCTGATTCAGGCAACAGGGACAAATTTCAAATTTCAGTTCTCTGATATTATGATGAAATCCAGATTACATTTGATATTTACACCTGCACTTGTGTCTTGGGCTGATCACATTACCATCTCATATCAAATAAGACCTAAAAATATCAATTTAGAATAAATGCAATCAGAAGCATCGCAGAGGTTGTGATCTGATGGCTTAAAAGCAACTTGTGATTTGATTTGTAACACACTGTAGCCAGATGTTATTTAGATAATAAATATATATATATATATATATATATATATATATATATATATATATATATATATATATATATATGTATATATATATGCATATGTATATGTATATATAAAAATACTTTAAAATACTCATAGGTAATCTTTACTTCTCCCAGAGTGTAATCTCTGTGACTAAGTGGCCTTGGAGGTATAATCTGTAGTAATTGATGGATGTTGGCTAGCTAGCATAACTGTTGACATGGCACCATGTCATATAGCCTGGCCAACATAGTGGTTGAGCATTAGGGTTGCCAACCGTCCCTTGAAAAACGGAATCGTCCCATATTTAGAAACAAAGTTACGCGTCCCGTATTGAGCTTAAAAGGGACGCACTTTGTCCCGTATTTCTGTGAGAATCAAAATGGTCTTTAAAATGTCAATGGAATCAATGAATGACAGGGCGTTTTATATGAAAATATACGGTAATCTTACTGCCAGCCCTCTCCTGCTCTGTGACCAATGAGCTGACAGCACACTCACACAGGAGAATAACAATGCAGAATCCGGCTCTTCTCATTGGTCGAGGTACTGTCGCTTGCAAGAAGATACCGGAAGACAAGACACTGAGGCAACTGGCAAAACAATCCAGCATGGCTCATTTAAGTCCAATAAATGTCCCTTATTTATTTTTCAGGGAGTTGGCAACCCTATTGAGCATATATAATCATGTGTCCATTAACCACGTAACAGACACTTGAAATGACAAGTGTTAATGGGACTTTTTACATAAAGCTGGTGCATGTACAGTTTTAGCTTTGACTGTATTAAGTAAAAAATATTAATAATCCTAAGGCTGAAACAGCAGTCCAATGTGGTGTGTTTGGGGTAGCCTACCACAAATAGGCTGGCAGTGTTGGGTGACACACTTAATTGTAATACAGTACTTACCCATTACACCAATACCCAGTGAAAGGTTAGCACCAGGGTGGGAACTTCATGGCGGCCATGGCGGACATGGCTGTTTTTATTACTGTGCTTATTCAGTAATGATTAGCCAAGGTGCAAGAATATAAGGCACTCACTACCTCAGTTGTTACCCTGTCCTCACTTGTTGCCACTGACTCTTCCAGAGGTGATATCAGGTTGTATGGAGGGCCTGCTCAGCTCTTACTCGGGGCCTCTACCTCCAAACCAGCAGGCGCAACTGGTAACCATGGAGCACAACAGATACAGCACTGACCCCTTCCAGCAGGGCCTGACTCCTCCACAGATGCCTGGTGACCACATGAATCCTTATGGTGAGCCTCACACTCTTTAATGTCTATACCTGTGAGTTAAGGTTTACCCTATGCAATTTGAATTGACTGTATTCTCCTTGTTCCTTTCATATTAATGAGGACTGCTGTGTCTTGTCCATAGTAGTCTCTAGCTGAAGACGAGTAAGGAATTAGACAGGGATGCTGGGATAGGCTGCAGCCCTCCATCACAGTGGACTATTGCAGTGGTTTTACATGTTTTCCTATTTTCATTTCAGGCAGCTACTAGGTCCATTAATCTTACTATAGTATGGAATTTCCTGTTTCAGGGTTGTGAGCCATGTTGTTTAAACATACTACCAAGTTGAATTATGGGAAATGTAGGATCTAGTGTAGAGTCAGGATACATCGTCCTCTGTTGCTTGATTCTATCCTAAACTATGCTGAAGTGCAATACTAGACCACTGAAGTACCTCCTCATTGTATTAAATCCCAATAAACTTCACAGATGGGCTCCAGAATATCAACAATGGAGTGAGACAGAATTTCCAGTCTCAATTTTGTCTCAACCCATTTAACAATTGTATATTTACAGAAGTACCAGAAGGAGATAGCATAGAGACAAACAAACCAGCACATTTTTGAAAATGTATCCAGATCAGTCTTGTGGTGCTTTCTGATATTATGACACTTTCCTCCTCTCACCAAGTTGTCACCTATTAATGTAATCCTCACTCCCAGTGATGGGAATGAACCAATAAGGAGTGGTGGCTGATTAAAAATGGATGCAGATCAAGACGTTATCAACAATCACCAATTGAATATTAGATAAATTCTGTTCCTGTGACAGACCCCCCCCCCCCCACACACACACACACACACACACACACACTATTTAATATTCAATTTGTAGGAATGCAGATCTAATTGCTATGAACAATTGAGTTTTTTTTACATCTGAATTATTGTATTGTTATCAGCAGTTGCATCAGCGTTGGCTCAGTTCGATCGCATAGCAAGTTGGCCAAAAGTTTTGATGGGTTTTGATTTTATTACAACATAACAACCCCTATAGTAAAACAGGTGTTTACATTGAATCCATTAAACAGTTTTCTGCAAATAAGAACTTTGCCATAATTTTAGTAAAGATTCCAATTTTAGTAAGATTGTTGATTTTGAATTCGTCAAATACCAACTGGTGTGGCAATGATCAATTTATTAATCAATTTGTAGTCGTGTATTAAATTCATTGCCAACTGTTTTGAGGATTTATTTACTGATGTGAGTATTCTAAAGTAAAAATGACCTGATTCTTATGAGCAGCACTGTTGTACAAGCTCAAGTTTAGAAAATCGATGTAAACCTCAGAAGGATGTCAACTTTTATTTTAGTTTTACAATAAAAATTATGTAACATGTTAACCCAGAAGAATTGTTACCAAATCTGCAGTTTCCAAGTCTTAAAGAGAATTTGTTCTTGTTTGTTGTTCATTTGTTCTGTGGTTCAGCATGTCGGGCTGTGTGTCAGCTTGTTTTGCAGCTCCCTTCAATGAACAAAGTTTTAAGTCATTTTGAAGTAGACCTCTTCAAAAAACACTTCTGGGCATAGCTTTCCAGACCTCAGCAGTGAAGCTAGTGAAACTCGATAGTGTTTGACTCCCCCATATTTTCTCTGCTTTTCCCAGGTACAGACTCCATATTTCACGATATTGACAGTGACACCTCTCTGACAAGCCTAAGTGACTGCTTCATGGCCACTCAAGATGTAGGGTCCTTGCAAGCACGGGCAGGGAACCCCATTGACCACCTGTATTCCATGCAGAGCTCATACTTTGCCTCCTGAGACTCTGTCATCACCCATCACACCACCTCCTAGGCCATGAAGAGTGAGCACACAGCAGTGCAGACACAAGAAACACAGGCCACGGTATTTTCCTGCAAGACATGAATCAGTGAGGAAGAAAATGTGACTGCAGGATAAAAGCCATCAAATACACCTGACTGACCTCCACCTGCCAAAGGAAAGGGAAAACTCGAAAAGGAAACTTCACATGCCTCCACATTCCCCCGCTGTTTGCATGGCAGGTTGAAGTAGCAGGTGAAGCAGGTTCATTTTGCGAAAGGGATAGCTGTCAACATTTCTACAGATATCATGATGAAAGTGTTTATTTGTGGAATGAAAAACTTGATTGATGAAAGATCAGTCCAAATTAAAATGTGTCACAGAAACATAAACTAAATGTTTCTCTGTAGGTAATATAGTTCAATAGGTGCATTGATACTGTTATACTTTTTTTTCAATGGGACAATAAAGCAAATACAGTGTTGGTGATGTAATTTTGCCCAACTATCAAGCTTTTCTGCTGTAAAAAGGATGGTCTGTGGGCCAACTGATGCTGAGTGTGTATATTGCTTTTTATATAATCACTGTTCCTCAGAAACATCCAGCTTTGCATGTAGATAGGACAGAAATTTATTTATTTCTAACCAATGTGCTGGTATACAATTAATATTACATTTCTATTTAAAATGACAATATGATCCAATTGGAACATACAAAAAAGAAGCACCCTAATCAATGATTATTTGATTCTGCTTTTTATCATAGTATTTGTGTTGTTAAAATGAGTGTGTAAATTAGCATTGTTTCACTATTTATTTTTTTCCCTAGAGATTGTTGAAGTGCATTTCGGAAGTGCTTAATTGTGAAAAGTTGTTGTACCTCAAATAAAAATCATGCATCCTCTTGAACTCTTCTTTTGTTGAATATATGAGAGACAATCAGCAAACACTGGCAGAAAGAACACTATATCTTGCATCGTGCAACATTGGCCAGCTCGGGAAAAATAACACCCTGACAAGCCACATACACTGACTGCACTTTAAGCTAACTGCCTAAATCAGTTTGCTAATAAGTTCGAAGTGGCAATGCTAACCTTGATATTTAACAGAAATAATCTTTTCCATGGTCACTAGCTTATTTTGGTGTGTGGCATACTAAAAATTGCCAATAAGCATTAACCACAGTGCTGAGGCTAATGGAAATATCTTTTTTTTTTTTAAGTCTGAAGGTTGCCAATTTTATTGCAATATATATACTGAGGGAAACATTTACAGTATATCTCAACTGAATTCTGTGCAGATCCATTTACTGTAGTAGATGTTTAGAATATGAGAATATTTAACTGAATAGCTGGAACCCATGACCTAATGGTGTTGCTAGATGAAAAATCACCAAGGCTCTCCTCTAGGAACAATAAATATCTGAGTTGAATTTAATTTTATGGCATTCATCCATTAGCTGTTGAAACATTTTACTCAAACTCAAAAACCCCATGGTTTATGTAACATAAACTGTAAGATCACCAAAGACAGTTGGATTCATCCTTCCGGGACTATGAATGTCAGGAGAAACAACTCAGAATTTTCAATCTGGACCAAAGATGTTGAATAATAGACCAACCACCTTGCACAACTCAAACAAGACTGAACCTAAGAAAAGAAGGTTATTAGATTGCATGGAGAACAGCTAAGATCGTAAAAATGCTTTGGGGGAAACAACAAATTAAAGTGAATAAAAGATTAACCTCTTTGTATGCCCCTATTGATCCATCTACCTGGTTAGAGGTTAGACAACAGTACTTCATCACTCACATTGTCTTGGGACTGATACTGTATAGCAACAGTCTAAAGTACCCTGGCAACTTCTCATTTCACCTCACTCTTAATTGTAGTGGGGTTTTTTTTATAATAGTGATGATCAGTTTCAAGATGCCAATGATGTTCATTGAAAACATTTACACCAGAGCACCAGATTCTGGCATTCATTGTTGGGGACCCCCTGAATTCCCCTAGGCCATAATTCCATTTGACCAACCCTTAATTCCATGAATAAGCTATCTATAAACATTATTACACAAAGGAGCTGGTTGAGATTGGGGCAACTATAAAAAGAGCCTCTTGAAAGCTTTCAAATTAAGGTATTAAAGGGAACTCCAACTAGGAGAAGGAATAACATTTCCTATCTGTCCAGGAGAGCCTCAGCAACTCCAGGGTGGGTGAAACACAAATACAAGGTATGATTACCCCAGGAATAATCTGCCATTATATCTATATTGTACAAACTTGCAAATTTTATTTACGTCAAATGCAAATGTTCATTGCCAATGCAAGAAGTGTGCCCTTTACATACCAATGCTGCTTTTAATTCAAATTTTAAGACAGAGGAGCTGGCCATTTTTATTCACATCTGTCAGACAACCCTACGCTTTGTTGTCTCCTACAGCAGTGGTCCCTAACCACCAGGCTGTGGACCGGTTCCGGTCCGTAGGTCGTTTGGTGCCGGGCCGAATAAATACATTATTTTACTTACGTTATATTGCCGATCATACTCGGAAAGTTGTTTTATTTTAAAAAACGGATTCTCTTTTAATAACATCTGTCTGTTCCTCTTGGCACGCTTAGGTATTACACATTACCTACAACTCATATTACCTGTGGTGTACCACAAGGTTCAGTTTAGGTCCAATTGTATTTTCTATTTATGCTCGACTATATGATCCTACATCACAATTAGTCTTTTATTTCTATGCAGCCGACACATAAAAAAAACCTTCCGCAGAGATCTGGTGAACCAAAAAGCCTAGCTGCTGTCTGTTTCAATGACATCTAATGTTGGATGGCACAACGTTTTTTGTTTTTTTTTACAAATGAACAATTCCAAATCACAAATCATACTTTTCAACTACCCACACCAAAAAATCTGTGTCATAGAAAGTACCCTTGGTTCCTTATCCATGAGCATAAAACCTACTGCCAGAAATCTAGATATCATGATTGATCTAGATCTTCCATTCGAACCACATATCTACAAAGTTGTCCAGCCCTGCTTTATGCGTTTCAGAACCATCTCCAAAATCAAAGCAATACTGTCACACTCTGACCTTGAAAAACTCACACACTCATCTTTTCCTGACTGGGTTACTGCAACTCCCTCCTGTCTGGCTTCAACCAAAAGACTCTCTCCCAATTCCAACTTGTCCAAAACTTGCTTTTGTTATCTTTAGTCCATTTATCGTCAATTTACTGCTTTTACTGCTCATAATCTTTTTATCTGTTTTTATTTCTTTTGATGTGATGTCATCATCTAGTCATCATTTCTTATTATTCATTTTATTTATCCTTTATTTACTTATCTTTTCTGCCCCTTCTTTGTTTTCTGTGATTTTTCTTTTTTTAATCACTTTTATACCTATCTCTTGTAATGACTCATATTGACTTTTTATGTTCTACATTCTCCGTTCTGCTCTCTTGTTTTAACTCACCTAGACTTCCTTGTGTTTGGCTTGAATCTTGCATGTTTACTCTGTAATACTGCGTTTTCTGCTTTTGATTGAGTTGTTAACTCGGAAAAACTAAAAATACAGGCTTATAAAACATACCTGACAACTGGTGAATAATCAAAATCCTCTGATCAAATGTTGCCCTTAAAACTTCAGCTTCTACTCAAATGAAATGATACAGAAATGTTTCAGTATATTCATGAAAAGTTTACTATGAAACAATCTTGGCATCGCAGTGCTAAAACACGCAGATGTCAGACAACAATGCAGCTTACCTCTCCCACGAAGCACAATAGCAAAATGGTTAATGTGGGAAACACAATATATAGGGGGACCCACGAAAATGAATATAGGGTTGCAGGAACAGAGTCTATATATATACTCTGGAGGCTTACCATGTCAGGTAATAACCATTTACAGATTTTGTGTCATTATAATATAAACCTACAGGTGATTTGCAGCCGAGTGTGAAGTTGTTGGGATGAGGGTCAGCACTTCTAAGTCTGAGGCCATGGTTGTGAGAAAATGGTGGATTGCCCTTTCCGATTGGGGGGAGAGCTCCTTCAAGAATTTTGGAGTCTTGTTCATGAGTGATTGGAAAATGGAGAAGAAGACGGACAGGGGGTTCAGTGCAGCATCATCAGTACTGTGGGTGCTGCTCTGGACCGTCGTGGTAAAGAGGTAGCTGAAACAGAAGGCGAAGCTATCAATTAATCAGTCCATCTATGCTCCGACCCTCACCTATGGCCATAAGCTGTGGGTAGTGACTAAAAGAGTAAGATCGTGGACACAATCGGCCAAAATGAGTTTCTTCTGTAGGGCTCAGCCTTAGAGAGGGTGAGGAGTTTGCCACTGCTCCTTTGCTCCTGGGCACTTCCCTTGGGACGTGTCCTGGGCATGACCAACTGGGAGGAGACCCTGGGGTAGACCCAGAGCTCGCTGGAGGGATTATATATACCATCTGGCCTGGGAACACCTCAGGATCTCCTAGGAAGAACCGGAAAGCGTTGCTGGGGAAAAGGAGGTCTGGAATACCCTTCTAAACCTGCTGCCTCAACGACCCAACCCTGGATAAGCGGAAGATAATGGATGGATGGATGGATGTGTAATACAACAAATTACATATACATATCTCTTTGCTACACATATCACCTGCATCAAGCAACAGCTGCATCATTGTATGTTTCAGGGCCCTTTGCTAAAGTTAACAAGTAGAAAGGATGGAGATTTTAAATACAGTATCAGCTGAGTAACAAACTGTTGACTCTTCTTTTCCCTCTGTCTCTATCATTTTCCCTCTTCACCTTCTTTGCCTTCTCAATCAGCGTGGTTCTTTTTCTTTCACAGTGTAGAGTTTCCACAGTTATTCCAGTTGCTGAAATTTTACCTGGAGATAGTGACTGGGAAAACAATGCCTTTTCATGTTTTGGCAATGGCAGAGGTACTTTGTGCCAATTGTCTATCTTATTCTTTCCAGGAAAAAGCCCAGACAGGTTCTGCAAACACTAACACCAGAAATATTAAATCAATATCCCCAAAGTGGGTTTTTTTGTGTGTGTGTGTGTGTGCGGGTACCTTGTAGATGTACATGTTGGATATGGGACAGTAAATAGTACATGTAGTCCACCTATCCCTCCACTTGGTTTCATGACTGACAGACGGCAACAATATTTACCAACCATGCAACAAATCCCTTCCTCCTCTTTGTATGAGCTGTGAGTGAACATGAGTGGAATAACTTTTTTCCGCTCCGCCAAGCTGCTGGCTGAAAGACAAACAGCCGCCTCTTTGCCAAACAATTGATCATAAAAAAAGTGATGCATGCACACGACAGCACACAAAGACATCTCATGGTTTGAGTTCAGTCAGGTGGAAGATACAGAGTGAGACAGATGTCAGTGGCTTTCTACACGATGAAACCTGCCGCCCAACAACGTTTGGCCTCAGTGTTACCGGCAAACATTTCCTGGGTGATTCAGAGGCCATGGTGACAAAACATACTTACAGCATTCCTCATTGAGCTTGCATCAGATGCCTAATAATAATAAGAAGTAACACGTATTTCAAATGTTTCTCAAAATGTTCTCAAAAAGTGCATCCAGACAACAAGCTGCATTGAGTTTAAATAGAAATATAGACAACTTTTTGCAAACTCCACCCTAGCCGCTGTATAATTCAAAAGACATCAGTGGAAATGCTGTAGAGAAATGCACCATTACCTTGCCTGCCTTATCTGAATCCGGGTGGTGCTTTCTTATTGGATGTCTGAAGTCCATCGGGTCCTCATTTCCCACCTCTGGAAGAACTTCTCACTCATCCAGGTGGAGGTTGGGGACATTGAATCCAAATGGGCCATGCTCAAAGCTTCCATTGTGGAGGCAGATACTAAGAGCTTTGGTCAGAAGGTCATTGGTGCCTGTCGTGGAGGCGACCCAAGAGCCCGCTGGTGGACACCAGTGGCGAGGGAGGCTGTCAAACTGATGATAGAGGACTTTTGGCTTGGCCCAGGGGTCTCCTGAAGAAGCAGGTAGAAAGGGGTAGAAAGGACCTTTCAACTTCCTTAACGCCAATCGGGCCTCTGGCAAACCCTTTGGCAATTCAAAAAGGGAAAGCAGGGAAAGGTCTGACTTCAACCATTATTATTCTGGTACATGGGGTTACACAATGCTCTGGCTTATTTAGACCTATCAGTAAGAAAAGGTGATTTTTGAGTCTCACTCCCAACTTATCAAAAACTGGCGCTTTGGGTGGCCGCCGACATGTCCTACAAGCGTCAGTTTTTGACGAATTGGGAAACCAAGAGTGTCATTATTTGAGTTGGGAATGAAACTCAAAAGTTGACTTTTCTTACAAATAACAACTTTAAACTAGAAAATATCCCAATTCTTTGATAAACACATACACATTCATGAGTGGACACAATACAAGCCATTCCAACACATTCTGACACAATCAGTCAACAGCAAAGTACAATCCAACAAAAACTATATAATACTATATACTATATAACTAGCTATATGTATATATATAAATATATATATTTATATATATATATATATATATATATATATATATACTATATATAACTATATACTAGATATATATATACTTATACTAGATATATATATATATATATATATATATATATATATATATATAGGTGTAGTTTGTTAACATTAGACATCAACTGCTCTGATGTAAGATTTGAAAACAGCATATTTTATTTCGCCTTCATGTCACATTTTAGTGTTTTTTGATTCTTTTTTCTTCTGTTGCAGTCTGTCAACCTGTTAGAATGTAATTTTAAGTGTACGTGTTACAACTTACAGTAATACAAGTTTATCTAATACAAGTTGGATGTGAAGCCCAGACATAGATTAAGTGAATATTGAAGAGTCGTGTAATCAAACACACAGGGCTGTTTGTTGCAGTGAAGAACAGGTGAGACTTGATTGTAAACATGAGTGACGGCAGTTTTGCCTCCTCACATGTCTGCAAATTGGATCTTACTGAGAGGAATGCTAATCCTCACACATGCCACATTCTTGGCGCTCTCTTGTAAATATGAGATAAATAGTGAGTGTCTGTTGCTGGTGTCCCCGGGCGTGCGCTCTGGGCCTGCTGCACTGAGCTGTTAGACATTTTCTGACATCACAGCGTTTCTCTGCGCCTTATCAACATGGTAATCTGACATTACAGGTGTGAGAGAAAAGAGCAGTCAATCTGGCCAAGCCGCCACTCTAGCGTGATACAGTTCTCTGCCCTGAGGACAACTGGGCTGTCAGAAGCAGCCCTGCTATTGACTGAGTCGGTGGCTGACACCTTGGTCTCTACAGATCTGGGAACAAACTCACTTTCTGCTCAGCTCTGTAACCTGTTGCCCTTAGTCACATTACAGGCATACTCTTCCTCACCTTGGGTCTGACACAGACAAATGGATGCCAGAGGGCAGGTAGTTCTTTCCGTGTGTTATGGTTTTCACCCTCTCTTCTTTAAAAAACAGAGCTGCCACTCTTGACACATCTTATCAGACGTCTTTTAACTTTTTTAAGAGTTCACAAAATGGCAGACGTATGATTTGACATAATATGAAAAAATACTGTTGAGGTGCACTGCAGCAGTGCAGCCACCTTGTGGCAGAATAGGGTATGGAAGTGATTGGCAGGTCCCTCAAAGCCTATAATGTGTAGTCAGCTGGGTAAGGGGTAACTGCATCAAAAATATTCTATACAGAGTGTATTAATTTTATTTTATGTATGATTTGGTACTATACTTGTGTGGATGCATCTTCACATTAACAGAGAAAAATAATCTCTTCATGTCAACTCACATCTTGCATGGACTTTGTCACTTTATCTGTCAGAACACCTCCACAATTTTAACTGTTTCAGCCTCTGTAAACCCTTGTAGTAAAGACATGTCTACCTCCACGGAATGCTCATGAATCTAATGGAAGTAAGGTGTGGAATCATCCTTGCGTAATGTAATATCCTTAAGTTTATATTTCTCAAGTCTAATTCTTTTCTTTACCAAGACATATACAATCCTGTTTTATGTTGATAATTCCCTTTTCCATCGTAACAGTTACACTGAGATTACTTTGACAGCTGTTATATTTATGTACTGATGCTGATGCACTTAGTGTGGAAATTGTGAAATTCTGGGTCAGTACCAATACTTATGTTTTTGTTGTTGTTTATCTTGTGGTTAATGATTTCTCTGGGGGGGAAAAGGCCAAAAATAGAGGATATTATAATCAAAATCATTTTGGTATTTATTTTATCAATCAACTTTTAAAACCATTCCAACAAACACTTTGTGTTGCTGGAAAGTAAGTCAATTTAAAGAAACCCATATTTTTCATGTGAACGATGGTTAAAGTTTTCCCCCCAGCCTGAATTAACAACCGGCATGTATTTGTTTGTGCCAACGCAGGCCCCAGAGATTATTGGAGACCTGGCTTTTATTTGAGAAAATTCAGTTCTTATTTAGTCAATCAGCAGCATGATTTTCAATTGCTTGTGGCTCACACCTCCTCCTCTCCTTGTCGCAAGAACTACAGCCTCATACCCCGCAAAGCTCATCAGAAGCCTGATTTAACCTCATACAGGAGAACGCAAATAACACTACATAGGATGCATCGGCATCAGTCTAACCAGTTTGGTTACACCCAGCTTTCTAGAAGTGTCCTATATGATGTCTTATTTCTATGGATTTAGTGAAATAAGAAAAAACACATTATTCTTTCTGTTTTTAAGAATGTATTATTAAATTAATTAATTCATTTATTATTAATTATCATAATTTAGAATTTGGAATTTATTAATTTTACCTTTTGCTGTTTGAATTGTGTTGTTTATCATGCTGAGTGTACTTGAGCTAAACTAAATCTTGAAATTAAAACGTTGTTCTGGAGAGCAGTGCTGGGTGGAGGTTAAAGAGCTTTCTCCTAGCTCAGCATTATGGTATCAAAGCACTGTTCCGACAGTATTCCTTGGATGGGCCTCGCTCACTACTATGTGCTGAAGAGGCTCTTTTGTTATAATGCTGCTTGAAGTGGCTGTACCATAATAGTTCCTCAATAGACAGTCAACAAAAATGTAAATGTGGCTGGCTTGACCATCATTTTTCAAATAAAGACTTATTTGACTGCAATTGTTTAATGCAAAACTGTCAGCTGTTAACTGTTTAAAATATTATATCCTTTAACAGCACATTAGTTAAGCTTGGCTCATTAGCTTGACATAGGGTGCACTGACAAAATGCTAAGATTTATTTGAAAAAACAGTGATTGTTTGAACACTCAATGCCCCAAACTTATGTTATATGTCCCAATTATGCATTAAATGTCTAAAGAACAAAAAAGTCATATATATATAAGTATGTATAGTCGAATTGTGTCCTTGCATTATCTCAAATGTTTCCAAGTATGTTCCTATGTCCTGCTAATAGCCATGCTCAGTTAGCATCAGCAGCTGTGACACAAAGCTGCATAACTAATTCCACAAGCAACTAAGCACAGAGTAGCTATCTCTGCAAAGGAAAGCAGCAACTAGTTTCCGGCATCCACTTTCTTTCATCGGACACTGCACAGCAGGAAGGCACAGTTCAACATTAGAACCACAACATTCTCCTGTTTGGCCTCAGCTATGGAACTGTCAGCACCATTTTCCTCAAAGACTGGTAAGGTTGAACTGGGCCTAGATATCATACAGTATAGCATAGCATGGCTAAGCACAGGACTCTTCACTGAGGTCAATGTAATCTAAATTGTTCTGAATTTATCAGGTTTGTTCACTGTTAGACTGTTAATGTGATCTCTGTGTAGTCAGGTTAGCAATAGTTGGTTCCACCACACAGCTATGTAAATGTTAGTGAAGTTATACTTTATACAAACTCAGGGTCATTGAATGCATTTAACTATCTTTTTGCTATGTCTCACACATATTCTTTGCAACGAAGTCAGTCTAAAAGTGTACACAAATGAAACTTTTAAACATTACCTCATTCATAAGTCTTGTCAGACAGATTTTCATCAGCAATCGAGATTGGTGTTTTCAGCAACAGTGAAATTAATTTTCGGCTTGCGTTACTTGCACAAGGTTGACCAAATGCAAAATTGTGTTTACTTGCATTACTCGCTTGTTTATTCACCATTCTCAGATTTACTGTACATTAATCATAAGCCAGTGAGCAACAGTGTGCACTGAGGGCGTGTGTGTTTGGCTGTTTGAATTCAGGTCAATCACTGAACTAAGCACTCACTTTGACACAGAAGAAAAACAGAAGTGGTCCTAGTACTGAGCCTTGAGGGACACCAGTTTCTAGAAGGCAGAGTTTGAAGTCAACACCTGGGGGCCAGCTGTTAAAACTACAAATAAAACTTTATCAAAACTTTAAGCATTATTTATTCACATGTATTAATCAGAGCATTCACAATAGTCATTCAGAATCAGCATAATCATTCCTAATTACAGCTGGTTAACCGTGTTTTATACAACCTTTATTTGATAGTGACAAACTTCAAATCGTGAGGCTATTCTAGACATTCCAAATGTCATTGGACCGAATGGCTAGAATTATGATAGTGTAATGAGTCATTTCGTAGGGGTTGTTATGCTCAAAATAATTTATAGACCGTTTTACAGACACTTCTTTCACAATGGGTCTATTGTGGTCTTCTCTTCGGTTACATCTGTTTCTGGCACATTTGTGACGAGAAATGTGATGTTGGTGACAAACAACATAACCCCTTCAAATAAAAATCACAGACAGGCTGCCTTGTCTGTGGGAAGTGGGAATTGGCTCAGTAGGCATTTTTTATCAGATGTACCAAAGTTTGACAAACCTGTGTAGAACCAGTGATCTAAGTGGAAAAACAGTATTACTTGGCCTGGGAGGAGGTGTCAATGGAGCTCTTGTAAAGATTGGACTTTTTGGTGAGCTGTTTTTGTGGTTTTGTTTTGTACTTTGTTTTTCAGAGGTGCTTGGTGAGGCTTGCCGTGGTTTTCTGCTGGCGGGAGCTGTTTCTGATCCACAGACCTGCAGCTGTGTTGATGTTTCTGCCTATCATTGGTTCTGCTCTGCAAGCCAAATTTTCCGGACCATATCTGGTTAATTGGAAATTCAGTAGCCCCATTCACACTGCTGTTTGGATGAGGGGATCCTGTGCAAATTATGTGCCTTTGCCTCTGTGTGAAAGATTCAGAGGCAGCGAGGGGTAAAATTCAGGATCTGAATCACTACACATAATAACAGCATTCATGTGATTATAAACTGTCCACAGGTTTAGATTGACAGGGGGGACACCAGGGAAACACCTTAATAACACATCATCATGACGTGTACAGTCATGCCTCTGTGGAAGCTGCAGCGCCAGCTTTCTGTGTGAATAACACAGCAGGCAGAGAATTGGCAAACCACTGCTGCGCCGATAATGCGGCTTCTCTGTGTGAAAGGGGTTAGTGAAACGTAATATGTAATCCAAACGCCCAATCGAAAAAAGATAACTTGCTGAAAAAGTATGTAGGTCATTAGGATCGTGGTGACTTGTCCCCTGTTGTTGCACTTGTAGTCTCCATGTCTGTCATTCAGTCTCCCATACAACGGTGGTGATGATGGGCTTGATGACAAGTACAACTCTGTCCTCTATGTGCACTTCGGAAATTCAAAGATTTTGCGTAATTTAGATGTATTTCTTGAACACCTGTCTGGATCCGCCAGGTGATCTCATTCAAGACTTTCCAACTCTCTGTGGTGACATTCGCACACAAACAAATGTGATCAAGCACGATATTGAGGGGGAGAATCTCAAGCCCCTTAAACAGCAAGTGGCGTAGAGTCCCGCAGTAATGATCATCATTGAGCTGCGGAACTCTACTGCACTCGGTAGTCGACTCACAGGGCTACCCCACAACAAGGAAGGCTTCTCGGGTGGTGAGTTTTGTTTATCTTTTCCAACAAATACGGCAACGATATCAAATGTTTGATGCCTCGAAATATGTGCTGGGACCCTCTTTCTAATGTTGCTGAAGTTTGGTGCTGTTCTGAGCATTTTTTGTGGCTTTTTGATGGTGGTTTTATACTTGGACCCATTTACTGCAATGTATTGTTGTCATGCGGTCGTTTCTGAGGATGCTAAAACTACGTAAGCTACCGGTCTGCAAACTTTATCTCTAGGGGGGTCCTACTCGGTGTCACGGTGCGTTAGAACATGGATAAAACTTACACCGGAATACCGCTTTAATTAACAGACTGAACGCCTTGACACCTCTGACTGAATATGTTTCTGATTGTATTTCATTTGCCAACTTTGTTTTTCTATTTCTCTATATCAATATTTTAGCCACAAGGCAAAGTGAAACTTTGGGAAAATTGCTGTGCCATTACCATTTGACATCATCTGGTCCCTCTCATTCTGGAGGGACCAGATGATGTCAGCTAAGTCAGTGAGGGCTAAAGGCATTAGGGGGGAGGAACGGTTGTCTGGATTGGGCATCGCTTATTCTATGCCTCCACCTTGCCAGCGTTAGCCTACATGCTTTGAGCTCTCATACCATAAAAACTCAAAGTCAATTAACAGAAATAAAACATAGATATTCAGAAGAAAACATGTTTTACCCTAAATTACCCAGTGTTTTTTTAAGCAGATCATATACTTCCAAAGCAAATACTGCAGTACTATATGAACCATATATCTGAGTATAAAGCTCACTTCCAATCAATAAGGGCCCATTCTACAGTCTGTCATTGCATGAGGCCCATGTGGCCCTGCTCAGGCCTGTAACATGAGTTGTTTCTCGACCTTTGAGGCTGGTTTGTTTGTTGTTTTATAGAGAGCTACTTCTTTCCCTCCACTGAGATCATTTGAAGCTGTGGAATCATTGTAGGCGCTGAAACCTAAGCTGCTGCTGCCAGACATTATTCATTAATAACAGCAGGCTCCTGATGACATCACAACTCTCATGGAAAAGAGTTCTGTTATAAACATTAAAGATGGCTGTCACCTGTCTGCAGCTACATAAGCAGCTTGCTGCATTGCCCGGATTTTATATGAGATGCTGGCCCTTTTGTTAACCTTCTGCTTCAGGTGAGTCCAAAAGACATGAGAGACACACACTGGTAATTTATACAACTGTGTGTGAGCTGATATTAAGTTTTTCGTGTATTCCTAAGCAATCAGGAACACTAAAAGAGCAAACTAATGCTGAAATCCAGTTGACCCATGGTGGATGGATGTAGTCAAGAAAGATCAAGACCCACATTATTGGGTTTTTCAGACTTTTATATTACAGTAGACCTGATGTCCTGAATCCTTATTCAATTCAAGAAGATGAAAAACAACACAACACAACACAAATCAGGAATGTTCAATGTTGAAGTGTCATTCTCTTTAGACAGCAACATCAATGTGTTGTCTCATTTCAGAATAGACACACATGTTCTTGAAGGTAGTTAAGTGGGGTAATCCAAACAATACAATAGGTCTCAGCCATGTCTGAGATGACATTTTGTGGCACCCACAGTGTGTCATTAGTGTCTGTATGAGGCTGCAATAAAAGCACCACCTGGATAACTCTGTGAAACAGTTCCTGTTTGGTTATGTTTGGGCATTAAAACTTCTTGATTAGGTTTAGGGAAAGATCATGTTAAGTTAAGTCATGTCACTATTCAAGCTTTCAGGGCTGAAAAAAAGAAGCACACAAACACACAAAGTACCAAAAACTGCAGTTCCTCAAATGGCTACTGGAGGCTGGCTCCAAAAGACCCCCTATTAAAATGATGCCCTGACAGAAGAGCACCAGGCTTGGAGGCCAGTTTTCTTAGTGGTCAAACTGTGTAATTACATCATGTGATTCTCTGGGGCCCAAAAATACTTTTTCCCATAAGCAAACATTATGATAGAAGTGTCTGTAAAATGGTGGATACGCCGTCATAATTTGAGTCAGTTGGTCCAGAAGAGTCTAGAAGAGTCACACATAAATAATTACACTACTCACAATAAGTTAGGGATATTGTTATTTACATGAGTGCTTTTCCTATTTGGTCTGAATTTTAATGAAATAAGTAAAAGTTCCCTTTGATATTACAAATAATGAATGAGAAGAAACACCATTTTCATTAGTTTAATATTTATTACCCCAAACATTTAGACAATAACAAGGATAGCCCCAAATAACAAAAATTGACAATGTCAGTAGCGGGTGTTTCCACCATTTGCCGCAATGACAGCTTGACAGCGACGTCTCATGCTCCTCACTAGCCTCATGATGTTGTTCTGAGGCAATGCGTTCCACTCCTCCACAAGTGCTACACGCAGTTCTGCCAGGTCACGTGGGGGTGGGGTACGATCATCCAGTCTCTGCTTCAGCTGGTCCCAGACGTGCTCTATGGGGTTCAGGTCAGGGGACATTGCTGGCCATACCATATGAGGCACTCCGACTTCCTGAAGTCGAGCTGTGACAATTCTGGCACAATGTGGTGGAGCATTATCATCCATGAACAGAAAGTTGGGGGTGTGCTGGCGGAATTGGGGGATGATGATGGGTTCTATGATGTCTCTGAGGTAAGAACGTGCAGTGACTGAGCCATCTACAATAACCAAATCTGTTTTGCGCTGACTGGTGATGCCTGCCCAGACTGTTGCACCTCCTCCACCAAAGGGAACCATGTTTACCTCGGCGTATCGCTCACCTCGCCTTCTCCAGCAACGCTGACGACCATCATTTCTGTGCAAGGTGACCCGACACTTATCAGTGAACACGACGGTAGAGCACTTCTGCATTGTCCAGGTCACATGGTCTTGTGCCCACTGCAAACGTTCACGGCGGTGTCTTGGTGTCAGTGGAGTCACCTGCAACGGTCGTCTTTCATTCAAGCCAAAGCGGTGGAGTCGGTTTCGAATGGTTTGTCTGGAAACCCTAGTACCCCTCACATCTCGTAACTGGGCCTGCAGCTGTGTGGCAGTTGCATAACGATGTCTGAGTGCATAGGTCCTTAGGTACTGGTCATCGTTGCGGTCTGTCACTCGTGGGGCTCCACTCCTGGGTCTGTCACGAACTCTGCCAGTAGTTCTGTGTCTTGATGCAAATCTGCTGATGACACTTTGAGACACACCAAGTTCACGAGCAACATCTGACTGCCTGCCACCGACCCGAAGGCGCGCTATGGTCAGGTGGCACTGCTCGTCCGTTAAGTGACGTTGTGTGTTCATGGCTGTTTGAATGATGAACTTGGAACGACTTACTGACAATACCAGCTTTTTATACCCACAGAATGTTGAAATTGCCACTGTGACCGGTGTGCTTCTGCGTTGTGTTGGTTTGAATGATGCTGTGACACCGGGACCTCTTTGGAGACGATCTCCGTTTATTCTGACAAAATAGATAACAAGCAGAACCTCCATGTAAATCGTACTGTCCACACGAGCTCCTATACAAATAAAATGCAGATAAAGATATCGACAAACCCGGAAGTTAGTTCGGTTTGTCATAGATTCAAGCTAGCAATTTTCAACCGTTAAAACCACTATATTGAAATGCAACTCTGTTAACATGTATACATTATTAGACAGGAACAGACATGACAATAACATTGAGACCAGAAATACATATAATAAACAAAGAGAAACATTAGGATGGTTTGGGATTATCAGCTGAATGAAATAAGGTCACCCACCTCTCCCACAGGAGAATTGTACAAAAGGGCAGAGGTGGGGGGTGCAGGAAGCATTTATAGTGGGGACCACAGAAGAAGAAATCAAAAAGGAGGAGCTCCGAGCTACACACACTGTCTGCACTGGATTTGGAGGCAATTTCTTGTCAGGCAGTAACAGATTTTGTGTAATTATACATATTTCGTGTAATTATATACATATTTCATCAATCTCACAGGTTGACCCGGTTACACCACATTGAAAAGGGTTGTCTTTTAGTTTTTTGGTATTGGCCCCAATATGTAAGGCACACTGTACACAGTGAGACCATTACGTGGAAAACACAAAATGAGGTGTGTCTATCACCCCAATACAATTGCCTCCCTATCCCCAAACTCTCTGAAGTGAAACAAACACCGTATGTATGAAATCCACTGAGTCTCTCACAATATCCCTAACTTATTGTGAGTAGTGTAAATAATTTTATCCCCATTCAAGCTGGACGCTTAGCTGGAAGTTAAGCTCGGTCACAGAAGTCTTCAGTGCATATGCTCTATGGGCCCCACAACACAAGAAGATCCAGGTATTTTCATAGCTGGGAAGTCAAGCCAATGAACAGCATTCGTAGGAATGAATGGGGCCCCACCTCCAACACTGTCCCGATTTAATATAAGGTCCTTGGTTAAAATGCCCAATTTTACCGCAGCTGATAAAAAGGGTTTGGGTCTAGTAGATGGGAAAAAGAAAAGGCACTGTAGGATACCAGACAAAACCTGAATACCTGGTGAGTGCTGACTTTGGTCAGAAACAAAACTGAAGACAAAAATAGACACACACACACACACACCCTTGCTTCCGTTAGATGCTCGCTATCTTGCACCTAATGTAGAGCGAGGTAGTCTGTTTGGAATAAATATACCCACAGTCATCTCATGCCAGTAACTCAAACAAACGCAAATGATCCGGTGTTCAAACACTGGAATTTTCAAATCACGAATAACAGTGTGAAAATTATCACATCTGTGAAGTTGAAGTAAAACACTTAACATTGATATTTATTCACATTATGACATGTGCATTTGTAAATCTGGTTTACACGTATGCAAGGGGCTTGGTATTTGCAGGTGGACTGGAATACACATTTGTTAGCACACATTTTTGTGCACATTTATAAATTACATTTTAATTTGTGGATCATTTTCAGAAAATGTTTTTTCCATTAATAACCATCTAATGATTCATCTCAACATCTGTCTATCTGAAGAACGCAGAATACCCCCAAAAGGGGCAAAGCGCAAGAATGACGTATTTATTCTGTGCATGTGGTGTCACTTTCAAAGATTGTAACACTAGCTGTGATAAATCCATGTGCACAAAGTACAGTCTTAGCTTAGTGCTTCTTTATCACACACATGACTGCAACTTGTTCATGTTCATGTGTGCCATTATTACAATATTCCACATGTTTTAATGAAAATATCGATATTTGGTGCCAGGAAATCCATAATCATATCGTATATTGTAATTATCACAATCTATTGCCATATTGATATTTTGTCCCAAGGCCCAACTTTTCAACATGTGGTTGAGTATATGATTATTTTATTTTCATTTCCGGGTTTACCTTAACTTAAAAAGGAACTCCAAAAATTAGCAAATTACAGTGTGCACAGATATACTGCATATGTGAATAAAGTAGAATAAAGCATTTTGTAGACATAAACGAAGCAGCATTTAATCTGATAAATTGCCTTCAGGGATCTCACTCAATAGCTAATTTCATTTTGGGTAATAAGTCCAACAGTGTTAGGAGTGCAATGCCAAACCAGTGTACTGCTTTTCAAAACCTGATGCCTACATTAAACATAATGCAACTTAGCCACAGAGTGAGGCAGTGTATCACATTACATACAGCTTCCTCTGGAGCCAAAAAAGCTTTATACTACTTTATATGCTGCTTTTCAAGTCCTGTTAACGCACTTTAATGTGTCAAATTGTTGGTGTTACATTCTTATGTCTATTTATATTTGGTTTAAACTTCAGGTTTTTTTTACCATTTTATTTAATTGGGGATTTGTTTGTAGCAGGACATTTTAGTTTGATTATACCCTGAAGAAGCATGTTTTGATTATCCAAGTATTTGACATTGGGCATTCCCTTTGTGTTTATATTTTTATATAGGTGGGGGTTTGGTTTATAAGCATCTTACTGCCAGTACTGCCAAAAAGGAGATATACAGTGTACTGTATCACCACAACTCAGTTGAGGAGATGATTAAATTTTGTGTGTGTGTGTGTGTGTGTGTGTGTGTGTGTCTTTTTGACAGGACAGCTTGAGAGATGACAGGAAATGTGATGAGAGAGGGGGATGACATGTAGCGAATGGCCACAGGTCAGACAGCAGCCCTGGGCTGCTGCGATGAGGGCAGGGCCTCTGTAAATGGGTTGCATGCTCTACCAGCCAAGCTACTGGGGTGCTCATAGTGAACAAATTGTAATGATATCTGTATGTGTCATGCTGCTTTATGAAAGCTTTCCAAAAAGATCTTAAAGGTGGAGAAAACGCCAGAGTAATTCTTAACTTGAAGCACTTGTGTCTCATCTCACAGAAAGGTTCAATCCCAAAGCGGTCACACAGTTCAAAGTCATTAAATTTGCTCCATGTATTGATTGGTTTGTTATTAGTTGGGGGATAAGTGCAGAGCTTCTCAGACCACAGGGAAAAGGTTTTCTAATAAAAATTGTAAGCTAGGAAGAATGAAACATGTTCACGGTAAAAATATAGAACTTGCAAGAGATAAAGTCAGCTCTGATATCCTAAAACACCTTTATATGCTCAATGTAACACAGGTCTAATCAATGCAAATATCAGCAGTTTTTTATTATCGGGAAATCGTTTTTGATAGAGAAAAGAAAATTTTAGATAAAAATTTCATTACATGCTTTGCCACCCAGGGAAGTTTAAACTAACAGTTTAGTCCGAGTGGATGTCTGAGCATCTGTCATAACTATAACATTCTGTATGGATGAGCATGGCAGCACAACATCTAATGAATATTGTGACCCATCGATGTCTATTCTAGCACCCGAATTTCCACATGTGACATTGTTTGGACTCTTCAGAGAAAAAAACAGTGAACAGAAGAAAAATCTATTTTTGGTAAGAAAAGAAAAGAAAAGAAAAGAAAAGAAGATCAATATTTCATGTTATTTATATTCTATAGATGTTTTTGACAATTCAATGAAAAAAAAAAAAAAAAAAAAAGACTAATGATACCTGCCTATACAAAGCATGTTTGTGCAACCCCATCACCAGTCAAGAAGCGTGTTCTTGGACAATTCTCAAAATGCAGATTTACATTAAATGACAAATTTGTAATGTCCGATTAATATTTTTATCATAGTAAAAGTGGTGAGCAAATAATTACGTTACCTATGTAAAGTACCTACGTCACGTATGGAACTGCAGTTACACAATGTACATTGTGTAACTTCATAAATTTGTAAGTTAAAATAACTCAATGTTCAATTATTGTTTCACACTGGACATGAACGAAGGTTTCCTAAGTGAAAAGCCCTGTGCTTCTTTGATCCCACCGTCCAAACAATAGACATCAATATAAATATATTTTTATATGCTGCTTTTGCAGTTGACCTATATGGCTGTTTGAATGATCAGAGATCGTCTGACTTTAAAAAAATGTCCAAGAGGCTATAAACAAAGAACAAAACTGGGGATAGACGGATTGCACTGTGCTCTTCCATCTAAATACACATGTTTCCTATTTTCTCCTCTAAATCCCACTTAGGTGCTGCTCAAACAGAGTTCTTCAATACGGAAATCCCAAGTTAGATACACAGAGAGGGTCCCTCCTGAAGCCCTTTGTCCCCCAGACAAACTCAGCTTCTTATTAAAGCATTAAGGACATGGTAGCAGTGAATTCATACTCAAGCTGCTCAAGGCAAAGAATTTGCCTTTCAAATAAAATATAGCAGAACAACAGAACAGAAATGAGGTAATATGTTGCTTGTTTCTATGATTCAGAGAGTTGAAGAGGATTTCTCAGAAAACTTGGGGATTCATATGCGTTACAGCACTACACATAAAAACTCACACTTGGATGCAAGATATGCATCTCCTCATTTTTTTAGGAGGTCTTATCTCTGGCTCCACCCTGAGGACAAACAATGTCAGCTCCACTGGTCAGGCTTCAAGAAACATCTTGGGTATGATTCGTCTTGTCCAATGCTTTTGAAATGTGATCTGAACAGCAACCTCCATCTGGTTTAATCTCTATTCATTCACTCAGCCCAAAATATTGGATTGAGCTGTTATCTCAATCTGTCACAACACTAAGACAACTAACAAATAAAGTGAAAACATTGATTATGTTGTCACAATGCAATATACTGCAGGGAAACCTTGAGGCCTCATATTCATGTGGATGCCACTTGACATGCACCACCTATCACACGCCAACACCCTGCTGCCAGACATCACAGGACATCCCCAGAGCTCATGTGTCCATGCCTTGATGAGTCGGAGCCAAGTCTGATCCACAGTAGGGATCCATGGATTGGACTTGTTCTGACACATCCAACTGATGCTTGATCTGATTAGAACCGATATATTTTGGAGGCCAGGTTGATGCCTTGAGCTTTCTGTTACATTCCTCTGTCCATTCCTGAGGAGTTTTTGCAGCATGGGAGGGTGTCTGGTGCCAGTCAAGTGGCATCCACATGAATGCCAGGACCCAAGGTATCCCAGCAGAATGCTTTATTAAAACAAGATGATCGATGTAATTCACCTCACCTGTCAGTTCTTTAAAAGTTGAGGCTGATTGGCCTATGTGGTCCTCTGTCTACATGAATAAGGTTGCAGGTAGCTCATACATTCAGAGAGTTTAGCCTGTGCATCATCTGAACAAGCTAACAGCTTCAGCAAGGGTAACGTCTCATAATCCTTACAGTTCACACTGGGAACATTGTGACCCTGTACGACCCATGATTTTACCTGTTCATGGTTTTCTTCTGGATTATGAACCATTTGAATTTTAAAGACCGATTTTAACAACTATGTTCATCTGTCCAATAACTGAAAAGTGCCAATATATCCCAATATATTCCTATACTGGAATTATACACATGTTCATTTTAAGTGCATGAAAACATTGGACTTCAGCTGGATGTTTCCTAAGAAAACAACACATCTCTCATTACAAGTCCTGTGCAGGGGCTGAGGCAACAAACTGTGGTTCATCCTGCCTTTGCACATGGATCAAACACACAAACCAAGGGATCTGTGGGTAAGACAGGAATACAGATGAAAAGATGTGCTCTTTCCCAACAGGTGGAAATGATTTACAGTTTAATGAAAAGATGATTGGATTAGGTTGTCTGTCCTGTGTCTTTACACAAAATCATATGTGAAAAAATCCTGAGGTAAAATAAGGATTTTTTTTGGGATTGAAACACCTTCGGGAAACGTAATATAATGAAAAAGTACTTTCTTAATAACAGATACATATCAAAATTCTGACTACAAGTTAAATTAGTGCCACAATATGTGGTTACAACAGAATATGTTCTGCTTACGTTCCAGAAAAGAGGAGAGCATTCACCTTTGTTATAGCTGGAGCCAGTAAAGAAACCTACGATATGCTTTCTGCAGGAACCCCGTGCTGCCTGGCTACCTAGGCTCTTGCCAGAAGTGCCTGAAGTCACCCTGAGCTCCTGGATCATGCAAAGCTACCCTATATCCAAGCAGATGCTCTGACTGCCTGTGAACTCCATCCAGATGCTCAAGCTCCAAGCTTTCCTCTCAGGATCCACACTGGAATGACCAAAAGTTCAAACATCTACTGCTGCATGAGCTTATATGTATCTTCACTATTTCAGCATTTTATGAATCTCTTGAAAGTTTGACTATGTGTTAACACCGTTAAAGAGGTGTGTTGACGTGTTAAAAGAATAGGTATGTATTAATGTGTTACAAGAAATGCTATAGTTACTTGTAATATTATCATGATGAATTGATGATAAGTAGTTCTTGATAACTCTGAATTGAGGACTATAGTAAAAGAAAAAAGGTATGTTTGTAGAAAACAAACTGGGCGATACTACATTAATGAATTGTTAAGTAATGATTTGTTCGTACATTTCTTAATGAGTGGCTCCTGATTAACTCTGAACACAAAACTAAATCTACTCAAATAATGAACTCCTTCAACTACAGTTCATCTTTGTGTGCCCTTTCAGGTTAAGTGGTCCATCAAACTGCTCATCATTATCTCACCTGGTCTGTCTACCTCAGTCATACCGATGAACCACTTTAATTATATTTTATCAACTATCAAGTTGTTCTGCAGGTTATGGCAGCCACCTTGACAGTCACATTTTACAATACTCTGCTGGACTACTACAATTTCTACTACGAACACTCTGCAACAAAACCTCTTAATCTTGTTCAAGTATGGACATTGCAATGCTGAGGCATGGAAAAGTTGGTAAAGAGTATAATGATGAGCAGCAGCGCAGAGATCGAACAGTGGCTGAAGGTATGTCAATTGCTGCCCAGCAGCATATACTATCACAACTACTGGTGTAAATGTACACATCTTTTAGTCTTTAATGACTATGCTAACTTAACACATTGCGTAAATAAAGTAATGTATGCATTTCTGTTGTATGTTATGTTGTTGGGACATAGGCATAACGCCAATAATTACACTTCGGATTCTTGGGATATCATAGTAAAATAATATGTCAACATTTCTGCCTAACTACTCAAAGCTAATGAAAGAGCCAGCCTTAGCTAACATGGCTAATGTTTACCAAGCTGCCGCAGCCATTCTGACTAATAAACTTAGTCAAACTTTTCCAGGCTTTTACTGCAGCCTCTGATGTTTGTTTAGGGGGAATTCTCCCTTCAGTCTCCTCTTTAACAGGTACAATGCATGTTCAATAGGATTAAGATCTGGAGATTGACTTGGCCAGTCTCAAATCTTCAACTTCTTTCCCCCGATGAACTCCTTAGTTGTTTTGGTAATGTGTTTTGGGTTGTTGTCCTTCTGCATGATGAAGGATCTCTCGATCACTTTGGTTCCATCCCTCTTTAAATTGGCAGAATAATTGTTTCTGTAGACCTCTGGGTTCATCTGCTGCTGCCATCATGTGTTACATTATCAGTGAAGATCAATGAACCCATCCCAGAAGAAGCCATGCAAGCCCAAGCCATGATATTACCTCCACCTTCTTTCACAGATGAGCTTGTGTGTTTGGGGTTCATCTTTGTCTCATCATTCCATAAAACTTTGTCCCAGAACTTTTGAACCTCATCTCAGCACTTTGGCAAATTCCAGTCTGGCCTTCCTATTCTTATTACTATTTCTATTAAGAGGGGTTTGCATCTTCTGTACTTTTATTCCCTAAGTCTTTTGCAAACACTCAATTGTGATACCTTCACTCCTGCCCCCTGGAGGTTGTTGGTGATGTCACTGACAGCACTGCTTTTTTCTTTACAGCTGTCACAATTTTTCTGTCATCGATTTGTATAAAAATTAAAATTAAAATTAAAAATTGCTGACCCCAATTTTGGAAATATTCCAAGAAGAATTTCAAAAAAGTAGTCTTCCATCTTCAATGAAAAGCGCTTTAATTGTTTTACTACCAAAGGAGGTAAACCCCCCAACAAGTGTGAGAATCTGAGAACCATATATTTGTCAAATTCTGATCTCAAGATGATATGTAAGCTTTTAGCAAAATTTCTTTAAAGAATATAACCGGATATTATCGATAGAGACCCAAATGGTTTTATAATTGGAAGCAAAGGTTTCCAGGTGCTGATTATTATGTTTAGTCACAAAAATATATTCAGTACAGCATAACTGTCCTTCGACACCGAAAAAGGCAGTTTAAAGGGTCCAATGGCTTTATTTGTTCAAGGTTTGAGAAATACTTGTATGTGGAAACAGTTTCCAAAAGTTGGTTCAGGTTGCAGGCAAGGTCGTCCATTATCATGCTTATTATTTACAATAGCAACTGAACCACTTGCAATAGCAGCACGTTCAATAGCAGCACGTTCTCGCAGAATTTAGTGGAATTAGAGTTGGCTCAATAGAGAACTGAATTCCTTTGTAGGCTGACGATTTACATTCAGCAGATGCTGATGTCCGACTCTCTCTTTCTCCTCTGCCACTGCTTAGGTTTTTACAGTTCTGTACAGATGAGGTTTGATTACATTATATTAAATCCACTTATTGAATCTGAATAACTTTAGCTTTAAAATGTGACATTTAAAGTTGTTTATAACTAACCAGTAATATGTTCAGTTTTGTCAGTTCGAGGGCAGAAACACTGACTGTACATGTTGTGGGTGAGTTTGTTATGTGGTACAACACCTCCATCTACTGGTCATGAGAATCCTGGCTCAAAAACATGGTTTTCATTGACATACACTACCTCAGATAGTACCATCAGGTGTGGTAATGATATGACTGTTTTCACTGATGTTCCTCTGGTCCTTCACTGGCTCCCGCTCAACAACCTTTGACCTCTCCCCAGTGGATGCTGGGAGTGGTTTTGGTCTGGGGTTCATTTACTCCTCTTGGCCAGGCTACTATATGCAGTGTTGGGGAGTAACGAATTACATGTAACGACGTTACGTAATTTAATTACAAAATGCACGTAATTGTAATCCGTTACATTACTGGGAGAAAATATGTAATTAAATTACAGTTGCTTTTGGAAATTTCAATGATTACAACTTAAGTTACATTTGAAAAATCGCCGCAAAATCTCGGATTTATCAAATAGTTTTTCGCCCCCCTGGATTCATGTTTGTTTTTAGTTATTTTCATATCAACATCCTCCTGCCAAAACTGACGCTTGTGATTGGCTCTGTCTGGTCATGTGCCATTCGACTCAACCGACAAACCGCACGGCAGCAGTCAGACTCAGCAGCAACAGTGTCGGCGGCGCACAAGATGTTCCTGGGCTGGAAATACAAAAAACACTTCATACAGACAGAAGCCAGGCTTCCCTGTATTACAAAGGTGGCTCTCTTTTAACCCGACTAGATCACCATGGTAACTTATACTTAGCTCATAACCTGGCCCCGACCAGGTTCTGTTGAGAGTTTAATCATACAATCGGCTATAAAAGCGCCGCTGTTTCACTATTTAACTCATTTACAGCTGGCGTCACCTTTACTTTGAAAGTCCAGTGGAGCTGGATCAGAACGGAGCATTTGTACGGAGGGAGAGATCGCGCTGATCCGCTGCTGTTTACTTTCTCTCCGCGTCTCCGCCTACAGATGTTCAGCTGAGGGGATACGCTGCTCAGCTGTTGATCCGACTCGCGTCAGGAGGTCATTTATTAGGCTATAGCCTATTTACTTTTATATACAGTCAGTCACCACTGAAAGAAGTTGTGTGCTCGCAGCAGGACAGATAATTTAACTTAATGTGGCCATGAATAAATTAATTGTTTCGCCTGTTATGTGTTGCCCAAACGCAGTAAATCTTGAGTAGGTCTACTCTGTTTTCTCACATTTAAAAAGGTCTTTGTACAGAGACAACATGAGATTTGCTTGTAGCTACAGCACCTAAAAAACCCACTGTAACCCATTTTCATACGCACACCAGCCTCACTTTCAATAAAACACACACTGGCATTTTATAATTGCGATCAGTGAAATATATGAAAACAATATAAAACACAGTTTAAAACAACAGTTGTTGTTGCTCTAAAGCTTCATATTTAAAAGCAGCTCAATGTAGAGCTGTCAGAAATTAAAATCAGCCTCCTCTTGTCATATTTGCAGCAAACCTGTTGCTTCAGGCTGTGATCAGGCTTTTTTGTATCGCTCATACTCTCTCCATTAAAACAACCTGCTCCTCATGGCTGAAATCAGCCAATTGTCGCTCCATTTAGTGAGGAAGTGAGCCTCCTTCGCAGTACGGCCCTAAGGTCAGACTCATAATATATGGTTAAACCTTTGAACTGAAAGGTTAATCACACTATAGGTCTTAAAATGTGAAAATGGTTAGCAGTTGAGAGATTTCATTCAAAATTAAGAAAAGTAATCATAATCTAATCAAATGTAATTAGTTACATTACTTTGAGAAAGTAATTGAAATAGTTACACTACTATTACATTTTCAACAGGGTAACTTGTAATTGTAACCAACTACATTTCCAAAGTAATCTTCCCAACACTGACTATATGTTTCACTGATGTAATGTTCCCCACAACTGTCATATGTGATGTCAGACACCAAACCTTCCTTTTGTTCTGTCTTTACCAGCAAAGATGTGAGCGTGTGGAGTGGTTTGTGGTCAACTCCTTGTGACTAAAAAACTTGTTCCATCAGCACAACAACAGATGAAAGGCCCTCTGGTGGTTCCTGCTGATTTAGCAGCTCTGGAAAATCTGTTAAACAGATCCGAAGATTGGAACAACCTTCCATGCTAACAGACGCTGAAGATTTAGACTCTACAAAACTCTAAAAAAATGGTAACTACTATCAAGGCTCTAATTTGTAGAGCCTCACCAGCACTGAGGTTGTGATATTCATCTTGAAGGTGGCACAAGAACAAAGGTCATAGCATGTATAAAAAACAAGTTGGTTTACTTTTGAGGAGCATGAATGTGCTCAGCAAATTTCCACCTTTTATTAAATCTGAAATTATGAACCAGTGGTTTGTGTACCTCTGGGGGTAATTCAGCATATGTAAAGGATCATAATGCAAAAAAAAAAGAACAAATTAGAAAAAAACATTATCTGGTAAAAGATAATAATCCCACAAGGGGGAAAATTGCAAAAATATGTAATAATAAAATGTTCATTGTGTTGGAGGAAGATATGTTGGAATAAAAAAAGTGGGAATTGTTGAACATTATAATAAGATAAAAGTTTGAACAGTTTCTTTTTCATTTCAATCAAATATACCATATATTAGTAAAAAGTAAAAATAAAAAAAAAGTAAAAGTAAAAAAAGTATTCCAATGGGTGATTTTTTCAAAGAAAAATAAAAGTCAAACATTCAGTAGCTAATGACAGATACCATTAAAGCTGGAAACTACACCACATCTTTATTTAATGTACTTCAATTCAAACACAGAGGTATGAAGAAAAAAATCTGAGGCACTCAAGAAGGTAATGATAAAAAGCCTTTATTGGTACATGGCTAGTCTAATAAAAACATGCCAACGCATTTCAGCCTAAAAGGCCTTCGTCAGGGCAAGGGCAAAGTGTTTGTCAGTCAGCTCTGCTCATTGTTAAATAGGTGATCAGAAACAGCTGCTCAGTGTGAGCAGGTAGGCGGTCACATGACCAGGATGACCTGCTAATGACAGAGAAAAAGGGTCAAGGATATTGCAGACTCTGCACAACCAAAAGGAAATCTGCACCACACAATTAAAAATCACCGACTCAACCAATAATAAAAAACATACATACTATATACATTCATGCAAAAAACGTTTGGGCATGGTAGAAGACCGAGAAACTGTCTCAAAGGACCCGTCCAAAAGACAACAAGAACTATCAGTTCAAAGAGAGAATTACAAAAAGGGAGAGAAATCCAGTTTGCCATTCAAACCTGGGTAATATGTAGCTTTCAATATATAGATCCAAAATGACTCTCTTTGCAGAAGTTTTTTGAGCCTGTCTCCACCCCTGATTGAGTTTTCAATATGTTCTATTCCTGATATCTTTAAAGAATTACAACTGCCATGATTTACATCTTTATAATGAACAGCCATGGGATATTGGGGATTGCCAGTTCTTATTGCATACTTATGCTCAGCCAATCTTGCCTTCAATTTACGCTTTGTTCTCCCAATATAAAAATAACCACATGGACATTCAAGTCTATAAACAACGTATGAGGTATTGCAATTGATAAATGAATTTATGTCAAACTTACGACCAGATGTAACGTCAGTTAAAAATAGTTAGCATTTATCATAATACTGCAGTGATTACAATGTCCACACTTATAGTTGCCTTTTCTGGTGGACACATTCATTTGAAGGGTAAATAGGCAGTTTCACTGTAACTACTGGAGGAGCTCTAGAGGTGTAAGTATATAGAACATTAATTCACACCTTCCAATCAGAATCAGAACAGTGTATTCACCCAGACCATGGTATACATATAAGTAAACACCAGTTCCCTTTGAGCTGATACACCTACACAATGAAGATTAACTGAATTTCACATTACACCAAATCTGGAGTCTGGGCCAACATTATTATGTAGTGATGCAATGATTGGTTTGCCACAAATCATGCACTGATGCTACAGAATTATAGAAGATCAAGATAGATGTTTTTAATATATATGTATATATTTCTGTAGCATCACTGTAGTGTTTTTGTGGCAAACATAATACATTCTAGATGCATCCCTCTTATAAGTAAGGTTGTGTCTTTAACCTCTTTCATTTCCTCCTTCAATAGTAAAGAAAACACACGTACATGTACGTGGTGATAGGTTCAGCATGTATCAATATATATATACAATCAGTGGCCACTTTATTAGGTGCACATCTGCTCTTTAATGCAGATAGAAATGTATCTGAGTACATGAAAACATGCACACCTGGTGGTATGATGCGTACTGCTGAGCCAGGCCAAGGGTTTGAGTTTCTCACAAACTGCTGACCTCCTGGGATTTTCACTACAAGAGTCTCAAGATTTTACAGACAGTGGTGCGAAAAACAGAGAAATGCTCAGTGAGCAGGAGTTCACCACACAGCGACCACACAGCCAGGGAGGTGACATGGTTGGTCTTTTTTAGTTAAGTTAGTTATTGACCGTACCTCAGGCAATATAATGAAGAAGCGTTCAGAGTTTGGTCTTTAAAAACAGCACAACACTAGCAGTAACAGGAGGCAGAAGGCACACAGACAGCATTACAACATTGTCCTGTTGAACAGAGAGCAATACTGTGGGCACATTCAAGTTACGAAGGTATGTTGTACACAGGTGAGTCAGTGATTAGGCAGCTGATTGGCTGCAGGTTCAGTCCGGACCAGTTCTCTGGCAGCTGCAGGATCAGGACCCTGGACAGCGTCCCTCCCCCACAGGATGATGACAGGAGCAGAGGTGACCACTGTGCTCCACGTCACACCTGCAGGTACGTAGATCCTCAGCGTTTGTACCGAGTCTGAGTTCAGCTCACAGGTGTTCAACACAGGCGGGACACGGACTGAACAGGTAGGGCAGTCAGGACACGCTGCAAAGAGTTTCCTACTGACTGCGTGATTGATACTTTAAATCTATGATATGTTGTTTCCTGTTGGGAACAGGATGCATTTCTTTTGATAGATTTTTCGGAGCTAATTGAAATGACCGCTTCAAAGATAATTCATTGATTGATTTGAAAAGGTCATGCAACAAACTGATTCCGGTGTCAGACTGTTGATTCCTACTAGAGATGGCTGAAGTGGAACACAGAGCAGGCACATGTTTGGCTTTTCCAGGTCCGTCTCTGCAGAATGCAGCGCAGACAGGCCGTGTGTCCGGAGGAGCTGTGTCCGGTCTGTGGAGATCAAGTGTCTGGGTACCACTACGGGCTGCTCACCTGTGAAAGCTGCAAGGTACCCGTTGTTTACCTGTGTGCTTCTGTTCTGATGGTTTTGGTGTCTGTGACTGTCTAGTTCTGCACAGCAGTGTAACAGGTAGAGAGCTTGTAAAACAGTTGTCTAATTACACCATACCTGCCCCAGCCATGTGGATCCGTGCTCTTCTTCAACACTCGCAGGGTTTTTTCAAAAGGACGGTTCAGAACAACAAGAAGTACGTGTGCGCTGAGAGCCAGGAGTGCACCATCGATACCACCCAGAGGAAACGCTGCCCATTCTGCAGGTTCCAGAAGTGTCTTCATGTTGGCATGCGGCTGGAAGGTAAGGATGGGTTAACGTGGAGGTCAGCCGGAAAACCAACCCAGAAGCGGCCTCGCACTGCGCACAACCTTTCTTCATTATTAACACGCTTTTGCGATGTTCGTCCCAGTGTCTCCAAAAAGTTTACACTGGATATGGGGAGGTCATATAATATGAAATCAAATGACAGTCTTATCCTTATTAGATTTGATTGCATTGAGATGCGGTCGATGGTTTTAACTGTTTTCTTTTCGTACCCTTGTTTTCTTAAAGGAGTATTCTGAAGTTTAGCTAAAGAAATGTTCGTGAAAAGTGAAAGATCGTCATTGGCTGATTTTTCTTTCTGCCTAGACAAACTTAATAATCAAACTTTCTTTGTTTTCATGACTGAAAAAACAAACTGAACTTAAAGGACAACACACTTCATACTGTTTTACTTTGTTTTTATGTGGCGGACCCTGCCACCTTTCTAGCTTTAAACTTTGTTTTGGGACCTTTTTTTCCTCTGAGAATAGCTTATGGAGAAAGTTTGTATTATCACCTTAATAATACTGTAAATATTCTTTTCTTTTCCAGATGTACATAGTGCCCCATTAATAATAATAATAATAATAATAATAATAATAATATGTATTATTATTATTATTATTATTATTACAATACAAATACTAATACAATTCATAATAATAATTGGAAGCAGTGTTGGATATGTTCAACTTAATAAATCATAGAACCTTTTTTCAGTCAGCAAACTTTAAACAGTTCATTGTATTTTGGACATACTGTCCTACTGCCGATTGGCTCGCTGTGAAGTAAAATATCAATCATTGAATTCTGCAGTGTTGTAAGAAGTACCCAAAAGTCATACTCGAGTAATAGTAAAGATATTGTGTTGAATATTTTATTTTGTCAAAGTGAGTCACACATATGAATTGTACTTGAGTAAAAGTCTAAAGTATTTGACTGAATATACTTGAGTATCAGAACTAAAAATACAAGTCAATGATACATATATTTACATGTATGTAGCCTGTATGCTGTACACTGTGAATTGACTACGTTTTATTTTCCCTGCTTGCCAATCAAATAGATTGATTAAAAGTGAAGTTGTCAGACAAATGTAGTAAAAAGTAAAAAGTACAATATGTAAAAATTAATTAATTTATTATTATTTCCAAAACGTACAGATAATCATCTGATAGCCATTGCTAGAACTTTGTTCACCAGCAGCAATAATGATTTACAGTATGGTTTTTTTAATCAGTTATTTATCTATGTATCTGTGTGTCTGTGAGTCTGTGTGTGTGTGTGTCTGTCTGTCTGTCTGTCTGTCTAACCATTTAAAATGTATAATGATAAATACCTTGTAGTTCATCTATAAATATCATGAGGATGGCCATTATGACGTTATGTTTATAAACCCTTATACTTGCTTAGTAAATGGTGTATAAAGCATTGCATTCTTCATCTAAGTGTTACTTTGTTGTAATTAAAAAATGACTTGGGAGTAAAAGTTAGACTTGTGACCAAAAGGGCACATTAAGTATGACATCGACATGCTGACATGTCCATTTATATTCTAGGTTTTGCTCAGTGGGTGCTGAAGGAGAGGAATGATGTCAGTCATAATGTTGTTTCAGCCTCTGAAAGAGGACCTAAGTAATTATCTGACATTAAGGATAGAGTGTTCGTATCAAGAGACATCAGCTTGAAATATTACTCTAAACAAATTAACGTTTCTCATCAGCTGTTCGCGCAGATCGGATGCGAGGTGGCAGAAACAAGTTTGGTCCCATGTACAAGCGTGATCGTGCCCTCAAGCAGCAGAGGAAGGCTTTGATCGAGGCGAGTGGACTGAGAATAGAGGGCAGCCCACTTCTGGTCTCCTCAACCCACCACAGAGACTTCTCCTTTACTGGTGGCCTCAACCCAGTTCCCCTGCTTCAAAGCACCACACTACCTATGGGAGAGAATGATTGTCTCAGCTACCAGCTTCCATCACTGCCCTCCACCCAGTACCAGTATACCTCCTCAAACTGGACCATCAAGTCAGAGCGCATCAACAACTGTGCAAGTCCACAGGGGCCTGCTGCAGGAGTCACCTCAGACTCAAGTATTTTCTCTCCACAAAGTCCCAGGATACCTCACCTAGTGATGGAGCTCCTGCGCTGTGATCCAGATGAGCTACAGCTGCAGAATAAGATCACTGCTCATCTCCTGCAGGAGCAGATGGGCCGGGAGAAACACAAGAGCACCTTCAGCCTGATGTGCCTCATGGCTGACCAGACGCTCTTCTCCATCGTGGATTGGGCCCGTACGTCCATCTTCTTCAAACAACTCAAGGTCAGATCCTGTCTGTTGGCTTTGGGTTTCGAGCTCAAAGCAAACCACAAGATTTTATTTTACAGCAGTCATATCTTTCTGTTTCTACCCATGGTGCAAAGTACAAGTACATGTTCTTTTACAGAAATATCTGTATTTAACTTGAGAATTTCCATTTTTTGCAACTTTTTACATGTGCTCCACTCCATTTCAACTTTTTTTTCCTCCTACATTCGACAGCTGTAGTTAAAAGATACTTTATATACATACAACTTTCATTTAACAAACACAACTTACTATCAGCTCAAATGATAGTGTGAGCTGCTGTAGATTTAAGATGCACTCACTGTTAGGTTGCCTTCAAATTAAGACAATGTCACTGCACTCAGTGATCAGACATAAATTCATCAGTACTGAAGGAGAAAGCTCAGGATTTAGATTAAGAGTAGCAGATGATTACTGCCCACAGCATCTTTCAACCATCCAGCCTGACCAGACCAAAAGACGAGAGGAAGAGAGGAGCCATTTAAATCCAGTTTAGATTTAAGGCTGCTCCCGGTGAATGTCTGGCTGCAGCAAAATGAAATGGACAAATGGAACTCCGATAAAACAATGTGGAATTAGAGACTTGTTGTGCCCACAGACACCTGTCAGTGACACAGCATTCTGGATCAAGCTGTTGCACTCGCCTGGCAGACCACTTTCAGAGCTGAGAGCGCAGGACTGCAGGTGTACGAGGAGAGGTGGAGGTGGAGGCGTTTACATCATTAATGCTTGTTGCTTACACTCCCTGATGTCAAATTTTAAATGTGAAGATATCAACCGTATAATCACCGCCATCTTGTTGCTGCTGTTTACATCACACACAGGCACATTTTAATGAATGAAAGAATTATTTATGGGTGTATATGTGTTCATGATTAAAATCAGTATATATTTTCTTTGTTTGCATAGCATGAAGGAGTTTATAAAAAAAATCACTATGCAACCCTCTGTTACTACAGCCTAACAGCCAAATTGTGCTGTGGTATTCTGGTCATTGCACACTATTCACACCCATAAAACCCCCTCTTAAATCCTTTCTATTCATATCTGGCATGTCTTTCTCCTCTGATTCTACATTTTCAACCAGCTGATCCAAGGAAAAATACAGTTTTATCCTGATTTTGTTCAGGGTGTTTACAGTGGTATTTATGATATAAAGCTTTCTGTTGAGTCCTATCTTGGATTTTTAGATAATATAAAAATACTATATCACAATTATATGTTGCAGACCTACAGTATATAATTTAGTTTTTTATGAAAATGTATATCAATTTGATATTTTTTAAAGTTAGTATAAGAAACATTCAAGTTCTCTGCAGATGAAGCAACCCCATATGTAGTCCCTACCCCAAAGTTATGAAAACATGCTGGCCTGCATGATGGGGAAACTATGTTTTGGTCATCATATTTTGTTGGGCAATGTGATTGGACAATCAGATTATATCATGTAACTAAGCACACCAGCTTGAGTATTAGCATCTAGCTACCATGGAGACACCTGAAACCTTTCACCACAGCATTAACTGAAAACCTTGTGTGGCTGTTCATATTCTTTCAGGCAACAGTTATCAAAGTGTCGAGCATCCTACTATGAATCACAATACACTCCGTCCAATCTGAAATGCCTCAACAGCTAATCGATGAATTGCGCTAAGGTTTCTTCCAGACGTTCATGTTCCACAGGGGATGAATTGTAAAAACTACGATCTAAACCTATAACTTTTTCTTTACTTTGGTTTACCTTTGTTGTCCAAATATGTGTATAATGACATCTCCATTAGCTTCTGGGGTACATTATACCTCTAAACATGAGAGCATCGTCAGCTGTCATGGTTGGAACTAGGTCAGATTAGATGGAGGGAACACGTCTTAAAATGCTGATAACTGATTAACTGCATAAACATGCACTTGAATTTTTTAAGTCTTTCTTTCTGCTCCAAGGTGGGTGACCAGATGAAGTTGCTACACAGCAGCTGGAGTGACCTGTTGCTTCTGGACATTATCTCCAGACAGGTCCTGTACGGCAAAGAGGGCAGTCTGCTGCTGGTCACTGGGCAGCAGGTGAGTCACCTCTGCTCCCCCCAGATTTGATTTTATCAGTTCTATTTGTAGCTAGTAAAGATATGTTACAAACCAAACAGAGAAAACAAATAGATATTAAGCATGCAGACTTAGTGGGGTTTACATTTCTTAGTGTACTGTCTGTACATCTACATTATACTCCTTAGGGCAAACATCTGATTTCCATCACATACAATATACTGTTAATCCCTTACTGTATACTATAGACTTTGTCCTGTATTATCAGACTTGTGACTGTTCCAGATGTCATTGCATGTGTTCTTTGGTTCAGATGGAGCTGTCATACATAGCCTCTCATGCTGGTCCTACCTTGGCAAACTTAGTCCAGAGAGGACAGGAGCTGGTTGACAAGCTCCACGTCCTAAAGGTGGACCACCAAGAGTTTGCATGCATCAAGTTCCTCATCCTGTTTAACCCAGGTTAGTTACAACTAAGGCTTTTGGGGTAAAGCTTCAGATTGGAAAAAGTTTCATAAGTGTGCCTTCAGCCAAGGTATATTTCAATAAATGCAAACATCTGTGCAATTATAGCATGTTTCCAAAAACTGAGCTTTTCCAGAGGGTACAGGGGTCATTTAAGGGCTTTACCTGCATCTGGAACAGAGGAACAGGTTCTCTGTTCCCTCTCTGCTCTGGAGGTAGTAGATTTCGATGGCTCAGGAATTATGAAAGCTGTAGTTGCAGCGCTGAGCTTTCTTCAGCAGTCAGACACAGATGGCTGCTTTCAACATATGTACAGCTTTAGTAAGAGAGTTACAGGCCGGCGGGTCTATTCCAGGACCCTGCAGTCAATATGTTGAGGTGTCCTAGGGCAAGATACTGAACGCTTGTTATCACTACTGATGAGTAGGTGGCACCTTGCATGGCAAGCTCGGCCACCAATGTATGAATGTGCGTGTGAATTGGTGAATGCTTAGAAAACTAGCAAAGCGCTTTATTAATATAGTCCATTTACCATCAGTTCTCTTTGACATAGCAGCAGAGACCTGAATATACATTCATTCCTTGTTACTTCATTTCCCCCCACTGACCAGATGTGAAACAGCTTGAAGACCATCAGTACATTGAGAGTGTGCATGAGCAGGTTGAAAGAGCCCTGCTGGAGTACACACTGTGCACGTCCTCCCACCTTCTTGGACGCTTTGCTCACCTGCTGCTGTGTTTGTGTGAGTTACGCTCTCTCAGCACGCTCGCTGAAGACTACCTGTACTGCAAACACCTGAGTGCTGAGGTACCCTGCAACAGCCTGCTCATTGAGATGCTCCATGCCAAGCGCAGCTGGACATGAAGACTCAGAGGCTCTGTGATGGTCTACATTAATATATGGAAGCATCAAGCTGTGATGTATGTCTAAAACAATGAGATTATCCTGGGTATTTCCCTTTTTGCGAGAGCCCAACCAATATATCTATTGTTAATATTATCAGATGATATTGGCTCATCGCAGATACATCTATATTGGTGTATATGTTGCCCAATATACCATATGAAAACATTTGATAGATTTTAATGTAGAAAACAGACATGTGGGGTGATTTAGTCATTAAATTACCAGTAGGTTTATTGTTTTTATTTCACTGATGTCATTTTAGACAAAAAAGTTTTTTGGTAAAGTATAAAATATCCTGCCTCCATTATGTCACAAGTGTTTGATAATCAAATTCAAGAGATGATTTTTTTTTTTTTTTTATGTGTATATATCAGCCGATATATTGATATCAGAATTTGTTTTAGTCCCCAATATTGACATTGGCATCAGCCCCATAAATCCAGTATACTTTGTGTTTTAAAATGTGATGTTAGCAATATTATGCAAAAGAAAAAAAAAAAAAAAAATGATAATAAAAAGAATAGAAATAAAATTATAGCTGCTGCGCAGCGATGGGTCGGGTCCGGGATATTTTTGGCAATTCTGAGCAACAAACAGGAGAATAGGACAGTTGACATTTCATTTTGGACCACTTGAGGCTTGAACTCACAACTTCTGGAACTAAAGACTGTCATCTATCGCTCTGAGCCACTTGGCAGGTGGCAGTACAACAGTGGCTTCACAATTCTGTAAGCCATTCACTGTTGTGCAGGCAGATTTGAAACAACTGTAAAAAATTCAGTTATCAAGACAAAAAATCTGAAAATACACATATTGCAGCATGGAGATGTTGGTAATTTGTTTTTAACAATGATTGATTTGCTCCATAAGTGAATAACTGATTTTTAAAAATGCTGCTTGCATTGACTGCAATTATTCACATGAGAGCAGAATTCAAAATGTTCTCAAAAATTCAGTTTTTTAGGTAAAATTCTGATATTTGTCAAACATCATCTACCATAACTCTAGAAAAATGTTAAATTTTTTCATGAACATTCAAGATTTATTTATCACTTTGCAGGTATATGTTTACAGTAGTGTTCACAGTCAAACATTTTCATGCCCTGTAGGCAAAAATTGTGGGAGGAGATAGGTTTTTATAAGTTTTACAGTTTAGAAAAAACAGAGTGATGGACTTTTTAAATAATTTTTAATAGGTTTAAATGTACAAAAGTTTATTTAGTATTGGGGCTACAGTTTGATGAAAGTGTGAAGTTCTAGCAGGTTGATTTGTTATGAATTTTCAATGTTTTGAACTTTAGATGCTTGCTGTAGCGCCACCATCAGGACTATTGGCTTGGGTTTATAGCTGAGGTAATCTGGCATGAGACTCGACCTTTGTGCAACATTTGGTTAGCTTTCACCCATGGTCCAGTCCAAGCTATTTGTTTTTATTTAATTTAGAGGCTTGCTGTGATGCCCCCATCAGGACAACTGTCTTGTGTTTCATGTTGAGGACATCTGACATGTGTTTTGCGTCATAAGAGAAAATCTTTAAAAATGCCACTCTTACATTGACTCCAGTTGTTCCCATGAGAGCAGAATTCAAAATGTTCTAAAAAATTCAGTTTTTGACATAGAATTCTGATATTTGCCAAACTTCATCAACCATGACTCCAAAATATTCTCAATTTTTTTCAGGAAGATTGAAAATGTATTTAGCAAGAATTTGATAGTATATGTTTACAGTACTGTTTACAGTCAAACATTTTGATGCACTGTAGGCTTAATTTTTGATAAATCAAAAATCCGAGAAACAAGTTTTGTGGAGGACGGTCTGAAGGTGCTCTCTAGCAAGTTTGGTGACAAATGAGCAAAAATTGTGGGAGGAGGTTTTGAAAAAAACTGAGTGATGGACTTCACTAAAGTTTCAGCAGTATTGGGGCTATAGTTTGGTGAACGTTTCAAAACTGTAGCATGTACTGTTGATTTTGTAGGTATTTCTAAAGTTTTTAAAATTTATACGCTTATTGTGCCCCCCCAGGAGGAATTTTGACATGTCCTTGGAATTAAGTAAATCTGGCATGGGGCTGGACATTTCTGTAAAGTTTGGTGAGTTTTCGCCCTTGGGAAGTATGACTTCCTCGGAAGAAAGAAGAAAGAATTCCTAGGAATACAATAGTGTCCTGGCAGCTTAGCTGCCCGGACCCTAAAAATAAATAGGCCAATGTGACAATGGACATAGACGTGGAATGTGTTTTGCCTACATTGCAGCACAAAGACTGGAAACTGCTAGCATTCAACATGAAGAAAAAACTAAATCAAAGCCGCTCTAAAACTGTTATTTATAGACTTCTTTTTGATGAACGTTACAGATAGACACAGGGTGAGGGAATGTTCCATAGGAACAGCAGATATATCAGACCACAATGTAATCTATTTAACTATTCATTTGAATGACAGACAGAAGAGTACACTATGGAGACTAAATATCAGTGTTCTAAACAAAGAAACTGTTGTTAAGGAGATTAAGAAAGAAATTGATGAATGTGTAAAGGATAATATGACTGGGCAAGTGGACCCAACTATTGTATGGGACACAGTAAAAGCAATAATGAGAGGGAAACTCATTTCAAGAACGGCTTATCTTAGAAAGTTGAAGAGATCAAAATATGATGAACTAGAGAAAATGCTGAGAAAATTAGAGAAGCAACAACCAAGAAATGAGGACGAAGGGTTGAAAAAACAGATTAAAGATGTAAAAGATCAAATAAGTTGTATTCAGAACGAGGAATTGGAAAAGAAACTGAGATTCGCTAAACAAAGCTTTTACGAGTCGGGCCCAAAAGCAACCAAAATTCTAGCAAAACGCCTCAGGGCTCAACAAATGAAACATACAATACACAAAATTAGAGATCCTGTAACCAATAGATTAACTTATGAGCCAGATGAAATCCATAGAACCTTCCAAAATTATTATGAAACTTTATACTCGCAGCCTAAGATGGTAGAAGAAGAAAACATCATACAATATTTGTCATTATTAAACCTCCCTTCCATAGGAAAATTTCAAAATGATGATTTGACTGCTCCCATCACAAGGAAAGAGCTGGACATGGCTATCAGTAAACTGAAAGCAAATAAATGTCCTGGAAGTGATGGCTTCCCGAATGAATGGTATAAGATTTTTAAAGAAGACCTTGCTCCTGTTATGCTAGATTCATTTAATTGGACTCTATCAAAAGCTGTGGCACCACCATCATGGAAAGAGGCAGTGATATCAGTCATTCCAAAGGAAGGGAGGAATAAAGAAAATTGTGAATCATATCGTCCAATCTCTATATTGAATGTAGATTACAAGCTGTTCACATCTATTCTTACTAAAAGAATTGAGCATCTCCTGCCCAATTTAATTAATGAGGATCAGACAGGGTTTATAAAAGGACGCCAAACTCAAGACAATATTAGACGAACGTTGCACATTATAGAACATATAAATAAAAAACATTTAAGTGCAGTTCTGGCCGGTTTCGATGCGGAAAAGGCCTTTGACAGGGTCTGTTGGCCCTTTCTCTACAGAGTGCTGGAAAGGCTGGGCTTCAATGGTCAATTTGTCGGGTGCATACAGGCTCTTTACAGAGACCCAACTGCTAGACTAAAGATCAATGGCCATCTGACAGGCAGCTTTAAGTTACACAGAGGCACACGCCAAGGATGCTGTCTTAGCCCTGCACTTTTTGCGTTATTCATAGAACCCCTAGCACAGAGTATAAGACAAAATAAAGAGTTGAGAGGAATCAGCATAGCAAATGAAGACCACCTAATAGGACTCTTTGCGGACGATATTATTATCTATCTTCAAAATCCTAATTTAACACTCCCTAAACTCATGGCTACTTTTGACAAGTATGGCCAAATGTCAGGTTATAAATTGAACATAACTAAGACACAAATACTCCCTTTTAATTACACTCCAAGTAAAGATATTAGGCTGAAATATAAAGTAAAATGGGAAGCAAAAACAATAAAATACTTGGGAGTGTTAATTTGTCAGAAACTTGATAAAATATATGAAATAAACTACAAAATAATAAATGATAAGATACAGGGAGATATTAAAAAGTGGTCCACACTTGGGTTGGACTTTAGTTCAAGGATTGAGGCAGTGAAAATGAACGTTCTGCCAAGGCTGCTGTACCTTTTCTTATCATTACCTGTCAGAATCCCAGATTCTCAGTTTTCAATGTGGGACAAGCAGCTATCAAGGTTTATCTGGGCTGGAGCAAGACCGAGGGTAAGATTTAAAACACTTCAAATTGACAGGGACCATGGGGGTCTTGCAATTCCAAATCTAAGGGAATACTATTACGCTGCCCAGATGAGGTACTTCATCTACTGGTGCTCTCCGGACTACCAAGCTAGGTGGAAACACATTGAATTAAATATGGACAATTATCAACCTCAAACCAGGCTAGGTGGGAAAGAACACGCAGACTACAAGGGAGGAAATCTAATTCTGGAAGATGCATTTAAAAATTGGTATGAGATCGTTAGAAAATATAAACTAGAAGGAGACAGTAAACTTCTAATCTGGCCTTCTCAAACATCTCTGTTTAGGCCAGGAGAGATTGACACAACATTTGCAAGGTGGAGAGAAAAGGGGATTACAGCAATATGTACACTCTTGGAGGGGAAAACGTTCAAAACTTTTGAGAAACTCAAAAGAGAATTTGAATTAGATAATGGTGACCTGTTTAGATATTTACAGCTCAGACATTTCTATGAGTCAGAAATCAAAAGAGGAGTTTCAGCAGAAGGAAACAAAGTGATTGAGTTGTTTACTTGTGCATATAAATGTACACCTGTAAAGATTGTCTCCAAATTATATAGAGGTCTACAAAAGCAAAATGGAAGGAACTCATTTTATGTAAAATGTAAATGGGAGCTAGAACTGAATATTAAGCTGTCAGAGAGTGATTGGCATTCTATGTGTAAAATTCAACAAACTTCCACAAGCTCTAAAAGATGGAGGGAGTTTGGATGGAAGAATTTAATTCGCTTCTTCATTACACCACACATCAAAAATAAACAATTAGGTGAGCAGCAGCAATGCTGGAGACAATGTGGGCAGATGAGTGCCAATCACGCGCATGTTTTTTGGTCATGTGTAAAACTGCAGGGGTTCTGGGACAATGTAGTTCGGATTCTGGAAGAGATGTTTTCCTACAGGATACCCAGAGATCCCCGGATACTGTACTTGGGCTTGATTCCAGAAGGTATTATTCAAAAGAAAGACTTGTATCTTTTCAAACTACTGACCTTGGCATGTAAAAAGGCCATAACAAGAAACTGGCTGAAAAGCGACCCTCCAAGTCTGGGACAGTGGCTGGATATTGTTGAGGAGATTTACTCGATGGAAAGACTGACTTACTGTCTCAGAATGAAAGCAGGGACCCTGGATCAACAGTGGCATAAATGGACTGTGTATATGAAAAAAGATGGGTCTAAAACTCATCAAACCTAATGGACAGTGATAAAATGAGCAACAAGAGTGGGGTGCCCCCCCTTCACTTCCCTCTTTTTTTTTTTTTTTTTTTTTTATATTTTACTATAGTGTTCTTTTTCCCAGGTTGAAGTCTACATTACTGTGCACTTGATTCTGTTTGTGGAAAAGGAGGGAAAATGTAAAATAAATAAAAAGTTTAAAAAAAAAAAAAACTGTTATTTAAAATAAGTTTTTTTAGTTATAAATAATGACATACATTTTAGGTCCAGTAGAATGTATTTGTATACAACCAGCAGCAGAGCTTGCCATCGCAATGTGCTGTGTATGGATGTCATGAGGTCACATGAAATATGTAGATCTGGTAAAAAAATTTTTATGGTAATTAGAATATCTTTCCAATAAATCGGGACAATCTTAATGAAATGAGTGCAGTCTTATATGTTGCTTTCAGTCAAGTCTCGATGAAATGGGATAAATATTACTTAAAATATTTTAAAGAACCCATACATATCTTAAAAATAGTGCCGCCAGACTAAAAACAAGTATTATTGTCTTGCTGAAGAAAATATTTAAGAATTATATTTTTATTATGAGGGAAAAAATGCTTAAAGTCATACTCACCACAGCTCGAATGCAAACTCTGCACAGACCAGCTGCAGCCAGCACTTACTCAATTTTCTTGTTGTATGCTAGTCTCTCCCTCACAAATAACATTTGTAAGGACAATTATCCAGTGAACGTATTTTAAACTGGATAGGCTACTACAAAGCAGCATGTTGTGCTTGAAATAAGAAATCCCTTCTAAGATGAATGTACTTTTGCTTCTAAAAGATTTACACACAAAAAAAACAATTAATATCACTGGTGGTCAAGGTGAAAATGAAAATATAAGACCAATGGCAAAATAAAGCTTAGAATAAGAAATTCGGAATTAGACAAATTCTAGTTAATTCTAGTTGTAAGCATTACTCAGAACCAATTTCAAAAAATCTGTCACAAGTAATAATATCAATGTAAATTCATATATTTACATCCCACATGACATATTTCATTACACAAACGAAAGGTTCTTTTCAGCTGTACATTTAAAATACCCATTCTGTGCATAGTTATATTTTGTGTTCAATAAAGGACTTTTACTATTAGTATTGTTCTATGTGTTTTTGTTTATATATTGTTTATGAAGTGTAATTTTTTAAGGTGACAAAAATAATGCCAGCTCTTATCAAAGCATTTTGCATTCAGGACTTCCAGACAATAATGCATGCATTAAAGTATGCATTATGCTTTCTGACCAACCAATCTGTCATGCGTTGTCAGCCTGCAACTGAGGCACAGGAAACGCATCACAAACACGACACAGCTGTTTTTTACACAACATATTTAACACTAATTCCAGGATTTCAACAACAGTTTCTGTTGATATAATACATTGTCGTCAGAGTCTCAATCTTAATGTCTAAAATCTACAAAAACATAAAACATGGTCAAGGCTTTTCCTTTCTCTTGAGGAATGCATTCAACACACAACATACATACAAGTCAGTTCATAAATATATCGTATAAACAGATGGTATGTGTTGTGTGCTTACAAGACAAATATATTTTTTAAAGATAAATTGACTTTGTTTTTGTTGTGGTGTATCTGGTCTTTTGGAACCTTTTGGACATGGAGTAGAATTTCAAATGAAGGCCTGTGGGCTTTAGCAAGGTCTGGTCTCAAAGTGTGAGTTCTGATCAGTCCAGCAGGGATGATTAATGATGCTGCAGCCGCACGATCACAGACTTTAGCCTTTCGGAAATATACAAGCTGTGACACATGACACAGCTTGTGATTTAATCCAAGATAACAATTTTGGAAGAATAAGATAGTGGGCAACACACACTTCCTGCAGCTCAAAGTCAGGGCACATTAAATCTTTGTTATCGGTCACTGAGATCCCACTGATAACACCTTCTACCACCTGTTTTACCCTTTGTACCTTAATGAAAGGCTTAATCAACATAATGCACTCATCTGGTTTTGTGGAGGCGCCCTATCTGATCTTGTCCACCTCACTGGAGCGCTTTTAAAAATCGACCTTGACATCCAGCTGGCATCGAGTTGGCATCCATCCTTTACAAGGACAAAACATGGCAGCCTGATTAAATACACAATGCAACTGGCCCAGAACAGGTTGTTGTTCTGTTGGGACGGATCTAACAGAATCTGATTTACCAATACAGCTCACTTCTGACAGAAAAATTGTCTTACTTGATTGAAATACATCAAGTCAGGGAACCTGTTAAAATGAAACTTTGTATGCTATTATGTTTATTATTAGTGACTCCAGTTAATTTAAATCATTTCATGTCACCCTTCAGACATGCTGGTGAGTTAATTCTATGTATGATAGGGTGCACTAAATAGAAGTAAAAATACTTTGATTCGGCATTTGTTCCAAGTTAAGTACATTTTTTTTCTTTTTTTTCTTACAAATAATATTCTCAGTTTAAAATTCTAAGTGAAAAGTTGAATGTTTGAATGACTTTCAGAATGTTTTAGTAATTGGCAACATGCACTCGAGCTAACATGGACTCCACAAGTGTCCTCTAAGGCCTCTACAGCAGCCTTCCTTTGACAGTATCTTTGCTGCTTGTAGTCTTGTGTTCTTCTGACACTTCTGACTTTCTTAATCCTCTAATTCTGGTTATTTAAATGTTCACATGACAACATTAGAGGTTTTCAAAAGCTCTCAGACTTTTGGACACAATGTGAATGAAAAGGTTTACTGATCTAAGTGCTCCGATAAATGGTTAAAAAAAAAAAAAAAAAAAAAAAAAACATTCTTAATGAGGACAAGCTATCATCAGAGGATATCCAGCACTGAAGGGTCAAGGGTCAGGCTACTAATTAGGGTTACTGGGTGGAGCCCTAATTTGACACAGACAGTGAATTACACAGCTGACCTGTATCTTATTCTACTCTCAGATCCTAACGACAATTTTAGCAAATATAACAAAAAAATAGTTAGACCACAGCTTTAAGTAGTCTAATATTATCTTTATTATCTATATATCTATCTTTGATATTTTTGCATTCAAGAAAAAGGAGTACTACAAGTAAAATAAGTTTTTTTTTTGTTTCAGATTCATACTCTGCATTATTGTAGCATGTCTAAATGTATTATACTCTGATTTGTCACTTATATACTACAAGATGGCTCATGGATTTAAGCTGCTAAACCTTCTGATCCAGGCTTCATAACTGCCCTTAACTGGGTCTTGCAGTGCAAGTAACCTAAGCGTTTTCAACTCCCATTACTGAAACTATCACCAGAGATGGTGTCCACGTGTAGCCTACATAAGGCCTGACTAACATGAAAGCTGGAGTCAGTGAAGTGTGGAGATCAAATCAGCAGTTCAACTGTACCTTCAGAACAGCCAGCAAGAAAGCGCTCATATTTAAATAGGAATTACTATTGAAATTAGGTGGATCCTATTCCTATAATGTTAAGAAGCCCAGATAAAAATTAAGAAAGGTTAACCCTTCAGTAACGTAAAGCCCTTGTTAAGAGAACACTAGGCTACCTAAAGTGATCATCTCGGGTACATATTAGAGTCTGGTTTGATGTTATAGCAGGCTACAAGACTTGCATATTGGTCGCCAGTCATTTCCTCGGCGATGGTAAATCCAAATTTACGGATTTACACGGCGACCGCAAATGCATCATCTCTAATGAGCCGCTTCCTTTACTTCCCGGAAACACAAACCCGCATTCAGCAAGATGGCGACGTTGACAGTGAACAGAGCAGCGCTTGGGGGTTTCAGTTTCGAAAACTGCAAGAGGTAAGCGCTTTTCAGCGGATTAGAAACAGACCAAATTAACTACATGCCTGAGTTTAGTGAGGTTTTACCTTTTGTATATAGGCAACTTGCAAGATAGACGTGTTTTCCTAATGATGCTAGCTCACGGTGAGTTGGCTGCCATACAATGACTCAGGCGTTTTCCCACGCTAGCGGTAACGTTAATCTTCACTTCTATCATTCGTTTGAGAATATCTAGCTAATATATGTCTTCTTGGTGTCGTAGTAAACTCAAGTTGTTGGAGTCTATTCCATAAATATATTTTTACATGGAAAACAGTTTCTTCTCGTGATATGCAGCTCGCTATCCGTTATAACGTTCGTTAGGCCAGTAACATTAAAACAGGTCAGAGCACTCTTGTCTTTATACAGCAAAACGCATACTGGAGACACAGTGTGAGAAAGGATTTTACACAGGAGCAAGTAACGTTACAGATTATGATAATCCAGTTGTATGGTTTAAAAGTGACTTTGTGTGGGACATAATGTTCTTCATCAGCGGTCCAGCTCCACTTCTTTCACATGGAACAATGAAATTTGATCAAAACTAGTATCTAAATTTCCCTTGAAATATAGGTTAACTGTAAGTAATTATCCTGGTTGAACGCAGAAGGTGAAATGATAAAGGCTTCTTAAGCCCAATATAGTTTGAATAAGAACATATTGAGACTGAATATAAATTGAATTCAGTGGTATTTTGGTCCCGCTGTGGTCAGACCCTGTATCACAGGTAACCTACCAGACCTAGTGCTTAGAGATTTTGAAAAAGTTCAGACACAGCCATGGTCCGACTGCGAAAGATTTAGTTTTGTATAAAATTATTAAATAAAATTAGGATTTGTTTTTTACAGTGTCAAATAGTTATACTTTATGTTTTTTCAGAAATGCACTTTTGGAAGGTGAAGCCAACAAAGTGGGATGCAGCTTGCCCAGTGCTCGTAAAACAGGAACTACCATCTGTGGTGTTGTCTTTAAGGTGAGTGACAGAAACCAGGCTGCTTAAAATATGTTTGTGATACATAATAGGTGCTATTGTGCTAGTCTGTCTTCTTGTGGATTATATTCAACCCTTGTTTAAATTAGTATTCAATCTCACAATATTGTACTACACTGAGTCAAATCTATATCAGTGTCTTTACACTGTTTAGCATGAATACATGTGGTAATGTTTTCATTTTTACTTGCTGAAAACAACTGCCCATTTATCAGTCTTTCACAAAAGTACACATAGATCAGAGTGATTAACACAGCTTACCTTTTGTGTTTCTTGTTTCTGCTCCTTGATGTTTTCAACAATCAGCCGATCAACTTCATACTCGGCTGCAATGAAGTGCAGCGTTAAAATTAAGTAGTTTTGATGTTGTTGAGAAAACAACACTCTGCAGAGCCAGAGACCCCCTCGCAGCTTGAGGTGCAGCATCTCCACACTCATAGGGATAGGGTTAGAAAAGGTTGTGTTCAGGTTAACCCTCTCTCTTAACAGTGCTGGTTGTACCCAACAAGATGTCAACTAATTTGAGTTGTAATTATTTTTACAATCCTATGTAGTGGTTAATTGCTCGGAGTGAGAATTTAGGGGCATTTAGGATGGACTTGTTGCATTACATTCCATGGAAAGTGAATCTGATTGGGATCTGGGCAATATGGTGGACAGGGTGCATTTTTGGAAGAAAAAAAAAATGTAATTATGTGTAGGTGTAATTTTGTGAGTAAAAGACACTTGCATGAAACTGGAGAATGGACACCATTGATTGTCTAAAAGGAGAAACAATTCAGGAAGTCTCAGCTGACAGGCACATTGTTAGAAGATGTAATGTTTTACTTTGCTTAAGAGCAAGCAGCTTACTGAGTCTGAGTAAAGTTTTTTGTTTCCCTGTTAAAGGATGGTGTTATCCTCGGAGCTGACACCAGAGCCACTGAGGGCATGGTGGTGGCAGACAAGAACTGCTCCAAGATCCACTACATCTCCCCCAACATTTAGTAAGTGGCACAAGCTGTCTTTGAATGTTCAAATCCTACATATAGTAGCTTTAGGAGAGTTAACATTTTTTCAACATTTATATGATAGAGCTGAGATGATGTGTAACTGATGGGTTGCTGTGTACTTGTGTTGTTGTCCAGCTGTTGTGGGGCAGGAACAGCCGCAGACACAGAGATGACCACTCAGATCATCTCCTCTAACCTGGAGCTGCACTCCCTCTCCACAGGCAGGCTGCCACGTGTGGCCACTGCTAACCGCATGCTCAAACAAATGCTCTTTAGGTATGTCCCTCAAGCTGGATTTCTATATACCATGAGAACGATGATTTTCTGCCAAACAGATAAGAAATTGTTGATGGATAAAATAACCAGTAAAATAAATATCTGACAAATCAAAGTACGGAACCACGTTGAATAAAAGATTAGTCCTGTCATTCATATCAACAAGTAGTCGTAAATGTTGTAATATCAGTATGAAAATGTGTCTGATATATACAGACATTTGAATGTGCTGCTTAACTCTGTGTTTGTTCAGGTATCAGGGCTACATTGGTGCTGCTCTGGTCCTGGGTGGAGTGGACTGTAATGGTCCTCACCTTTACAGCATCTACCCTCACGGCTCCACTGACAAACTGCCCTACGTCACCATGGGTCCGTCTCAAATGCAACGCATCACACACTATCTTTACACATTCTGATGTTTCAATTAAAGCTTGATGTCTTGATGGAAGGATTAAGTGCTACAGACCTACAGACCTGTCCTACACACTCTCGCTATATATATGTTTTATTATTATTTTGGCCTCCCCACCTCTATAGCTCAGGTTTATTTTCTGACAATAATCTCCTTAAACAGTTTCCTCTGACTTCCAAAATCTAGATTAGAGGATCTGAACAAAATATTGAGAACCTAGTCTGAGTCTCTTTGGGAGCAGTAATCAGTGCTTTAGAGTCTCTCCTGTCAGGTTACAAACAGTTTGTTTGAATAGTAGAAAAATCGAACAAACAAGGCAGCGGTATGCTTGGAACGAAAGCTGTGTGTATGAGGGTACTCTTAAGTCTTGTTTGTCGCTTACCATAATCTTTAAATTTGTCAAACTCTTGTGCACAAAAGCATATATAAACAAGGTAAAACAATACTTGATCAATGAAGATCATTCGCTTCTGATGACACCCAGACCTCCCTCTCCCCGGATACTGCCTCCAGCTCTTCCGGGAGGACCCCAAGGCGTTCCCAGGCCAGCTGGGCGACATAGTCACACCAGCGTGTCCTGGGTCTTCCTCGGGGTCTCCTCCCGGAGGGACATGCCAGGAACACCTCCCGAGGGAGGCGTCCCGGGGGCATCCGAAACAGATGCCCGAGCCACCTCAGCTGGCTCCTCTCGATGTGGAGGAGCAGCGGCTCTACTCTGAGCTCCTCCCGGGTGACAGAGCTCTTCACCCTATCTCTAAGGGAGCGCCCTGCCACCCTGCGGAGGAAACTCATTTCGGCCGCTTGTATCCGGGATCTTATTCTTTCGGTCATGACCCAAAGTTCATGGCCATAGGTGAGGGTCGGAACGTAGATTGACTGGTAAATCGAGAGCTTCGCCTTTCGGCTCAGCTCTCTCTTCACCACGATCAAAAATGTCTTCCCCAAAACAACAAAACACCATTAATGACAAAAAGAAGACACATTACATAAAATCTTTTTGACAACAGCTATAAGGAAATGTGTTGTGACTGAACTGAAGACATGGATAGAAACGCAGCTTTTTTTCTCTACAAAAGGCTCTGGGTCCTTGGCTGCCATGGCAGTGTTTGAGGACCGCTACAAGCCTGACATGGAGGTGAGTACACCACTCACATGTCATTCATTGCAAACAAAGCAGACAACCATGTTTTTAACTCTGATTCTGTGTCGTTTTTGTAGGAGGAGGCGGCCAAGCAGCTGGTGCGGGATGCCATCGCTGCAGGTATCTTTAATGACCTGGGCTCTGGCAGCAACATTGACCTGTGTGTTATCACCAAGGGCAAGGTGGACTACCTGCGGCCCCATGATGAGGCCAACAAGAAGGGCGTCAGGTGAGAACTGATTTATCTGTAGTAGAATTTCATCCACATTATTCTCTTTTGATTCCTTGCATACACAACCCACTGGGTGAAACAAATTACTTATCTGTTGTCATGGTGAAGTATACTTTCAGACCTTAATTGTTGTTGGATTTTTTTCATGTACCACACAAGCCCCCAACTCCTCAGAGCTGATTGAACCAACTAACCCAAACTCTTGTTTTTCGTATCTTGGGGTAAAAGTTGATTTGTTAAATGTATTTTACTAGAATGGCACCCTGAAATAGTTAATTCCATCATGAGCACACAACTATGTAATGTAGTGTAATGTAAATCAACCAGCAGCTATACAATTAAGTTAACAGTTTTAATATTTGTATACCAGCCTAGAATGTGATTTGATATTGCTGGTTTGGGAATGTTTTTTTCAGATGGTGAAATGATATTAATAGCAGCTGTTCACAAGTGTACAGGAGGATTTACTGTTGTGTCTCCACTACATCATGCATGTTTGCAGTCATTGCAGTCATGATCATTTAATCATTAACTTCAAGCACTTGATAAACTGGTTGTTGACTTGTTGTCTTGTTGCTTGTCCTGCTTGAAGAGTAAATGAGGCTGAAGCCTTGAAGCTGTGAGTACAGATGCAGAGTGATGTGGTAGAATGTAGACTTAACAGCCGCCGCCTATCATGCTCATCTGAAATTGCTACTAACCATCTTTTTAAAGAAAAATCTATCCACTGGGCCTCAGCTTGACTTCATCTAATCAATGTGCATGTCTTCGTCAGTTGTTTAAAGTGGCGTGCTGTGCTGATGGAGATGCTATATCTCAAATGTGTGGAATCTAATTAAACAAGCTCTCAACAAAGACTTGTTTAATGTAACTGTTCAGGTTTGATTTGAAATTCATTTTTGCATTTTTCTTCATGTCTCCTGATATAGAACTGGTGACTACAAGTACAAAAGGGGAACAACTGGTGTGTTGACAAAGATGGTGACCCCGCTGGCCCTAGAGGTTGTGGAGGAGACTGTACAGACGATGGATACCTCCTAAAATACTTGTACTATGTGTTTCTTGATGTACCCCACAGAATTCCTAACACAAGTGGGAATGTTTTCCATGATTTACAATAAAAGTGTTTGAGCTGATTTAGGTTATGTATATGACTGTTCTGAAGTATTTTGTCTTTTTAAGTTGCTGAGCTACAAATATATAATCGGGTACTCTATTTTAAAAGAACCAGTTAGTGAAAAGCTCAGTGGGTAGAGCTGGTGGACCAGTGAATGGAAGGTCGCTGGTTCGAATCCCGGCTCCCTGGGGCGGAACTGAGCTACATGTCGAAGTATCCTTGAGCAAGATACTGAGCCCCAAAATTGCTCCTGATGTGCAGTTGGCATCCCTGTGGGGCAGCCACTGCCATCAGTAAGGGTCCTGCGATGAGCTGGCGACTCATCTAGGGTGTACCCTGGCCTTCGCCCATAGCCCACTGGATTTGGCCCCAGTAACCCCGCAACCCCCTTGAAAAAGGGGCGATAAAGCGGTAACATCCCCGCGACCCTGACGGAAAAAGCGGAAAGAAAACGGAACAGAACAGTTAGTGAAAAGCTGCTTGTTGTTTCAACTGTCAATGAGTGAGATGCCTGTTGTGAAGTACCTTTCATCTGGCAGGGTCGCTAAGGAGTGAGCTAATGACTTGGGTTATACATTTGTATCAAAATGGGCTCAATAACATTTAATTTAAGATGTTTTGCCTGCATTGTATAAGTTGACAGTGTAGACGCAAAAAGCTTGGAGAGCAGTAACCTACAACAAAAGTCCACATGCATAACAACATGCCACCAGTTTGAGTTCAGCATAAAAACACAACTGCTTTCAATGTTTCCTGATGTTGACATGAAGGTAAAATGCAGATGGGCCCTGGTGACTAATAAAAATCTGTTAGGTTAAAAGACAAGTAAAATACGTCACTTGATATTAGTATGATATACATGTACATTTAGGGCACTCTAGCAGATGCTTTTGTCCAAAGCAACATACAGTAGTTCACACATACATTCATACACTGATGGCGGTTGCTGCCATGCAAGGTGCTGACCAGCACATCAGGAGCAGTTTGGGGTTCAGTATTTTGCCCAAGGACACTTCGACATGCAAACTGTGGGGAATCAAACCAACGACCTTCTGATAACAAGACTCTGGCTCTACCCGTCACCACAGCCGCCCCTGATAGTCGGTCTTATCTTACGCTCAAAGCACATAGCACAAGTCAGCATCTGGCGATTCATACACTGGTTGCAGAGGCTACCATGCAAGACTTGCTCGAACTTGGACATGGATCGAACAACTTACTTTCAAATTAGTGAACAGCAGCTCTACCATCTGAGCCGCAGTCGACCCATAATTTGTAGAGTTTAAAGTGTGAAACTAAGTCAGGTACTCCAATTAACATGAAAACACATCTTTTACTCACTATCTTTTCCCTGTGTACATGTTTACTCCAAAGTTTATAGATTCATAAGTTACTGTAAGGTCATAGCATGCTGAGATAAGCAAATCCAGTGGACACCACAGACACACAAAGGAGGTAGTTGTATTAAAAGGAGCGTAACTTTGAAAGGCACCCATTTGATTGATCAACTTGAGGTGGAGACACTTCTTATTGACTTCAGATTACAATTTAGAACATGTTAAGCATTTCAGTTTTCTGTTTTGTTGTACTTCTACTGCACTGCATTTTGTAAGCAAATATTGTACTTTTACTCCAATACAGTTATATGATAACTTTAGTAACTTTGCGTAACTCATGCTGCATCAGAGCCATGGCAGTTATTTTTTTAAATTATTTTATCAAGAAACTGATTTTAAAAAACAAAAAAAACTGATTCCAGTAAAAAGATAATTGACCTGTTCCAGGTTAGCTCAAAGGACACCGTGAAAACAAACTGAAGGACTAAATCTATATATCATTGAATTTTACTTGGAGCTACCTTTGATAAATCGGTACATTTATTACCAGCAAATTACTTTTTACACTACATTTATACCTTAATATCCGACACCTTAATTCTAAGAGCTGTATCGTAGGAAGATGGACATGTTTCAGTTTCTTGTAGACGTTTCACATATAATCCAAGAGGCTTCTTCAGTTCTAACTAACTGGAGGGGAGTCGCAGGCTTTTAAAGTCTGTGTGGGAGTGTCCTTACAGAGTCGTTAGGGACAAGTGTGAGGTCTGAGTTTCAGAGTCAGTGGGGCCACTTGGGGGTTGTTAATTGGTCTTCGTGTGGGTTGTTAGGGCTAGGTGAAACCAGGTGTGAATGGATGTTAAGCTGTCTGGGGAAGGAACTCAGTAGTGCATTGTGGGTGTCTGATAAGTAATGTCGTAGGCCACCTCCTCTGTTCAAAGACGGTCATTCCAGTTTGACATTGCATTACTATTTTAACACTGCAGAGTGATATTTCAATCAAACAGTCTGTGCACACACAGTCTTGGAAAGAGGTCTGATCAGTCAAAATAATAGAAATCACATTTGTGACTTAGTGGTCCGTTTAAAGAAGCACTCTGTAGTTTTTGGAAAGATATTTTAATGAGAAGAGAAAGATCTTCATGAACTGATTTTTTGCCTAAATAAACTAAATTAACTCTCTTTGTTTTCATGACTGAATAAAAAAACTGACCTTGAAGAACAAAAGTCTCAATTTCTTCTCCTAACTACAGTATTAACAGTGTGATAAAAACAAAATAAATCCTGGTATCATTGGAGATAAAAAAAACTGCTTTATAAAGAAATTATATAGTGAGACTATATGTTTCTCAGCTAATTTCTTCAGGTGTTTTCCTTTTATTTGCCACCCACCTGCATTTCACATAAACTGTACTTGTATTTGTATATGGTCATGGATATAAAATGTTGCACCTCTCCTCCAGGGGGTGCACCATATCCACAACTTAGATGCTGAAGATATTCCCAATCATAAATATTGAGAGGCCGTGTGCTGAAAAATGTGATGTTGGTCTTCATAATAAAAGGCCTTTAGAAATCTGTGTGATGAAACTACATATAACTATGGTGTTATGTTCCTTCCATGATGTTAGGCCACATAAGAACAGCAGTGTGTATATAGTAAACATGGAAATCCTGTGTTGCGCTGTATTTTCTATAACAAGGGTACAAGGGTCAGTAATTCTAGTAAGAATTCATTCTAATTTTTCATTTTAAAAACACTCTTTTTTACTTTGAATGCAAAAGAGGAAGCACTTGGCTGGGATGCCACACAGAACCACATTTAATGTTATGATGATCGATAAAGTAGCTGGTAGACACATATTAGCACAATACTTTCTTTGAAGATAAAGATAGAAGATAGGAATTGTCTAAACATGATGAAAACTGAAAAACGTTCCTGCTTCCTGTATGTTTTACTAGCATAAAATACAAGTTATCAATAACAACTGAATACAACAATGTTCAGTTTTTCTCTCTAATAAGGCACTGTGCAACAGATATGCTCCTTAAAGACAATTTTAAACATATTCTTCTTCATAGCATCTCATTTTTATGGTACTTAGTTTCACAGTAATAATGGTCGATGTTTGCACAAATAACCACTTTAAACATGATCATAATCTACATTCTGAAAGTACATCACATGAAACTTGAATTATAGGTTACATCTTTGGAACACTCACCTACACCCACCACCATTGCACAAACTGTTATTTTAGGACAACTTCTTGTGTACCTGTTCAAATATGTATGGAACAGACTCAATAAAGGATACTGCAGCACTCAATAATGTGCTCATTTCATCCATTCATGGATAATAATGACAAAAATAAGTTCTAAATTGTTTTACACATTTTTTTTTCCTTCTTTATTTCACTATCAACACTGAAATGATGTGCATAATGTAATAATCTAGGCAACATGAAAATTGTCATAAATTTCAGTTTGTTAACTAAGGAGCTAGAAGAATGAAATCAAGAGGTTGGCACAGTTTCAAGAAGCATAGATGGTGACACCTAAACTAGGAAGTAGAAAAATAAAGTCCAGTCCTTTTCAAAAATCTAAATGACAGAAACCAAGAGGCTGTGGTGGATGATGATGATGATGATTTTTTTAAGCTCATTATCCGAAGATCACAGGTTAATTGTCTTGTAATACAAAGAAAACAGTGACATCATGACTTTGGAGGACTTGGAAGGTGAAAACTGCAGAGCCTGATATAACTGACCAGACTCCTGGTCTACATTATGAGTCTGACATGTTTTTTTTTACTTTTGGATCTGTGAATGAATGAATGAATGCAACTTGCCAGTTTTAAGCTATGCACTTTTGTCCGAGCAACAAGTGGTTTAACTAATCAGCGTCATATGAAGAACTACTGTCAGCTGTTAGCGTAGTTTAGTTTTAAGGACCAGCAAGAGAAGGAACTGTTTGTTTGATAGCTGGCTGTTAGCGTAGCTGCTGTAGCATCAGTTACATCATAAGTGGAGGGTGTATTTAATTGAAATTAGAAGCTGAAGCTTTTCTCCATGAAAAATATGGTTTTGCTCTCCTACTTTAACCAGATTAAAGAAAGCCTGTGATGGATAGAGAAAGACAGATGGTTCATCCCAACACCTGCCAAGTACTTTTGGAAAGATCCTGCCCTTTAACAAACAGTTTCTAGTGGTTCTCTTCTAGATGGTTCAGTGTGATAAACTATCTGGCGTGTCAGGTTCAGTGTTTTTTTATGTCTGTCCAAGGACAAGTTTGAAGATGGGCCAAGGACCAATGACATATGCAAAAATGTAGCAATGTCTACCAAATGCACATTGGTCGGAACATGAACGTGTTGACGGGCTGGTCTCCAGCTATAAATATATCACTTTTGTGATTATCTTGAGATACTGGACTTGGAATTAGTTATAAGCCACCAAAGTCACTCTGGCTTCCCTCAGAGAAATCTGACTTATAAATTGCTAAAAACTATTTACTAATTGTACATTTAGACTCCTAAATGATGAACTTCAATTGACAGGATAGAAAAAAAAAAAGCTATGATATGATAACATTGGTAGACACTAGATGATAAATTGCCCAGTTCTACTTCACACTTTACCTGACAAAAAGGGTATGAACTTGGAATGCAAGCCCTATACAAAAAAAGAAAGCTTAGAGAAGTCTGTGATCATAGTGAGACACAGCTTTCTATCTGTAGCCAAAGAAAAAGGCAGAAATGCGGTCCCCTCTCACGTGAACAATCATGGTTTCCGAAACTCCACCTTCCATGCGTGCTACACCACTAACACACCTCTTCACATCCTCCACGACAGAAAATAAGTGGGTGTTTGGATGTTTCAACATCCCAGTCCACTTGTGCAAGTCTTCCCTTGGATTCCTCCTTGTCGAGATGAGGGCGAGGCAGACACTTTTCTGTAAGACCAGGCAGAGCGCACTTCTAGTGGTTTGAGCTCCTCAGACTGAGCAGAGGGGGCTTGAAGAAGATAGTGCTCAGGTGCTAGAAGTCCACATGTGCATTTGTTGGGCAATCTGCAGCACAAAGACGATGTCCGGCCGCTGGTCTGGGTCTGGGCTGATGCACATGCTAACCAGGTCTCGAAGCTGTGAAAAATGGGCTTCATTAGCTTAAAGGACAGTTCACCCCAAAATTAAACATGTATTTTCCTCTAACCTGTAGTACTGTTTAGCCATCTAGATTGTTGCTGTGAGTTGCAGTGTTTTGGAGATACTGGCTTAAGATATGTCTACCTTTTCACCAATAAAATGGAACTAGGTGGCTCTCAGCTTGTGGTGCTCAAAGTACCGAAATACATTTGAAAAACTTAACAGCAAGGAGTGGGAAAAAAAATAAAAAAATCACTAAAGAACCTCGATTCTTGTCTCCAACGATTCAGAATCTATTCACTAATGTCAAACTGTCAGGGTAGTGTAGCTCCCGGATAATTTACAGTGTGCACACACCAGGGTTGTCTTGAAGTTCATCTTCAAACAAGGCAGCTATAGCGAGCATTTTTTTATTCATTAACTGTAAAATTACCTTTTACAGACGAACATTAAGCAGGTCACGTGTTTGTGAACACTTTTAATGCCGACACAAGACGTCATCATGTAGCGTTGACAGAGCGGAGCAAGATTCAGCATTAACAAACAAGATCAGCTGACAACTGCTAACAAGTTAACCAACTCACACACCGCAGCATTCAACATGCTAAACTAACTCTATGGTGAAGAAGAGAACACGGATCCAAAACTCTGCTTCTGCTCAGCATCTTGTGCAATGATTGACCTCCTGGAGCTAACAGTGCAGCAGTGAGGCTGCTCTCCATGCTAGACTATAATGTTAATAACACAGCAGAGCATACACCCTTATTTTGTTATCTAAATACAGGCATGCATCCTTTCAAATTAATGATTTCATTGTTCACATTTAAAATAGAAAGGCTGCAGATCAATAGTGTCAACAGTGATTAATAATAGATAAAGCTAACTGCATTCATGCTGCGTGATACTGTTGATTTGAATTTTTGAGCGACTGACTGAATATCGCATTCACAGTACGTTTTTCGACCTGAAAATAACGTAAATGTGTTGTTTCTACCTTCTCAGAGTAATGGTCAGGTGGGAGGGGAGGGTAGTCACACTGCTCTATCTTCTGGCAGAGGGAGAAGAGGTTCATCTTATCCCCATAAAACGGACTCTGCAGTGCTGCCATCTGGAGGAAGAGGAGGACAGTCTCGATGAGAGAAATTCTTGGGAGGAGAAAGAAAGGAGTGGACAGTGAATCCTGAATAAAACCAAATTCAAAATCCAATGAGGATAACCCAATGCCCCGAATAATACCCTAACTAGAGTTCATACTTCCACTAAGGCCCAAAAGTTCCCTTCAGTTAAGCCTAATCCAATATTTAACTCCTATGATTAGTCCTCTAAATTGTAAACCACCCATTACTGCTTAACAGACCAAGGATCAGCATCAAACTGTACTCATTCAAAGATGCCAGCAAGTATATGCACTTGATCTTGACAACGCCCTATCTCACAATGTTAAAGAAAGTGAAAAAAAATTCCTAGATCAGTCAGATATCAGGAATATCACCAAAAGCCTGTTCTGGGCTAAAACCCCTCCTCCATCCCACTTTCATTCAAATCTGATAGTAGTTCTGTGTAATCCTGTTGACAAACCAACAAACCGACCAACCAACAAACATTAACAGAAGAAAACATAACCTCCTTGCTAGAGGTAATAGTATGCTCTTAACTGACATCCAACAGATTTTATGCCTTAAGTAACGAGGAAAAACATTGTTCTTTGTCACGTAAGTGTCAGCGTGATCCTCTGTTCAATCAACACTTTATACCTACCAATATATGACACCATCAGCACTGGAAAGAATGACTATTTGGTGTAGATATTCATAGTCCCCAAAGGATGTCATGTAGTCTGGTGCATGACACAGTATAAACTAGAAAACAGATTTGTTTAAAACCAGTGTGACCATTCTTGGTCCCCTGAGGATAATTTCTAACAATTCTGATGAATACTTGGGCAAGTAGACATTTTCAGGCCAAAATGATTGGCTGCTAGCAGGCAGGGCTGTAGACAATTACAATGGCTTTTTTGTATGACTCTTGAAAGGATGCCAACTACCAAAATGTTAACATACACACAGTGATGTTCCATGTTTGCCCCTGACAAAGTTATCCTGCTACTCAGTCAATAAAAACGTAACAATGGCAACACTGATAACACATAAAGTTAAGAAATCACATTACACATTTTATGATATAAATGTACTTGTTAAGGACAATCAGCTGTGCAATTTTAAAAAGGAAAAAGAAGTTGTGAAAGACGTCTTAACAAAAGAAAAGGTAGGCATGAAGGCTGAGACAGTGTCTGGTTTCTCATGTGGTACATTTGGTGATACAGCCACAGAATAAATGAAAGTGACACATAATGCTGCTCATTCATTCTTTGTTAGCCTGTCAAAACCTCCCACATGCACAGAACATCTCCAGAAAACAGAGGACTGTGGAACCATTGTCTGGAGATGACCAACTGACAATGGCTCAGCAGTCCCACAAAACACAAGGAAATATTACTAGGAATAGGGGATATCATGTTCTCAGTGGTGAAATGAAATAGCATTTTTTTTGTTTGCAACAGCATACATATCCTCTCCAAAAGGGTGAAATGTCTATTTTACAGAGATGGGGACTCGAGTCACTGTGACTTGGACTCGAGTCGACTCGAGTCGCTGTTTTGATGACTTGTGACTTGACTTGAAAAAAAATAAAAGACTTGAGACTCGACTCGGACTTGGAAATTAATGACTCGGGACTTGACTTGACTTGAGACACAATGACTTGAATGTTATTCAGTTCATGATTTCAGTTTGAATATAAATTAACACATTAATTAAAAAAATTATATAAATTATATAAATTAAAAAAAATATATATATATATCGATTACCCGGTAGGAGCACAGGCTGAGAATGGCGTTGTCATGATTGGATCACTACCCTGTCAATCAATCATGCCCTCTCTACGTACCTTATGTGTTTATTTGAGAAACCCGCCCTCTAATATCAGATCTGCATCAACATGGCAGCGCGAGGGGTGCTGAGAGTCATCGTCTTCGGCTTTCAGAATTACCATTTTGACGGCAAAAGATGCACAGCACAGTGCAAGACATGCGACATAAACATCTCGGACAGCCAAGCGACAACTTCAAACTTTGTTCGTCATTTGAAGAGTCATTCTGCCCAGTAAGTGCTTGTCAATTAGCAAATTTTATCCTGTTAGCCTAGTCGGTAGTTAGCTAACTTTAGCTTGACATGATACGGAGGTGGAGGTGGGGAGGGTCGGTTTGGTGGAACTTCTTGTTTTTAATTTGCCAACATTAACCCCAGACAACGTGAGTGAACCTTCCGACTGGTTCATCACGAGACTGGCTGTACGTTTTACGAACAAGCAACACAGGGTTAAATGAGCTAAGTAACATACAAGCCCGCCAACACCGAATCATTACCCAGTGTTTTCCTTGCCTCTTAAGCAGTGGCGTGCACAGACTTTTTGAAGGGCAGGGGCGAAAAGAAGGGCACTTTAGCGCAAGTTTTGGCTCCCAAGAGGGCACTGTAGCACGTGTTTTGGCTCCCAAGAGGGCAGTTTATCATGTTTTAACCAGCCAAGGGGACAGTTTGGTGTGTTTTGCCAACCAAGAGGGCACTTTGGCACGCTTTTTCGGCTCCCAAGAGGGCACTTTAGCGCACATTTTGGCTCCCAGGAGGGCACTTTAGCGCACATTTTGGCTCCCAGGAGGGCACTTTAGTGCGCATTTGTCAACAATAGGCCCCCCCCCCCCCCCCCCCGTGCACATCACTGCTCTTAAGCAATGGCGGGCCGCTGCTACCTCTGTGTGTGTGTGTTTGTGTGTGCGTGCGTGCGTGTCATCCCTGCAGAGTAAATATTGCAGCGATGAAGTCACCTAAAAGTAGTAGTAGTAACTAAGGTTGTGAAGTTGAATGAATATTGTTTGAGATGGACTAAATAAAGCAATTGTCTTAAAATTTAGTAATTACTACAAGCTAAAACACTAGTAAATAAAGTAGATGCTGCTTAAAAACAGATCATGATACAAATATGGTTTAAAAACTTAGCAAAGTAAGTAAATATAATTTAAAATGGAATACATGTGTTAAAACAGTACATGAAATAAATAGTATTTTAAAATGAAGTAACCCCTAGTTAAAAAAACAGCATATGAAGTTGATTTGGGTTAACAGCTGAGTAAATGTAAATTTCTGTTTTGTTTGATTCCATTATGTCTTTTACTGAATATCAGTAATTACAAAGCAAATCCAAAGTATTGTCATTTTTTAAACAGGTTGGACACGTTGGCCATTGATTTTTACTGACAGTTACTTATATCTTGTCTTTTCACTTTATTAAGATCAGATTCTGCAGGTTAAATTGCAATAATAAAGTGACTTGACTTGGACTTGACTTGACCTAGTACAGGACTTGACTTGACTCGACTTGACTCGACTTGATACAACCTGTGACTTGACTTGACTTGACTTGCCCAAAAAAAAAATGACTTGGGACTTACTTGAGACTTGAAGGTTAAGACTTGAGACTTACTTGAGACTTGAAGGTTAAGACTTGAGACTTACTTGAGACTTGCACATATGTGACTGGGTCCCATCTCTGCTATTTTATATTGAGTTTTATTTCATGATTTGCTTACATATAAAGGAATAACATCTGGTATCTGTTCACATAGAAGGAGATCATAACTCGATACATATATTCTGATTTCTAACACACTGAACAACAACATACTAGCTTTCCTAAAGTCTCTTTCTTATCTAAAGTACAGGCATTAATGCACTACTTTCTTACTTTAGCCTGTTGAAAAAGCCAACAAACATTTGCTAGGGACAAGTTTACTGCTAATGTAAGTTTGCAGTATAGTCCAACCTATACTGTATTTTTGAGTAAGAACTTTTGTTACATGCTATATGGTATTTTATACATACCATATAGGGTATGTTAAACATACATATCTTATACATACCCATATAGGGAACCACTGTGTAATTCACACAGAAAGCCGGCGCCCCGGCTCCTAAAGAGGCGTGACGGTACTCGTCACGATGATGACGTCTGTGTGTTTTCAGGGTGTGTCGTCCTGTCAATCTAAACCCGTGGACAGTTTATAATCATATCGATGCAGTTAGAATGTGTTGTGATTGAGATCCTGACCCACCAAACATCCTGGAAAGTGTCAAAGTTACGTTGTACGTGGAGAAGTGTCTGTCCTCCCACCTGATCTACCAACTGTTCTTTACATTTCTGCCTGAAAAACAGCGCCTGACACCGGCAAAAAACTTTAACTCACCGAGTGTTTGAGACTTCAGTGAACTTTTCCCCAGAAAACAGCCTCTCTTCCCGCGAGTGACAGAGTCAGACAGGGTCCTGTTTACTGATGGTGATTATGTATTTATGTAATTTACAGCCAAAAAACATAACTGTAACTTTCCAGGATGTTTGGTGGGTCAGGATCACAATCACTACACATTATACAACATTTTACAACAGCATCCATATGATTATAAACTGTCAGCAGGTTTAGATTGACAGGTAAGACACCAGGGAAACACCTTGAAAAAAACACACAGAGGTCATCATCATGACGTGTCACGCCTCTTTAGGAGCCGCAGCGCCGGCTTTCTGTGTGAATTACACAGTGGTTGGTCTTTACGCTGCATATGCTTGGTTCTATGTGAACAAACAAAAATAATAAAACTTGATAAAACGGCGTCTCAGTGTGAAAAGGGCTACTGTAAGCGGTGCTGGCTGAGGCATGTTTGAGCTGACCAATCAGATTCAGACTTGGTATTCAAGAGTGAGGCCTCAAAGAGACATGAGCTACACTGTGCATAGTCGCTGCTAGCAAATGGGCCTCTGCTATCCAATAAACATAACAAACACTAAATTATCAGCTAATATTAGCACTTTCTTGACAGCTTTGTTAGCTAAATGCATCCATAAGTCATTTTAACTTTAATCATCATATCAATTTCAATTGGGCTGTCAATAATAACTTGGAAAAAGAGGGCTTAAACTAAATGTAGTCACCAGAGAAAAACATTCTAAAATGCTACTAAAATGTTACAAATAACTTAGATTAACTGACAACAAAGTGTGAAAGGGTCTAAGACAAAAATGTGGACTACACACTGAAACAGTGTCTCTTCTTAACACACACACTGACTACAACTATCATTAAATATCTATATGTGTGGGTTTCAGAGCTGCTTAAACCATTTTTAAAAAATTTTATTTGGTTGTATACCGATGTTTGAATAAAGATAAAGCTGTCCTCCGAAGATGGGTGGTGGTGGTGGGCCAAAAAATAAAAAATAATAATAATTTGTTTTAATTTTTTTTTTTACATTTTTAAATATCGATATTTGGCACAAGTGTATCGATAACGTACCTCAAGACGAAATATCGTGATATATCGTAGTATCGATATTTTGGCACACCCCTAGTACACGGTGCAGTGGATCTACATGGTAAACCTCTGATTGACAGTTGACGCTGAGGTAGTAACTCGTCAATCACAAGGTAGCCACGCCCTCAAGCATACCTTTCTTTATCATCTATAATATTTTACTCTAAATAGGACCACATTTTACACATTAAAAAGACTTGAAACTGCCATTTCAAAAGGGTCTTTTTCTCACTGACTTTAACACTTCAGGACTCCTTTTTGCAACCAGTGGAGTTCGTCAGCAGCATATGAATGGATGCAGGTGAAGGCTATGTCCACTTCTATCATACAGTCTATGGCTAAAACGCTTTCTGTGTTGATGTGCTGTTAAAGTTGATGGACTTGATCCAGTGCTGGTCATCACCAGTATGTTTGCATTTGGGGTGTAGCTTTGCAGCCTCCAGGGGCTGCTAGCAAGGCTTTTGTGCTTTCAGGTAGAAGAAGATATTTTATAATATGGCATTCACTCTCAGTAAAGATCAATATAAAGTGTATATGAGCTTACCTCATACAGAAGACATCCCAGGGACCAGATATCTGACTTAAAATTGTATCCGTTCTCATGGATCCTCTCCGGTGACATGTAGTAAGGTGTCCCCACTGGCCCAGAGAGAGTGACAAATACATCAAATTATACGTCTGAACCAAAGTGAAAACCAAAAAACTAATTGAGAGTGAGTGTTCTCATATAAGCTGTCACTGAATCAAGTTTAACTGATCATCACCTTAAAAAGGTAGGCAAGGCGATTCTGGACAAGATTGATTGTTGAGTCTCCAAACTGCGATGCTTTGGGTTAGAATTTCTGGCTGAGTACCAACCAAAAGTGTCAGTATTTGACAACCTGGGAATAAGACTCAACAATCCTTCTCCAAAATCGTCTTCCCTACCTTTAACACGCTCTCGCAACTGATACATTATTAATCAGATTGTACAAACCATATGTTAAAAAGACTTTGGTGCTTTTACCTAAAGAGTGGGCTGCCGTGGTTTTAGAGCTGAAGAAGCGACCCAATCCCAGATCACCAAGCTTTACCTCCCCTGTGGCTGTTATGAACACGTTGGCTGGCTTGATATCTGGTTCACACACACACACACACACACACACACACACACACACACACACACACACACACACACACACACACACACTTGAACCTGGAAATATCCACACCCTTTTTCCATGTATTCATACTGTACTTCTGCACTAAACCTCAACTGTTTGACTTATCATTGTTGAACTTGTTGAACTTATCAGACAACTAAAAAAGATGAAGCCATGGTCACAGAGTGTACACTAAGTTATGTACTCTGCAACTGCAAGTGTTAGCTTTTGGGGTTTGAACTTTGACTGTAGAATAATAACAAAAGTAAGAAAGAGAAAATATGAATGCAAAACAGATTAGGTAAGAAGGTGGTTTATGTAGAGCAGAAGGATGGATGGAGGAGATGATTTTTTTGTGTATGGTGTAGATGAAGACTGGCATGAAGGACAGTAAATCTGTGAGTAGTTGTTTACCACGGTGCATTACTCTGCGTGAATGCATGTGCTCCAGGGCACTGCAGAGCTGCACAAAATATTTCCATATAGTCCTCTCTGGAATGAGTCGCCTCTTCTTCTTGAAATACTAAACGGACAGAGGGAAGGATTGTTAGTCCATACAAAGTGACAATGCCGATCTGACAGGTGCTCTCACATGAATAGGATAACCATAGAAAGCATGGAACTTGTAAAAGGGAGTTTGGGATAGAATTCCTAGCTAATACTGGGATGTCATTTTCTAATTTTCAACCCTAATGTTGACACACCAGTAATCAAGTTATCTAACTCATACATATCTTTATTCCCTGATGTAACTTCTGTTGGGGTTGGGTCACCTTCTGCATACAGCATCTGTGCACTGTAATCTAACTTAAACCTGTGAGTGTCACATGACATTGCAGTAGTTCCTGACCTTTATCATCTGGGACAGGTCTCCTGCGTCTGCCAGCTCCAGAACAATATTCAGCTCATTGTCTTCGATAAAGGAGTCTAGGTATTTGATTACATTGGGGTGATTCAGCTGCTGCAGTGGACAAACAGGAGGAAATGCCAGTTTAAAACTGTCACTTGTTCATTAAAACATAGTAAAAGTAGTTACGGCTTTAACAATCACGATGTATAACTGCTCAAAGTGATCATCTAAATGAGTGGACATGGTTGAAATTAGCATCAAATGTTTGCTTTTGCCCTTATATTTACTGTGTAGAAATGCAGGACAATATCGGTGGTTGATCAACTTTACCTTCAGTAGATCTATCTCTTTGATGCAGTCCTGACGAGCCTTGGCATCCATCATATCGAAGATCTGGAGTGACAAAAATATTTTAGATAACATCTATTTTCAGCACTGTCCTCTTTGAAGTATGTGCAAGTAGGCGCTGTGGGGAGAAAAAAATACCATGAGAATTCTAGATCTTGCTTTTGATTTCGATTATTGAAAGTGAAAGCTCATTCTGATTGATTTTCTGTATACTGGCATTTACACTGTTTCCCTAAAAATCTGCTATCACTATACAATTTTCTCTGCTACCAGGTTCTTGTTACAGGTTGGCTGTCGGCCCTACGTCAGAGCAGGTCCATCAGTACTGCGGTATGAACAATGTCACTGTGTTGTTCAGGCTCTACATTTTATTTCATTAGTTTTGCCACCAATGGTAAAATCTTAAAGACACATACAATATTTAATTAGTCAATTGATAAAACTACATGCACTTACTAATTATCCATACAAGTGCATCTGTATGAATTTAGAACACATTCAGAATATTCAAAGGAAAGGTACTGAAGCAGAATCCGATACACTCCTGAGTGCTGTACCTTGACTTTGTGTGTACTGAACCAGGACTTTTGAGGGTAATTTACCTGGACCTTCTTGAGTGCTACCAGCTGTCCCTCCAGCAGGTATGTGGCTTTGTAGACCTCACTGAACTGGCCTCGTCCAATCTTCTTTTCAATCCGGAAGTTTGCCAGAGTGCAGCAGTACTTGTAGCTTGGCACGTTTTTCTGTAATAGAAGTAGCCATATTGAAAGGCTGAACAAATTACTGCAGTATAGTGCATTAGAACATACATACATTTTGATAGAAACCATGTCTAAAGAACATATCACACTGAGGTCTTTTTCTATCATGAGTACTGTGAACACGTCTAATAAGGTCCTACCTGATCCTCTTGACCAGGTATCCTGTAGAGATTGTTGTGGTTGTCTAAGGTGGGTTGGTTGTTGTTCTGTGCCTCCATGGTGGCATCACAACAACCCACTACTGTAACAAAGAAAATAACTGTTCAAATTCTATTTAATTAATTCAAACCATATTTTTTAAGGAAACATGAAAAGGCAAAACAGACATCACACACATATCGTTGCAGGCTGCAGAACTTTCTACAAGTGTCAAAGATCTGCTGAGACTATTACAGCATTTACGTTGTGTACAAATCATAAATAAATTAGCCTTCTGCTTAATTAATTAAAAATAAACATAAAGACTAGTAGTCTATTTGCTTTAGATTAAATCGTTTTTGACCCTATTATTTTGTACTGAAATTTATTAATTAAAATGAATTAATTAATAAACACACTTGTAAAGTGCAGCGTGGTCATGGCGAGCAGAGGAACGGAAGAGCTTGAACGCCCCGCGTCATTTAAATCCCCTTTATGGGATCATTTTGGCTTCCCTGTCAAATATAATGATGAAGGAAAGAGGTTAGTGGATAAAACCGTGACGGTGTGTAGGCACTGTGGCACAAGAAAGCCATATGACAGTGGAAACACATCAAGCATGGCCACGCATTTGAAGTGACATCACCCTGGTGTTTCACTGACAGGAGTGAAAACAAAGGCTGCTCAACAACCGCTCATCATTGCGGCATTTATAAAGTTATGTTTATTTCTCTTGTCTTTTTTATTTATTTATTTTTTTTGCTGATTCGAAAAATTATCCGATCCGTGGAAACGATCCGAACCATGAGATTTTTGATCCGTTGACAAAAACTGTTGAGGAATATTTAGACAATTGTTTTTGTTATAATAATTGACAGACACTATCATTAGTGTATCTTACTGTTTTTAGGTGATATTCCATGTTTGTAGTCGAGCTGTGATATACAAACTTTTGTTGTCGCTGATGTCTTTGACATGGTAGAATAGGAATGACTGTAAATGAAACGCTTAAAAATAAATAAATATTTAACAAACCATTGGACCTAGGCCTTCTAGTACGTTCTTCAATCGGTTTGTCTGTAGTGGGTTGGGCTAATCCAAAATGGTGAAAACAAGGGGGGTGTTCTGAAGACACACTGTTACCTGTGAAACAGGGGTGCTCTGAAAACACCCACATTAGCACATATGCCATATATATATGCAGGTCACACAGCATTGGTATGGAGAGGACCCGCTGCGTGTTTACGCACTGCCATAGAAGCATGTAATTAATACACCATAATCGACCAATCAGAATTTTGGTCGAGCCAGAAGTATCGACCAATGAATCGACATGGTGTTTCTTTAATATTTTTATTTATTTTCCAGGGAATAATGCATGGATCTTTATGAAAAAATGCAGCCATATTTAGGTGGCTGGTATCTATGAGTGAGTACAATTTGATATGGAACCAAACAAAAATCTATTATTCTTCCACAACACAATGGAGATTATGACAATTATGATCCCATGTGCATTATTTTGTTGTCCAGTTTGTTGGCTGTTCCAGATCTGGTGATTTTGAATTATCTATAAGGTTGGTTTAAAGTTTACAGTGATACAGTGCTCTTAATCCTGATATTAGATTAGACCTGATTGAATTAAAGCAGACTGTTGGGGCTTGGTGTAGATGTTCACGGCTGTGGCTCAGGGGTAGAACCAGCATCTTGTTATCGGAAGGTCACTGGTTCAATTCCCCTGGTCTCCATGTCAAAGTCTCATAGGCACTGTCAGGCGCTTTGGACAAAAGTGTCTGCTAAATAACCTAAATGAAAAAGCGCTCTTCTTAGTGCCATTCTAGTTCTTAATGTTTTAGTGAGCTACATCTCCTATTATAGAGCAAAAGGGGAGAGTGTGTACTGTGTAGGTTTACACATTAAGTTAAATGGGTGGTCAGCAAAAATATACTTTTAATATATTATTAGTTTCATTAGTATTTTTTTTTCATGCATTTCTCTGTGGGTAGTGGTCTCTATGAAAAAGTCCAGACTGGCCTACACTTCCAAAACACATCAAGACCCTCGAATACCAGAGTTTCAAGATCATTTTTGACCAAAACGAGTAGTCTGCTGGACATTATACAGTATAAAAAATAAACTTGTCAGAACTCTCTTGTAGAAAAACTATGTAACAGAGACAGTTCTAAAAGGACCTTGAACACCTTTGACATTTCAGCACTGACATTTCTTGTATCCCTCCCCCACCACCACCACCTTTTAGCTACCACCTTAGCTTCGTGCTCATATATGGAATGTGCTGAAGAAATACCATGGCAACACCATGGATAACTCTGCTGAATGCCTTCACATCTACCAGACAATGAACACTATTAAGTAAGTAAGTCCACGACGTGTTCTGTAGTGAGAGGGCAAAACCACAGTATAACCATAAGAACAAGAGTCTAATGATAGCCTAGTAGGGGAGGTAAAGCTGACTGTGTGCCTGCGGTCGTGACTCATGATGATAGAGACCTTGTTCTGGTTTTAACTGGAAATAATAAAAGGCATTTCCAAACAAGTGGCTCACTGATAGTAAGTCTCAGGGAGAGCTGGTGAGTAGTTGCCTCATTGAGTCCTCTTGGCTTTCCTTGTGACTAGCTGAGTCATCTGAGCGTGATCTTGTGCTTCCTGCTCCCTCAATCCCCATAGTTTTTTTCTTAAGAAACAACCTCATTAACAACTGTTTACCTGGAGCTGCCATTGACAAGTATGTATTGATGACTTGTTGGCTTGACAAAAAATAGCTTGTCAATGTCTAAGCCTGTTTAAACCTGCTCTCTATCCTAGAACATTAAGAGAATTACCCCTAAGCACCCCTCTCGCTCTGATGAGTCAGATTTAAGTATTTAGCTTGGTGAACATGTGGTAACTCGTACTCAACCTTAACCTATTTCGCTCTGCAAACCATTAAAATGTTAGTTATTCCAAGTGGGCTTCATGCCATGACTTTGGAATGGTTGGTGACACAAGTATGTCAGGCTGCTCTTAATTGGGGTAGTAAAGACTGTGCTGTTTTTGGTATGCAACACACATAGCGATTCCAAAGTATGCTGCCTGGCCTCGTGGGCCCCAAGCTGTATGGTTTTCAACCAAACCACAGAGATACAAAGGCTGGGTGGAAGACTTTTGCTGAGAAAACTCCACAAAAGGAATCATCTCTCCTAGGAAACAAATGCCTTAGATTTATGAATTTTTCTAATCCGCTAATTCAGTGTTCTACAAGCCTACCTGGCCTCATAATATGTCTGGCTCTCACAGTGTTATAGCCAGAAAACTGTGACATATTTTAGAACAGTGAACATAGTTTTAAAAGCTGCCTAAGCAAGAGCAGGGATGGATCAACATGGGAATCCTGAAAAACAGATATAGACCACGACCTATAGTGGTGCCTACACATATAACACATGTCATAGAGCTTGACAGTTACATTACAGTGTAATATTCACATATACACCCAGTAAGTATTTAGAGTATGAGCAATATCATAACACATAATTGTCCCACAATGTCAAAACGATTCATCCTCCAGGGTGGTTTGTAAGAAAGCAGTTGACCAGCCACCAACTATCTAACTAACTATACTATTGATATCCATCGTAAAAATGTCGCTGGTATGGCTAAAACGTAAAAAAAAAATGATGGTAGCATCCATGTCACAACTTTTCGATACAGCAACACAGTCATACGAGTTACCGCCTTGACTGTTCCTGGGCCATCAGATATATCTACCCCTTAAGTAGATTTTTCTGGCTCAAGCAACTATGGCAGAGGAACTTAGACACAGATTCTTCTGGTCCAAACGCAGGCAAGGTTCCTGATAGGGCTGAACCATGTGGAAGGAACCCTCAAATTGGAATAATTTTGACAGGTTTTGCGATTGCCGTATGAGTCACAGTTTTAGTGGGAATGGTAATTTGCATTCCAATTTTACTGGAGAAAATACATTTCCTGAAATGGTTTCTGGGCCCTTGGAAATACCCCTACTGCAGGGTTTCCACTACATGTAATTGACTGTGGCGCACCGCCACGGCAAAATAAAAGCCGCCACACCTTGAAAATTCAGGCATAAATAAATCCAGTGTTAGAGAAAGGAAATATTTTACCGTCGTCTTCCACCGCAGTCTTTGACATTAACTAGCATGTTGGATATTTAGCTTGATAATTAGCTAGAGGATTAAAATGGTCACGCAGAGTCCAGTCCTGCATGGGTCACGGCATCCGACCCGTTTTCCGACAGTAGCACAGATTACATTCCGTACCCGAGCCGACCCGCTATAAATTGATACCGACGCCCGAAGGAAAACTGGACGGACGTAATTTTTAAAAGTGAAAGTAAGACAGCGTGGGGAATGGGAGCTCAGGGAGGGCGCAAGCACGCATGAATGAGCTCATATGAAATATAAATGCTTATCATTTGTGTCGCTAATAATGACTTAACCACCACCCCCCCCCCCAGCGCCACAGTCTCAAAAAATACTGGAGGAAACACTGCTACTGTATGCATGTATATAAATTATAAAAGAAAAGAGGTCTCTATTTAAATTCAGAAACATTCCATGAAAAAAAACCTTGACTTGAAGCCAACCAGATCCCCAGAGGTACTTTCCAGATATAATGCCAATGACTTTTCATTTCTGTTGAGTCTGTGTGCTAATGTGAGACACTATATCAATTTTAACCCACACAGCTGTTTCCTTTTCCTCTGCCACAATGAAAAACAGCTTTGAGCCTCTCAAGAATGCAAAAGCAATTTCCAAAGAATTAGTGGGCGGGAGATTCCTTACATTACAAAGGGTCACAAAAAAATAACACATAATTTCCTGAATTCTTATTTGCTCATAGGTGTGAATGTGAGTGTGAGCATGTTTGTGTGTATGGGTGTAAACACTGTGATGGACTATAGACAGGTCAGAGTGTACCCTTCCTCTTGCCTGAAGCATGCTCGGAAGACAACAGCCCTACTGCAATGGACGGTTAATCTGCAGTTAGAAATAACACCCACAAATAACATTCCAGCGGGTCAAAGGAACTTTAAGCAGACAGTTTAATGGGAGATGATCAGCCAATGCAAAGAGTTCCCAGGTGTTTCAGTGGTGGGTTTTGTACATGGAGCAACACATACAGCACAGTTGAGCTGAGCAATAAAATCACACACCTGTGGACACAACATGTTGTTTTTCTAGGGTCATGATAATACATGCAAAATACAAAGTGACCCTTGACTACCAAAATGTAATCAGGTCATTCTTGAGTCCAAGTGGACATTTGTGCCAAATCTAAGTAATTCCATCACAGCATTCTTGAGATATCGCATTCACATACCTCAGACCACGGCTTTTGCTGGTAGGGAAGCCTTAAAAAGGTAATACACTTCCGAGTATACAGTATGGAAGTGGTTCAGCATCCCAGAAGTGTCAAAGCATGTAGTAGGACTACAAAAAAAGCTGTTGGTCAATGCCAGCCAAAGCAGGAAATGCAACAAATCACTTCCATCACCTGAAATGGCAACAACCAAGCAACAACACCATTCATCAAATTAATGATTTCATGAGTTTGGCGCAAAGCTAACGCATTGTTTTGTTGAGACAGGCAACTACCTTTATGTTATCATTTTTTATGTTTAACTATACTGTCTGCTGCCAGTTTGAATAGTATACTGATAAACTGAAGCCTCAAAAATATGCTAAATTATCAAATAATAAAATTCTATACAGTTACTGTTTGAACAATACAGAAAAATTATTTTGATAAAAAATGTTGCCAGATCAAGACCAACATCACAGATAGGAGTGCCAGCCAGCATCATAAGAAACAGTACGTTCGACTGTGAAATAAATCAACTGGACTGAAGAAAATCAATTGGGAAATAGAAATTCAAGGAAATCGTATTCAGTGAGGGGTTATTTCCTCCAGGTAAGTTGTGATCACACACGCCCACCAACCAGACAAAGCAGAGTTCTTCAGGTTCCTGCCATCTGAATTCTGGATTTGAACAGCTAATCAACAAAGCAGGGCAAAACCTTACTCCAGTTACTTACACACTTGACTCTTACGTATTGTTATTGGTTTGTCCACCACATCTTAAAAAACTGGAAAAATCTGGCAAATTAGATCAATGATGTTTAAAAAATAGCATTTATTCACTGTGGAGGGACTGTCATGTTTGAGATAGATGTAATAACACAAGAATTTTTGACCAAATCATTTCAGGAACTCTGTAGAGGAAATAATCTCAGCAGGTAAACTAACAACAGAAAGTCCCTTTGGAGTGTTCCCTATTTGTGTTCCCATCACTTCTGAAGAGCCATGAACATAAGGCAAATTAGAGCTGTGGTGGATTCAAAGGAAAGGTTGTGTTCAACATGGCAGATTTCTTTTCCACTCTAGCTTGCTCGCATCCAGGACTGTCTCCGTTGTTTTTTCACTCAAGCTCTCATCTCTGAGCTATCTTTATTACACTTTTTTTCAAAGCTTTACATTGTTTTTATCTTCAACATCAACAAATGTGAAACTAGGGCTGCACCTAAAAATGATCTTTTTAGTGATTAATAACAATAAATTTACCAAAAATAACATTTTTAACAGTCTTAACTGGTAATCTGCGAAATCCTTATATATCTGGGTGGTGACAAAATGTGATTTTACACTGGATCCAGCAGTATGGCAAAATCGCAGGTATCCCCATTCATTTTAACAGTGGTAGTCTGTTTTGGCAAAAAAAAAGCAGCGGCAAAGTTGAAGCTGACACATCACGATCCGATGGCCACTCACATAATATGGCGATCAGACTATGACTGAAGCCATAGTGGAGTGTCATGTGTCGTGTGTATTAACTCAGTTTGGCTCAGTTTTGGCATGTTTAAACTACTGTGGCAAGGACACGAGCGGAGATCATAAGCAAGACCAAAGACTCTTTACGTATTGGTCAATGTAATCTATGGTCATTGGTCAACAAATGTATTAAAAAGTTATGTAAGTTAGTGAAATGAATAAAATGGTTTGCAGAAAGCGATACAAAGCTTTATTATTTTCCTTTGACCGCCAATCATTTGGTTGAATAAAACATTTATATTTTCCCTGGCCTATCACTTATTACTTGATAAAACTAGCTATAGGCTCAACTTGTGATTAAAAATCCCGTTTTCCAAAATTTTGTGACTTAACACACGTGTAATCATCTACCCACTTTCTTTTATCCCAACACAACCGTTTCCCATATTCCTTTCCAGTTTTGTTTATGCTTATCTTAATGACATGAGCATGTTTATACATGTCCAGGGCAGGGATTGGGACAAAAGACAGTCCCCTGAAATGGGTTGATTTCCCCCTTATACACTTATACATCCTATATGACAATATATGTGAGTATATACATACATACATACATACATACATACATACATACATACATACATTTTTACTATGTCAGTGTTTCCCCTGTATGCACCACCACTGCTGAAATATGACCGCCGCTGCCGGATTATTATTATTTTTTTAACGAGGAGAGAGGAGAGGTGGAGAGGTGGAGAGTGGGCTCAGTCTTGTCTCTTTAGAAACTAACGTTATATCATTTTGCGCTCTGGAAGCTTCATATCCAGTTCAATCACACACCTGTTTGAAGCGATTTATGAAAATAAATCACAAACCACAGTGGGCCACCTATAAAGACTATGAAGCCTGTTGCGCTATTTCTTACAGAAACTTTGCAAGCGGTTTTGTTCGGTATATACATATCATCCAGATATACCATTACCGTTGATGCAGGTGATGCAAAAATTTCTACTGTCTCGAACGCAGTATTACTATGTGCGAGGGCCACTGTGACCCGCGAAAGCTGTCAATCTCAAATTACTGACAGATTACTTCACAGAGGCACAGACCTTTAGGATAAGGATTGTTCTAGTATTTGTGTCATCATGTGATTTTACTGAATATGGTTGGTTGTTAATATATTTTTGTGAAATTATTGTCAATAATTGTTTTAAAGATGATACTTTTATTGTGTTCAATAAAAGTGTATTTTCCTAAAGCTTGAGACACTCATATGTAAGCTAGACAGTAATTTCCCCTGCTCATTACTGTGCACAAATGTACTGTTATGTACTTAAGCCTAAAGAGCCTCTCTGGTGCCGGCAGACACATAGAAAACTCCTGGCTGGATGTGCTTTGCTTTTGCACGCGGGCAAACACTCACCTCCACTGCTACAACTCCATCCTAGGGAAAACACTGTATGTAGTGTACCACTGAGCAAAAAGAGTAGATTGGACACATTTTCAAGAGAGTTACTAACATTGCACCATTGTTTGAGGGTCATTGAGGGTGTTCCTGATTGTGTAACATCCTATCTGATAACATGTCAAAATAAAATACCACATAAACAGTTTTTAGCAATTTCTTGCATTTCACCATTGAGGCCTTGACAGTCTGAAACGTTTCTATAATGTCTATAATGTCTATAATTCTTAAACTTTGTAATACCCTCTGTTACAGCCTAAGAGCTGTCAATGGTTGTGTGTGTGATTGTGCATTGCTGTCCAAACATTTTCGCTAAAATATTAAGATATAGATAGGGCAGATATAGTGAGCAGCAAAATGGTGTAAACTAGGGATGTGAATCTTTGGGTGTCTCACGATTTGATTCGATTCCGATTCTAAGGGTCACGATTTGATTCAAAATCGATTCTCGATTCAACCGATTCTCGTTTCAACCGATTCTCGATTCAAAAATTGATACAATGCATATTGTGTTAAGGCAAATTATGGCATCAAAACAATACAGTTTGTATAAGATAATGTGATTTTTAAATAAACTGATTCCAATGATGTAATCACACAAAGGCAAACTTAAGACAAAAGGTAACATCTATCTATGGTCACATTATGCTATATAAGAAATGAGAACTTCTTTCATGAAATGCTCAACAGCACAACTTTAATAGCGCAATCTGCTGCAGAATGAAAAAAGCAAGCCCTTAAAGAGTGTGTTTTGACTAGATGAATATGGGTTTTGAAAAAGTTGCTGTCTCTCTGCTTGGAAGGAAGGTGCTGGCTACACTGTGTGTGGATGTTATGACCTGCACCTTCTTTTTGTGCACTTCTGTTTGACATTGTGCCTGCAGTGCATGGCTGCCCTTGTTTGAATAGTTAATAGCCACTTTTATACTGGGCAGCAAGCCGCCAATTTTACCATCCTTTTTGCGGCTCGGTCCGCGGATTTAGACAGAAGCCGATAAATGGGGGGTCTGTCCTGGTCTGCCAATTTGCCTCCTCGGAGGGTACACTTTTATCCAACTCCATTCCGATCTAAATCCGAGACGTCGTTATGCCGGAAATTGCGTGAGATGGGCGGAGGTGTGGATGACCTGCGCTGTTGTGCGACCCACAGCCGGGGAGTTTTAAAACCAGGACACAGCAGTCAGTCCATTACTTCATCTGCGGACATCAAGCTGAGCAACTGGACAGCTGCTGAGGTCCAGGAGATGCTAGCATCTCCTCGGTCTCTGAAGCTGTTAGCTTGTTGTTGCAGCAGCAAGCTAAGGACAGTCGCTACTTTCAAATTAAAAGCCCCCCGCTAAGAACCCAGTTCTAAACTCCAATGGGGTGCAATGTAAAGCTCTTATTTTGAAGACAAATTTGTTGTCTTTCTTTCCCCAAACTTGCTGCAACGCTGTGTACGGAAGCCCGTGGGGGTGCACAGAGAGATGGGGGAACGTTAGTAAAAAATCGTTTTTTTTTAAGTTTATGAATCGATTCAGAATTGTGGATGATTAGAATCACGATTCTTATGTGAATCGATTTTTTCCCCCACCCCTGGTGTAAACATTTAACTTGTAGTGTTTTACTGTTTTGACATGGACAAGCAAAAGTCCATCAGTAAATCCCCAAGCTTAGTGCTGCATTGGGCTGTATTATTTTTCAACAGATACTTCCAGTAGAAATAAATTATCATTAATATTAACCACTGTCACATTTTTCCACCAGCTGCATAAGCCTGAATAAGCTAGCTGGTGCTGTGCGATGCCTTTCTAGTTAGCCAGTTAATGCTGGTTAACTAGGGGTGCAACGGATCAAAAAACTCACGGTTCGGATTGTTTCACAGATCAGAGTCACGAATCGGATCATTTTGCGGATCAGGAAAAAAAAAGACAAGACAAATAAACATAAGTTTGTAAATGCCGCAGTGATAAGCGGTTGTTGAGCAGCCTTTGTTTTCACACCTGTCAGTGAAACACCAGGGTGATGTCGCTTCAAATGCGTGGCCATGCTTGATGTGTTTCCACTGTCATATGGCTTTCTTGTGCCACAGTGCCTACACACTGTCACGGTTTTATCCACTAACCTCTTTCATTCATCATTATATTTGACAGGGAAGCCAAAATGCTCCCATACAGGGGATTTAAATGACGCGGGGCGTTCAAGCACCTCCGTTATTCGCTCGCCATGACCACGCTGCACTTAACAAGTGTGTGGATTGAACATGCGCACAACTTTTTTTTTTTCATAAATCAATTCGCGGATCACGTGTGTGCCAAACCAAAGATATGGATCAGAACGGATCACGGATCAATGATGATCCGTTGCACCACTATGGTTAACAGTAATATACATAATGTTATTGTTAGTATTATTTATAAATTTATTTAGCTTTTATCATACAATCCATCAACAAACAGACAGGTCCCACCAGCCACAGCTAATGTTAGCACGCCTACTCTCGTTCACGGACAGTTGAACTGTCCTGAATGAACAACGCAGCATCAACAACTTCATCAACAACTCTACGTCATTAATAAGCTAGTCGTGTAAGCCGAATCTCAGCTGCAGGCAGCATCCAAAAGTCATTGCCAACATGATCTTTAGTACACTTAAATAGTCTGTGAGAATTTTGTCTGAAACCTTATGAAACCAATAGTGCGTGAGTATTTACGGGGAAATGTACAGTACAGTATGCGGCATTGCTTTAGTGACAGCAAGATAAAAATGCTGGTGTTCCTTCTTCTTCTTCGGATCAAGTAGACTAGATGCTGTAAAGGAATACTGCTGCCCTCTACAGCTTGTATTAATGTTTCTTTTGACAGTTGCTAATTGTGCTTGGTGACTTATTTTCTACAACTGAAATTATATTTTTGTTGTTACGCAGTACCAAAACCTGGTGGCAAAGTTGAAGCCGACTCAACTTTTGAAAAAATGGCAGCCCAACGCCACTTATCAGTGGCCTACCACATAAGACAGTGATCAGACTATGACTGAAGCCATAGTGGAGTGTAATAGACAAACAGTCAATAGTAGGAACCAGCATGCCAGTAGCATAACAACATAGCAGCTTAGTTTTTCGGAAAAATAATCAGCAGGGGTTCCCAACACATCACACACACAGACCATGGAGTGACACTCCTACACTGCCGCACCAGGCTGCGTCGTTTTGGCGCACCATCGGATCCAGAGTAAATCGAGCCGCCCCAGGATGCTTCTGCTTCAAGTGCTTGAGCATGGCGGTACTTCTGCTTATACAATCTGCATCGACGACGTATTTACATTATTAATTAGGTCGACGTGTAGCACCAGCCCTACTTATCAGTCTGACATTCTTCTTTGTGTAAGTATATATCATGGCCACACAAGGCTGACTGTCATTAAATTAGCAGAATGTGGACAGGGGACCTAATCGGTAGAAAAGGGTTAGAGTTATGTTCCATCACTGCAAACCTATAAATGGAACAAAAACACATTCTATATGTGACTTTATTCAAATTGAGCTACATTATTGCTCTTCTGTCACAGTTATCAAGCAGCCAAGTGGAAGTCAAAGCTACTCCTACCAGCAAGCATTGCTGTCAAATGATACAGTAAATTGTAACACATATGTCAGAATAATAATCTGTGGGTTACAATTTCGACCCAAAACCTAATGTTCATAACCATGCTGCCAAACATCACTGCGTTAAGCTTTGTCAATCTTTAGACAATTCACTTCTCCCAAACCTCGACAGAGAATAATGGTAGAACAGCTTTACAGATATTCAGTGAGGATGTGAGAAGACATGGATTCCTGCTGGGTGGTTAATAACCAGCCCTCCCAGTCACACAGGACATTGGCTCCCTGTCACAGCTGACACGTGACTAATTTTAGCCAGTTATTTGACCTTGGGTGCCAAGGCATCCTCATAACCAGCAGCAACTACCCTTTCAACACTGTCAACCCCACGCCCAGCCCCCCACCCCCCAGCCAGCGTTCCCTGTGATGCATTTAATGTTCGTTTATACCACTAGAACCCACAAACACAGACAGGAGGTCCTGCTTTCACAGTCCATGTGATCTTGTTAACATGCTGTTCTCATTGCTGGAGGTGTGTGTGTGTGTGTGTGTGTGTGTGTGTGTGTGTGTGTGTGTGTGTGAGTGAGTCTTTGTTTGGGTAACATGGGTGTCATAAGCTTGATTTGGTGTCCTGAAGGGGCACTATGTAGATTCAAACACAGAACTTTAACATTTACAATATCAATAAGGTAATAATAGAAACTTTCTCCATGATTGAATAAACAAGAGGTAAATAAAGTTCCAGAAGACTGTGTGAAGTAAAACAGTATAGATTGTGTTGTCCTTTAAGGTCAGTTGGTTTATTCAGTTTATTCAGTCATGAAAACACAGAGAGTTTGATTACTCAGTTTGTTCAGGCAGAAAGAAATCAGCCAATGAAGATCTTTCTCTTCTCTTTACCATTTCTTCACCTGAACTACATAGTGCTCCTTTAAGATTGTTTGTTTAAAAGTTGTATTATCACATATTGCACCACAGGTTGTATTAACTGTTTTTTAACCAACTTAAAAGAAAAGGAAATGGTGAACAAAGTGAAATGTAATTAAATGTTACATGTTAAATGTTCCGCATTTTGTTTTATTCAGAAATATTTAAAGTGTGCAGTTTGACAAAAAATAAAATAAAAATAGCCCAGAAACTGTAGAAGCTTGCAGTCGTTTCCTGTTATTAAAGAATTGCGGACAATGAGGAAATAAATAACTTAATAGCTCCATCACATTGTGATAAACACTAGGATAAGTTAATTTAGCTTGACTGGCGGCAGTAGAGCATTCATTTGACTTTGCAGCGTCCACATGTACATGTCAAATGCGACCTAAAGAGTTTCAGAAAAAAAAAACAGGAATGTGAGTGTTGATTTTTGGCCTGTCAGAGCACATGCTGCAGCACAGCGTTTTGACTACAACTGCGACGAAAAGCAAAAAGCAAAAAACAAAAAAACAAAACATGTTTAACCCAGAGAGCAGGAGTCAATGCAGCCTCGTTTCCGTCCGAGGCAGCGGGGAAATATCATTTCCATATGGTCGCTCTCTCAGTCGGCTAATGTTGTTGCTAGCTACGTTTGTGCGAAGTAGGTTTTGCAGCTTCCCAGCTTGAGTAAACTAACAGAGTGTGATCTGCTCCGTGAGGCGTTTCATACAACACGAGCACACAGCTTCATGTCAACAATGCTGGCTCGTGCAATACAAAAACTGCACGTCGTTCAAACGTGTTAGCGACCGTTCGGAGACAGTTGGTTAGAGTGAGCGCCTCTTACCTGAAGAGGAGTCAATGTCCTGCTCGAAGCTTCTGACAGTTTCTACAAGTCACATTAGTCCTGGTTGTTGTGCAACTCGTCACACCGACAGACAGACAGACAGGCAGGCAGGCAGACCCCCTCCCCCGCGTGTCTCTCCCCCCCCCGCCTCCTTCTCCCTCTCTGTGGTCTGTGTCGCTGCTGCCACGCAGGCTGCTAAATGGAGCATGCGGCTTTTGCTGAATAAGAAGAGGGATACTCTTTAGACTCTTTAACTATGCATAGTAAGATTGTGTTGAGTCGGTGCCAAGTGGAAAAGCAGTTGAAACGTCACGACTCCCTCTCTCCTCACTCAGCCTCCTGCATGTGGGGTGGGGCACTGTCTGATGATGGGATATTAAAGTATTTACACACGTGACAGAGTGTAACACATGCATCCCGGAGGGTACAAGGAATGAAGTCTGATCTCACAGGAGATTCTTCAACTTTCACCTTAGGGGGTCTTTAAGGGCTAAGATGCTTTGTGAATAACTTTTCAAGGAGCTAGTCTTAATTTAAAGTGATCTTTGGGGGGTTAGGGTGAGGTGGGGATCATATGAGCAACAGCAAGGTGGGAAGATGAACCACTAGAGGTCAGATAATAATCAGCTGAAGTTAATCTATTTGAATGATTACAAACTCAGTATGTAACTAAGTAGTTAAAAGTAGCATATTGAGCATACAGCATACTTAATGCATCATTACAAATACAACAACTGCACAGTCACTATAGATATTATGCCATTTTACCAAGGCAGAGGTGTGTGTGTGTGTGTGTGTGTGTGTGTGTGTGTGTGTGTGTGCATGCATTAAATTAAAAAGCTATGCCCAGAAAAGAAATACCGATAGGTGACTTATATATTCTGAACTTTAAAAAAAACTAAATAAATAAATGAGAGAAACATGTGATAAAATCCTGTCCACAGAAAACCAGAATACACATTGAAGCCCCCGTGATTTGGAGGACAAAGTCTGCTTTGAAATGGGGCTCAAATGTACTGGATTATATTGTATTATGAACAGTTTTTCTGTGCTGCAGGACAAAAGACACTGAGATCATGTCATTTTAAGAAAAGTGTAACCTTCAACTTCAGTGGAAATCAGGTGTAAAATCTTCCAATATAATGATCGGTGACATCAGCTTTGACTTCCACTTGGCTGCTTGATAACTGTGACAGAAGAGCAATAATGTAGCTCAATTTGAATAAAGTCACATAGAATATTTTTGTTCCATTTATAGGTTTGCAGAGATGGAACATAATAACTCTAACCCTTTTCTACCGATTAGGTCCCCTGTCCACATTCTGCTAATTTAATGACAGTACATACAATATAATATATATATATATATATTTCTATCTATCTATCTATCTATCTATCTATATATATATATATATATATATATATATATATATATATATATATATTATATATATATATATATATATATATATATATATATATATATATATATATATATATATCAGGACCAACAAGGCCAGAGGACCAGACGACATCAGCCGGAGTGTGCTAAAGGTCTGTGAGGAGCAGCTGGTAGGGGTGTTCATGCATTTTTTTGGCCTCTCCCTGAAGCTGAAAAAGGTGCCAACAGTCTGGAAGACATCAGGCATTGTTCCGGTGCTGAACAAGGGACGCCCCAGTTCCCCAAATGACTTCAGACCTGTGGCTCTAATGTCATGAAACCTTTGAGTGGCTTGTCCTGTAGCATCTGAGGCTCCTGGTGCGTGACTGCCTGGACCCACTCAGTTTGTGTACCAGACTGACATCGGCATGGAGGATGCCATGATCTACCTGCTTGACAGAGCTTACGTGTGCCTGGAGAGGCCAGAAAGCACGGTGAGGATCACATTCTTTGACTTTTGTAGTACTTTCGACACGGTCCAGCCAGGACCTGGTGGCATGGATTATAGACTACCTCACAGACAGGCCACAGTATGTCAAGCTGTGACACTGTCTGTCAGATGTGGTGACAAGCAACTCTGGCACAGCCCAGGGAACTGTTCTTTCACCATTTTTGTTCCCCCCTCTACACCTCTGACTCAGACAAAAAGGAGGAGACATGCAGGTAACTAATTGAGAACTTTGCAGGAGGGTGTTGCAGGAACCACCTTCAGCTCAACATTGGGACACCCAAGGAGCCGGTGGTGGACGTCCGGTACAGGAAGAGCCCCATAACACTTGTTTCCATAAACGGGGAGGGGGTGGAGATGGTGGACACATACAGGTTCCTCTGGGGGCATCTGGACAATAAACTGGACTCTACAGGAAGGGACCGGGCAGGCTGTTCTTTCTGAGGATGTGTGCACTAGGTTGCTATGAATGTTCTACCAGTGCGTGGTAGCCAGTGTCATATTCTCTGCAGCAGTGTGCTGGGGAGGTGGCATCAGGAGCGGTGGTGCCATCAAGCTGAACATACTGGTGAGGAGAGCCAGCTCTATGGTGGGGATGAAACTGGACAGTGTGGAGGCGGTGACAGAGAGGAGGATGAGAGGAAAGCTGCAAGCTATAATGGAAACCCTCTCACCCTCTCTACGCCGAGCTGAGGCCACTCAGGAGCACGTTCAGCCACAGTCTCATCCAACCACGTGCCTCAAAGTGCTTGGGGGTCTCTTTCATCCCATCAGTGATCAGACTACACAGCACCACCACCACAGCTCCCAACACCTCCTTTCACCACTGGTTAAGGACTAAGCCATACACCTCACTGTCACTTAAAAACTGACTGTTTTTTGTTCTGTTGTTATTTATTAGCTCAGGAACCCTGCAAATTGCACATTTGCACAGTTACATTTATTTCACATTATGTGCATAGTATGTTTCATTTTATTCTAATAATTTTCATTATATTTGTATTCAAATTGTTATTTTATTCTTTGCTACTTATTACCACCTGCACTGCTGTGTTACCTGTGGATTTTGCCCAAGGGGAATCAATAAAGGAACATCTTATCTCTTATATAAAGTCATATATCATATACAAAAGTCAAATTTTACTTAGACCAATCAGACATAAGTGGTGAAGCATGTGATGATGAGCTGAGACAATCCAGACGCAGCACCTTAAAGCTCCACTGAAGTTTGCTGCTGATCACATGGACAAAGAAAATACCTGAACAAAACCTTGGAAAGCATGGTGCCAGTGGATCTGCTGCTGTAAAAAAAAAAGTACATGGAATATTGAAGAAGGAGGATTATCTCCAAATTCTTCAGGAAAACCTTAAATCATCAACTAGAGGATTGGCTTCAGAGTGCAGCTGGGTGTTCCAAAAGGACAGTGTTCCCAAACACACATCAAAAGTGCTACAGGAATGGCTGAATCAGGCTACAATGGAGGTTTTGTAATGGACTTCATAAAGTCCTGACCTGAACCCCCAATACTGAGAACATGTGGACTGTGCTGAGGAAACAAGTTTGTGTCAAGAGGAGTAGTTAAAAATGCAACCAGAGGACCACCAGAAGCTTGTGGGTGGCTGTCAAAAGTACCTAATTCAGGAAAATGGCAAAGTAACATTTAACCAAATATTAGAATTACTGCATGTGTATTTTTGATCCAGCCAATTTGGTCATATTTTCAGCAGACCTTTGACAAATTAATTGCTGACCCAAACCACTCAGTGATCCACTCATTCCATCACAGAAAAGGAGCCGCCAGCCTTCAGTATTGCTTGCTTACACATATCGTACATATCACGGGACACAATTGTCGTCATCGCCTTGTTTTATGGGAGCTGTAGTTTCTAGCGAGATTGCTCACGGTTGCGGACGACATGTCCTCTTCAATAGAAATACAAGTCCCAGAGTACAGCGCGGGGCGGAGCGTGACCTAAGCGTGCATCCAAACCATGGCGTTGTATAGCTCTGTGTGACAGGTTAGCATCCAAAAAAACACCTCCGGGCAGACGCGTCTGCGCACCAATCTGCTGCCGACCGCAACGGTGTGGTGAGAATTAAGGATGGGGTCCCGAATCAAGTAAGAACGTTTATCTGCTGATATGACTGAGGCTGCTAGCTGCATGCTGCTGTGTTAGCTGTGTTACAGTGAGTCATTGGGAAGAAACAGAACAGTACAGTACAAGGCCCTGACTTGTTGCGACACTGGCTAAAAACACTGGTAACGTTAGCCCACTTACTGGACCAGAAAAACGAAGCATTTTGAATGTGGTGGTTTGAGGTTTTATTAGTTGTTCTCAAGCTAATAAAAAAGAATAATACGAAGCTTACCGCGCACACGTTGAGACAGAGAGGTTGCCAGGGAGTTAGGAACGTGTGTGTGATGTGCAGCTAATGTAAACATAGTGATTGTGTCAGAACGACTTCCTAAACCGGATGCTTGTTTTCACGACAAAAATGCAGAACAGATTTGCCGGGGTTTGGCAGCAGCGTTGGGCTTTTCTGCAGCCTATTATCACTCCTCTGACATGGTGCAGATATTGTAGGGCTACTACTAGTCTGTCATGATCAAGTTTTGTTAAATAAGAGCTGCTTGGCCCGTTATGCGCGCTGCTGTGTTTGTGGGAAACGAGCTAACAATAATCCTGTATAATAAAATTATATCTGAGAAGGAAATACACAAACGATTCTTCAAGAACTCGCCATTTTTTATTCAGCAGCAGTGGGACAGAACTGAGTAGTTGAAAACATTCTGTTTGTATTTACCACATGACGGTAGAACCCAGTGTGGTCCGGTCAGTCTACACATCTGGTGACTGACATGTTTTATCAGTCAGCACGTCAGCGGGTCGATTACGGAGCTCCTGCTGTGACCAAACGCTGTGTGGGACATGTTGATCATTAACACGTGTTTAATCTAACCTTTTTTGTTGTTAATCAAACAAAGCAGTGTTTTTATTCGCAAACATCAACTTACAAATTAGTGGGTTTATCAGAGATGACGTCAGACAAAGTGTCACCATGTATGCATCTGGCCTATGTTGACTAAGAATTTCTTAAGTCAGCTGCAACCTTCAACAGGATGATAGCTGCCACTGGAGACACAGGGAGTGTCCTCACTATTGTGTTCGGAACAGAGAACATAGTATAATTGCAAATTGTGGCTTTTTAAGGCTGATTGTGATATATTGAGAATATAGTTTTTCTGATTCAACTGTTTTTTAAACCAAATATTTAAATAAATCAAAACATAATTGTAATAAAAGTGTGACATGAGCTTTGAAATGGCATAATAAAATATATTGCGAGATAAGCGTATGTGTGTATGTATATATAAATACGTGTATATATGGATAATGTTAACCTGATATTGAACTGTAACTTTAAATTGTAAATGAAGATGCTAACCATATTATTATCACCATCTTGTTGCTGCTGTTTACATTCACCCAGATGCAAGTTTAAAAAAATGCACCCCATGATATATGTATATTAATAACTGTAAATGTGTTCTAAACTTTCATTTTGTTTTTCAGCCTTGAAAAATATAAAACTTAGCTTACCAATAAGCAATGAGTATGATCTACTGCATTGATAAAATCCAACATGACAGCTTCCACTAATTTCTAGTTGTTTATGCTTGTTAGCAGGTTGTCATTATATGCTAATGTCAGTATTCTTGTTCTATACAACCCTTGACCTACATATTCAAGTTTGAGTGTTTGTAGCATAATAATTAGTAGATTTATCAGTTGTAAAAATCTTTCTCAAATTCAACATCCATTCCTTATTGTTTGTCACAGTTAAATAGGACCCACTAGTATTTTATGAAAAGACAGTTTGGGCCATAACAGTCATTCTATGCAACCAGCAGCCTCATCTGCTTCACTTCACTTTATCTGTTAGTAGTCACCCTGGTGAAGATAGTTTGTTCTGCAGCTGTCTGTTAAGCAGCAGCTGAACAGAGCTGTTGTGCTGATAGGACAGCAGCAGGCCAGTTGTAATAGTACATGTACAGAAGTTACAAATACCTCAGTTACAATAATTATTATTTGCATGTTGACATTTAAGTGGTCAGGTTGCACAAGTGTATAACAAACACAATGTAATAAGAGTTGACTTTCAGTAAGAGCTTCAAAATACACATCAGATTAATGTCAAAATGAACACTTTTCAGTCATAATAAATATTGGATAATAACATTAGGTACATTCGATTTTTTGTTTAGAAGATAAAAAGTTTGAGATTTTTGTAAGGCTGTAACTCATTGAATATGCTTTCTCTACATAAATGTTCATATTAGGTTTCATTGTCTGTTACAGAGAGAGCCCCGATTCCACTTTTGAAGTGTATCTGGAAGTTTCCCATCCAGGCACACACAGCTCTGGTAAGTGTCTGAAGGTTGGAGCTAACAGCTTTAGAGTGTGTAACATCATGATGTGTTGCATCCAACAATGTGCCATTACAGCAGGATTTAAACATGGAGTTACTATTTAGAAATGGGTACAGGAACCAACAGTGCCGCCTATTCAATCCAATGAGAAGTGCTCAAGTAGAGCATACAGCAAAATGGTTCTCAGACTTCTACTTTTACTTCCTGTTGTTGTGATGACATCAGCTTGGGGGCCCAAAAAATACAGTCTACCAAGTGCAATCTATCAATCTAATCTAGCCTTGGTCCTGAATAAGTTGCAGCAAGAATGAGTCCTGAAACATGGCAGTAAGTTTGCATTTTTGCGTTTACTCCCTCACGTTTTTCTTTTTTTTTTTGTAAGGGGTTTTTGGTTAGAAGACTGCTATATGGTCTTTGTAAACTCAAGCTTAACGCATTTTCATGTTTTGTTTTACATCTTAAAATACACCAGTTATTACCACACAATGCTTTGTGTCTTTAAATAGCCGGATGCCAGCAAGTTTTAATTGAGACTACAGAGGTTGTTGGGGACATTAAATGTCATCACACCAAACACAGAGACTCATCTACTCAGTAGTCTGTTTTAACAGGCCAACTTTAGTTACAAACTATTGTAACTCAAACTTTACTATTTGTTGATTAATCAACTAGTGAAGTGTGTATAGTGTAATGTAGCAGGAAACATAGTATTGGTAAGATTGAAGTTATGTGACAGAAGCTTTTTACTTCTGGTAAATTAATTTACGTTTCAAAAATCAGAAAAGTGGTGTTTATCTATGGAGATTATTTTGATGAACAAAATGTGTAGATATCAGAAATGTGTGTTTTCCGTAGAGATTATAATAATCCAAAATGTAATTGAAAAATTCCATAGGCTTTTTCTCGAGGGAACGACAGCGATGCTAACTTCTGCGTTAGCGTGTGCAGGGGGGCTCTTGTGCGTGTCAAACGAGACTGTAGTGGTGTGTCATCTAGAGATTCAGAGTCTTGCCTATTTTTACTGCGGCATACGGTTTATCGTTAATATCATAAATTTCTAAAAAAACTACCAAAACTACTCAGCATGTTGCCTCCTGCTGGAAAGAACATGCAACCACAAACATTTATTTTCTTTTTGTTTTAATCAATGAATTCCACTTGCAGAAAGCAGACCTAAGCCATTTTTGCAAGCTAACTGCAGAATTTGCAGAAGTGACCTTAAGAATGAACTTATCCTGTCAAATGAAGCTACAGTTGTGCGTCATCTAGAGATCCAGAGTCTTGCTTATTTTTACTGCGGCCTACGGTTTATCATCTGGATCTATTAAATATGTCACAGGCTAGGCTTGGGCGATAAAACAATAGCAATATGTATTGGCGCTAGACATGTCATTGATAGGAAAATAGTTTGATAAAATGTTCGATGGTTTCACGTGTATGCATTACATGCACAACAATGGGCAGCTTATAAGAATACATACCTTGATAAAGTGGTTATTTCCAAAATAAAGAGCTTACATGAAACATCTTTTCAGCTGGTCTTTAAAATGATAAGAACAGGACAAGTGAGTGAAAATTATGAATAATTATTGATATGACTGATATGAAACAGTCAGACTCTGACAGTCGATCCCCCGCCCCCTGCTGTATTTGCACTCTCTCCAGTCTGGTTGTCTGCCTTGTCGACCTAGCTGGGCAGTACAGCCTATATTTCTCTGTCTGTGTTTTATTTACCAGCCACTTAGAGCGCTGTTATCTTACTCTGTGCCTGAAAAATTGTGAAACTAAAATACAACTCAAGTATTACATTTGATAAATGCCAACTGGCAGTGCTGTCAATGAATCGCAGCTCAGAGAAATAACTGCGTTGCATGTGTATATGCGTTCACTTGAGCACGCACAAAATGACTGTTGCGTTTTCCAGCAGCAACCTGGACCACACAGACCGGATAATATATAGTAAGATGGCACTCATGGGTGCTCATGATGTTCAAACAAGACAATGACTATCTGGTCTCTTAGTCAAGGTTTAGTTACAAGTCAGAACTAATAGGCTACACGATTAAGAGCAATAGATTGATATTGACTATTAACTATAGCTTAGAGGCTCCTGCTAAAATTGTATATATATATAGCCTGAGCTGTATAGTAAAGTAAATTGTGAGGACTGGAATAGTCACCAGGCAGCAGAGCCTAAGCTTCGTGGTATATTTGATTTTTTTTCATTTATTTATCGCCTTTTAATCGTTATCTCAAAATGCACCAGATTGATACACTTAACATCAGACCCAGGGGAGACCAGCACATGGTCTAGCAGTGCTAACCAAATGTAAGCAAGCCAGTAATACACCATTGCTATTTTTGATTCAGGCGCATGTTTATACACAGAGCAACATTCTGCACCTCAGAAAGTTTTTTTTTTTTTTCTAATATTTTTATTGATTCACAGTTGCAGTAGACAATACATTCCGAGAGAGTCACATTTTCATTTTTCTGTATAACCCAACACCCACTCCACCCACCCTAGAGACACTTACATCATTACATCCACAGGATAATGTATCCAGATCAGTTTAACTGACGATGCGAAAAATAATTAGCTAAGATAATAAGTAGAATAAAAGTAAGAATAAAATTAATAAAAAATAAATAAATAATTAAATAGATAATAATAATAATGAATGAAAAATAATGAAATGAAAAAAGGTGAATAAATGAATAAAGAAGATGAATAATGAATAATTAAAGTATATGTGTATATATACACACACATACATGAGAAAGCTTTTTAAACTCAAACTCACTTTGCATATGGATGAGAGGCAAAAACATAAAGGAAAATATTTGTTTTCAATAATATGTATACATTCGATTCAATTAAAAAAACTTTATTTGTCATGGGGGGCAATAAAGTGTGGATATGCTCACATGGCCTTAGATTGAAATATCAGAGGCATCACTTAAAATCTTATACAATTTTGTGGGTCCCATTTTCTCCCCCTTGGATGAAGTTGTAGCAGCAGAGGTGTCATCGCGCATATTTTTTTGTTGTTGCAAAGTTCAGGTGTCCAAGAGGTGTGTGTATGTCTGCTGACAACAGAGGGACTCTTAAGTACATAAAGTGCATATGAGGTGTGATGAGCCGGTCTTTTAAACTTACCTGAAAATTTCAACCTGCACAGGCGAAAATCAAATATCACTTTTGGAGCTCCATGAAATACTACCAACACTGCTGGTTGTATTTACAGTAACATACTGTATCAGCCCAACAGTAGATTGTGGATCTCAAATACAATCCGTAGTAAGCAACATTAACATAAATGGTTAAGTTCTTAATGTCCCCTTGTTTTTTCTTTATGGATTCAACATTGAAGCAGTTTAGAGGGAAAATCCCTCTTTTGTGCTCCTCCAAAGTAGACAAATGCAAACTTTGGAATAGCTTGTTTATAGCTGAATGATAAATGGTGGTTTTATAAAAATGTTGATGTGTCTCTGAGGCTTTTTCTTAATCTGTAGTATGTGACTAATTTCCTGGGTATTGCGGAAAGGCTGCCGTATTTCTAAGAATTTCTTCTTGTTGGAGTCTTGTGCCTCTCACCATTTCCTGTTTAGTCTTGAAGATTCTGCATCAATCTCTGTCACACAGTTCTTCTTCTGTCTCACTTTTACTGCTGTTTTTAAATGTGGAATCTTTTGGACTTGATTGTATTTTCAGTCTGCTTCACAGAACAGCTTCCTACTTTCATTTAAGACCACAATTTAGATCCTTCTACACAGAGCTGGAAAAATTACTTGGTAATCAGTATACATCAGTTATGCACAACAGTTTGAAATGTGGAGGATAATTTGTTGTTTTTCAAGTTCTTAATTATGCGCGATTCATTTATTCAAACATACTATTTCTCTCAAAACATGAAGATTAAAATCCAGTTTTTATGTGTTGTGGTGATATTTAATAGCATGCATTTCTCCACTCCGCTTCCTGCTGGAAAGAAAGCAGATCTTAGCTGTTTTAGCAAGCTATCTTGACTACAGAATTTGCTGAAATGACCATAGAAATTAGCTTATCTGATCATGTGCTTCTACAATATTTCTGTGTGCATATAGCCACCTCTTATTAAAAGTGCATCCTGCAAAACATGGGCCTAAAGCTGTGGTGACAGCCTTTCTGTTGAACTAACCTAGTTTTGCAATTCTGTAGTGACAATTCTTAGTACTGAGCGGTTGGCATATACACAGAAGAAGCTGAAGCTGATATAACTGCTAAAACAGGATATCAGCTGATATATCGACCTTGTTGGTTTATTGGATAGGTGCTCTGGTAGCTGCTGTAATTGCATGAAGGGGCCAAAACAAGGACAAACAGACCCAGACCAAAATGCCAGTGTACCATATCCTTTGGAAATTACTGAAAACAAGTCAGCTCCTGGAATGCACCCAGCACATTAGACAAAGAGAAGTATTTTTAAGTATTTATTTCTTAACCCTGGTATAACAGGTACCTCTGGTAACAGGGGGTCGTTGTTTTCCGGATCCTACTTAAAGATCCAATATACAACACTCAGCCTCACGAGATGTCAGCAAACAACAATGTTGAGATACAGTTAAGTGAAGTAAAGACGTGCTGAGGAGAGAGTGATGTCACACTCCCTCTCTGTGTGTTGTTGTTGAACTTCCCTGTTTTTTGTTTTTGCGAGCAGGATTGTCTGTTCTGACTTATGCGTGAAAACTGGTCTACCTTACCTTCATCACTTCAAAAGTAGCCCAAGTCTGCTGTTTTCCCCCTGAATTATCTATCCAAACATGGTGTTTAAGGTTCAACTGTGTTGATGTAATGTTTTTTCTAAGTTGTGATTATGAAGAATTTTATAGTTTTGATGATAGTGTATTATGTAGTTTTGGTTATAAGGAATGTTGTACTTTTGATTATGAGGTGTATTTTGTGGTTTTGATCATGAGAAGTGTATACATTTAAAAGTATTCCTTGTAGTTTCGATGACAGTGTATTTTGTAGTTTTGAAAGTGTTGATGACAGTGCACCTTGTAATATAGATAATGAGATATATTATAGTTTTGATTATAGTGTGTTATGTAGTTTTGATTATGCAGAATTTTGAAGTTTTTATTTTAGAATATTTGTTTGGCCTTTATATAGCTTTATTAAAAGGAGAGATGGAGATATGACAGGAAACAGGATGAGAGAGAGGGGGAGTGACACGCAGCAAAAGGCACTGAGGAAATATTTCTATTGTAGATTTAACGATCAAAACAGCTTTGTGTTCTGCTAAAATATCTAGCATATCTCCATAACTGAAAAATCTATGAAGACGTTTCCACGTGTTAAGAAAGATTTTGTTCATGGTTGTACATTCAGAATATTTTGAATCAATGTGTTTTGTGTCTTTATTTAGTCTTTCTTTTTTAATTTACGACATGATTTCACTACTTTTATATTATTATTTTTTGACCAACGTGAAACGTTTGTACAATATTTCTGAGATTTGACCCAAAATCTTAAGTCTTCATGAATATTTTCGTTCTGTTCACTTCTCCACATTCATTTCATGTCTTTCCATTTCTAACAGGGCCGGAGGTGAAAAGGCAGTACCCAGTAGACTACACAGACCAGGTTCGAAATTAATGACTGTACTATACTCCCTTTCCTCTCTATGACTCACTTTCCTCATAGCTATTCATTGTATTTTTCACACATTTGTAACTCTTCCCTTTGTTTTTGCTTTTCCTTGTTGTTGTTCTCTTATATTGTATACAGGCTTGATTCTAATCAATGCATGCACCACTGATGTGTACCATCTTTATTCATGTCTTAGATGTAAACTTGAGCAGCCTAGAAATACAAGTGATCCCACTTTTCTTTGATATTTTGTCCCAGTATAAAGTGTACTTTCTCTCATCACCATTCCACTTTAATTCTATGCAACATTATTTGTATTTATTGATGATAATACATGTTAATACTACTGTATACGTTGGTATTGTCCTTCACCTGTGTCCCACAGGAAACTCTCCAGACTGTGCCCAAGTTCTGCTTCCCTTTCAGCATGGACAGGTAAACACACAAACACACACACACACACACGTCTGTCCCTCCACTTTGGCTTTCAAAGGTGGTACATTTTAGGAAGTGTTTGAGAGAGACACTTCCTAACCCCAGAGATATACTGAACAAAAATATAAATGCAACACTTCTGATTTTGTTCCCATTTTCATGAGCTGAACTCAAAGATCTAAAACTTTCTCTAAATACACAAAAGATCCATTTCTCTCAGATATTGTTCTCAAATCTGTCTAAATCTGTGTTAGTGAGCACTTCTCCTTTGCTAAAATAATCCATCCAACCTCACAGGTGTGGCATATCAACATGCTGATTAGACAGCATGAATATTGCACAGATGTGCCTTAGGCTGGCTACAATAAAAGGTCACTCTGAAATGTGCAGTTTTGCTATATTGGAGGGTCTGGGGGGGGGGGGGGATCGGGGGGGGGGGGGGGGGGGGGGGGGGGGGATGTCAGAAAACCAGTCACTATCTGGTGTGACCACCATTTGCCTCACATCTTCTTCACATAGAGTTGATCAGGTTGTTGATTGTGGCCTGTGAAATGTTGGTCCACTCCTCTTCAATGGCTGTGTGAAGTTGCTGGATATTGGCAGGAACTGGAACACGCTATCGTATTCGTATCGTATACGTGTCGTATCCAGAGCATCCCAAACATGCTCAGTGGGTGACATGTCCAGTGAGTATGCTGGCCATGCAAGAACTGGGATGTTTTCAGATTCCAGGAATTGTGTACAGATCCTTGCAACATGGGGCTGTGCATTATCATGCTGCAACATGAGGTGATGGTCATTGATTAATTGCATAACAATGGGCCTCAGGATCTCGTCACGGTATCTCTGTGACCCCACCGCCACCATTGGCCACTCGATCCACAACGTTGATATCAGCAAACCGCTGACCCACACAACGCCACACACGCTGTCTGCCATCTGCCCTGAACAGTGAAAACCGGGATCCATCCGTGAAGAGAACACCTCTCCAACGTGCCAGACGCCATCGAATGTGAGCATTTGCCCACTCAAGTCAATTACGACGAACTGCAGTCAGGTCTAGACCCTGATGAGGACGACGAGCATGCAGATGAGCTTTCCTGAGACGGTTTCTGACAGGTTGTGCAGAAATTCTTTGGTTATGCAAACCGATTGTTGCAGCAGCTGTCTGGGTGGCTGGTCTCAGAGAATCTTGGAGGTGAACATGCTGGATGTGGAGGCCCTGGGCTGGTGTGGTTACACGTGGTCTGCGGTTGTGAAGCCGGTTGGATGTACTGCCAAATTTTCTGAAACACCTCTGGAGACGGCTTATGGTAGAGAAGTGAACATTCAATTCACAGGCAACAGCTCTGGTGGACATTCCTGCAGTCAGCATGCCAATTGAACGCTCCCTCAAAACTTGCAACATCTGTGGCATTGTGCTGTGTGATAAAAGTGAACATTTCAGAGTGGCCTTTTATCGTGGCCAGTTTAAGTCACACCTGTGCAATATTCATGTTGTCTAATCAGCATCTTGATATGCCACACCTGTGAGGTGGGATGCATTATCTCGGCAAAGGAAAAGTGCTCACTAACACAGATTTAGACAGATTTGTGAACAATATTTGAGAGAAATGGTTCTTTTGTGTATATAGAAAAAGTTTTAGATCTTTGAGTTCAGCTCATGAAAAATAGGAGCAAAGACAAAAGTGTTGCGTTTATGTTTTTGTTCAGTGTAATTTTGCACGACCCAGAATCAGCTGTGAATTTCAGAAAATTTTGCCTCTTTCAGAGTGGTTTGTTGACATTGAGGAAACAGTATTAAAAGCAAAACACGACCAGGTTACTGTTAAATATACATTGGATTAACCCATAATGACGTGACAGACGAGTACATTTCAACACACACTATCAAGATGCATATCCTCAGTTAATCAACCTGTCTCTCTGCTGGTTCAGTATTTATCTTTTTCATTTACTAATACTCACTTTGTATAAGTCAGTTTGTTACTGATAGCATTAAAATGATCAGATGTCTGACAATAGCTGTCCTCTACACATGGGACAGATAATAGTGGCCTGCAGGGCCCTCTCATCTCTCTCCTTCCTTATCTTCTGAATCTCTCTCACCCTGCAGCCTGACAGTCAACCAGGTCGGCCAGAACTTCACATTTGTGTTGACTGACATTGAGAGCAAACAGAGATTTGGCTTCTGTCGCCTCTCGTCGGGTGCCCACACCTGCTACTGCATTCTTAGGTAAGTCTGTGCGTGTAAGTGTGTGCGTGTGTACAGTCATTGGTAGCCCCGAGCATCTGGAGGTATTCAGTAGGTATTGTAGTAGCATCCACAGATCTGGGTCTTAACCGAAGCAAAGACAGGAAATGCTGAACCCAAAAAAAACCTCTGTTTTATTGCCAAATACAAACAGGTTTGCACAATAATGCAGCTATGTCTTTGAAGCAACATTATTCAAGAACTGATATGTTTTGCAATATGGCACCTCCGCTGTGTGAGGCTGCAGTTCATTATGCACCACTGTCAAAGATATGGACAGCTGTACATGAGCATTTGTTATTGTCACAGAGTGTTATGCACTTTGTGCGGGAGATCATACCCAGTCACAGAAGTGGCAAGTGCAAGTTTGAATTATTACCTCATATTGTCAGTATTAGGATAAATAAAGAAATATTTGAAGTTCTCCTCAAAAACTAGATATTGCCCCTTTGAAGGTATTCTAATGAAACCCATCACTCTTCTAACGACCACATTTCAGAGTAAAACCCGATTGAGATCCTAGAATTTTGAAAATGTATAAAATTCTCCTTAAGCTGTAACTCTACTAACTGCTAACTATTTTTGTTCTTTCAGCTACCTGCCATGGTTTGAAGTTTTCTATAAACTGCTTAATATCCTTGCAGATTACACCATCAAAGGCCAGGTAAGTCATGGACAGGTGACTCATCTTCTTGTGGATGTTAAATTAGATTTCTTGACCTTAATTAGGAATTTGTCGGCTGACTATCTGGTCAGCTGGTCTCTGGTTTATGCTTCTTCACAGCGAGCTGTACAGCTGAGAGTTATTAGACTGACACAGCAGTGAAAGCAGTCACGCTGTTGTCTGATGAACAGATGACAGAGCTTTTTAAGATGTCTCATTTTGTTTTGTGACTTTGCAGTAATTCTTCTGTGTAGACTTTGCAGCTTGTCATACTACTTATTCATTTGACCCTGAAGTAATGTTTGTTTTTTATACATCGGATGACATGTTTTTAATTGACCATTAGATGGATTTTAGATATTTTGAATGTTTCAGGAAAGCCAGTGGCAAGAACTGTTGGTGTCACTACATACGCTCCCTATCCCTGAGCCTGGAGTCCCTGTCCATCTCGGTGTGGTGAGTATGAATTCATCACCTCGCATCCAATTCAGCTCGCTTTAAACTAGAAATACTGCAATTATCTGTTTTCACAAAGACAATGATATCACTGATAGATAAGAAAGGTTGACATTTTTTCTTTTTACAGACTACTAGCAGTATACATTTTTTCATAGTCTCTTTGCATTGACTTTGGTCCTCTACAAAATGGATGGGTTCAAACTGTAACTGATCCTCTTGTTTCTTCTTTCATTCAGCATTCCTTCTTCACTGTGCCTGACACAGGGGAACTCCCCAGCATACCTGAGAGTGTGAGTGTCATTCCCCTCATCCCTGTCAAACCTCTAGATTGGTTTACATTTGGCAAGGGAGAAACATACTGTTTGTAATCAACCCAATTTGTGTCATTTCCTAAAAGTTTGTTTCATTGTGTGAGATTTGCTTGTGGTGTTACTTCCGGTCATGCTTTTATTTTGAAAGTGACTCCCAGATTTCAGTTCAGAGTTCCTGTTCTAGCGAAGGGTAAAACGAATTTGAGAATCGGCAAAGTTTACCTAAAATAATAATGGTTAAGGTATTAGCAATCCTCTGAAGAGACCCAAGCTCTTATGTTGTTGGTTTAGGTTTGTAATTAATCTGAAACAACATCAGTAAGTGTCTGACCACCTTTCGGGGATCTGCTACAATGTTTATACAATTGATTTGTATCTGTGTGCAGGTCAGTTGGAGTTGTTATTGTTAGGAGCAGCATGATTTTGTTTGTTTTGAGCGCCACAACCCCCCGCTGCACGATTAAATCAATTTATCCCCATTCAAGTTAGCATGGCGCTAAACCGGAAGTTAGGCAGCCCCGGTGGCAGAAATGTCTATGGGCCTCACAGTGCGGAAGCTATGCACAGAAGCCCAGGCTTTCGAGCATTTTTGGCTTAATGCGCCAATGAGCAGCTTTCATATAAATGAATGGGACTCCATCTTGAGTGCTGTGTTCAGTAGTGATAGGTCTATTGTTAGAGATCTGGCTGGGGCAGGGCCTTTCCGTGCAGAGTTTGCATGTTCTTCCTGTGCTTGCCTGGGTTCTCACCGGGTACTCCGGCTTCCTTTCTCGAAGTTGCCTGTAAGTGTAAATGTAAGCGTGAATGGTTGTCTATCCCTACATGTCAGCTTTGTGATGAACTGGTGACTTGTCCAGTGTGTATCACACTGTTCAGATTGGCTTCACCCCCCCCAGATGTGAATAAGGTATAATAGTGCAGTGTTAATGTCTTGTTCTGAGTTTTCAACACACAAGTTATCTATCACAGTATTTTGATTTAAGCACCTTATTTCACAGAAGTATTTGGTAGTCGTTACCATGATGAAAATAAGTGAATATATATGACAATATTAGATAAGATCCAACAATCATGCTTTTTTTCTTTAATGATGAAATCATAATTATGAGTTATGAGAACTTTCATGTTTCATGTTTCTTCCATCTTTCTCCCTCCAGATGTACGATAACGCATTTTTGTTGAGCACCTGTCAATTGAGATACGCCAGTCCTCAAAATGAGTCACTCTTCTTTTTGGGGACAAAAATATTCGCAAAACACAAATGAAAAATTCACATATGTCACAGAACGCTAAATTGCACTAAATTATCCCAAAATCCCCATCTTATTTTGAGTGGTGTGGCTACAGGTTACTTTCTGTGCAATATTGACTTTTATGACTTGAACCACAGTTTATATCATGCATACTGAATCATGTACTGTACCCTCACGACTAACTTTCTTGTTTTTCTCTTATTGTGTTTGACCCCTGCAGAGAAACCTAACAGAGTACTTTGTAGCAGTAGATGTCAATAACATGCTTCATCTGTACGCTAGTATGCTTTATGAACGTCGAATCCTCATCTGCTGTAGCAAACTAAGCACTGTAAGTAGATCCCACTTTTTGTTTCTTCTCTCCTCTACACAGCTCTGTCCATTTTGATCTCTTTTAAATCTTCCAGTAATGAGCGGGTCTGTTTGAATCCATCGTTTACAGGCCACATCATTTTCCCTGTGAGCTTTCTAAACAGAGTTGAGGAAATGTCTTCCCTTTTAATTGTAATTTTGAGAAATAAGGAATAAATGTTGCAATGTTGAGGTGCTTAACTTCAATAGACAAAATGTATAATATAGATCAGGTAGGTAAACCCCAGCATTGAAAATTGCATAAATGCAAAACAAGTACATTCATAGAAACAAGTCTGGATAGTAATAAACATGCCCATCAGTACATGTATTTATCTATTCAACTCCATTTGGAAGAGCTTAAACAGTAAATGGTTTTGAACTTCATAGTATATATTTGATATTTTTTCTCTTACCTATAGTGCTACTAGATTGTTTTGGTGATTTGGTGAGTTTCAGTTTTGTAGATATCAAATTGAGAGATGTCTGTCTTTTCTTTAATATAATGGAGCTAGATGTCTCTTGGCTTGTGGTGATCAAAGCACCAAAAAAATGCTTTTGAAAAACTCAAGAGCAATGTCTTTTTCTAGGCATTATGACCTGGTTACTCAAGAAAATCCAACGAGCAATTCACGTAGGAACTATTTTCTTTCTGTATCACCGCACAGAAGGTGTGCCTCTATTTATGGACGAGAGGCTAACTAACAGTAGATAAAAGCTGAGAAGCATACTTCTTTTAGCACAGTGATACGGTGAAGGTCAGTAGAAAGAAAATAGATTCAAATGTATCTTGGAGCTGCTGTTGAGCATTATAAGCTGAAATGGATAAACAGCGCTTCAGGTAAGAGGGAAAATATGTATATTTGGTTTGGGTGAAGTGTCCCTTTTTAGGGGATATCAAGATGACATGAAGTAATGCAACATTTAGAACTTTTACTTATTTGGATTCTGTTAAATTCTGTCTCTATTCCTGGCTGTAGTAAATATAAGGTCAAAGTGTAAGTCATGATCAGTTCACACAGCCTCATACTGTAAGGTGTAACTAACAAATTTAGTCTCCATGTGGCCTCAACAACAATTATTGTGTTAACACAAATTTAAACTGGCATAGCTAAGTGTTGTAAGAGCTGCCGGGCTGACGTATTTCTGAAGGCTAAGCCAGAAATTGGCATCTGGGCAAATTGATGACAAGCAGCAGATGCCAATCTACACTACATGACACATTCCCACTTCCAATGTAATGAAGTTTAAAGAAAAAACAATCGAGTTAGAGCACTTGCTTGTTGCTGAAACACTTGAGGTCAGTATCTCACAGCCGGCCAGTGCTGCCAACACAACACATCAGTGTGGCATCATGACTGAATATGACATAGTGTGAAAGAGGAAGAGACCAACTGAATTGATGTGATAATCCAAAAATATGAATATGAAGGAATTAATTCAGCATTTGTTGACACCTCAACAGCAAAACATAGCTGCTAGCTGATAACACACATGTTGGGCTCCATAGTTTGCATCATTATGTTTAATGTAATTGGAATTAATTTGGTATACTTGCAAGACTCAATCTAGAGCAACACAACATACAACCTAATATATTTGATATGTATATATTGATGTCTTTTGTTGACTATAGTTTTTATTCCTGAATTGCATTTTGAACAGTGACTTCAACATGACTTCAAATAGGTGATATGTGTCTGTGTCTACAGTTAACAGCTTGTGTCCATGGGTCTGCGGCCATGATGTATCCAATGCACTGGCAACATGTTTACATTCCTGTCCTGCCACAACATCTATTAGACTACTGCTGGTGAGTATGCTGACTGTCACCAAGACTTCAAACCTGTTGTGTTACATGAGGGATACTTTCTACACAGCTAAACATACGCATAAAGACCCAGACTGTACACACATATCAAGTCCAGTACAGCATATCAAGTGAGTGCACCAAAGGTGTACACCTGATTTTTTAAGTTTGGCCCTCATTTCATAATTTTTTTTGATTCTTTGTGTGTGTATACTAACCCTCAGCATGCATATTTATAACTAGATTGGGTTGAAATTTATACTGAAAATCCAAGAAACCCAGATGATAATTACCTACATGTAGTTATGTTAAAAGTTGTTGCAGAATGTTTACAGTAACCACTAGATAATAATAAATCTGTGGCACTCAACCTGTAACCCAGCAATCTTTTTAGGCATAAATGTAACTATAAAACTGTCTCTTTTTCAGTGCCCCAATGCCCTACCTCATCGGAGTACATTCCAGCCTGATGGAGGTAGGTGTCTATAGCTGGCACATTTGATCCAGGTCATCCAAGATTTAAAACAAAGAATTGGAGTGAAAATGCTACCTTGCATCTTCTGGCGAGTTTCAAATAGTGTATCCTCTCAGAATGCTCTTCCTGTTGCTTGTAGAAAGTCCGAGGGTTGGCTCTGGATGATGTGGTGGTCCTGAATGTTGACACAAACACCCTGGAAACGCCCTATGATGACCTGCAAAGCCTGCCTAATGATGTGGTGAGGAACTACCATACTACTGCACACTACGGAGAGTGTTTAGAGATATATTTATTATGCATGAAAATATTCACCGATAAAATGACGTCATGTGCCACAGGTGTCATCTTTAAAAAGCCGCTTGAAGAAGGTTTCAACAACAACTGGGGACGGTGTGGCTCGAGCCTTCCTCAAGAGTCAGGCAGCTCTTTTCGGCAGCTACAGAAACGCCCTCCAGATTGAGTCGGTCAGTATAGAATGTATGTGAAGGGTTGACATCAGCAATAGGGCCCAACCAATATGGATTTTTTGGTGGACGACTCCCGTATTGGGGAGTAAAAAATTCCAATAACCAATATATTAGCCGCTAAAATAAAATTCACTCTCAAAACATTATTTGAAATACACCTCTCTTATGCCCATTCTGAACAATGAAGTTGTTATGAACCAATTCGGATGTGAAATGCCCTTGCTTACTTAATGTTATCAAAACATGTCATATTTTGCAATATTTCTTATTTAGTGTTTAATAGTCACAGTCACAGGATTGTCCACCCCTCTCTCCCACTGGACTGCACTCATGTTAAGCTACATTAGCCTAGCTTTAGCTAACATAACAAACAAATAAGCATGACAGACACAATGAAGCATATCATGACTCATGGATAAGCAGATTGCATTAAAACAGGGAACAGGAACTCGCTGTTTATTTCATGGAACTAATTATAAGCTTACTGTGGAGGCAAACTCTGCTCTGCTCAGCTTGTTCAAGAGACTCTCCTCAGTAAGAATGGAGTCAGAGCGCACCCTACTGGATGATTAAAAAAAGCAAGTCATATTCCCTGCACAGGGAAAAAGTTTGGCCGATACACTCCGATGTTAACAATTATTCTCAGATAGGTAGTGTAGGGGAAAGACTACTTATACATTTCATTTATTAGTAACTTGAGATTAATAAAGCACTCGTGAATGGGGCTTTTAATTAATCCGGAGGTAATAGTCAGATTCGTCTAGACAAGGTTAACTTAAAACAATGTCAATCAATTCTAATTAACTTCAAATCAATTTATTTAGTCTCATCACTGAAGTGGTGACTTCTTAACACAGTTACCATTGGTTCTCCACATTGAAACAGACCTCCACAGACAACAAAGTATGGTTAAAAATGTTTGGCTAAATTTGGCTAAATAATTCAGGGTAAATGAATGAGATGGCAAATTAAACAAACTAGTGCATTTCCCGTAGGAAGTATGTATTCCTATAGAAAAGTGGGAGGTTAAGTGTTTGCACTTTATAGAAGATAACAAGTCTAAAACTAAACTAAGAATGAATGTTTCTCATGTTGAATGTTTCATATTGTGTTTCACATTTCCCAGAATGTCAGCATGGTTAAATGTGGACTGTCTTGAACACAAATCACATGAATCATTAAATCATTAACATTAAAAAATAATAGTACTTAGCACTTAACACACTCGATTATACAGTAGAAATATTACTACACATTTTCTTTTTCGTTCTAGCCAAATACTATTATACTATTACTAATACAATACTATTACTATTAGCCAATATACTTATATATATATACTTCTTATACTAGAATATACTCAGTGACTGGTAGTATGCACAGATGGGATGGAGGAAGACTTTTCAAGTTGTCCAAATCTTACCAGGACTCCCCACGCGAGAGCCCTGTGGATCCATATAGAATAAAGTGCAATTTGGCATTTTTAATTTATCTTGGTTCATTTTTGCCACAGAGAAACGAGGATAAAGTCAATTTTATTAACATTATTTCCAAATTTAATTTCAATTCCATTTCCCAAGAGATTAGGTTCTGGCTTAATAGTTGTTTAAAATCTGGAAGAAAAAAAGAAGACTCTACCTAAGAAATGTTAGGGGAGTTTAGATCATAGATCACTGTGGTCGGTGAGTTTGTTATCTTAGCAGGTGAGATGAGAGAATTAAAGGGGGGGATGTTAAATTCAATACATTCAATACTAACATATTTAAAAAAAAATAATAAATAAAAAAAAAAAAGTTCTTCAGTCTCTGGTGTTTTACATATCTGGATTCAATTGTGAAACTTGAATCTAACTTGACTTTTTAAGAAAAGGTGTATGAGTCATGCCTTTTCTTAAAAGGTCAAGTTAGGTTCAATTTGTAAAGTTGCAGTTGTAAATCCAAGGGCCTCTCCAGATGTATATAATATTAGAGATAGCAGGTCTGTGAAGTGTCCAAATTGAAGTCTTTATTGTTAAGAAAATAAAGTTCCTCTGTCCAGAAAAAGATGATCGGAGACTAGATTGGGACTCCTGGTATGAAGATTCACAGGGTCAGCTATGCTGAAAATGTTTACCTTGCAGAGAAACAAGGTCTTAATTTAGATCCCAGAGAAAAGGCATGAACACATGAGATGTGTTCCTACAGCAGCTATAATTGGCCAGCAGATTAATCAGTTGGGCCCTAATCAGTAACATTATAACAAGGTTGAAGGCTAGGACTACTGGGCACTAAAATCTGAATTATACCAAATGTGCTGTACAGTAACATGACAGTTGATTTTCTTTCCTGCCTGTTTAGGGTGAGCCGATTACATTCAGTGAGGAAGCCTTTGTGAACCATCGCTCCAGTGCCATGAGACAGTTCCTCCTGAATGCCATCCAGCTGCAGCTTTTCAAACAGGTACACAGACACTGACACAGACACACACACATAAGAAACACACACGCACACACACCTTTTACTTCACTCTTCCTCTTGCAATCTGATACATATATTTGTGGTTCTACCCGCAGTTCATTGATGGCCGGTTGGACCTGCTGAACTCAGGAGAAGGTTTTAGTGACATCTTTGAGGATGAGATCAACATGGGCGAATATGCAGGTGAGTCAGCAGTGATGTTTTGTGTTTTGGCCACTAAGAAAGCTTCTGGTATGATTTTGACAGTTTTTGTTATAAACACCTAATCACTATCAGAAAATGTAGAAATAATGTCTCCAATGTCTCTAGCAAAAAAAGGATGAAAATCCATTAAAAACATGGTAAATCACAGTTTATACTGTCTTATCTTATGTGAGGTCAAATGCTCTTTAAATATGTAGGATGCTGAATTGTATTTCATGATCTGAGCATTTTTGGCCCTCAAGAGAAAGAGTTTGGACACATCTGTCATCTAGCATGCAAGGCTTGATATTTCTGATCTCTTATCATTATGACCCCTCCACAGGCAGCGACAAGACCTACCACCAGTGGCTGTTCACTGTTAAGGTGAGCTAATCTGAATAATATTACTCTAAAGAATACATCACAGTTTGTCCTGCTAACAGCAGGTACTAGTTTCATCATTGTACACTCTGTGCCTGTCAATCTATCCATCCAACACTTTGGTGTAGGAAAAGATAGCTCAACAACTGGACAGTAGTTAAGTAAAACTGACTGTGGATATGGATGCTCCCCCCCAGATCTTTCCCACTACCATTTAGTCAAATTTCCCCAGAACAAATACAGGAGTCTCCACTTCTTTTGGCTAGTATGTATTAAAATGTGCTGTAGATATTCAGAGTTTACTTTTCTCCAGGAGGAATGTTACTGTTATTGGGAACCTCTTGAACTTTCTTGTAGCCCGCCTTTCAGGCCAATCTAATGTACACAAGAAAGATACAGATCTAATGCAGGACTGTCACTCAGGGTATCACAGCTAAAGAAAAGAACCTGGACATGTCAGTCACTCAGTCCCTTATAAAATGTATTTGTGGGAGAATGTTGAAAATACAAACTATTTAGACAGTTGGCAGTGTTCTTTGTAGGGCAATATATTATCATATCGTTATCAGGATTAGACTATATGTATATGACACAGCAGACTGTTCCAATATTTGTCCTCACCTACTTGTTAATTAAATCCACATTATTGATTATTTTTTGAAGACTGCCATGATATACATGTTCCTTATGATTGGATGTAAACTTTTGACCATGCTTGTATATACAGTGTATAGTTCATAGTGATTCATGCTCTCTAGTAAAATAATATCCTTCTTCCAGCACCACCATCAGGGTACATCTCACCTTTTTTGATTCACTTCTAGGAAGCTTCTAAGAGTAATAAAAAAATATGTTCTTCATTTTGTTTTGAAGTGTTGTTTTGCATCTGTAATGAACACTGCATCCTCTAGGTGCTGCTAGCAGGACTCCAGACATTTACTCATGCTACTATAAACTGCTGTTTAAGAGAGACCCCTCATTATGCACTACTTGTTTCAAAGTTTCAAGATTACTGAATGTGGTACAAAGTGTTACTAACAGATTTGTGTAAATTTTTTCTGACAGAAAGGGGGCGGGGCTATCTTCAACACCGTGAAGACCAAGGCAAACCCGGCCATGAAGAATGTTTACAAGTTTGTAAGCAAATTTCTGTCTTCTGTTGGCCTCAGAAATTGGAAAATTAACCACTTTAAAAAGGCATTCATCTTGCGTTGTTTCTGTTTGTGTGGCAGGCTAAGGACCATGCGAAAATGCGTATCAAGGAAGTCAAGAGCCGGCTGAAGCAGAAGGTATGTAGCTCTGCACTGCTGAAAAATCACTCTGGATCATTTCCTGTTGTTGTAGTAAGAGATTGCATTTTAAGCTCCACCAGCAATGATGGTGACAGTTCTTGGTCTCTCCCTCACAAAAATACCTTCAACACTACCCTGACTTACCTTTATTACCTCGACTAAACCCCACCACCCCAGCCACAGCGTGCAGCCTCCCTCCCCCTCCCCATACCCCTGCAGTGCCATCATTCCTTCCGCCCATGTCAACCTCCACCTCCCTGTGTCCCCCCTCTGCAGGAGCATGCAGAAAACGGCTTCCCCACCGCAGGGCCAGCAGTCATCGATGACGACAACACAGAAGGCTTTACCTCCTCCACTGGCTCAGTCAGGAGGGAGGGACCACTAAGAGCCTTGGACAACCACAGGCCAATCACTGTGCACTTTGGACAGGTGGGCAGAAATGACGTGGGGTGGGAATGTGGTGAGGAGGACATTTTGAAGAGTTCATATGGAATTTCACAGAGCTGCTCTGCGCTGGTTGAACAAAGGCTGGGTGATTATGGGCTTCAACCAATGATTATTTTTTATCATGTCTTTAAAATATCAAACAAAATGTTGGGAAATACTCATCGGCTTCCTAGAGCCCCAGTGTGATGACTTCAAATTAGAGTCCAACCAACAGTCCAAAACCTAAAGACTCTTCAGTTAGGCCTGCTATCAGAAATGATAAAGAATAGCAGAAAATCCTCACTTTTAAGAAGATGGAACCAACACTTTTTTTGACATTTTGCTTGACTATAATGTAAACTCGATTATTATTATTGTCCATCCGGAGTATTACATACTATTTCAACAATTTATGGAACAAAGGTTCCCTGCTACATAAGAGACAACAACTTGAGCTTGAACTTTTAAAATGTTTTTTTTATCTGTATTTACATTGTGGGCAGCTTCTGCCTCAGCAAAAAGGTCCTGGGTTCCAGACCTGGCTGGGCCATTCAAACCACCAACCTTCTGATAGTTTAGAACCTACTGAGCCACAGCCGCCCCAAAACACCTGTCGCAGACCAATAAGCAGGAATGCCTTTGGCAATATTTATGTTTCTGGTTTTGTCAGTGTTCCTTGATTTGTCAGCTTATTCATTTACTGGACTATTAATGAATACTTAATATCATAATTACTTTTTTCTGTTTTCCTTACACTGATTGTTATTGTCTACAAGTACACAATAACAACTACAGTATATACAGCTTTATTTGTCTATTCCCATAAAACATCTCTATTGTTACAGTGCTTTATATATTCATTTGAGTCTACCTGGTGAGGAGGTAGGTGTGCCCCAAATGTTTTTTTTAATTTTATTTTTAACTTTGACAGGCTCGCCCACCAATGCTGTTAAAGAGACCGAGCAGCAATGTGAGTCTGGAAAGCAGCGTTGACCAGTAAGTCTTCCTCTTATGTCTCAGCATATCCCATGATGTAGTTAAGAAAGATACAGATAGCGAATGCGTGACCTTTGAGGTTATGACATGGCGGTCTTATTTCTTTTTCAACTAACGGCACAGCTTCCTTTTTGCCTAACTGAAATGAATTAATCGAACATGATTCACTGTTGTTCAAAAGCTTGGAATCACCTGCCACAAACGCTTGATTCAGTAATGTCACAAGGCAGAGGGAACGACTCTAATTTGGTCTTTCAGACATCTTTACAAACAAGTGTTACTTTTCTATGGAAATTATTTATTTTAAGTTTTCTTTTTTTAAATCAACAAAACACTTGGTTCAACTACCATGGTTCAACAAAATGACATGACTCAGCTACTCTCAAGAGGAAAATATTTACAGCCCACGAATGACAGTTTGACAGACTGGAAACCTGCCCAACTCTACTTGGCAGTTTGGGCAGATTTATATGGGAGTTCCCGGCTGCAAGAACCGTTCAGCAATGATTTGGACTGGAAATTTAATTCAAAATCAAAATACTCAATTATTCTTCATTTTGAGCCAAACCAATAACAAATGAAAATATAATATTTGTTGTTTGAATTGTGATTTTTTTCAGTGTTAAAAAATAACCACTATTGAATGAAAGATACAAAAACATTATGTAAATACAAATACAGAAAAGTAATATTTTTAAGATGACTAATCCTCAGATTTCCTTTTCTTAATCTTAATCTTCTTCTTCCTTCCTTTTCCTTTTTAATTAACATATCTATAATGAGCTGTGTCTCTCCTGTTGTCTTCCTTTTCCTCTTCCTAGCTCTATCCGTCCCACTCGTCACTACACAGTCTTTCTCTCTGAGGATTCGTCTGGAGATGAGCTCCAGTACGACGATGAGTCCATCTCTGCGTTTCCTGACAGCTTTCTCTTCTCCGTCCCTTTTGAGTGGTCGCCTTTGTACGCATCTCTCTGATTGGCTTTGCACTATTGACTAATTTTTCAACTCATCTCTTTTCTCTTTGATGAGATCTGTGTGTGTGTGTGTGTGTGTGTGTGCTGCACATGGAGGACATTATGGTCATTGTATAGTTAAATATTGGGATATAATCATCTACGGTTGTTTGAGCTTTTGCAAACATTGTTGCAAATCAATGAGCAGGACTGCTTAATAGCAAACTTATGGCTAACTGAGGCATAAGCTAATTATATAACATTACCTAGCTACAGCCAAGGAAAGCTAATTCTTGTCAGTTTCTCTGGTGATATGCTGACTCCTATATTTTTTAAGCTTCCTTCAAATTATGGCCAAATAACACAAATTACACCTTTGATATGTCACAAATAGTTACAAAAAATTTAAACATAAAAATCTAATATAATGTCCTTAAATAAGAAAAACATCACTCAAACAGAAGTAGACTAACGTGTCTTTTTTCTTCTGTACAGGGTTCGTACGGGTGCTTGAAATCCTTGAAAGTGCTTGAATTTCAATGTTGTGTTTTCAAGGTCTGAAAAGTGCTTGGATTTTAGTTTAAGTGCTTGAAAGTGCTTGACATTATAACTGTGTCTTTTACAAAATTGGGATCAGACTGGATAATTAATTTCTGAAGTTTTTGCTGTTATAGAATATAATTTTAGATGTTTACAGCATAATACAATGTACATAATTGTGATAAAAAGTGAAGAAAAAAATCACAAGTATATATATTCCTTTAGATACGTATTTTACCCCAGCAGTAAGGTGCTGGAAAATCTTAAAAATGACCCTTAAAAGTGCTTGAAAAGTGCTTGAATTTGACATTGAAAAATGTGTACGAACCCTGTCTGTAGATTAATGTGCATTTTGGGTGGTGGTGCCTTAGTAACTTAAAATGAGCTACAGTGTGCATGTTCATCCAAATGAAGACTAATTAATTGTAATTGATTCCAATGGATTTGCTGACAATAAGAAAATCACCAGCCTCATTATTTATTTAAATACATACAGCATGCAGAGTGTAGGATAAGCTACAAGGCTCATCATAGACCTGGAAGAATGATGAATGAAAATGTATGTGCATCTTTTATTTGGACTGAATTACAATGGTCCTCTTCTAAGTTTGGGTAAAGTGAAGACCTCTGGTGTGAGCAATAAATAACCCTGATTCAACACTGTCCCTGTAGACCACAGCCATACCGCTCCCTGAAGGAGGTTGAGTTGATGGAAGGGGACGATCCTGGTTTTGGGGCAGAAAGTCACACAGCCCCTCCCAGCCCAGTTAATGAGAAGTTCTCCAACATCAACCTGCTAGGTGATATTTTCGGCTGCCAGGATGAGCCTGACAGCCAACCAATGACCTTGGCTAAAAGTCTTGAGGACCTGAGGACTCCCAAAGACTCTGAGGAGCTACAACCGAAGTTCACCTACCAGGTTAGAGAGTATTCTGCTGCCAGTGTTCTTCTCTTAAGTGCTGTCTAAAAGATATAATATGTAACATCTCTGTATTGCACCTCTAAAAACAACAATACCTTTGTTATATATTTTGTTGAGCTGTGTACATGAACCAAAATGTTTCCAACAATGTTCAAACACATAAAAATCCCTTATTTTACTCAACGTAATGGTGCATTTACTTTGGTCTACTTTCGATAACTTCTGGGAGAGAGTTGGCGCGAGTAAAGAAATCCCCACTAAACACTAAACATAATGTGAATATAGCTTTAATACATTACCTCATCCATGAACAGTTCTGCCAGAGCCATGTCAAATAGATATCAACAATAGTGGTTGTTTAACAATGAAGACAACAACTTCCATGACTCCACAACACTTTTGTCTTTAGTTTAGTTTTTGTTTTGATTGAGAGACCTCTATTGGCAGACATTTCACACTGTGCATTTAATAGTGTTGCTTTCAAATAGGAATTTGATCCAGAAGTTCAGAATTCCCTCAAACAACTTTGTTTTGGACAAGGGGAAAATACCTAGTCACCAAATGCCCAGAAGGTGGCTTTTTGATGGCAGTTTTAGATTTGGACCCATTTACTGCAATGTATTGTTGACGTGCGGTCGTTTCTGAGGATGCTAAAACTACGTTAGCTAGCAGCCTGCAAACTGTATCTCTCGAGAGGGAGTCTAACACAGTTTCACGGTGTGTTAGACCATGGATTAAACTTACACCGGAATATCCCTTTAAGATGAGCAACTGACAGCCGCTGAGATGCACGTGTCTCCTCAGTCTCTGAAGCTGTTTAGTTGTGTTAGCTTGTTGTTGTGTCGGCAAGCTACTAACGGTCAGTGCTTTCAAATTAAAAGCAATAGGATGCAATGTAAAGCTCTTATTTTGAAGACAAATTTGTTGTCATTGTTCACAGCCCAATTCGAGCTTCACGTCACGTCACATGTTTACGCCTACCTCAGAGGCGGCTTTTGGAAAAGGAGGAGTATTACGCCTCCGTTTTAGAAAGACAGGCCGGCAAATTGCCGACTTTACCTTGGAGCAAATGTACCACCTTTTCTATCTAAAAAGGGCTATTGGTGTAAGCTGTAAGCATATATGATTAACAACTGGAATGTTCCTTTAAATTCTGATTTATCTCCTGTGTTTCCAGCGGATGGACCCGAGTCTTGGTGAACACTCACGAACTCTTCCAGGCCTGAAGCTCTCCAACCCTTACAATAAACTGTGGAGTATAGGGCAGGAGGAAACAGCCCAGCCTGTTTGTGTGCCTCTGACCTGCGATAGACCTCCATCTGTCCAACTCCATGTACAGACAGAGTTCCACTCTCCGAGCCATGAGAGCTCTGGCCAAGGCCTGGATCCTTTGGACCCTTCCACCCCGGGCAATATCACCATTCCACGCCCGCACGGAAGAAAGACACCTGAGCTTGGTAGTGTCCTAGCACCGCCTGTGGCACGCTCTAAACAAGCAGGAATTGGGGAAGGAGGGACTACATCAGGGGGACAGGAGTTTAGGCAAGCCCTGAGCAGGACCACAGATGGAGACCTGCTTAAGACCACTGAGGACAGTATAGATCTCATAAGTCTTCTAGACCCCCTTAAAGGCTCAGCACAGACTAGTTCCACGTCACTAAGTGATGGGGTAGATATCGGTATGCAGTCATCTACCTCCAAAACAACACAACCATCCAAGTCTTACCCACAGGGCTTGCCTCCTTTTCCACTACATCCTAACATATCACTCAACCCATTTGCCCAGTCTCTGCACCACACTTCCCCTCAAATGCATTACTCACCAACTGTTAGTGGGAATCCCTTCAGTGCAGTCTATGGGCCTCCACCAGGATCATACTTACACACTACAGCTCAGCAACAGTCCTTCTCTACACTACCAGGGCTCTACAGACAGCATTCACCAGGCAGTTCAGCCCTTCCACCCAGCTACGGACTGCTACAGTCAGCCTTCCCCCCCTCAGTCACCTCCCTGCCTGCCTCCTCTGCCAGCAACCACGCTCTTTCTAGCCTGGCAGACTTGGCGTCTGTCCCTAGTACATCAACGAACAAACTGGCTAAGCCATTTGGTGCTGACAGAGACAGCCAGACGACTCCGGATCCTTTTGGGGATCTGCTGACTATGGCCAAACCCACTACACCCCCAAAAAAGAAGGTGGATGACCTTCGGAGGAGGTGGGAGACATTTGACTGAAATCTGTGAATATGTACTGAAGTGTCCCTCTTTGTCACCACACCTCCCTCACTACTGTATCAGGACCTTCTAAGTAGTATAAGTCTATTCTGCTTATGTCATCGGAGTTAAAGCTGAACTGTTCAGCTATTATTAAAGACATTCTAAGGAATGCAACTTCAGTTCTGTAAGAAACTAACTAATTGTCTATTCCAAAATAATGATTTTGCTTTGTGTGTATTTTGAAATCATGCTTACGAATGAAAAATTGTTGATGAAAAATTCGGTGGGCTCAACATCAATAGGCATTGTTAGCTAGCAAGCTAAAAATTGATTAGAAAACATTAGCTTATTGGGCTTAGATTATTTCCCCTGCAAGCTAACATTCAAGCTACTTTTAAGACAACGAGCGGTTGCTGTCGCCACGTCCATTGTTTCTAGAGTCAAGTCAGCAGCTGAATGTGAATGTGTAGTTATTTGCCACTGCAGTCTGAGTTGATAATAGCTTAACATTTGACAAACTGTGTTCACTCGGAGGCCAGCTGACAGAGCCCTGTTGCCCACAGTGACTCGCCCATCTCCATGGCTAACTTAGTTTCTTGCAAAGAGCAGATACCATGGCAGCTGGTTGGTACAGCCAAAGAAAGCGTCAGTAAAGAGTATAGTTAGCAGCATTTATCAGTTATCCTGCCCCCTGTATTCACGGAGCTACTTTGAATTTCTGTCTATTTCTTACAAATGACACTTTAAAGCTACCACAAGCTCTTTTTCACGTTTTGATGAGATTTTAGTAGAGGGATAGTATCAACCTGTAGCATATGGTACTGCTTCCGTCTCTTTGAAATACTGGAAATGTTATATGATGTTGCTGTTGTAACCATTTGTAACACCAAACTTTCACTCACTGTCTAATGTGCCGAAAAACATTTGTTTTTTTCAATGTTTAGGTTTAGTCCTGGAGCATCATTTTAAATGTATTTTTGCAAGTTGGACAGTAAGCAGGAGGACTTCTGTTTCAACCGTTTGCTGCCTGAAAGCTCCTCAACTCACAGGCTAAAACTAAGTTACTATCCTTATGATTTTCACTATATCATTAGCCCATTATTCTGTTGATGGTCAGAAAATTCTGAGCTACAGTCATTGAATGTATTGTCATTCTGTAATTACTTCTCTATATAGTTGTTTTTATTGTTATTTGGGGAGTTTGTCAAGATTCAGACAGTATTCCAATGGTGTGTACCCACACAAAAGGGATCCACAGGAAACTATGCATGCACTTACTAAACATGAAGCAAAAGACAACACTGGATCATTGGTACGCTAATGATTAGATTTATGATCGAATAATCATTTTTTTAATTCAGGATTGATTAATTAGTCTGTAAAATTTGTAAAACAATGTTGATTAACAGCTAATCCATTATCATAATAGTTAGCCATGAATTGTCTTTGGAACTACAGCTACAATCAGATGCCAGATGTTAACTTACATAATGAATCCTCACAGCTGTGCTGTAAGCTGATACCAGGTGTTCCTCCTCTACTATATTTCTGACAGGGTAGCTGCTCACTGGATGTTTACTGCCACGTTGTTATAACTTGCCATTACCACTACAGGCCCCAAATCAACCTTGAAGAAATCTTTGCGATCTTAAGTAAAAATGAATAGCTTTTATTACTAACATGTAGTAAGTACGTGCTGCATTCATGTATGATGAAATCATTTTTTATGTGATTCATGACCTTTGTTCTGGACTGACTGAATGACTCTTTGTGTGTTGTGCATATGCATCACAGATGATATACGATTTACTTCAACAGAAGGTCCTGATCCAGGTGGGAGGAATGGTCATGTGGTGACACCCTACACACACACACACACACACACACACACACACACACACACACACGTTCCCTCCCTTACACCATCCGCCGTGCTACTGACCAATGAAAAATAGTGTGTGTCTGGTGAACAAATGGACATGGACTGAACCGACTCTAGCTGTCAAAGGATCGTCTGAATTTAGGTGTTTTGTTTAATTTACCTGCCACCCCACCCAGGAAATCACTCTTGAAACAGGCCTTGCTTCCAGATGTTCAGATGCCAACAGCTTCTCAGCCTATTGCCACTCATTAACAAATCAACACAGTTCTTTACACAGCAGCCTCTTGTGTCTTCTGTCTTAAACGCCACCACATTAGCAAAGTGCTCAGTATAGATTTGTGACTATAAAAATAGCACGCAGTATTTCATGTCACACTCACAACATCATGTGTCTCAATGATGTCAACTTCCACGATTAGCTTGTGTTGTTACCCGTAGCCTGCTATAGTTGATGAAAATCCTAATGGTATTATGGTAGCTACAACGTGTGGTGCATCTCAGTCATGCAGTTAGTTCACCTATCGATGTTTGTGGTAGGGCAGTGCTTTTGTTTTTCTGTTTGTTTCTTGGCCTTCATGGTGAATCCCATCTCTGGCTTCTCACTGACCTGTGAACATGTGTTGCCTCCTTCTGTTTTATAAAAAAAGAAACTTTTTAAGAAAACCTGCAAGCCTACAATAGACTGTAATGTCCCTGAAATGATTTTAAACATTTCTGTCTGATTAAATATGAGGACTTTTAAACACTTTATTGTATATCTGTTGTTCCGAAGGTTCCTTTTGCCTACTCTGCTGCTGATGTATGTGAGCCAACATAAACTGATTTTACACAAGATTAAGAGCTCATGTAGTTATTGTAAAGACATGCTGCCAAGACTAGCTGGCCATTTCTGCAGGAGTCACATAAAAAGGACCGATATCATTTTCATCTGTCGTGTGTGATTAGCTGAGTTTGGAGTGCTACATACAGTACAGTATATTGTTTGTAGGTCTTATTATTTACTATCACATCCAGTACAGTCCTGACTGTCTGAATGTTGCACATGGTCTGCGGTTATGAAGCCAGCTGGACTTACTGCCAAGTTGTCGGAAACAACTTTGGAGACAGCTTATGGGAGTAAAATGAACAGTCACTTCACAGGCAACAGCTCTGCTGTATCACTGTGTTGTGTGATAAAACTGCACATTTTAGAGTGGCCTTTTATTGTGACCAGTCCAACGAGGGCCTGTGCCCGAATCATGCTGTTTAATCAGCAACTTGATATGCCACGCCTGCCGGGAGGATTGAGTATCTTGAATAAAGAGTCTGAGTGAAATACTTCCCGTGTGCATAAAAAAAATTTAAGTTGTGAAAGATGGAAGCAAAAACAAAAGTGGTGTGTTTTAATATATTTGCTTTGAGTGTTTACAGTCAAAACATTTCAGCTTGGCCAACATTTGAATGTGTTTTGTCTGTCTCTGTGTGAGACTGGTAGCCTGTCCTGCATAATGCCTGCTGGGATAGGCTTAAGCCACTGTGATGCTGAAAGCATGAGTGGTTTAGTTAACGGATGAATACTCGGGAGGTATGACGCTTCAGAAGCTGCTTCACTTTATTGCATGATCGTAATACATTATGAATAAAACATCTTGGATTTTGCACATCAGAATAAAGAAAACCGAGACAACGGTGATACACTGTGCAATGGTAAATGATTACATGTTTGTTTAGAAAAGCTAATTATGTACAACACATTTATTGACAGATATGTCATGATTTTCCCCCTCAAATTTAAAGCTTCAATGTCACGTCCTAAATCTCTCAATTTTTATTCAATTCTCCGTGTTGAATGTCCCTGGGTTTTAATATATTCATCCGTGATTGTAAACAAATGTGATGTTGCAACTGAGACAGACTTGAGCGGACACTCCCTTTGTACATGTGAGGCCCTAACAGTAAAAGTGGAAATCCAACAAAAGTTCAAACACAGAATCAACATAATAAATATACAAACTGTACAGGCCTGACAGAGAGAGACAGCCATGAACAAGTCAACTTGTGAAGGAAACTGTACAACAGGGAGCCTAGACTCTGATGTCATTAACAAAACAGGGTGACATGTCCCTTGAACCGAAAATACAATACTGTCTTTTGAACATATTAGATGTTTTGTATGCTTTTGTATTGTTTTCCCCTTTTGCTCCCCAGTTTGTTATAATGAATTCCCCTGTACGGTCCCTGCCTTCTTTTTTGTGCCTTCTCTCACACACAAGAATTCACCAAATGCTGCCTTTCATTTACCAGCTTCACTGCCATTCCACGGTTCGTGATTTTAAACTACTATTTGGTCCATTGAAGTTTTTTTTGTGGTGGCTGGGAGTCTTTTCAAGCACAAACATTTGTAAAATGGTTCAGCATTAGCAATGTAGTGTTGAAAAAGTCATCGGCCAGGTTTGCAAATTCTACACCTCTCTCAATTTTCTCTCCATCCCCACGCAACATGATCCATCTCCGCAGGCGTTGCTGAGAGTGACTGTCAGCCAACACACCGCTGCACATGTGGGAAAGACCGAGGAGACAACCACCTTTCCAGGTAGCAGGGATCAGCCGGCGTGTGTGACATGTCAAACTGCCCGTGTCCCAGCTCACCTCACCAAGTGCTTTCCTAAAAGTCCCACAAGCCCTCAACTATTTATGAATCTTGTTATTCACTAATTTATAAACATTCTCTCAGTGCTCCAAACTGTTCCATCATCAGATTGTCGTCGTGCATAATACACCGTGCTCTGTCTTTGGATGGGAGGAGGAGTTTTGATAAATTATGCCATTTAATCTCTATGATGTCACCAAACACTTATTTAAAGCCAGCATTGTGTAATTGCCAGCAGCTAGGCCATTATATTCAATTGTGAGTGCAGTTAGGCTGATTTTTAACCAGGTTCTGGCAACAAATGTGAACTTCACTGAATGTCGAGCAAGATGTTTCAAAGTCTTTCCGGCATCAGCAGGAGGTATGAGTTGCAGTGTGACAGCGACGGTTCCAGTCCTGAGAACACTGTCCAAATCATTTTGCGTCTGAGGATTATGAAACTTTTCTCTGCAATTCTACATTCCAATGTTGTCTGTTGTATAGAGCAGCAAAGGCTACAGTCTCCTCATCACCCACCGCAGACATGATGTCTTTATTTCTTCAATGGAAATGATGAGTGAAGTCACATGTGTTCTGTAGGTCAGTATTGATCTGGCCACAGAGGATGCTTGTGTGCTGTGTCGCTGAGCTGCAGCTGCTCACTCCTGTGTGTGTGTGTGTGTGTGTGTGTGTGTGTGTGTGTGTGTGTGTGTGTGTGTGTGTGTGTGTGTCCACACAGGCTGCATTGCTGCTGCAGCGTGGCTACTGCCTGCCCTTTCTGTTTACATGGAGTTTGCTTTTTGATGATTATTAGTTAACTGATATTTAATTGACAGGATTTTCCTTTTTCACCAATGAAAGAGCCAGAAAGCTGGAGGGGGAGTGAGTGTGCCGCTCATGTAGCCGCTGTGGCCAGCCTGTCTTCTGCTTCCAGTGGTGCCACACATTTTCATACGCAAATGAAAAATAGACACAAAAACAGGTGGAGACATACTTGGAACAGTATTTGTCAAAATGAACAGCAAGAACCACTTTACAAGTAACTAAAAAAGAAATTGTGCTGAGTTAAATTCAATTTATTCTAAAGTTTCTTCCATCCAGTGTTGTTAGAGCCGACGTCTAGTGGCTTCTAGAAAAGCTGCAGCTTTAGAGCCCTGTATGTTGGTCAGACTTGCTGCTCGGCTCCTCACATCTCACGCTTCTTTTTCTCTGAATGCAACACAGTTTCCTCAGTTTGTGTGCTTGTAGCCCTTGAAATAAAGCCCTGAAATTGTCCTCTATGCACAAGTTATGAACCAGGTTAAGGCCCTGCCTTAGACAAACTACAGTGTGTCAAGTCATTCAATGGATTGTTCTTCCTTGTTCCCTCATCCTATCAGTGAGTTTCTGAGGTCCAAAGGCTCCTTTATCACTAACCCCTACATAATTAACACATCTCTGTTAATAGAAGTGACGTACTGAATAGCAGCACTGTGTCACTACCTGCTCGCCACCAGGAGAGGGCTGTATCCTGCAACATAGGTCCTTCAGTTCAGCCCAAGTATTCAGGCAATCTCACAGTGTGACAGTGAGCACATGCCCGCAGTGCTCAGATCCCATCCAACACCCTCATCTCTCAGCCTATGTGTCATATGAGTCTTTCCTCTGGTGGGACTTTGAGCATGCTGTCCATCTCCAGTCGAGCTCCAGCCAGCTCCTGAGCACTGGGGCTGTACGCTCCCTCCGACTGGCGCTTCTTCCTCGCCGTGAGCACCATGAAGGTCAAGCCGATGATCGCTATCAGCACACAGAAGCACAGCAGCGGGATGGCTACCATCAGCCAGGGGATTCCCTGTTTGTGGGCTTGTTTCTACGAAGGGATGGAGTGCACAGATCAGAATACAAGGTCATATTTCAGCCATCTCTGACAGTACAGTTTAGATGTTAGTACATGTTGTTGTGCAGCCCAATTACCAGGATAAAACTATCGACTTAACTTTTCTCCAAACCACGGATCTGTTCCTATTTTTACTTGTCATAGCTTACATACCATCTTGACATTTCAACAGTCCTTCTCATATCACATTCCCATTAATTATTTGTGACCCAACTGTTATATATGGAGTGGTGGTGCAGTTACAGGTGAGAAAGCTACCAATTCAGTGACTGCTGGTAAAGACTGTGTTTAAACATCTGTGAGTAAAACCACCGGATGTTTTTGAAGGAGACCTCAGGCATCGTCTGTCAAGTTTGTGGGGACCAAAACAGGCCTTTTAAACAAGAGCATGATCTGTGCTTAAATGTAACCAAGTGTGTTTTTATGTCTAACCAGACCGTAAGCACAGAGATGTCATGTGATAAAATGAAAAACTGAAACGTAAAATTTGCAACAAAAGTTTCAATCTCTGTGGTTTGCAGAAACGTACTTTGCAGAAATGTGTCCTGGGAATTGGTTTGTGTTGGGCAGCAAATGTAAAATGTACATCTCTTGACGTGTACGTCTAATACTAAAGAAGAAACACGCAACGAACATACATTCATGTCACAGGTGGGACCACTGTAGCCAGGCGGGCATTCACACACAAACATGTTGAATCGATCCAAGCAGGAGCCTCCGTTTCGACAGGGGTTAGACTGACACTCGTCAATCTCTGTTTCACACCTGCCGGGCACAAAATCACATTAGGACAGGACGTGAACACACTGCGCAAACATGTAAGGCCACTCTCACATGTCTAAAGACATTTATCAATTTCAGTCAAGTGTGTCCAAGCCTTATTTCAAATTTATTCTACAAATAATAGTAAAAAAACAAAAAACAATTTCTATTGCAGATAGTTTTGGTTTACTTGACCAGGCGTTGACTTTATCTGCTTCAGAGATTTCTGAGGGGAAAGAAGTAGGTGCCATTTTTAGGATTCTAATGTGATAATTATACCTTTGTCCTGCAAAATCCATGTTTGGTCGACACATCAGAGAAATTCTATGAATGAATAGTGCATGTGTGGTCTGGTGAATGGCAAGCCCTAATTCATGTACTATACAGTATAGTATCAGTTAGTTTTATACATCACACTCTGAGGTTTAAGACTCGAGCACTGCACTCTGATACACAAGGGTTTACAACTAATATAAAGAGAGTACAACAAACAGAGACATTTTAATGACAATAATGTTCCACCTACAGTAATTCTGTGACATTAGGTCACTGTTAAGTGTTTCTATCATGTTAAATGAATGTGAATAAATCAATAATACAACTGATTAAATGAAACTCATGCAAATGTATAGCATATAAGCACATAACATTATGTGTTCATTCAGTTATTACATATAAACTTAAAGGAGCACTCTGTAGTTTAGGTGGAGAAATGTTAATGTTTTTGCTGCCAAACAAACTAAATAATCAAACAGTCTTTGCTTTCATGACTGAATAAACTGAATAAAAAAAACTTAAAGGTCAACACAATCTACACTGCCACCCTGCCACCCTATTAGCTTCAAACTGCTTTCTGGAACTTTATTTTCCTCTGACAGCAGCTTGTTTATTCACTCATGAAGACATTTTTTATCATTACCTCATTTATATTGTAAATACTGAAATACTGATGTTTGAGTTTCTTCTCCAAAACGACATTGTGCCCTTTAAGTGGAACTTCTACATTCACATTACGTGCTTTTCCAACCAATATTTATTATTCAATATTACACATAAAAGAGATGCATTTGAGTAGTCTTTTAATTTAAACACATTAACTCAACTTGACAGAAAAGGTTACTCTTTACAAACTGTACGCACATTTAGAATATTTGGAGTCTATGTTTTAGGGAGTGTTCAAAAGTGAGCTCACCTGCTGCCTGTGAAGCCTGGCATGCATGTACAGTTGGCTCCCCACAGCCCGTCATGGCAGATGCCATCATTTGCACACTGGACATCTTCACCACACTGCAATGGAGGATAGTCCCACCTGGTGGAGAAGAGATGAAGCTTCAGCCTCAGTGAATGATAAGAACAGTTGTGTGTTGCTTTGTGTTACACTGTAAAGCCACAGCTGGCACTGCTGCTTCAACCCAACAAAAAGATGGATAACTGAGTACTCACTGGCACAGAGGCCCTCTGTAGTCCTTTGGGCAGATACAGGTGTACATGTTGGGTCCGTCCTGACAGGTGCCTCCATGTTCACATGCATGATGCTCACATTCGTCAAAATCCTCATCGCAAAGTGTGCCAGCATATCCAGGGTGACACCGACACTCAAACCCCGCTAAGTAGTCCTTACAGCTTCCGTGAACACAGGGCTGAGACGCACAGTCATCAGTGTCTGTTTCACACTGCTCCCCCTCCCAACCCAGGTCACACACACAGCCGAATTTATTAAAGAGGTCTTCACATGTGGCTCCATTCAGACAGGGAGTGGGGTCACAAACAGGAGCACTGGTACAACCTAGATGAATCTTCGGTTTTCCTTCTAAATGGAACTGAGATGGCTGCGGGGCTTTATAGTCATCTACAAAAGGAAGGTAGACTCCTCCGACTCTCACTGCACCCAGACAGCCAGTGAAGCTCTCTGCTAAGGCCAGCGTGGCTCCCTTCTCATTGAGAAACGGAAGGCTTCCTGTTCGCTCTGGCGCGCTGCTGGCATCTGTGATTCCATCCACAGTGATGACCCAGGCAGAGGCTTTACGTTCCCTCTCAGCCATTGAGATGTTCACGCGGTGCCAGCTCCCGTCAGCCACTCGACGAACTCCTGTAAAGGTCATTGTCTCTACACTGTTTCCGATGTGGATCTCCATCCGGACTGAAGAGTCTAGCAGACCCACCATGAGCAGGTCTGAGCCCCAGGAGGCTCTCAGGAGCACAGCGTTCTCTGAACGAGTCCGCAGCTCCATGTAGATGTTAGAGACGGGCTCAGCCAGGGATCCTCCGGCACTGTAGTGCACAGGGTTGTTCTCAAACGTGGCATTGTTCACACCTACAGGACAACATGGAGAACAGGCATTTGTTTATTGCTGAACCAACAGCTATTTCACTAGATACAGTATGCACCAGCTTTTTCTCTCCAGATGTGATACCAAAACGCAGGGTAACGATCTGATACCAAATGTAAGCTGTTTACTGTGGAGTTTGTAAGTAAGCGGGATTCCTGCGGCGCTAACAACTCTTTAATAATCACTCCTAGTACTCCTCCTGATACACTCTGCTGATGTTTAGTAGAGCTCCAGAGGAGTCCTAACCTGTAAGGCGCTGCAGGAGATGGTCTGTTAGGCAGAGTCTTGGAAACTCTTTATGACAATGGGATTATTAAAGATGAGTTACAGTTAAGACTGACTACGTGCTGGATGCAGATGAGAGCTATTTTCTCTCTGTTTTGGAATGGGAACTCCAATGTGTCTGTGCTACAGAAAAGGGCTGTCAGAATCTGGAATTCAGCAGGCATTAATCAAACTTTGACTGCACCCATAGGTCCTTATAAAGATGCTGTGCGTATGAGCAGACTGACGCAAAGGGGGGAGCACTGAGTGCAGAAATTCAAGTGTTAAATAAAATCTTTATTTGAACTGCATGCAACAGAAAAGTCTTCCCTGCCACTGCACCTCAAGCCAGCACTATAAAGATCAGATGGTTGGCATTGGGTTCTTTTCCATATCAGAGGTAGTTGAATTGATATTCTATGAGAAATAACATCACATAATGAAAATATGTAAGGGCAATATCACAAATATGAAAAAATATACAGGTATATATTATCTGCAGGTGTGTAAATTGCATTCAAGGCTCCAAGTTTTACAGATATACCGGTACTGTATATTCCTGTGAAGTAATCATTCTAAAATCACAGTAAAACATTCAACCATGTGTCCAAAATTGTCACTCTTTTTATACTAATGCTAATTATTATCATTGTATGCATGCTGCTTCTACAGTAACAGCTTGTGGAGGTGAGTGTGGTTTCAAAGTCAGTCAAGATGGCTAATTTGACGTAATGGCACCAGTAATACCTAATGAAATATGACTTATTTTTTTACTAAGCACAGTTATAACATGATGCAGATGTTCTTACATTCGTATCCATAAGGGAGGTCCACACAATGGCCGCCGTTGACACAGGGACCACTGACACACCACACACGTGTTTCACAGGTCTTCCCAGTGTATTCCTCTGGGCACGAACACGTGAAATCGTTGAATGTGATGGTGCATTCTCCTCCATTTTGACACGGCTTCATCTGCAAAGGGGAGCAGTGGGACACAGCAAATTCAGACAGCAAACCGTTTTAAAACGACAAAGCTTTGACATGTTATCTTACAAGAATTTAGAGGGAAGAATGGGAGAACTTCCATCATTGCTCGCCTCGTAGTCACACCAAATGAATAATAGTCCATTTTTATAGTTTATTCAGTCAGAGCACTCTTGCATCTGCTGATTTATATGTGCTGCTTCAACTTCACCGGCTCATTTATCATCTGTGTGGCTACCAGCTGTAACATAAGTTCATACTGACGGAGTTGTAGAATACAGTCTTTATTCTACTGATAAACTCCACCAACCCATCCAACACCTAATGTGCTATTCCTTTGGTGATAGTATTTAATATTTCAAGAATAGCTCCACCAGTGTTAAACATTTAAAATCCTGTTGCCTACAATACCCAAAATGCAACATAGCCACTTAGTGACATCACTGGAGGCAATTTATCAGATAACATTTTTTTTTTTTTTTTTTTTTTAATAAATGCATAGTACATGGGTTGGAAACTATGTGAAGTTCCCTGGGAGATTTGTATAATCTAGTTATGGGAATGGTCACTTGATATGGAAGAAAATAATGGGATAAACGAAGGACTGGGCCTTAGTCAAGAGATGTGTATACATTGTTCTGTAACTATGGATTTGATTAAGTATTTCTTAATAATGAAAAGGTTAACAGCTGTGCGTTCAGAGAATCTGTTCACACCCAGTTGAACGAGTAATAGGCTGGTGATGTATGGACAAAAACTGCATATACATTTAGGATAATAACATTTGAATATGGCACTGGCTCTTTTAATGGGGAGCTGCACAGAATTTTTACATAAAAACAGACTTTGTACAAATGGATGATGCACAAAGATTAAGATGTTTGTTTAGATTGGAACCATTTCAACTAGCCAGTTACATGGAGGAAGCATGGGAGATGAGAAAAATAGCCCTGCAATACATTTTTGATATGGTATTTTGTAATTGAATTTATTTAATGCATTTATTTATTTATTTATTTATTGCTGATACTTGTAAAACTGGTAGATAACATATAATCATATTGCGATGGTGTCTTACAATCCCATCTTTGATGGGCCAGATATTGGCATGACACAGACATAAAAATGAACATACTAACTAATTAATTGACTACCGTTAGTATTAACCAAGACCTGTGATGTACAAAATTGGTGAAGTTACGCTTTAACTAAAATCTGGTGTCCCTGTCTGTATGTGTTTGTTATGGGGCCATAGTTCTTCAGCAGAATCCTTGTTGCTGCTTGGATTCGGAGAGTTTTTCAAAGCACTGAACCTTTCTGCTAAATGTAATCTATTGAACCAGATACATATAAACAGTATATAAATTATATAAAATCAGTTCATAACAGACTTCAAGGCCATTATTGGTGGCTTTGCTGCCATTTTGTCACCTCTTGGTTGAGACTTAAAGTGAGAGCAATCACAGCTGACAGAAAATCTTGATATGTCCGGCCCAGAATTACAATTGTGAGGCTGTTTTTTAGCTCATGTGGGACTATAGGGAATGTATTTTTCTGCCGGGAGCATAATTCTAAACATCATTATTCTCTCCCTTGGCAATAATATTTGCTTTGGATGCTCCCTTTAATTTAGAATAAAATGTCAGCTATAAATGGTCTATAAATAAACTACAGCAGATCCCATCGTCAATGCAGCAAAGTAAAATATGCTGCAGAAAGTTTCTCTGGCATTCACTGTCATGCTGGTCCTTTTACCTGCTACTCAGGCTTACTTAGACAGTTATTGTGACAGTATAACTGTTGGGAACAAGCAGATCAAACACTTTTTCCTACCTTGCATGTATCATCACTGACACAGCCCTCCTTCACATTTTCAGCATCGCTTGGTAAATACACTTCCTCCTCATCCGAGCTGTTCCAAGCATCCACATGCAGATGCACCGAGTCTAAACGAAAGTCCTGCAGGCAACCTTTGTAATGTCCCCCCCACACGTCAGAGTCCAAGTCCCCAGGAAGTCCTCCGACATAGGCTTGATCCCCACTGGCAACGTTCACCTCGGGGATCTCTCCAATTCCATAACGGAGGCCTGCGTGTTCAAAGATCACCTGTCTATGTTGGACTTCCACCTGTAGAAACTGCTTCTCACCAGTGGTCACAAAAACGGGAGCTGTCAGTGAGGCACTGTTAGGTAGAGAGCTGACAAACACCCTCCCCATCCCCAGGTAGATAGAAAAGTAGACCTCTCCCCCCTCCTCCTCTGTGGGCCTCCTCAGCTGGAACAGCAGTCCGTCTGGTTTTAATGACCTCATGAGGAAGGACACGTTGAAGTTGCTGCCGCGGTCCTTGCTCACATCATAGGCACTGAAACTCACAGTGTCCTCATGGCTGTACGTCCATGAAGGGAACTCTGTCAGGGGAGATATGGAAGCTTGGATTAGTCACATGAACAGAACAGATTAGAGTTAGTGATAGGACTTCAGTGTGTGAGGAATACAATGCCAAACTTGTCAAAAATCAAACAAATATAACCTGACTTAATGTTGCAGTAGTAAACAGAGGTCAGTAAGTGCTGCAGCTTATCATACCTCACTTTTGTTTCTGGGTCCTGTCATAAGGACAGCAGCTGTCATCACTCACAAAGTGCAATACCTTTTTTGCCAAACATAGATTGTGAAGTCATGAACAAACAAACCATATTTTCTAAATAGAACAGAACATCACTGGTACCATCTTCAGAGCATCGGTGACATCAGTAAAGTGAGATGTCTGCACAGAGCTCAAAGGATACTAGAAGACAACACCCACCCAGGTCCAGTCTGTTCACCCTACTGCCATCTGACAGCAGATACAGAAGCATCCACCCCAATCATCTGTGAAAGTCACTTTATATGCTTTTAATTTCTCTACATCACCTAAGTCTGTAACTAAAACTAAATAACTCACTTTGTTTTCATGACTGAATAAACAAAATAAACCAATTGACCTTAAAGGACAACACAATCTATATTGTTTAATTTTGTTTGTATGTGGCGGACTCTGCCACTTTTCTAGCTTCATCAGTATTCTGGGACCTTATTTTCCTCTGAGAACAACAAAAAATACATATTTCCGAGTTTGTATCATTACCTCATTGATATTGTGAATATTAACATTCTGACTTTGAATTTCTTAAAAGTGCTCCTTTTATATATTTACGCCATTACATTTCAAAGGGAAACACTGTACGTTTTATTCCACTACATGTATTTGACAGCTGTCACTCTGTAATTGTCTGTTATAGCACAGGCGTTTGACTGATTAGATCTATGGTCAGGTGTATGCTGGTGGAGCTTTGCTGGGTTTTACATGACAGGCTTCAACTTATACGCCATCACAGAGCACACAGCGATTAAAGTAATCAGCATTCTACGAGGACCTACTGGCAGCTACAGGTGTGGTTTAGGTGTGACGACCAGTGAGAAAAGAGACTTTTTGTTTGAAAACAACAATGGCACCTCTGCCAGATGTTAGCAAAGATGCTGCTAGATCAGATATGTCTGAACTGGAGAGTATATTTACAGCGCTGAAGGCTTTTCTCGATGGAAAACATGGTTTCGTCAGTAAGAGTTTGATGTACCAGCTGGCTCTGCTGGTGGTCCCACTCTTCACTGTAGATCTGATTGGTTGAAGTTCGCCAGTGATCGACACTGATGGCCTGATGGTTTGTCCAAGCAGCTGCCATTTTCCAGGCGCCTGCCCTTTTCCGAAAAGTTTCTAGCGGTGTCTTTTTTTCCAACCGTGTGGCGCATTAGGTCAGCTGTTTGAGGCACCGAGAAACATAACAGAAACTCTGTGGGGTTTTTGGCCTACATGACACTATCTGTTTCATCCTTACGTCAAAAGGTGATAAAGTAGGCTATATTTAGAGTTTCATTTCGAAATTTAGTATAATTGATTTGAACATGTTGGATTCAAATTTTTTGCTGCAGGGCTGTGCGTTGTTTCCCAGCAAAGCCTGCGGTCCACATAGCCTACACTACTACTCACTGCAACACCTGATTTGGCCCATAATTTGTGTCCCACTTGATCCTAACTTGCTCTGATGTCATGCACATGTGGGCAATGATTTGCCACAGTTTTTAGATCCAACTGAAATTCACGGCCAACTGCAAATCCTGAGGATTAATGGGAGAAACCTTGCTGCCGCCTTATCAAAGAGCTGATTGGTTTTGATCACAAACAGCATGTTTTATAGAATCTCCTGTAGACTTTAATGTTGTTGAATGAAGGATTTATGCAACAAATGTATTATTTTACTAATAGCATACTCGTTGAACAATTTCCGTCTGATTTCCGAGCTCTGTTGAAGAGAGACTGCTCTACTCAAAGAATTAGTTGACTTGCTGCACACTAACAATTCCTGGAGACTCCTTATTTTAATCCTCCTTCATTTTAGCTGTACTTTTGCTGTTTTAATTAACTGTCTGGAACAATAGGTTGGCAATAAGGGCACAAAAGGTTCAGCTCCTACCCTCTGATAGAAATTTGCTCCATTAAAACTTCTCTACTATTATCTAACTTGCTTCCTCAGGTCATATCCTTCACTATAACATTTATTTTCACTGCTACATAGATGACTCTCAACTTTCTGTCCCATTCGACCCAATTCAAGTAATGTGGGGCTTTACACTGTGATATTGCTGCTTTGTAGTTAAGTAAATGGTTTGGTTTGACAGGATTTGTCAAAAAAGTTTTGGTACAAGTGCTTACCCTCTGAGCAGCTCTCACTATAGAAGGGACGGTAGCAGTCACACTGATAGCTGGTCCACAGGTCCACACAGTGCCCATGTCCATTGCAGGGGTCAGATTTACACCATTCAGTCTTGCTGCATCCTAGCTCATGGCCTTGGTCCTCTGGAAGTGTTTGGGGTAGGATAGGCTTGGAGTCGATCATCAGGTCTTCCATACATCCAATGAAGCCTGTGCCACTCAACGAGTACTCTAACAGCTCCTCTGGTGCTCCACCAATATAAATCTGAGTGAAGGCTTCAGAGGGCTGGAAAGGTGGTTCATCAGCACCACTATCTGTAACTGTGCATCCATCCCTGTCACAGCCAGGACCTTTCAGAATCAGAACCAGACCATCATTATCTACAAACACATGAGCATCTCGCCAGTCTCCATCACTAACCAAACCAGGAAATCTTACATCCATTTCAGAGTCCTCAGAAAAGGCTTTTGCATGAAGGCCGCCATTCATAATCTCCAGGAGGAGGTGGTTGTCCACATTCCCTCTGTAAAAGAGTAACATATTGGGTATAGTTGTCCGGAAACGTAGCTGTACTCCAAAACCACGGTGAGCATGATGCTCAACCTCCCTCCTGGTCCTTTCTTCCAGATCAACTTGGATGTGAATGAATCCAGGGGTGGAGAAGGAGAACGTTGTTCTTGTGGAGCAGTGCTCATCATAGAAACCATGAGGGCACAAGCATGTGTGACCGTGTTCTCCACCCTCCAGCCATGGGTGGCAGGTGGCTCCGTTCTGACATTCGTGTTCCACACAGCCGTGGAGTTTCACATCACAGTGACCTCCTCCCCAAGGAAGTTCCCCTGGCTCCGCCTCAGGACAGTGGCAGGTGTAGGACGCCCTGCCGTCTTCACACCAGCCTCCATTCTGACAGGGCTGACTCTCACATTCATCAATGTTCACTTCACACAGCTCACCTAGGGGTAGACCACACAAACGGTTACATACGGTTGTGGATTACTTCTGGTATATCGAACATGCAACCGATGCTTCTGTCCAGTTATCACAAGGTGGAGACTCACCTAGAAATCCAACAGCGCATGTACAGGTGTAGCCATTGATCTTATCGTTGCAAGAGCCTCCATTCTGGCAGGGTTCAGACTCACACTCATCGATGTCGACAGAGCAGTTCTCTCCTGTAATGTGAAAATAAATCAAAAGATTGTCAGAGGATGAAAGAAGGCTAACAACTGAGATTTTAACTGATCGGTTTCTTTAGTATTAATGACCTGCAAACCCTGGCTGACACTGGCAGATGTATCCAGCTGCATCTGCAAAGCTGAGCTCCCAGTCCAGCTCCCAGTGAGACGGATCTGAACGCTCAAAACACTCGCCGGCGTTCTCGCAGGGCTGCTCAGCACACTCATCTATGTCAATCTCACAGTTTGGTCCTTCGTAACCTGAAGAGAGCAAGACAGAAAATGGAGCTCGATTTGTTTTATTCAAACACACTCACAAAGGGAAAGTCTGAGATACGTGTCTCAGATCAGTAGCAAGAGGTATTCCACAGTTGGGATACATTAAGTAGCTCTCAGAGAACGGAGCATTATCTTAACTTATCACGTGAGGATTTAGAATGATTTTGTTTTTCAAATGCATACACTTGTTACATGCAGCAGTTACAGGTCTGGGGTCTCACTTATAAAACCCTGTAGAGAATCCACGCTAAATGTTTGCATACATACAAATGAGGAAATGAACCTATGGCAAAAAATGTTTGTGTTTGTGCGTGTGTGTATGTGTGTGTACATGTGTGGTAGCCAGCATGTTCCCAATGCTCTCTGTATGCCTGACAGCACTTGTGTTAACTGCAGTGAAAAATACGCACAGAAATGATATGAAAACTAACATGGTACTCAAGTGGTAAACCACAGTAGAAGACGACATTATTAACTTACATTATCTATTCCGTAATTCTTTGTCGATATTATCTTGAATTTCTACAACCAAGGCTGATCATTTCATTAGTTCACGTGGTCGAGGTGAAAAGGACTCAAGAATGTTCACGCTTAAATATCGGGGACAGACAGGCCAGACTTTCGTAACCTTCACCCTGACACATCCTGCATTTCAGCATTTGGGAGTTCTACGACTAACCACCAGCGTCAGCACAGTCCGGGCCTCTCCTCTGCGCTCCGGGGGAAATGTAAGGGTGCACATAACAGAGCTAGTTTGAATGTTTAACATATTACACTTATTTTTGCACCGCGGAACGTTTCTCACTGGAAGAGTTTCAGGGGTACCGATTATACTGGAGCACCAACTAACGTTCATGACTTCAGACAACAACAATGAACGAAGAAGCAGATGAGACTGCTTTGGTCGGCCCCGTGGATGGGAAATTTTGTTTTCAAAAGCGGACGGATGGCAGCGTAGATAAGAGCATGCTATTGCTGCACTTTATGGCAAAAATTGCACTGGTTGCTCAGTGGGTAGAGCGCGCGTCCCATGTGCCGAGGCTCTGCAGCGGACACAGGTTCGACTCCCGGCCTGGGTCCGTTTGCTGCGTGTCACTCCCCCCCTCTCTCTCTCTCCCTGTTTCCTGTCACATCTTCAGCTGTTCTGTCATTAAAGCCATAAAAGGCCAAAAAAATATCAAAAAATTGCACTGGTCTGTTGGTCTTGAAAAAACAAAAAAAAAATGTTGTTGCTTAAGCTTCTGTATTCAGTCATTATTCAATGATATACTAAAATCCATGTGAAAAAAATTGCTTCTCACTGTTCTCAGGTCAAATATTTATATGCGATTAAAATGCGATTAATTTCGATTAATTAATTACAAAGCCTCTGATTAATTCGATTAATTTTTTTAATCGAGTCCCGGCCCTAGTTTGAACGTAAGTGGAAGTGAATGTGTGAGAGGCTTCATTTTACAACTTGGCTTCAAGACTCCATCTTACCATCGGTGTCACCATTCCCCTTGCTTCCAAAGTGTCCGTACCCACGGGTCAACATTTTCTGCATCAAACTATTTTTGCATGGGAAGTGGCGTACACCTCTTTCAGACTGTTTTTTTTTAAATAAAATCCCTGATGATTTCACCTTTATGGGCAGTTTGTGTCTCAGGGTGAGCTCTACATGGTGTGTGTGTGTATCTAGCTGTGGATTTTGGAAAACCTGCAGCGACAGGTAATGTGGTCTCACACAGAGAGCAGCCCCATCAGCTAAGTTCACAGCCTTTGTAGATCTGTGTGATGGTGCAGAAATGTTTGGTGTGTAGCATGTTGTTCAGTACCTGGCCAGCAGAGGCAGGTGTATCCTTTGACCCCCTCTACACATGTGGCAGCATGCTGACAGGGATCAGAGGCACACTCAGGGATGTCCACTTCACAGTAGTCCCCCTCATATCCTGTGTCGCTGCAGTCACATTCATAGCTGCAAGACACACAGATGAGTTTTTATATAGCAGATTATCAAAATGCAACAGTGAGCGATTAACAATGCTACTTTTTGACTCTCCTAAAAAGCGCCTCTGAATATTGTAACATTAATGGTATAATAAATCCTAGACTTTGAAAATGCTTTTGCTCTGAAAGGTTTCTGTTTCTGATTTCATGGCATACAAATAGAACATCTGTCATTACCAGCAACATACATAGGAAACCAGTTGCTATGTGTGAGAGGAGTGAAGCATCTGTACATGAGACAGAATATTTTTTACATCCCGAGTCTTTGAGGATTCGGGAAATGCATTCAAAATGTACAGTGGTTAGCTTTATCAATCCAACTTCTGGGTATTTATTGCTCAGAATGAATGGACTTTTAGCATTCTGAGTTGGAGATAATGATGATAAATGAGAAGCACAAAGTGAGGCCAGGTAAGATGATAGAGGGGACATCTGATGGAGCAGCACATTACCGCCAAACCTCCACCCTGCATGTGTTACCCAGGTGCGTGTCTTCATTTAATTCATAATCACTGTTGCAGCTCCCACAGACAGGACATTCATTTGTAGGTATGGCCTACCTGTTCACCATGTCGTGACAGACAGCTCCGTTCTGGCAGGGCTCACTGGCACACTCATCCACATCAAGCTCACAGTCGATGCCGGCAAACCCGGGAAGACACTCACAGGAGTACATGCCAATCAGGTCATGACAGGTGGCTCCGTTGTGGCAGGGGCCAGACTCACACTCATCGATTTCAGTTTCACAGTTGACTCCTGTTGAGGAGGCGAACGTCATGAAGCAGTGAGAGAGAAGTACGAAAGCGATGATGATGATGGTGATGATAGGTAATGTGTCATATCTGGTGGATGTACTCTTGTATATACTCAAATGATCAGTCGCACTTTGATAAGTCAGCCACACTGAACTGCCCAAATGCCAACATCAGTGTGTCTATTCTGGTCTGCAGATACCTGTGATGGTAACAGCCTTTATTAACATTCTCTAAACAATCTGATGATTGTGAGTGGGGAATGCAGGAGTGCTGATCTGACCCTGCACTGACAGATAACACGAAGCTCCTCTGACACAGAGCAGAGTCATGGAGTAAGAAAGGAGTGTAAAAAAAGCAAGATGGGAGTGTTTTCTCTCACTCTGCACAGAGACTTTATCTGAGCCAGTGATAAGACGCCTGACTAAGAACATCTTACCGCGCACTTAAAATACTCCTCGTGCCCAGTTTATCAGGAACAAAACACTTTGGAATTAACAAAGGATGTTGAGGAAAACAAGAAGTAGAAACTCCACTGGAGGAACACATAAATGTTGTCAGGAAGCAGAAAGTCCTTGTCTCGCTGTTGACGTGTTCTTAGAGGAGATGATTCATGATGACACAGGAGCAGCCTCAGACACAGCTTTAAACCAAAACAAACACAAATGTAGGATTCGTGTGTGTGTGTGTGTGTGTGTGTGTGTGTTTGTGCGTTTGTGTGTGACTTATCGGATGTACCTGCAAACCCCACCAGGCACTCACACTCGTAGTGGTCCTTCTCGTTGATGCAGGTGGCGTTGTTCTCACAGGGCCGTGAAGCACACTCGTTGATGTCGATCTCACAGTTAAAGCCCTGAAAACCAGGCACGCAGAAGCAGTGGAACTCTGCCACTCCGTCTATACAGATAGCTCCGTTCTGACAGGGCTCTGATGAGCACTCATTCACATCTTCCTCACAGGTCGTCCCCTCATACCCTGGCGCACAGTGGCATTCAAAGCCCTCTGGTTGTAACACACAAGAGCCATTGTTCCTGCAGGGCTCATCGATGCAGTCAGTCACGTGAGTCCTGCAGTCCCGTCCTCCGTACCCGGCAGGACATCTGCAGAAGTATCCGTTCAGCTGGTCCACACACAGAGAGCGGGGCTCAGAGCACGGGTTGCTCTGACACTCGTCCACCTCCTCTGTGCAGTTATCTCCCGTTAGTCCATCGGGGCAGATGCAGTGGTAATCTGTGGTGCCAGGGGTGCTGGTGCAGTTTTCACATGGAGCAAAGGAGCAGGCATCATAGAGTTCATCACAGTGTTTGCCCATGTATCGGACTCCCCCTCTGGTACAGATACACGCGTAATCATCCATGGTATCCACGCAAGAAGCTCCATTCTGGCAGGGTGCAGACAAACACTTGTCTGATGTGGCTGTGCACAAGATTCCTGGAAAACAAAGGATTCATTAATGCATGTTAAGATTATCTTCGACAGAAAAATGGTTCCCATCCTGCACCTGTAACATGTCATTAAGGTCAACGTTATGCAGCATCAGAGCTGATTCCTGCATGTTCTACATTGTTCCTCAAAGTAAAGTTTACTTTGTCAGATTCTCATTTGACATTTTCAATTATATTTGTTTGGAATGTTTTAATATTTGCAATTTCCAGACAAGTGCAGAACAGATTCTGTAGTGGAAACATTTATTTAAATCTTTCCTTAAGTTTTAATTATAGTGAGTGATAACCTATATTGGTTGCTTCACCTATATTACTTGTACGTGGGCCAAGAACAGCTGTGCTTGCAATTTGTTTTTTATTTTGTTATCTCAAAATCACAGGTGAATATTATCCTGAGACAACAAAGCTTGTTTCTTGAGAAAAGCTGTCATTTGTTGATTAGTATTTCTTGGTGCAAGCTATTTTTCAGAATATTTCATAGATATATGAATCTATGTAAATGACACCCAACTTGATTATCTCATTATCTTGAGATAACAATGTTTTCCTTGAGATAATGTAATAATTAACTTGTGAAATCAATATAATTGTTTAAAAAAAAGACTGATTGCATACGCGGCAGCTCTAGACCTCTGTACTGCACACATAATTACACTTTGGCTCATGTCAGGACAGTCACATGACCAACAGGATGCTACCTGGACACTATTTAAATGTCTCCATTTAGCACCAACAAACAAGCGGATGAACTGAAATGTGTGACTGAAATAGGCCACCTGCTTTTAAACCTGTCACACTTATTCATTGTGACATTCCCTCTAATTATCTCTCACTTAATTTAAACAGACAGTGGAACTAAACCAACCCACACACGTCCAGCATCTGCTTGTATGAATTGAAAAGTATGAATTATTGACTCATTTCACTTCCTGCACCTCAAAATGAGTTGAGTTGAGTTCAGTCTTAACTAACTGGATGGAGGATTACTTATCGCCTGCCTACAATGCAGTACTGGGCTCCCTTCCCACAGCTTAACAACCATTCACACCTAGGCTCACTTAGCCCTAGCAACCCACAAGTGGCACTATCATCTCTGAAACTTAGAGCTAACACTTGTCCTTAATGGCTCTGTAAGTATACTCCCACACATTGTTTAAATGCCTGCACTCCCCCCCCCCCAAGTTAGTTAGAATGGAAAAAGCCTCTTGGATGAAAGGTAAAACGTCTTAAGGAAACTGAAACACATCAAGTTGCCTATAATACAGAACTTTTAATTACCATAACCTGAATGACTGAGAACCTTCATCAACAATTTTTCAGTCCAAGAAATTCTCTGAACTGAGAGGTAGTGATTCTTTGCTGTTGGATTAAGGATTTATATATCAATGCTGAAGAATATGAACCCAGAGAAAGACTGATTGGGGATTCCAGTTCTTTGTTTTAAATATCCTCAATGAATCTGGACAAGATGCTGCAGGAAGAACACTTGACAAGAACGAGCTGTGGGCATTTCTTTGTGGAGTGAGCAGTTTGATACATTCACAGTATTCATACAGACCTGCTTTATACTGGAAAAAAAGGCATGGACATACTGCAACATCTGAGCGTAAATGTCTAAGTATCAATTTGAAGGCTGTTGTTGCATTTATGTATTTCTGCCTGTAAGGCCTCTTATATTTGTTGTTATGAACATTGTTCTCATTGCTAATCATATTTGACTAGCAATACTTTATGTTTCACTCACATTTAAGAAAAACCTTTCATCATAGTGAACGTAAATGCCGAGCAAAGCTATAGTTACCAGCCTACTCACTGCTGTCCAGCTAGGATTTCTGATCGGATTGGCAATTTGATGTGGATCCTGGATCTGGTGAGCTTAAATAATGGTTGGTAGTTTTGGGTGCATAGAGTGATACTAACAGTTTTATATTAGTTTAGACTTGATTGAATTAAAGGGGACTGTTGGGCCTTGGTGCAGTTATGTGCTCTACAGGGTGCCATTCTAGTTGGTCTTGAGGCACTGTTGATGAGCACATAATGATGTTTCTAGTCTCAATTAGCTTGTTGCTAGTGCAAATAATGACTGTATTGTGCAGTATCCTCTATGGCCTCTCTCAATTTGTGAGGGTTCCATATGTTAATTCACAAAGTGGATGTGAATATTTGAGGGGGTGGGTAGTTTAGAGAGGATTTACAATACATTGCTGTGTCCCCTTACCATTCACTGCTATGAGGTCTCTGTGGAATCAGTCCACATTCCTTTTATTAGGCAAACCTCAACTCCCTGTTCTAAATAACCCCGTCCACCACTCCCAGCCTCCCTGACACTTTGATCAGTGTCCCGTTTCCAAATTCTCACTGAAGTGGAAGATATTAACAGTGAAGGGAGTTATGGAGGGGAAGAATGGGGAGGCAGAGAGAGATAGAGGGAGAACATTTAATGAGATACATTAGTTACTTGTTGCAAACGTTACCCCTTATTGGGTTTACATGAACAAGAGAGAGAACTACACATTTTGAGTTTATCTTTTTTTCCTTTGACCCTTTCAGAAGACCATTATCTTTTTGGTTCTCCTACGATTTCAGGGAGAGGTGTTCAGAGCACGAGTGAATAGATACCAACAAAAACATTCATCCTGATTCAGTTGAATAGCCCTTATCACTGAGGTGTAATGCACCACCAAGTCTAAGATTAAATGTAGTCTATTTCAACTGAAGACAACGTTGATTCACAACCAGTTGTATTCTTTCCAAAGTTCAGCTCAAAGGATTTATTTATGTGTTACACCAAAGATCAATCAGGACAATCTGTCTGGTTAAAAGGCCTTAAAAACTCATTTTCTCAAACAGCTGCTTACTAAGAGTGATAGAATCCTCATCTATATACTAGGGGTGGTGAAAAAAGTCGATTATTGATTAATCGCGATTATGATATTGACGATTATGATTCGATTATTACATTTCCAAAAATCGATTTAAAAAAAACAAAAAAAAAACTTTTTTTTTAATTTTTTTTAAGAGTAATACAAACTGGAGTCCTCCTCTTACTGGCTTTGCTACATGGTCCACAGTCTGGAGCCAAGATATGTTATTCCATCCCGGAGCTTTTTCACACTTAAATCGATTCCAAATTTTTACAAGGAGACAAAGCTTTCCGTGCAAGAGTCCCTCAACTCTGCTCACAGGGTAGCAATAACGTGCGATGCCTGGACATCCAGAGCTACAGTCTCATATGTGACCGTTACAGCTCATTATGTCAGCAGTTAATGGAAGCTAATGTCCTACGTACTTCAGACGAGAGCTATGGATGATAGCCACACAAGCGCAAATATGTGCGAGTTTCTCAAAGCAATGGCAGGCGAGTGGGGAATAGAGAAACACGCCCTGGTTCTCGTCACCAACAATGCTTCTAACATGAGTCCGGCTGCTGAGCTTGGCAGCTTTCTTTTAACAGTGAAAGACTACATTTAAAACAAATTAAAAAATAATAATTTTGATATTACAGTTACACTATACAATATTGAAGGTGCTGTGAGGTGTTACTCAAAAGATAAGTAAAATAATTCAGCAGCTGACTGATGTTAAATGGAAGATCAATAATCGTTAATAATTGAAAATCGAATCGATAATCGTTAATAATCGAAAATCGATTTGTAATCGAATCGAGACTTCAATAATCGGAATCGAATCGAATCGGGAAATTGGGCCGATTAACCACCCCTACTATATACTCACTTATGCTAAAGTTAAAGCGCTTTTGGTCATTAACCAAATGGTTTGTATTTTGAGTTTTGTTTTGTCTATCCTCCATTCCGTGGATTAGTGTCGCTGTATGGAATCAGATACAAAACAAGAGTTTGCTAGAGAATAAAACCCTGCTTAAGCAAAAATATGTTATTGCAAAAGTAAAACTTACAACTTGCAAACAATGATTAATGTAATGGTATAAACTGCTGGTCTTTTACTTATCTCATAATTTGTCCTTTAGTTTACAGTCATCCGATCAGACTTTTGCCTTCACTGTTTGCATTGGCTGAATATCTGTTTGCAGTTCCTACTTCTCATGTGCACAGGCTTTTTTGTTTTCCTCTATACATTTGTTTATTTTGTCCCACTATAGCATAAGTCTGGTTTTATTCCATTGTTTTTCTTCTGGCCACACATTCTTTTTAGGCTCTTATCAGGATTGCTCAGGCACACGTTTATTTCATCTCTGCAGCTCTAAAAGAATAAAGATAATCATCAGTTTTCTTCATAATTATATATGTTTTATCACTACTATTATTTCCACACACACCTGAAAAAACATAATATTTAAATACAGTTTTTTGAAGTTATTTACCTGATATGCATGCATTTCAGCTCACTGTGAGACTTTACGGCATCATTGCTTTCATTTACTGTCATGCTAGTTTCCCTCCTTCTCTGTCTGTTTACTGTGGACGTACAGCTGACACAGGTAGATCTCGCTATGTGAGACTACTGTGGGCAGGCACACGCACACAGAGTACATACACACATACATCTTTTTTGATGTATCGAAGTTGGTTCAACAAGTGAATCTTATTGAATCTAGTGAAACTTTTCCACAGGCATGAGAGCCACCACAGAGTCACATCATCCAGTCACTGTATACGTCTCAAAAGTCATTGCTAGGAACAATGTACAAATGCTGCTACTGGCTTCAGATGCGTATATTGGCATCCAAACATGACTGGTCCTCAGACCATTGTTGCTTCGATTAGTGAGAATCATGAAAATCTTTTGTTAAGTCTCCCATGGATGCGTCCCAACATGCTGCACTAGCTCTGGTTTTTAAAAATTGGCAGTCATAAATGGTTCTTGTTGGTCCTTGGTCATCATAACCCCACCTACAGCCCCTGACGTGAGTACTTCTTTGTTCTAGGCAAAAACACATTTTTCTTCTGTTACAAGTTTTCCTGGACACTGTCGAATAATTGGTTCCCAATCTGGCACTGGCTCCAAACCAGCACCTGAACCACCTTGGTCTTAAAGGGGTAACATACACACATGCAATACAGTGGACTGGACTAGGTTAAGGTGGGTGAAATGAAGATAACACAAGTGTATGACAACTTCTAATATAATTTGAAATGTATAGGAGTTCAGCACCGCTAAAGGTCTGAAAACTTTATGACTCATATCCTGAGGAGATCAAACAATGCCATCAGTATAGGCTATGGAAATCTGCACCACAATCACATTGTCTGCAGAACCCGGACATGGCTACACACTGGAATCTCAGCGCCCACAATATGTTTCACATAAAGCTGGACCCTGATATTTACATTGACATTTACATTCAGGGCAGTTAGCAGATGCTTTTGTCCAAAGCGATTAAAGTAATAAGTACATTTGTCACAAGAAAGAAACCACAACATATCACCATTGATAAAAAAAAAAGAATGAAAAAAAAAATAGAAACAATTTTGAAGCCTTCGTCTGGGCATAGTAGCTGCTGTTTATCACGGATAGCTGATGTACATAAGTCCTATGATTTAAGTGTTAAGGGTAAGAACATACAAATACATATAAGTTGTGTTTTTTGATGCGCTGGAACAGAGAAGAGCCGCAACTTCGCTGATCGAACTTTGTTCTCTCTAAGTGATGGCGGTACCAGCCGGCCAGCTGATGTAGCAGAGCAATGTGCTCACTCTGGGGCGTATACGAGCTATATTTGCTGACGTAAGCTAACCCAAGCTGTTATGCTGATATTAGCTTCTGTCAGAGCTTGTTCCAGCAGACATCTGCCAGACCAGGATAAAGTCACTGAAAAATCAACTTTAATCCAACACTGATTTGTGTAATGAAACACCATCAGAGAGATTCAGACTTGTTCGGGTCAGAGTGAACCTCCAGTCCACAGAGTGATGTTTTCGCATTAGTATGCAAATATGCAAATCACACTTTCTTGCCCCTCCCATCAGACCCCTCCTCTCCACGCCACAACAATGACACTGAAAAGTTACCAACATGGTAAACAATTGTGTTATTAAAAAATGACAGACATGACTGAAATATCCAAGGATTATCAAAATTTTAGACCCCTAAGCACCCAAATATGTGTCCACACAAGCATAGTCTCTCATCCACATTAGGTTTGTTCGGATCTCGTCAATCTTGTACTAAACACAAAAGCTTGGATGCCAGTTTGAAGACAGGATACAGCACAGAATTGATTTACAGTGGCTCTGGTCAGGACTATGACTAGGGACAAGAAGAAGACACAGCAGGCTGGGGCAGGAGAGGCTGCAGCAGGTAGAGCTGGAATATTTTCACATCTTTCTCTGTAAATTGAGGATTTATTTGGACCAAACCTGAGGTAATTGTGAAAAGACAAAGCAGGGCTGTTTTGTGGAATTTTTATTTCATTTGTGTCGAGTTTGAATGAAGTTCATTTTAAAATGAGTTAACAAGACAGTCTAGCTCATCTTACTTCACTTAAAGACAGAAACCTGAATTCAGATGATTGATTCGATTGTATTTGCCTCTTAGTAAGGAATAAGGAAACATTTCCTTTCTGGTGAGTGTATCTTGTGGAACTATTAGACATATTACATATTAATAAGTAGTGAACTGGATGCTTTTACATCTCCTAGCCGACACTACGGCAGCTGTCACACTCTTGCTGTAAGAAGTGGTATTATGAGACAGAATAGGCTGGGGCTAGCTGGTTAGCATGCTAACTTCCGCAGAGATCTCTGAAACAAATCATAGACATCTTCTTCACACTCGGTTTTTAAAAATGTGTTCCTTTTTTAACATATTTTAAGTTAAAATCTAAGATTAGTTTAAGACCAAAACCTTTGAGATGACATTCCTTTTGCAATAAACTCTATATATGCCTTTTTTGTTTGATATTCAATGATGTTTGATTATTAACTTCACTCAGAGCTGAGTACCGTAGTCGAGAAATCATAAAGTATCGAGAGAAGGACCAACACATTGTTGGTTTGGATCTTTTCATGGGATAAAAACATGTGAAATAATACAAGCTTTATCCTCTAACGGGCCTGCCAGGTGAAGGCAGCTTTAAAACTGTGGCCCTGTGTCACCCTTTTGAAGCAGAAGGCTGTTGTCATCTTCAATTCCGGTTGAGGTGTGTCCTGCCCTCAGTCTGCACTGCAGATACCAGGTTTGACTGTTACAGCTTACAGTGGGCTGCAGGAGAGTGTCAGCCACCTGTGGACTAGAACATGTCCCAGGTGGCTGTCGAGGGTTTCCAGATTAGGTTCAAGTCTCCTTAATGTAAGAAGGAGACCGGGATAAACATGTTAATTTACTGAGGTGTGATCCTTTGCTTGCAAGATAAGAAACTTAACTCAAGTGCTGTCGGGTCAAACAACCGTATTTCAATCATGTGCCGTGAAGAGACGAGTGTATTCAGGCCTTCAGCCCAACCATATTCTAACTGTACTACTACTAATTCTTGATCGGCTCCTTATTCCTGCAAACATAAGCTTTGATGTAGCGTATGCAAATGATCCCTCATTGGAAACCTAATGCTAGACACATATGGACTATCCTGCATTTCGCCATCTTATGTTTCAAGACAATATTTCTTAAATTCTCACATTCTGCAATATCTGTTTGTGGAAACTACAATGCTATGTAAAGACTGTATTTATGCTGAATAAACAAGCAAAAGGTTCGAATATGGTAAGGCAACTATAACACTTGGTAAAGGCAAGGGACAGGCAAGTACTTTAACTCTATTACTGTATTTGATATTTGTACTCAATCTCAGGAGCAAATATTGTACTTTCTTCTCCACTAAATTTGTTTAACAGTTTTAGTAACTTGTTACTTTTCAGATTACAATCCTGTCCAGCTAATACCATGTATTTCCAAATATGCGTCATTTAAAAGTCATTTTAAATTTCTGAATTTCCAAATTAAAGGTTGAAGTGTTCCTTTATGGGTCGAGAATGTTCGCCTTCTTCTCAAACTTAATACATGCATTTAAACCCTCACAAAGCTGAAAAAAGGCTGTTTTTTGGGGTTCTCACAGTACAGCCCCCTCTTATTAATCCCCACCTTCTCCTTTTCCACCCCCCACTTCTACAATCATTCTACTTTCCCTCCCCCTCTTTCACCCAGCAGGTTTGATGGCCTCCCTGACCTTCAGAGCCTTTCCATGTCGTAATCCCTCTTGCCTCTTTGGGCCAATCCACTTGCTCCTCTAATCTCCTGGTGGCAGGATACCTGCACAGATTACAGCTCCGACCTCCAACCCTCACCATGTGTCTGTCACCTACTCTGTTGCCATTCTCTCTCACATGAGCTTCTTCCTCTGTTACTTTGACCTCACATTTCACCAGCTTCCCATACTCAAGCCCTCCTGAGACGTGGCACACTTGTCAGGATTCCCATGATGTGGAAGCAGAAGAATAATGCTCTACATGGTCTCAAAATTACATTTTACAGTCTGAAAATGTTTATTTCACCTGTGCGATATTATATGGATTCACAACACTTTATGTGAAACTGCTTGTGCTAGAGTAGCTTTAGATTAGAAATGACTTAACATGCTGCAGCTCTCTGACGTGTTATGAAGAACAAAGTTTAATTAAAGTAACTCATGTAACGCCAATATTAAAAAAGTAGAGTCATGACAATTTGGTATCCGGTCTTGGTTATGATCACACTTGTAATCCATGTATACATACAAACAACAGTAAAGGAGTATTTCAACATTTGGCAGTGGAAGAAGTGGTGATCCATGCAGGGCCATGTGTGTGGAGCTGAACCCAGCTGTAATTGTGTATTTTCTGCTGGTTTATACTAGTTATACAACTAGAAATGTTGTCTTTATTTAACTTCTGTGGTGTGTGCAGGCATGACTGTCCTGCCAATCACTGGTTTTAACCATTAGTGAGGTGGCTGTTACATGTCTTGATGACTAGTGTATTTGGCTAATGTGGATTATTAGTTCCTGACCCCTGTGGTATTGGTCAGTACAGACAACATCGCTGAGAGCTATCACTATACATGTCACTCTTTTAAGTCCTGTTGTTCCTTACAGAGGACAGCGCTGGAGCTTTAAAATGACACCACATGTGGGGGTGTGGCCTTGGCAACTTGCCTGTGCATGTCTTTTCAAAATGGCTGCCGTCCCAGCAAGCATATTTTGGGGAAAAAAGAAAGATAAGCATAATATTCATAAGTAAAACACTTATGAATATTGCCTATTGACTTATTGACTTATATTTCAATTGTTTCATGTAATTAAACATCTCTGGAATATTGGTGTGAGTTTTCAGAGCTGAGCTTATTTATTTAGATAAAAACAGCTAATTTATAAATGTGTTCTGTAATGGATGTGATAGCTAGCTAACAAAATAGCAATTAAGCACATGCTAGATAACAATGACAACAGATTTGTACCAGTTGCATGATACGCAGTTCTTTTCATACTACAACGAAAGGGTTTGCTGTCTGACGTTCCATGCATACTTGGCTCCTAATCTGCGTGCCATTCCAGTTTGCAGTACACCAAAAAAATCAGAAAAAGAAGAAGCATGCACACTGTGTATGTGTGTGCATAAGAATAGGACAGGGACAGGAAATGTTGTAAATTGGGGAAAGATGAGGGGCGTGCAGTGGATAGGTGTGGGTCTCTGTGTAAGGGTTTGTGTGAACCTTGTGGACACCACACCCCCTAAAAGGCTAGAGCCAGCCCTGGATGCAGCTGCTGTTGGAGCTTCTTTTGATCACTTAATATTCTCTCCCATATACCCAGTTCAAACAACTGTCCAGTACAATTGTTATGTAACTCTGAAGAGAGTATACAAGTGACAGATACCTGATAAAGTATCAAGTGTAGCTGTAATCGGTCATAGACATACAACATCCTCATATCTGAGCTTCATTTTGAGGGTAAAAGAAAACATTTTGACAGAAATTTGGAAAGGGCTCCTTCTACATGAGTGTCACACACAACACTGTGTCATGGTAATCCACAGAATACACACAAGGGTGATCCCGAATGATCAGACACCTGTACGTACAAGACGTGACAGAGAGGACACAGATCAGACAATGACAGCAGGAGGACAGATGTCTCATTCAACTGACCCAGCTCCAGTTAATACAGTCACACCCTGAGCACCCTGAGCTGTTTAAGAAGCAGGCCTTACTCCTATCTCCTCCGTCTCAGGCAGATTAGCAGCTAATCATTTTTTTATATTATTGGAAAAAGGAAGTTCCATTCATACACTCCCATTTATGGAGACTTGATGAAAGACCGTTGTCCAATGCAATTAGATTAAATAAAATGGTCTTTTTACGTGTAATTGCAAACACCTTTAGTTTATTGGTCTGATTGCTCGAGATCTTAAAATGCTGCTCACTGTTTTAGCCCCATCTTAATTATGAACATCAGGGTCCATCTTGTTTTTTCTAAAGATCCAGTGGATTAACAGTGATCCACAGAATTTTACAGAAAGGACATTTAATGGTCATAATTCTGTTTTCAGTGGTATAAAATCATCTGAAATTAAGAATAATTATGCTTTTGGTACCTTAGAATGTGCCTTTCACATCTACAGAGATAGCAGGTCCTCCACAGTCTACCGTGTTGCACCACCATGTTTCTACAATAGCCAACAGCAGACAAACCAAACACTCGCTCCAGAGACGGGCATCATGCGTAAGCATTTTAGGAAAGGGCAAGATGCAACCTCACCCCTAGAAGCAGGGCTTAAAATGTGCTAAATCCTGCCGGAACAGGATCCTGTAACTGGCACCTATTCAATAGGATCCTTCCCCTCTTTTGTCACTATCACATGAATGTTGTTTTGTATTTAATGTTATCTATTCGGTCATTCTATTATTTTTTCCCATTGAATTTTCTCAAAAATAATTATCTTGTTTGCCTATTTTGGCGTTTTAAATCTGATTTTAAAAAAAGAGGGGCACTGTCATGCCACATTGACGCCTGATGGATTATTTAGACTTTGAGTTTTGCAGTTGCAGGGCCCTTCAACTGTAAGTGGTACTCAAACTTTGAGTTTTGTGCACAAATCGCAAACTAAGCTGGGTTATACCATGTCTAAATATTTTGGCATAGAATTAGTGTAAACCCAACAAATAAGTCAGCCTTGTGCTTTGAAATGATTACATGGGTATGAAGGTTAATTTAAGATGTGTGTGTGTTGGTGCGACGCTGTCAACAGCACTGAGGTGGATCACAGGCATTCGATCAGATGGACAGGCAGAAAGAACATGTCACCGAGTTTGGTTTCTTAGCTTTTTGCTTTTTGTAGTCGTAGTTTGTAGTGAGGTTACTCAGCTGTTTTATGCACCTCTCCCAGCTTAATGCTCTGATCGATAAATGTGAAAAAATAATGCTCAATCTGTAAGGACAGTTTTAGTTTTGCGTAGTTTTAACAGCTGGCCCCATGTGTTGTCCAGTGTGCTCCAGGCACTCCGGATCTTTGATGTGTACTTTTTCGCTCCCCCTGACCTGCTGGGAAAAGCACCCTGTCTGTGTTCCAATTTACAAATTAAGCACCATATAGAAGTCCCTAAATTCTGAAGCCTGAACTTTTAAAGATACAACAATCCACCAATCAATAGTGTTTGCTCTGCCATCATGCACATCATTTTCCCTTATTTTTTAGACCTGACCCATTTCCTCCACCTCTGCACCAGTTTAATTCTATTTAAAATATTTGATATATTGGGATGATTTGGGCTGAACATTATTTAATACAGTTACATTATCAGACCATGACTAGTGTGACTTTAGTGAAGAGCTGAATTTGCCTCACAGTACTGCCTTTAGATTGGATCATGAGCATCGCCTGCTTTTCTCTTCTATCAAAAATCACTACTAACATGCCATGCTGCTGTCTGACTCTGACCAGCCTGATATCTTCATAATCTTGATAGTAAGACAGCATTCTACTATTGTTTCCAACATTTAAGTTCTACTCCACATTTTTCTCCTGGTCACATGCTGCAATGCCTCGACCCCCCCCTAAACCCGACCCGACACACAGTTTGAGAACAATGAAATATTCATCCTTCAAACAACTTGAATGGCTCTTGTAAAGAGGGTTTTAGCTGCTGAGTCAAACAATAGAAATGCTAATATAGTAATGTCCATGAGTCCTAAAATGTGGACTCATTAGACAACAGCATACTTCTGCCAGTCCATCCAAGAGTAATAATATAACTGATTTAATCATGTTGGTTTTCAGTGCAGCCCCCTGTGAGGGGTTGAGGTTCATGGCCAGATATTTGATTCTCCCAATCTTTTCATGAAATGATTCATTGTAAATAGTGAAACCCTAAATTCTTTGCAATTATGAGCTGATTATGAGCTGTTCTAAACTGTGAGACTACTTGCCTTTAGAGTTTTTTGGTTTTTTTTCACCAGTGCTGACCCTCGCTCCATCCATTGCCTATGCCTATTTTATACCCAATCATGATACTTTCCCGGCCATTTGCCCCTTTCACCACATTTTGGAATGTGTTGAAAGGTATGAACATTGAAATGAGTGTACACAAAATGGGGTTGCACAATACAAAGTGTAGCTATATGTTGCTAACTGATATAATGTTCAGGGAAAGAGAGAGTTGAGATAGTTCCTAGCCAAGAATCAACAAGTGTGGTGTCTGATGTAAAGATAACTTTACAAGACTAAATGTAAACCTTCTGGATGTTACGTGACCTCTGTCTGAACCTCCATTCACACACAGACAGATATGAATGAGCCTCTCTCGATTGCTCTTAACCCAGTTTGCTCTGTCTGAGTGTGCATGACTGAGGAGCACTGCTTCTGATTCTGAACCAGTCGTATGTCAAGTCTAATAGAAAACAGATAGTAAAAAATTTAAATAATATCAAATAAAGCCATAAATTCTACCAGCAAGGCTCAAATTATACACAGCTACTTGTGTTTACGATTCCAATTGAATCAAAATGTAATTATCTTCCAAATCCCCATGGTTTCTCAAGGTTGGAGAAACACTAGCCAATCCCCTCATCGTTACTGTTGTGAGTGACAAAGGACAAACCCCCCCCCCCCCAACTTGTCTCTGTCTACTTGAGTCTCCTATAGGGAGCACAAACTAGTCCAGTAAGCACCCCCTAAAAACCACTTGTGCACTGAGCAGCATCTCTGAGAGCACTGATGACATTCCTGAGACCTCCTCCCATTAACTGTTAGATAAAGGAAAGTGAGAATCCTCATGAGCGTTAATAGGTTTTTGGTCAATAAGCACAGAGTACAGGTGAAATAGCTCTGTTGGGTTATTTACATCACAATAAGAACTTGTCCCAAGCCTGTTGCTTTCACACACAAAAAGGCTTAAGAACTGGCTCCAAACAACAGAAACGTAACCACACTGAATCTCAGTGAGTTACACATGCCTGTTGGTACAATAGCATTAAGATACAATTACACAGTCATGATCGTGCAATAGGAATACCTCAGACTGTCTTTTAACTGTCTAAACTGTCTACTGTTACTCACCCCACTTGAACATCATCATCGTCAGCAGCACTGTCTTTAGATTCAGGTGAATTTTTCCAAACTCCATGGTCAAACGCCTGACCCGCGTCTGTAGAAGACCACAAGGTAATATGTAGAAGAAAAAAAAAAGAAGAGTCAAGTCCTGGAGTAGTCACATGCTGCTGTGTGGTGGAGAAGCTCCTCACTGTGTTTAAAGGCTGGCATGCGACAAACTGCCCATGCTTGGCTACTAATGAGTGCAGTCCTCCCTGCTCTGGACTCACAGAGTGTAATCAGCCATGAGAGCAGAGAGACGACACGAAAACATGAGCTGGATTAACACCTGCTAATGCTGATGCTAATTCTCTGAAGCCCTACTGAAGAGTGTTTATGAGTGTGTAAGGACAAGAGACTAAAGAGAAAGCACAAGCAAAATACAATATATTAATATTAAACATACCATTGAACAGCTGGTGAAAAACAAGTTAGAAAAGGACTGACATCATCATAGAGTTATAGTTTTGTAAGATTCTTTTTCATTTCATTTTCTTTTCCGCTTTTTCCGTGAGGGTCGCGGGATGTTGCCGCTTTTTATCCCCCTTAGGGGTTGCGGGGCTTACTGGGGCCAAATCCAGTTTTTACTCATGGGTGTAGGCCAGGGTACACCCTGAATGAGTCGCCAGCTCATTGCAGGACCCTTACTGATGGCAGTGGCTGCCGCACAAGGTGCCAACTGCACATCAGGAGCAACTCTGGGGTTCAGTATCTTGCTCAAGGATACCTCGACATGTAGCTCAGTCCCACCCCAGGGGAGCCGGGGAGTCGAACCAGCGACCTTCTGATCACTGGTCCACCAGCTCTACCCACTGAGCTACAGCCGTTTTGTAACATTTACATTGTTTATAGTTTGATTAGACTGGACAGTTCGATGACTCTTGGTTGAGTTTAGCTGGAACTGACACTGTTACCCTTTGAATGGTCCCACGCTCAGTTCCTTCTGGTACAAATCACAAAACAAATATTTTTTTTCAGCTGATCGCGCGGTCCCTTCATAATGAGCTTCCATTATCCAATCCAACATACAGGATGAAGTTTGTTTTTATTATTTTGCAAAGAATTTAAAATGAACTGTGGTAAAATGACACAATATGCAGTTCAGTTTCTCAAGATCTAACAAAACTGCTCATCTGTGTTTTGCTCTTTGGGTAACAAATCATATTCTTATGGTCTTGTGGTTCTTTCACAAACTGGTTTTGTTTCATCATTATGCCTTTGCCTTTTTTCCATTTTATGGCAGGGGGCGACGAGCGATGAGGTGCATTACCTTTTATTACTTTGACAACAGAAAACAGAAAGAAACAGAAAATGATTTAAGAGGCACTGGATTATTTACATAGGTTTTAGGTTTTATAGAAATATGATGATGATATTCAGATATTAATATTATGTGTACTACAAACACATATCGATATTTCATTATTGAATATCACAATTACCATCAATATCGGTATTGTGCAACACCCTTAGTTTAAAGCATACAAGGCCCAATCGTCAACATTTCGTTAGTGATGTAAGGATTTAATTGTTTAAATCACTTTCTTCAGTATTTGTTCAAATAAAACCTTGTGGTGTATGCGGATTATCAGACTTTGCTAACAATACAGATTTTTAAAGTCTGTTAAAGATTTTCGTCATCATGAACATCATATATGAAATGCTCTTTTTAGCTACAGTCACTCATCAGTTACACTTCACACTAAAATGTTTAATAATTATTACAATTAATTTAGAACAGCTAAATCTAAACTAGCTTATAGAATTTTAGCTTAATTGCATGTTAATAAAAAAAACAAACAAATAATGAGAATATTCAGAATATAAACATAAGTGGTGTTTAATATCTGGACATTTAATCACAATAAACCTTGGTTAATTTCAGCTTTGTTGGATGCCATACCCCACACTGTATGGGATTATCTGTCTGGCTCTATAGTGTCAACTGTCCAATAAATGGATGAATGTCCTGAAAAATCTAAAATAAATACTTCCTTGACCATTACTTCAAAATCATTACCTAGTTTCAAGCCAGTTTCAGTTCTCTGAGAGTCATTTTCATATAATACAGAAATAAATAGAAACTAATGGCTGACTTAAAGATCAAAACTAAAGCGCAACACTAAACTCAGTAGTAAAGTGTGTGTATGCTGTAAGACACAACAATTTCAAAAAACATTGCTTCCTTATAAGCAAGGGTAACTTATTAAAACCCTTCATATAGGTGACCTTTAAACTGCTCCCTTACTCAAATATCACTTTACAGTGTGGACGTACCCCACCTCTCGCCTGATGAGCCATGACAGAATAAAAAGTTTAGATCACAGATGGATGGGCTGTTACATTTTATTATTTCCAAGGTGGCAATAAAAAGAAATAAAATCACTGTCATTATACAGTGTGATGCAGTCTTGGATCATCTGTTAAACTTCCTTGACTTTTCTGAAAAAGAGTTTTCTACAGATCTAAACACTACTATTTGTGTTGATGAATGTCCAATAACTTGGATACTATTATAAGACTATTGATACTTGCTCCTTTCACTGGAAGCACGTTGGCCTTGTTTTGAGGGACCCTTAATCTAGTGGGTGTCCTTGTGTGAACCAATCAGGCGTTGTGTTGACTTGTGCAGTCCAGTGAGTCCAGGCCAGGTTTTCGTCAGCGGCTTATTAGTGTCTTCAGCCGCTTTAGTGACTCCTTTGTAATATGCGGCTTAGTGGTCAGACATCCATCACTTTGCCTGTTAGAGGTGTGTTACCCCCCTCTGGTCCCTCCATCCCCCGCCCTGCCCCAAACACCAGCTGTGCCTGACACCCAACGGCCAACTGGACAGATTTGCACCCATGAACTTTGTGCCACCTTCAGTAACTGGCACATGATTGGGATATTGTGCGTTGTGCATATGGGTGCACTAATGTGAATAATGTCAAGACTTAGAAATTCTATCAGACACAAAAAACTGCACAGAAGTTTACTCTTTTACCACAGGACAGGTAATCAACTATGGAAAGTATCAATAACTAAATCCACTGTTTCAGTGAGGTAAGGGGTAAACAACTCCTCACCAGGTAAACAATGGAATTATGGTGTTCACCTTAGCAATGTTTGGAATGTTGGCAATGTGTGCATGAACATGTTTTGTTCTGGCTACCGCAGTGTGTTGCATTGTGATTTCACACAGATTAAACGACCCCACTGTGTCTGTTGATGCAGGTCTGGAGTCGTGTGAAAGGCATCTAAAGGCCTGACAGTGGCGCCCAGAGGCTGCAGTGTGTACTTCAACTCATTTAATGACATACAGCATACATTTAAATGGTAATCTACCCTTTAAACTGTCGTGTGAATTATATTTATGGAGCCCGGATTCACAATCATGTTTTGCTTCAAGCGGCGTGGTTGGGGAAAATGTGAAGTGCTCACTTTAATTTGTAGGAATTAATCCTCTAAGGAAGACCTGACATGGACAAAGCAACAGTCATAATCTTCAACTGTTTATAAACGTTGCAATATATTCTGCAAAAAACAGATATGCTACATTTCTTTATTTTGCAACTTTATGGTTTTTTGGTTCAATGTGCAGTTTTATCCTGTGAATGTTGTGTTTTCATTCTGGTTAGGTTTAGGCACAAAAGCACTTTGTCAGGGTTCATAAAACCTCATGTTTTAGTTTAGAATGCCTGATTTTGTTGCCACAAACACAGCTGCAACTCCACCACCATCCCCCATCAACATGGTGTCAGTTCATAAACATGTAATGTGACATGTTGAAATATCAAGATGGCACGTAGGGCACATACAAATTAGAATGTATTTCTTTGCCAAAACGTGCCAAGATATTATTTCAGTGACTGTGCTGCTGCTTTTTCCTCTGGTGAATCTACTCTCCTTCTACCGGCCTGAGTATAGTCTTGTATGTGTGCTGCTTTCCTTTATGTAATCATCCTCTGTGGAACATGACTATCTCCAGCAAAACCATTACCTATCCTGATATTTAACTCTGCATATAGCACAGAGTCCAAAATGCTACTGACTTACATAATCATATTGACTCATTTGTGTGATTTATCTGTGTGTGAAGATGAGTCTTGAGATGCCAAGACAGATTGACCTGTTTCATAATGAGATATGACCCATACCATAAAAAGTTGGTATCCAAGCCTTTCACTTGTACATGACACAATGGCTGACAGATGTTTTTAACCCTACCCCAAGGCTTTATCACTGAACAACCCCCAGCTAAGTGATATACTCACACCAGCAACCACACTGCATTCCACAAGGTGTTTCTTTTTACATGTAAAGTCACATTAATGTTAAAAATAAGGAATGATGCATACTAAGGCCTGCAGAGGGATTAGACTACCATTGCTGATCTGTTGTTCTTGTCCTTGGGAGGTTCCTTCCTAATCAGTAGGAGATAAGGATGAAGCGGTAAACCACACAAGGAGTGAGCAGCAAAAAATGAGAAGTGTTTGGGACACCATCTCTTAGTCATCCATTGTGTCGTCTGAAAGACATTGACACTAACATCCTTGAGGCCAGTAGCTCTTTAGCCCAGATCAGTCTAATTTTTGGTGTCAGCGTTCCACCCAAGTTCCCTGTTAACCAGGATGAGCAGACCAGGAGGACTGACTGTGCCATAAGCGGAACAGCACGGTAATAACTAAAAACTGTGTTAGCAGGGACATATTAATGAGCTTAGCATGTTTTTTTCTCAACATCAACAGACACTAAATCTTATCACAGTTCTCTCATGAATCATGCAGAGTGTTTAGAAGCTGGTGTGACTGCCAGCTTTTAAACTCCTGAGTCTTCATGACTCATGACTTATGACCTACACTGTGGGTTACAGACAAGATGACTAACCGGTTGCTGTGTTTCTCACCTCAAATGTATTCACATACAGTTATCTGTGTAGTTTATCAGAAATGTGACATATCCAGAACGTTCAAGAACAGAAGCAAACCACTCAAGTGTAGAGGGCTTATAGTGGCCCAGCACTGCATTCTTGCCTGGGTGCCAGAATCAGGTTAATCTAACCACAATGGAAGGCCTCACGTTGATTTCTGAGTGAACAAACAATCTGTTAATCAACTTATAATGAGTATATCTTAGTGGAATGACTTTTGTCTCAAGCTAACACCTACTGAGGTGTGAAAATTGTTCAAATTGCCTACGAAGGGTGAAAGAGCTATTACCCACTGCATTAGAATTCCAGTATTAGCAATTAGATTTGGATACATGCCCAGAAATGTGAATTCTTAGGAAACAAAAGATTTGGCTCAAGGGATATCTAACCTGACCTGAGCCTCACCCTTATTCAAGCTTCAGGATGAGTATTAAACTGCCCACATTTTAGGTGTAACTAGTGCAGTGCCCGTAAGAAAAGTGTATTCCTATAAAAAAAAGTGGGAGGTTAAGTAGCTTTTTCATGGATGGCCAAATGAGGCTGTGTTTGAAGGTGGGACGTCAGGGATATTTAGGTTTGTTGTGAAATCCGATATTCCAGGGTATAATTGGCCGTTTTTGATTCATTCATTCATTTTTTTATTTTGACATACTGTATTAACACAATGGACCTAAAATCACACAAAAAAACAACATAAAATCCGAGTAGAAAAAGTTAGATTTCTTTACTGTGAAAACCACAAATATGTTTAACAAACCATTTTTTTTTTTACTTATAATGCAAATATACATTGTTGTTTGCTAAATTTGTGCATACATTTAAAAAATTTACAAAGTTATATGTAACTATTTACATTTAAATGCAGGCAATGCTCAGGTCTGCCTGTGCTCCTTCCAGCTGAATGAAGAGCTGCTCTGCCTGCTCCACATTCAGCTTCTCCTCATTGTGTCGACTCATTAAACAAAAAACCGACTCCACTACACACTAAACACACTACACCAAACACTACATAACACACTAACTATACACTCCAGACACGCTAAATGTCACAAATCTCTCAACTCTCAATATCGCTGTCTACACACCGACCGTCGTTCGGCCTGTCAATCATCCGCCTAGGTCCCTCCCACAACTTCCTGTTCCTCAACAACCAAACTTGCTGCTTGGACACTTTCGTGACAAAAGCCCGTTTTTACCGTTTCTTGCTGCACCAGACACAAAGCAAACGTGACGGCAATGTTCGCGAAAAAGCGTGGCGGACATTATTTACCCTAAGTCCGGTTTTGGACGTGCCGATGCGTCCGGTCCGTCGCCTCGGGATGTGGGCCGTGTAGCTAGCGGCTAGCAGCTAGCTGCTAGCTAGCGGCTAGCTACACACGAACATCCACAGATTCCGATTCCACTTTGTTGTCCGCGCGTCTCCGGATCTCCTCAGATCCGAACAGACTCGGTCCGGACTCGTTTAATCTCATTAATCCACAACAGTCAGTTTAGATGCACAGAACAGAACAGAACGGGACCGAACCGCCTGCAAAATCCCGGTCCAGCTCGCGCAGCTGCAGGTATAAATCCGCTTGTTTCTTCAGGTATGTCGTGGGCTTGAGCTCTGCAGTGATTGGCTCTGGTGCGCACGTGGCCACGGTGTGCAGTGATTGGCTCTGGTGCGCACGTGACTGTGGTGGCTCTGGTGGACAATGCTTGGCGGAATTTGTAAAGCATTTATGAAATAATTTATTCACGGTATCATTGCAGTCCAAGCAAATGCTTAGATGCACACCACTGAACCACGCAGCAGCCATGTTGAAAGTCTTGGGTCAGTGTGATCCTGATCCACAGAGATATTTGACTAACAGACACATACACACACAGACAGACAGAGATTCCGTGCTTTTATAGAAAGAAGATGCAGTGGAAATGATGTACTGTATGACTAACTATTGAGTTTTAGGCAGTCTAATCTGGAAGGCATAGGTAACAATCAGAAAATTTTACTGAATATTAAATTTTGTTCAAGATCTAGTGTGTAGAATTTAGTGCCATGTCATTGTGAGGTTGAAGATTGTGACCATCTAAATACCTCTCATCTCACCCTCCCCTACTGTGCCCACAACAAATGTAAAAGGCCCTCTCTTTAGCCAGTGTTTGGTTTGTTCTTTCTGGGCACCTGCACAAACATGGCTTTGCAACATAATGTAAAAGTAACCATCATTACACGATCTGTAACAGCTGTCCATTCTGTTCCGCTCTGCAAATGCACGAAGATGACTTTCTGACTTTCTTTGATGATGAACTACATTTTACATACATATAATACTCGATTTATTTCTTACCTGATTAATACTAGCACAGGTCATATACAGAAAGTAAATACATTTGCTGCCAATGTTTTTCATAAACCTTTCCTGTATCAAAATTCGTATTCTTATTTTCAGGTGCTTACACACTGCTGAGATCCCCAAACATCTCTGTTGGAGTCCTTTCAGTGGCACGAACAGGTTGTCATACTTCTTCATCAAAAAAATGCCCCTGATGACATCATCAGGATTATCTCAACTTGACAGACTCTGATATTGATGTATATCTCCAAATTAGAGGTGTGGAATTGGAAAAATGTGTTTGTTTATGAGAACCACCTTTAAATTAAAGTGATCGCAATATTGGAAACCTCAACCGTTAATGTGAGAAACAAATAAACTGTGAGTTTTTACAATCAGTCACAGTCCTAAATAAGGAAACAAGAAGTAAAATTATATAATATTTTATAATGAATATAGCCATTCAAATTAAATTTGAAATTTATTATTCAACGATGACTAAGGAGGTTACATTTTTAATTGGTAAATATAACATAATTTTATCATGAATTAAGTTATTTGATTCATCGGTTCATAGGTGATTAAATGTTTGAATCTATTATATTTTGTATGATAAATTGTTGCAAAAGTCTGTAATGGCAACTTCCAGGCTTTATAACACACAGAGGAGGAAGGCACCGCGGCATCAACACTAATAAGTGCGAGAAAATATTCGCTAATATTCGTAATTTGTTTGCCCTGTGGCGGGAATTATTCTTCACCACAAGCTACTGTACACGGCTTCCTATCTCACGTCGTTTAATATGCGCGACTAATTGAAATAAGAGATAAGTCGTTCTCGCATTTATGGTAACATGTAATATTTTGGTTCCACCTCACTGCAAAATGAACCCCAATCAAGCGGAACCATCGAGAGGGCCGGTCATGAGAAAGACCCGGTCGGTCACATATCTTACACCACACCGTTCAACATTCTGCGCGACACCGGAAGCCAGTGTACCTGAAAAACTTATAGTTTCGTCCTCAGCATTGTCTTACAGGCAAATTAGGTTAAATGAAGAATAAAATACCAAGGTAACCGTGTTTTAACAAAAAAAATATGTCGGTGAAGTGGATATATATGCAAGAATTATAGTGATTATACTTAATTTACTTTTGTGAGCGTGTCTCCTTCATGTCTTTATTTTCGCGGAAGAGTCGGCAAAGACTGTAACGGCGCCTCCTGTAAGACAGTACCGAGGCTGAAGTGTCACCGGTGCATGAAAAGCGTTTCCATTATCTTTAGGTTTTCATGCTGTCAGAAGCTGCCATCCTTCTATCCTACAACCTAGAAACTCCTTGATAGGGAATGAATAGAAGATTTGATCATAAGAAACATGATCAAATTTACAATTAAGTGAATCAGGTACTCTTATCATGGTCGTTAGCTAACGTTAGCTACGAAGCTAGGTTACTTGGACAATCCCTTCAACTTGCTTGCTGTCAGGTTAGCTTACGACAGCTAACTTCGCTATGTGAACTAACTAAGCCAGGAAAGTGGCGATAAAGAAACTCCCTGCAACTCTCTGGTTGGTGGACATTTTGAGTTTATATTGTAAATGCAATACAATTTGCTAGCATATCATGTTCGTTAATTGTGTGGACGTTACCAGGCGTTGCTAACTTGCTATTCATGTGTAGTATTATTACTTAGCTAACGTTTGCTACAAAAGTTGCTAACTAGCAAGGTAGCCTACTTAGACTGAATACAATTGCATGTGAAAAATGATTACTCGCAATACCAATAAAATGAATGTATCAGATGTATGCATGGATTATCTAACAGGCCAGTAGTGTTTATTTAGCCAAGGCATAGCTAGGAGGGCTGTCTGAAGCCAGACGTGAAAGCCTTCAGCTGTTTCTATTTTCCTTTTAACAGTCTGGTGTCATTGACAGAGTAAAATAGCAAATGTATGGCACAAGTTCTTTCTACATGTCAGGTAGGTTATATTGCTCGTTGATAAATTGTTTAATGTTATCCATAGAATATTACCTATATTTCTTAAAGACTGTATATATTGAGAGCAGACTGTCATGGACTGTGGACTTAGTAGGAACACATGACTGACAGCATATTAGCACAGCTATTAATGTCGACAAGTCATTCTATCTGCTGCAGTCCAAGGCTTTTAAATGGTCCCTCTGGTCCCATGTCTTCCTTATGTAACTACTTGAAATTGATCAGTGTGATACATTTGATCAGTCATAACATTGCATCCTTCAAAAATCATGAATGATTGTTGGGAGTGACCAGCTGAATAACAATCCCAATCAGTATTACATTATATAGCTATGAAAGAGGGGATATGGAGATCAACAGCACACCTGCATTTTGCATTATGATTTTGCTGTCATTTTACTTTGTAATCTACAGTTGCAAGATATGTATTCAACGAAGTGGTTCCATATTTTGTAATGTTTTGTACCTATATTATTAGAGCCCGACCAATATATTGGTTGATAGATATTATTGGCCCATTTTGCTTGTCACAGATGGGTAGTGGCACAAAACAATCCAGGCAGTCGGGCTTCATACAATATAAATATTATTATGTAATGAAAAATTATAAAAAAGCAACACATTCTCACATTTAAAGACAACAGAAACCTTTTACTATACATTCCAATTTCACCTTCTCACTCTGTTTTGTTTTTTGTTCAGTCAACAAGGTATTCATTGATTAGATCGGATTTCTATTTTTTCATCACAGTTTTAATATTCCTCGGGTTCTTGACTTGGTCAAGAAAAACATGATATTTGTATCGCTTATCATATCCCCAAGTTATTGTTTGTCAGATTCCTCCTCTGTAGCTGCTTGAGTCACTCCTGTCATCTTGTGTATAGTCAGACCCTGCTTTGTTCTTGTAGGTGTTGCAGGTCGCTCTCATGTGCCCATGGAGAAGGCGGCCTTTCAGGGGTGGCTGGAGTCAGTCTCCGTCACTTTCCTCACTCTAAATGACCAGCAACGCAACCAGTCTCTGGACCACCTTATATCTTTAAGTGGTGCTGTCCAGCTCCGTCATCTGTCTAATGGACTGGAGACGCTGCTCAAGCGTGACTTCCTGCGCCTCCTTCCTCTGGAGCTAGCCTTCTACCTGCTGCGCTGGCTGGATCCTCAGACCTTGCTCACGTGCTGCTCGGTCTGCAAACAATGGAATAAGGTAAATTCCTGAGATTTGGTGGTGCACTCTCTTGGTGCTTCTTATTTGTCATATATGCCTCCTCATTTAGTTCTCTTATGTCTTTCCCCCACATCGCCGTGCCCCCGTGTAAGATTTGGGGTGCAAAGAAAAAGTGAGGATAGAGAAATTAAGGAACATTTTTACGGTAAAACTAGACATCCTTCCCTGTCAGGCACTAGCTGAAGTGAGGTTTCTGGTGAAGGCTCCGCAGCTTCATTACCTGTCAGTGCATTGAGTGTATTCAGACTCTGCACAAATCAGTTAAACCACAGTTTGACAGTTTTGTTGGGTTTTGTTTCAGATTCTTGAAAACTCTAGAAACTGAAATGTCTAGTTGCCTACGAGAGAATTACCATGACCTGGATGACTCAGAACCTTCATCAACACTACGACTTATTAATGTTTTGTCTTCTTAATAATTAGACAACAACAAGATATAGCTTGGTACAATGTTATATACAAGCTTGGTATACATGATTTCAATTGTCAATGATACTGTTGCACAAATGTCATAGCTTTTAACTCCTACAGGTTGCCTCGGTGCGAGTAGAATTTCTGTCCATGCTGTTGAGGGCTAGTTATCCTGAGTAACTTCAATTCACTTTTATGATATCGACCAAAATCGAGTATTGAAATCTGGCACCCAATCTCTGTGTGGAAGTGTAATTATGTTCATTTGTTGTTTGATCACATAGTTGCTGATTTACAGAGAATTCCTTGCAATTTTCTGCTGTTTTATTTAGTAAATGGTCTTGTGCACCATTGCTTCTGCTCAGACCACATTTGAAGGTTGTGGCTTATTTTGGCAAATTAACAAAGGTCTCTGTAGAAAAACAGGCGTATACTGCTCAACACATGATTGGTATTGGCAAAGAAATTCAGGTGAAGCTCAAGTTCAACTGCTAAAGGTTGTTTTATGCCAATCACTGCAAGTTGTCATAAAGAGTGTGTACTTTGTCTGATATACTTATATATATATATAATGATTAAGTTACCCTATATATAGGCTCAACCTTTCTAGTACTAAAGTATTTGTAATCTTACCAGCATAAGTCTTCAAACATTCCAACAATCGTCTTCTTCTTCTTGTAGGTGATCAGCTCATGCACAGAGGTGTGGCAGGGTGTGTGTCGGGAGCTGGGCTGGAGGATTGATGAGTCCATTCAGGATGCATCACACTGGAAGGGCATCTACCTGAAGGCTAAACTGCGTATGATGCAGTTGAAGGATCAGGAGGCCTTTGAGACATCGTCCCTAATCGGCCACAGTGCTAGAGTCTATGCCCTCTACTACAAGGATGGCCTCCTCTGCACAGGTACAATGGTTCATTTTTACTGTGGAAACGGCTTGGTTACAATTCTATGCAGACTTCTCTGTCACGGCTTCAGGAAAAACCTCAACACGATCAATGTCTGATGCCTAGGGCTGTTGTAGTGCATTATGTCACTCTGGAACAATTTTTGGTCATCCCCCTTTGGGTAGGGTTCACCAACAGTGACCCATGACGCAGTACACATAGTAATTTCCATTGCATTAATGGCAAGACAGAGACCCCTTGTTTTCACATCATGTTAATCATGCTGCTTTGTTTGGCCTTGCATATTATGACATGGAAGTTTAAAGCATTTGGTGTCAGTCACTTCCTCAGTGTAGCATCATAGAAAATAGCCCTGTCATGTTCACCTGGACAGGTGCCTTCTCTTAAGTTGCCTGATTAGACCTGTGTGAGTTTACAAACTGTGCATGATGGACAGCTCCCTGACTTTTGTGGTAGTTGTGTTGTCTTTGCAGCCGTAAGAAATAATATATCGTTATAGGTCTTTCTGATTGCAGACATTTAGGCAGGGATGCTAAATCATGCAGACTGATACTTCTGCTTTACGTGATACATTATTTCATGATATTGATTTAAACTGGCTGGGGAGTGTGTAGTTAACATAGTTTCTTAGGCATTTTAAGCAATATTCTGTACATTATATGCAAGTATTTAGTTTGTTTGTGGCAGCAACGTGACATTAGTCTGGAAATAGATATGTTCATGAGATGGCTATTTCAAGCACAAACCACATTTTCTACCAAAAGATCAACAAGTCTTTTTACACTTCCTCATTTGAGTGAATCCCTCTCCTGTCCCCCTGTTCCTTTCCTCTCACCTGTGCTATGTGCGCAAACTTGATACCAAAATAATACACAAATCAGGAAATTCCAGACTGTCAGGCTGAGGGTAGCTGGACATGGTTGTTGTGCCACCATGAAAATAGGGCCTGCTACAGCTTGGTGGCCTGTCTTTAAAGATAAGTGCAGAATGAGTTGCAGCATCAACCTCAACAACTGAAGTAGCTGGGGACTTGTTTTTGTTTAGAACTGTCATGTGGAATACAACACTCCTGTTTTTGCTCCAATTTGTCACGAGTTGAAGTGAAAGTTTAAGACTTTTTTTATGCACAAAAGAGTGATTTCTCTTAGGCTTTGAAATTCATGTTGGTTAGCGCAGAGCATGGAGATGCACAGAAGCCTCAACAATAATAACAGATATATTAGAATTATGAATTATTTTAATAATAATAAAGAATGTAATAATTTTTACTGTCAATAATACTCATTATTGATAGTAATAATATAAGCTTTAAAACATAATAATTACAATAATAATAATGAGGATTGTTGTGAGTCATGCAGTACCACGGCAGCAGGACAGCAGGACCATCATTCTAAACTTTTTCAATGAAACCACTTACACATACCACCTAATCCTACACCTTACCATCAGCCACGTTAGTCAACCCTGTTTTCAACCCCCTGGTCAGTATGATTTATGATTGGTCTGCTTGAAATGAATATCTGGTATCGCAAACACAGAATAGCAGGTGAAAGAGTCGACAACCTTTGTCTTTCAAAAGATAGATTTAAAACCTCCTGACCCAGGAAAAGGCCTAAACTGTGTCATGGGTATACATCACAAATGCTGAAAATGTGAACGAGAGACAGCTGATGCACATTGAGCCAATCAGAAGGAAAGTCATTGTGTCCTTCTGGCGTGGTATTATGGAGTTGTGTCAGAGCTTACAGCCTTAACATGATGTCCTCTTGTTTTTCAGGATCTGATGACCTGTCTGCTAAATTATGGGATGTGCGCACTGGGCAGTGTATTTACGGAATTCAGACGCACACCTGCGCCACAGTGAAGTTTGATGAACAGAAGCTGGTAACCGGATCCTTTGACAACACTATTGCATGCTGGGAGTGGAGCACAGGGGCTAAAATCCAGCAGTTCCGAGGCCACACAGGAGCAGGTGAGTTTAAATGTTCAGCAATTATTTATTCTGCGTGAGCCCCATCTGAAAAACGCAATTCTATTTTCTTAGGGCTTTTCACAATTAAAGCACTGTCATTTTCAAATGCATTTTAACCAGATACAGAGTATGAAATGACATTGTATTACAAAAACAAAAATGCACGGTTTTAAATCAGGGGTTTGGACCACACATTGCACAAACTGGATTTGGACATATTTTGTAGCTGCTATCAGTTAAACTGAATTATTTGGAAACTTGAAAAGTGAACTGTGTGCGTGTATGATGCAATTTCCAAATTTGTGATGCTTTTTGTAACAGTTGTAGAGTAAACCTTCAGTGTCCCCTTGTGGCAATTTGCTTTACAGATGGTATTCAAAGAGAAATTCATAAAATACATAAAATACATCAAGGGCTGTCAATCAATTCAAATATTTAATCGCAAATTAATTACACATTTTTGATCTGTACTAAATGTACCTTAAAGGGATAGTTTTAAATACTCTTATCAACATGGGAGTAGACAAATATGCTTGCTTTATGCAAATATATGTTTATTAGTATTGCAAAAACCCAAACACTGATCATATATAGTCAGTAGTCAATACATAAATACTGTCCAGAATATTCTCCAGAATAACTTCAAAGGTACTGCATGCTCAAAAAATATGCTAAAAGGATAACATGACTTCTCCAGCCCAACAAGCAACAACAGATGGGCATACTGACCTGAAAGTAACATTCCTTAGTAATACCACACAGTGCGGTGTCCAACCTTACACTTGCAAAGGTTACTGAACAATGTAAATCAGCCTGCAAACTGCAGCTACACATTAAGCAATCGCTGTTGAAAGTTTGTCTCCATGTAGAGTTGTTCAGACGTCTCCATTGCAAACTATCCAGCGTTGTCTGCCTTTGGTGAGGGGTGGGAGGGCTCTCTGCATTGGCTCTGTGCTCAGCTAGCAAGTGGTATTTGAGCCTGAACGTACTTCGGTGGTAACTCAGTTCACGTCAACAGTTAATGCAAATAACTTTTCTTGTGGAGAAAACCATCTGGCAGGGCATTGAAGCTGAACTTGCCATTCAAAAGACCCTTTGCTTTATCCATTTCTGCTAAAGGAGGTTTGTTTCTGCTGCCATCAACAACGCTACTGCTGGATCACCTCCTGACTTTGCAAACTACAGAGCGAGCTGAGGGTCACAACGTGTGTGCATTAATCGGGCTTCAAAAAAATTATGGCGTTAACAGGAATTTGTGTTAACACATCATTAAACTTGTTAACTTTGACAGCCCTAAATACATCATACACAATCGCAGCAAGAGATCCACATCAGCTACACTGTAGCGAAGGATCATGGGGGAGTCTGGTGTTTGTAGTTTCCAGTAGTTTTAGTGCTGCCTTTAGGCTAAACTTCCGCCCTCTTCCCCTTTTCCAAACATTCAGATTTTGCAACTGACTGTTTTAAGTCAAAGTGTGAGACATGTTGTTTCTGCTCAGTCTTCAGTGTAGACTACAATGATGAACTGGACCTGCTGGTCAGCGGCTCTGCAGACTTCTCTGTGAAGGTGTGGGCTTTGTCTGCTGGTGCCTGTCTCAACACCCTGACTGGACACACCGAGTGGGTCACCAAGGTCAGCTTACTTTACCCTGTCATGGTTTGATTATTGGAAGAGTTTTTGTGTTATTTATACATTTTTGGTCAACATTAAAATGTTATTAATGTGTTCCCAGCATTAATTTAAAAAAGTGTTGAGCTGACATGATTAGAGGTCAACCATGAAATGCCTGGTGTGTGAAACATGTCTTGTGTTGTTTCTCATCAGGTGATACTGCAGAAATGTGAAGTAGAATCTATGGTGCATAGTCCTGGTGACTATATCCTTCTAAGTGCTGATAAGTATGAAATTAAGGTAATGCTCTTGTCTCCAGTTTCTTTTGTTTTTTCACTTTCAAAGAGTAAAGAAATTAACTAATTTGGAGCTGTTATCATTGTTTTGGTGTGAGCCACTGAGTCATTAAGATGGAGTAAACCCTGTGTTCCCTCTGCAGGTCTGGCCTTTAGGGAGAGAAATCAACTGCAAGTGTCTGAAGACGTTGTCAGTGTCAGAGGATCGCAGCATCAGCCTTCAGCCTCGCCTGCAGTTTGATGGACGCTACATCGTTTGCAGCTCTGACCTCGGAGTTTATCAGTGGGACTTTGCCAGTTACGAGATTCTCAGGTAAAATAGTGTACACGACATAAATATTAGACATTTTAAGGAGTGGTCCATCATACCATCATCAGCTATATATCTAAACTAGAGATCAACTAATATGTTTTTGTCAGGGCCAATATTAATTATGAGTAATCAAGGAGACTGATCCATTTGCATTTTTTATAACAAGCGATGGAATGTAATGAAATAGCACCTTTTAATAGTCTAATATACAGCATACAGTGAGAGCTATACAGAGTCACATTATCAGTTTTCAGAGATAATGTAACAACATAGCTATCGTCAATAGTTGACCATTGTCAATAGTTAATAATTCTGTCATCACCTGAAAACCTTGTGACAAACAGTTTTTTTCTGTTTTTCCTTTTTTTTTTCCTATGGAGATCACAAAACAGATTTGATTCTGAATTGAAAATCAATCCAAATTAGCTTTCAATTTTGATAATCAAAATGAGGAGTGCTTCTGGTGTTTTCTTTCTTCCTCTAACTGCACATACTTGCACTAATCTGCAGAAAAAAACAAAAAAACAGCACTTTTAAGACAACACAGCTAGATAACTGGTAGCCTGCAGCTGCATATCCAGATCCTTTTCCTCTGTGCACAAAGACGACAACTGACCGGTACTGAAGGTAACACAGACAACGACGGAGATGTGGGACTTATTTCCTTTTCAGAGATCCTTTACTGATTTTTTTGGGAAAACATTTGAGAAACTAAACTTTGTAACAAACGGAATTTCTATCTTTTGTTGCTTGTCGTTGAATGTTGAGTCTGGTAGCTGTTGTTGAACTCTGGAATCTTTATTTTTGACTATTATTTGAAATTGTCTAACCCTACCCTACAACAAGCCACCAGAATTAAGTCAAGCCGTCGTAAACAACTATAAAGTATCTTACTAAAGAGGAATCTGAAAATGTTAATGACAGTCGTCTGGGATAAAACCAATGATCTGTTGATCAAATAGGTGCAGAAAAAAAAGACAAAAAAAACAAAGTTTGATTCAAACAGATTTGTAACCTTATTATTGAAAGTCAAATTTAATCGTGGATTTGGAGAATTATGACACTCCGGATACTTCAGCACTCCAGTTGTAACATTTGAGTCCTGTGGGCTGAAATCAGTTTGGGGAGATTAATACAAATGCTTTTTGGATGCGTAATTCTGTATTCAAAACAAAAATGGTGTTCCACTGTTGTGCATTGCATTAGGCAAAACTACCACAAACATGACATTTGTTATCCCAGTTTGGAATCATGTTTTTAGATAGAAGCCCTTATTTATGGTGATCATACAGTCTCCTAATCCAGCATGTTTTTATGTTCCCAGGGTGATAAAAACACAGGACCCAGCCAACCTGTCCCTGCTCAGCTATGGTGAGGTGTTTGCGCTCCTTTTTGACAACCACTTTCTGTATGTGATGGACCTGAGGACAGAGGCTATCTCGGGCCGCTGGCCTCTACCAGCCTACAGAAAATCCAAAAGAGGATCCAGCTTCCTGGCCGGTGTGACCTCCTGGCTTAATGGCCTAGATGGGGGCAATGACTCTGGACTGGTGTTTGCCACCAGCATGCCCGACCATAGCATTCACTTAGTACTGTGGAAGGAGAACGGATAGAAGAAAGCAAGGACTTCAATCCCCACACTGCTAGGACATGAGCCACAGTCATGTGCGCTCTGGAATATATGAACCTGAACAGCCAAGATAGATCATGCATGGACCAAAGCATTTTGTTTTTATCTGTTTCTTCCTCAGCATACAGTCCTCCTCTAGACATAAACATTCACTGATGGAAATGTAAGGTAAAGATGATGGTAACTATTACTGATGAGCTAGACTCAGTGATTGGTCAGAACTTGCACCTGATCTCTGCAGAAACCTATAAGCGTCTCATTGGTCTTGATCTTGGACAAAGACTGAAATCAAAGAGACTTGAAAGCCGAGATGTGTCAGTGACGAGTAAAAATAAACACAACATACAAAATCTCTTGGTGTAAACTTTGACATGGAAGTGTAAATGTTTCATCTGATTAGCGTTTTGATCAGGTTAGCATTGTGCAGTCGTATTTGTAGCCAACCATTAATCCATAGTCTTTAAATCGGGTGCCAACCTCGGCCACTGAGCTTTATTCTACCAGGATAAGGCTATGTGAAATGTGCTGTAGCTCAAATGTGCCCAATGCCAAGCTGGTCACTGTGCTGATTCGCAGAAACTTTGGTTTCCTTGAAGAAATGCAGGGTTGCCTTAAACGCAGTTGCTGTAAATAATGGAGAGCATCTCTTGGACATGACATTATGACATCAGGGGAGATATTCTCGGAGGGTTTTACAGACTATCCCCAAGGAAGCTATGTACTGACTCGTATGGTGACAAGTGGTTTGGTACATTGTTCTGTACCATGTAAAACTTTGTGAGGTTTCATGTAATTCACTGAATATGCTTTTCTAAGGGATGTCTGGTTTAAGTGTCTGCTTGAGAAATGTGATGTGCCTTTTCAGTTCATTCGATGTTACAGACTAGAATTCCTTGATGACTCGGCACATTGCAGTAAGGATGACTGCATTGGAAGTCTTACTTTTATGTTTAATTTTTCATATTTACTGTGCTCTAACAGTCTAAGATGTCTGTAATTTTATAGTTATCTACCTGACATGAATTGCTCAGTGAATTGCTTTAATGAATCATTGACTGTGTAAAACATCAGGTTTATTTTTCTAAAGGCCTCAATGCATTGCACAGCTAAGGAAGAGACTTGACAGGCAGTTGGCTGTTTTAAACTTTGAGGAGCTGTTCTCCTGGCATAACCAGGGAAACTCTGTAAAATAATGCCATTCGGTGCACTAGTTTTAACATCCTGTCCCAACTTGTTTGCTTTTTAACTTCTACAAAACTGAAACTTTAAAGGGACAGTTCACCCAAAAATCAAGAATGCATATATATATTTGTTGAAATATATATATATATATATATATATATATATATATATATATATATATATATATATATATATATATATATATATATATATATATATATATATATATATAGCTTTCAACAAATATATGTATTACTGATTTGGGGTTGAACTTTACCTTTAACCATGAATGAGTGCTTTTTCCAGAACTTTCATTGATGTCTTCCTTTGCATTAAGCAGGCCACAGATCACACATGGATTGCACCGTGTGCACCCTACCACAGTTATGACAGATCAGTTTCTGACATACAGACCGTAACCTGTTTCTCAAATGGATCATTGTACACAGCAGATGTACAGACTGTTCTTAGCTCGGATTGTCACATTTAATTAAACACCACCATTACACTGTATTTTCTACTGCTGTCTTGAATATTGCACCACATACTATCCTTCCAACAGCATTCAGTAAAAGTGAGAATACAGTATCGTGACCTGTGTATGAATTGATAACTTGAAACTGGCCAGCAGCGATATGAAATGGCGCATCCAAGTTTTTTGTTGAGTTAATAGCCATTGCTTTCAATCTCTTCGCCATGTTATTTCACTATTGCATTGTCATAGCTCTTTGGTCACCTGCATCAATCTACAATCGGCTTCAATATTGCAGTCTTTCAAATAAAGAAAAGCAAATGCACACCTACTTGAGTCTGTGTTTGATAATGCCACCATTTTAAAATGGGAGCCAACATAAGCTGCTTGTTTTCAGCCACAACAGCAGCAGCTTCAGGGCAGTGTAGATCACATACTTCAGGACTATTGACATTCCCATTAGCTTTAGCAGTACTATCTGTGCTAGTGCCAATTTACACTTAATGTTACAGAAGAGCCTTACAGAGCAGATAGCACGGCTGTCCAGTCAGATTTTGTCCATCACTAAGTTGGCTCATTTTTCATAAAACAAAGTCTGACATGGTCATCAGAGGTAACCATCACTTCCCTACAACATTAAAGGAATTACAGTTGTAATATTCTGGTCTCACTATGCAAATGTATGCATCAACACTTCTTTGATGATTTGAGTTCCATCTGTTCCTCGAGGGCTTCTATTTAGTACAGAAATATGGCAGCATCCATATTAGTTTCATAGTTAACGCATTTTTTCTGCTCTTACAGTACATGTCAGTATTATCTCACCCACATAGTTTTGAATAATGACGGTTCATTTACATAGGACTTGGTGAATGGCGTGGGTATTTGGGAGCCATTAACTATTACCTAACCCTTACCTGAAGAAGTTTTCTTCATAGGGGGGAAAAAATGTGTTTAATATACTTCAAACAGAATATGGAATACAATAATAACACTACAATAACATATCTAAAGAAGAAAGGCTATGTGTAAGTGTGTTAATGTTATTATACCAAAGCTGATGAACTCATGATGTAACCCAAAGATTAAATGTTCTTGAAATTCAGTGATATATAGCAATGCTGGGGGAACTACTCCAGGAATCAGAAAAGGACCAATTCCAAATGCAAATTAATAAAACATGAGCTCGCAGATTAATCGGGCTCCCAGGCTAAAAGTAAATATCTTATATAAGCGTAACCAAAAAAAAAAAAGAAAAGCTTCAAAGTATTTCAAACATAACAAGATTTTATATTTCGATACAAGAGCGCAGCTAGAAAACAAAAAACCTTTACTATATTGAATATTTTACTTCAAGAACTATAATTACATTAATCAAGGAGTATGGCCCTGTAATGAGATGACTTTTGTTGTGAGCTGGTGCTATACAAATAGACATTTATTGAAAGATTGATTAAACAGCAGGTTTAATACATTGGTGTGCCTTGGACTGGTCGATAAAAGGCCACTCTACAATTTGCGGATTTATCATACAACACAACATAGAGAAGAAATCAGAGGAAGCAGACTGTGGGGAGGAAGAGGACAACACTCTCACATGGACAATGCTGATGTTATTTTAATGTTTACCCTCTGAAGAATGATATACCTGTCCTAAAGGACAGACAGAACTGTACAATAGTTACATTGTATGATAAGCTCCCCCTACCCGAGTCACACAAAAAGCAGGAAAACAGAATATTGAGACATCTTGACTTGAAGCCGTCTGCAGAGAGGCGTCACTGGCAGGGTGATGATGGCATTCACAGCACCTAATAATGTTATAGGAAAAGTCTTTTATTCCCACCTTTGACAGATCAGCGTAGTTAAGGTAGAAAATGAAAACATCACACACCTAGGACTGGTTCACAGACCACTACTATGATACAGATGTATAGTGCCTTAAGTTTTCCAAAAGGAGGAGGATGCTTTGACAACTACACAGTCTTGATGTTTAGAACATAGATACACAACAGAAGTTCAACAACTTTCTGTACATAAATTTTATTCCCAATTCAGTGTCCAAAGCTGAAAAATACAGCAACATATAGCAATGCCATGGTAAAAAATAACTTAGCAAAAATAATTACAGACTGATATTCACAACCCAGTGGTTATCTTTTTCACAGTTACAACACTAGAAATTTTGTACACAAAAAAACATGCAATGTCCAAATGAACACAATTATTTTTTTGCTCTGAGTACTGGATAAAAACAGAAAAAAAAATTCGATCTGACATATACAAGTACCAAAACAATCAAGATGAAGGTAAAGCAATAACAGACTGGAAAGTGATTTGATGTAAATATGTACATATTAATGCTAACATACACTACATTTGCATCAAATGCAGATTTGGATAATCAGTGGTAGAGAAAACACTGCTAATGATGAGGGAATTTATTCCACATTTGTGATTTGTGAGTCAACACTTGTGAGAGAAAAGTTGGGTCATGGCTTAATTTTGGAAAAGACTCCCATGCTGACTTGGTAGTAGGATGCTCCTAACTATTTGGGGGAACACACACAAAACAAGTTCACATCAGTCATTCAAAGCTCCATCACAACTGGCTATAAAAAAACATCTTTTACTTGGTCACATTTAATTTATCAACTAACTGTATAAAGATAAGTAAATGAAAACTGTGGTGGCACATATTTGGTATAAAACCAATGAGTCCAATACTGAAAAGTTCAAGCTAAATGATGGCAAAGTGTCCAAGGAACACACTGACATTTTCAAATTGTGGTTCTTTGACTCACAATTTACTTGCTGTTAACTGTGTGTGTTTGCGTGTGTACATGATGGCTTTCACCTACAGTATATACTGCATTTAGAGTGTTGTCACACATCAACAAGCAAGATGCCATTAAGCACATGAGCAGTATTAAAGATATCATGACATGATGTTATGTCAGCAGTAGACTGAACAAACCACGGCAGTGGCAGAAAGCTTCGAAGAGAAACTGATAGTCCTTGTCACCTTCTTCTGTTATGATCATAGCATTAACAATAGACAGTACAAACCAGTGAGAGCCACCATGTACCACATACAATTTGTAATAACCCTAATTAGGGTTGGGCAATAGGACATTATTTGTTATGGATAATAAATAAATGAGATGGTAGAAATTTGACAATTGCCGAGATTTTGGCGAAACAAGATTCAGCCATGCCATCAACAGCTGTAAAGCTCACCTATATCCTATCTGTGGGAGCACATGATTTCATTGAACTTTTGTGGCATTATATATATATTGTCCACCTCCAATCCTAGTTAATTCATGGTGAGAGTTGGTAAAACAAGTATGTCACAAGCTTTTGTGTTCTTTGCCAGAGTCGGATGATAAAACACTTCATCCCTGTAGTTATTGTCCACACCACCTAGTCTGGGTATTTAGCCTCCTGTACTTGGAGCACGAGGGCTGGGAGCAGGGGGAAATGCTAGCCTAGCTACATCAGAAGTGAATAAAACACATACTAATAAGTTGGCACAGCTGCTGGGCGCTGTAACCTGCAGCTATCTTTTGAAATGGGGAATGATAGCCCTTCTGTGGTAACCAAATTTCCGTACTGATACCACCACAATAACTTTTCTAAAAGCTTTGTGTGAGAAACACAAAAAAATCTCTAATTGTCATTACTTTGGATTTTTCAATAATCTAAAGCTGGTGTGTCCAAAAACTGTAACTAAATGGTGGGTCACCAGCCATAAGCCATTTAACTTAGTTGAATTATCACATAGATACAGTATATTCAAAATAACCTACCCTTAATCCAAGGGATCATTATGTGTTTCACTTCATGAAGACTGGACTTATTGGCATACCCCCTTACAGACTGTTGGGGGGCAGCCTAAGGCAATCCCTGCAGACAGTACTCACTGTTACCTTCTCTGCATGTTTTTCAGTTACTAACAAAAGTAGATTTAACAAATTATTGTATTTGATTATAAACCAGTACACCAAAGCTATACCATGGTATTAAAGGGGCTCTATGTAACAATTCATTGGAATTTACATGTCTGTACATTCACATTGGTGATATGTGAGCAGATTGTAACATGACATGAAAAATGAGATCTTCCGTCACTCTCAGTTGCCTGTACAAGCCTGTGGACTGTGGATTTCTTTGTTATTGACTCAGGTTGGACAGTCCAAAGAATATGACTGTATGCACGTTCTCAGTGCCTCTCTCCGCTAGCATACAGCAACAGCAGCTAAAGTCCACGAACATAAACTAATGTCGGCTTGCAGCACAACACAGAATTTTCACAGAGCCCCTTCAATACCCTCTGACTGTATAGGCCTTTGTTTATACTGGACACACATAGATGAAATGAATAGTGAATTTTACATCCAACTCTGGTCAAGATATTAAACGAGCATCGTTCCATTGTTTCTTTCATCTTACCTTTCGAGGGCAGTTTAAACCTTCATGTGAAATAAATAACACATTTCAATATACTGCAACAGCACATTGACATGAAAGCAAAATGTGACTGTGGAAATAAAGATGTGTGCAATGTCAATCAATGCCGAGCACCTTGGTGGGCTGAGCAACAATAATCAAATAGTACAATAAATGCTATACAGAAACACAGGCTCAGTCATTCACAGGTGATGAGTAGTAGGAGTGGATATTCCATGGTATATTTATAAGTAATGTCTAAAATTCACCAGTGATTCAATAATTATTAGTCTTAAATTATCTTTATTGGCAGCGATTGGTTTCCATTGATTTTGAAAGTCAATTTGTCAATTGGCAGTCTCCTGAAACTTGTTTGGGATATGTAATCCATTACATGAAGTCTGCGAAAGTCTACATTACATTAGTCTACATTGGTTACTATCAATAATTTAGAACCTGATCAAATTTTTAAGACCAACACTAAAAAGAGGCTAATTTCTTTAGCTGTTTTGTTACATTTTGTCATCATAAAGACATGATTGGTCTCATGATGACAGACTAATAATTTGCTTATTGAGCTTCATAATTAAATTTGTTTTATCTTGCTAGCAGCTCTGTGAGACTGCACTTTGGCAAAGCAATGATTTCAGCTTGATACTAATGTCAGCATGCAGTGCTAACATGCTGATGTTAAGCAGGTATATGTTTACCAGGTTTACCATCTTGGTCGAGCATATTAGCATGCTAACCTTCTATGTAGCACTAAACACCACAGAGTACAGCTGAGCGTGATGGGAAAGTCAGTCAGAGTTTGCCAATTGATTTTCCTACTGAAATGAAAAGAATCCACTATATCCAGTAAATTTGGATTTCTGAAACACAGCAGCATCATTTATAGAATGATATGCTGGTTGATGATGCAGGCATAATCACCTTTATAGGCCTCTAGAATGTGAGAGACCCTTCATGACTTAATTCATTAAAAGACAGAAGAGAACACTGGAGAAAAAATTGGACTAGTTGAAAAATTCAGACTATTAGTCTGTAAAACATTTCAGCTAAGTACAATACATGAATGAGTTCTGAAAAACAACAAAGAACATGAAACTCATTTCATTCTTTACAACGTGATCATTTCGTTCCTGTTTTTCTATATTTTTTTTCTACTACTATAGCTGATTTCAATGACTGACAGTTACTGTGATATACAACAGGGAAACATCTATTAGTAAACGTTAAACTTCATTTAAATTTATAGGATAAAGATAATTCCAGTTTATTAAAACTTTAATTTTATTTTCATAGCTTTGGCCATTGTTTCCATCAGTTATGATAACACTAATTACCTAAATCAATAAAGAGATCTGGCAACATCAAGCGATTGGACTAGGGATGTACCAATCTCACCTTTTCAGTTCTGATACCAATACCTAGGAGTACAAATCCTATACCAGTGTTTAAATGGTAAGCAGTATGCCTCACAGTGTGAAAGAGACTGGGATCACTCTTTTATGTGTAAGGCAACATCAGGCTTGATTTGAACATCACAATGTAAAAAAAACACACATAGATTTAAAGTTTCTGAATTGGTACTTATTATTAAAACAATAAATATGACATTTATTTTTGTCTCTGTTTTATTTGAGGATAATCATTTCTTGATCGTTGTGCCTGGTATAGGGCCATCTATGTATTAATTATTAAAGGCTGTAATGACGGTGACCCTGTCATTCAAGTCTCCTTCAGAGATATCACAGTAATTGCATGCTGAAAAATCTTAAGAGTTGTATGACAGGGTCTCAAAGATTTTGTAATAACTACATATCAGATGCAAAGATAGCACCCATTCAAACCAATGAGAATTGCTCGCCTAGCCCATACGCCAAAAAAGTTTAGACTTTACATAGTCATTGTGATGACAACACGGATTTTAGAATCACTTTTCTCAGCTTGACAGAAGTTTTACAAATATAAAATCTCAGTGGATCAAAAATTCATCATAGAAAGAGTCATTGGCAACCTTGTTTGTAGTTCTTGGTATCCTGTCAACAGTTTTATAGACATCTCTTTTATAATGGCGGTCTATGGGGAAAATGTTTTGAGGGGATTGTTTGCTGCAATACCACGAGTGGCCACCGAGCCACATTGGAAACAAGGCTGAGGGGCAACCTCCAGGCCTGGTTCTCCTGCCATTCACTGTAAGATAGTGGTTTGTGATGGTGAATATTATTGTGTTGTTAATAAAGTTTAAAACAGAATAAATCTGAGTGGTGGCTATGAAATGGCACCAAATGTATTTTGCGATGGCAGAACATTGTCAGGAATGCAACTGTTATAATTCCCATCTTTCACCCGAGCTCCAAAATACTTAACCAATACAGCATTAGTTTGTATAGCCATCTATTGGGGAAAAATACTTTGGCTTAATAAAAATAATAGGTAAGAGCTGCTAGCAATTTTCCGGTTCTTGCTGGGAAACCCCCAGGCCAGATGGGATAATCCCTCCAGGGATACCTGGGTCTGCCTCAAGCCTCAAGCCTTTTTTACTTGGTGTTATTTAGTCATCTTTTCAATGCACCATGTTTTTTTTTTTTGTTTGTTTTTTTTTGCACTCTGGCACTTTGTATGATATTGATGTGCATATCTATTGTATGTGATTGTGTGTAACTGTATGTTCTGTGTTACTTGTGGCTGCAGCATGGGCAAATGGCCCAGAACAAATTTCCCACATAGTGGGACAATAAAGTTCATCTTGAATCTTGAATCATCTTGAATCCTTATTGGACACGCACCAAAAACCTCAACAGGGAGCCATATTAATCAGATGCCAGAACCACCTGATGCCTTCTAAATATCTCTGCATGAGCATCTTACCCTCACTAGTGAACAAGCCAGAGATATTAAAACGTAATTTGCCGTGTTCCCAGATCTCACAATGTTATTTTTAGGATAGAAATGATGGCCAAACCTATGAAAAATAAAGTACAACCCAGGTCATTCTGAGGCAGAATTATCCTTTAAATTCAACACAACATTTTGCTTTCAAAGCATGATTATTGAAACCGTCCCAATGCTTATGGGGTCTTCCCTTATTCCAGGGTCGTTCAGTTGGAAACCAAACAATCAAAGTTTTACGGTGGCTTCCACCTAAGAGTCTCTCTGATGAGCAGTGTCCTGCATCAGGTGGCCCATCATAGATTATCCATCGTACCGTTTCCCTTTAATGGCCAACTGTCAAAAAATAAACTCTTTTACAAATAAATACAGTATTTACAAAGACGTGATTGTTGAAAGCTTGGTACTTCATTGTAAATTGCTTTAAATTCACTCCACCAGCTGTTTCAGCATACTGGTGTGTAGACAACAGCTGGCTGTCCTCTTCTTTATTGATTGTTACTATCACCTTGTTCAGTATAGTTTCCATGGTGTATTTATTTGTTCTGTACAAAATATTAATTGTTGCTATTTGTAAACCTTGTTATGTACATCAGCAAATACCTTTTACAGGAGGACTACCAGCTGAGGTAGCGATGAGTGAACAGGTGAACTGATCCATGGCTGATCCTTCATTTGGCCAACAAGTCAACACAGGTTCTAAAAGCCGACTTCATAATTCCAGATTGATTTTGTAAGACTACAGATGCTCTTATTTGGGAACAAACAATATCCAGCTGTATGTCACAGCGCTGAGAATGATGAAGTCTCATTTTCTGTCCTTTTGGCTGCAGTGCGGATCTTAAATGGTATTAACAAGTCCTTCAAATGAGGTCACAACTCCACACCCTTTCTGATAGATCCACCTTCACATGCTGGGATTTGTTCTACGATTGTTTCCTACTCTTCCTCCTTGGTATGATGCAGACAAAACATTCCAATGGTAGTTTCACAAAGGGGGGGTTTAAACAACTCTCTGTGTTTAAAACCAGACCTCTATTTGAAGTCCGTATCACACTGGTCTGCAAATTGAAGACCAACATCAGTCAGCTAACACTGTTGTCCACATTTGTGTACTGACACATCTTTTCACTCAAGCAGTAACCCAACATGGGCCAAAAAAAACAACCCTATGTGCTTGCTCACATTTTTTAGCAGCATAACGATGACAGTGAACAAGGAAGCTTAGAAAAAGAAACAAGGGAAAAGCTCACCAAAGTATTCCATTGACTGGATTTTTCCAGAGTTCACATAATACTTAGTCTTTATGAAGAAGACAGCTGGTATGTTGGCATATGTAGTCACACGTCCGGTATCATAGAGCATCTTCTTCAGTGACAAATGCTTCTTGACTCTCTTGTTTCAGTAGATACCATTAAATTCCACTGTCTGTCTTCATTTAGTCTGTACTTTCAAACAAATGGTTTTGGCACGATAATGTCCTTCTGGGTCAAATCTGCTCTCATTCAAATGACATGAGGTTTGCTGGTATCTGTTGAGATAATAGAAAAAACATTTAACAATATATTAGAAACAGGAAAAAGCTGCTAGCTCTGACAAAAGGGGGCAACACAGATTCATTTTGGCCAATTGGGGGCTGTGCAACAGGCTATACATTGAAAAAAGAATAATGTTGAATGTTTTAACCAAATATATCTAAACATTTAGCAGACACAAAGAATAAACAAAGCTAAGCCGAGTGTGGTGTCATGTTTCTGGCTAAGTCCAATATTTACTATTGGACTTAGCTAGCTATTTTTGGTCTCCACCATGTCCTCCTCTTCAGCAGCTGAATTCAGAACTACATTCACCAGCTAGTTGCCAATGTTGTCTTTTGTTTGGTGCTGTGCAGGTAGCGTAGACTGGGTTATCACTGAAAACAGCTGCCTCCTTCAGCTGGGAATAGATCGATGAAAGCATTGATAGATAAATAGATGGAGGAAAATCTACTCATTGTCTTTTCTGTCTTCCTGTTGCTGCTGATGATTCAAGTATTCATGGGTTAGAACTTTGCAGACCATACACTGCACATCTCCATTTATATTCTTTTTAACCATCAGTTTTTTGTCATCAGGAAGGAAGAGGAAGACAGTCAGAATAAGAGCAATGCTAATCGACTGGGTTTGTAGGCTGCTCCTGGCTAATGTCTGGTCACAGGATAAGGAAATGGACAAAATGGGACTCAGGCTGGCAAAACAGCGTGAGACTGTTGTGCCCACAGAGACCTGTCTCCACCACATATCAGCAAGCTGTTACACTCAACAGGCGGACCATTTTTAGAACCTACAGAGTGCAGGACTGCAGCTGGGAGAGGAGAGGTGGACTTGATGCTTGGTGTTCACACAGTCACAGCTGATGGACAGTGTATTTGTGTTTGCTGCTGCTGCTTACATTCACCCTGACACAGATTCAACAGATGCACTGTATATTTGTATATTCCTATACTAATATGTTTATATATGTGCTTTAATTTGTGTTGCATGACGAGCTCAACTAAACTTTCATTTCATTTTGCAACCCTGTGTTGTATAATGATGAATACATTACCTTGTACCTTGTTTTTGTCTCCCTGTTTCTGCTGTTGATTCCAGTATTTATGGTCGGAACTTTGCAAACCATATACTCCATACCTCCATTTTTATTAATTTGGCTCTTCAGGAAAAGAGTTGTTTCATCTGACCAAACCTGACCCACGGTACAAACAGACGAGTGTGTGTGCTGAACATACCTGAGGTCGACTGCTTCTACAAGCCTCCTCCAGGTTTTTGTGCCAGATGATCGCTGAAAACCTAGATCCTGTCTGGAACTTGTAAACATTGCCTGTGAAGTGACACATCATTTGTATTGCAATTGTATGTTGATTGATTTGATTTTAAATGATGGAAAAAGAAAACAGCAGGGGCCCTGTTGGCGGTGTGAAGCTGACCTTTGTCTGGGTCATTGAGCTGGAAGATGTTGGGTCTGGCAGGGTCATCTGGCAGCACCACCATCCACCCAGTGACACATACCTTCTTACAGGGACTGGACTTATACTTTGGCAAAAAGAATTACAGTGAATGAGATTAACAGCATGTATGTGGAAAAACAACATGTAATAATATATAATATATAATAATAACAATAAAACAAAGGTGTAAAATGTGTTTCTCCACTTGTGTTCAGACATCACTTGTAATAATTTTATCAGGACAGAAACTTCACCTACAGGTACCCTCACAGTACATTAATGTACATTTCTGTATTATGGGGCAATGGCATTATATTGGAGCGTGGGGACATAGAGGTCATAGCTACACCAAAACTGGTGTGCACTTTTTAAAAAATGTAACTGTTCTGTGCATGAGCGTGCTGAAAGAGAGCTTCCATTGAGCATAGTGATGTTTTTGGTGATAAAGAACTTTTGCGACAGTTGATGATGCTCCCACAAACGCAACTGACAGCTTTAAATAGAAGAGAGTAATGTTTCATAGCGGGTGATCAAAGTACAGAAGCTCAAGAAGCACACTGTAGGATGTTCAGACTGACAACAGCACTGTGCTAAAAAACAAAGGAAGACCAATTTGAGTAAAAGATCCATGCAGGTTTATCAGATACTGAAATTGCACATCTGTATATAATACTGACACTTGCCTTAGAGATTGCATGTATGACCGATCTTACACATTCTTTCTTTTTTGTTAAGAATCAAACTTACATGTTTCCTCTCAGAGGCCCTCAGTGCTTTCGCCCCATAGAATGTCAGTGTTGATCCAGACAGAGTGATCCAAAATCTGGTCCATGATGACAACTGTAACACAGCAAGCACTGTAAATGGATATCCCGAAAATATCTCACTCACCGTCGTCAGGTGATGTATTTGCTGACACGGTCAACCACAATTGAGGAAAAAACACAGTGAAATCAGAGACCACCTTACCCTGGGCTTCCTTCCCTCCTTCAGCAGCGTTTTTCTCCGCAAAGGTCCTTCAATAGTCACACTGCTGGCCTCGCTGCATCCATAGCAGGAGTTTGCAGCGGAGGAGCTAAACATGTTAGAAAGTTGAGAAAGGATGCAAAAAAGGGCCCAGCACAGAACAGTATAAGCAACTGAAACTACCCCGCTGCTCACCAGTGCTCAGTTCAGTGTGTGCAGTTCAATGATGGACACCATGAGAAAAAATAGTCACTGTGACGCAGTGTATTTTTGGGCAACGTCGGTGATATATTTTTCAATTTGTGTAAGTAACTAGCCACACAGATTAAACTATGGTGTCCTGTACAGCTAAAATAAAGTTTGACGGAAGAATATGTATTTAGTAATCCAACTACGAGCAATCGACTGAACAACAGGCAGGCAGACTCATTTCTGTCACCAGCCTCAACAATCCAGAATTCACTGCAGTCAAAGGTGCAGGGGTGTCTCTGGATAGCTTATGTGGTGTTTCCACAAAACAGTGTACAACAATAGAGAGACAAAGCCACGGCCATTCCAGTTTCCCTCATGGGACCTTATTTGAGAAAAACTTTGTCTCATTGAACGCACACCAAAACTTGTAAGTTAAACATTGTAAGGCTGCTCCTGTATATCAGCAGCTCACAGAACTGACCAACTCTCCTTCCACTTAGCTGCAGTTGTCAATATGAGCAGATTTATTGTGATTTTCATCGTTTTTAGTCCCTTTTCTGTGCTGAATTGGTGTTGGTTGGTTGGTTTGAGTGCTTTAACACAAAACTACATGATATTTTACATCAATGACAGCAAACTACAACTATCTTGACTTGTTGAAAATGATGCTTTAAATTGACAAACATCATATGTAAGATTCATGGCGCAATTCAGCCAGATCAAAAAAATGACACTCTCTCCATTTACTACCATACAAACTACATACATTTTTTCTGAAATAAGGCCCAATGGGGAAAACTGGAGGGGGCATGACCTTGGCTCTCTACGACTGTGATTCCTACATATTGAGCATGCATGTGACAAACAGTGACATTATTGTTCCCAAAGCTTCTTTTATAGTTGAGTGAGAAAGTGAGACACGAGACGAACAGAAGCCCACCACCTCTACAGTGACTACAGTTTGTAGCAGTGGAGTAAAGTAGAACAAAGTCAAGGTCATGATCTGATCTGACCCTCCCAACTGGGGTTTCCTGTCATTTACAAATAATGAAGACATTTTGCTGATCTTAGAGCCTTTAGCTGCGTTCGCATTATAGCAGAAAAATGTAATGTTACAATGATAACTTCTATTCCTGAAGGAGATGAACAAGGTACCATACAGATAGCATTGGATATCACACCCCTGTATGGCCTGTCTAAAGACACCTCTATAATGCAGATGACCTGTAGTGATGTATGTGAGGTCCCATCTGCACATATATCTCCTTCTGTCCTCTTACAAAACAAATACAAACACCACCCAGGCCTGCAGGTTTCTGAGACTGCCCCCCATACCCACAGCTAACAACTCTACGTTTTTTTAAATTTGATTTTTTACTGCTGTTAGAATCAACATTTCATTTCCAGGATTGGTGTCCCTGTTATCCTGGATAATAAGCAGAAGAGGCTGTCAACAGTTTTCATTAAACTATCTGCATTTTTGGTACTTCGGTGGCCATTTAATTTCTAAAAGCATCTGAAATGATACCTAATTTCCACCAGCATGCAGTGAGGGGATGAGGTGAGATAAAACACATTAGAGTGACCCCCGATTTCCCCATAAAGATGAGTTCATCCTCATTCAAAGTGACACGTTCTCCCACTTCACTGTACCTGTAAACATAGCTGCGGCTCCGGGGGGAGTTGCGAAGCGGGACCCTCCAGTTGGGGCCCAGTGTGGCATACATGCGGCCCCTGTTTGTCACACATGGTCATAGTCAGTCCGAGGCACTCACTGGATTGGCCTTTTGGTTAACAGAACTGTTCAGTGTGCCTAATGTGACCAGACTGTAACACCAAAGCCTCTTCAAACCATTTACTGAGAGATCAAACATGATCATATTGATCGACCACAGCCGGCTTTCAATCTGCCAATCATCGACATAAATGACACATTTAATTCTATATTCTTGCTCTGACAAACATAGATATATAATATGATTAATTTGACGTAGGATGTTGGCAACTCTCAAATACATCGATATTATATGCATAATGAATGTTCCAGGGGCACAGATACAAACTGGAGGCACAGAATCTAGATAAAGTTTAAAGAATAAGTATGTTGATGTCCTTGTTGATATTTTTCGTACTGTCAACAAATCTCATGTACAGATCCAAACCGATCTGTATCTGATATATCTTCCTCCTCCGTGCTATAGATCTCTGTTGTTGTCAAAAGCTATTAAAAACACATCAGTGAGCCACGCTGTTACACTGGCTGACATATTCCTTCATTACCAAGAACACATTGTAGTTTATTTTGACCCATTGTCATATACAGGGTCCTGCCCAAACACTAATGAGAGCTCCATATTTCCACTTCACCGTTTCCTCCTGTTTGAGTAACGTTTGATCAAACAGTGAGCTTTTTTAAAAATGAAAGTATATATTTGTTAGGACTTTTCTAAAGGTTTTATATCCTCAGTAGGACCAATGGGCTCAGGGCTGACAGCCACATACAGGCATGGTCAGTCACAAAGTATTGAGTGATGGACTAACACATTGCTGGTTTAGTTTATTCATGGGATATGTTGACTGTAAGAAAAATATGAACCATTATCAGCCTTGTTTTAACAGAACCTTACTGTACGCTGATGATCACTTTGAAGTGGATTTTAAAACAAAAATGTTTTGACCTAAGTCTGTTATCGTAATAGATACAAAAAAAAACACCTTAATGCTGTAAGTATCATCTATAATTTCAAAGTGATTAAAACCTTCAGGGTTTAATGAATATACAGTCAGGTTCAAAAGTCTGAGACCATTACTTATTTGTTGCATTTGTTTCAAATGCAATACATTTTTTGATTATAAATGATAATATCAGTGTAACAATTTGTGTGAAATCTTTGAATGAATGCGTGAATTTCAGAATATCTAAGACTGAGGAGAAGCACCACTCCATTGTTCAGAGACATGCTCCACCCTCTGGTTTGATCTTTGAGGAGAAAGACTCATCCTGCAGCAGCATAATGAGCCCAAACACACCTCAAAGCTTCCACACAACTACTGAAGACCAAAGAAGACCAAGGAGTCCTGACTGTCCTGAGCTGTCCTCCTCAGTCACCTGACCTCAACCACATTTAACTTCTATGAGGTGAGACTGAGAAAGCCAAACATCATCGGTGACATCACAAGAAGCAGTCTGTGACATCACAAGAAGCAGTCTGTGACATGACAAGAAGCAGTCTGTGACATCACAAGAAGCTCTGTGGAACACTGCCACATCATGCTAGGATAACATGAGTCAGCAGGTTTTACACTAACTTGTGGAGTCCATGCAGCTCGAGTGCATGTTGTCATGAAGGCAAAAGGGGGACAAACCAAATACTAAGATATTCATGGACAAATATTGAACTTTTCACTCAAACTGTTAAACTGATTATATATGATTTGTATTAAATTTAAAAAAAAAATACATTCAAACAGACGTATTTTGACCAGTGGTCTCAGACTGCATGTTAGGTAGTTGATTGTGTGATTGTGATTTTGGGCTATATAAATAAAATTGATTTGATTTGATTTGATTTGATTTGATTTGAGGTAGGTAGGTAGGTAGGTAGGTTATACAGTACGTTACGATTGGCTTTTACCTTTCCATTCCAGGTGACAGCTCCTCCCCAAAAGAGCTTTCACTGCTGCCTGTTGGGAAAAACAGCAATAATAGACAGGTTTATTCTTTAGTCTCAAGTTTATGAGAAAAAAAAGCATCAGCAGAAACTGGTTAATGGAGAAGCAGCTAAACTGTTTTTGTCATGAATAGAACACAAGTGGCTGTTATGATAATTTTGTCAAACAGTACAGTAAATACAAACCTAATGACAGGCCATTGGACACTGATGTACTGTGTGGATCATTTCTGACTGGACTCTGAGACTCCAAGAAGCTATCATCCAGCAGGTGTCGTGCTTTCTCTATGGGAAACGTGGCACTCCTGCTCTCTGACATACCATACTGACACATCATACTGTGGACAAAGGTCAACCATTAGACAGCAAGTAAAACACACAGATGGTGGCTGTAAAATGTAACAATGGATTCAAACTGGGAAATGGGAACGTTTTTCATTTAAGCTCAGACTCATCTTTTCCTTTTCTTTTCCGATCAGTTTTCATCTCATATTACCCGATGACACAATGTCTGAGATCATACAGATTCAACACAGCATGTGTCAAAATTGATTATGATCATTTCTCTGCTGGGTTTTGTTGCTCTGTGTTGCTTGCATGGCTACATTTACTAAAAAAGGTCAAATGTTTTGATTTGGGGGGTTTTTGCCTTGAATTTATTGTGTTATGTAGCATTTTTGTGCAACATCGCACTGTCAAAGCGGTTATTTCTTCACCTTCTGTTGATAATCATAGTCCATTTAAAAAAAGATGTTTTCATCTACAGTTCTTACACATTGCACCTTTAATGTGTATCAACATTACAGAAATATTAACTTATTGATCTATATAGAACATGTCTGATCACTAAAACATGAAGAGCAATATTAAGTAATATTACTTAAGTAATATTTTGATTGACATGTGACATGAGTACATGAGTATATTTGCACTGTGTTATTGGTACTTACATTTAAGTAAAGCATCTGAATACTTTTCTGATACCACTGACCCTGATATTATATTTGTTGGACTGGTCAACAGCCTATGTACTGCAGCTGGTTGTTGCATAAGCCTCCAGCTGTACTCTCATGGTGCCTAGTCCAGTGCAAGCTGCTATTCTTTTAGCATGAAATGTTGAGCATGAAACATGCAAACTTTAGCTTTCACCCCACACATTATATTGCTACAGTGTGGTTCTACCTCACCTGAGTCATGGCGTGCATACTTCAAAATATAGAGATGATGGGAAGGTATAGACAACACAGTATTATATAGCTTCGAATATTTTCTCTAAAGCTACACTATGTATCAGTAATCAACTGATATTAAGGCTGGAATGTATAAATGAAATACCAAAAGAGAAACTATAGTGCAGTGGTAGTTAATGAAGATGAAACAGGTTTACAATGGTTGTTGTAGTTGCCCATGGCCACATCTTACTTAACTCACTAAACTTAAGAGTTTGCAGGTTTGATTTAATTCATACAAGAAAATATATCTAACTTAGGGAAAGGTCTGTAATACTCACTTGTTTCCCAGACTATGGCTCTTCCTGTGGTGAGAGGGAGGGGGGGTGGGTATATGAACCCCAACAGAGGCGTCAGGGCAAGTAGGCCGTCGGTTATACCTCATAGAGGCAGATACCTCAGAGAAACCTGAAACACAGAAAACAGGTCATCACTGTTCACTGCTATAAGCTGCAATCCTATCCTGAGCGCGTGTGTGTAATTACATCAGAGATGACTAATTGTTGATAATGCGGTTGATTAAAAGTATCTCAATCACTGGCATATTTTTCTCAAAATCCTGTTCTTGTTCCCTGCTATTTTTTGGTTCCAGAAGAGTGGCTGATGAAAATGTTGCAAGTACCATCCTTGTTGACACTGATGTAAAAAGTCATTACCATGCAGTCAAAGAAATGAGCTTGAGGAGCAGAAGCAACTTTGGAGGCAAGTTCTTCACATACTTTATTTGTCATGGTTTTCATCTCTCAGGCTTGCTATGGGCTAGCACTGTACTGGTAAAGAAAGATTGCTGAGACTGTATGCAGTTTGTTTTAAAAAGAAAACCCAACAACACATACATACATACACAATTAGTCTGTTTTGCCGCTAGAGGTCCCTCTATCAAAGCAGGACAAAAGACGTTGTGGGGATGGCTGAGTGGAGCGTGGGGGGCAGAGCTGCTGCTCAGAGCCAGTCAGCTCTGGAGGAGAGGCAGTTGTGCTCTTTCTTTAGTATACAACATTATATATCAGAAAGTAAACCAAAAATAATTCCAAGGAGGCTGGAAACCTTGACAATACAAACACTTTTTGTTGGACCGCAGGACTGATATTTTACAGTCCATGTCACGGGGATAGCACTTCTTTAAAATGTTTTACAGCAAATCCACAAGATGGAGCCACTGAATCACTAATCAAGTCTTTACATAAAAATCATTGTTCACATCAGGGACTACTGCCCTCAACTACTGTTATGACTCTGTCTACATATTCTATGTGTACACGTGTAATAGATCTGCCCCTTATAATCCTATCATCAGTGAAGCCACAGCTCTGCCTTCTGGCAGGCCTGTGTTGGATTGGTGAATTGGTGCAGTGTTATCATGTGCATTATGTGCCAGTGGAACCTCTGAGTCACTCTCTATTCCTTCTCACTGAAAACCCACTGAGGCCATTCAGTCCTGTAGATGTGACCAGTTCGGACCAAGCGGGACAGTCTGTGCACAGAAAGCCCAGCTTGTAATACTTTGGACTTGTATTAAGTTAATTTGTGGTATTAAGTACAATTAGCCTTAAGAGCCTCGTGAAAAGTAGGAACTGCTGCATTAGAAAAAGTTCAAACACTGCAGACAACAAACAGACGTGAAGGAAAAAGATATGTTCAGACAGAGTTCCAAAATTTCTTATAATTAGAATCTTTTCCCAAAACAAGAGGAAACTGTTTCCTCATCTGCAATTTTGTAATCATGAAAAATAATGTGGTGAGGTTAGATTAACCGAATTCACTTAATGTAGCAGGATAATGTGATCCCTCTGGGATAAAGGCTGACTTAATGTTCCTCCATTAGCTTGTAAAGTAACACTCGTTTGCGTTGCTGCAGGGATTTTTGCCAATGATGCCAAGAGGTAAAAAAAAATAATTCTGTGGTGATAGTGTAGTGTAGAAATGATCAAAGTTGAACAAACAAAAAATGTTGAGCTAAGAGTTAGCAAACAGCTAAAGTGAGCTAAGATTAAGACACCATGTGGAAAATGTAATTAACTATCCAACAAGTTATATTTACAGAAAAGTGAAGTGAGGTTTCAGTGTTCCATTTTTGATGCAGTTTACTTCAAGCAAAATACCCAGATTCACTACCCAAGTTTGTGGGATTTTGCCATCAGAAATACACAAGAACTGCCAGCAGAAATACACAAGAACTACCAAACAGACTTCCATGAAACCTAGATGGAGGATGGGTGTCAGCCCAGAACAGACTCCACTGACTTTTGGTGTGGATCTGGAAAAAGGGATGGATTAAGGGATTTTTCCCAACTTTCCCCCATTAAACCGAAGGCAGAATTTTATGTATTCCTTCATATTCACGCTTTGCTTAAAAACGATCAGGTAGGGAGAGACTTGTCACTGCTACTTGGGCTGTTTAATGCAGCCAGTACATGCAATTAGAAAACATCATCTCCATACATATGATCCAGGTTTCCACATATCAGTGAATTAGTGCGTTTGCACAGTAATCAGTGAAACACAGCAGAGTGTTTCTGACATGAAATCTGAGCTCTGTGACACTCTCACTACATTAAGTGGAAGACTGATAGACGGGTGGATGGTATGATATTATTGGCCTTGTTCAAGCTAACGTAAGCACAGGAGATATTTTGTTTTAGTGGAGGAAAACTTGAGTGGATTCTGATATGAAAATACATAAAATAGACTTTCTATCAATAGTCCAGAAGACATGCAAAAAAAAAAATCACTTTTTCCTTAAAACATGAAACTTGGTACACTTGTATGGTTTTGGCCTCTGATCTTTGTCAGAGATGGAGCCATGGCAAACCCACCATGTGGCAGCCATGGCAGCCATTTTACTTTCCGCCATGAATTATGTATTTTGCATCACATCTCCTGAACCAAACATGACAACACAGGAAAGGTGACATCTCCCCCAATGTTTTGTTGGTCAAGGATTACAGTGATACCATGCATTACATCATAAATTGTTCAGGTGAAGGGGTAATGGTGAAGTCTGTTATGCATCTTGCGATGGGAACACATCAGCCATGATGCTCATTAACATGAGTACTCAGTGGTCATTACTACATCGTTACATGAGTTCTCAGTAACCATAGTTCCGACCACAGACCACCTTCATTTTGATCTCAACTATACACCTGTAAAGTTTCATGACTGCATCTTGCACAGTTATGGCGCTAAGTTTCACTTTCGGTTATGTCTGCCCCCATAGGTTCGCTTTAGCTGCCATTCTGATACTCGGTAAATATTGTGCCAAATGTTCTCGTTTTTTTTCCTAATTACTGCACTCGGTAACCTCGATCAACAGGGATCTGGGTTAAAAACTAAAAGTAAAATAGGCATGTCGAGCTTGAATTGTTTCACATCTTACCCTGTGAATTGAAGATTCTTTTGGACTAAGCCAGAGGTGATACCTTACATGTATCCCCTTACCAATAGGATGGCTAAAACACACACAGTTGGACTGTCAGGTTCAGAAAAGCTGGGAAAAACAGGAAAGCTGTGACATAACAACAGACACTGGACATTCCAGATGATGGTTGTTAGCTCTTAGGTCTTCTCTGAGCACATGTGAGTGCTTACTCAGCTACTTGAATTGCTGCAAAGACATCATAAAACAGCTTGGATGAATTAGCCACGTTTTGGTCTAAAATAATTCAGTCACGAGAGGCTCAGTCCCAAGCTTCCCAAAATAGATGATTCATGGAACATAATCATACAAATGAGATAATAATGCTGGGATGATCACAGCCGAAGTCACGTACAGCTCCATCATCAGACAACTTTGTCCCTCCTTACACACAATGATGTATGAACTGGGTGAATGCATCAAGTCACGTGTTTTGGTCCTTGCACATGTTCTGCTCAGTCCACCATGCCACTCGTACATGGAGAGAGTGAGTAAACCAAATTCTTCTGTTTGGCAGTGTGTGAAGTGCATGACACTTGTTTATGTTGAATGTGCCAACACGCCAGTGGACACAGCCAGAACAGCCGCTTTCTGCCATGTTACATAACTCCAAATGATCAGCTGACCAGTATGAGGAAAACGCCATCTGCAGTTGTTCGGACCCTCCCGATCCCTGACAAAACAACTCACCAAATTCAGAAGAGTTCATCCACAACAACAGGTTCCCATTCATCTAGTAATAACAAATCAAAAGGCCAAAAGGAAATAACTTATGTTAGATATGGTCACATCTGCAGAAGGAATCAAAATGTTTGGCTGAAAACAAAAATAGGATGCTGTTTTTGCTTAAGTAGAGTTTTTTCAGTATTTGCTTGAGTGAACATTCAAAGCACAAGTTTGGATGAATTTATATTTTTCCATTAGGCAGGATTCATTTACTCTGATCTGAACTAACCTGAACAAATCTGTAACATCCTGAGTTCTGACTAACAAGCCATATAAAAATCCCCCGAATAAAGAGCCATATGATTGATGGTACTTCAGGGCTTTACACAAGGGTGTATGATGGGCTGTCCAAGCCATAATTCATACTGGCCTGTACTGGCATCCTATCTACACAGTACTTACAGGCTAAGTTGATCTTTATAGGTCAATCAAGCATCAATCAATCAATCAATCTTTAACCGTATAGCGCCAATCCACATCAAAAGTCATCTCATGACACTTTCCAATTTGAGCAGGTTTAAAACATACTCCTTGGGAGAAGGGGTAAACCTTTCCTTCCCTAACAACTTTACTAAAAGTATGATGATGATGATAACAATAGCAATAATAACAATAGGTCAAATCTGTGATGATTAATCAATATTAAGACTAGTAATAAAATCCAATTTACATTAGAGCACCTCAGGCACCACCCGTGAAGAAGGGAAAAGATAGCCAAGTCACCAAATCAGTCTCATAAAAAGGTACTAAACTGTCAGTTTGTAACTGATTAATGATTAACTTAATGACTACAACCAAATTTACCATAACAGCTGTAATGGTTGAAGGATTTTGGAGTCCTTAAAAGAGTAGAGGTTGGCAACATTCACCCTTGTACAATATCAAATAGACAGCATGTACGTTCAGAAGTCTTTTATGTAACACAAAATTAATACACACAATCTAACTAATATGTACTATATACAGGTACTATATGTACTATATATACTGAGTTCTAGTTCCTCCACCGATTAAGTAGTTCAGTGGAGACATGGCATGAATATGAAGTAGAATATCTGATGTCATTGTACTGTAATCCAGGACTAGAACCTGTCTATGCTCACTGAATTCTGAGTTTGAATGTCTTATCCAAAACTACATAGTGCCCCTTTAATTCAGAACTCTTACTTAAAAGACTAATCATAATTAGTCAGTATCCCTAGTAATGATTCTAATTTAAATCAATTCAACCCAAAATTCCCTATTAATTTTGCATGAAGTACTACATGGGAAATGTTCAATACATTGCAGGCCGGTGTGTCATTGTGAGCAAAATGCGTATTTCTGAGAAAAGAATCTTGTAATTACAAAAACTGAGCAGATTCTTTTGTCATTGTGACAGAAAGAAAACGTTCACCCTCAGGCAACATGGTGTTTGCAGCCAAACATTTCCATGTAATAGCTCAGATGCATGCTTCCTTCCCAAATGATTTTTCTGATGAGCATTATAGGGACTAAAGCATGTTACACTCTTGGTACAGAGTGATACTTTTTTTTAATTTACATGCAGTGAAATCTAAACCTTTCCTTCCCTTAGAGTACAGTCCCCTTCAGTCAGTCCAGTGACAAGCAATTAATGGTTAAATTTCAAGAAATGGTGTGAATTCTAGGTCTGAAAAAATGTGTGAAAAGTGAAAGAGAGAAACAAAGAGAAAGAATAGCAGTGACTATGGTAACCCCCACAAACCAGTCCCAGTATGTGGTTGGCCAGCCTGTGAGACATGAGTCTATGGAAAAAGATCAATGTTTCTGGTCCCTGAGGACGCTGATGTGGAATGCTGACATGCTGGTGCTGTTTGACTGCAATTAGTGGCATCTTTTACTTGCTCATGGGACATTTTAGTCAGGGATACAGGGATCTCTACACAACTTTAAACTCAAGTAAATTAATCATATGAGTTGATTGATCTAAAATGTAGCTAATGTATTGTAGTTTCAGTCAGCTTGGTTCCCTCATTAGCTGCAATGAATTATGAAGCCACAGCATGTCAAACACAACTAGACTATTTATTCTCTTGTCTGTGGGTTTCCTGTGATGTCAGGCTGATTAATTATTACAAAACAAACTAAACTGAATAAAAAGACTTTTAATGTAATCACCTTCATGAGCCATCAACAACTTTTGAGGAGCAATGAGCTCACTTGGTGAGCGAGAACTTTATGACAAACACATTTAATGACTATATACAAACTGAGGAGGTTTCCATGAAAATAAATGAAAATCCATCTTGACCCAATTAGAGTAACACTCCAACTGTACAGCTAATCGTTAGCTGTACAGTTGTCACAATGACAAAAGAATCTGCTCAGTTTTTGTAATTACAAGATTCTTTTCTCAGAAATATGCATTTTTCTCACAATGACACACTGGCCTGTAATGTATTGAACATTTCCCATGTAGTGCTTCATGCAAAATTGATAGGGAATTTTGGGTTGAATTGATTGCAGATACAGGACTAACGTTTCCTGTATCTGCTTGGGTGCAGACACTTTTCTGCTTGCTCTCGCTTCTGCTTGTTTTCTTTCCACTGTTATTCTTTTTCTTCACTGAGAGATTACAGGCAGTGACCCCTGGATATTTACAAACCACTAGGACAACAATTAATTGACTGCTGCTGCCTTATTTCACTTTTTTTTCCGAACTCAGTACTTTCAGAATGAGGCCTACGAAGTAGCACAAGCCTATTAGCAGCTAAAGCCTATTAGCAACTAAAGCTAACTAGCACCAAAATGCCTCTCGTTAACCTGAACTTTCTGAACATCCTTCAGAAAATTGCTGAGCTGGAAACCAAGATCCACCAAATAGAAGTAAATGTGGAAGTGAATGGACTATCTGGGAACGAAACTACTCTCCCATGGAATCAAAACAGCAGACAAGAGCCTGCTAACACGCGGCTAATTAGCCCCGACAATGACTCGACAAAACAGGAGTTCTGGGGACTGGATAAAAAGCCCAGGAACATTCTTCCCTGCTGGTATACTCTTAGAGCAAAGCCTAAAGATAAATCATTTTTGGGAGAACGAGTAACAGGCAGAGCCCAGCGTCCTGAGATCTGTGATACAACTGGTTGGCCTGCACTTTCCTCTGAAAAGAGTGCCTCCTCAACGCCCGTCCCAAAGAGGAAACAACCGTGGACAACGGTGAAAACAGAAAGTAAGAGCAAACCTACCCAAATAACAAAAATACAACTGGAGAACAGATTTGCTCAACTTTATCAAGACCGTGCAAGCTCTCCGTCAATGAACAAGGAGAGATATGAGACCAAATCCAAAAGTAAAAGATCACAGAAAGAGCTAATGACTGGACCACAAACACTGATTGTGGGTGATGTTGCTGTGAAGGAGGTAAACAGCTTTTGCAGCAAGAAGAACACCAAAGTACTCAAAGACTTCACTGATCTGTTGAACAAAGTCAGATCTCTCGATACTGTGGTGTTTGTCAGTGGCCCTCTACCAACTGTCCGTAGAGGTGATGAGAGATTCAGCAGGTTGTTGATGTTGAACAGATGGCTCAAAGCTACATGTGCCGCTCAATCGGTGAACTTCATTGACAATTTTAACATTTGCTGGGAACGCAGACACCTCTTTAAGGCAGATGGATTCTGCCTTAACAAGTCAGGAGTAAGGTTGTTAACCTCCAACATATTCTACTCTGTGCACCACACACCAGTTCCTCCCTTCAAGGACAGCAGGCAAGACAAACCAAAACAACTGATAAGACAGCCCTTGGAAGGAGAAATACTTGTGCCTGAGATAAGCTTCGAACAGACAAGTCAGCTGTGCCAGGAGGAGGAGTCCTTGCTGCCATCTTCGCCCCGCAAGGAGGAGTCCCCCCCCAGTCGCAACAAGAGGGGACATCCACTCTCCACCAACCCCAACCAACTCTCCGCCCTCTCCAGCCAGCCTCAGCCTCTCCCCCTCTTCCCCCCTCCTCGATTTCACGGATGAGATGAAAAAGCTGGTCAATGTTGGACTCAGACTCACACCCCGTCCAAATCTGCCACGCTTGAAACCACCATCGCCAAAATGTCATCGTGCCCCTCCACCCCCTCTGAATAATCTTCGCCCTCTACAGTCTGAAAACAGCGAAGCACATCCTGTCCATGCTGACAGTACAATTAACGCTTACTGATATGTGCCGGGTCCTGCTACGAAGTTGATATCACTACTGTTTTCCCCCGAGAAAAGCCAGGGCCCCTTGGAGAGAAAATAACGCTCATGCCTTGTTTGCTACTGTCGACAGGCTAACAAACCCTCCTGTGCCAGTAGCCTCTGAACATCTGTCTACCAGGGCCTGTAATGAATTTGCATCATTCTTCACTGCCAAAATTCAGAACATTAGACAAGCGGTCAGTGCCACTCTACCAGGTACTGGAGGTGTGCTGTCGTTTTGTCCACCTAAACCCAACTCTAATACCCTGACACAATTTGATCCAATCAATGACAAAAACCTGCAAGACATTATACAGCATTTGAAGTCTTCCTCCTGCAGCCTGGATATTTTACCAGCAGGGTTCTTCAAAAAAGTTTCAGACTGCATGATTCCAGATCTGCTACAGATTGCTAACATGTCTCTTCTCTCAGGTGTCTTCCCCCAAGCCATTAAGACTGCAGTCATTAAACCACTCCTGAAGAAGAGAACTCTAGACACATCAGTAATGAATAACTATAGGCCCATTTCAAACCTCCCAATTTTAAGCAAAATAATTGAAAAAGCTGTCTTTCAACAGCTGAACAATTACTTAATAACAAATGGCTGTTTTGATGCTTTCCAATCAGGATTTCGACCACATCACAGCACTGACACGGCTCTTGTTAAGGTCCTCAATGACATTCATTCAAACACAGACAGCGGAAAAATCTCAGTCTTAGTATTACTGGATCTCAGTGCTGCGTTTGACACAGTCGACCATAATATACTACTGGACCGACTGGAAAACTGGGTTGGACTCTCTGGTACAACACTAAAGTGGTTTAAATCTTATCTAAATGAGAGAGATTACTTTGTGTCTATTGGTGATTTCACATCTGAACGGATGAAAATGACAAGCGGAGTACCCCAGGGCTCCATTCTGGGGCCTCTACTATTCAACATTTACATGCTCCCTCTAGCTCAGATAATGGAAAACAATGAAATGTGCTAACATAGTTATGCAGATGACACACAAATTTATATAACCATCTAACCAGGGGACTATAATCCCATACATACCCTGAGTAGATGCATTGAACAAATCAATGATTGGATGTGTCAGAGTTTTCTTCAGTTAAACAAAGATAAGACTGAAATAATTGTTTTTGGATCCAAGGAAGAACGACTTAAAGTCTCTGCTCAGCTTCAGTCTGTAATGTTGAAAACTACAGACCAAGTCAGAAACCTCGGTGTGACTATGGACTCAGACATGAATTTCAGCAGCCATATTAAGACAGTTACAAAATCAGCCTACTATCACCTTAAGAATATATCCAGGATAAGAGGGCTTATGTCTCGGCAGGATTTGGAGAAACTTGTTCACGCATTTATCTTCAGCAGACTTGACTACTGTAATGGTGTCCTCACAGGACTCCCTAAAAACTCCATCAGACAGTTGCAGCTGATTCAGAACGCTGCTGCTCGAGTCCTAACAAGAACCAAAAAAGTAGATCAAATCACTCCAGTTCTTAGATCTTTACACTGGCTTCCTGTCTATCAAAGAATAGATTTCAAAGTCCTGTTGTTGGTTTATAAAGCATTGAATGGTTTCGGGCCAAAATACATTTCTGATCTGCTGCCGCGTTATGAATCATCCAGACCTCTGAGAAAGTCAGGTACCGGTCTGCTTTCAGTCCCCAGAGTCAGAAGTAAACATGGAGAAGCAGCTTTCAGTTACTATGCGCCACATATCTGGAACAAACTCCCTGAAAATTGCAGGTCTGCTCCAACACTCACCTCTTTTAACTCAAGACTTAAAACATTTATTTTTGCCACTGCTTTTAACTGAAGCAATTCAAGTCTTTGAACTGCATTATGACTCTGACTCTACAGTCTTGTTTCTTTTAAAGCTTCTCTATTTTAGCCTACTTGTTTTGATGTTTGTTTCTTAATGTTTTTACTGGTCTTAAAATGCTATTTAAAATGTTTTTTTAATGCAATTTTTAATGTCTTTTAAATGAAATTTTTATGTCCTTTAATGTAATTTGTGTGTGCCTGTAAAGCACTTTGAGTTGCCTTGTGTCTGAATTGTGCTATACAAATAAACTTGCCTTGCTGTGCATTGCCTAATCCAGAAACTGTGGGTTGGTGTTTTCATCAGGGCTGCAACTGCTGACCCCCTTTAATCTAAATTAAGGTTCAAGGCGGATTTATTTGTCATACTACAACACAGAGTTGTACACAAAAATGCATATTGTGTTCCCTTTATGGCACACAAGAAAAAATGTTATGGTGGAGTGCAGAGGATGAGTTTAGAAGTCTCACAGCCTGGAGAATTAAGATGCTCTATAGTCTGGTGGTATGCTAGCGGATACTTCTGTATCTTTTGCCAACTGGTAGCAGGGTGAACAGACTGCGACCTGTTCTGTATTTATCATTTTGACAAATGCTTAATGATCTTTTCATCTTTAATTAGTTTGCATCCTTCAGACTGTCGTGCTTTTCTTTGTTATTTGAATTTGTTTTTTTACCTTCTGCCTGCCCCTGAAGAACACACTGACAAACCACAGGCTGTAATCAGCAAACAGTCAGAAATTTAAAGTAAAGAAAAGCAGCAAGAGTCCGATTTGAAAGTCTAGATTCCCAAAGAGCGAGGCATGGGTCTCCCATAACCGCAGGAATGGGAAAGACTTGTTTAAAGTGGACGTAAGTCTGTCATTAGAAATTAAGAAGAGCTGCAGCATTGACATGAGAATTTCTGGGATACAAATTCAACTTTTGTAAGACCTGCAACTGAGGGATTACTATGAAAAAGAAATCAAAACTAATCCCACAATGGTGTGGTCCAAATTATAATCAACACATATAAGGAGTCAAGTGTGTAAAGATAACTTTCATATGAAAGATTGATCACTAATGATAAACAATGACTAAATTTAAGGAAATGTGGGAATAAGAGTTCCATGATGAGATTATATACATAATGGCTCAAGCGAGTACTGGGTCTGCCCGGTTGTCTTCTCCCAGATGGTCCTGCCAGGAAAAGCTCCTAGGTAGGAGCCCAGGAGGCATCCAAGTCAGATGCCAGAACCACATCACCTGGCTCCTTTCAGTGAAAAAGAGCAGCAGCTTTACCAGCCACCCTACGGAGGAAAATTACTCTGGCTGTATCTGCAATCTCATTCTTTGAGTCACTACCCACAGCTCATGACCAGAGGTGAGGGTCAGAACATAGATGGACTGGTAAATTGAAACCATGCTCCTGATCATGATTAAGACCCTAAACTGACACGTATGTCAATGATAGCGCAGCTCACACACAGAGCTTCATGTCCCCTTTGATGTGGCTCTGGGTTCACCCCTCTTTATTATCCTGACCTACATCCAGCTCTTGGCTTGTTCAAGCTGCATTACATCATCTTAGCCCACTCAACATGAACCCTTCTGAACCCCAGCAAACACAATAAAAGGAAAATAAAGGAAGTGGACCGGCCCTGTGCAACATCTCTTCATGGAACTTTTTGCTCCCACTGCGCTGGCCTTCTGTACACTTTACAAATGCAGGAAGAAAGTGGTTTGTCTCTGTGCAGCTTTCAGAGGGTGTTCAGATAGCCTCCTCACCTCCACCATGACTTAAGAGGACACAGAGAGGTGAAAGAGGACAGAAGATAAGCAGGAAATGATGGAACACCAACTTGGCAGTTTGTGCAGTCCACTTAGGTCAGCCAGCTAGGTCTCTGCTGTTCCAACCCAATCAAAATGTAATTAATCAACTGTCAGTACAGAAACTTGATGTAACTACCTCAACCTGCAGAAAGTTGTGCTTGCTCATTTCTCACTCTGCTCTGGCCTAAACACTTTGGTCACACAAACTGTAAGTTATTTATCAAACAGATCTCTAACTTATGCTCATAAAGGAAGAGTAAGGCAAGTAAATAAACAGGCTCTCTTTTGTGCATTAGATAAAAATTTTTCTAAATCTGTCCAAAAGTGTCAAATCTACAGGTTTACAGTTTATAGGGGAGCATGACCTGGTCTATTTCTTGGTCAGACACACTGACGTCGAGCTTGTTTGTCACTAAAAGGGTGAAGAGCAACCAGTAGTCACTCCAGGAACTCAGTATGCTTGCCTACAAATAGTTATAGCATGTAACTACTGTACCTGTAAAAACCTGTGGACCGAGTCAAGGCTGGAAAATAATATACTTCAGTTATCACAAAGGAAACTATTGTGCGACTAAATTATAGAGTACAGATATAGAATATAACATTAAAACCATCAAACTGTATTAGTTTACCACAACGAACATCTGCTGCTCCTTAAAACTGCCACCAAAATAATTTATTCCGAAAATGATCGGTTTTCCACTATCTAACATTTTTTTATACTTTCCGTCGCAAGCTACAATTGATGGGTGCATGCTTAAAAATGTACTGTCTGAAAAGTGTTGGTTTTGTTGTCCTGACAAATAAAAAGAAATAATAATGACATATTATTTAATCGAACGATCCGAATGAAAATGAAATAACTAAACCTGTTATGAAACAAAGTGCGATATAGCAATGGCATTGAAAGACTATCAGACCAGTGGAGCTCTAAGGCATGTGTGTCTTACCTGCCAGATCTTCTTTAGAAGAAGCAATGCGAGGTGAACTATTGCCAGGTTCAATCTTCAGAGACAGCCTGCAACACAAAAAATTACCATCAGTAACACCAACTTACTGCTACTCTCCAATTAGCTGATACTGCTGTCCTGGCATCCCTACATCACAGAGTTAATCAGACAGACAATGATGCAGAAAGTACACGTCTTTGAACCACCAACAGTGTATCTGAAGATCTCACAAAGCCAATTACAGACCATTTTACTGTGGCTTCAATTTATTACCCAGGATAATTAACACAAAATCAGAACCAGCCTACATCTGAGCATTACTCAACTAAGCAATGAGGCTTCAAACATGTTTCATGATCTGCTAATGTAAAACGTGAGTTGATAAATATGAGCACATGGCTTAATCAATTGGTTACTGACCGTCACTCAAAACTGTGCCTAAACACAACCTGCATAGACACAGGCAAAGAACTAAACACTGCAGACTTTGAATATATATTGTAAGTGATAAAATAACTTATTTGGAAAATGTAAAACCTGTACCTAAGTTTAGGTACTAATACCACACTGGGAAAATACTGCAATACAACAAAAGAATACGTATGTGTAATTTTACTACTGTAGAGGTTTAAGGAAGTTGAGCTCATTTAACTACTTGATACACTGTTGGTTGGTGTAATCTACAGCAATGCATCATTTTCCATAAGATCATCATTTGTCCGTAGTGGGGCTGTCCTGTGAGAAGCACGAGAAAAACCTGTTTTCTGAATTTTTTGACAAATAAAGGAAGGCTCAACCCTTCAGTTTATCAGAAACATTCACAATCTGGAGATACACATTTTCACTTGACAATATGAAAAATTGTATTCTGAAAAGTAACTAGTGCCTACAGCTGTCAAACATAGTATAAACTTGCATAAATCGAAAATAAGGTAAAGTACAAGTACCTCAAATTCATACTCCAATACTGTGCCTTGGCAAATGTGACCTTGGAGTTAAGATCATTTTCTCTCAGTACAGTAGGTACAAGTTTGTAATCACCAGAGCCCAACTGAGCAGCTGGTGAATGCTGCCCTACCAGTTGATCAGACTGCTTCCTCACATCTTTGGGAGTTTGGACTTCAAACTCCACAGTCCTAACTTGGCAACTCTGTATTGACTAAGGTATTACACATTTCTCCCACTGTCTGCACAGGCTCATTTTGGTCAACCAGCACATGGAAATTGTCCCAATTAATTCTGTTCCTTGGTAAATTTGATTCTGCCACTCATCTCTTCATTTGGAAAGTATTTAGTGAAACACTGCGGTAGAAGGAACTGTAGGTAAAAAAGGCATTCGTTAGTGAGAGCGAGTTTGGTTGTGTTTGTGAATGACCGTTTAAAGTGCTGGCAGGAAAGTGCCCTGCAAACTTCAAATACACTCTGTCAACATGATAAACACATCTGTACAACACACAGATTACACTCAAATACTGACTAAACTATAAGAAAAGTTCACTGTCCAGATGTTTTTTCTAAGCATGGAGTGGTGACTTTTGTGGTTTTTGTGGATAAAATCTAATATATTCTAAATCTCATATATTCTATATTTTATAGTTCTGCTATAGTTTTTAGTTTACATGGTTTAGAATTTCTTTTAAATATGTTGGTGGCTGACGGGTGCGAATCACAACAGCAAAGCTGAATCACAAAGTCAAGTTAAAAAAAAAACAACAACAGCAAGTCAGAAAACAATTGCAGGATTGAGATCACAATAGCAAGTTGGAAACCATGACTGCGAGCTCCAGAAACACAACGATGACATAAGACCAGACAGCCTCTCTTACTAAAGACTTAAATGCTTTTCTTTGACTAAGAGGAGACAAACTTTTCCAGAGTTTTTGACAAAAATGGACTATAAAAAATAATAAAATAAATAAAAAGGACAACCTTGACTAAATATTACTAAAACTAAGATGGACTTTCACTCCATGGAGTTTTTATTTTTTTTAAACAGACATATGACATTCTTTTGGATGTGATCAATGTTAATATTCTGTCCATACAACTTTAATTTCTCACATACTTGATAATACTGATAGCACTGATTATATACAGTGGCATCACAAGATGAACCATTATTATTTAACATATAAGATAGGGATGTCCGATTTGGTTAATTTTGCTTTCGGTAGCCAGACTCTCATCAACCAGTAACTAACTGGTTAATATCTTCCCAGAAAGGATGTAACAGGACAACACTGTATGATGGAGAGGCAATGAATGTGGAGCACACTGGACTGTATCTCCCAGTCAGCACTAGATAAGTGACAGGTAAATTAGTTGTTATGTAGCTTTTATTTGTGCAGGCTGTACAGCAGTTGCTAGTTAGAGCTAGTTATCTGCCTTGGCTAGACTTTTACTCCTCTTCTCCTCAAATAAAAGTGCTCAGTGACCACACTTAATAGCATAATACACTAGTGGAGGAGTAACTATGACCATGAGGAAGATTTCCATTTAATTTCAAACTTAATGCACACCCAATATAACCGACAGGAACTGTAGGAAATGTACTGTTATTATGTCTGCCTGTGTGTCTGTGTGTGCCAATCCCTAGGTGAAGATGTTGAAAATGATTTGTAAGTCTGAAGGTTACATAATTGTGGCTGGACCAGTTCAAGACAACCTCATAGTAGCCACAGGATTTATTCCTTTCAAGCCGCAGTCTGACAAAAATGTGGAGGTCTTTGGGAGGGCGGTCAGGGCACCAGTAAGAATGAGAAAGACTAAAACTATCTGCTGGATTTAAGTCCATGCATTTTGTTGCCACTGTTGAGTTTTTAGCATCACTCCCCTATCGATGGCAATGAATGTCTGTGTCTGCTGGTCCACCACTGCTGGTCTGGACTGAAATATCTCTACAAAGACTACCATCAAATTTGGGATCCATGGATGAATCCTACCTTGGGAAGTCTCTGACTTAAAACTCTAGTCTCATCATGATGACATTTGTAGCTTTCAGTGAAATGTTCCAACAAGAATACATACCAATCAGCCACAACATTAAAAAAACACTATCAGGTGAGGAAAATAATATTGATAATTTTGTTACAATACAAAGTTCTACTGGGAAACCTTGGGTCCTGGCACATCATCATGGCCAGTGGCCCCCGAGCAAACCAATGAGCCCTGAAACATCACAAAACCTGCTCTGGAATGACCCGAAGAACATGATAAAGAGCTCATGGGGTCAACATGGCCTCCAAATTCCACAGATCCCTATCTGATTGAACATCCATGCCATACAAGAGAACGAGTACAATCCGTGAAGGCCAAGCCTCGCAACCCTAAGGAATCAAAGGACCCAACATCAACGTTCTTGTGAAAGACAATACAAAACACCCACAGAGGTCCTGTGACTTGGACTTGATGGGTCAGAGCCAAGCTGGATCCATGATGGGGCCTTCAATGGATCAGACTTTTTCTGGGATGTCCCACAGATGCTCCGTCAATTTGGATCTTGGAAATGTGGAGGACAGGGCGCTGCCTTGAGTTTATCGTCACGTTTCTCCAGCCATTCCAGAGTAACTTTTTTGTATGGTAAGCTGCATTGTCCTGCCTTGCGGTGCCACTGCTATCAGGGAGTGCTGTTGCCTTTAGGGGGTGGTATGCCACAGTGTTTAAGTGGGATGTGCATGTTGACAGGCAGCCATATGAATACTAGTGCCAAAGGTTTCCCAGCAGAACATTGCATTGTAACATGAAGATTAATGTTATTCAGTCCACCTGTTTTTCCTTTCAATGTGGTGGCTGATCGGTGTAGTAATGAGTTTCGTGAAAGCTCCTTATCACTCCAAAAGATGCCTGACAATCATCAGTTTTCTCTAGTATCAAATTATACCATTGATAGCTGTCTGTACATCCTTGGACGGCTGTAACAATGGCATGCAGGCATCAGAGCCGGGGTTATCAGCCTACAGACATTATCACAGAGTTGAAGAGACTAAAGAGATCGCTGATGGAGGAAGCCAAGAAAAGAGAAAGAGACAGTGGCCGAGCATGGCAAATAAAAAAAATGTTTACTTCAAAACACATGATTCTAAGACCACGCATTGACATATTGAGTGAGCGTTGTTTGTCGTTAGCATATAACATCACACCACATCTTACAAATTGTTACACAAAGCTGGGATTTGTATCTATGACAGTTGCACCAAATGGCACAAAATACAATAAAATAATTTAAACATAATGTTGCATTAAAGGTTTCATCTAATTGATGTAGTTCTCTTCTTTCCATTTCAACATGTCTACCAGTGGAAAAGAGTACAACACTTAATTGACTGACAGCACTGAGGATGGGTTCTGGGGACCAGCCTACACACATGTTCTGCAGAAAAGCTTCTCTTACATTTCAACTTGCATTCAAACACACAGATCTTGAACATGTATTTCCTCTCTGAGTTATGTCAGTGTGTGCAGGTTAATGGTGCCCTCTGAAAGGCTCTGGTCTTTCTCTACCAGCACATCATAGGCTGCTGTAGCAAACATTTAGATGCGGTTAAACGGACTTGAACTTGTTAATGTCTAATGACTTCTCTTAAAAGTTAATGTATTGTATGTCGTTGAAGTGGAGGCAACCAGAATGGATTAAACATTTCCAGATTCAACCTGAAGGCATGGAAGATTAATTGGTCGACAGCTATTTCCAGCCATACCAATTCAAGATGAAGTAGGTAGCTGTTTTAACAGACACAGCTACTAGCTGGTGAGCATAGTAGGGCATTTATCAGCTAAAGAGGCAAGATATTCTTCTCAGGAGACACAGATTCCTCAGCTGGAAACGAACACTACTCCAAATGAATGCTAATATGCTCTGTGTCTGTAGCCCTTTTACCCAGAAATTCTGCAATAACGTAGCAAAAGAATGCTCACCTTATGCCACCTTTGTTTGTTCACACTGAAACAAGCAGCGCCGCACAAAGATACTTCCAGTGTGTCATAACATACAGTACAGTTGTGGGAGGGTACACATATGAAGTTGACATAAGATGCTGAAGACACTACCTGCTACCACATTACTGTTGTTTGGTCATGTAACATTGTTTGCATTTGTTTTATTAAAAATGAAAAAATCAGCAGAAGTGCTGCCAGGTGTCTGGCAAGAAAGAAAGTACAAATATATTTCGTGTGTGAGTACAGCGCAGAGTTTCAATTCAAGAGTAGGAAAAATATCAGCACTAACTATTAAAAACAACAAATGAAAACGTATACAATCTGCTGTTAGCATGTTTGTATTATTATGTTAATAATGGAAACACAAACAGTGGCCCCAAAGCAAATTTGAGCGGGATAGAAAGTAGGCAAGGGGGCACTGGCCTCCACATCTAACGCCCCTGGCCCACCTTAATGCAGATCACTGTATCCCAGTTTTAATTATTTCTGTCCACTCTGTCCTAACACATTAGGGAAAAATAGAGACCATCTTGTGATAAGATTACATAAGTTCACCTGTTTCACCAAACTGACTTCTCTCATGTAATTATGATCCCATTACAAGATGGTTTCTAGTTTCTACTTTCAAAAGTTATATAATCTTGCTTCAAGTCTGTCAGTACAGATCCACTCTTTCTGTATTTGCAGAGCTACAGTTCTTATCCAAACAGATCTCTACATAATGAATCATTAAAAATGTGATGTAAAATTTATGTAAACTCTAAAAATGGAATAAATAGGCTAAGTATAACCACAAATTCAAGATGACATCCAACCCTGAAAATCAAGTGCTAAATCCAAACTGTGATGAGCTGTGATAGACAGCCAAACCTATTTCTGAGAAGAAGATCTGAGAAAGTCATCAGTTCCTGCTGGATGAAGGAGCTCCCTGTGGAGAGAGATAAAACCAGCTGCCTGTCGTTTTCCATCCCGAGTGCTGCAAATTGACCCCATCAATTTCACGGCCACCTCCATGTTTCCGTGTGCTGGACAAAGCTCATGTTGTGAACAGAGTTTTACTTGTCTTGGTAATCTGGCCATTTGAGGACATAAACACAAAATGTTATGACTGTTAAAGTGTACTACTGCCGTGCAGTGCCAGTCACCGTGATGAAACTTACTTGAAGTTGTCATCCTCTACAAACTTCTGGAGTTCCTCTATGTAGCGAACTGACAACAGATACTTCTGGACATGTGGAAGGGTCACCAAGTAATCTAGAAAGAAACAGGAAATGGGTCAGTCAGTTGAAATGAAAGCTGCCCTCAGCAAAATTTTGGCCACTAGTTTTTCAGGTACACATTTGTGTTATTTGTGGCACCCCTATAGGTCGGGCTTGAAAATGTTTTAGTCGACCTTTTCTAAAACACAGCCTGAAGATTTCTACTGAGTTTTATGATGATTGGACTAATGTTACTGAGTTATCACCAAGTCATTGCTCATTTGTAAAATGAATGTGTATCACACGATGCTGTATACCCAATTTAATGTTGATTGACTCAATTTTGAAGACGCAGAAGTCACTTTTTTTTAATACATGCTTTTTAGCACAAAATCCATCATGGCAGAGCTATGTAATTGTGGCCCAGAGGGTTCGAATCAAATGCCAAAGCCACAACATATGCTTGATAGTGTAGATATGTTAATGTAGACTTGTTTCTTACCATATTTACATGACATCTGCAGATCAGAGATGACCCTCAGAAGGTTGTTCATCTGGTTGGTCCGCTGCTCTGTCTCTATGATACTGTCTGATGCAGGATAGGCTGAGTCAATGTAGATCATGTCCAATAGGTAGATCCCTAAAGAGGACAGCACAAGAAAGTAAGCCACTTAGTGCAACCTGGCATTGACACAAGCTTTGCTATGACAAACGCTGTTCTGATAGCAAGAGTAGTTGTTCAAGTAGTTCTAACACCTATCTAGTTATCCATCAATTTTTCTGTAACTGCTTATCATTTGCAGGGTTGCAGTGGGGCTGGAGCCGATTTGAGTTGATAGTGAGCAAGTGGCGAGGCACAAGCTGGACAAGTCACCAGGTCATCACAGGGCTTACATTTTAGTCAAATTTTATTCATTTTTTTTACCATGGCTTATCTTTTTGCCAGAGCAAGCGCATCAATTCAGCCAAACTCAGCATAGACCAGATAGGAAATCAGACACCAAAACACAATAAAAAATCGGGTTCATTTTCAGAATAAAACACTCCATGTTGACACCAGCACAAAAATCTCAAAAAGTGACATATCCAAGCAAGTCCACCATTCTTCTTATCCTACAGTTGGGAACACTAATCCTTTATCTGTTTGTTGCTGTGTTTTGACACTTACAAGTATAACTGGGATCGCATGTGATTTTGTAATTACAGCAGGAACTCGGTCAAAACACAGCTGATGGGTGTGGATGGACGAGGGAGCGCGGCGCAAGGCCTTAGCCGTTCTGCAATGCACATGCAACCAGTGGAATTCCAAGGTTAGAGGTGGGAGGTATGCATATTATTTTTCATTTTACTGGACCTCTCTCTGTCAAGTTCTTATTTCTCTTTGGCTTGGATACTAACTTGGATATTCTTGTGTTGGGTTATGCCAAAGAATGTCTCTCAGTAGCCACATTTTTGTTAACATAAAGAATTTTCAGAAAGGGGTAACTTTTTATTCAAGTGGAAGGGTTGCATGTTTGATGTCTGGCATCTTTTTCCAAGGACACGAGGCAAAAAAACACAGAGCTCAAATGTGTCAGAAATAACCTGGAAAACATCTGCTTAGTCACCAACTTTCCAACAATTTGTCTTAATTACTCTATGTTAACTGCTACTAAACACCAGACTGGAAACTCACACTGAGCCTCAACACTATATGCTAGATTTGGGGTATTGTACTTGCTGAAAAACACTCCATATACAGTATATCCAGTCTATTGTCATGCTTGGTGGTGTTTGTCAAGGTTTCCCAGCAGAATACTGTAATTGAATGATCACTGTTAGACCCTTCACATATCCTGGCTCTGTCAGCTGACACTATACACATGTTGCACACCATTTTCCACATAATCTTTCACATTTTTCAACATATTACCTCTTCAACCAGGATTATCCTGCTGTTTCAAAAAACAAGCAGTACTGATCTGCTGAGACAGGTCAGGTTGCTCAATAACTGTACTAATGTTGGACACCATCTTTTCCACTGAAAACCACACAAATTAAATTCTACTTGGGTTGGCTGCAGAGAGCAGGGTGGCCCACCATAGTGAACTGCAGGAGACAGGACTAATAATTGATTTAGACAATCAAGGGCCTCTTGTTAACTTGTGGTCTAAGATAGTCACTGTGACATACGTGGTTTAAATGTGATCAGAGACCTGTGTTTTGCACGTCAGCCCTGTCTCTCTGCTCTCACATTTCCTGAATTATTCTCTACAGCACACCACAAAATATGAGCAAAGTCTAATGTTTAAAACAAACCCATTTATGACTAGAATGGCGCTCAGTAGAGCGCTTTTTAAATCCGTCAGCCCTAGGCAGTCCAGTCTCCTTTTGCACTCACTCATATATCCAGTTGAGTTTGATGAGAAATCTTCCTAAACCTGCAGAATTATTTTATTTGCAGGTATATGCATAGCGATAAGTGTGTTAGTGTCTAAGTTTGAATGTGTAGGATTATATATCTGACACAGTGCTGCATCCTTTATCCTGCAAACCAAATCAATAGAAGATCCTTTGACACATCAGCAGCCCTGCCTGCCTGCCCCTGGTGTGCAGATTCATTTCCATTCTCTCTAACTTTTAGCAGCATTTTATGAAAGTATAATCAGTGAGCACCCAATGAAGGTTTTGCCCACATTTTATATTGATACCAGCACAATGTTGGCAGCTGTTGTTAAAAGTGACGACAGCAATTTGTGGTCACACAAGAAAAGCGTAGTCTTTTTTTATCCTGAACAATAAACAGTAAAACCAATGCAGATGAATAACTGGCGATTTTGGTTTCCCATTGACTTTGAGGACTATTTATCAAAATGGTAAAATTGTATAACATTGGTTGAGCACTGTTTGTGGTGGCTGGGAAAGTCCACCATTGAACAAGCTGACGTGCACAAACAGACGGAAGAAAAATGCACACACATATTTGGCAATACTGCACAGTACATACACTGCACTTACAAATGCACTGCAAATACAGAAATACTGAACTGAACTCAAGTAATCTTCTATCTGAACTATCCTTATCACTTTATTGTTAGCTATCATAAAGTTTAAATTAAACTCGACTTGGAACTGTTTTTCGATTTACAGAAATATGAAAGCGATTTATGTGAATTGATACATTTTGTAATTTTATTTTGGAGCTGCTTCCCTAAAAGACCTACAGTAAATAGCAGCAGTTCATATAAGGATGTTATCCTTGGAGAGCTTTAGTCATCATTGATTTTAGAACTGCATAACACTTGAATGCCCACTAGAGAAAGAGCTGGTAACGAAAAAACAAGTCATGATTGTTGTGTGGGTAAACTAGTCATGACATTGACTTCAGGTGAGATTAACCACCCTGACACTCGTTTTTTTATGTTAAATGATACACTTGCTTTATCAGTAAACGTACATATTTATATGTAGAAGATGACATCACTGAAGAGGAATTAGAAGCAGACAAACAGATTAAGAACAGCGTAAAGAACAAAAGGAAAGACAGACTTGAATGAATTTTAAAGGACGACTTCACAGAGCATTGAGAACATTGTTTGTGTACACAGAGTTTATGAAAAAGAAGGTTTTTGAACTACTCACGTTAGCTGCTGCATCTCCTGCGCGTCACCGTCATGGCAGGCAAAAAGTGTCGATCCCTGAGTGCGACCTGACAGGCACGCTTGAGGAGCGGTTCACCATTACTCTCCTGCCTGTCAGGTCGCACTTGGGGATCAACACTTTTTGTCTGCCATGACGGCGACGCGCAGGAGCTGCAGCAGCTGCAGCAGCTGCAGCAGCTGCAGCAGCTAACGTGAATAGTTCAAAAACCTTCTTTTTCATAAACTCTGTGTACACAAACAATGTTCTCAATGCTCTTGTTCATGAGTAGAGACCCTGGTGATGCTACGAGCAAAGTTTCATGTTGAGTCGAGCCTTCTTAGTGTTCTAAAAATAGCTAACCCTAACCCTAACCCCTAACCCTCCCCCATGCACAAATTAACGTGCCCAAAACCGAAACTACGGTAAATAAAGTGCCTCTTTCGTCGTAATTATGCTTTCACACGAAGGTTTGACTCATGTTCAATCCCAAATAAAGCCATGGTTGCTTTTTGGTGAGAGTTTCACTTTAAGTGATCAGAAATCTGAACTAAAATTGAACGGTGAGTCGATGGAGAGAAGCTAGTATAGTAGTGATGTGAAGGTGTCTGTTAAAACCAGTAAGAAGCTGAGCTGCTGCATTCTGGATAAGCTGGAGGCAAGAGAGAGACATTATGTGTATTCAAGTCGAGAGAAGACGAGTGCATGAATACATTTTTCTGGTCATAGTGACAGTACTGGTTTAATTCTGGAGGTGCTTCTTATTTGGATAAAGCAGGACTGGACACTTTTTGGGGTTCAAAGGTTCTGAATCAAATAGTTCTTATACATTTCTGCCAGCGGGCTTTACATTTTGAGACAGCAGACGAAGGTACTTTCAATGTGACTGATGTTTGAGTTTTGGTAGAAGAAAAGCATGATTTCTGATTTTGAGTTATGTCACTGTGGTCAGTTAATGAATTCAAAAAAGGACACACGAATAACGTGATGACAGGTTTCAAGGACAGGAGTCCATCTCAACAACATTCCACTGTGCTACCATATGAGGGCTCTGGAGTTAGTGAGGTTACTGGCAACCTACAGTACTGTAATTCAAAACCGCTGATCGTTCTGCTTGATCAGGCTTTAAGAACTACACTGAAAACCCTGAACTAATGACTCACAGCTGCAACTGAGGGCACAACTGTGCTTAGTTAGCAGACTGATTAGTAGGCATGAACAGATTTCCACCCATGTTTGTTTTTCTTTTCTTTTTCCTTTAGGCTGTACATGTAAATCTCTCCTGATTAAAACAGACACTGTTCTTGCCATCATGAACAGGTTGTTCCAATCCCCTTTCTGTGAAACAGGCGTCTCTCTCCAGCTCTTTCTTTACCTTTCTTTTTCTGTGTTAAAAAACTCAATGCTCAGTTTTTTTCAAAAAGTGTCAAATTTTAGTGTTACGACTTTTTAGGGAAAGTGAGGACTTGTTTTAAAAGATGAAAAAACACACAAGAGTGGCTCCATACAGCTCGTCCAGTATAATCCTTCCTGTAGTTTGATCTGTTTTAAGTCCCCAGCTACTTCAGCTGTTTAGGAGAATGCTGCAACACTGTTTTGATGTGAAGCTCCAGAAATATTTTGTGGACTGCAAAATTTCACCTGACTTTCCATCAGTATGGGGGGAGGATTTGAGGACGGAATATTCATTTTTGGGTGAACTGTTCCTTTAAATCATATTACAGACACATCATTATTGACTGATCCTGTCAATCCAGGTTTTTAGTAGAACACTGACGCTCCTGTTGATGCTGTTAAATATCACATCAGTAGAATTGTATTACTCTATATGTGCAGCCTAATCAATATTGAGATGATGTGTAAGCACATGGAAAAAGCTATTATTCGTGTAAACCTGACACCAAGCAGCAGTCACCAAGACATGGAGCTAAAGCTTGGTACAGAGGCACCACAAGCAGGCACTACATGTTGGCCTCCACAGGCTTATAGACACAGAGGAAAGTAGACCTACATGGCTCCTTAAAACATTTAGCAAGGATTTTACTGTCCACAAGGCTGCTATAACCTGAAGTTAGTTTAATGAACATTTACCAGGAGGTAAGAGATGTTGGAATCTGGGCATGAGATCACAGAGCTTTCCTGGTAAAATCCCCATTACCTCAGTTCTTCCTTTAGACTGCCGCATGTGTCATATGGTGGTTACCATGTGGATGTGGAATAATATCCACTGCTTATTTTACTGCAGGACTGCAACATACATCTTAAACTATGAACATTTTGGTTTATGCATATACCAACTGCATGTTGCATGGCAGAGGGGTGTAAAAAGGGGTGTTGCAGCATGGACAGTATGATCAAAATAATGTTTTGAACATTAAAGCATGGAAACATTTTCCAGTAAACACTTGAAATAAAAACATGATCCTTAACATGAGCATAAAATGGAGCCTTTAAGCATCTAGTACTGGGTTTTATGTATATCACCAACTTTCCAACAATTTGTTTTAATTACTCTGCGTTAACTGCTACTAATCACCAGACTGGAAACTCATGCTGAGCCTCAACACTGTCAATACACTCTTTCCCTTTAGACCAACTGCAAGAAAAAGGAAGTCTACTGCTCTAGTCAGAGAAAGTTCTTCGGCCATTTTTTGTGAAGCAGCCTAAATATAACGACTCTGTACTTTAACATCTATGCTTTGTCTCTTAAACTATAAATGAAGGTTAACTGGGACAGACAGGGTGCTAAAGGCCATTTGCACATGCAGTGATATCCAGACCTGAGACAAGCATTTTTGTTTGGTTTTATGGAAACGTATTGTGGATAAATAAGTGGCTGAGATAAGATGTGGAAAATGAGGGTAGACGTAGCATTTTATAGGGCTATGGAAAACACCAGAGGGCACAGGTGGACATCCTGGGAATGTTCATAAAAGTTACTGGCATCCAATAAACTGAGGAGCTCACCCATACTGCACCTGTGCAGACTGTTCCATTCTGACATACAGGGTGCAACAAGATGTATTCACTAATGTTGTGACTTCATTTCACTGAAACTGAGACTTCCTGTCAAGTGTTACATATGTGGCATTTTCACTGACATGAAAAAACAATATATTGGGAAAAACTGGACAATTTGATGTTTCTGTACATGGACCAATGAATCTTTAATAGAGCACTCTTTAGTTTTGTTTGAATAAATGTTCATTTCTAAGTGTCTTATTATCAATCTATTCAAACTGAATAAACAAACTCTCTTTGTTTTCATGACTGAATAAACAAACTGACCTTAAAGGACAACACATTTATTCAGTTTTCTTTGTTTATACGTGGTGGACCCTGCCTCCTTTCTAGCTTCAAACAGTGTTCTTGGTCCTTACTTTCCTCTGAGAACAGCTTTTTTATTAATATTGTAAATATTGAGTTTGGATTTCTTCACCAAAACTACACAGTGCCCCTTTACCTTTAAGACTTCACAATTACCAGGTGAAAAATGTGTTTCGGCAGCATTCCAAAATCCTTATCTGGAGAATCATGATATGATGAACAGCTGGGAGGATAAAAAAATGGAGAAACCACACTGAATGGGTTAAATCAAGGGTGCTACAGCGATAGGCTCAAGAGTCTTTCCCTGTCTTTTTCCAGTTCTCCTCTTGTGCATTGATTCGCTCTACCGAACAGCCAATCAGCATGGTTTTTCTCACGGTTGGGCTCCACCGTTGTTTTTACATGCCAAGTTTGCCAAAAGTCACAGACAAGAGCTCAGAATTGCCAACAATGTGGGACACACCCCAACAACTAGGGCCACAAACGCTCACTATTGGCCGATTGTCCCCCATTGTTTATCGAGGCTCTATGTCTACAGGTTATCAACACATGGATAGAAGAGGGAAGTCATATTATTTTTCAAAATGTGTTTAAAGTGTAAATATTGTTTCATTTTCTTTTAGTATAAATTTTGATAGTTGTTATATAAGTCTGGGTCATGCATACAGGGATTGTATGGTTGCGGTGGAGTGAGTCAATCAGTAGTCAGGTCTACCTCAGCCCAGTCTTTTAGGCCTGAAGTTCGAAAATATCATATTAATGTATACAAATATTAGAATTTGGGTGAATCTGAAGATCATGTTTGCACAATAACCATGGCAACAGTCAATGAATTACTTACTGATATAAAAAGTCTGATGATCATGTAGTAAGAGCTGCAGTTTTAAGGAGCGCCTTCTGTATTTGATTTCCAAGCAGATTTATGGACATTCATCCTCAAAAATCTTCAGAGGAGCAAGGGCTGTTGATCCAGCAGTGTGTTACATCACTCACATCAGTGCCAGCTGATGTCAGGTCTGGAGTCAGTACAGCTGATGTCAGCTGAACTGTGATTGATGAGGCAGACATCATCTCCTGTTGAAATCTTTTTGATTGTGGTTTATATTCTCATGAGCCCCTTTAAACATGTAATCTGAATACAATTTGGCATGTCGGTCACTAAAGAAATCATAGTAGGTCAGACCTGAGATATTTATGTAACCATCTAAGCATCAAACCCTCTAAGATCACTTAGATAAATTCATGTATTGTCTCAATCTTTAACTTGTTTGCAGAATGAAAATAAACCTTTTAAACTATAAAACACTGTGAAAGCGACAATCGTGAGTTGTTCTCAGATCAGATAAGAGGAACTATTTTCCCTTCGTACAATGAGCAGAGCGAACAACTAGCAAAACTCAGTCAGCTGTCAGTTTCTACATGTCTTATGTCAGAGTGGGTTTGCTGCAGTGACTCTGTGGTACATCATCTCTTACCATGCTGCTCAGTGTGTGGTCCAGCAGCCTGTTCCCAGAGGCCAAACAATGCTGTAACTGCTGAACTGGAAAGGGCCAAAGCCTTTTCAACTTAAGCACCGGGGACACACGAGAGAGCTGTAGCACAATCAGTCAGTCTGAGACAGTGGTCATCAGTGTCCGTCTTGGCTTTGTCTCTACTTTAAACCTGTTATACATTTTCTCTTCAGGGTCAAACTTTACTGCTGCAGGGCTGATTTATCTGTCCACCTCTGATCAACATGTCATTTGTGTTTACTTGTTATAGTAGTTCATGATTTACCTGATTTTCTCAATGTGGACTTTCAATAAAATTCATGTTTCAAAGCTAATATCTGTAACTAATGTTATTCAAAATACCAGATGTTTTGTGCTCTGTAACATTACCAGGGGTGTGAACATTGAATATGTAGCTAGTGTTAAATCAATACAAATACTAAAATATTGAATTGATCTTTTTTTTACATTGACAGAAAAGCAGTATCTGCCATTATTTCAATAATCTACAGTATGTTATAATTTAATTAAATTATCAAATGCAAACTCAGAACATTCTCTGGTTCAGACTTCCTCAGTGAGAGGATTTTTGGCTTTTGTCTGTTTTCTACCATTTCAACTTGGGGTTTTGGACTCTTAGTTGAAGGGGACCAAATAAAATTAAATCTGAATCTGAATCTGAGTATTGGGCTCTGGGAGATTGCAATGGAGATTTTTAGCCCAAGTATGCGAAAATCATCGATCAATATGTCTATCCTGAGGTTCTGTAAACTCTCTATAGTACTCTATAAACATACCGAGACAAGTAGAGAAACTGAGAGTTCCTGGTGAGTTCTGAAATTAGTCAGTGGCCCTATTCACACTGCTGTTTGATAGGAGGGTCCTGCGCCAATTCTCCGCCTCCTCCTCTGTGGGAAAGTCTCGAGGGCGACGAGGGGTGAAATTTCGCTCCAGTGCTGATCTGCCTCTGGAGGCAGTGTCAGAGGCGCAGTACTGGCTAACCGGTCCAGTGTGAATGGATAAGCTGGCCGTGTGTATCGAGGGCGTGTTGGTCTGATGTGTGACAACTACACAGGTCCTTCACTCAACTAAATAAAGACAAATGTCCCACAAAGCAACATTACAGGATCAAACAACAGCAAGTAGTAACTGTAACTGTCTTTGGCAACTTATATGAGGAAAAAAAATACTGCAGTTATACGTGAAGAAGTGTCTGTCCTCCTGCCTGTCCTACTGACTCTTCCTCACATTTCTGTCCAAAAAACAGCGCCCGTCACCGGCAAAAACTTCTCACCAAGTGTTTGTGTTGGAAAAAAAAATCACTGCAACGATCAGCCACCCCAACCGAGACTTCAGTGAACTGTCCTCCAGAAAACAAAACACAGTGAATACTCAATAATGTGGTAATAACCACTGAGTGTTGATGGGCATTGTGGCTTCAAGTTTATTTTGAATGCACTTAAACAAATCTTTGGTTTGGCTGTCAGTCTATCTGGTGCTACAAGCTTGTTACCTAATTGGCAATCAATACCCAAAGAAAAAATGCTGAGGGATGTTAGCAGTTTGAGAACATTTTCATTTGCCAGCGAGGCAGCTGTTTACACACAACAATGTCCTGAGATGATGCTGGAAAATTGCACCAAGAACATGTGGAAAGTTATGATTTCATCTTTAAACCTTTTGAAAACAGAAGTTGAAATGAAGCAGGGAAAAGCAGGGGAGGCTTCATCATTAATGATTACACACCAAGTTTACAAGATGTGTGCAGACTGCCTCATTGCCAAAGTATTAAACTGAGGCTCTATGATGATGGTTAGGAGAAGATGGAAACCAGTTGTGGAAATATTGGGTAGCACCTCAGACGATGTTTGGTAGTATTTCAAAGCTCATTTTAGCTGAGCCTGTGATGATGAAAGTCTGAAGCCTCACTGGCTTATGATCAAAATGTTCGTTACACCTCATAATATCAAGGGCTGTGTGGGATACAAAACTGTGGAGATGTTGCTTCTTTTATCTTTAGTTTCTGACATCTGTTGCTGACAGTGCAACAAAGGTCTGTCCAAGACATCAAGTATACCAGGGGAAATCCAATAAAATAATGTGCTCACATATAGACGACGATGGATTTGTTGAATCTGCAGGAACTATAAATCTTTTCCCAACTCCACTGTGGGTTACATTTTATCCACACTACACCCAAATCCCATTGCAATATACTGGCTGTCCATGATATCAGCTGTGCTGGCAGCTGCAGCTTAAATATTACATGTGTATAACACAACACAAAATGTTTAGCAAATATTTGCCAATGATGTCATCCCGACACATGAGCGTGTGGTTTAATGTGTTTCAGCTGTGCTCTGTCTGCAAGACCTGCATGTCTCCCTGCTTCTCTGACGCAAAGCAAAGTTCAGTCACAAGGCGTCCGCCACCTCTTTACACCATTCACACACATTCTGCCAACAATACAATGCTGAGTTGCTCAGCTGTCAATAGTTTTTTCACAATAGATAAAGCTCCTATAAACAAATATTAATTTGTGTGATAATGTTGGAAAAAGTGTTACTGGATTGAGCTTTCACTGTCATTGCCGTTCAGTCAGTCCATGCACTGCACATCTTCTGACAAGTTTTTCTTCATGAGATTTAACAGTGCAGTGTAAAACCTGGAATGACTTTGAAAACAAAAGAAATGTCATGCCAGCTCCCTGTTCAACACCAGCTCAACACAAACACACGTGATTTACGTCTACAAAAACACTATGTATTTGATGCCTTATTGTATGCCTTAATACTTCTTTACATTCTTCAGAGCCTTTTTGTTGCTTATCTGCTACTCAAATAGGGTTAATGTTACACGTACCATATAGCTGATATGTGGATACATGCTTCATTTTCAGCTGCTTCCAGTGCTTTTGCAGCCATTTCTATAAAAACATGATTTATTTGAAGACAGTTTGTTATGCATCTCCTCCACAGTTTTGCTGCTACTGAGACAACTGGCATCTCAGATTGCTTGAAATTCTATGAAGTAGGGTCTTCTTGCAGTCACTGACTTTTAAATTAGAGTTGCAGGATATTTATCGGGCTGATCAATTATTGACCTAGAAGAAAATGTATAGAACTAGCTATTCATTGGTATAATAGTAATTCTAGCTTATAAAAAGAGACACTGCTACAAAGTCAAATTGCTTTTAATTACTTAAGCACAGGATCTTCAAACTCTGATGGTGTTTGTTTGCACCCTCACAGTTGGTTTGCGATTGATCAATGAACAGAGGGAGAAGAAGAACAAGCACAGCACGTAATTCACGTTTCACAAGAGTTCAGAGAGGAGGGAAAAAGTCTGACAGTTTTAACACAACGTGTATTTTTTTTTAAAGATCTGGAATTTTAAATCTTCCATCTCTGGAAGATTGGCACTGATGAAATATTTGTCTTTCGCACGTCTTTCTTAATTACCTCTTTTTGTTACTTTTTTGTTTGTTTGTTTTCCTTTTCATCTGTTAACACCTTCGTAAACCGCTCTGTGGTATTGTATCACTTGTCAATTAGTGTGTCCAGTAGTATTTTTGGATAATCTCCTAAAGGTGCTTACTAGTGGCAATCCCCTCATATCAACATTGCAGAAATGTATCAATGTGTGTTGCCAGTCTCCTTCTCTTTAAATACCAACCAATCACCAACTGGTCACCAACAGTAAAGGTGAAATGTTTGTAAGTTGTAAGCTGAATAACTAAATGGTTTTGTGGTCAAAAGAGAGTAAACTCAGTCAGCTCTCTCTGGGCTGCAGCAGCAAAGACAGTTCACAGCCCGCTGCCGTTGCCTAACTACTTGCTTTCAAGCAGCTGTAGCTCCACTGCAGGTCATTATGAGGCCCATCAGAGCAGGCTGTGTGCACGAAGAGAGAAAACAGAGACTGGAGAGCAGTCATGGGCTGGGGCATGTCCTCTATTATAAAGCACAGAAAGGAAAAGACACAGGATCGCATGACGTACAAAAGCCATTACAAGAAGCCCAAAGAATTCCTCCTGATAGAACACACACACACAGGAAGAGTCGGAACAAAGAAAGGAAGAGTCATGGCTCTGGTTTGACGCTCTGCTGCATCTGAATGTGTTCCAAGGCAAGTTTCAACTTTGCATGATGGCACTATAATGACGGACATAATATTACCTTCAGGGATTTTAAATGGTGATCGTTGTTGTTGCACTGTAAAGCCTCTTGGTTTCTTTGTCGTTTTTGTCAACTATGGTGTTGACTTTTGAGAAAAAGAAAGCCGAATGATACTCTCCAGCACAAAGACTCGAGCCAGATCATGCACTGAATGCGTCTACAATTTTCCAGCCCCATCACTCCAGCATATTTCAAAAAGACCTGCAGCTTTCTGATGAGAATACAGCTCATTTGAACAAGAGTGATGTTAACCCATCTGAGAATGTCCCTGTAAAACCTTTTGGAACTAAAATATCAGCCCTAATCATCATGAGCTTCCATTCCAAGAGCAGTTTCTCCTAATGTCTGACTGATAAACATCGTCTTCAAAAAGTCTAGCATACATCACAAGTAAGTGAGCATTACTTGCAATTAAAAGCAAATACAGTGAGTCATTGAATATTTGTTGAAAGCAGGTGTTATGTAACCAGTGATTACTATGACAACATAACAAACCCTGTCCAAACCCTTCCACCTTTGATTTTGGTAAACTGTCGGAATGGACAGTCTCCACCCCGGTTCACATATAAACATCTTCACTTGAAAAGTCTGTGTAAGAGTCATATTATGAACAGAAAAACCCCAAATCAAACTCGGGAACTACTTTCTTTCTGTTTTAATTAACGCCCAGGATTATAGGAGTTGCAATGAGGCTAGGAAGATCAAATAAACGTGTTTTTCTCCACTGAACCAGAGGAAAAAACAAACAGGAAAAAAAATTTAAGGTAAACACTTCTGTTTCCCAGAGATCCCTCAGTAAGTACAGGTCAAGATCCACATGCTCCAAACCTGTGATCTTACGGCAACACACGCAGCTGTGGACATGTGCAACTGGTCAGCTCTCCCAGAGAGAGGAAACCCAGGCTGGCTGGAGGAGAGGAATGGAAAAAGGAGGACTGTGGGGCTGAGAGATGCAGGGGGCTGCAGGGGACAAGGGCTGAGGTGGGGGGACTGGGAGCCTCGGTCTCATGCCTCCATGATCTCCCTGTTGTCAAGGGGAGGGGAAAGGGGCGTCGCTGCGGCTTGCGGCTTAATTACTTCAAGCAACAATAAGTGTTCCGCTTGTAATGGCAGGAAGACAGAGGGAGGTCGAGTCTCTGGGAGAAACTGAGTCTATCTGAGGAACACACGTGAGCTGCTGCAGATAAATGAAGTTACAAGAGGAGAGCTTCAGACATCATCGCAGCTGGAACATTTCCTTCACTGTTTTCATGGAGGATTGATTCTGACAGCAGGTGGAGGAAATAATATGAAGTTCCACTGAGAGAAAAGCAGACAAAAAGAGGAAATGTGGAGTGACTGTGAGTGGTGACGACTTGAAGTCAAACTTGCCAGAAAGCCAAAGGATATAAGAAAGGAGATAAGCGGTGAGTGGAGTAATTATCAGTATCTATATCTTATCTATATATTGTTACTGTATTCCAGCTGCATGTTTAAGCGACATTATGATACACAGAGTAAATATTTAATCAAGGACTTTGGTTCTAGCTAAATATTCCACATGTCTTGTGCATCATTTTTTCTGTTTGACAGATTTGACATCAATGACAACTTCAACAATCATTCTGACTGACCTACCGGTGTGTCAATCGGTTCAGTGCCTTCTCATCAATCACTATTTTCTTCTTATCTATATTCTGGAGTAGAAAAACTTACATTACATCAAATAAATAGTGTTTTTGTCATAGTAAATCACGTGTGTTTGTGTTGAGCTGGTGTTGAACAGGGAGCTGGCATGACATTTCTTTTGTTTTCAAAGTCATTCCAAGTTTTACACTGCACTGTTAAATCTCATGAAGAAAAACTTGTCAGAAGATGTGCAGTGCATGGACTGACTGAACGGCACACTGATCATTCAATTTACTCATCAAATGAAATCATCTGAGAACACTGCTTCTTATTAGTTTCCTTCCCAGTGTGAATATAACTTTATTACTTTTAACTGTAAGTCTTTGTTTTTATAACTTAACCATGTGACAAATCTTGTTCTGTGTGTTTTGTTTATCTTATTCATATGACTCATTAACAGTGAATACCATTACAACCACTCCCCCCCAAACTCTTCCCTGGTTATTATATAAGATTATATTATGTAATATTATGCATTATCAATGATCCTGTTTTGAATGATGCTACTTGCTGTACATACTGTAATTATTAAGCTTAGAATTAACACAGCTTTGCTGGGGAAAAAAAACCCCCATCAGGATGATTTAGCAACTCTGTCAAAGAAGCTGTAGCCTGAAATAAATACTTAAATAATCTGAAATTCACTCATTACGCTCTACTTTCGGAACAAGTAAGGAATGGCTTTGTTCCAGTAACCTAAAATTTTAAGTTTCAGTGCATTCAACTAAAGCTCATTATCATATTAGAGTAATGTTCGTGCAACTGTATGAATTTCCTTTTGTGTCTTGATTATGCAATATAACAGAAAAGGTTTGAGAGCAAAACTTTCCAGACTGCAGTCAAAAATACAACTGGGACACAGTTGAATATGTAGGAATGTCCACTGTCTCCTGACCCCTGGAATTTGGGAACATTTCATAGTTATGAAATAAAATCCAGAATTCCACTCGGGTACCAACCTTTTTATTCAGGTATTAGCATGGAAATATTCAAAGTAGACTACGCTTTCAGGAGCTTCAACTGCCACTCAGAACACTGAAAATATGAGCCCTGCCAACGCATCATTAAAGGAACAGTTCACCCAAAAATGTTAATGTGTGCAGCCATGGACAGAGACTGACACATTAAGTGCTTTAAAAAGTCCATCTGAACAGACTGGTATCAGAAATTGGGTACTTTACACTTGCTCCTACTAGAACAGAAATATCGGAGTAAAGGAAGATTCTAAAAAATAAATATAGATAGAGAAAAGATGGTAACAAAACAATTAAGGAGGAATTAATATCCCAAATAAAATATGAAACAACAGACATAGAAATGTAAAGATATGTGCATCTTCTTACTCTATAAACACAGTGTAGATAATATTGAGTAGGTAATACTGCAATAGGTAATTATTGACGACAATTTACTTCATTCAAAATTTTGGGTGTGGTTTGTGATTCATACTCTGATGTGTCATGCTCCACCGATGTAGCTCATCTTCTTACAGCAGCTTTACTCATTTATCACAGCTTCATTACAGGATTCAAATGATTTTGTATAAATGAAATACAGTGCAGTTACAAAATAGTTTACAGTGCTGTTGTCCCTAATAATGTAATACTCAGACACAACAACTGCAAACCGAGGAGATTTTGAAAAAGGCTAATAAGTTACCAAATACATTTAAAAACGCAGGATTTATTTCGAAAAGCTTCCTTCGAACTAACCCAACAACCTGAACCAGTATCTGTCTGTTCCATAAACAAAACTTCACCTGACTTCCTCCTCACCATGCTGATGGAAAGTCAGGTGACGTTTCGTAGTCCACAAAACATTTCTGGAGCTTCACAGCAAAACAGATCTGCAGCATTCTCCTTAACTGCTGAAATAGCTGGGGACTAAAAGGAGACAAACAAATACAGTGAAGATTTTGGCTTTAAAAAAGTTGTAAATAAGGTCCAACCATATCACTTTGGGATCCCGGGGCTTCCCGACACTTGGACTACACTGGACAAGCCGTGTGGAGCCATTTGACTCTTTTATTTTTAAAACCAGTAGACATCTACTTCAGTTGTATGCTACACATAATGCTGCAACAATGTTTTGTTATGAAGCTCCAGAAATGACAAACAAAACTCAATCTTCATTTTTGAGTGAACTTATCCTTAAATCTTAAGATGGCGGTACATAACACAAACCTTTGTTGAGAAACAGTGTCTCCATTACATGGTTTGTCCTCCAGAGAGCCTCATAAGCTCGCCTCTCCTCCATGAGTGGATGCACGCTTCCATCTGTGACGCGGTGATACGGTTGGCAGGTGATCATTTTATTTTATTTAGCACCTATATAAATAAATATAGTTTGGTAGAAAGAAAATGGTTCCTACATGAAACTACAAACAACAAGGTCATGATTTCTGGAAAGAGACATTGCTGTTGAGTTTGTCAAATGTATTTTCCCAATATCAAAAACAAAACTCTGCCGCTCACAACAAAAATATCTAGATGGATAAACAGCACTACCTGTACATGTAGAAGGAACATATGCTTGCTTGATTGAAGTGAACTGTCCCTTTAATACTTTTGAAAGGAATCATTCATTTGTTTATACAATGTTGCTTGAATATTAAGTTTGACAGGAAGACATCTCGCCCATGTTTTAGCATGATGAGGTCATGACTCCTTTTTCTGAAAATAAATACAGATTTTCCTCTCATGAAGCCACACAGCTGACAGTGTAACTGGTAGACTGTACAAAGAATCAAACTGAGTTACTGCCAGGAGCGTGTTGATGTTATGACTTGTGGTTAAAATGCATCACACCACATTTCATACACTGAATAAACATTTTCAGAAACTACTGAACCATCAAGAAGCCTGTTGAGAGCTTGAGAGCAGGGCGATAATAGAGACGACTGAATGAATAGCTCTCAGCCCATTCACCCTCAGGTAGGCACAGGAACTGAAAATTAATTCCAATAGCCTCAACAGTTATTTCAGTAATTCTGCTTTTTCATTATTCAGCCAGCCTGTGAACTAAATCTGCTGAATGAGGAGGGCTGGGTGTCTCATTCCCGTCCCTCCCCTGTGGTTTAAAGGGCTCCACAGGCCTGTCATGCCTTTGTGTCCAGACGCCGACCCGCGTTTGTGGCGCAGACGAGTAGCGGCCACCGGCAACTGTTCCTGCTGTGTGCATGTGTGTGCATGTGTGGGTTATAATGAATGAGCACCAGAAACAGACACAGTGACAAAGATAGAAAGAGAGAAGTGGGAGAGAAGGCGGGATAAAGCATGCGTGACAAATTCATTTATCGCTTTTGAAGCTGTTGAATTATTGTGACGTCTATCACAGAGGGCTGTCTCCTGTCTTCTGTGTGGTCGTCTGTGTGTCTGCTGACACCTTTAAGAAGTTTGTCTGACAGATGGTGATCTAATTTTATGGGGTCTGTGCTGCATTTCCCAGTGACTAGAGATCTGACAGATGCCCTGACCCACTGCAGCTAATTCTGACAGGTTTCATCTCTACATTGAGCTACAGTACGGGAATGTGTGTGTATGAGAAGACAAAGAGTTTAGCTAGGTTTGTTGGCTGCTGAGACGTCAAGCCATGTGATGACCCCTGATAAAACATATGGACACACAAGAACAAACAACTGCATCTGAATAATGCTATACAAGTGAGCTTGAGAACATTCTGATGTCAGCTTCACTGACAAATTAACTGATGAAACATTATGTCAAGAAGATGAAAGTTGTGTATGATTGACTGTGAAGAGCTCCTGCTCAGTTGCTCTGGGGCCAAGCTGAATTACTTCATGTCATGTTCAGCAGAGAGCAGGAAATAAACAATTGATCTTCATGAGAGCACAGTGGCAGACAAAACACCGCAGTGCTCCTCAAATAACCGCACTTAAAACCACATCCCATGAAAACAAGAAATCATTCATCTAGTCTTCTTAAAAGCAGCAAATACAGTAGACACATGAACAGATTACTGCATCTTAGATGGATTAAATTATATTTGTAGGCCTGTTATCAGTTTAGTGTGGACCTTCAAAAGAAGATATTAGCTTTAATTATCACTGGAAGCTAGAAGCAGCAGTGGGACACCTAGGACTTCATGCATAAAATCAAATTACTGATCATGGTAGGTGGTACTTCTGAAAAAGGCTCTCTCGTTTTCTTTGGCTCCGAGGGAGTTAAATCCAGTATGAGAAAATAACCCTGATGATGTCATCCATTTTTGTCATCATGTGTCTCTGGTGAGTTCCCAAACATTATGTAATACTGAGTATCCCTTCAATACTGATATATTCTTTCCAAGGACTAACCTAGAGTGATAAAGTTTAGGTTAGAATGCCTCGTTTGGAGTATGAATTTGACAGGGGGGGCAATTCTCTTGCACTTTAAAAGGAGCTCAATGTAACAAATGTTGCAATTTACATGTATGAATCACTTTTTGAGGGAGCAGATTGTAACGTGATGGGGAAAACGAGACCTTCCCCGTCTCTCTCGGTTGCCTGTGGACAGTTTGTTTAGGTTTTTAATGCAGCTGGACGGTGGATGTCTTTGTGATTGACTCAGGTCCAATTTTCCACGAGGTTCAAAAGCTGTGACTTCATGCATGTTCGTGGGAGCCTTGCCTCAGTGTCTCCCTACGCATCGCTAACAGAGAGCAACAGTAACAAACATTAGTTTAGAAATGAGTCCGCTTAAATAACCGTGATCAAACCACAGAGCTCCTTTCACTAACAATAGAACATTTTTGACAAGTATACTTTCGGGTTTGGTGATTGAAAATGCTCCTTGACATTTCTGTACTAGCTTGTCACTATATGGACATTTGTCTGCACAGAGATTATATATGCAGAACATTGTGAAATTACTTTCACAACCCTCTCATAAAATCCGGATTCACAGATTGAAACTGAATTGTGTGCATCCAGAGATATAGGCCAGGATGGCCATGCTTTTAAGATCTGATAAGGATCCCAGATGTAATGCTGGAATCAGCAGATCTTCCCCTGGCTACAGATTCATTCCTGCTGTTCAACCTTTCAAAAAAACATTCTACTGATGCATCACACTTGTGTGCCTTCCACTGTATAAGTTTATGAACTCACTTCCAACGAAGGAAAAACATGTTCATTTCAGACACGGGAAATAATAATATGGTATGTCCCATCTCTGTTGTTTCTGAAGATTAACAAACATGACTTGGCCAGGTTTAAGCAGATACCCAATTATCAGTTTACCAATAAAACACCAGGATTCATTACTGAAGACCCACACAGGGGAGGCTGCACCCGTTTGTATTTATTCAATATCAGTAATAGCAACTTATTGTTAGAGAAGCAGAGACTTTTAACCACTTTGTTCCACTCAAGTATTAAATCATCTCTGCTATCTAATATCAACTTGAAGACATTGCTGTAGTTTGAGCTCTGACTTTACCATACAACAAAAGAAGAAGGAATGGTCACTGGCAAGATGACAGTCACAAGCTGTAGGCCTTTCAGCAATAAATATTACAAAAGACTCACAAATATATTTCAGCAGTCATGAAAATTGGAAATGAATGTATGAGCAGTCATGTTATTTAGTTTTCCTGAGGATCCTTCTGCTCTTTGAGAGAATAGACAGATGAGGTAAGAAGCTAAGCTCAGCTGTTAAATGGAATTTAGATGTGTTTGCTTTACTGATTCTTTCAGTCTTTCATAGTTGGATTCAATGTTTATTTAAAGCTAGAATACAACATTATTACTGTGTAAGGAGAAACCGTTTGAGTTAGCATCCACCACAGTAAATAATCAACACATTCCACTTCTTCCAAAAAGCAGTTTGAATTTATGCGTGAATATGGTGAGGCACATCTGGCAGCCGTGGCAGGAGCAACAGAGCATCATTGTTTCCAAACGTTGGATCAAAAAGATCAAAAGATTCTGTGTTTACGTGCAAATCTATAAACACTCCTGGTTTCATTACGGTGAAACTGTCTTCTGTCTGCAGTGGAACATGTAATATTGTTATGTGAGCGACATGTACATGTTCAGGAAGCTTAAACCTGAAATGGAAACAGGCTGGTAAAAATCATCAGATCCCACTACAAGTGGCCTATTCAACATCATCACTACATGTTTTTACAGCACCAAAGCTCAACACAGACCGTCTCAGCGGCACCAAAACGCAGAGGCCTGGAATAACTCCAATAATCTCTTTCCGGACTAAGAGCTTCCATTTCCACAACTTTGTAATGTAAATGTCACACAACTGGAATTTGTTAAATGGCAGGGAGTATTCTGCCCGACCAGAGACTAGAGCAAGCTTTTTTTTAAGCTAGACTCACAACAAGTTGTCTGTCTAATGTTATCTAAATGACACCTGTGCCTCTTGTTTTCCATCAATGATTGCTACACTCACACACATAGAGTCATCCAGCAATGCACAATCAAACCAGCATCAACACTCCTAAAAAAAGCTACGATTTTAGCAAATTTGCTTGCATTCATTTTAAAACCTCGTGATGAAATGGCCATTTTTCTATTATACGTATGAATAGAAGAAGCTAAAAAATGTGTGCCTACTTACACAAATAACCAATGAGATTTGGTCTGCCTAAGATTTAGTCTCCATCTTACAGATATAATAGGTCTACTAGACCTATTACATATTGTGTTGAGCTGTGTACTTTCATTATCTCAAATGTTTCCAAGAATGTTCAAACCAGAGTTTACTCAAGTTAACAGTACTTTTCATTTAGTCACTTGACGCTTACTCTGGAATGGAGTCAGAGAATGAGGAGGGAAGTCTGATAACGTGGCTAAACTTTATGTAAATACATTATAACCTTTTGTGGACATTTGTGTTTGAGTCACATCAGATAGATTCCCTTCAGCAATGGTGGTTGTTTAATGGTGCGTTCACTATCGAAATAGCGTAACGTGTTAATGTAACATTAACCGAGGGTGTGTGTGTGTGTGTGTGTGTGTGTGTGTGTGTGTGTGTTCAGGTCAGCGGCTGACTAAACTCAGCACTCTAGTTACATTAACCCTCCGGCTCCAGTAAGCAGTTAACATTAAAGAACATAAACACCCAACAATTGTGGTCACCACAGCAGATCACTGCTGCAGTCAGGTTGATAAACATCCCAAAAGTTAAAAAGTAATCTCTGAGCTCTGCTAACTAGGTGTTTATTGCTCCAGAAGCCCTCCTCCAGAGCTGCTCAGCTGCTCTCCCTACACAACACTCAAGGAACATATTTATATTTTACGCTGATAAAGAGACCCCTAGCATCAGAAATTAGATATTTTTTTAATTTCAGCTAATAGAAGTATTTTTTTACTTTTCTTAGTTTCATTTGAAACTGAGGTCATCAAGAAGTAAAGTTCCATCTGTCAACATAGTGAATCTTAGTGGGGAGTGCATGTTATTTTTAGTTTCATTCACTCCACTCTACAGCAGAAACATGGCTAATCTAACCATTCACAAACTGAAATATCTTCACAACTTCTGAGGAACTGTGAAAATTCGGGGAATATAGCTAATGTTAAGCTGACGGACTTGTGATCTCATAATTTACAGTTACACATCAATTTTAGTATGGAGGGCTGTAGCGTTAAAATTGGAGACTAAAATAAAGCAAAGAAATGCTGCCATTCTTCAAAGGACCAAAGTATCAAAATTGTGTTGAATTAGTTTTTTTCTTGCCATTTGTCTGCTTCAGGGTGTCATCAGTCACTAATGATAATAGCTTGTGGGCAATAAGACACTACCTGTAGAACAGAGGCTCAGACCAAATTAATGCCCCTGTGGTTGAGAGATTGTGGTTAAGTAGATTTATAGTTAGTTTAAAAAGTCCCCAGGATCCAGGAAAACACCTCTGAGACAGAAACAGATAGCAGTCTCAACCATTCATCCACCAACCATAAACCAAGAGCAAAAAACTGGCCTTCTGCCAGAAATATTAACACAGTAAGTACTACTGCATATATGGTGTACTTGTGTGAGTAATGAATTTGACTTACTGTCTGTAACCTTTAAAAACTCTAAACTAGATATTTACAGACCCTGTTATATTATGTGGAAAAGGAGGAAGTCCACTAGCAGAGACTGAACTGACCTGGCTGAGGCAAGAGTTGGCAGAACATGTTATGATGAAAAAATTATGATCTCCAACAACCCAACTGCTAGTGTCAGGGGAGATTCCCCTTTGTGTTTTCTGTTATTGAAAATTCCAATGCTATGATAGCATTTTACCACAAGACCGACAGAATCAACATCAAAACACGGCATGCCATTATACAAAGGTTTAAGCCAAGACTGGAAACAGGGAACACATTCGCTGCAAGCCTTCACATTTTTTAGTAAAAGGGACTTGTTTTCACTGTATGGGATCGAGTTGGGCCACTTAATGCAATATAGTTTATTTCTTTGGTGTCTTCTTATCTCTAATAGTTTAGAAACAGTTATACCATTTTGTATTGCAATTTTGTTCAGCAATCAATTTTGGCTGTAATCAACGTAGAGTGCAATCCAATCTAACAGAAAACATATTTAAGTATATACTGTAAAGAAAGGTAACAATTTAAAATGAAAAACTTTTTAGATAGAAGTGGAAACACCTATGTGAATATGCTTTTAAAGTGACTGTAATCAAAGAACCAAATGAGGAAATGTTTTTCAGATAGTGTTTCTTGCATCAGCTGTTGATAACAAATGGTAGAAATATTTGCATTATGAAAAACTGCTTGAGAGTGAAGAAATATAAAATAATAATAAAATTAATTTAAAAAAACAGAGCTTAAAATAACAACTGGATGTGTTTGCCAACTCATCTTTGTATTTTCAGCTTGTTCTACTGCCTGTGAGTACAGTTTCAATCATGTAAAGATTACAAGTGGGGATATTGGTATGCAAAATTCAATATTTGACATAACACCCAAGTAACTGCAAAAAAAAAAAAAAAAAAAAAATGCAATATGCCAGTATCACTTAATAAATGATGTACGAATGTGTGTGAAGGACATTTATTAATAATCTCCCTGTCTGTTCCAGAAATCCTTGGTTCGGGTGCAGCGGGACTGTGATATGATTCTCCCTGTGGTGTTCTTGCTGGTGCTCCTGTTGCTCTCTGGACCGTCTCTCCAGGGAGAAACTCAGGAAATCGGAAACAGCGATGAGGTCAGAGACAGAGAGTTTATCTTTACGCCAAAACGGCAAAAACGTGCTGTGATTGATCACAGTGCTCTCCAAACAGACAAATGCTCCTATACCTTCATTGTCCCTCAGCAGAAAAATAATGGGGCCATCTGTGTGAACTCCAAGGAGCCAGATGCCCTGCTGGAGAACAGGGTCAATAAGCAGGAGCTAGAGCTGCTCAACAGTGAGCTGCAGAAGCAGCGACGGCAGATTGAAGCATTGCAGCAATTGGTAGAGGTAGATGGGGGTGTGGTCAATGAAGTCAAACTACTGCGCAAAGAGAGTCGCAACATGAACTCCCGAGTTACACAGCTCTACATGCAGCTGCTGCATGAGATTATCCGCAAACGAGACAATGCTCTCGAGGTGTCACAGCTGGAGACCCGCGTGCTCAACCACACAAATGAGATGGGAAGGCTAGCTACACGCTACCGTGACCTGGAACATAAGTACCAGCATCTGTCAGCCATCGCAAGCAACCAGAGCGCCCTCCTGGTACAGCTGGAGGAGCACTGTAAGCGAGGAGGATACTCATATGGAGTGGTGCAGGAAAGGAGCCGCCCTGTTCGTCCACAGCCTCCCGTGATGCCTCAGCCTCCTGTGATGCATCAGCCTCCTGTGATGCATCAGCCTCCTGTGATGCATCAGCCTCCTGTGATGCATCAGCCATCTCTACAGAGACCAGTATTGTCTCCTGGAGGCTACAGGCCCTTCCATCCACCCACCTACACCCGCCACACCAGCAACTCCATGACCAATGAGATACAGAGTGACCAAAACTCCAAAGCATTACCACCTCCTCTGCCCACAATGCCAAGTGCTACATATAGCTTCACAAATGAGCCCACTGGTAAGTAGAAGAGCACACCGACACTTTCATATCTTCACACGTCTTTTTAATCAATAGATTACTGCTGCTTCATCTAAGTCCCCCTAATATCCTTCTAACATCAAGGGCACTCCGACAGCACAGACCTCCACCAAGGCCAATTGTCCAGTCTTTTATGATATTCTCATTTGCAAACACAACCACTTTATCTGCATACATTTCTATCTATTCTATTTGTTATAAACGATTAGAATTATGTCAAAACATGGCTGTGCATATCATAAGCCTCAGCATCTCAGCTGTGCATTTGTTATGTACTTCTAAACTGGGAAATATTTCATGTACATCACAGACTTTCTGGGTTGTGTAAAGTGAATAAAATATAAAATTAGATAAAATAGATTTTTGGACTATCCTTGTAATAATTTCTGACCATTTGTTGATATTCAGGTCAAAAGAGGCTATCGCAATTGGTACAACTGGAACCCTTTCTTCTTTTTAGTATTACTTTCTAGGACTCCTAGGTGGACAAATTAATCCAGTAAATACTGTGCATAATAGTATGATGAGATTTGAATAAAGTTTTGCCATTTAATGGATTTGTCTCTGTGTTTCCATGTAATGTCAACTGTGGTTACTGCGGTTTGCTGTCAACATCAGAGAGACTAGAAAACATTTGTCATATTTGGCACATGTAACTCATGGTCAACAGTGACTTCACTTTTCCAGGAGCTCTCTGTCCATATGTTTTACCATTTGATTTGATTGTCTGTTACTTGTGCAGGTTGTTAGAGTTATGCTGTGATATTCGAATGTTGGTGAAAATGAATGCCTGTCATGAAAGCCTTTGTTGGTCAATATACAGTACACAGCGTTTTTAGTCAACATTCAGTCTCTCTTGCAGGCCCTTTCAAAGACTGTCTCGAGGCTCTGGAGGGCGGATACACCACGAGCGGCATGTATCTCTTGAAACCAGACAACAGCAACCAACTTATGCAGGTTTGGTGTGACCAGAGACACGACCCTGGTGGATGGACTGTCATTCAGAGACGCCAGGATGGCTCTGTCAACTTCTTTAGGAACTGGGAGACGTACAAGGTAAAAAAAAAATATTCTGAGCTTAGTATGAGAAGGTTCTAGATAAATCATCAGCCCGATAATGGAAACTTTAAATTATTGTTTATCGGCTGATAATGAAATTATAGCCAATAATAGAACCGATAATACAAAGCCAAATTGCTTTAGCTGACTAAACAATGCAACATTTACACACAGTATGTGGCAGTATGCACCACTGGCATTACACAAAGGTCAAAAACGTCAGTCCATATCCACCTGGCCTTCAGCCCAACTGTGGGTGGGAGTGGGTGTAAGAGCGTTCCTGTCTGGTCTGAGAATTTGGCAGGGAGGCCATCAGCCATGGAGTGAGGGCATACCCTTGTTCAACTGTTACATTTTTATAACATTTTGTTTTATAAAAGTTAAGCTGGATGGTGGTTTTTAGAATTACAAATAATCAACCAATCAGCCACCCATCACCACCAACTCCTTGAAGAGACACATCCCCACGAAACTACACTACTCACAATAAGTTAGGGATATTGTGAGAGACTCAGTGGATTTCATACATACGCTGTTTGTTTCACTACAGAGAGTTTTGGGATAGGGAGGCAATTGTATTGGGGTGATAGACACACCTCATTTTGTGTTTTCCACGTAATGGTCTCACTGTGTACAGTGTGCCTTACAAATTGGGGCCAATACCAAAAAACTAAAAGACAACCCTTTTCAATGTGGCATCAATTTCAACATTCTGTGGGTATAAAAAGCTGGTATTGTCAGTAAGTCATTCCAAGTTCATCATTCAAACAGCCATGAACACACGACGTCACTTAACGGACGAGCAGCGCCACCTGGCCATAGCGCGCCTTCGGGTCGGTGGCAGGCAGTCAGATGTTGCTCGTGAACTTGGTGTGTCTCAAAGTGTCATCAGCAGACTTGCATCAAGACACAGAACTACTGGCAGAGTTCGTGACAGACCCAGGAGTGGAGCCCCACGAGTGACAGACCGCAACGATGACCAGTACCTAAGGACCTACGCACTCAGACATCGTTATGCAACTGCCACACAGCTGCAGGCCCAGTTACGAGATGTGAGGGGTACTAGGGTTTCCAGACAAACCATTCGAAACCGACTCCACCGCTTTGGCTTGAATGCCAGACGACCGTTGCAGGTGACTCCACTGACACCAAGACACCGCCGTGAACGTTTGCAGTAGGCACAAGACCATGTGACCTGGACAATGCAGCAGTGGTCTACCGTCCTGTTCACTGATGAGTGTCGGGTCACCTTGCACAGAAATGATGGTCGTCAGCGTTCCCGGAGAAGGCGAGGTGAGCGATACGCCGAGGTAAACATGGTCCCCAGGGTTCCCTTTGGTGGAGGAGGTGCAACAGTCTGGGCAGGCATCACCAGTCAGCGCAAAACAGATTTGGTTATTGTAGATGGCTCAGTCACTGCACGTTCTTACCTCAGAGACATCATAGGACCCATCATCATCCCCCAATTCCGCCAGCACACCCCCAACTTTCTGTTCATGGTTGATAATGCTCCACCACATTGTGCCAGAATTGTCACAGCTCGACTTCAGGAAGTCGGAGTGCCTCATATGGTATGGCCAGCAATGTCCCCTGACCTGAACCCCATAGAGCACGTCTGGGACCAGCTGAAGCAGAGACTGGATGATCGTACCTCACCCCCACGTGACCTGGCAGAACTACGTGTAGCACTTGTGGAGGAGTGGAACACATTGCCTCAGAACAACATCATGAGGCTAGTGAGGAGCATGAGACGTCGCTGTCAAGCTGTCATTGCGGCAAATGGTGGAAACACCCGCTACTGACATTGTCAATTTTTGTTATTTGGGGCTATCCTTGTTATTGTCTAAATTTTTGGGGTAATAAATATTAAACTAATGAAAATGGTGTTTCTTCTCATTCCTTATTAGTAATATCAAAGGGAACTTTTACTTATTTCATTAAAATTCAGACCAAATAGGAAAAGCACTCATGTTAATAACAATATCCCTAACTTATTGTGAGTAGTGTATTTTGCAGCACAAAGGAGTAGTCTGATCAATGTGGCCAACGGCCACGGCATTCAAAAGGTGGCCGTTTGTATTTGATATTATTTGGATGTCAACAGAGTGATACAGCTTTCAGTTGAGCAATGAGAATGGATCTGGAGAGGGTTCTGTGATTTGTGTATGTGTGCAATCTACAGCACCAATGATATTTGGCAAGCTACAGTAAAAGCACTCTAAATCTCTACCTGCTGGTTAGCAGTGTACAGGAATGATATGCACTGGGGCATGGATGATATTTTCGCTTTCATGACTCTCGGAAGCGCACGGCTCAAAAAGGACTGCGAAATGTCTGACCTGTCTCCTATCTCTCTTTGAAATTATCCTGTGGTCAAAACTGAGAGTGTGCTGAGAAGTTGGAGGTATGGAGGTATGGGATTTGACCGTTGTGTATTCTGCCTAACCTGAGGCTCCAGGTTATTGCACTTATCCATAAGCAGTGCTAGTGGCAATTTGAAGCGACTCAGCAGCCATCCATGTGTCTCATCTAACAGATCTGTGTGATCTCTAAAAACACTCTCTGTGAGACCTGGCTTTCCAAAGCATCTATTAGCAGTAGGTAAGCCATGATTCAGGTGCTGAACGCACACGACCATCCCAGGATTTTTATAGTCTCAATTAGCATCATTTTATCAAGAATTAAACAATCCAATCATTTTAATTTCTCTAAAACATATAGGCGTATAATCTAAAAGTTATGATATTATGCGTTTTTTTTATGTTCCTAAAATTTAAAAAATGTGTTTGCACTATGTCGCATATGTTGCACTTCTAAGTGTGCGCTCGACCACTTTTAAAAATGTTCTCCTACCAAAGAGGAGATCAAAAATATGAAAAAATTGGAGAATCCCAGAAATCAGAGAGTACTTACAAAATAAGGGAAAATTGTGGATACAAACAAAAATAGGAAACACTTCTTACATGAGGCCTGTTGTGTCCAGGCTGGTTTCCATGGTTACAACTTAAATTTCACTTTTGCTTTAGAGAGAGTAAAGTGCAGGAAACGGGTACTGTTGGGTATTGGTACGGAATTCTAGGTACCGGTAGGTTTAAATGTGAAGTACCCAACCCTATTCTTACATCAATCTTCCATAAAGCTGAGTCATGGCTAGGCAATTTTTGTTCATGTTTGAAGCTAAATGAGTATCTGCTTCTAGAAAACTTGCTGACAAAATGTGGTTATTCACAGATGAGCACGTACAGCTTATTTTGAGTTGAGTTTTAGACTCTTTTTTCTCCCCCCATTTATTATATTTATTTCATGTAATCCCACTCTTGTTTTCCTGTAGTACGTGTGATCGTATTTTATTTTTGTCTTGTGTGTTTGGTGTAACCGTTCTGCTTTTGTGCTGCCATCTTAGCCAGGTCACTCACAAAGAGGTTTTAAATCTCAATGAGTTTTTTACCTAGTTAAATAAAGGATATTGGATACAGGAAAGTTTAAAAGCAACATTAAGTTACAGTTAAGCGGGCCTGACTCAGTTTAAAAATTGGTGTCCACCAGGTTCCATTTGAGGTAGTCTAAGTAATGTGGACATGGTTGTGCATTCTAATTTGTGGAAAAGTAGCATTTGTCAATCAATCCATCAATCTTTATCTTTATAGCGCCAATTGAAAACAAAAGTAATCTCATGACACTTTCCAAATTGAGCAGGTCAAAACCATACTCCTAAATGAATGTACTTACAGAGCCCCCACATTTTCCCCATGAGCAACATTTGGCGACAGTCGTGGGAAAAAAAACAGGATGAAACCCTTGAGCAGAAATTGATTTTTGGCAGGCAGCCATCTGGCTAGACCGGAAAAACCCAGTTAGTCAGAATTACCTTTACAGTGGCTATAGGCATGCGTTAGGCTGACAGCTGCAAGGAAGGGGTTTGGTCACATAGACACTGTCCTAAACAATGACATTATGAACTCTGTTGCTGTATAAAAAAAAATTGGAATCGTACAAACAAGAATTTGGAAAACTGCTCTGTTGATATTAAAAAAAATACACAAAAGATTTAATTCAGTGATTTCTGTGATGATATCACATTCCATTTAGCCTGCCTACAGCTGAAATCCTGAAGTCCAATCCTTCTCACAGTGTATTACATAAGTAATCATAAGAAAAACTCAACCAAATCAAATCTATGAGATCAGAGCAGAGCTAAAATCAATTCAAATAAATGAAACATTCTGCAGCCAGTGCAGTAATCCAAGCACTGTGTAACCATGCAGTGTTTCCCATTTAGTACTGGTGGAACCCACATTACGTAAAGTAGGGTGCACAGGGTGAAACACTTAGTGGCCAAAGATTTACATCCTGTGGCCTGAAGTGAGGACATCCCAATCTGCATAATCTTCTCAGTACTTTGAACTCAAGACCAAAACACAATGGAGTAGTTCCAAGTTCCAACCTAATCATTCTGCAACCCACACTCAATGAGTCAACAACGCACTTAAAGCCAATTTATACGCTCACATTTGGCAGGGACAAGGACTCCATCCTGACTGAATCCATGTGTTGTGTAATTGAAGCCAGGGATTCAGACTGAGCTCTGGTAGGGAGGATCTTAAACATGTCCTGCCATTTTGGCCCCTTGCTCCAACGTCATACCATTTTTTAAATGATGCTTGGAAAACATGGGTGGTTTGTTGCTGAAAGTCCAGGGATGTATCCAAGGGGAGGAAAAACAACCTAATTTTTAAAATAAGATAATTGCTATGGCATTTTCTATTAAATCATACACATTATTCCTGACTTATTCAATTGCTTTCTCCTTTTTTAGCAAGGGTTTGGAAACATTGATGGTGAATACTGGTTAGGACTCGAGAACATCTACTGGCTGACCAACCAGGGCAACTACAAACTCCTGGTGACCCTTGAAGACTGGACGGGGCGCAAGACCTTTGCAGAGTATGCCAGCTTCCGTGTCGAATCTGAGGAGGACTTCTACAGGCTTCGAGTGGGCCGATACCATGGCAATGCTGGAGACTCTCTTACCTGGCACAACAGCAAGCAGTTTACCACACTGGACAGGGACCATGATGTTTATGCAGGTCAGTGGTATAGTGCAAGAGATGGCAATCCTAACTGTTGGAGGGCTGTCACTTGCAAAACTACTAATGTTTTGGTTTACATACTGTATGAGTAAATCATTATTGGCAGTATTCAGGGTTTAGTTATGTACCCACAGTGACAAGTTGATACAGGCACTGCCCTGTGATAGACTAATGTGAGAGCGTGTGCTGCCTCTCACTCTTTATCCTGGGTCAGGCAAAGTGGCTACCACGGATGGATTTAGAAACAGGGCACGTCAGCATTCTGTCTTCTGGCTCTATGGGTATACAGTACATGAAACCACCAATAGTTACCAGTGTTTCGTACTGAAGGGTTTCCCCAACACAATATTCTAGTATGGTTTATAAGAAAGTAGTACCACCTCACCTGAAATAAAGACCACCTCTACTAGCAAAAGAAAGCACATTGTTTACAGTAAACAAAACTAAAAAACACTGAAATTAATATAGTAAATAAAGTTATAGAAGCTATACCAGACAGCCAAACCCACATCGTAACTTTGTCCAGGGACATTACTGCACTCACTAATTGTCACTGATACCAACTCCTAACCTGTTTTTCCTTTGCTCCACTCATGCCCCTTGCTCTCTCTTGCTCAACCACACACTCCATACAGGGTGCACACAGCACACACGTTTAGTGTATTTTTGTTGTCGTTTATAACACCAAGGACACAAAAATTTGCTTGAGAAATGAATGCAGGCAGTAGGATGAAAATCAGAGCAGAACTAATCAGTGTAGGAACCAATACATATTTGCTGTAAAAATAAAAATCTTAGTGTCAAAATGCAGAATGACAAGTAATGGAATGTATCTATACAAAATTAAGTACAATTTTGAGTTACTTTATTTCAATATGTCCTTTGTTTGCTACATCTGCTCCTCTACATTTATTTGCTTAGTCTCTTTGTAGATTAATATTACTGATTGCTTACTACTTGGGATTTGTCTCAAATTAGAAAGTGTTGTGGGCAGGACATTGAGTGAGACCACATAGTGGCGACTACAGACCCAGAGAGGATGCTGCATTAGAGCCAAAGTAGCTCATTTCAAGTTCAAGTATCAAAACTCAGATATAAAAAAAAATGCTGAATATTGGTTAGGCAATCAGTTCAATAATGAGTCCATCCCAACAGCAGTGCTTTAACTACACCTTTAACTATTAGATCAGTGTGTTAGTTACATCAACAAAAGGTAATGAAGGTAATAAGGTAAAGAAAATTGGCCAAGATGCACGCAGAGATTTAGGCAAGCGAGCCACCGAGATAATGCCTGGCTAATTTCAGATATCTAAATTGTTCGCCCATGAATTAACTAAGCACACATGTATGTCTGAAGATGAATATTCTTTGCCCCTGGATTTATTTACATGGAAATGGCTGACTTTTGTTCCAGCAAATATGACTTTTAGGGTAATTCTCAACCTCTCTACAGCACACAACAAATGTATTTTCATTCAGAGGGCATGCACAAAAAAACTCGATGCATAAAAGATGGTAGTTTCCTGCCAGAGTTGATACCTGACGAGAGAAAGCAAAGTTCTAACAGTGACAGAATGAGGCTAGTCTTGACTGCACATGGCAAAAAATCCTTTTTTATCTCCTTCCAAAACACATCGATCAGATTTTCTTCATAAAAGGAAGAACAACACCACAACTAGAAATCAACTATGACATATCAATACAGTCCCATGTGCTGGTTTACATTTGTCCACAGAAACCATCACAGGAGTCCCACATGGACAAGAGTGTGACTCACACACACACACGCACACACACACACACACACACACACACACACACACACACACACACACACAGACACAGAGAAGTGATGCCACGAAGCATGAGAGCTTTTGTCAAACACATACACAAAGGTGGATCACAGTGTCACTGTTGATAATCCTATCCCCTTAACCAGCACAACACCAGCTTGCTTGTCCACCAGTTGGTCTGATTTGATTCCTTGTGTCTCCAGGTAACTGTGCCCACTACCAGAAGGGAGGATGGTGGTACAATGCCTGTGCTCATTCCAACCTGAACGGCGTGTGGTACCGTGGTGGGCATTACCGCAGCCGCTACCAGGATGGGGTCTACTGGGCTGAGTTCAGAGGAGGGGCGTATTCTCTGAAGAAAGTTACCATGATGATACGACCTAATGCAAACACCTTCCATTAACTCATCAGTCATTCAAACCTGAAAAGATTTTAGGGAACATTTCCAACAAAGGGATCCATCTCTATATCACAAACACATCCTTGATTTGATTTTTATTCTTCATTTTTTTCTGTTAGATGCTTACTGTATATTCATAATGTCAAGTCAAATTGCAAAGGCTCATGCAATGACACAACAGAATTTTTTTGGTACCCTTACAGGTATAGTTTTTCTATCTTGTTTGGGCTGTTATGTACAGAATCAAATATTAATGTTAATTAATAGATATTAAAAATAAAAATTATATCCAGAGGTCAAAACTGACTGCTAGCCAAAAAAACGACTACTTCAAATTTATATTGGTACTTTAATATATATTTTATGTATGTACAACATACATTGGGATCAATTCTATAGGATGGACATTTTTGATTTTGATAACATTTTCAAAAAGGTTTCAGTAAATCTGTCTAATTTACCAGGTTCATTTCCTTTCCAAGTCTTTTTCATTTGAATATTTGGATTTGAAAAAAATGTTTAGAGAGAGCGAAGGCTTAGACTTGGTATGAACAAAACAGTTCAAGATTGAACCAAAGTACGAGGAACCTGGACCAAACAGCTTGTTTCCACTAATGAGGCTGATACAGACATGATCTTCACTAAATTCTCATCCACCATTGACTGTTATATTATCTCCAATGACTTATGGAATTTCTGAAGAATTATGATTTGATACCGAACATTCTGGTACTTGATATTTTGTGCTACGGCACAAACTTTACACTTTTTGTGCTCAGAAAGGTCTCCATGCTTCAAAAAGTTCATTTCTTCCTTGGAAGAAATCATACAGGAGCACTAAACCTCTGGGTTTTTTTAAAGGATCAGTTCACTTAGTTGTTTAGTAAATTGGAGTCAGGATGTGGTTAGCCTAGCTTAGCATAAAGAGGAGAAAACTAAATCAACTCTGTTCAAAGTAAAACAAATAAACCGATCAATAAAATCCAAGCTGATCCATAACATCTATGTAATATGGATATTGTGAATTAGATCAAAGCCTTTAAATGTTGACAGAATTTACAGAAACATGTCACAAAACTCTAAAATGTGTAAATATAATTTCACTTCAGGTTTTCCAGGTAAAACAGCTACACTGCACTTAAACAGAAACCAAACAGAACAACTCAGTTATTTCTCACCAAAGGTTTCCTGGTCTGTTGAAAAGATCAGTCACTGTATCATTGTGCAGATACAGTATGTACCAGGTACTCTGTGTATATATATGCTGTTTTGTTAAGATTATTTATAGTCTGTATGTAATCCATCTTGCAATAAACAATGTACAGGCCTGCTTGTTTTCCAATGATCTTATTTCATTTAGCTCCACACTTCAGACTACAATCACAGATTACATTTCTGGATTACTAGTAAAACAAAGAGCACCGTAAACAGAGTAAATATGTCGATATGAAATGTCTAATTTCTTAAAAACTGCAGCCCAACATTGATTCTAAGGTACTGTTAATAATCATACAATGCTGCTGTGTTTTGGATGTCCTTGTCTTTTCTTGTTATTTTTGCTTGTTCTCTCTGAGCAGATGGCGTTCCAGACTAGCAGGGGTTGGCGTGTGCATGAATGAGAAATGTCCTAATTCAATTACAATAGTCATTATTTGCAACAATCTGTCCCTGCTCCCACTGTGTGTACAACAGGACACTTTGAATAGTTTCTGTTAAATGCAACAACTAGACCGGAACTAATCAAATGGCAAAAATGTTGTCTTACAAGAAGAACTTATGAAAAATCCTTGCTTTGTTACATGATCTAGTGTGCTGTGTAGGTACTGTACTTGCTCTCATTGTTAGCTCATTTATGGTCCTACCACTAATCAATCAAGCACTGCTTCTCAGCAGAAAAATGTGTTTGGATTGGAAGATTTGACTGCTGAGGTAATACACTGGAGTGATGATTGAACACCACAGGCTCAGTGCACACAGAAATCAGAGGGTTATCCTGATGCCCATTTAGCATGAGGGAATTACTGACTCTTTCAACTAACACAGTCAGTGCCATCCATGCTTTCCATCAGGATGCTACTAAAGCTATTAGCAAAATATCTAACACCTGCTAGCCGTGACAAGTCTGATTGTGGTTTCTGAAGGTCAACACAATGCTCTGCTTCTTCAGTAAACTACACAACAAGGGAAATTAGTGGTGGCTGTACAACTCCAAGATGCACCGGGATGTTTGTTACACAGAGATATTTTCATTCTAGGTAGTACTGGCCAGATTTGGATGAAAAATAAGACATATCAAGGTGTATGGTCTCTCTGAGTGAGTACAAAAGGGGTCTGTTGGGCCTTTGCAGAGGTAGGCGCTCTACTGAGTGGCATTCCATTAATAAATGTGATATTTACAAGTGTTTCCCTGTGCAAAGAAAGGAAGAAAAACACTTATCTCAGGACAAAGATGATCAACAACATCTGGACTTGCAGTGTATCATGGGGCGTGCAGCTCAACCATATATATTACAATACAAAGCATGTTTGCAAGGCTTGGAACAGCCGACTGGATTTCAGACATAATTTAGTCATCTAGGTTGTTGAGGGGCTTTAAAAGGATAATTAAATATGAGTTATAATGATAATCAAGCACAGATGGAGGACTCACCAAGATAAGGAATGCAGGGCACCATCTTCAGGGAGCGGATGTATTCTCTCATACGGGTATAGTTCTCTTCCTTGGAGGTCAGATAGTTCAGCTTCTCAAATGTGGCCTTGTCCTTCCGACTGATCAACTACAACAACAGAGAAGAAAAATTACACACATTAGATCATCTTCTTTGAAACTATGTTTGCACAATTCCTCTCCCTCATTACCAACATCTTAAATGAACCAAATCAAACTGTCTGTGTTCCAAAACCCAGAACTATACAGATAGAAATCACAGACTGATGGACTGTTGCTTTAGAGATAGAAATCTATGTAGATTCTGTGTTGTTCAATATGATAAAAACAAACACTTGTCAGGGGAAAATGCTGGTGATTCTTAGGACCTGGAAGAAGAGAGTCTCATTTTTCATGTTGCGCCACGGTTTTCCTCTGGCTGGTTCCTAACAATTATTTCTAATGGATTATACTCAAGAATAATTTCACAGGAAACATATCGGAGTGGATTTTTCCCCCTCTTCGGTCGGCTGCAGTAGCCAACTAATTAGACACTGTTCACGCACAGTGAGTTTGAGGAGGTTTGCAGTGCATCATCCTGAATGCTTCAGACAAATTTGGCAAAGTCTGTTTTTGCCAACATGTGACCCAGTGCTGTAGCTGAGCCACAAAGTAAGTGACTTGGAAGATTCTTGAGTGGTACTGGTTTCCATCAAGTGTACAACCCTCAACCTGAAGAGGTGCTGGTGGGTATATCAGTTTCTAGAAACAACACAAAATTGAGAAATTCCTGACATGAGACACCTACTTTCGGTCTCTGTCCCACAATCGGAGGGACGTACCTAATTGTGTCTATGTAGGATTAAGTTTTCGTGTGGTACCACCAGAATGCAGATCTCCTTTCCTCAGGCTGTGCAGCTCCTCAATTCATCCTCAACACTCCACCATAAAAAAAAGACTTATCCATGACTTATCCAACCCAGTAACAAACATTTAGAATAACTGTAGAGCTGTTACATGCCGCATTGCTTTGTGTGTGTGCGTGTGTGCATCGTCTCCTTTGCATCCTCAGATACTGCCCTCCACCCTCTCTGGCAATTGCTGACTGGGCACAGCTTCGTCTCACTTACTCATCAGAGCATGGAGGATAAAATATTCTACCAGGTGAGAGCTGCAACTAGTGCCAATGGGACATCCTGGACCTGCCGCCAAAGTGTTATTACCCCAAGAAAGGTGAGGGGATGAGGGTAAGAACAAGAAGATCTGCGCTCAAATGATCTATTAATAAATCAAAGTCTCAAGTAATCAACAACTGAAAATCAACAAGAAATACTAAACGAACCAATGAACTGGTGACCACCCTACCAACAACACTTAATGTGAGCACATGCATGGCCCAAAGACAGCCAATTGGCCTACTGGCACCAGCTGCAACTCTCCAGGTCTGTATCCTCAAGCCACAGATGAGGGAGTAAAAACAGCTGTGTTAAAGAATCCACTGTGGGAGGGGGACAGAGGTACTACACATACACACGCGCATTTCTTGTTCAATAAATAAGCATCACTAATTAACATCACCGTTACAGTAAATGTCACTGCTTTTATTCTGTAACTTAATATGTGCAGCACAATTATGCTTTTAAATCTGACAAGAATACAGTGCATCCATCAGAAATTCAGTCTGCTGACCGCTGATGTGATAACTTATCATCCAACTTCATTTTACATTTTTTATCATCATCATCATCATTATTATAATATAAATTTAATTTACCAACACATATTTACCATTTCTGTAGTAGAGTCTCTAAGCAAAATGATTTTAGAAAAGTGTACAACCAGAGTGACAATAAAAATCTTGAATCTTGTCTCGATACATGACGAATGTACAGTATTGGAGGTAGTGATTCTGTAGTCTTAAGTGAAACAACTGACAGTAGCTGATGGCATCACATGCATAAGTGGAATTAACGCTGAAACAATTAGTCAGTCAATCTACAGAGAAAGAATCAGCAACTATGGTGGTAATCAATTAATCATTTATGTCTACTTTGAAAAGCAATGTAAAGGATGCTTTATCAAATCAATATCAAATATTAAGGTATGTGGCTTTTCCTTGTCTTGTAAAGTAGTGAATTGATAATGTATGATGTTGGCAAGCAAAAACTGGCAGAATAATCAAAATTTAAAGAAATATATGATGGTTGCAGCCCTGGTTGGAATAACGTTCAACACAAAATCATTTTAAATCACTAACTGGAGCTGATAAACTTAATAGCAATGAATCGGGACCTTTAATTATTTGCATATCAAGTAGAGGGTGAAAATAAGGTGTAAAAGTTAGCAGACTCTAAAACGTCATGCTTCTGTCTCAACCTCCCTGTTTGTGTTTCAATCTATTTTGCAATAATACAGTGACTGAAATCTGTAGGGTTTGATAATCATGTAATGAAAATCCGCTATCGTGACAGCTTTGATCTCCTCATTGTTGATTTGAGTTGGTAACCCTGCAAATTCCACTCCTCTCATCTCACTTTATCTGTAATACAATGTGGGTGATGAAAAGCCTTGTAGTGATGCAGAAAGTGTCCCTCTGTACTGGCTCATAAAATCACATCAACAGGAGCCAGGTTTCTCCATGTGTCTTGGCGCTGAGCATCCACTTTTCATGGTCCTATATCAAGTGGTGTAAAAACAGAAGTCATGTTTAAATATTAAAACCAGGACCAAACAGTCTGTATTTGAATAGCCTGGAGGAGAAAAGGTCTATAAGAGTTCACAGCTCACAAACAGCTGAATGTGATATGGAACTAATCATTTAAACAACCTGTTTGGGGAAAAAAGGAGCAGCCAGCCACACTTTAGTACTCAGAAACATAAAGAATAGGATTGGTTTGTGGAAGTAAATCATATGGAGTAGACAGCTAAGCACCACGTGTTATCTCGATTTTCTCTGAGGAATGATCTTCAAAAATCACAAACAACCTTCCACGAAGATCTGATCCACCTAAAACCTCCAGCACAACACTGAGGTCCAGGAAAGGACAGATGGAAAGTTTTTTAAAACTTGCAGTATATTATATAAATATTTCATAATATTATATATGAGCTGTTGTTTCTACATGGTGAGTTTCATACAGAGGATATGATTTAAAAAACAAACAATTTTTCAAATCTTGTTCAGAGAAGTCTGGCAGGGTGTGGGTCTGTGGTTTAAGGTTAGTTACCTGACCAGAGCATCATGTATCTGGCTTCAGGTTAGCTTCCAATTACATGAACGGTTACAGCAAAGTTACACATACAGAAATGCAGGCAAATGACAACAGCCTTCAGGTGCAGGGCTTTCTCCATTCATTTTGATAGGTGTGTGATCTTGTTAGCCGGCAATAACTGCCCAGGATCTTGTGAAGATCCCTGCCCAGTGGCAAGACCTCGAGTACATCAACTATCAGAGGCTCTTCTTTACATATATTTGTCTTGTGACTGCCAGCACTTTTTCCCTGTAGAAATTCTAATTGTAGTCACCATGATAATTAGTGGCCAATTAACACACTTGTTTGAAAAAGGAGCACCAGCACTATTGTTTTAGTAGTGCATGAAGCGGATGACTTACCGCCCAGGTTTTGCTGAGTCTGAAGATGGGAGCGCTCTGCAGAGCTGACACCACTGACACCAGAGAATGAAGGTTGTTCAGCTCCAACAGTTTCTGGGAACAAACACAGATTTGAACAACATGCAGTACTGTACTACATACTGCATTACCACAGGTGTAACAACTGGTGTAACAACTTCTGTTAGCACTGAAGAATGCTCCAGTAATTACCTCTGCTTAACTTAGACATCACGAGTCTTTAAAAACAACAGGGCAGGTGCCCCCATGGCTTAAGTGTTGAGAAGCAGTCTATAAAACGCAATCCCTTGTACACCGTCATGTTGCCAGATGTTGCAATTATTTATTTCAGTCATAATAACACTGTAGTCACCAATCTAACTTATTAGATGAGAAAACATGAGAATACCTAGTGACATCATTAGTACGACAAGAAAACTGCTCAAGCTTACAACCAGTCACAGCTGGAGCAAGAAGTGGTCAGTAAACTTTGATTGTTACAACAGATACATGTTCTAATTTTATCATTCATTTTCATGTTCTCTTCCAAACATATCTATATATGGTATATATCTATCAAGCTTACTTCTTTTTAGCAATGTCAACATTTTCCCAGATCTCATAAATGCACTTGGCAAGTCCAGTCTTATTATTACTGATAGAAATCTACAGCTTAATCTGTGGAATGAAATGCCACATGTACTGTTATAGAGCACAATTATGCTTTTAAATCTAACAAGAATAAAAGGGCATCTATCAGAAATTCAGTCTGTTGACAGCTGTTGTAATAACTTGCGAACCTCATTATCCACTATTAGATGTCTTAGGAAAGAAACCAGTAGTACAGCCAGTCCCCAAACTTAAGAATGAAATTACCATATTTGTTACTGGAAAATCCTGTGGGATCCACCCAAACTTTGAATGTCAACTCTAATCACGACACAAGACTGCGATGAAATATCTCTCGTAAAACTTGTTTTGTGCAGGTCAATTAGGGTGGATGGTAGACATATCCATGGGAAACAGAATTCAAATCTACACATTTAAACAAATCAGATAAATGTAGTACAACTCCCTTGATTTGATCTGACTGTTTCAGATGTAATATTCAATAAATCAAAATATTTGTGGGAATTCCAACCTAATGACAAAATGCAGTGCGATTCCCTATAGGGGGATGATTTGTTCACTATATAAATGTTATTTACAGTACAACTATAGTGAAACGATCTGGAATTGGTTACAGTCACATGTATGAAGCATGCTTCACACGTTTCATCTCAGTCGTATATATTTTTGCCAATTTTTGAAGAAGAGGCAGTTCCGAGTTTCCATTCCATCCCACACTCTGACCTCGGAGAAAAACTTCTTCTACTTCTGTTCCCTGATCAGACCACAAGAGGAGAAACACCATTGTGTTTCTGCCATCAGTGTGTCTGTTTTCTCCATCACTGCTCACACAATGCAATAAAGTACCTGGGTAGCTCCTGTATGCTGCATCATCACAGACTACCTCATTGTTTTATGAGCGACTGGCAGTGACCCATGAAATAAAAATCCACACTGAAACAGTAAAACAGCAGCAGGCTTTCATTTCTGAACACATAACCATGCCTGAAGATGGGCTTATTGTTAATCTTATTAATGCTTTCTATTGGAACATTGAAGATTAACAGCATCATTTGTCCTCTGAAAACATATATTTACTGATCGAATATATTATATAGTATTACTTAGCTTTAGTTCCATTTACGTCCATTCTCTGCTATTTCATGCTTTCACTCCAGTACATTTTGGAGGCAAATACTCTACTTTTACTTCAATACATTTAATTGATTACTTAAGATAATTGTTACTAATACATTTAATATCACATACTTTTCTGTATGTAAACTACATTGTATTTGAGTAACTTTGGTAACATTATGACAACCATTGCTATTAACCTGAATAATTTCTAAACTATTTATTAAGTAACTGTATATTGAAAGGCTGCAACTGATGTTCATAATACATTGTAAATAGATCATTTCTGTGTACTTCATCTATAAACATTTGGATGCAATTATAAAACTGATGTTTATAAACATTTACAATTGCTTTATAAATGATTTATAAAGATTTCATTGTTTGTTAAGAATGAAATAACTATCAGTTTATATTTCATTAATGATGGTTATCATAGAATGTTAACAAGACTTACGACTTTACTTTGTACAGCACTGCATGTATTGATAAACTGAGCATTAATACTATTGTTAACAGAGCAAGAAAGAAGTTGACAACAACAATATTATATACATATATATACACACATATATAGATACATGTACACGATAAACAGTGTTTAAACTGCACAATATCACTTACTTATATCTAGTGCTACAAAATAAATCTGTAACACAAAAAAGATGCTCTTTATGAGTAAAACACTTTGGCATTATTCAGTAATTTGAACTCACCTTTGCTATTTTGACAAAATGGCCGAGTATTTCAGCTCGAATTTTCAGCGTCTGGGCAGTTAAGATTTCTCTCACCAGCCAAAAGCTCACCTGAAACATAGCAACATTTTAAAACATATAATCGCACTAACATATAAGTCTGGGTGTAACAGTTTGATTTAGAATTGCATTCCAATAAAGTTGGAGACTTGCAAGAGAAACCAAAAGATGTAGACACAACAAATTGATATTGAAATACATGTCGATGATGTGCACATCGAGTGACTGGAACGTACCAGGAAGAATACAGATATCCAATGATAGAGAAAGAAAGAGTAGAAGAGCTATTTTACACACCGACAATGAGGACAGATAAAATGCCTGTGAACCGGAGGAAGAAAGAAATATGCTCATGGCAGTTCGGGCCCATTGCCAAATCTTCAGCCAAATCAAGAGAAAGGGATTCTGCAGAGTATCTTTTGCATCATATCCTGCCTCCTACATGCTTCTACCCAGACGCAACCCCTAACCTGAACCATGCAGCATATTTCCAACTTGTTTACACACATCTGACATGGAAAATCTTCTGTTGTGTGCTGCATGAACAGGCAGACATGGGGAATATCCTGATCTGATTCTCTGGATATTGACTGGAGTTCTTATGTAAAGGTGGCTAAAATCATCCTGTAAACTAATTTTAGGCATCACAGTTTGTTTCCAGCTGTTGGGGAGTAATACTAAATATATTCTTAAAAAGTTGTATAAAGCCTTTTGTGTCTTTTGAGCTGAACCTGTATTTGTTGATTTTTTTTTGGCCGATGGCTGAGGACTAACTTGGGCAGCACTGTCTACCAGGTGAGCTAATTGGGCTCCCCAGTAACTTTCATTAGTGTAATTATTTGACATGTATAAGAGATTGAACTATGAGAACTTCTATAAGACATACCTGGTTGAACCTGCGTGTGAATGCGACCACATTGGGAGCCAAACTGTGTTTCTCTTTCCCGTTCCATCCACAGCTGGCCAGTTCCTGCAAATCAGAAAATCAAACCAATTCCACTACCAGTGCAATGATCAATGACAATACCGCACTTTTGGACTTGAGCCAGTGACAGGTGACCATTTGTGCCAATATGAAATACCCTCAGATTAGATCACATTCATGAAAAATCATTACATATTGTCAGTGTTTCCCCTCAGAGCTCTAAATCTTCAAGGTGTGAAAGAAACAACAGTTCAAGAACAACATTCAATTCAATTGCACTCAAATGAAGACTTAGGGATTTCACCATCTACAGTGGTATAATACAGATATAAGAGAATCCAGAGAGTCAGGCGACATAAGGGTATGGTCAAAAGCAAACAGTGAAAGCTTGGGACTTCTGATCCCTCAGTGAGCACTAAATCAAAAGCTGAATTGATTCTAAAAAGGGATACTACTACATGGGCTAAGGCAGCGTTGTGTATGGCATGCTCATATGTTTGATGAACAGAATGTAATAAACATTAGTGAAAGCAAGAGTGAACGATGCTCCCAAGTATGACTAGGCTTTATAAAATGGAAGATGGTAATGTTTCATATCAAAAACAATATGTCATCAGTCTAAATCTGAAGCTTTGGAATCAGGGTTGTATTAAATCTGACATCCAATTTGTTCCCCAAACTTGTGTGTGTTGGTGATTTGGTATTTCACATTCTCTGACACAAACCAGTCATTTGTCAACCAATCACCATGTCATGATGTCATCCATAGCAGGCTGCTTTCATCAGGAAGATAAGGTCTAAATAAGGAACTGGAACTAGCTGGAACTTTAAGGCATAAGGATTCTAGCCAGAGTGTGTTGAGAGACCTTGGAATGGATCGAGTGTTGGACGCATTAAACAGCATGCTCAACAGGCATGGCCACTCTTGAAAATTAAATAGGAAAAATAAAGTTCATGGCTGTGCAGCTGTAAATGCAAGTCGGAGGCCATGTTGTATGAGTGAATTAAAACGTGCAACATGTGCTTGTGAAAGCTTCTTCTGGATTTGATTTATAATTCTCATTCCATGATGTCTCAACCATCTCTGCCTGATTCTCCTCCCTGTATACACTCTGTGTAGGGCCTGTGGTGGGAGGCAAATACTTCAGTGACAGAATTTCATGGGCTAACAGAGGTCACGCAGGGTTTCCAGTGGACAGTTCAACCACTAAGGCCAGTCTGGGTTTAGCTGAGTGACAGCTGTGAATGTCATAAGAGCAACATAACAGGTTTTCTTTGGGACTTTCTTTTGTACAACTATTTCAAAGAAGTAAAATGTAACAAGTTATTGCTGTTCACTTAAGAGCTGTTGTTGCCTGGTAAGAGTATCTAACAGTTATCAAAAAGATAATTATTAAGAAATGAGATGAACTAGCAAAACACCTCAAACAAACAGTCATTTAAAGGGCTACACCGCAGCTGGACAATGTTAAATGGAAATTATGCTCTTGACACAGGGCCCTCCTACCTCTGGCTGTATCGCTTTGAAGACTGGTGCATCCATCAGAGTGATTTGGCTCTGACAAACAAGAAAGATATCCACATTATTTTTCAATATGTAGGAAGCTAAGAAACAATATACTATACACAGTATAGTATAATAAAATATAATACTGTTATACACACACACACACACACACACTATTTATAGGGTAAACAGTACAGTTACTCTGGTTCTTCAAAAAGAATGCTGTTAGCTGACAGCCAACCTCCACCCTCCCGAGCATGTCAGGTAAGACATAGTGAGCTTCAGGTGAGATCTGTTCGGTCTGGTATGCTGCATCAAAACTGAGTGACATATGAAGCATACTCACAGCAAACTCCTCCGGTGTGACCTTCAGCACATCAAAGACAACTGCATCATAGCTCTTGGCGTAGTCCACACAAGGTCCATCCAGAGAATCAGAGCTGCTGCTAGCCTGAGAGAAACACACGTTAAACTGTCATAGCAACTGTTTTTTACCTGTGTACCCTGCTGCTGGGGCACAAGGGAGAATTTTTGACAACAAACGATTTATTATCTTAACAAGGATGACAAAATGTAGAATGTCAACCTCCACACACGTATTAGGCATACATACAGTACAAATTCTCTAATGTTTCTTGTCATGTTTTTTTGCAGAAGTATATATGTTTTTCATTTCACAATGATGTCTCCTACTTCACTGTAAAATCCAGGTTCTCAATGTTTGTAACCTGGAGGCTTCAAGTCTTGACATCATACAGTACGTGTTTGTATAATACTGGACCGGGATTGGCTCAGAAACCAATTGTTTTTCCCATTTTACCTTTATCTAATCTATTGAGTGGCCTCATAGCTTAATTATTTACTTGTATAATTCACCAATGATTTTACCAGACAATTTTGCATTATAAGCCCTAATAAACATTTGGCTGTGCCTTGGCAGCTTTAGAGTTTTGTATCTCACATAGGGGCTTTGCCATTCCAAATGAATCAAGATACCACCTTATCCCATTCTCTTAATTGCCTATCAGGAATATGAATGGGTAAAGACTGAAACAAGTAAAGGAGTCTGGGTAAAATATTTGTTTCAATAGTTATTATTCTATTACCAAAATCCAGGGGAAAAGGGTCAAATTGAACACTAGAGCTTGTGTTTTATCAATGTTAAGGGAGTAACCTGAAAAGGCTCCATATGTCTGCAAAAAATCCATTACATTTTGGAACTCCAGTCTCTGGGTTCTTTAGACTGACCAAGACCTCATCCGTAAAAAGGCATATTACGACTGTGTACCTCTTATCATAATACTTCCTAGACCTGAATCTTGTCTTATCGCCTGGGCAAGCAGTTCAATAAATAGATAATACAGCCCTGGACTGGCTGAACAGCCCTGGCGACAGCCATGTTGCAGGTGAATGGTTCTAGACAGACGTCCGTTGACCTCAACTCTGGAAATACGGAATAATGTTTTGATGCTCTTTATAAACTTCTTGTGGAAACCAAATTTCCCCATAACTTTATGGAGAAACCCCCACCTCACTGAATCAAAGGTTTTTTCTGCATCTATGCTGGGTAGGACAGACCTTAGTTTTTCCTTTTTTATGTAGTCAATGGTATGTAGAGTCCTCCTTATATTGCCCTGGGTCTGTCTACATTGAAGAAATCCACATTGGTCCTCATCAATCAAAAAAGCATCGCTTCCTACATTCTTTTGGTTAAAATGGCGGCATAATATTAATGGTATTAATTTTTCCCTCAGTGACTTCTACCATTCTCCTGGAAATCTGTCTGTACCCGGAGACTTGCAGGATTTCAAGGAGGAGATAGCCTTGTCGATTTCTTTCACTGATATTCATATAAATCGATCCTTGAATAGACATCATGGCGGTTTGTACAAAAGTTCAAAATGAAAAGAATTTGGCATCAGAATAGCCACACCCTCGTGTATCCTGTTCTCAAGGATGAATAATAAGTACAACCTCTTTATGTTTTTGTGTTCTTGACTTGTTGTTGGTTTCTATGGAGCCAGAAAAGTGACTTTAAAATTTGGCATCCAAAAAAAAAATTGGCATTGAAAACAAAACCAGTACTGAAAAAGGAAACATTGTCATTGAAACATTTGTATTGAAAACAGTTGTATTGGTATTGAAACAAGGATTGGCACTGAAAAAATAAAGTAATTCAAATAATTCAAATCCGAAAATCTTATTTTATTGGGATTTTTTTGTATTTTTCAATGACAATCTTCAGATTTTTTTCTTCATGTCACTTTTTTTTCAGTGAAAGATTTTTTTTACATTGTCAGTTTTTTTTTCAGTGTCACTGATTTGCAGTTTCAACTTTCTGTCACTGTTTTGGCGTCGAGAGGGAGGGGCCTGAGGGGAGGGGCAAGTAGAGCGTGGAAACTGAAAATCAGTGACACTGAAAAAAAACTGACATTGTAAAAAAAATCTGTCACTGAAAAAAAAGTGACATGAAGAAAAAATCGGAAGATTGTCATTGAAAAATACAAAAAATCCCAATAAAATAAAATGATAAGATTTTCGGTTTTGAATTATTTGAATTACTTTCTTTTTTCAGTGCCAATACTTGTTTCAATGCCAATACAACTGTTTTCAATACAAATGTTTCAATGACAATGTTTCCTTTTTCAGTACTGGTTTTGTTTTCAATGCCAACTTTTTTTTGGATGCCAAATTTTAAAGTCACTGTTCTGGCTCCATAGGTTTCTAACCAGAATATAATTTGCGCCTTTTCCTTTTTTGCCTTTTAAATAATTTTCCTCCACTTAATTGGTCTCTTCAAGCCATTCACATTAAAGAGTTACCTTAAGTTCTTTTTTATGCATTGGTAAACCAGAGGTCTTTTAGACACTCACTTGTAATCCCCCATAACAATGAACAAGAACTATGAACAGTGAGCATTGAACAGCTATAATAAGAACTACCAGTAAGTAAAAATTGGGCATACATCAAAGACGTCGTCCCTTGACCTCTTGTGTAGGGGGACATTCTCCCTTGGGATAGTTGTGTGGGTAGCTGACTGCCTTAATCAAATTAAAAATAAAATCCCTGGCCAGACAAAATCAAACAATGTCTTGTATAGGACAGCGGAGAGCTTAATCTTAATTTACAGTTTGGGTAGGGGAAGAAAAAAAAATTACATAAAATAAAATTCAACATTCATAGAGAAAATGCAGCCTACTGTCACTGTCCAGTTTTCAATAATAAAGATGTAGACAAGGTCAGTGGTCGGGGAATGTTGATATTATGCTGAAATTAGGTGAATTAACAGTAACAGTAACATCTGTGTCCATTAAAGGCGGTTGTTGGAATCCATGGAGCTTGTCGCAGACACTGCCCTCTGTCTCGGCGCAGTGTGTTTTTTTGCCTTGTCCCAGCGGGAGGCTGACCATGTTCTCTCAGTCAGCCTTGGGGTCACAGTGGAGGCCTTTGCTCATAAATCCTCAGCAGATTCCCTCCTCTTTAGCACTCTCTTAATTGGCACATAGTCTCCTCTCCTTTTATCGTTGCGTAGCTGTGGTCGAAAAAGACCCTTTTCCCGTCCACGGTGATGGTTTTTTTCCACGCCGCATTGATAATCTTCTCTTTGGTTGTGTATTTCAGAAACCTCACAAGCATTGATCTCGGGGTGGCAGTCTTGGCGGGTTTGGGTCCAAGTGCTCTTCGTGCGTATTCAATGCTTAGTTCGTTCAGACCAATAGCCTCTCCCAGTTCAGTTTTTATAAGATTCTCCACAAAGCGAACTACTGAGGTCCCTTCCATCCCTTCCTTGATACCATAAATCCAATGTTATTGCAACACAATTGTTATTCAAGTTCAATGAGCTTTTATTATTATAAACCCTATTATTATAGGGTTATTTTTTCAATAACCCTATTTTAAGTCAATCTGGATTTACTGCACCTGGGTTGCCAAATGTTTCCACCTCTCCAATGCACCGCTCGGCTTCTTCAATTCTCTGCAACGTAGCTTCCATATTACTCGCCGTCTCCACCATCTTCTGGTTAATGTCTGTTCTCATTTCACCAAGTTGTTTCTGAATGTCCTCTTGAAAACTGCTCTGGAAGTCTAACAGTTAAATTAAGACATATTTTTGTCCATGGTTACGTTTATGACATTGGGAATGGAGGCTAATGAGAAAAACCCATTTTCATGTTTTAATAAACACTTTAAAAATAAATCTCCTTGATTGACGGGGGGTTTCTGGTAGTTCAGTCGAGAGCGGAATTTATATGCAGCCATCTTCATCCTTGCACCACCAGAAGTCAGAGATCATTTACACTTTGAGCAATGAATTTGGAAATGTGGCTTCTGGCGTCAAACTGCACACACATCATTCTACACAGTGAAGCTCAAATATTCAACTGGAGGGAAAAAAAAGAAAACACAGTCGCAAAATGTCTCATTACTCTGCTACTGCAAAATCTTACTTAAGGTGCCATCAGTGATGTATTGTATAATCAACCACTGATGGTCAGACTGCCCTTAACACTTTATCTGGGCATTTATGATCTTCAAACAATAATTCCTTGTGATTTTGATGATCTACGGGCCTCTTTTCTATCCACTGCAGCGTTTCTCAGAATTTTTTCGCATGTCCTACTATAGAAACACAAAATGTTTATGCTCTACGATGTTTATCATTCACTAATGATAATAAGGAAAGTAACAAATTAACAAGGATCCAAGTTTGCACCTACATCATTCATATTCATTCATTTATATCAATTTAGTTTCACTCCATATTTTTCCCCTGGTCCTCCACCTCCTCTCTGTCAGCTTAGCGAAGTGCAAACTTCGCATAAAAAGATCTCACACTGACAGTTTGGCTTAAACTTCACAGAATTTGCTCAGATTTTTTGACACAAGATGATTTTTTCCATCTATACTAAACTAACAAGAACACACATGAACACACATATACAAGACATAAGATATCCTCAGCCAGGCTCCCCCTTTGACCACTATCTAAACTAAGGAGCAATAGTTTGTTGTCTGGGTCCCAACTTTTGTATATTGTCATGCATGTGCACAAAGACATGCAGCAGAACATGTGCTTTTGGATGAGGCCACATACAAGCCAGTCAATGGTTTCACACTATTACAGTCATCATCAGGTGACAAAAAACTATTCAAAGAGTGTTTTTTTTAGTATTTACAAAATTGTAAGGTGATTATACAAACTCAGAAATATGTTTTTTTTTTCTATATGTGAATAAACTGAGTAAGCTGTTCTCAGAGGAAAATAAGGTCACTGAACACTGTTTGAAGCTGGAAAGGTGGCAGGGTCCGCCACATATAAACAAAGTAGAGCAGTTTAAATTGTGTTGTCATTTAAGGTCAGTGTGTTTATTCAGTCATGAAATCAGAGAGTTTGATTATTTAGATTGTTTAGGCAGAAACAAAATCAGCCAATGAAGTTCTTTCTCTTCTCATTTTTATTTAAAAATATGAAGGATTTACATAATGTGATTCACTGGGTTACAATAGTGAATCAATGATTCCATTAAGTAAAAACAGATTCTTTGCTCCTGGAATATTACCCCTTTCAAAATATAATACTATGGCAGAGATACCACGGAAGTTTCCCTTAGCCTCTTTATTTAGCATTGAGGCAATCTGCTCTGAATGTTGGCTTTTTATCCTTCCAGGGTTAATAAGTTTCAGCTCTGGAATTTTAATCAAAAACACTAAATGGAAAGGTTATAAATAATACTTGGATAAGAGAACAATAGGATGGGTTCATTCCATGAGCGGTTCTATCCTTCTGTCCAAATGTCAAACCAATACTGAAGCCGAAGTTGCTTTTTTCATGAGCAGGTCAGCGCCTCGCATGGAAGCTCTATCATTGTCGATGTGGGAGTGTGTATGTGTAAATTCACTGAATGAGGCCAATTGTAAAGCGCTTTGTTTGGTATGGTAGAAAAACACTATACATGTGCACTTCTCATGTACAAGAGGAAATTTGTATAAGTCATTCTTTTGGATGCTTTGGATAAAGACTATGTGCAAGTGCAGCACAGGTGGAAAATAAAGGCAGAAAAGCTGATCTTTCCAATAAACACGACATGAATAGTCTGTCCAACAAAATTGTGATTCATGATATTATCCTGATAATCATAAAAAACTACAAATAAATTCCACCTAAACACACTAGAGTCACTTTCACCTTCAAGTATTTTTTCAGAAATAGGACATCTTCTTTTAGACACCTTTTTTTATCACAGATCACCGTCTGCAGATCTATCATCAGATCATTAAGTCTTTCCTAAACAAATAAAGGATATATAAATGTTGGTACTGTAACCGTATCTCGCTGTGGTTCTTTAGTTTGGAATCCATATTTACACACATCTGATTCAACTTGTTTTGTGGGGATACAACAGCACTCACCATCAGAGATGAATGGCTCTTTATTCTGTACATCACTTTTATCACTGAGGATTAAGACTGCAACTGCCCTGCTAATGACAATGCAGTTAGCTGCTCATGAAAACTGTAAACAAAAGCTGTAATTCTGCTTCTCTAAATACACTGCCAATAATCCTCCTGGACGCGAATAGTCCACTCTTCTAGGATATACAAATCTGTGCAAAGTGCAACCTCTATATATGTGTGGACCATAACCATTGGAATTATGTCAAAACATGGTTGCGCCAGGCTGAAGCCTCACCATCTCAACTGTACATATAGAATGTCATTTTTAAATTGTAAATATTTCAAATATGTTTATGTATTAACTTTCGCACTTAATTATCATGGAAGAAATACCAAATGCTTGGACTGAAATAACATCATGGACATAGCAGTTTATTATTAAAGGCAGTTGCTATGGAAAACTTTATGTTCATCGCAAGGATGACAAAAAGTCATTTTAAATTTGTTAGTAATAAAACAATTTCATAATATCTGTATGTGTATTTCTGCTCCCATTGTGGTACTGTTTATTTGAGCAACTACATCTGCAGACTACCCCAGAGGATTACTGGTGCCTGCGAATGTGGATTGTGATAAGGAGTCTTCATAATTCTACAACTAGCTGTGTTTTTGTTTCTACTGAACTTTATTACCATCTACTGGATTTTAAGATGTAGGCCTCTGGCATTTATTGCACCAGGGCAGGGTGCCCTATCTCGCAACATCTTGAAAGTGAAAAATAATTAGTGATCCCTGTGATTTGGACCTTCTCCAAAATCTAAAGGGTTCTTCACTGGCCCTTTTTACACCCGTACACCAAGTTTGTTGAAAACAAACCAAACCAAAAACACATCCTCCTTGGCTGAGGAAAATATTTTTAAATGGCAGCTTATGAATGATTAAGTCAGAAACTGAGGTCGAAGTTTCCCTTTAAGTTGTTAAACACAGTTCATGGAAATTCATTTGTGGAACTTCATGATGGATCAAAACTGAACTTTGCTCGTCTCAGCAGTGTCTGTGTGTTTTCTGGCAGTTTTGTGCTGGATGGTATGGTCATCAATGCCTGCTGGTGCCACCACAGCCCTGTGTCACCACGCTTATAAAGGCTAGACTCTGTTACTCACGCTGACTGTCTGCTACTCATGCTGACTGTCTGTTACTCACGCTGACTGTCTGCTACTCACGCTGACTGTCTGCTACTCACGCTGACTGTCTGTTACTCATGCTGACTGTTTACATCCAATGTTTTTTTTTTGTTATATTTCAGTTACTTACTTAGTTCATTAGAGTGATGTGTCTCCCACTTTTTTATGACCCAAAGAGACCAGTTGTGACAGCAGTTATGACAAACAAATCAAAATTGTTCAGCCCTGAGGCCTAACTTAACAAGACTAGCAGTGGTTCTTACCTCTGAGGTGACTGAGTTGATGCTGGTGCCATCCGAGAGTCCGTTCCTGCGATACATGCTCACAGAGGGACTGGTGGGATGCACAGGTCAGGGCGACAGAAGCCTTTAGCTGAGGGACACACATAACCTCTCATCCATGCCTGGAAACACAAGACACAAGTCTTAAGCATCTTTAAATCTGATCTGTGCATCATATTTCCCCTTAAGTAGCTTTAAAGTTAGTAAAATCTTTTACAGCATTATGAACAGTTTCTTCTGTATATGCGTGTGTTAGTTCAAGCTGCCACGTTTTTTAGCAGCACTATCACATCAGTCGGAATCAAGACACATAGCCATGTGGCTTGCAGTTATCAGCAGTGGTATAGAGGTATATTTAGATCCCGGCTCAGGTGATGTAACTTGAGCCAGTGTCTGACTGAAATCCAGAGGTGTGCCGTAAAAAAATGTAGGTTTATTAGGCCTCAAGCCTACTCCACATCTCTGCTCAAAGCTAGCAACTCAAAGCCACATTTGCCACTGATAGCATAATTTACCCAAATATCTGACCATTAAACCATACAAGATGTGGAAAACATATTGATGCCATGACATGGAGTGTCAAGTGTCAAAGCCTGCACAAACCTGGGCATAATCCTCGATGACAGACACCCCAAACATCACTGCTGTGACCCGATCCTGCAGATTTGCCCCCCTAACATCCACAGGATCCAATCTTTCCTAACAAAGGGCGCAACGCAACTCTTGGTCCAAGCGCTAGTCATCTCCCACCTGGACTACAGCAACTCGCTCTTGGCCATTGCAGCATATCTAGAACGCTGCAGCATGCTTCATATTCAATCTACCCAAATTCTCACGTGACTCCCCTCCTCCATGACTATCACTGGTTTCCTGATGCAGCACATATCGGATTCAAGATGATGGGACTAGCCTTCAGGGCCGTCAACGGAACTGCACCCATCTACCTCCAAACACTTGTTAGACCACACGCCCCAGCACGAGCTCTTCGCTCCTCGCTCCACTACATCAGCTGGCCGGCTGGTACCACCATCGCTGAGAGCAAATAAAGGTCGCTCAGTGAAATCACGATTCCTCTCTATTCTGGCGCCTCAGTGGCGAAACAAACTCTAGACCAATGCCAGGACAGCAGAGTCACTTGCCATCTTCCGCAAAAGACTCACTTGTTCAGACTTTACCTCGACTCCGCATAGCATGACTTCCAACAGAGACCGTTTTTCGTCAGGAAGCTGTAACACGCCCAGCTCCCACGGAAACTGTTGGTCAGCTTTTACAGGAGTACCATTGAGAGCATCTTGACCAACTGCACAAGGGTGTGGTATGCCAGCTGCACTGCTGCCGAAAGCAAAGTCCTGCACCGTGTGGGTAAAGCAGCCCAGCGCATCGCTGGGACAGAGCTTCCTAAACTGGACACTGTTTATGCTGCCAGGCTGAAGAAAACAGCATCTGTAAGGACTGTACACACCTTATCCATTCCCTATTTGAAACGCTACTCTAGGCAGACAGTTCAGGACAATAAAATCCCCCACCTACAGACTGAGAAACAGCTTCTCCCCTAGAGCTGTTACCTCCATCCACCCCCCATAATGAACAATCCCTCCCACAGAAACTGCAGCAGCGATTGACATACATACTATATTGCGCCACCACTATTTTGCCAATTACACTAGCCATTCTGAGACAGGGCACCAAGCCGCCAATTTGCCCGTCCTTTTGGTGGCTCGGTCCGCAGTTTTAGACCGAGGCCGGCAAATTGGGGGTCTGTTTTGGTCCGCCGATTTTCCGCCTCGGAGGGTACATTTATTTCCGCCTCGCCTGCCATCTAAAAACGAGGTGACAATGTGCCGGCCTCTGCGTGAGGTGGGCGGAGGTGTCAATGACCTGCACTGTTGTGCGACCCACAGCCGGGGAGTTTTAAAACCCTGAAACAGCTGATCACGGCAGTCAGTCCATCATTTCATCCGTGAACATTAAGATGAGCAACTGGACAACCGCTGAGATCCAGGAGATGCTAGCGTCTCCTCGGTCTCTGTAGCTGTTTGGTTGTGTTAGCTTGATGTTGTGTCGGAAAGCTAAGAACGATCGCTACTTTCAAATTAAAAGCCCCCCGCTAAGAACCCAGTTCTAAACTCCAATGGGGTGCAATGTAAAGCTCTTATTTTGAAGACTAATTCTTTGTCACTGTTCACAGCCCAACTTCAAGCTTCACGTCATGTCACATGTTTACGCCTACCTCAGAGGCGGCTTTTGGAAAAGGAGGAATATAACGCCTTCGTTTTAGCAAGACAGGCTGGCACATTGCCGCCCTTACCTTGGAGCAAATGTGCCATCTTTTCTATCTAAAAAGGGCTACTGTTTAAGCTGCTACTTCTGCCTTTACTGTATACAGTATATACTTTTGTATATCTTTTTATACGTATATTTTTACTATATATTTAATTTAGTATACTTTCGTTTTCTTAATTTGCAGTATTTGTCTCTACTACCAGAGGAGAAAGCCATTAACAATTTCATTGTACATGTGTAGAAAAGGCAGGTTACCTCTCATGATTGTTAAAATGAAAAATAAATTAAATTAATAAAATAAATCAAATTAATAAAATACATTCTGAATGTTCTTTTTGGAGTTTCTTCAATTTGTCTTCTAAGTTTTTATTGTCCAATTTTTCTTTTCGGGACTGAGCTACATGTCGAAGTATCCTTGAGCAAGATACTGAACCCCAGAATTGCTCCTGATGTGCAGTTGGCACCTTGTGCGGCAGCCACTGCCATCAGTGAGGGTCCTGCAATGAGCTGGCGACTCATTCAGGGTGTACCCTGGCCTACACCCATGAGTAAAACTGGATTTGGCCCCAGTAAGCCCCGTAACCCCTCAGGAGGATAAAAAAAGCGGCAACATCCTGCGACCCTCACGGAAAAAGCAGAAAAGAAAAACGAACGAAATGAACGAACGAACGAACAAATTTTCTTTTCGTAAAAGGAAATGGCTATCATTTTGCCTCTAATCACGACCTTCAGTGCATCCCAGAGCACAGATGGCATCACCTCTTCGTTATCATTGTGTTCCAAGTATGATTTAATTCCAATATTCAGTTTTTCTTTGGTAGCTGGATTATTTAAAATGTTTGAGTTCAACCTCCGGAGAGTACTCTTAATCTTAGTATCCACTAACTGGACTAACATGTAGGATTATGATCAGACATAATCTGGGGCCTACTTCGCATTTATCTAATCTGCAATGGTCTTTTTTTAAATGTAAAAAAGTAGTGCTGGGGCCTACTTTGCATTTATCTAATCTGCAATGGTCTTTTTTAAATGTAAAAAAGTAATCGATCCAAGAATAGACTTTGTGACCAGATGAGTAGTGTGTGTGTAGTCTTGACCCATTGGGTTCACCTCTCTCCATACATCTACAATACCCAAATATTGATTCTTTTAATAATGTTTTTTGCTTCAGACTTTCCATTAGAAGAGTCCGTCTATGGGTTTATTCGAATATTAAAGTCGCCACCAGATATCAAGATCCCTTGGCTTTTTGTTGTCATTAGTTCAAATAAATGTTTATAAAATTGGACCAGTCACTACCAGGAGGAGCATACACGCTAAAGAGACTCATCAACGTACCCTCCATTTTTCCTATAATCATAACAAATCTACCTTTTTTATCTTTATATTCAGATGTGTTCATCATTTACAGCACTGGATCTCAAGATCGCCACTCCTCTCTGCCTGCTCAATCCGTGGGAGGAAAAGTACATCTGTTTAAATCCCGACTTAAATCCCTGACTAACTTGCCTGAATGGTGCAAAGCTTTTGACTGGGGAACTCTGGAGGAAGTGACTAAAATAAGACAGCATGAAAGAAGCCACAGATGCAAGCAGATGGTCAAGCTGTCTAACACCCTCTAATGGCCAACTGAAAGGCTGCATGTTGGTGGGACCACTCCTGAGAAATACACAGATCAGCCACAACATCAAAACCACTGACAGGTGATCCGAATAGCGGTAATCATCAAATTACAATGCAATGTTCTCCAAAGAAACCTTGGGTATTGACACTTGTCACACACTACCAATACAAACACTGTTGTGGTACAGCTTTTATGGCAATGGAACTCCCAAATGGCAGTACTTGTCACAGGGGGTACTACTAGTCTCTGTATGATGACTTCTGTGTCTCTCATGGAGTTTTATCGAGTCTGGAAGAATAACCCAGCTATTTCTCGGGGACTACAAAGTTCAGGACGCCTGCATTACAAACTGGTTGGAGTTTATGAAATGTTGGCATCTAACAGGAAGAAAGCATTTAAAGAAAAAGATGCAATTGTGTTTATGATGGGAGACACAAGATCCTGTATTTTTTTTTTTTTTTTTTAACCATACAAGAAAGTAAAAGTATCTCAGCCTCTGCTGCCTCAATTTTAGCTATTCCTTTTTACACGTGTCTCTTTTGAGTCCCCAATTTATAGTGTGCAACACACTAAGTGATTTTAAAATCAAACCATCACAGGTTTGAAGAAATGTATTTGGGGCATTGTGCTTTTATTTGATAGTTGATAATGTAAAAAGACAGGAAAAATGGGGAGATTGACTGAAGTGATGAAGAGAGAGGAAAAAGAAGTAAGGCAGAAGATGAAGATTTATTGAAAAAGATGGAAGAGACAGACAAAACCTGCCCATGTGCGAGGTGACGGAGACATGCCATAAACAAGCTATAAAATCTGAAAGGGCACAAAACTGAGAAGTCTCAGAACATAACTTTATACAGGATAGTCTCAAGCAAAATAAATGAAACTGGCCACTTGAAGAACAAAAATGCTGAGTTGTGAGTCTAATTGTTCACTTATATGTTAAGTGTAAATAAAATGTCAGTCGTTTCTGTTATTCTGTAACAAATTCATATACTATCTTGGTATTTTTAGGCTGAATGGCAATATATGATAGATATCTTGATATTTTCTAGTAAGTCAAAGCCAGATGAAATAGGCACTTTTAGTAAAACAAACTGATCAAATTAAAACACAAAGACATGGTTCCCATCCCAGCTGCACAATATATTACATGTAAATAAAAAATGATTCAATAATAAATAACCTATACCAAATAAAAATAGGCCCATCTCTGGGAATGCACCTTCAGTTGCTTTAAACAAAGGTCAGATCAGGTTTGATCAGGCTTATCAAAGTAGAGTGAAGTTACAGGTTTTCATCTCCTGCGTAACAAATTATACAGCTGTGCTGGTTCTGCTGCTCGTCCACCATATTGTAAAGGAAACATTTTTGTACCATTTGTTTTTGTGCTCTTGATTTACAGTCAGGAGCACAAGACAAAAAAACATGCAAATACAAAAGCGAGTCTCCCATCTGGGATAATAAAATGACTGAACTGAACACTCATTGGGACCATTTTCAAATAACTGAGATAACAGACCATTGTTTTCTTTTTACAAACCAGAGTCCCTTTCACACGTGCACTGCAACCTTGAACATCCAGACATTCGACAGTGTCCCCCCTTTCAGTTCCCCGTGTGGACCGGCACTGTGTCTGGCATCATGCTGTCAGAAAACTTGTGACAGAGTGGGGCCAGGCGCAGAGAGTACAAGTGATGAATGATGCAAACACCGGCATGGCTTTATGGAAGACACTGGGAAGGTATTGTAACCAAACACTAAACAACACTGATATGATGTTGTCTTATCATATATCTCATTTGAATATATATATCAATATATCTTAAAAGTCCTAAAAAAAAAGTCCTTATGCTTTTATATCACCAACATTGATTTAAGACCATACACATTGTGTTTGATTGGAGCTTAATTTTTGAGATGGAAGTAACATCGCTCATCAGGACGGCCCTTGTGGGACCCTGTACAGTCAAAGGAAGCTGTAACCTAATAATAATTAAAGTTATAGTTTTAAATTATGAAGGTGCAGAGGATATTTTTTAGGGCTGGGTGATAAAACAATCTCAATCATTTTCATGATAAAAATGTTCACGATAACAAGATAAATGGCTGATATGTGGTCTGGTGGCACGTCCGAACCACATCAGGCCTTACAGAACAGGAGGCTAATGAAGCTAAACTTAACCACTACATGCAAGCCCAAGAATGTGCAGTATTCACAGAACACAGTAGTATAATCATCCTCAACATTGAACTTTTTATTATTTTCTTCAATCAATGTTCAGTTCAGTATACTACCTCTAAAATGTTTAAGACACTTTTGAAACAAGTGATTTGTTGTACATATTTATATGATTTAGTGTCACATAAAGCCATTTGGTTAGTAGGTTCCATTGAATACTCAAAAAACTGTCAGTTCAACATTATTATTATTATTGTTAAATATATATTGTGATAATTATCATGGTATGTTTTTTTTATATTGATCAATGTCAATAACGGTTTTGGCCATATCACCCAGCCCTAGTATATATTCATCTATTCTGCCTCTAAAGATTCTGTCAGCTGCTGTCACTGTTACTGTACTGCTATCTGTCTTATTATGTTTCACAAGATGCTGTATCACTTCAACCATTAGTACAGCAGAAAGGGGACCTTCAAATAAGCTGAGATTTCAATCAATTTAATAATTATGTGGTTGCATTAATTTTTCATGAGATATATGTATGGCCAGATTTTGACATCAGTTTTTCAAGGTGCCCTAGACAACACCAAAGAATAAATGTTATATCTGAGGTAGAAAAATACAATCCTGTACAATGTAGTAAAGCTGAGGGCTGTCCAGCACGAGATATTTGCTATTCTCTGTAAATATTTTGACCATTCCATCATGTGTTATGCATTACGTGTGGGTCATTACTCTAAAAAGTGAGTGTTTCTATCAACAATAATTTACCAATAATCCTATAACATTCCTTAACAAAAATATTTGCTTTCAATACTAAAACTGTAAAGCAGCAGTATTACCAGCCACTTGCATGCAAATATTTCATAGTCAGAACACAAAGTCAGAAAGCTCCATGAACTGTGACACACAAATGTTACCACTAGATGGAAGTATACATACACTAATGTACACCAACTTCCAGCCACAACAGGAGACTGTGACCAGTACCACTTTATTCTGTACACTTATTCTAATCAGGCTTTCAGTCTACAGCGTGCTCACACTGGAAAAGCAACCATACAAATACTATTAACACTTGAATTTTTGATTTGAGGAACTGCTGACATATGGAACAAATGAAAACTAATCATGGAATGCTGCTTAGTAAGCTCAAGCAAAACATTACAATAACGAGATTAGCAATCAAATCCAGTTCCATTAGTTAAAGGGGGTGTAGTTTTGGAGAAGAAATTATAACTCAGAATTTTCATATTTACAATATTAAAGAGGTAATAATACAAACTCAGAAATATGTATTTTTCCCATGAGTGAATTAACAAGCTGTTCTCAGAGAGAAATAAGGTTCCAGAACATTGTTTGAAGCGAGAACGCTGGCAGGGTCTGCCACATATATAGTATATAGTATATAAAGTATAAATTGTGTTGTCCTTTAGGTCAGTTTGTTTATTCAGTCATGAAAACAAAGAGTTTGATTATTTAGATTGCTGAGGCAGAAAAAAAAAAATCAACCAATGAAGATCTTTTTCTTCTCATTAACATTGGTCTACCAAAACTATAGAGTACTCCTTTAAAAGTGTAAAATGACTTACATAATGTGATTCTCTGAGTAATAATAGTGAATCAAGGATTCCATCAAGTAAAAACATATTCTTTGTTCCTGGAATATTACCCCTTTAAATTTATAATATTATGGCAAAAAAAGGTGCAAATAAAATGGTGCTAGTCCATGCAATATTTTGTACGTTAGCAGTAGCACTTGGAATTTGGATCTAGCCTGGATCGGAAACCAATGTAGGGAGGACAGGGTGGGTGTTATATGACAAAATTATCTGGTTTTGGTGAGGATCCTAGCAGCTGTATTCTGAAGTTAAAGGCTTCTCACATTAGGTTTGGGTAGGCTGGAAAACAGTACATTGCAGTAATCAAGTCTGGATGAGACACTACCTGCACGCCTAAAGTCCTTTCGATTTATTGGCAGGCCAATATTATCTGCCGATATTAGGCATTTTTAAAACTGTCGGTATCTGCATTTATAATGGCCAATAAATAAATATTGAAAAATGAAAAATGAAAACGGACGAAACACCCTCCAACCATGTTATGAGTGTTGCGTCCACCAGAGGGCACTCTACAACAGGTCGAGTCTATGCCACCTGATTGACGTACAGGATGGCCAGTTTGAGATCTCTTCTTGTAGGGTCACGGGTCACGGGTCACAGGTCACCATGCATGTGCAAATGCCGTGGCTACTGCAAAACACAAGCAAGCTAAGTGTCCTGGTTAGTGGCTTCAAATGATATCAACAAAAGAAGGGACACAAAGAAAATTTGCATTTGTCAAACTACCATCGCTATTCCGAAGAAGGGGAATGTTGAGAGGCACTTTGGAACTGTTTGTAAAAAGTACGACACTGACTTCCCTCCGAAGCATCGAAGCATCATTACGGGTGAGTCACTCTATCATGCGAGAGGACGCTGGCTAGAATATCGCCGCTTCTGAATCCGTAGCATAACTGTGTTTTTTCTGTTGGAAAAAGAAAGCAAAGTTGTCTCTACAAGCTCTGAGGCTGTAAAGGCTGCACACCTGAACAACTGGCTCCATGGACTATCTCCGCTGATCAGCTGTTAGCCTAGCAACGCTAACTTTCAAACCGGCGTATTCAATACTCTGTGGGCTGTCCATCATTGCACCGTTGGTCCTCCCTCCACCACAACCTCAGGGTTATTCACTGCCTGGCTCCTTTGTCGCTCTCCTCTGCTGCTGTGGTCTCCACCGCCTCGCGGTGATGTTGGATGGTCACTGCTCCGCCGTTGCTGGGGGGGGTGTTCAGGTGTTCTGCACAGGAGCTCCTGGACCTCTGCTGTCACTTCACCCCGCTGTGTGCACGGAGCCTCCAGACACAAGTTTGTTTATAGGGACGGAGCTATTCCCTCCGTGCGGACTGACAGACGCTCCATTTATTCTTTGTTTTGTTTGTTTCACTTTGTTAAGTGCTAAGATGATAAAAGAGGCCTTCGTTGAGGCAGGTGACTCCTTGTTTCATATTATAGAAATATTATCATCAATCAAAGCTCTCCAGCTATCCAGCTATCAAGAAGTACAGTTACACAGTGCTGTGAAGTAATGGCCGAGGATTTGACACAGCAGCTTCGGAGAGACATTGCAGACTGCGAGTGTTTCTCACTGCAGTTAGAAGAGTCTACAGACACCAGCGACACAGCCCAGTTGTGTGTTTTTATTTGGACGGTGTTTACAGATACGACTGAAGAAGAGGAGCTATTAACATTACTGCACATGAAAGAAAGAAAGCACGCAGGGAGAGTTCATTTTCCAGTCATTCAAAAACTTTATGGAGAAAACCACCAGCTCCCAGTGTGTAAACTGTGTGCAGTATTGTTGGCTGTTTGTCAGCCCTGTGCATTACTGCTGTCAATTTCTATGTTTTCTGTTTTTATGTAGGTAGATCATTTTGACCTGGTCATTTTGAAAGTAGCTCGCAAGCTAAAACAGTGTGGGCACCCCTGCTCAACGACATCCCTGTTGGCAACACTCGTGTTTAGAACACCACAAACCCTGTGATATATTTTGATGTTCCACTGTTCTGTTGTGACAATAAAACAAACATGTTTATTTTTAAACTGCATTATCATATTATTTCAGTGAGGACTCATAAATAACTACAAATAACTAATGTTACAGAAAGCTGTTTATGCTTTGTTACGTGTTGCTGGATTTTTTTTTTTTATATACATATATATCAGCCGATATATCAGAATATCGGATTTTTAAATCACCAAATATTTGTATTGGTATCGGCCTTAAAAATCCTTTATCGGTCGGGCTCTAGTATATATTGCATACAATTAGCATGGAGTATTGAATTGGGACAGCAGTAGATTCTAGCACAACTACATCTCATATTTTGCCCTACTACACCTTCCTGCTATCTCAGATCAGAAATATCAGTTAAGTTCTTGTCAAGTCCTGCTTAGAAAAAGACTGACACATGGGCCAGGCCAATATGTCTGGTCCCATATCAGTTTATTGAAGATATCTCGAAATCTGCATATACGTTGGCTGATAAGTGACAAGAAAATTTCCGTATAGAAGTGCCAAGATAGGTTTTTATTATTGAGAAACACCATCACAATTAGGGGACGATGCAAAAAAAGGTATTCTGTAAAAAGTAACTGTTCAGTGTATTTTGGTCAACATTGAAAAAAGAAAAATACCTAAGGTATTCAACACATCTTTTTACCTCACAAACACAAATATTGGTACCAGTCTCAAAAATCCGGTATCTGTCGTCCACAGTATCTTGTGGGCAGTAACAGCTTCAAACATACTGTGTTCTCTCCTCTACATGATAGACACACTGGCATCAAAGACAGTGGGTGAGCAGGGTGTGCTGGACAAGGAAAGAGGAAGAGAATGACTGAATCAAAGAAACATGGAGGACAGAGAAGATGAGCCAATTCAGCAACAACATCCAAATACATACACATACAGCCAACAGCTTCTACAGATTTAATGCACACATTATATTTTCCAAACAAACATTCTCATTCCATACTGTTAAGCCTACAAGCACATGCTTTGGATCTGTCCAATGTGTCCCAGCTGAATTTCATTACACCTAATCAGATCGAGACTTACAGGGGACCTACATTCAGAGATCCTCATAGATTGAGGACTAAAGCGGCACACACACACACACAAACACACACATGCGCGCACACACACACACACACACACACACATAATGCCTCCTGGATAGACCAGGGATCCAAGAAAACTATTGCTAAACATGAATATTGTGATATTATCATCCAAAAGCTCTTGATGCACTTCAGTAAAATCCACAAATGTCTTAATTTTATGGTTTGAATATCTATAACTAGAGGGAAAGTCAGGGCATCGCTGAAAATATTAAGTATTCAGTGTTTCCCGTGTTGAAATGAAGCCATTTCAATAGCCATCTGCAGTTCTTAAAATGGCCACTTCAGGCTGGCTCCAACAGTGAGTCAATCCCCACTACAGCCCATGTCTAACTTTGTAGCAGAAATTAACACGTTTACAGCCTGGTACAAAAACAGTATTAGTCTCTATACCTAATCTATCCCTTCATGTCAACTATACGGGGATGAATTGTAAAATAACTCACTCATTCAAATTATATCAAAGAGTTCATATTATTAATTTGGGGGTTTGCCTTGAGTTTAGTCTATCTTGTAGCATTTTTGTGCATGCAAAAGTGAAATACAGCCAAAAGGCAGTGACTCTCTCCCACAAAAAACATTCCAGTGCTCCTGCATTGCCTGAAATGCCTGGTTTGGAGTCCAGCAGTACAGCTGTATATATTGTAATTAATAAATAAATATATTACATATAAATATATACAGCTGTACTGCAGCCATGGTTAACAGCTGTAGTGGCATTATCTTAGATCATACTACCTTGCTCAGCATGCCCCGCCCTACATCTTATCCATTGAGTTATGCGCATATGCAACTCTCATCAAAAACTGAACGGAGGCAAGATGCTGATAAAATGCAGCATTCAAGACATAATGTGCAAAGGGGTCCTGTAGCAATGCACCACATGAGAAAAATGTGTTTTTTGAAAATTAAAGTGCGTAAATCGATTATACTGGGACGCCCAAAATAAGAGTATGTGCCTGGAAATTCACATAACCTTCCTTTTAAGGCTTAAAGGTGCCATTTGTAAGAAAAGTAGATTTTCTGAGTCTCACTCCTTACTCACAAAAATGACATTCTTAAAAAACTGTCACTTTGGGCTGGCGGCTGACCCATCCTAAAATCCCCTAATTCAGTTTTTTTCTTCATTATTTGACAAGTTGGGAATGAGACTAAAAACAACTTGAAAAATCATCTTTTCTTACAGATAGCACCTTTAAAGTAGCACATATTTAGGGGAGTGGTTGCATTGAATGACAGGTAGTCAGGAGTTGTCTGCTCAGCTTCACCGCAGTTCATTGCATTCAGTGAACTTCATCTCTTGGCCATATCTGTCGTGTTGATGCCTTTTGGAGGATTTGAATTCATATAGACACATTTCTGTGCAGTTAAGCGGACGGAAAGACCGAAGTGGAGGGACAGAGGCCAGTGTTTATGTCCAGTGTGCTGAAAAGCGCTGACTGTGTGCTCAGGAGCCCTTAGATGAAGCATTTGTGCACTGTCAGAAAAAATACTGCTCAAGCTTCTTGTCTCTATGACAATAATATCTTGACAGCTGCCACTGTAGGATTGACACTGCACCTTTGTGGTTTACTATCCCTTTGGATTTTGTGTGACATCGGGACATCAGTGCAAGGATGATGTGGGTGCATGACATGATCCATAGGACACAAATATAGATAATATGAATATTATCACCTAGGCCAGATAAAAGAGCCACGGTTAAGTCTAGAGATGCACCGATCGATCGGCAACCGATCGCAATCGGCCGATAATGCCCCTATCGGTTTTGATCGGAGTTCTCAAAATAGATCAAATCAGGCCGATCAGATGACATTTCAATATAGAGACAGTGCATTGACTGCATGCAGGGTGGGAATTTCACGGCGGCCATACCCCCCACTTTGCTGATACAGCGTGAAAAAAAAACTCATCGTATGGCCACAGTGTCCTCTGTGCCCCTGGCCCGGTCAGCGTAGCGGGCTTGCCTTTAATTACAGCCACCTGAGTGCACAGTAGTCACTCACAGTAACTTCAGTGAGTCGGCGGTTCGCACAGGTGGAGCCTCATCATCACGATGATCTCACGTGAAAGCCTCTCACACAGCAGCAGCGTCTCAAAACAGAAGAACGAAACTTACAGCACAGCGAGCGAGCGCAGCCGGTTTGATATGATACGTAACTGACTTATGTGGTAGGATTTAGTCCGGTAAAGTTGGAAATATATTCACAGATTCGAACTTCCCGGATCAATAACTCATATGAAACCTTGTTAACACACAAACGACGGAACTTTCCTACCGTAGGAAGACAACGAGCTACAACCGTATGTTAATCAAAACGAGCGTCTGGACATTAACTCTGGTCTGTATGATCAGCCGTCTGTGAGACGAGGGCGCAGGGACCGTCTTCAAAGTGCAACACTGAAAGAGAAACTACGAAAAATTCAATAACTTCACTTTTATTCAGAGTGTAGTGTCACCAAAATCACTCCACACATCAGTGGTCTCCTGCTGGTTATTCTACAATTTTTTGTTTGGAAAAAATGTGCTTTGCCATAATTTGGGGGAATTTCTATTGGGAGAAATATTTAATAACACTAATATTCAGTGTGGTGTCACAAAACTCACCTCACCCTAACCCTACTTAACAAAAACTACTTTCTAATGTAACTTTAATTTTGGTTGCCGATCGATCGGTGCATCTCTAATTAAGGCTGCAACCCACTGACATCATCAAACATTTGTATTCTTCTTTTGTGATGCTTTTCCAGGCTTTCACTGCAGCCTCTTTCAGCTGATGTTTGTTTAGAGGGGTTTCTCCCTTCAGTCTCCTCTTTAGCAGGTACAATGCATGTTCAATACGGTTGAAGTCTGGAGATTGACTTGGCCAGTCTAAAACCTTCAACTTCTTCAATCTCTCCTTAAATTGTAGATTTCTGAGTTCAGTTGCTATCAGTGAAGATCAATGAGCCCACCCCAGAAGAAGCCATGCAAGCCCAAGCCATAATATTACCTCCACCTTCTTTCACAGATGAGCTTGTGTGTTTGGGATCATGAGCAGATCCTTTCTTTCTTCACACATTTTCTTTACTTTCGCAAAGGTTCATCTTTGTCTCATCATTCCATAAATCTTTGTCCAAGAACACTTGAGCCTTGTCTCTGTAATTTTTTGGCAATTCCAATCTGGCCTTCCTATTCTTATTGCTAATGCTAATAAGAGTGGTTTGCATCTTCTGGTGTAGCCTCTGTACTTTTTTTCCCAAAGTCTTCTGTGAACGCTGGATTGTGATACCTTCACTCCTGCCCACTGGAGGTTGTTGGTGATGTCACTGCGGTTGTTTTTTTCTTTACAGCCCTCACAATTTTTCTGTCATCAACTGCTGAGGTTTTTCTTGGTCTACCAGTTCAACATCTGTTGCTGAGTACGCCAGTGGTTTCTTTCTTCTTCAGGACATTCTAAATGGTTGTACTGGCTATGGCCAATGTTTGTCCAATGGCTCTGATTGATTTTCCATCTTCTCTCAGCTTCAAACATGCTTGCTTTTCTCCCATAGACAGCTCTCTGGACTTTATGTTGTACACCTTTTTAACTATAAAAAGCAGTCTGCAAAAGCAAAACTAAAAGCTGAAACTGAGTGCAGACATTGAGCGGTAGGGTTGTCACAAGAACCGATACTTCGATACCAATTCGATGCCGACACGGAAAAAATAATTCGATACTTGCTTTTTTCTGGTACCGTCAGAACCGAATATACAACTTTTCACTCGGCGAGCCGTGTCGATTCTTGGCGGAACTGACGGGGGCAGTATACGCGTGTGAGCAGCACAGAGCAGTCAGCGGCGCTGAAGAAGAAAACCTGCTGTCTTAGAAAAAAATGGCTTCAGCAAGTGAGAGTGAAAGCACAACACGTCGGCTCGTCGACAAGACAGGTACTAAGACTCGCGTGTGGAAATATTTTGCATTCAAAGCGGATAAATACGGAGCAGTTCCAGACTCAAACAAGCCGACATGCAAACTGTGCCTCAGACGTTTTCAAACGAAAGGAGGAAGAAGGTCAAACCTGGCCAAACACCTCAAAGACAGGCACCCCGACTTGTTTAGAGAATTCAATTCGTGGTATCAAATTAGTATCGAGAATCGTGGAAATTCACAGCTATTGGTATCGACAACTGAAATTCTGGTATCGTGACAACCCCATTGAGCGGTACTTATTGTTTGAATAATCAATGTACTGGGACACACCTGGGCAGAAAACAATACCTGTGAGTCACATGTTCTAATAATTTTGTAAATGTAAGCCGACATGCTCATCTTATGTCTCATATTTATTTTTGATGTACAAAGAAAACATTGCGGTTTGATGTCAAAAGATGATGTCACTTTGCTGTCTTTTCTAACCCTAACTGCAGACAAGTATAAGCCAATTCAACCAACAAAAACATGAAAGAAATTGGAGAGATATTGTCTCTCTCATAATATCTGATAATGTTGGCATATTAAAGGGTCAATTCAACACATGAGAGATAAAATGATGGATCCAACAGTGACACTTAGCGGCAGAAGAACGACACATTTGCCCTGTGGGTGCAAAGTCAGGTGGCAAAAATACGTCTTGCCGTCGGTGCCTTCTCCACACGGGGGAGAGCTGGTCATCTACCACAGGTAATACACTGACTAGGAAAAATTACCTCAAAAGACCCAAACTATCACTTTAAACATGGACCTCCAATACAAAGAAGTGGCAGGTATTACTAATCCTGTGCTCCCTGCCCGTAGCCTGGATACAATGGACCCGCAGCTGTACAGGTTGTACTTCACATCAGTATAGACAAAAGGGTTAGATAAGCACTTGCAACGTCAAACAGAAGTTGCATTTACGTGGAGCCTTTGAAATAAAAATAAAAAAGCTGATTTAAACAGTTCACTATCAAAAACAGTCTCCCACCAAATGCTTCTTCTAATTATTTTCTACTTTTAGCATAATGATAGTGCCTACAGCCCACACCAAATGTAGGAGTTCCGAGGAGATTCCAAACCATGTGGGTGCAGTGGGTGGCTCAAGAGTAAAGGAGTTTCTCCCACAGAAATCTCAGCAGTAAACCAAGAATAAGTGTCAGGCAGACAGTTTTGGTATTTTTCTTTTTACTTGTGTACAGTGTTAACAACATACCTCAATAGATGATGAACAATACAGTCTTTGACAATGATTAAATTGCTTAATTACTAAGTTTGTGTTTTTAAAGCACCATTAGTTAAGTTACCTTAACTGCTTCAAAAATGTTTAATGTTACAGTAACTTATAACGGGGGACTGGTATCTCTGTCTCAGCGACTGTGCTTGTTTTAGTATAGTAATTTTGGTGAAGGGGTAGTATCAAACTGTATTAAGCCTTGAAAATGCTGATAGCAACCTGCAACTGCTCAACACAATACCTACAATTAAACTCTACCAGCCTAGCAAAAAACCCACTGGGTTGTGTTGCCATTTACACCATTATCACAGCAGCTTTGAACTACTGAGAGGAGGTTTTCAGATTCAGGGCTGAATGAGCAACAAGACTGGAGCCAGGAAAGCAGCCAATTGACCCACACTCGCCAGCCTCTACGGGCATCATGAGAGAGGAGAAGCCACCAAAGAGGACATTGATGGTTAAGGCGAAGAAGAGAGTAAGAGACAGTGACCGAGCAAGAGACAAGAGCCTCGGAGTGGCTTTTATTTGTCTGTGTTGCTGAATAAAAGACTGCAGACAGATGCTGAGCTGGACTTGTTGCTGTTGAACAGTCAGTAATATTAGCTGGTTTGCTAAATTGTCCTGTGTTGTTGCTCTTGCCTGATGTTTGGCTGTGTTAACAAAGTTGTCAACTTGCTAGTTTTTGATCAAAGGCTAAGTCAGCCCCTTTTGACAAAGGTTTCGCTGGTAGCATCTTTTAGCCACCTGTTATTGTCTCTGGTTCAGGTTATTTTAGCTTGGTGTACTTTTACGGCTCCAATGTGTGTGTAAGCTTTGACTGCCATATGGCAAAAAAGCCTGAACTATGTATACGTTTCAAAACATAACATTGTTTTTGAGTATTGTAGATAGATAGATGGATAGATAGATAGATAGATAGATAGATAGATAAGTGGTGCCTGACATATGGATGGCTGAACAACAGATGGTGCCTCCAACTTGTCTCCCCCTGGCTAGATCCTTACACTTTTCTAAGGATGATTATGTCTTTTTTTAGCAGAATTACAAAAAACATTATGGCGAAGCCCCGGAGGGTGCACGTAACTTCTAGTTAGTTTAGCTCACCAATACAAAGATAGAACCGTATCATGACAACATTTTTTCCGAGTCCAATTAGTAGTATTGCTTAAAGATGGAGATTTTGGCAGACCATCCAGTTTTGTCAAAAATGTAGTCCAAGAAGCCACAGCAAACACAGTGAAGAGTATCCAGAAAAAAACACATAAATGAACACACATTTTGTTCTTGGCGTTCCTAATATTTCTGATAACTATGTTACTTTCCTTTTATACAATCCTGAGTACATGTGCATCACTACAGCGTTTCCTCTCCACAAATTAAATATTTAAACTTGAGGTAAAGGACAGCACTCATTCAATACTATGTTTTTTTTTCCTTTTTAAATCTAAAAAGAATCTCTTACTCTTACCTGCTAGGACTGAAACTGCTTGATTAGACAGATCCAGTGCCTTCACAACTTTCCAGAGTCTCACGTTTTGTCTTATTTTATGTGACCAACAGTTACAAAAACTTATAGTGACTCACTTTAAATTGTCATGAAATCGAAATATTCACTGCAAATTTACCACACCAAAAGGAGTTATTCTCTCCTGCAGAAAACATTGCTCCTGAACTGCTTAATGGTGCGTTCAGACAAAACGTGAAGATAATATTCAGCTTGTGTAACACGGGTAATTCATGTGATTATTATTTTTTGTTGCCTTTACTTGCACGGCACACAGCTTGGTGAAATTCACCGTTTTCTTCAGGAGCTACATCTGGATGACTGGTTTGTTGATTATCTGAGATTATCTATAGGTGATAACACTGTTGAGAGTAGGGAGAACACACAGTATAAGGGCAGACAGGACAAATGGCTTTACCAAATGGTCTACCAATTTGACATATTCTGCACTTACAGAACACAGTCAATGATTCGATCACATCTGCTTATCTCACAGCTAAAAGTAATTTTCCATATGACAAAAAAAAAAGTCCCATGCCATCAGAAACTGAGAAACGAGGCGAAGACCGAAACATCTTTCAGTGCAATTACAACTCAATGAGAGAGGTGTGACAATCAGCCGAGGGGCAGTTCTGCGACCCGATGGAGCAAGTTTAATTACAGCAATACACTGGAGTTAGCACCCTCTTAGAAAAGGTCCATTTTCAATACAAGGGCACTACACTGCGCACAAGTGCACAAATAACTCAGTGTCATCATTTCACAAAAACTCAACAAATTGACTTTGTGTGCTCCATGCCACAATGACAGCAATGCTCCCTGTGTATGGATACCACAAAACATGCCTGGCCTGCACTCATGATGAAGATGAATAAAGAGGGTCATGGACTTCTCGTTGAAGGCAAGTTCAAAGGCATTGAAGTGACAGGCCACAGAGAAATCTATGGACACATTTGACATTGTGAGTAAGCAGTACAAAAAACATGTCAGTGATGCTCTAGATCAGTGATTCCAAACCGGGGGGCCTGACCCCCCCAGGGGGGGACCAAAGATCCATGGGGGGGTTGCGAAGCCCTCTTGATTTTAACGGGTGTAATAATTTTAATATACACTAATGTGTTAAAAATAGTATTCAGCATTTAATTTATTTGTTTGACAAAAACAACTCACTTTAAGGGCTAAATTATGAGATTATAATTTTTGTTAAATAACTAAAAAAAATACTATAGAAAAGTTTAGAAATAAATATTGCGAGGATAAGGGCATATGTAACGTGAACATCCCTCCTGCAGTATGCACAGACATGTAGTGACATAAACAGAGAGATGATGAAGAGATGGTGAAGCGTCAGGTAGAAGAGAATGCTGAATCTGTCAAAAAGAAAAAGAGGGGGTACCAAGAAGAAAGCCAAAAAGCCACACAACATTGGGGAAACACTGATTAAACCTGTTTGCATTCAACAGGCTGAAATACAATGTGGACCAGGTGGCTAACGAATTTAAGACTGTTCCACAGTCCAACAATACAGTGTAGTGTTGCACGGTAAACCGATACTAGATAGGTACCGCAAACCCAGCCGTTAAGAACAATACTCTTTCACGTTTATTAGTATCGGTACTTTATGAACTTTGTGCAACAGCGGGGCAGCGCATCCGTGTGCAGCTTCTCTTTGCTTCCTCACTGCCTGCAGCCACAGTAGGCGTGGTTTCATAGTGACAGACAGTCACAGAGTAGAGCGAAACAGAGGTGTATTGACTCCCTTCATGTGGAAGCAAATCTGTTCCATAATTCAAATTAAAATGCATTAACAGAAATGCTTTTTCATTTTCTGAATGTAGCTGCAATTTTTGACTCATAAATAACATTTGTAATAAATCATCCAGATTGCATTTTCATTTTCTTCTTCAAGACTGCTCATTTTGTTACACAAAGAAAAAGAAAACTGCTTTTTCGTTTTGAAGCCCGCCCCCCGCAAAAAAGGTCCAAAATTCAATTTGAATTTAAAATTTGAAAATAAAATTTGGGCTGCTTTTGTCCACATTTGGCGGGTTCTTAATATTGTGAAAACAGCACTCTGAACTGCGGGAGCCCATCAGGAGTGCCAGAGGAGCAAGTAAAATTTTTTTTAAAAAAGCGACAAAGGCGAGGAGCCTCTCTCTCTCACTCTCTCTTCCTACTCTGACTTTGTCCGTGTTACAATAAGCACTCCTTGCATCCAGCTACAGCCTCCTGTCCGCTTCTGGGTCTCACCTGGGCTAAAGACACGGGAGGGAGGGGACAGGAGAGACCCCAGCGCTGCTGCAGAGGAGCCGTGGACTGCGATGACTCTGAGCAGCATGTGAATTACAATAAAAATCTATTTCTCGCCTTTCCCCTGATGATCTGAATAAGACGCTAAATTTTTAGTGTCTTATTCTTAATCTTAATCCCTGTTTGGGATTGCGAATTCAAATTGAATTTTGGACCTCTTTTGCGGGGGGCAGGCTTCAAAACGAAAAAGCAGTTTTCTTTTTCTTTGTGTAACAAAATGAGCAGTCTTGAAGAAGAAAATGAAAATGCAATCTGGATGATTTATTACAAATTTTATTTATGAGTCAAAAAATGCAGCTCTGACTTTGAAATGAAAAAGCATTTCTGCTAATGCATTTTAATTTTCAAATTTGACATTTCAAATTGAATTTTGGTACCTATTTGCTGGACCATCTTTTGAAAATTAAATCTTAAATGTCCTTTTCTTTCTTATTTGAATTAAGTTACATAATGAGCGGTCTTGAAGAAGAAAATGAAAATGCAATTTGGCTGTTTTATTACTAATTTTATTTATGAGTCAAAAAATGCAGCTACATTCTGAAAATGAAAAAGCATTTCTGTTTATGCATTTTAATTTGAATTATGGAACAGATTCGCTTCCATACCTTCGTCATTACGGATTTAAAGCATCGTTTACAGACGGGCTTTGTGGTGTCCGTGGGCTTGCCCTCACTCTCGACAGCGCAAGTGAAATATTCCCATATTTCGCTCTGTGCGTCTGCTATTTCAACAAGCCTAGGACGGTCGGCAAGAGCACTCATGCCACTTAGTAGCCAAATAGTTAAAAGAGCTGCAGGTTGGCGATAGATAACGATAAATATCCCCCGTATGGAAGTCAAGCGAACTTTTTTCACCATCAGAGTTGCACGAGGCAGTCAGGGGTAAAGCTAACTGTTGAACAGTCCGATGTGGTCCCACACATTTCTGTATGCAAACGCAACGTTCACACTGGTAACATGAACTTTACCATAACATGCGCTGGTGTTCACAAGTTTGCTGATCAACAACACCACTTATGAATTATCTATTTTAAGTCAATCAGTACTAGTAATATAATCATAGCATGTACATTTTTGTCAATAATTTATAATATATATTGTAATTTATCTTATTAGAAAATGGTGTGATTAGAGCACAGACCTCCACCAGGTCTGGGTCATGTGTGTTGTACTTTAGTGCACTAATGTAGTTTGCAGGCTAATAATCCAGGGTTTGAACTTTATCAACATGAAATGCAAATTGCAAATTTAAAGTATTATCTTATTATATGAATTGCCAGACTTACAGTTAATGTCATTTATGTTCATTATTTTTAAGCTGAATAAAATTGTAGTTAATGTGCTGTTAATTTTTTTTCTACTACAAGCACTGAGCTTTTAATTGAAAATCAGGTTATTTAATAATCTCTGAGAGCAAAGACAAATGAACAAAACAAGAAGACACTTGTCTTCTTGGATACAGAAGCTATGAAGCTCAGCAGCTTTTACAAAATGCATACTTTTATTTTGACTTTAGAAGTGTTTTAATTAATAAAAAGAAATAAATCATTTTAAGTTCCACATTCTGTCATCTGATATTTTATTCCATTACTTTTGATGATGTTCTAGTTTTCCGCTGTGGTATCGTTTCAGTATTGGTATCGAGATATTTTAGGCAGGTATCGTACCGAAGTCATAATTTTCGTGACAACACCAATACAGTGAAAGACAGAAAACGTTGAAAGAAAATCAAGATAGGCCCATTTTCAATTCGGCATGTGACAGAGGAGGCAATTCTCATTGTATATGTACAGTACATTGAGGAAACTGATCTGAAACAAGGCATTCTTATGTCTGTTAGTCTCACAGCCACCACAAGAGGAAAGGGCAATTTTAGTGTAGTTGATATGTACTTCACAAAGCACAATCTTCCTTCTAATAATTTAGTTGCATGACGCACAAATTGTGCCGCCGCAAGGAAGCTTCAACAGCCGTTTGAAGGAGAAAGTGCCCCACTGCTTAGTGTTTCACTGCATGATACACAGACACGCACTGGCAGGCAAACACCTCTGTAAAGTAATGTTATAGCTTTGAGTAACGTTTGAGCCAGTAAAGGTGGAACATTTTTAAACATCCCCACTGCAAACGTAATGTTACTCCCCTGTATGAGTTGATGTTTTTATACACTGTATGTAACATTAGCGAAATAAGATAGCTGACTTGCAAAATAATGATTTGCTTTAACATTAGTTCTTGCACATACCTGAGCCAGTCATACTTTAAGTCTTACCAATTTAACTGGAGCACCATAACTGAAGTGTCTCTTGAACTTGTCTGAATGTTTCTAACATTAGAGAGGTGCAGGATATCACTGTTAGCTACTAGAGACAGAACAGAAGTGCAAAGGATAACTGTACAACTTATTTAATGATTTAGATTAATATTAAATAAAACAAATAAAAAATCAACTAATAAATTGATGTACTGTTGTAGATTAAACTATACAGCAGTGTAAAAGAAATGAATATGAGCTTCCCCTTAACCTCATGGACATTAAAATGATGAACACATTAATGCATTAGTAATTCTAATCCTAAACCCAATTCTAATAATATGAATATCATTGTTAATACTAATACTAATACTACTAATAATACGGTTGTATATTATTTTGAAACTTTTCATAGAACTATGTTGACAAATGCTTAAAGCAAGTTCAGCTAAGCTCTGTGTTGGAGTTTGTGGCATCTTAAATTCTAAATTTAAAAACATTTGTATAATTACTCTAAATGCATACTGGTCCCAAAAAAAGGTTATTTTTGATAACTAATAATTGGTATCAGCTGTGAAAAAACTTTATCAGTTGACCCCTAAATCAGACCCAAATCCCCTAAATAAAAGAATAAGATGTCAAATACAGTTTGTGCGAAATTTAAAACTTAACAGGTGAACAGTCCCATGAGTGTATTGAGTGTGTGCAGAGTCCACTGACTTCAGTACTGACGCCATTGTCCATGTAACAAATAATTGAGAAAACACCACTAAAATCCAAATTCCATCTGGCTAGTTCACTCATTATATTTTGGACACTAGTGCAGTGCCCGTAAGAAAAGTGTATTCCTATAAAAAAAAGTGGGAGGTTAAGCAGCTTTCTCATGGATGGCCAAATGAGGCTGTGTTTGAAGGTGGGACGTCAGGGATATTTAGGTTTGTTGTGAAATCCGATATTCCAGGGCATAATTGGCTGTTTTTGACTATTTTTGATTTTGCCATTATATTTCACCTTAAAAGCTATTTACTTGGTGTCATTATTTTCAGCACAACCTCACATGTGTGACTGTACAGTTCTTTTTTCATTTTGACATACTGTATTAACACAATGGACCTAAAATCACAAAAAAACATAAAATCCGAGTAGAAAAAGTTTGATTTTTTTACTGTGAAAACCACAAATATGTTTAACAAACCATTTTTTTTTTTTTTACTTATAATGCAAATATAAATTGTTGTTTGCTAAATTTGTGCATACATTTTAAAAATGTACAAAGTTATATGTAACTATTTACATTTAAATGCAGGCAATGCTCAGGTCTGCCTGAGATCCTTCCAGCTGAATGAAGAGCTGCACTGCCTGCTCCACATTCAGCTTCTCCTCATTATTCTGACTCATTAAACAAAAAAACGACTCCACTACACACTAAACACACTACACCAAACACTACATAACACACTAACTACACACTCCAAACACGCTAAATGTCACAAATCTCTCAACTCTCAATATCGCTGTCTACACACCGACCGTCGTTGCCTGTCAATCATCCGCCTAGGTCCCTCCCACAACTTCCTGTTCCTCAACAACCAAACTTGCTGCTTGGACACTTTCGTGACAAAAGCCCGTTTTTACCGTTTCTTCCTGCACCAGACACAAAGCAAACGTGACGGCAATGTTCGCGAAAAAGCGTGGTGGACATTATTTACCCTAGGTCCGGTTTTGGACATGCCGATGCGTCCGGTCCGTCGCCTCGGGAGGTGGGCCGTGTAGCTAGCGGCTAGCAGCTAGCAGCTAGCTAGCGGCTAGCTACACATGAACATCCACAGATTCCGATTCCACTTTGTTGTCCGCGCATCTCCGGATCTCCTCAGACCCGAACAGACTCGGTCCGGACTCGTTTAATCTCATTAATCCACAACAGTCAGTTTAGATGCACAGAACAGAACAGAACAGAATGGACCGAACCGCCGGCAAAATCCCGGTCCAGCTCGCGCCGCTGCAGGTATAAATCCGCTTGTTTCCTCAGGTATGTCGTGGGCTTGAGCTCTACAGTGATTGGCTCTGGTGCGCACGTGGCCACGGTGTGCAGTGATTGGCTCTGGTGAGCACGTGACTGTGGTTGCTCTGGTGGACAATGCTCGGTGGAATTTGTAAAGCATTTATGAAATAATTTATTCACGGTATCATTGCAGTCCAAACAAATGCTTAGATGCACACCACTGAACCACGCAGCAGCCATGTTGAAAGTCTCGGGTCAGTGTGATCCTTATCCGCAGAGATATTTGACCAACAGACACATACACACACACACACACACACACACACACACACACACACACACACACACACACAGACAGAGATTCCTTGTATTTATAGATAGATACACAAAAATCTCCTACTCAGGGTGTTTTAAGATCCTGTAGTTGAGTTCAGTTGATCTGGACCATCTGAAGATATTGATACATTGTTGCATTTCAGTTCTGGTCCAGTTCCTGTTCACATTGACATTTTACAAACAAACCAAGAAGAATTAACACAAAGTCATAGTCTTAGACTGACAGACAACTTCTTGATTGGTAATTTTTGGCAGTTGTTATCCTGCATCATAAGCACATCATCGTGACCCAGGTGGGTAAATTAAATGAGACAGCAGTTAATGAAATTGGCAACACTCGTGCAACCCCTCGATATTACAGCCTTGCATACTGGACATGTCGGTATCGGCAGCATTTCCGATACTGGAACAACTGTAACAGTAATGAGTCTAGGCTTTTTAACAGCAAACTGTCATAGTCCATAGTGTAGAATACACGCACAGAGGTTTTAACAACTGTTAACTTATTTGTCAGGGAAAATACCACACTGACATGCGTTTCCTGTAGCCTATAATTCACAATCAGCAGATGGATTAATTATGAAGCGCTTGGAATAGTGTTAAAATCACATATCTCTCAGCGAAAAATCCTGTGACTGGTGTGCTTGCCTTTACACCACAAATGAACCAAAACAAAGTCCGCTTAGAAGCAGACTGAGACCCATCTTTTCAAGCAGTCTTGGTCTGGTTGTTTGGTCCACACCTGGGTCAGATTGACAGCTTTCACACCAGCCCAAACGAACTGCACTAACCTTGAAAATGCACCAGGGTCCGTTTTAACCAAACCAAAACACGCTAGGTGTGAAAATCCCCTAAAATTCCATCACACTGACTTTTCATGGTGCGTTTAAACAAAGCCACAAAACACGATATGAAAAATTTAAAAAGAAATGGAAGGAAATGTATTAAAGTACATGTACATGCAGCCATGTTCTAGATAAAAGGCCTTCCATCTAGGGGTTTGGGATGTTCTGCCTTTACAGAACAGGCACTAATGTACCCATCAGTATCCATGGTGACGGCTGCTTCCTGCTTGTATTGGGAAACAGAAAATATGTCCCACAGCGTTCCTGTTTATTTATACTCTCCATTCCATTTTTTTTAATAATCAAGGACATACACACACACACACACTGCTGGTGGGGAGGACAGGTTTGGGACAGGTTCTGAATGTACTGTCATGTCATGTGTTAACATCCGCATAAGGGTAAATTAGCTGACATGGTAGCCTCTGGCAGATGTACATTTGGCATTTTACAAAAAAAGTCAGACTGAAGGACACTCAATCAATCTGAAATGTCAATTGTGTTGCAGCCAGCAATCCCCTACAAGGTTTTGAGGGCGACCACGAGGGCCCTAAACGAGCACAATTCAAATATGAAATGTTTTGGCTGATGATCAGACTGAATTGTCATTTCATTTTCATCTCATTACTCAGGCTGATATTGTGTTTACATCAGCCAAGACTTGATAAGAGCCACTCACAACCAATGAGTGGTGTCACGATTTCAATTCTAAATTGAAAATCAATCAAAATGAGGCTTTAGTTTCAGTTATTAAATTCCGAATGAGGCTAAGCGAATCTCTCAGTACTTCTTTCTCTCCACACATGCCACTTGCGCACATCCACAGCACAGTGAGTGAACACTTCAGAGTCGACACAGCTATCTTACCTGTAGCCTGCAGCTGTGCTTCCAGACACCTGTGTGCATGGAGACGTTCAACTGATTGGTACAGGAGGTTACTCAAATAGTTGAGTTGGGTTTACAGAGATCCTTTCTTTGAGATAGAAAAAAAATCCAGGACAGCATGGTAAGCATTTTTTTTTTACAGCAGGAAGGTCCTAGGTTCAAATCCCAGCTTGGGCTGGGCCTTTCTGAGTGGAGTTTGCAAGTTCTCCCCATGCGCTCCCGTTTCCTTCATCATCAGAAACATGTACATTAGGTTAATGATCCAGTCAGTGCTCTCGACCAGTTTCAATACATTGAACATTGTATGATTATAATCTTATATCATATATATTAAATGTGATAAATAAATACGTAATAACAAAGATTAATAAAGATTCTTCTTCTTGTATTGATTTGTTTGGGAGGAAGGTTTACTGAGGACAGATTTGAGTGACTTAACTTTCTAGCAAACTCCATTTTTATCTTTTGTTGGTTATTGTTGAATCATTGAAGGCTGGTATTTTTTGTTGAACTCTATCATCTTTATTTTTGGTAAATATTACTTGAACTTGCCTAACACTAATAAAGTCAAGCTGTTGTTGCAAAATATCACAATCTTTTTAAAGAAGACTTTGAAAATGTAAATAACAGTAGTCAGGGCATAAAAAAGTAAATGAGCTGTTGGTCTTTACAGATCCAGATGAGACAGTCAAACAATGGCATAGAAGTCAGTCCTGAAAAGTTCAGATCGGGAATTTGGAGAATCATGACACCCCTGAGCGAGTGATGTTTTCCTTACTTCCAATCGTTTAAGTTATCCATCAGGCAAATATGCCCACTCACAAAAAAAAAAGGGTTCCAATGTGAGGATTTTTTGCTTGTATACTATAAATACACATATTGGCTATATATACGTGCAAAGTGTTAAGCAAGTGGCAGGGTGGACCCCCCTGTCTGTTTTCCAACTGCTGTTAGTCGGTTGATGAAATCTCCATGTTTCGCACTATGTAACTTCAGTGAGGGTAAGATCAAAGCGTTACATACATGTTTACTTCAAAAGGCAAGTTTTCAACACACTACATTGTTATTACATCATGAGTTTGTAGTTTTCTACATTATAATGCATTAAGCAAATAGTGAATCGTTACAAACAAGCAAAAATGAACGCGAAAATCGTGATGGTAACTCGTTTACACTGGATGGACATTTACTGATATTTTGTAGACTAAATGAGTGGATTGTTTTGTTTTCAGTAAAGACATAAAATAAAGACCATATTCTCTGTGATTTAGGATCAGGGCTAGTCTCTGATTTGTGATCTTAACATTTAGTTTAGTGCACGAATGTAGTCAGACTTAAGTTCATAGTGAATTCTTACAGGAAGAAAGATACAATGGTTCATACCTGGAGAAAATCAACAATCATGCAGAGTGGTGCACGGAGAACAAGAGACACACACCCCTGTTTACATCACTGGAGCTGAGGAGGAGCAGGTGAATAGTTTTAGGTTCCTTGGAATTACCATCACTGAGAACCTATCTTGGTCATCACAAGTGTTGGGTGTAATGCGTTACAAAGTAACGCGTTACTGTAATCACATTACTTCATTCATTAACGAGTAGTGTAAAGCATTACTGTTCTGAATGTTGTAATCACATTACAGTTCGCCAAGCTCGTTCCTTACGTTGCTGGGGGGAGGGGGGTCATCGATAATGGAACAGTGATTGGTTGGGGTTTGGCACGAGGTATCTTTCACCATCACCGATTAGTTAGTTGCCAACCGCAAGGGGAGATGGGATAACAATGGCAGCGTCAACAACACGAGCAGAACATGCTGCTGCATGAGACTTGCCTGAAGTCCCTCCGCTGCGTAATAGCCACTTTTGACGGTTGGAGATACAAACATTACTTTGAGTTTGTTGAACGTAAGGAAAATAACTTGACTGTAAGGTGCACACTTTTGTCCGTGTTGGTAACTTCTCTCCACTGCTGCTAACACTACCTCAAACTTAACGAAGCACCTGGAAGCACCTACAGAGATAGCACGCACACACACAAAGCTTGTTGCTAAGGAACCGTGGAGCAACATGGATGTAACGAGTAATGTAACGAGTAATGTAACTAATTACTTTCTTCAGGGAGTAATCATGTAATGTAAGGCATTACTATTTTTGAGAGTAATGTGTAATGTGTAATATATTACTTTTTTGAGTAACAAGCCCCAACACTGGTCATCACACATCACCATCCTGGTTCTTCCTACAGAAACTTAGGAAGACTAATTCTGGAAACGTCATAAACCCTGCTGCCATCTGGCAAAAGATACAGAAATATCTAAGCAGCTTCATCCCCTAGGCTCTGAGACTCCTCAGTTCATCCTCAGCAGTCCTTTTTTCTAAAATAGATGTAGTGGGACTCAGAGTCAAACATTGTGTCATTTCTGAATCCTTATCCTTAAAATAATAAAACAATACCTTTACCTTATATTACTATTTTTTTTTTTTATCATACTGTGGTATTTGCCATTTTCCAGGTTAAAATAAATATCTACAAATGCAAGAATTAGCTTCAACACTATTTAAGTCTTTGTTTGTCTTTTTGTTTTTCTATAGTAATTGGTAGACTTTTTGTCCCTTTACTTCAGTGGAGCACATTCTAATATCCCTCATTCAATTAACTTCAATCTTGAACTAAGGAGAACTATAAAGGTATATAGCAATATGGCAACAATCTGCTGTTTCTAGTTGTGACACTGCAGGGGGGGTTAGCATGAGTGGAGGGTGGGAGGGTCATATTCTGCTTCAGGCCCAATAAATGCTGAAGCCGGCCCTGCACCACACACAAACATGTTTTCACAGCTGAGATTCGCGGCGAGTGTCGCAGCCAGACAACACCTGCGCGCCTCAACGACACACGTAAACACAGCGGCCATGTCCATTAATCACGGTCTGTCTGTCTGTCTGTCTGTCCGCATAATGTCCTGTCACGAAGGCAGATACGTATGACACGGCGTTGTAGCCTATATGAATCCCCTGGCAGGCCTTCTGCTGCTGCTGTGTGTATCATTGCTGCACAACATCAAGCTAATGCCTCTTTAGCGCCTACCTTTCAACCAGGCAGATTCCCTCGCTGCTGCTGCTGCTGCTGCGGCTGCTCCTTCTGCTGCTGCTGCTGCTGCTGTATTAATAAATGCGACAATATGAGTTCACATTAAAACGTGTCCAGCCGCGGCGGTTAATTAAACCCAAGCGCTGTTTTCACAGCAGTATCCAGGGGGGTTAACTCCTCCTTTGAGCCGTACATGAAGCCAAGGTCGTAACGTTTGGTCCGCAGGGTCCACAAACCGTGCGGGATACATCAGACGAAATCATACAAACATGGCAGTGACGTGCCAAATTATCTCTAGACGAAAAGAGAAGTGAAAATGAATAAATACCGACAGCAGGAAGTGACAGGTGGGCGCACTTATCTTGACAGTCAGGTGTATTGCCTAATCACCCGCTTTGCTCCGCATAGATCTTCCGCCTCTCTTAGCAGCTGGCCAATCAGAGCGCGACTCTATGCCAGCGTCCTGTAGACGCAGGTGCATCGATGAGGCCTTCACGAGCCGCCTGTAGGCTCGAACATCCCAGTGTCTCCATTGAATGCTCCGAACATTTCCTCGAGCCAGCGGGTTTGACTTGGTCAAAAACAAACATCTGAACCTTTAAAGATAAAGTCTGTTTGTAAATAGCGTAGATGAAGGAACATGAACACACACATTTTCCAGATGCGTAAAGTAAATGTTCTCGTCCTGAGTCAGCTCGTGTGCTCTATTATTACGACAAAGTTCCAGTTCTTACTATAATATTAGTGGAATCATTTGCCAGAAATGATGCTGCAATTACATGAAATACAATGAAATGTTTTTAAGATTTTTTAAATAACACTGACAGATTAGAGTCAGTCTTTTCTGTTGGTTTTGTTTGAACAAGTACAGGGCCCTTGTTCTGTTTGGACAATTACCAGTTTCAATGTCATCACATTGTATTACAGTTTTATGTTTATGACAGGAATGTAGGACAGTTATGAGTACACATTCTGTCAAGGTTGAATGAATGTAGTAAAAACTAGAATGGCACTCAGTAAGGTGCATACTTCCACCAAGGCCCATCAGTCTCCTTTTGTACTCACTCATAGATACTAGCCTCCTTAATACAGCAAAGATCCATGCATTATTACAGAAATGAAAATGTTGAAAAAACGTGTACACATGTATATACATATATATGTACACATATATATACACATGTACATTTAAACATATATATATATATATATATATACATACACACATATATACATACATATATACACTGACCTCTTGTGGCTGAAATGGATCTGACACTGTATAATGATCAAATTTGGTGCAGCATGGCAAAATTTGCTGTCAGTTTATTAACATATGTAGTGTAGGAAAACTAGTTGGAATGGAGGATCATCAGTAGGACCTCCTGAAGTCCTTTTCCTCTGTTACTCTTGTTTAGAGTGTTGAGATGACTAGTTTAGAGAAAACAAAGTAAGTGGGGATGTGAAGGTTTTTTTAAACCATTAAACCATCTATATTGTTCTACTGACTCAGTAAAAGCAGGAGAGGGCTTTAAGAGGGTCAAGCCTTCCCTTATACTTACCTTTTGACAATGTTCCATCCAAATACATGTTTCCTGATGGTCACACACAAATGTAACACACTAACACTTAAGAAGGGATTCTTGAAATTTGCTTTACCTTCTCATCATCAGTTTATTCACTGAGATGTAAGAATTTAATTAAACATTATTAATAATGACATTGGAGGAAGACATTACTGCTGGTATTAAATATTCTTTTAATTGTAAACAAATCTAAAGGAAAGTCCAAGACCAGCAAAATATTAGTCCGTCGTTTTATGGTACTCATTCCCAAACCCGCTGGTTCCTACAAAATACATTTTCAAAAGTGAGTCACAAATAGTATTGTTCACTCAGGTCACTGTGTGTGTGTGTGTGTGTGTGTGTGTGTGTGTGTGTGTGTGTGTGTGTGTGTGTGTGTGTGTGTGTTTAGAGGCAGAAAAGGGGGAGAATGGTTTGGAAGTAACTGGGACGGGTGTTATGGTGAAATGGTGTGACCTATTGATATGTTTTTAATTATTGATTGTTTAACAATGGAGCTCTGTGGCACAGGGAAGACTAACAGATCAATGTACATGTCTTTTAATGTACTTTTTAATTAAGAATTTTAAAATAAAGAGTAGGAGCAAATGAAAATACAGTTGTTAGACTACCCCCTACTTATTTAATGTACATGTGATGGGTCAGTGTCCACTGGTTAAAATGCGTGAACTCGTGAGGTGAAAAAACATTGTCTTCTTAATGACACACAGATGCCAATCTTGTAATTTTTTATCTACACAAAACCTATCATGAGTTATAAATAACCTAATCTTTTCACATATGTACAGGGTGCAAAGCTTTTTTTGTCCACCAGCCAAATGGCTAGTGTATGTTCAGATTTTACCAGCCACTGAAATAATTATCATTGTTTTTGAGGCTGGCTAAGTTTACCATTGATCTATGGGGCTGCAACTGACTAAATATGATCTTTATCAATATATCTGCCAATCACTTCTCAAAAAAAAGAAAAGAAAAAGAAAAGAAAAATGGATATCCCATTTCATTCCAATGTGACGTCTTCAAATGTCTTTTGTCCATCTAACAGTCCAAACCCCAACAATACTCATTTTACAATGATACAAAGCAGAGAAAACCTACAACTACTCTCAGTGGAAGAGCTGGAACAATTCCTGAAGCTTTAACCTTGAAGGATGAATCATATTGAAAATAGCTTCCAATTCATTTTCTGCCAATCAACTTATTAATTAATCGATGAAACTTCACGGCTCTACCTATCTATATCTGTAACTTGTCCATCTACTGCTTCTTATCTACATCACTTGTGAATATACTTAAACTCATCACTACATATATCTGGAACTTTAACTTATCAATACTTGTCAATAGCATAAGCTTATAACTTGTAAATAAAGTAGTATTACTTATCTATAACCTTGGCTTATTCTAATATCTATATCCTTAACATATCACTACTTATATAGCTTTTCTTCAAAAGAAAAAAAATCAAAAAAGAAAAAAAGAGTTGGCCAGATAGATGTAGAACATGTGTAAGTGGCGATGGAATTGGAACACAGGGGGGCATGGTCCGCTGAATACAAATCCAACATCAGAGTACCCTGGGCTTAATATGCAACGTCTGGCCTGCAGCTTTCTTCAGTCTGTTCCTTTTTTTCCTTTCCAGAACCTATCAAATATGGATGGAACTTTGTTCATTTCAAAGCCTTGAAACAGCTGAACTGAAGTCAGTAGCTGGTAAGTCGGGGTTCTGCCTGCGGGTGGTTGGTTGGTTATTTGTGTAGCAGCTAGCTGGCAATTTCCAGTTGTGAGCGCTGTCGGAGTGATGCGTTTTTCTACAAGTTCAGGGGGTGAAAAAAGGTGATGATGAGGTCATCCTATAAATATAGTATAGTAACCCATAGAAACATCAGAATCCTAATGTAGTTTGGTCTCTGACATCAGCAGCCATTTACAGTAATTAAAAAAAAATAATAATAACAATGTAAAGCTTTGTAATAATTTCCCCCATTAATCAAATGATTTTTAAATAATTAGGAATTTAAAAGTCAATAGTTAGATTGCACAGGTTGAGTTTAGTGTGCCCCCTTGTGGTGGATGTTACCAGTTGCCCTTAAAAAAAAAGAAAATTACTGGTGCTATATTTCCTGAAAAACACCACCTACCCTGCTGGAAAAACCAGCATAGACCAGCATATGTTGTGTTTTGGTGCTGGTGCTGGTATATTGATGCTGGTATGCTGGTGACCAGCATCCCATGCTGGTCACCAGCATGGGACGTGTCAACAACTTATTTCATATTGCAGAGTATGATGAGGAGTGAATTTGGCTGTGAAAATCCAATACAGGGCACAGAGTCAGTGAGATTGTCACAGAACACCAAGTTTATTGAATACAAGCTTCAAACCTGCAAGATTTTGGGCTCATTTGAGGGTACCGGTTAGAATTAAAGGACCATGTTTGGAGAAATCCCATCAAGTGCTGAAACTCTGCTCGACACCTATTTATATTGTTCTGTAATTACTCCTTATTTTGCATTATTTCTGAATTGTTTGAGAAAAATCTTGAAAATGATAAATGCCCTTTCTTTACACTACTAGCATAAAGAACCAACCCATTACAGTTCTTATACTTTACATGATGCACTAATGATAACAACTGAATTATGTAAGACTGTTCATGAGAACACATGTTAATAAATAACACTACACAAACTGTATACCTTTTATGATTTTGACACTTTACAGTACAATTGGAATAAACAGACAGCGCGATTGCCTGGAGTGCAGTGTGTTGAGCCTGATGGAGACATGGTTGAACAGGAAGATACCAGGCTGTTCAGTGGAACAAGCTAGCTACTTGTTAGTTCTGGCAGACAGGGACAAACAAAGCGGTAAGAAGTTGGATGATGGATTTACTTTCTTTGTTGACTCCAAATGTTACGACGAAGGCAATAACATGCACGCCAGATATCAAACTGTTAGCTGTGGAACTAAGGCTAACTAACTGCCCCTGGAGTTTTTGGCAGCCATTCTTGTTACTGTTAACACTCTCGTCATAGTAAACAAAGATTTTAACCATTGTTAACATTTCAAAAGACACTGACTGACTAACACCAGAGGGGACAAGACCTTGGACTTGCAGTATGCCAACATGCCCCCACTCCGCGCCACCAGCTTATCCATTCACACAGGTACGCACATAGAGGAGGATGCGAATTGGCACAGGATCCACGCACTCAAAGGGCAGTGTGAATGGGGCTAATGACACAGCCCTTCCCCACTCGTCAAATCAGACCACTGCCTGCTGCTGCTTCATCAACAGCAAACCATGGATCAACAGGGACATCAAAATCCTGTTCAACCAGCAGAGGGGAGCTTTCATGGCAGAGGACAATGAGGATGCACGAGAGGAAATCCAGGAAGAGCTGAGGAGGGAACTGAGGAGAGCTAAAGCCTGCTACGAGAACAGGATAGAGGGGAAGCTGCAGCAGAATGACCCCCCCAAGAGTTATGGGCAGGGTTGAGAAACATCACAGGCATGAAAAGGGCGGGAGGAGCAGTGGAGGGGACAAAGAAATGTGCCGAAGAGCTAAACTTGTTTTTTTAACAGATTTGACTCCCCACCTGGGGCCGGGCTTACACCCCCCTCCCCCACCCACACTGCCCATCTCTCTGTCGCATCACAAGACCCGGGCAATGACAGCTTCTGCAAATAACCTCCCAACACTACCACCCTCTCCCTCTCTCAGGTCTCTGTCCAGACCAAAGGCCGTCATCCCCTCACCACATCCCCAACTATCCCAACCCCCCAACAACAACAACAACCCCAACCATCAAGACCAGTTGAGATGGCAGCTCACCAGGACCAGGACCAACAAGGCCAGTGGACCAACAATATCAGCCCAAAGATGCTCAAGTCTTGTGCGGAGTAGCTGGCAGGAGTGTTCACGCATCCTATTTGGCCTCTCCCTGAGGCAAAAAAAGGTGCCAGCAGTCTGGAAGACATCCTGCATTGTCCCGGTGTCAAAGAAGGGATGCCACAGTGCTCCAAACGACTTCAGACCTGTGGCTGTAATGTCACATGTCATGAAGACCTTTAAGAGGCTGCAGGACCAGTGGCTCGACTGCCTAGACCCACCGCACTTTGCATACCAGACTGACATCGGCATGGAGGATACCATCGTCTACCTGCTTTGAACTTTGTAGGATGGTGTGGCAGGAACCACCTTCAGCTCAACATCAGGAAAACCAAGGAGTTGGTGGTGGACTTCTGGTGCAGGAAGAGCCCCCCAACACCTGTTTCCATAAACAGGGAGGGGGTGGAGATGGTGGACAACTACAGGTTCGTCGGAGCGTATCTAAACAATAAACTGGACTGGTCAGACAACACTGATAGCCCACTATAGATAGGCGTTCCATACAATATCTTCAGACTGTTAAAACTGATTGGATTAAGTTTTTACAGTCCTGTTGCTGCCACAGACCATGGATTTTTTTCCGAATCATTTTGTATTTTGATTGCTATCTGGATGTTAAGAGATTGTATACAAATACAGTTAAAAAGTGTTTCTGAACAGAATTACCAACCCTAGCTTTAATTAGTAGTGTAAAGTCATCTGTAATTCAAATACATTGAATTGATTTATTCGCTGTGATTTAGCTCAATTAATTGAAGTTCAGATTCACCCAGGGCTTCATGCAAGCTAGGACCGCCACTGAGGGGATGGACACAAAAACATTTCCAAGTCACTGAACTTCCCCAGAGTTCAGTTCAATCCATCATTAAGAAATGGTAGGAATATGAGCAGGCCTTCCTCACAAACTGAGAGACAGTGCAAGTGCAAGGAGGTGACTAGTGACTACTTATGCACAAGAGATTTCTTTGTTTTTTATTTTTAATAAATTTGCAAAAATCTCAAACAAACTTTTTTTAAGTTGTCATTATGGGGTAATATGTGTAGAATTTTGAGGGAAAAAATGAATTGAATCCATTTTGGAATAAGGCTGTAACATAACAAAATGTGGGAAAAGTGAAGCGCTGGGAATACTTTCCGTATGTAATAAAATAAATCAGTGTTCAATGAAATACATACTAATATCTATTAGCATAAAACTGTACTCCAACTCTAACCTTTTTTGTTTAATTTTGTGATGCAACACAAGACATGAGAGACATGAGGAATGACAGCGTCTGAAAAACAAAGATAGTGTACACATTGGAGACAGCCAGACAATAAATAAACAAGGGGGAACAAATTGATATATCGCATTGTTGAAGGTGTTGAGAAGCGGTTTGTGTGTGAGTGTCGGTGTGTGTGTGTGTGTGTGTGTGTGTGTGTGTTTGGAAACAGAAAATTGTTTAATTCTTAATGCTGTGTGATTTCAGGGTTTCCATATTTTCAGTAAATCCCAGGTCCTGGGGATAGAGCTGATTGAGGATGACACACAGCTCCTCTGGATGTTCCCGTTACATGTCTTCATTTTAGGCGTAGATGCCTGTCAGTCAAGGGGACAACTCTTGGGATGAATTGTAATCACTTGATTATAATTCTGTGACTTTTCATCTAGCACCCTCACTAGGTCATATTTCAATTTTTCCAATATTTAGTTTTCCTGAAGTTTTTCTGCTTACTGCTCCATAAAAAACCCAGTATAACTGTCATCACATACAGATCAAATAAAAACAAATATATTCATTTTGACCAACTATAACTGGAAAAAATTATTTTTTTACAAAACTATCATATTAATTTGGCTTTTAATAGTTTGAGAATGACCCCAAAACATAACCAACCTATGTATATAGGTATATATAATTCTTCTCAACTAAACAAGTACCAGTGCAGTACAAGGAAACAAGATTTGAAGTTAGGAAATAAGGGAGTAACAATCTGAATGACTTTATTGTTTAGTAACAAACGGGCACCTCTTCTGTTATCACGAGGTACAGTCTACTGGACAACCAAACTGAACGTTGATGGTGAAGAAAAGGTTTGATGTTCAGGTTTCTACAGTAAATACAGTTGAAATGAAAACCAGGAGTGTTCATCTCACAGTCAAGGAAATTGTAGAAGATGATCAATGTCATGTCCTGTCCCAGTGTAACTATGACGAACAGTAAAGGACACAAACATCACCAGTCATTGAAAACATTATTTAGTCATTCCACAATATCAAAATTAAAATATGATACAACGAGCTATAGGTCATGTCAAAAACTTTCAAACTCAGGAGTCTCTTCATAAAATTTCAACTTCCATCCAAAACAGAGCAAACCTTAAAGCCAAACCCACAGGCAATGTCTATACAAAACATCTCTATAGTGTCTCTCATCAACAGCTGCATGGAGAACAGTCTCAGCGGACTCCCCCAGCATTATTATTATTCTCATTATTCTCTTTATTAATGGCATGCTGTGCTTACATTTTCTGCAATAAGATTACTAACAGTTCAGTCTCATTAGATTGCATTGAGTGAAAAAAAGGTCAAAATCCAAACAGTTCTATGTTTAACTGTCACAGACAAAAACTCATCAACATGGGACCCTGCTGATATTACAGAGCAGGTATCTTTTTTTTCCTGTGGTTAAATTCTTCCTGTACTTCTCAGGAATGTCGATTCCACTTTGACGACTTTGTACAAATCTCAGTAAAACTATATCAACCACTCAACTGTGGTTGAGATTGCTTTTATTCCAACAAAATAATAAAAAGTCAAGAGATGCAGGTATTTTTTAGCATTGATCAGATTTACTTATAAATAAAATCACCTAGTATCCTTAAACAACAACAATCACACTACATTTAATGATTTTATAAACCTTTGAAACCTTTCTCTTTTTTAGGCAAACTTAAGTGAATACAGTAATTGCTACCTTGTGAGAAGAAGTGATTCCTCCATTATCAGTGTAATGATGAAAACAAGAGCTTAAAGGGCTCTCAAATGCTTGTATGTTGTATTAATATACATACTAATAGGTGCTAAAATAACTTAAATTACAAGGAGAAAAGGAAAAATCTGATGATTGCCTGGCTTTACTCCATCTGCTTTATATCCTCCAATCATGTGCCATAAGACCAATCACCATCCACAACAAAAGAGTCCTATCTCATAATGAGGAGAAGTTTAGTGTTGTATCAAATGTAGAGGAACTGTCTGACACATCATCTTTTTAGTATCATTTCAAAGATCGACTTTGGGAAAAGCTGTGCTAATTCATGTGTTTTGAGTAACAGCCTCACAAGGTTGAGGGGACCATGTGGATAAGGAAAGCCAACCTTAGCTGGCATCAACGGACGTGTGTCATCCTGTGTAAAGCTGTCAGCTGGAGAGGATGTGGGGTTGCAGTGAGGATGTGTGTGTATTAGGTCAGTGACTATTCAAGGATAGTTGAGAGTTGATAGTTGATAGATAGGGACTTCACAAAGTTGAGTTCAGGTTGACTTAAGCTTCAGCAGGCACACAGAGCAGTGAATCAAATGTCAGGACGTGGAGATGGGGCCTTCTGTGGCGACAAGGACAGGATGCTCTCTGCCTCTTCATACATCTGAGAAACAGACAGGCAGTCAATCACCACATGTGGGTACATTTAAAGTTGTGCATTTTTTTCAAAGTAGAAGGGAGACTTTGTTTCAGCTGAGCATGTGACTTAAGATACTGGAGACTGTAGCTGAAGACTGTAGCTGTAGCTGCTGAAACATGTCAGCCATTGTGAATGCTTTTTAAGGGAGCATTTTTCACCACCTGTCCACTGAACATTGAGAAGAAAACTAAAATAAAAAAATTTAAAAATCTAAACCATCTTTTCATTAAAAGGGGAACACAGCTGGCTAAACACATACAAGTCATAATTTAGTCTTATTTACATTTGGGTTTAACCTTTAATCTTTCATTTTTTGACAATACAACTTTAGTCACTTTTTTTGCCTCTACTAGATTCATAAATCAATTTCATGTTGTCAGTTTTGGGATTTGCACGCCTTGAAATAACCTACTGCAGGAGAGGAGGAAGGCTGCTGCTGCATCTGGAGTTTATGATTACGGTTCAGCTTTTTCAACTTTGCACTGCAGGTCACCGTATCCCCCAAGGCAACCACGGACAATAAAGCAAGGGAAATTGGAAAAGGATTTCTTTCTGAAAATCTTTTGCAATCCTTTGCACTGCGTTTTGCGACGGACGGGCTGAAATATATCATGATATAATGTGATCACAAGTCGAGTACGCAACACTTTACTGTGACTACTCAGGCACAAGTCTCTATCATTGCAGCTAGACTGATAACTTAAAGAGCAGTACAGGTTAGACACAGTACAGCTTCCTTAGCCATATCAATAGCATCATTCAACCACAACTGCAGCCATATTCTGAGCATTAATCACCTCCACAGCTTCAACTAACACAGCCAGGCAGAGCAGCTGTGCTCATAGCCAGTGTATGTATAGTGTGGGAGCTCAGCCTTCTGAAAGAGGACAGAGCATTAATTGCATCACATCAAGGACACCACTATGTCTGTTGGCCTTTAGACCTCTTTGGCTACTTGCAGGTTTGTATCACTTTCAGCAACCTTTTTCTCTGGGGTCGTGACCACCTCAACACATCTATCACAAATATAAAATACTTTTCTCCTTACTGGTATAAATGGCACATCTTGGAAGAGCTCCTGAATGAAGCGGCGGGAGGGCAGGCGGAACATGCAGTGAGCCAGCAGGTAGGAGACCTCTGAATATAGACAGATGTCATCAAATGCATAGGGGAACTTCTCCTTGATCCTACCAGGAAAACACATTTACAAAACACATCAGACTAGGCTTGACAGATGTAAGCAATGTACTTTAAATGTAACAAAGCAACTTTGTTTGGTTAAAGATGGGGTCAGACTCACGTTAACAGACTGGTCTCATGGTTTTTGGTCCCCACAGATGAGCTGAGATTGATGACCAGACGGAGAACCTCTTTTCTCAGCAGGACCCTGCCAGCCGGTGCATCCTCAGGAATGGACTTCACCCCTGCCAAGGTAAAAAAGTAAAAAGTAAAAATCAGAAACAAGAGATGCACTAATATGGAAGTTCATGCAGTTTATACCAATAATATTGTCTATAATCATCTAATATCAGCAAGCCAATATATCGACCCAGCTGAATCACTGGTCGGTCTTCAGTGTGTTAAATTCACTTCACTGTTGCCTCTGCTCTGAAGTTACAGCAGTCAGGGTTCCATCCAAATTTTAACTGCTTTCCCAGAAAAAACTGACAAAACAAAATCCATCCACGACTGTTAGGTGAAGATTAGGGGTGTGTTCATGAGGATGAATATTTGGTGAGGCTAATTCTCGAGTCGGTGCCATTGACATCGCAGAAGAAGAGGATACAATGAGATGACATCATTGAAAAGCTCCAGTGAAAGCTCAAACAATGGTAAACATGACAGAAATATGACACTCCTGCTTCCCTATTTTGTTTGTTTCTAATGCGCTTCGTTGCATCTGATACAGCAACTTTTCCATCTGAGACAAACGATGAAATGATTTTTTGCGAAATTTTAGTTTTTGTTTTCTCATAAACAAATTCAAAATCCATGTAAAAACAGGTGGATGGAAAGCACTTACTGCTATAAACCGGGTGGCGGCTTTGGTCTATAGCTATGCTCCCTATTATCCAACATAATATTTATTCATTATTAGTATTATTATTATCAGATGGAATTTCAATATTGCAATAATCGCAATAACCTTCTTACTTATTGGCCAATAATAACAATAAATATAGTAATAATAATCATAATAATGTACAGTGTTGCATACATTATGTAAAACAATAAATAGATTAACCTTGTACCTTATTAGTTACAAACTTCAAATGTGAAAGTTGGACTAAAACTCTGTCCAGTACCTACCCAAAACAAGTTCTGTGCTGCGACCGCTAGCCCCAGATCCCTGGGACACAGTGTCACTGCATAAAGACCCCCCTGACAGCTTGGCCTGGACCATGACCTCCATATGATTTGCTGGAGGTGCACTGTACCACTCTGAGAACAGGGGCACCTCTGTTAGATCTAAAGAAGATGAGGAAAGGAAATTATATTATATGAAATACAAAACATTTTGGTGAAAAACTGGCAGCTTATTTAACAGATATACCATAACAATGTGTGTTGCACAGTTTCATTTAACCAGAAACAGGATCCCACCTGGGTTGCTGTCATGGGAGTTCACACCAAGTACAGACAGTCCAGCGCAGTACAGGCAGTTGTTATCGCTGTGCTCTTGCAGGCCTGTCTCCTCTGAGCCCAGCATCTGCTGCTGTTCTGCCCGGCTCACTGCCATCAGCTCTGTAATACTGATCTGAGCGCGAAGCCTCGCTGGGCAACATTCATCACTGGGGCCTGAGGATACACACAGCAGTCACTGAAAACATACTTAAGCTGGTATAGGCTCAAACACGGGTCTCAACACAGACTTCCAAGTACAAACTTTTACTGGTTTTGCTGTACACTGTGCCTTTGGTTTCCAGCTCTGTTAACCAGGCATTAACAAAAATCAATGCGTGTATCAATTTACAACAGAATGTTCTTCTTTTCCCTTATATGCAAGTATGGAGAACTTCATGAGATGGAGCAAATTACATCCCCAGTAAAATTCCAGAAGCCTGAATGTATAAAAGGTTAAAGTCCTCACTTCTTCAACACGATAACATGTACAATTATGTTAGAGTTGTATTTGATTGTATAAAACGCTGAAATTCCAGCTTTATCTAAGTTAAAGTAAATAGCAATGGTTGATGGGATTGCAAAACATGCTGTGGACTAACTGTTCATTTGACAGTGATAAGTAGTGAAAGTGTCCTGTCTCTAAATTCTCACCATCAGAGTCCCCAGAGAAGAATTTAGCAGAGCGGTCTTCAGAAGGCGGGCTCATCCTCTTTTGGAAATATGGTGTTTCTTTAATCTGAGGGAGTCCAATAACAAAGGTCACATCCCACTCACCTCAGCTTCACAGAGAAGAATCATAATGGTCATCTGGTGTTTTCTAAACAAAAAGCATTCTTATAGACTATCAGCCTCACCTGAAACATACTGTTGATATTGACAGGCAGAGCTAGGCCTATGTAGTCATCTGAGGAGCCATAGGTGGCACTGGACACTATGGAGCGCACAGAGGAGGACCGCTGCAGTGTAGTTTGGTTGATTGGGCTCAGCAGGTCCTCCTTATCCAGAGATGCAAAGCTGAGAGCTTTCAGAAATCTGAAGAGAGATGACGATAGGATAAAGGCACATAAAGTATTAGTAGTTTTCATTCCTACTGTCCATATTGTATTTCTGCAAAATAATCATCTTGTTTCACATGATCAATTATGTGCAGTGGCAATGCAGTTTCGCTAGATACGTTCAATTACATGTGCTAAAAACCTCCATCAAACTAATGAGAGACTTGTTTCAGATTTGTGGAACTGTGTAATTTGTGTACATTCTTCTTATATTTGATATATAAATTGATTCAGAGTTGCCACATTTGAGGAGCCACTGGTTTATGAAGGTGTTTGTACCCATCATGTATTCCCATTTCTTATAAAGCATGAAAGCTTGTTTTTACATTAAAAGCCTACCTATAAAGACAGATGGAGGAAGTTTTGAGTTTGTACAGTAGCTCTGTGACAGCTAATATACTGTAGGTTAAGAGTGTTGCCTTAAATAATTCTGCATTTATAGACAAAAAAGAAAAGAATATCAAACATCTTAAACATTACTGATACCTTCGTGAAGTGAGTCTGGAGTCCAAACTGCCTGTGTTCATGGTGATGACATTTGTGAAGAGTATGTCTTTGGCTGGGGAGGCCATGGCCTCGCTGTGGGACAGAGAGGGCTGGATGCGTTGATGTTGCAGCCTCCTTAGGGTGGCATAGCCTAGAGCGTCCCGAGGACTCGTGCAGCCATTGTGGGAACTGGAATACTTCAGTGTGGCATATCCCAAAGCTTCTCGGGAGCTCGAGTATATGCTACAGTCAGCTAAGCTGCTCAGGGTGGTCACTGAGGGGGACTTGAGGGACTGGGCTCTGCGGGGCAAGGTGTGGGAGGAGCCAGGAGGGACAAGAGAGGTAGAACAGGACTTGGGAATTGAGAGTGGTGTGGAGCAGGGTTGGGGTGTCAGTGAGTGCACGTTCTGGATGGTCTGGGCGCTTACCACAGTGTTAAGGCTGACGCAGTCGGTGTCTATGGTGGAGGGCAGGGTCTCCCTGGAGGGGCTGGAGCTCATGGAGCTGATGCCACTGGTGGTGGTGTCTGTGTTAAAGCTCTGGCTGCGGCTTTTAAATTGGGCTCCACTGCCCCCTGAGGGCCCATCTTCAGCCAACCGCTCATAGCTACACTTCTCCCGCTGGTGGTCAACAGTTCTCACCCCTGACCCATCCATTTCCACCTCCCCAATACTGGCTGTGCTCCCGCTAATTTCAATGGCTTTATTCCCCACACCTGAGGGGCTTTTAGAAAGATGGCCATTGTTAATAGGGAAAAGATCTGTTGCTACAAATGAGTGGCTGGTAGGTTCTGCAATAGGGAGTCTGAGCCCCTGTTTTCCATCCGGCTCTCCTGCTTGGCCTGGGTTGCTGCCTTTAGAGTTAGGGGTGGTGCAAGGCCTCTTCCCAGGGAGAGACAGCGAATGGAGAAGGCGATTGCGGAAGCGGGATGAGGCCAGCACGGTGAAAGGGCTTCGGTCCTTCAGTTTGGGGCACATGAACAAAGAGGACTCCTCTGAGAAGTCACAGCCTTCTAGCCTCTCATCATCTAGCATATACACTCCTGCAAATAACACAGCAGCAGTTCTTGTAACAGAGTTATAAAAGTAATCAAATCATTCTTTAACTTTATTGGAGAGTTTGGGCTTACTGGGTTGTACAGAGTCATTCTCGCCGTTGTGCCTGGAGCCAGTGGACTCTGTGAGCATGAGAGTACTGGGGACCAAGGACATGAGGTTGAAGGGTCTGGACTGCGGCTCCAACTCCTCTGGGACTACAGGCCACATCGTGTTACGGCTATGTCTGACAGCATCCCAGCCCTGCTGCCTTAACGTGTCGCATCCCTGCCTCGTCTTACTGATAAGGCCCAGCACATACAGACACGCCCTGCCCAGAAGCCACAGTCAAGTCAATTTTAGTTGTATATAGCACATTTCATACACAGGTCAACTCAATGTGCTTTACAAGTTAAAGGGTTAACAAATAAGATAGAAAACACATATCAATACTCTACATGAATTAAAAAAAAGACCCGTATCAGCCACACAATGTAGACATACACATATTTATAGACATAGATAAAATAAAGTAATTATAATCCCTATTCTATTCCTGCAAAAGCAAAGAAGATAAAGTTTCAGTAAAACAGATCACCAGCTAGTTTGTCTCAGAGGATGGCCCAATATGACCAAATGCACCTTTACCTGATTAAGTTTGAATTCTAGGTACATTCAGGAGACATGTCTGATGGTCTGAGGATCTGGCTGTAGCCATTGAGCAGGTTACAAATATATTTAAGGGCCTACGATTTAAGGCCTTGTAACCAAGCAGATATATTTCAAAATCAATTCTAAACTGAACTGCAGCCAGTGTAGATAATCATTTATGAAGTAATGTCAGTGCTATGACAGCTTTTTATTTTCTTGAACTTGGATTGGCTTTACCCATACGTGTCGTGTTTCAGCACTCAAACCAGATTTAATACTTGCAACAAATCAGCTCAGCATCAATGGAATAATGCTTAAAATATAAACAAATACTATAACCTCATTTTAAGCCTATAATGTGGCTATGACTTTTTTATGAGGTTTGTGTATGTGCCTTCATTTTGTGCAGTGAGCTGAGTTAAAACAAAGTAAAGCACTTTTGTAGTCCTACCCTCTGATGGACAGAACCTCACAGTGGTAGGCAAGCGCCACAATGTCAGTGATCACCCCCTCCTCCAGCAGCAGGTTCAGACCCCAGTTAGATGAGCCTATGTTCCCCTGGTAGAAAAGACAGTTGGTGAACATCCACTGTGGATTTCCCTCTCTTAGACTGCATCATTTTAAATATTAAATTGAAATCATAACAGAATTATAAATGCTGACCAAAGCCCAAAGTGCTGCCTTCAATTGTTTGATGCCCTCCCATTTGTCCAGGGCAGGAGATCGAACACTGTAGCTCAAATCAGGAACCACATTCTGCAGGAGGAAGAGGAAAGAAGGGATAAAAGACACCCTATCAAAGCAGCCAACACTCTGTGGTATGACATCTTTAATCTTGCCTTCCTTGATCATCCTGGCTTTGAGCTGAGTGGCCCAAAGAATGTTTATCTAAAATTATTAAAGCAAGAATTTCAGTAATTAAAGCAAAGAATTAAAGTAAAGGTTTAGTACTCATGACCTGACTTCATATGAAATAAAGTTTTACAATTAGAATATTAATGCTTATTTTTTCAATTTTATGATAGAATTTCATGACAATGGCATCATCACATCCTTCTAACCTTTCAGCCCATCATATGCCTGCTACATCTCTGAAGCTATATTTAACCAACAGGCTCCTTTTAGCAGCAGCAACAGTAACAACAAAGTCCACAGACACATTGTAACTAAACCTATTTAGTTTTTAACCTTAGCTTAACTAAACTACTCATGCTACTTTCCTGGTCAGATAAAAAACTAGGCCAACTTGATGATCATCATCAAATTAAAAAGCCAGTGTTAGCTAGCTCCTGTTGAATAGAGCAACCACAGTAAACCCCACGGTATTTATACCCCTTTATTTCCCCAAAACCCCAATAGCCCAAAATTACAAACCTGCTTTAAAATGTGTACACGAATGAACGGTTGTCACCTGATGAGTCAAATGCTTTATGAGTTGTGATTCAGCTGTGAGGTACAAAAATATTAAATGGGCAATGTTTCAGATATGGCCAGCATTTTAGTTTAAACCCTGGCCCGTTGTGTTTTGTAATACCACTTTGTACCCCGCATGATCCGAGGTTGTGGTGCAGGACGACTTTCATCAACTAACAGGCTGAGCTCCACAGCTAACTAAGCTACTTGCTTGTGGCAGCTAGTCGCAAATCAAAGATGGCTGCATAGCAGTTAACTCCCTAATGTACTCAAATGAGACCACTTCATCCTTAAAATCCCAAGTGATGGTGTTTATAATATCAATTCACTTTAAGTTAACTTGAGATTTTTCAGCAAATATGAATGTACACAAATTACACAATTACACAAATCTGAAATAAGTCTTTCATTAGTTTGATGGAAGTTTTTAGAACATGTAATTGAACATATCTAATGAAACTGACTGTACTGCACTGCACATAATTGATCATGCGAAACAAACAAATCCAGCTATGAGGGAGTATAGTGGAGGTGCGCCACCCTCTGTTCAAGTATGAAATTACATCTCTAAATGACATGTATAGGTTTAACAACCCCACGTAGGTGTCTGTGGGTTCCAATAGTTTTGGAGCATCTTGAAACCTGGCCATTGCTTAAAAAACACACCTCTAATTGCTTCTCAGGATGTACATCTGTGTGTAGGTAATGTGTAACAAACAGATGAAGTTACCTGTGCTTGAAGTAGCTGGCAGCCAGTCTTATCATGAACCAGTTGACCATACAAGTGCACAGGAAGGTAAACGTTTGGCCTCTGTAACCTGTAATACCATACATGAACAAAGCTGCATTAAGTTACAACTAAGCTTTGTTGTATATTCCTGGAAATGTATCTCGTAAATAATATTGTGGTCAGATGATCGCACAGGAAGAGTAGTCAGGGGATCACCAAAATCATTACAATTAATTCTCCGGGGAACAATACATTTGCGCATTTATCCAGTAGATTATGAGATGTTTGTCAGGACTTAAGTGGTGCACGGAACAACAGACCAACTGAAAGACAAACCAAGCAACAGACTAACACTGTCATCCCAGCACATAGCTTTATCATGGTGGTGAAAGGAGTGGAGCTGCTGTAAATCACGTGCCTCCATTATATTTGTTTTGTGTTTTGTATTTGTGTTTCAAATACAGTAAGCAGTACAGTAAGCAGGGTAGGTCACCTTTGGTTGCTGCGGCGTACATAGTTGTCTCCATTAACAGGTTTGCGGTATGTGGTGAGGGCCTCATTAAGCTGCTCCTCTATCATGTCCACATACTTCAAGTTATACTCCTGCAAGGGCACACAGGAACATTAATGTCAAGGGTAAAAAACAGAATGGTGGATGTACGCTGGTTGAAATGTACCTTCTGCCATTTCTCCATCTGTTTAGTGATATAGCCTCTCTCGCTGAGATAGGAGAAACCCTTTGGAATAGATAAAAACCTGGTGACAACAGAAACAAGTATTTGTATAGCACCTGTCAACAACAACAACAACACAAAGTGCTTTGTAAAAGTCATACAAAGCCATTCGGTCACACAACAGAAACACTCAAATTAATCATATACATTTGTCAAATAATTTTTCCTTTCTGTTTGTGAATCATGGGACGTGTTCTTTTATGTAATCGTTTTACATAATTAACGCATGTAATATGTGGTGAACAGCCTTTTGTGGAATGGGCACTGCACTAGTATGATGGTGCAACAAAAAAAATTGTAGATCCACTTTATAACACAAGACTCAGAAAAAAAGTAGGTATTTATAGTTGTAATAGTCACTGGGGTAGGGATTAGATTTTCACAAATGCATGCCCAGAAGGAAATGTTGAAATTACCCCACCTCCCGCAGAGACATAAATTAAGTCCAAGTCAGACTGACAAGTCTATTGCCATGGATGAATGGATAGTTTACCTTAGCAGCAGTAGTACACCCTTGTCCCCCAGGTGTGTGAGTGCAGGTTTCATCTCGGTCAGTGCATGCAGGTTGGCCTGAAGAAGAACACACGTGAGGCTCTTTAAGTGCCAGTGATTTAAAACCAGCACTTCATGCATCATTTATGTTGGGCTGGTTTGCTCCCTCACCTTGTCTTCACAGGCTTCATCAAGGATTTCCAGTGCCTCCATGGAAATGGTCTTATTGCGGTCGTGAAGCTGGGTGACCAGTAGCTCGATGCCCCAGTTACTAAAGAACTCTACACTGGCACGCAGTAGGACCCGCAGATGCTTAGTGGCATACAACCTGCAGGTCTGTGTCATCAAACCATAAAAGACAAGAAAATACAGTCAAACACTATCTGATACAACTTATTTTGATTGATACAATACTTTTGACACCATCCTAACATGAGTTATCTGAGTTATGTTGATACCAAGATTATTCATCTTTTGGAAGTCACACTGAAAAGTAAAAAATCTATAAAAAGTTGTAAATCAATGTAAATGCATGGCTGTTGAGCCCTTCTGCATTGTAATAATAGTTAGACATCTGATCACATACAGGTTGGCACCCATCGTTTCTGACCTTAAAGCATCTGTTCATGACACTATATGTACACTCCCCAGCCAAAAAAGTCACACACTCTAATATTTTGTTTAGAGCACCTAGCTTTGATTATGGAAGGCATTTTCTGTGGCATCCTTTTGATAAGGCTATGCAATGTTACAACATTTATTTATGTCCAGAGTTGCATTCATTTTTAACCACAATCTTGTACTTATGATGGGAGAGTCAGGCTGCTGCGTAAAGTCTTCTCCAGCACATCCCAAAGATTCTCTGTGGGGTTCAGGTCTGGACTCTGTGGTGGCCTTCAATGTGTGAACATGATGTCTCATGCTCCCTGAACCACTCTTTCACAGTTTGAGCCTGATGAATCCTGGCATTGTCATCTTGGAATATGCTCATGCCATCTGGGCACATATCATAGCTGAACCTAAGACCTGACCAACTGAATCAACCCCAGATCATAACACTGCCCCAAAGGCTTGTAAGTTTGGCACTGGGCATGATTGGTGCATTGCTTCATCCACCTCTCTTCTTACCTTGATGGGCCCATCACTCTGGAACAGAGTAAATCTGGACTCATCAGAACACATTACCTTTTGCCAATTGCTCCAGAGACCACAGCTGTTTAGTCGCAATTCCTGGATATGTCTTTGCATTGTGTGTGTGGAAATGCTCTTACTTTCCCTATTAAATATAACTGTGACATATAACATATATTGCTGATTTTATACCATTTGATTTCCCCAAAGTGAATTTTTTAAATTTAATTTAATTGATTTTAGAATGAGTTTTTAATAATGCGTCAGACAGTTCCTAACCCAATTTTTGTAGTTTCAGCAATCTTGTTTTCTTTGCTTGATACATATGACCATTCTGAAACAGTGTAACATCTTTTCCATGACCACAGGATATGTCTTTGACATGGTTGTTAAAGAAATGAGAAGAGATATTTGATTTGTTATAATGACCAATTTCACAAATCAAATAACTGGGCTCTCAAATTGTGTTTACTTAGTGTGTCATGTGTGTTACACATTGTTGACTGTTAAACAACAGGCTGTGTGCAGTTTCAACTGTCAACATTTCAGTGCTTTCATTGCCCAGAGACATTTTTAACTCCTGCTAAAAGACTTGATATTGAAAAGAACGTATAGGTTACAATGAGTGATAGTTAAAAAGTGCACTTGATAGTTGTTAAGTACTGAGCCATACATTACACAAACGATTAATGTATCTGATCACACCAGAGAATGCTGCGGTGAAGATGTCAGAGAGAGTTGTGTCGACCCTTACATCAGTGGCAGCGGTGAGGATTTTGGACAGAATGACTCGAGCCAAACCGTCTCGACTGTAATCCATCGTGGAGACTGTCAGCTTCAAAAGGTGCTCCTGATTCTTCAGACTACACACGTTCAACAAGCTGACAGAGTAAATGGGAGGAAGCAGCTGGTTATAGACTGAATGACAAGATCAGGAGAAGAGAACCTTGAAAGATTGATCCAACAAGATGCAGTGACCAATAAGATCTGATTGTGTCTGGTTCAAATGTTTAAAAAAAAAGACTAAGACTTGGCAGCCAAATATATAATAAGTTAGCTTGCTAATATATTCATCTGAACCTGGCATTTGCTAATTATGCAAAACACAAGTACAGCTGATGCTGATGGGAATGTTATTAGTTTTGCAGATATTAGGTCATAAATTATCATTTTGTCATTTTTAGAGCTAGAAAAATACTGCGTCTACACAGGAGTCCTTCGCACCACCGTTTACTAGCACTACACATGCATTCATTACGTTTTCAGATTAGTTTATTACGTTTCACAATTATACTTACAGTGATTATGTATTGGAATCTGAGTGCAGCCAAAATGCAGGTGAACTTGACTCAATGACTACATTCTTTGTAGACACAGACAGATGACTGATGCTCCTGTTGCTACACTAATGTGCTAGTTCACTACATTGGCTGTGTAGACATTGTATGGGGCTAACTAAAGTGATTACGATTTTTTTAGGGGGATGTAATTTTGTGTTCCAAATGTAATGGCAACCCATTCAATGCCATCAGCAGACATTTCACTCAACACCACAGATGTCAACCTCATGGTTGCGCTAAAAAAAAAAGTCCAGGGATCATCAAAGTCAATAGGAGACATCGTCTGGGAACCTTCTCAGCATCCTTACCATGTTAGGTGTCAGTCCATTTGGGTTACCGGTTAAATATTTCACAGAATAAGTTAACCTGCTGGTGGCACAGGAACAGTCAGGGCATCACTAAAGTCCTTAGAATGTATCTGTCTGCACCACAAATGTTGTACTAAATTTCATGACAAGCTGTCTAGTTATTGATTGCCTGACCGACTATCAGACAGAAATTGTATAATTGTATAAATATAAGATTATTTTAAAAAAAAAGATTCCTTACGTTGCATAAAAAGATTCCTTACGTCCGAAAATCTGTCTGCTAACACATATTTAAAAAATAGATGCTTACCACTGGAATACACTGCACTTCTCTAGCATCTTGACACCATGTGGGTTGGCTGACAGGGTGCCTAGGAAGAGGAAGTAGTACTGGCTGAGTGTGGTTAGCAGCCCACTGCCCTGCAGACTGCGGTCAGGTTTGATTCCAGCAGAGGAGAAGAGACACTGGACAATGTCCCTCACCAGGTCTTCCAGGTAAGCCTGACCTTCCTGACAGACAATCAAAAGTGGATTAGGCAGTCCTTCCAGAAAAACGCGGAGTTTTTTTGTGATTGTTGCGGGCAAAAATCCTTGATTTATGCGGCACATTTTCTTAAAAAATGCGATGGAATATGTGGGATATTTATGCAATTTTATGCGATGAAATTGCGGGAACTTCGAAGGAACTTGCAAAAACTGCGGTTTGATGAAAAAGAGAAAAAAAAGTGATTCCCCCAACACCCTGTTCTCACTAGGCTACTAGTATAGAGTCATTTCTGATTACTTCCTATGATATGCAAGCATACTACATCACAGAAAGTGCTGGGAATATTTAAGTTCTCAGCTTGTTTTATTTCAGACCTTAATAAACACATGGCTCAAACTTACAAAACATTGATGAGTCAAACAAGTTCTGTAGCTGTACAAAAGGAATATGCTACAACTTCTGTAAAAATGAATAAATAAAATATAAAAAAATAAAATGTGTGCTTCCTGTTTTAGACATCTTCTGTTAAAATAAGTGCTTCCAATGCAAGTGCAATCTCTTACTGTAACGTAAATGTACATACTACTAATATACTTACAACTGGAAGGTTTTTGAAACTAGTATGATTTTGTTATTGGCAAATGAGACTGATTTGCGGGCTTCATCGCGGGGTTTTCAGCTTTTCGACGATGTTCACGTCGTGTAATTACGTCACTTCATAACGTTCCCATGGCAACAGGGGAAAATGGCTGCTCTTGTGTGAAGTAAAGGCAACATTTTTCAACTTTCTGCTAAGATATATGTGACTTTTATTGCAATAAAAATGCGGGGATTATGAAATCATGCAAGCCCCGCATATTTTGCGTGGAAATAGGCAATTTATGCGGCGAAAGTGCGGTGTATTCGAAAAAAATGCAGCCCCCGCATAAATACGCGGACTTTGCCTGATTATGCAATGAATTATGCGATCACATAATCGCGTTTTTCTGGAGGGACTGATTAGGATGCCGGGTTGACAGGGAGGCAGTTTAAAAGGTGACACATTCCTTCATCTTCAGGTAAATCAATTTTGTTGAATATTGTTTTACATTTTCTCAGTAAAACACTAAAACCAAGCCAAACCAAAATCAAATAGTAGGTACTGAATTTGGTGGATCAACACCAGAAAGAATTTCTATCAAAGCAGCATGAGAAAGGGCACCAGTTTGGAAACTGGCTCGTATAAAGATGGCGCCGCATGAGTGGCAGCCAGTTACAGCAGCTCTCTCTTACCATTGAGCTTTTTCCTCTTTTCTGTATCTTTTTGTACTACAGAAATGTCCTCGTTTGCGGGACTAATAAAGGAATTCTGATTCTGATTCTCAAAGCATAAGACTTCCAAGAAGGCTAATGTCAGCTTTTTATGGTAATGTGTTGTTCATGTCTACAAAATAAAAACAGTACTCCAATTATTTAGCACTGGATAACTCACAAGATTCGTGTATATATAAAAGAAGAATCTCTCTTGATTTAAGACTTAAAAGACCCATATACCCCATCAGAAGTGCATGTCAGATGGTCAAACAGCTTCAGAAATCCCCTCTCACCACACCTTTCTTACGGTGGAATTAGTGGGGCTGTGTACAACAATGTCTTAAACAATAATTCGAGATTCATATTCACCTCACAAAGTGATTGACCGGGTGTGTGGAGATGAGAAAGGAGGATTTCAAATTAAATCTCTATTTTTTTTCATTCTTTACACAACTACTCCAGGGTTATTTGCAAATGCACACTGTTATTATCATATTTGAGCAACATTAAGTCTCATCTCTATCTATGACAGATTGTATTTTTAACATGATGAGAATTGGTAAGTACAGCTGAGGCTGGGGGTAATGTAACAAGTCTGGTAAGTATTCAATCATAAACCAAAGTATCTTGAAATTGATTTTTACCTGATGATCAAAAAATGTTAGGGGCTTTAACCTCTGGGAACTATGAAAGTTTGAACCAACCATCAAGGAGACCTATACAATAGCTTGCTAGACATTTCACTTTAAAACAAAAATGTCAAACTAATAACGGTGCTAAAGAAAAAGTCGGAGGGTGACCACCAAAGTCAGTAGCAATCAAAGTCATCCTCTGAGGACCATAATTGTCAACATTTCCATTCAATAGTTGTTGAGATATTTCAGTCTGGACCAAAGTAATGGACTGATCAAGAGACTGTCATTTCCATCCCTACAGCCACAACACTAACATGAATAAAAATCATTGGATCAAAAGCGTCCCTTAATGCAATAAATAGCAACATTTTGTCAGACCCACACCGCAAAAAATCGCCCTGTTTGAATTGTGTAGCCTCCAAACCAAACCTGAGATAATCCAGCAAACACATTTGTAAAACAACAGAAATAACTTGCAACGAATGCAAAGAAATGTAAAGAAGTGCTACTAGTTGGGGACAACTGTTTGTCTTCACCTCTTCAGATGCCAGGAGGAACTCTATATACTGGCAGCCAACCACAGTGAGCTGTCTAGCCTTGGGATGCTCCAGCTCCAGGCTGCCATACAGATTACTGCTGGGCTTGTAGAAAAAAAGCAGCCTTTGCACAAATCTGTACAGGAAAAAAAAAAAACGAACAATGTATGTGCGAGGTTTTGTTTATCAGTGTGCTGAAAACTAAATGAGAGAGCACATGAACATAGAACAACTCACTTGTGCACGTGTTCATCCTTATTGCTACGTAAACTTAAATTTGGCCACTGGAGACAAGAATAAAACAAAAAATAGAATATAAGACCATTAAAAGCATCTTGTACTTTATAGCAATATTAGCTGGAAAACTGCAGATGACCCCCACCTAGTAGAAATTAGTATCCATCCCAAGAATAAGTTACCAGTTTGTTTCCGAATGAAAGCACAGATCATTCACACCTTTACCTTCAAAATGGTTCCAATGAGGCACCAGTTCCAGTCCAGGTTCTCTTTGTGGTTGAGGATGTGGCTGTCTCTCATGTTGGTCATCAGAGCATCCTCAGTTTCCTACAGGACATACACAGCTGGCTTTAGTAGCTCATAAAATAATGAATTTGTTCTCTACTTCTACTAACTCATTACTCATTGAGAGATGGATTTGGTTTGTGGCACCTCAGAGTGGCACCCCTAGCTGTTGGGAGAGTGAGCCCCCCGTGTACAGAGGCTGTGTCCTCGCCGCAGTGGCTCAGGATTGGAATCAGACCTGTGGCCCTTTGCTGCATGTCATTTCACTTCTCTCTCATCCTGTTTCCTAAGACTCCTTCAGCTGTTGTATCTAATAATTACTTTCAGATCAATTTATTTTTGAATTGTTTTTAGATACATAAACATACAACGTATCCCAGCCGTTGAAGTGAACCTTAACATAGAATTTATTCATAGAATTTTATATGCAGTCATTAAAGTTAACTTTACTGAATATAGAGCTACGGCGGAAGAATTTGTGTGGTTTCATCTTCATCATGGCATATACACAATTAACAGGGAATAAGAACAAACACAGGACCACAATGCACAACACATATCACCGTCACACATAGATGGGATTAACCTGTTCAGTGTCCGTGCTGCAGCTGTTCCAGCGGTGAGGGTATGAATGTCTGAACTGTTGAACCAGACTGTTGTGGATAACGTGAGAATACTTTCAATTGCAGAGTAGACACTGAGCTGAAGGTGTTGTCTCATTTTTCTTCCATTTGTAAGCACCAAGAAATTTGAATGGGAATATTATCGAGAAACATTAGCAAACTGAGAAACACAGAAAACACAACCCAATTCAGAAAGTGATGGAAATATTAAAAGTGAAACACAGACAACACTACGTTATTTATCTGTATTCAGTTGTGTTTTCTGTACTTCGTTGTATTTCGGTATTTGACTGTATTTTCTTTACTGCTTGGGTCAAATCAGTGAAGATTTGTGGAGATGTTTTATACTTTTCCTTCAGAATCTTTCCCTGTGTTTTCTTCAATTGCAATGCAGGGGCCCTGCAGCATTTCAGTGCTCTATTGAAATCAGATGAAAGCTTCCCTTTCCCTTCCCCAAACACAGAGACACACACAAACACACATACACACACAGACATGTACACATACACGGGTACAGATAGCTTCTAGCACAAAGCACCACTCACAACTGGTCATGGTCAGTTTGACATCATTTGTATATGGCAAAACAGGTTAAATGCCCTGAACCTGGTCAGCGAATTCACAAAACACAAACACACACAGACACGCACGAACAGACACACATACATCTTAACTCTCCTCCCTCTTTCTTTCTTATGTTCACCACCACTTAAACATTCACCCCAAATGTACAACTCCACCATAGTCAGAGCTCAGGACCAAATTTTCCTTTTAAATCCAGAACAAAAACTTGCTGATAACCTTCATGAGATTCATGAAAGTGAAACTCTCGCCAAAAAGCAACCAAGGCTTTATTTGTGATGAGTCAAACCTTTGTGTAAATGCATAATTACGACGAAAGAGGCACTTTTAAGATTTACTGTAGTTTCGTTTTCGGGCAAGCTAATTTTCAATGGGGTGCAGGGACACTTTTACGCTAGGATCAAAAAGCATCGCTATTTTTAAAACAGTAAGAAGGCTCGACACAACATGAAACTTTGCTCTTAGTATCACCAGGGTCTTTACATGCTCTCTACACATGAACACGAGCATTGAGAACATTGTTGTCAATGCTCGTGTTCATGTGTAGAGACCCTGGTGATGCTACGAGCAAATTTTCATGTTGTGTCGAGCCTTCTTACTGTTTTAAAAATATCGATTTTTATGCTAATGTCAGAGTGCCCCTGCACCCCATTGAAAATTAGCTTGCCCGAAAACAAAACTATGGTGAATCTTAAAAGTGCCTCTTTTGTCGTAATTATGCATTTACAGTAAGGTTTGACTGATATTCCATCACAAATAAAGCCTTGGTTGCTTTTTGGCGAGAGTTTCACTTTAAGTAAAAAACATAGAGCCCTGAAACCGCATAAGACACACTGCAGGAATATGTGATCAATATGTGGTCATGTGTGTACCTTGACAATGAAAATGTCTCTCTGAGGTCTAAAGTGCTGGTCTCGACAGTAGTGCGATGTTCCTGATGTGCGGAGGATGTGGTCCAAATACAGACTGTAAGGTTTTGCTCCTCGCTTCTTCTTTTCATGAAAACACTTCAGGTAGTTGACTGCAGAACTTGCTCTTCTGCAAAAAGCATCTATTTCAATTATTTGACATTGTTTAAGAAAACACATTAGAATTGGACATTAGTTTGACATCATCTTCACTAAGCCTGTCCCATCTGCAGCACCCCTGGGGTGAGGTACTCACAATCTCTTCTCAGGAGCAATATCAAAGGAGGCTGCCATGTTCATGAGGGTGGGCAAGCAGTGTAGGTGGTGGCTGTGGCTATGAGGGAGGATGGTGTTGGCCTGGGTGAGAGAAGCATTTTAATACACAAAAACTATTTTAGGAATTTCCAGTTTGGATCAATAAATTGGGCCATAGGAGGGAGTTACCATATGGAGAAGTTCTCCCAACAGGATGGTAGCCCGTATAGATATGGCATCATCGCTGCTTGTGATCACCTCGACCAGACCCTGCGGAGGTCAGACACAGAATGATACAAATGCTGACAGGATGATAAAACCAATAACATCTACTCTGTGGTAAATGACTGAACCTCTAGTAATCCACTCTTGATGAAGGCAGAAAGCACCAGAGCCAGGTAGTTGTCCATCAGGTTCGGCCTGGAACAGAACAAGAATTCAACTTTAAATCTCTATTCAGTTATCTCAATTACATCATCTTTCAGCACACGAGTGCTCATGAGATAATATCTACAAACAGGATTCACCTTGAGCATGGTCGACGTGGGAGAATTGTTTGTGCCTCTGAAGCCACAAATCCGTCTGACAACCTCCAGCTGTCCTGAAATCTACTGGGGTCTAAACAGGAAACGGCGTCAATTTAGCTTCTAATACAACTTCAGACAAGTCCAAATAACAGGGTTCGTACACATTTTTTAATGTCAAATTCAAGCCCTTTTCAAGCACTTTTAAGGGTTTCCAGCACCTTATCGCTGGGGTAAAATACATATCTACAGGAATATATATATACTCATGATTATTTTCTTTCACTTTTTATCACAATTATGTACATTGTATTATGCTGTAAACATCTAAAATTGTGTTTCATAATAGCAAAAACTTTAGAAAATAAAGTTAATAATAAAGTTGATAAAAGTTTTATCCAAAAAAAGGGAAGTCACTTGGCGTTCTTCAGGCAAACTTGCACCGAGACAAAGAGAGACCTGAGAGCACCCTGTAATTTTCTTTTATGACATAAATTTTTATAAGCTGTTCGCTTATTCATCAAAGTTTATTAATATTGAACATGTCATCAGTCCAAATTGCATCAAATTCACATTCTCCTTAGCCATCCTTCTCTATTGCTACCAGGCTGCATGTGTGACGACACACACACACTGATTTTATTTCTCCTTGTAATAAGCAAACTATCCAGTCTGATCCCAAAGTTGTTAAAGACACAGAGTTATAATGTCAAGCACTTTCAAGCACTTAAACTAAAATCCAAGCACTTTTCAGACCTTGAAAACACAACATTGAAATTCAAGCACTTTAAAGGATTTCAAGCACCCATATGAACCCTGAAATAAAGGAGTTGATCAAAGTGATGTGACCATACCCACCTACACTAGTAAGTGCTTCATTGAAGTCTGCAGTCCCTACAGGTATGACAAGCTGGAAGATATCGTAGAACACTTCCAACAAACCTTTCTGTGGGGGAAAATATGTGATTTTAGCGCTGTAAAACATGATTAAAAACAGGTGTGTGCTTTTCCATTTTTATATATTCACCCTTCAACAAGTAATTCCACATCCACAGGTTTATTGTAAGCAGGGGAAGGATGGGATGAGTTTCACAACTTTGTCAAACACATGATCAAACATTGCTGTTGGTAAACACAGTGCATTTGCAAATGACTGCATTGGTTTTTAGTTTGTTTTAAAAAAAAATCATTTTACACAGTGTCCAAACTTTTTTGGAATCAAGGTTGTATATGTAAAATAGTGGTCCGACCAGCATCAGTGAAATTAGTTCAGTGAGCCCTCCAGCTGTTTCTGGGCTTATCATGGTCCACACACATTAAAACGAAAATACAGAACCAGACCTAGGTCATTTACATATGCTCCAATGCTGAAAAATGCTGAAACCTAAAACTAATGTTCTGTCATTTGATTGGTGCTTGCTGGTGTTCAGCCACACAATGGGAATAGAAATGACATACAAAATCAATTACTGATTATGTCATAGCCATGTTTCACTTTTCTTCTCAATCAACATCATGGAGCAGTTTCCTTCGGTTTAAAACATTTAGACATTAGAGTTTGGTGTATAACCAACTAAATAAGGACAAAACAGGCGCGCAGGTGGTCGAGTGGTTAGAGCGCATGCCATATAAAGCAGCCGACCCGGTTCGATCCCGGCCGGAGGTCGTTTGCTGCATGTCACATCCCCCTCTCTCTCCCATATTTCCTATCTGTCTGCTGCTTAATAAAGGTGTCTATGCCATAAAAAATAAATAAGGACAAAACAGAGACTCTTGTGGATGGTAGTTTTAATGACTGTTGACACTATAGTCTGTAGATTATTTAGAGTAGAATGGATTATCCCTCCAGGATTAAGTGGGCTTTTTGGAATCGTTGTAGCCCAACATGTCTGATTTCATGGCAGCTTTTCTAAAAAATTATCACACAGCGGTGAGGTCTTGTCTTGTCTTGGTTTTTTGTCTTGTGAACTTCCTGTTTTATTTTGAAAATCTAACCTCCCTATCGTTTCAGGTCACTTGCCCTTCCTCTTGTGTCCCCGGTCTGACGTCATCCCTGATTCCTGATTGTTTCCACCTGTTCCCCTCTCCCTCATATGTTAAATAGTCTGTGTCTTCATTTCATTTGTCTCCTTCGTCACAGTCTTGTCTTGATAAGTATTCAAAGTTTATGTTGTTTTTGTTCTGTTTTCCTTGTGCCTCGAGAAGAGTGATTTTTTTTTTTTTTTTTGTTTGTAAATTTTGATAGTGCCTTTTTGTTCTCATTTTCAGAAATGGCCTTTTGTTTTCCCTCCATTTTGGAGCGACTTTGTTTTCTTGTACAGATCAGAGTAGATAGTTATCCTCTGTCCTCCCTTTTGGAGTGTCCTTGTTTTTCTAGTTTCTTAGATCAGATTTTTTACTTGGTCTTAGTTTTCCTCCCTGTGTGGAGCGATTTTGATTTCTCGTTTTCCTCCTCCCGGAGTGATTTTGATTTCCTTGTTTTGTTGTCTCTTGCCGACAGTGTAGTCAGGTTAGGTTTTATAGCCTATTCGTTTGTCTCTCTGTCTTGAACGCCCAACTATTTCAGAATAAAAGTCTGTTGAATTTTGAGTCCTCATTTTAGTCCAGGCCTGACAAAAATGTATGAAACATGTTGCAATGTTTTTGGGTGCTTTTGTGCAATGAAAATGGGGACCTAAGTAAAGCACATGAAGGCAGTTTTTTTTGTATATCACACACACTATGATTTCTTTCATTTTACTTGCCATTTGGAGTAAATCTTGCACACCAGGCTTCAACATTATGAGATTTTTACTTCTAATCATGTCTCCATTAGGGGTGTAACAAATATATTCAACGTATTCAAAAAATCATTGTCCACTCTAGCTGCCGTTGAATTTAATTGTCGATCAGTTGGTGATGTCATCTGGGGTGTTTTTCACACAGGCTCTGACATGGGGCATCACCACACTCATTGGAGTTGAGTGAAGTGACCAACATGGCAACAGCTTCACGACCAAACTCATCTAAAGTGTGAGACATTCCACTCTTTAACTTGGCCAGAAAAGTTGTGAACTGCAACATTTACATAGCTGACCTTGCCTGGCATGGGAGCACAATCTTTATGATGGAGCATCTAAAGAGAAGGCATGTTGGCACACTGGGTGATAAAGACTCACCTCGGTAAGATAATTAGCTAGCTAATGCTAATTTTAAAGGTGTAACGGACCGTAGTTGATCCATGATTCGTACAATACCCCACGGAGGTTTGGCCCACGTTTTGTGAGCTGCGGATGTTTTTCTATCTATAAATACAAGGAATCTCTGTGTGTGTATTTGTCTGTTGGTCAAATATCTCTGCGGATAAGGATAACACTGACCCGAGACTTTCAACATGGCTGCTGCGTGGTTCAGTGGTGTGCATCTAAGCATTTGTTTGGACTGCAATGATACCGTGAATAAATTATTTCATAAATGCTTTACAAATTCCGCCGAGCATTGTCCACCAGAGCCAATCACTGCAGAGCTCAAGCCCACGACATACCTGAAGAAACAAGCAGATTTATACCTGATTATCGGAATCTGTGGATGTTCATGTGTAGCTAGCCGCTAGCTACACGGCCCACCTCCCGAGGCGACGGACCGGACGCATCGGCATGTCCAAAACCGGACCTAGGGTAATTAATGTCCGCCGCACTTTTTCGCGAACATTGCCGTCACGTTTGCTTTGTGTCTGGTGCAGGAAGAAATGGTAAAAGCGGGCTTTTGTCACGAAAGTGTCCAAGCAGCAAGTTTGGTTGTTGAGGAACAGGAAGTTGTGGGAGGGACCTAGGCGGATGATTGACAGGCAACGACGGTCGGTGTGTAGACTGCGATATTGAGAGTTGAGAGATTTGTGACATTTAGCTTGTTTGGAGTGTGTAGTTAGTGTGTTATGTAGTGTTTGGTGTAGTGTGTTTAGTGTGTAGTGGAGTCGGTTTTTTGTTTAATGAGTCAGAATAATGAGGAGAAGCTGAATGTGGAGCAGGCAGTGCAGCTCTTCATTCAGCTGGAAGGAGCTCAGGCAGACCTGAGCTCGGATTTTATGTTTTTTTTTGTGATTTTAGGTCCATTGTGTTAATACAGTTTGTCAAAATGAAAAAGAACTGTACAGTCACACATGTGAGGTTGTGCTGAAAATAATGACACCAAGTAAATAGCTTTTAAGGTGAAATATAATGGCAAAATCAAAAATAGTCAAAAACAGCCAATCCTGGAATATCGGATTTCACAACAAACCTAAATATCCCTGACGTCCCACCTTCAAACACAGCCTCATTTGGCCATCCATGAAAAAGCTGCTTAACCTCCCACTTTTTTTTATAGGAATACACTTTTCTTACGGGCACTGCACTAGTAGTGTGAAATACAGTTTAACTACATTAGGTGGACATTAGCATAGAGCTAGCTAGGCTAGGGCTAAATGTTTGCATGGGGGGACTACTGTGATTTGTAAAACTCGCAGAAATCTGCAATGATTGGTCATATTTGCTGAAAAGCTCAGGGGGTTGGACCAGTAGCACCGAAATCCTCCCAGTGGCACTGGCAGGTAGTGGCACTGCAGTGGCAGTCTGCAGCAACCTGAGGCATGTCCGTGGCATCTCTACTTGTTTATACATTTTAATGTACAAAGTTTTGCACAATTTCTCTTTGTTTTGCACTTCTTAATATTATTTAAATATATATTTATATTTGTTCCATAGCGTTAAAGTGAATGTAAAATATTCTACATATTGTACTATTCTTATCCTTATATTTAATATTTAATATATATAGATTTTATATTTTTCGTGTGTTTATTTTATTCTTGCATTTCTGACCTGTTGAGCGGGTGCCAGGAGATGCCACGGACATGCCACAGACTGCCACTGCAGTGCCACTACCTGCCAGTGCCACTGGGAGGATCTCGCTGTCTCTCCGATCATAACTTCCTCGACGGACTGAATTAGTGGTGTTGTAAATCCAAAAGATGTAATTGAATTTAATTGACCACTATACATGTATAATACGTCATGAACACTTGACACCTGCCTATGATGCTGACCTAGAGTTACCATGTTTTTGTTGTAAAAATCCACATCCAACAAAATGAAATACTCTGTGTCTTGTGAATGCACATACACATTTCTCTGAAACTCAACTTCAATCCGCTTGGGAATCCTCTGAATTCAAAACCGTATTTGGAGGGGTATTTGCAGGGTTTAAATGATGGTTTCAAACAAGAATTTAGAAAGGAAATGAAAAACATTTTATATTTCAAAATGAACACAGCTGGAACACAAATATGCATTAAAGCCTTTAGCTGATGGGTGAAGGTTGTGACCTTTCACAGAGCAAACAGATCTGACTGTTACATTCTTCTGAGTACCTACCCGCACTTCCATATTTGGTATACAGAGTAAGCCAATAAGAGACTGGATGCCAGAGTTGCCTGACTTGCAGAGGTTAATGATGCCTGCAAGGTGAAGGGGCCAGAGTTAGCCAGAGGAACACAGCACATGTTCTCGCTGAGTAATAATATTCTGCAATGTTATAAACAATGGAAAGGTTAATGAGGCATTCATAAATGAACATGATGTAGAGAAGAAACAGTATTTTCTAAGCGCCACATGATTTAAAGATAAATTACACCATTTACCTGACCAGGAACGAAATGAGGCAACTATAGACATTTTACTGGCCAAGAATCGATCCTCCCTATCCTCCCTATGGACCAGAAATAAAAACATATTTAACAGTGACAAAAACAAGGTTTATGTTACATGCTTCAACAGACAGTGAGACATCAAACTCACTTGAGCTGCCCGTCTGCTTTATCGGGAGTGGGTTTGTAGTGGAAGTCTGTATATGGGGCCAGGATTTGCTGAAAAAAAGTGAGATGTGTGTTTTATAAATACCATCACACATATTTTAAGAGCTGTTTTGTACAGAATATTAGGTTTGTGATGCGTCAGTACCTCGAGTTCAACATCAGAGCGGACGTACTGCCTGGTGTGAGGGTGGTTGAGGAGGTGCAGGATGGTGGTGATGAGAGCTTCATTGATGCGACTCAGCTGACAGTCGGTCACGCTCTTAAGAATGGTGCTGAGTCCGCCCCGCTGTGCCACCACAACAGGGTTCTTCAAGGCTGCAGAATAAAGGGGCCACACAGAGTTCTGCCAACACTGTTACACTGCTGACGTCAGGTTGAGAGTGTGCACGTGGTGTGTGCGTTTGTGGTGTGTGTGTGTGTGCAGTTTGTTTGTACTCACAGAGCTCACAGACTATGGCAATGCAGGCCCGCACCATACGATCTCGTTCATGCAGCCCATCGTTGCCCACGGCAATGAGGGAATTGGTGACAGAGGAGGGGAAGAGCAGTGCATTCACAGTGATCATCTGTATGAGGCAGCAGCACAAACACACAGGGCAGTTACATTTAAGCAATGCTAGTGGTGTGGCTATATGAATGGCAATGTTGGTTTGTCAATCTGAAGGTCAAATGATCTTCCACGATGTTTCGGACGGAAATATCCAAACACCTACATGGATTGTCATGTGGTACCGATATTTGTGGTGACAGAGGTTTTAGTAACGTATAAAGCCTTCTATGGGAAGTCTGATGGGCAGGGGATTGGTGAGGAGGCAGGGATGTGGGGTGGTACACAGACCACATTGTTGCCAGTTTTCATAGACACATTTCTTTTCTGTAGAAAGTTTCTCTAAGAAGTAGTAATGAAAACCTGTAGATGTATGATTATTTCTTTTTAACTTCATGTTAACCTATCGATCTATTTATTTATTCATTTATCTATTTATTCATTTATTTATTTTCATTTATCATAAAAAAGATAATAGTACAACACCCAAATATACAGTACAGGACTATTGTTCGAACACTAACATTCCTGTCATGCATAAAAGAGATATGTATTTGCACTGAGGCAACTATTATACCTACAGCATCTTATCAACTTACAAGACACAGCATGTGATTTGTATGGCTCCTCTGGTCTGAGGCCAAATTTAACCTGATATGTCTTCAAGTGATGTGAGTCACTTGACTCAGCTTCAGTTGACGCTAAAGACCACAAGTTTGAGAATGAAATGAATCTGTAGGGTTAGGAGTGGAGTTAGGAAGTCTTGAACATACCAGACTTCTGCAGCCCACCCCTATCTTTAACTGAGGCAGCGTGGCTCGAGGCAGCATTAACCACGATTAGTACAACACAACTGAATCTCTGACTTAAATGTCAATGGTGAAGTTGAACTGTGGGTGATGTAAGCAGGGAGGTTTTGACAAGAAAGAATATAATTTAAAAAAAGATATTTCTGGTTTTGGCCGGCTGGTTCAAATCCCAGCTCCGGCTGAGCTGAGCTGCATGTCGAAGTGTCCTTGAGCAAGATACTGAACCCCAAATTGCTCCTGATGAGCGGTTGGCACCTTGCATGGCGGCCTCTGCCATCACTGAGGGCCCTGCGATGAGCTGGCGACTTGCCCAGGGAGTACCCTGCCCCCGCCCAGAGACAGCTGGGATTGGCTCCAGCAAAAACTCCCGCCAAAGGGATAAAGCGGTTACAGACAATGGATGGATGGATATTTCTGGTTTTGCTTCATTGATCTTTATAAGTTTCACACAATTAGCTACCCATTCTTCTTACAGTTCAGATGCAAAAATCCTTGCACCACTCATCTGAACTGTAAGAAGAATGGGTAGCTAATTGTGTGAAACTTATAAAGATCAGATGAGTTCAGATGAGTGGTGCAAGGATTTTTGGCAGAGAGGTGTTGAATTCACCTTTCTGCCAAAAATCCTTGCACCACTCATCTGAACTGTAAGACAAATGGGTAGCTAATTGATTGAAGGTGTGCCTATAGTGTTATCTTTTTAGAAATTATTCTATCCATTTTTCTTTTTCTCAACTATAAGATAGAACGGATCTCACCTTGCGTGCCAGCCTGAGAGCCTGTGTTCTTTCAACCTCATTACTTTGTTGGATATCTATACACCTGGGACAGAAAGGAGAGGACAGGTTTATTAAAAGGACATTGCCACTGTTATAACTCATACAAGACAGTTGCAAGGTAGGAAGATTTGTTTCAGGCAACCCTGGTTCTGAAAGTCACCATTCATTTACCCTATCGACAATATTTCATGCCTCACAGTTGCAGCAATTGGTATGAAAACCCCTGGTTTAATCATCATTACAAAAGTGTGGCCGAATTAGATATCAGATATAAATATCTGGAAATTGGATTTTTTTTTAAAGTTGAAGATACATGGTAGGAACAAGCTCAATATTACATTGTTGAGAAAAATGAAAACACACTGAATCAATTCTCTTTTAAATATGGATGAATTCAATGACTATGGCGCCAAGTTTCTTCTCAACTAAAATGACATGAAGTGTGATTTGCTCCTCTGGGTTTTTTTCTCCAAATTAAATCTTGTGGCCACAACTTAAACCCTCAGGATTTTTACATCATCTGGGAGAGTGCTGTGTGTCTATATTTAGGAACATTACGGTAATCGTTATGATGACAGTACAAACACTGCCAGAATCAGCGGGCCTTCCCACTATATTACTACATGACATGAAGACGACTGATTACTGAATTCAGCCTCTTTCAGCTGTGCAGTGTTCCCTCACCTCGCAATCAAGTAGTCCACCTGCAGCTGAAGCACCTTCTCTAGTACACTGCTGTCTCTGATCAGGTAACGCAGAGCTCGTAACCCAGCTGCACGCACTTCCTTGGCCTCATTCAACAATGCTAACCGAAGGCTTTGGAGAGGTACATCAGGAAAGACATATAAACATGAATACTCCAGCAGAAAAACTATGCAACTGTCGATGAGTCCAAATACTCACCAAATAATTATCTCCTCATATGAAAAGCCAAGCTTCTCCTCTGAGTGGCCAACACTGCAGAGAAGCTGTGGGGGAGAAAAACACAACTTCAGAGCAGGTAGTGTACCTATATTTTCCGAGAGCATTGTCACTGACTATCAAACCGTCCAGCAGGGTGTACAGATGTGAATGTCACAAACCTTGACAAAGTTGTTGAGGTTACCAAGCTTGCGCATGTTAGAGACTCCTTGCTGCTTCGAAACATTTTGAAGGATCTCACGAAGGTTGTCTGCAGGATCTGAAATCAGCAATGGCAACATAGTCTTTATATGTAAACCAAAGTAACACTACAACTTGATGTCAATGGAAAAAGTGTGACCATAATGAAGGGTGTCAAACCTAAACAATGAAAACATTAAACACAGTGAGAGTAAATACTGGTACCCACAGCAAAGGAACTATTTCCCTCTGTCTGCCACGTGCACAGATCCACAGCTTAAATGTTTCAATTCCGCTTTTTGTCAATCATTGCAGCTCTAAAAAAAATATATTACAATGTAGGAATTGTTTTTAGTATATTCCCAACATGAAGATGAGAACAGCAGAACTTATATTCGGCCACACCGATGATTTTAATGTGATGAAAGTCAGAAAGTGATAGTAGCTATAAAGTAAGTCACTCTGGTGCATTGAACCCTTCATCATTTTCTCTTTCCATTTTTGGCATTCTATTCTAGGATGAAATGATGCAGCACAGAATGAAGAGTTCCTGTGCAGATTACTGTGATTTAACAGGGATATTATTTCTCTGTAATGAGGACACTGTCACATCTCTTGTGTGCTCAGACAACTTAAATGTTTGTACTTTGCTAGCCTTAAAACACTGAGGTGAGAAATGGTAGCTAAAAATAGGGTGGCACAATATGGTAAAAAAAAAAAACCTGATTATTTCGACAGATGATTCATGATTAGTGGGAATGATCATTTGTTTCACCACAATTTTCACTTAAACTGAAAACATTTGTTGGGGTCTGTACCAAACAAACTTGTTTACTGATATCTGCTGAACAAGATACTGTGGATCAGGACATCTCTGCAGATTTACAGTACTTTATAATAATACAGTTTGTCACACATTTAATCATTATCAGGAATCGCAGCTCCTGTGATTTGACTGTTAACACTTACACTTGGCTGCATTGTGATTTTCATAAAGTTTACATTTGTGTGCTGTGCCCTTACTGAAAACACCACAAGATCAACATCATCTTCTCTGGTTTAGTGAACGTGCAGATTTTAAGTGCAAGTGGCAAATCAATCATGAACACTGAAAAACAATTATTAGCGATAATTACTGGAAAACAAAAACCCACAACTGATAAACAAGTGTTAATGGCAGCCACTGGGATGAAGTTGATTGACAGAAACACTGAACTGTCCCACTGGTCAATGAAATGTATGTATATGAGACCGCCATAAAGAGGACATTAGAAACACTGACATGAGGAGCCCACATTCCACCAGTGCATGACTAGCCATTGACTAGAAAACCAAAAGGGCCTGCTAAAGTTATGAATTAGGTTATGGCATCATTATTTCAATAAATGTATTCATAACTCTTTAAAGATACAATATGCAATGCCCCCAACACAAGCCTAAAAGCTGCTGCTCAGCTCCTCAGAGCGGGCCAGATCTGGAGGGGAGAGTCTGGTGCAGAGCCAGACCTTCTGTAGGAACAGATAGATTCTTCTCTTATCCGGAGCTGTTCATCGGCAGGAGGAGAGCTCAGAGATGACTTTTTAACTCTGGGGACCAAGAAGTGGATTTATGTTCAATCCTGTTTATCAACCTGACTGCAACACAGATCTGTGGAGATGACCTCCATTGTCGCGAGTGTTTATGTTTTGTAATGTTGACTGCTGACTGGAGCTGGAGGGGAAACGTTCTTTACTTCATGATCGTAACATTACAGAGAGGAGATGGGGGGAAAAAGAAGAGAGAGAACCAGAGTCTCCTTGTGAGTTACAGTTTACGTATGGTAATCCAGCTGTTTCTGGAAAATAAGCACTTGCACGTAACACGAGTAACACACAAATGCAGTGTTTCCCACACATAGACTTTTAGCCTTTTTCTGGGTGGGATGCACAGGTATATCGAGAACTGCTCAAGTTTTTGGCAACCCATTTTAGCATTTTCTATACATATATTTTGTATCTGTCTTACAGAATAATGCCATCGGCAGTCTGCCTACTGTAAATCACACATGCTTTGCAGAGACAGAGACACTGACTGCAATGCAACTTCTCCTATTAGTAGTTAGGGCATTTCATAATTTATTGTGGCGGAGCATTACTGGCCTCAGAAAGAGCACCTTTTAACACATTCTTTAATTCAGGACAAAAAGGTGTTGGGTGCATGATATTCGGAACATGTTCCCCAAACACATGTCCATCTGTTGAGGGAACTTTCCCATGAATTCCTTTACTGGAAGTTTCATCAAGTAAGCAAAATGGTCTCAATCAAAACAGGCAGCTTTTCGTTTCAAAATAAGAGCATAGTATTAGCAGTTTGCAGCAATTCACGTATTGCTTAGGATGCAAAGTCAGTCTCTTTAACAGACACTGCAGTGGTCGATGATTTTGTATGTTTTTCCTCTTTTTTAAAGCAAAGGGTGTTATGATAGTAAATGTGAATCCTTCTTACCATAGCTACGCTCATGCAGTGTATATGTTTATATTATCTAACATTTCTGCGGCTGATATAAATCTAAATCTATATTAGTCTTCACACCATACTATTAAACACCTATCAAATGGACATCTTGGAAATCAGTGACATGTGTGACATACTTAAGTAACTTTCTGAAAGAAACACATATAATAACGTATTTATTTATTCATGTATTCATAAGAAATTAATAAATAAGGAAGCCTGTGCTGTATTTTAGCTAAAGATTAATGGGGAGGGGGTGGGATTAGATACAGTTACACACTTCTTCTCACTCCTTTTCGAACGTATCATTAGAATTGCCTGTTTTCATATGCACTATTCTTTTGCTGTTTCATTTGTTCATGGTAAAAAAAAAAAGGACAATCAAATTTAAATGAATGAAGTACTCTGTAGTTTTGTTAAGGAAATGTTAATGAGAAGAGAAAGATCTTCATTGGCTGCCTAAATAAACTAAATAAACAAACTCTCTTTGTTTTCGTGACAGAATAAACTGAATAAACAAACAGACTATATTCATATTGTAAATATCTAAATTCTGCGTATGAATTTCTTCTCCAAAACTACATAGTGCCACTTTAAAGCTTTTGGAAACTGACACGCGCAGAGAATTGCATTGTTAACGCCATTACTAATAACAGCGATACTAACTTTGTCTGCATTACTATCTGAAAAGTCAGTAGGTTATCGAACTAGAAGTTCTGACTAGACCGGAAATACCACGCTTAAACCTGTGTAGCTTGACAGTGAGGACTGAGTTGGTAAACACGCAGGCAGAACGTGCGGGGATTCACTGACAGTAAAAGTCAAAGCACTGAACACTTTGTTTCAGCATAACATCACCCACAGAAACATCTCTACACCGAAAAAAAGCATGACACAGCGGTGAGGCAGACAGACAGACAGGCAGACAGACAGTGACTGTGAAGTTCAGTGTGATGCTGCTGAGTCCTAAATGTGTCAGCCGCTCCCACACTTCAAACCTACCTCTGGACAGATCCAGCGGGACGTTCTCCTCCCCGCTGTCATTCCGACCTGTCAGCACAAACACAAAGTTAGGAATGAGGTCAGCAGGTGACGGTACAGCCTCTCTGTCGGCGGTAGTGCAGTATGTGAAATCTCGTTGGGAATGCGGTAAAGCCGCGTCGTGAGCGGAAATTCTGCCTCACCTCGCATCCGACTGCTCCGTGACGGGCGGCCTCGGATGCTGCTGACCGCCATCTTTACAGGAGCCGCACTGAATGCACTGAATGGACCGAGCGCATGATACTATCGCGAGAATCTACATCCTGTCACCCCCCCCGTGCCTCATCTTCATCACTACGATGCAACTTAGGACTTCCCCTGCTAGCAACAGTGAACAGCTTGAGATGTTGTCGTGGAGGATAGGAAACACATGAGCATGTGAGCAAAAGAAAACACACAAATGTACAACACGGATGTAGAAGATGGTTTCTGAAACGGGATTTTCAACTTTTGAGATGGAATCCTCCAGGTTTCGCACACACTTCTAAAACTCTCAAACTCGTCTTGAAGAGGTTTAGTCTCTTTTAGGATTTCCACAGTCCTGTTGTAAATAATTCTGTTTCTGTCGGTTACAATAAAATCCCGTGGGATTCCTAAACATGTTCGTGCTAATGTAGCCTCTGCCAGTTGACAAATATCAAGAGAAAAAGGCAAAAGATATGAATGAATGAATGAATGAATGAATGAATGAATGAATGTGTAACTGAAAAATAAAATGATGAACATTGGCAGCTTATGAATAAATCACCAACAGTGTCATCAACGAAGCAGCCCCACACCCTCACACCGTCTCCTCCATGCTTTTCGATGGGAAACACACATGTAGGAATCACCTGTTCACCTTTTCTGCGCCTGACAAAGACACTGCAGGTGGAATCAAAACTCTCCAATTTGGACTCATCAAACTAAAATACGGATCTGCACTGGTCTAATGTCCATTCCTTGTGTTACTTGGACCAAGCAATTCTCTTCCTCGTGTTGTTCTTTCTCAGTAGTGGCTTGAAATGCTTCTTGACAGTTTCCAGCTGAGTCTGTCGCCTATTGTCACCTCAAGAAATTTGTATTAATTAACTCTTTCAATGTTGACACCATCTATTTGTATCTGTATCTGAGCATTTGCTTTATATTTTTTTATTCAAATGTATTGATAATTTATTTTTATCAAACCGCTTTTTTAATTTTTCCCCTTTTCTGCCCTCGCTAAATTGCGTTTCCGTAGCATAATTTAGCAGTCTGCTGAGGGTTCACTCACTGATATGTCTTTTGCTGTTAATGCTGCCAGGTAACAGCTGACTCTATGCTGATCTCCATAAAAGGAACTAACACTCGACATCGTCCAGAGTCTGGCTAAACTATACTTGTCTGTGTGATTGTACTATATATGCTGTAATGTAAATGTAACCTAATATAATCTTTATGTCTCATGCTTTTTAGTATATGTTACTACATACAGATTTTGTATCTATCTGTTTGTTTGTTAAATAACAGAGTAAAAATACAGGACTTGTATTTTATTGAGTACTCTATTAAGTTCTGCATTCAAAGTTGTTCTTAAGAATTACCTGAATTGTTATTAGTTAGGTATAGGCAGTGTTCATTTTGCAGAATCTTCTCTTTCAGAGATGTGTATAAGTTTATTATATAACTTGATTTGCATTATTATTATTGTTGATGCGTTAATAGAGGTGTATGTAATGTTTCAGATGGACACAGTTGAGCTTATTCTAGCTATCATCTTGTACTCCTTGTTAATTTCTACAATGAATTTAATGTTATAAACTAATTTTATATTTCAGGGCGAATATGAATGTGCAAAGTTTAAAATGTCCATATTTCTCTCTAAATTGCAGTGGAGTCTAAGTAAAAAGAAAAAGAAAAGAAAGGTATCCTGAAGTGGAAATACGCATGTTAAGCACAAGTACCCGAAAACTGTTCATAAGCCCCAAAAATGGAGATATAATATTTGGGTTGGGCTCTAGACTGTTATCGGCAGAAAGGATTTTCTGCAGTGATCACCTCTAATTATTGTTGTAGAGAAATATTTGTATCATCAGCAAATAATACCAGCTTCCATATTTTGGATACTTTACTTATGTCATTAATGTACAGAATAAACCATTTGGGACCAAACACTGACCCCAGGGGGATGCCACAAGCATTGTCAAAACACGATGAATGAATGAATTGTTGCCTGCCACTCAGACAACTTCTTAACCAATTTCAATACTATGCCCCTGATGCCGTATCATTTCAGTTTTTAACTCAGTATTTCATGACTGATTGTTTCAAATGCTTATCTGAGGTCCAGAAATAACCCAACAGCATATCTTCAATTGATTCAATTAGTACCAGTGATGTTGAGATGTTTGGTCTGAACCTGTATTGAATGTCACTTAGTAATTTTTGTTCATCAATAAATTTGTCCAGTTATTCATCAAAAACTTTTTCTAGAATTTTGGAGAATTGTGGAAGTAAAGAAACAGGTGTGTGCTTTGTAAAGTGGTGTTTGATCCCAGTTTTGTACAGCTGAATGACTTAAGCTATTTTGATTTTAGTTGGAAATGTACTGGTTTGGAATGAAAGGTTGCAGATGGCTGTTAGTGGTTTTGAAATCCCATCGATAACCCTTTTCACTACTGTTATGTCTATTTGATTTCAAGTCAGTAGATATCCTCGTTTTTACATGTATTAACAATATTTATAACAATCATCTATCATTTTACTGTCAAAGTTCTTCCTACATCTCTTTATAATATTAGCTAACTTATTCTTATATTGTTTGTATTTATTTTCTGCACCTTTAGTTTTTCTGTCTTATGAAATCTTCGTATAGTGTATTTTTGTTCTTGCAGGTGTTTTATAATCCCCTTGTGATCATGGATGATCTCTTTTTTTCTGCAATATTGTTTTATGGGACAATTTGTATCATGTAAGGATCTCATTACTATAACTGATGTGTTATAAATGTTTTTAAAAAAATATATGTGTGTTATATATGTATAATACACACACACACACACATACACACACGTTAAATGTAAAAAGTGACATTAACATTATATATTGCTCTGTAACGCCACCCAGAGGGTAGAAGGTGGAACAGGTAGTATTCAGGGTGAGATGTTTCACTGATGTTTCCTGACTCTGGAGGAAAAGACAAGTGTCCTGCTGGAAGATATGAACCACACCGTAATTAATGATTTATTTATTTTTAAGAGAAAAAGAAAAAGAAAAAAAAATCAATTTGCATGACAGATCACCGTGTGTAAAAACATGATATTTAAATGTAATTGCAAAAGCCCATGAGTGTTCTCATATGCAGGCAGAACTTAAAAGATTTTAGGTAATATTTATATTTTAAATCCCACTTTACAAAATTATTTAAATAACACAATTTTGTTGTTGTGCTTCAATAGATGCATTTTGATATCTCTAAACAAAAAAATAAAACAATTTTAAGACGGACATGATAGCCCTCCTTTGAAATACAGAAACGAGTAAATACAGAAACTCATAATGCCATCAACACAACCACACACGGCTTAAAGTATACACATACAAAAGCACGTTTGTATACACAGAGAGAGTGGTTGACATTTTTCCAATTTGTCCTACGTGCATGAACGCAACACCTTTCACTTTGTGGAATGACGTGTCAAGAGAGTGCCGGAAGCTTTCAGTCTGTCCAAAATGGCTTACCAGACACTACAACAGGAGTACTTACAGATTCCCGTTGTTACCAGGGCATATACAACTGCTTGTGTCCTTACAACTGCTGCAGTGGTAAGACTCATCCGTGTTATCATTGTGTTGGCAGGGACATAGCTTGGTGCCGCCTAACATAGACGTAACGTCGTTACTTAGCTGCTAGCTGGTTAGCTATAGCACCTGCGAGAAGGATACGTGTCTCAACCTGGTTATCCAGAATGTTAACTCTCTAATTCAAATTATTAAAAGATTAAATCGCACCTACATGTGGCTGGAGCCTTGGATTCATTTAACCAGTAAGCGCTCGCTAAATTGCGTTTCCGTAGCATAATTTAGCAGTCTACTGAGGGTTCACTCACTGATATGTCTTTTGCTGTTAATACTGCCAGGTAACAGCTGACTCTATGCTGATCTCCATAAAAGGAACTAACACTGGACATCTTCCAGAGTCTGGCTAAACTATACTTGTCTGTGTGATTGTACTATATATACTATATGTAAATATAACCTATAAATATAATATTTATGTCTCGTGATTTTTAGTATCTGTTATTACATACAGATCATGTAGCCTATCTATCTGTTTGTCTGTTAATTAACAGAGTAAAGATATAGGACTTGGACTCTATTAAGTTCTGCATTCAAAGTTGTACTTAAGGCCTGAATAGTTGTTTGTTAGGTATAGGCAGGGTTCATTTTGCAGAATCCTCTCTTTCAGAGATGTGTATAAGTTGTATTACATTATCATTATTATTGTTGATGTGTTAATAGAGGTGTATATAATGTTTCAGATGGACATAGTTGAGCTTATTCTAGCTATCATCTTATACTCTTTGTTAATTACTACATATAATTTAATGTTATAAACTAATGATATATTTCAGGGCAGATATGAATGTGCAAAGTAATTCCTGGCGTAAAATAAATGTAGTTCAGTTTAGAATGACCGTATTTCTCTCTTAATTGCAGTGGAGACGAAGTAAAAAGAAAAAGAAAAGAAAGGTAGCTTGAAGTGGAAATGCTCATGTTAAGCACAAGTACCTGAAAACTGTTCATAAGCCCCAAAATAGAGAAATAGTATTTGAGTTGGGCTCTAGACTGTGATCTGCGGAAAGGCTACGAAGCGTGAGACCACGGACGGATTTCTGTAGTCAGAAAGAGGATGCTGCATCAGAGCCAAAGAAGAGCGTTTGAAAATGAATTCATGATATCTGCAATTGGACATAAAACACTGATACTGATGATCAGAAAAATTCTAAATAACTGGCTATTAAATACAATTGTGTCTTACTGCAGCCATTGAAGGGATAGGGACGGCTGAATCATCTGTTGGTGCCAGTAAAACAGTTGTTTAGCTTGCTAGTTTTAGAGAGGCAGGGGGCTGAAATGTGGGCAGTGACACACACACACACAGTGACACGAATTAAAAAAGTGATATGATAAAAGGTGTTTGAGAGAAAAATGCCAGTATGAAAATATAACTGTCAGATAAAAGGCATCAGTGAAAACTGTTTTGTTTTGCACTTTTTCTCAAAGTGTGCTCGGACTGATACGTGTCAAAACAGGAAATAATGTGTTGATGTGCCACCCTTGGTTTCTGATGCACAAATGTTGAAGAAGGCTCTTAGTCATCCAGTCATGGTAAATCTAAGTGCTGTATCGTAAGGTCAACTGGACTTGTTTCACTTTCTTGAAGACGTCTCACCTTTCATCCAAGAGGCTTCGTCAGTTCTAACTAACTGTAGGGGAGTTGCAGGGTTTTAAACTCTGTGTGGGGTGTCCTCACAGAGTCATTACTTGTGGGTCGTTGATCCAACCAGGCTTCATGTGGGTTGCTATGGCTGGGTGGGTCCAGCTGTGAATGGTTGTTAAGCTGTCTGGTGACAGATGTCAGGCATTGATTGGGCGCATGAAGAGATTTGGAAAAACAGCTGCTGAAACCACATTTAGTATTCAGAGACTAACTGTTGACTTTCCTCGCAAGGTGTTTTCAGAGTTTCATCTCTGCCACACACCACTGAAAGTTCTGTTACAACAAGCTGCTTCATGCTGCTGGATTCTACAGGTTCAAGTAAATAGTAACTTTAAAAAAAAACAAAAAACATAGATAAGTCAGTTTTGGAAAACTTGCACACATTGAAATTTCCTGTCAATGAGGTTAATTGTAAAAATAATTTAACCAGATTATATTTACTACATTTAGTCCTACCTGTATATAGAAACAAAGTAGAATATGGGCTGTGTCTGGACTGCTGGTTCTGAAACAACAATACCTTTATCATCTTTAAAATCTCTATAATCTTTGTTTTGTCTTCTCTCATAGCAACTCGAGATCATCACACCATTTCAATTATACTTCAATCCGGATCTGATTCTAAGGAATTACCAGGTGAGTAAGCTGATCCAGTGCCTGTCTTCATCCTCAGGAGGTGGATTCAGGGCACATAACATTTATATACAGCGACCTGACATTAGTTAGCCAAAATGTACTGCTAAACCTAAGACCACCTAAAATTAAATTGCATTTGTTTGTCTCCTAGAGCACACGGGTGCTCTGTAAATCACTATATCATCAGGTGTCTGTCTACATAAATGGGGATCATATTTCAGTACAGCCAATCAAATCTTTGATAAAACATTAACATCAGAGTTCTATTATAGGCACAGCAGTCGGTCAAACTAAGGTCACACTGAGACAGGCGGCAGGCTCCAACACAAGAGCATTGGCTAAAATCAGGGTTAAAAAGAAATGCTACATTTGTATTGAAGAATCAGTTTTTGTCAAAAATACTGCACATCCATCATGTTTAATGAGACTGTCAGTGGATTGGTTATCGGGCTGCACAATATATCCTTTCAGAATCGACATCACAATGTGCATATGTGCAGTAGTCACATAACAGGATGCGCAATGTCAAGTACAGCAACTTAACTCAGTTCTGTCAGATTTGAGATGTGTTTCATTGTGTTCTTCATTGCATTTAAGATGAAAGTTAAGATTACAACACTTGATTACTTCAAGTTATCTGGTGTAAATTCCTGAATTTCTTTATTGACATATATATATATTAAAGAAAAACAAAATATCGCCTCATCACTGTGTTGACTAGATATTAAGCAGTTAAGCAAAGCCTAGCATCTCTTATAAAATGCAGCTTGATAAGCAATTTTGACCCAAGGAAATGACCTCTGGATGTGTTGATCTCACTCTGTGTTTATGTTATATGCAGCTGAATATTCTCCCTTTCTCTTTTTCTAGGTATGGCGGCTAATAACCAACTTCCTGTTTTTTGGTCCAGTTGGCTTCAATTTCCTGTTCAATATGATTTTTCTGTATCCTTCTCGAGTCTGACTTAATTACGTGTGTTTGTGTGTGTGTGTGTGTGTGTGTGTGTGCACACGCGCACGCGTCTGTTTAATACTATTGTGTAATATAATATATATGATATATATATTATATGTATATTGTATTTATAATACATTAATCAGGGTTCTCCCCAGAAATTTTTAGTGTAGCGGCGCACCGTCTGTCTGGGGGGGTGCGCGAACGCTCGTCAACGTCAGTCCCGGGGGGTGAGAGACACGGGCGGACGGACAGACGGACGGTCATCAACTCCGTCAGCCGGGGGACGGACGGACGCTCATCGCCATCAGCCGGAAGCTCCTAGCCGTCAACCAGGGGACTGACGGACGGACACTCGTCACCGTCACGCGCGGAGTATAGCGGCGCTGACCTAGCGGTATAGCGGCGCTGACCTAGCGGTATAGCGGCGCAGCGCCGCTGTTCCACCGTCTGGGGAGAACCCTGCATTAATCATTCAAAGCATTGACATTAATAGGTATGATGTGTTATTTAGGTGATGATGATGATGAAGTCTGGAACATTGTCATATCAGAATCTCTGTAGATTTCCTTAACGTTTGCTTTCAGGTACAGATACTGTCGTATGCTAGAGGAGGGCTCTTTCAGGGGACGCACGGCTGACTTTGTCTTCATGTTCCTCTTTGGTGGCCTTCTGATGACTGTATCCTTCACGTGAATGTGACATTAAAAAAAGCATTTGAACTTGCAGATAAGGAAGCATAATTAACAATTCAGTCAATTATTACTTGTATTAACCTCAACACTGACAGCTCTCTAGTGCAGCTAATGGTCCCTTTTAACTTCCACAAGTGATTTGTGTTTGTGAATGTGAAGCTGTTATTACAGGTTGGATCAGAATTTCACTTGATTACAATCCACTGCACTTGTACTGTGTACAGTAACTATTTAAAATAGGGCTGGTGCAACATATCGATGTAATCGATGGCGGTGGTGTGGGAGTGTCACTCCATGGTCTGTGTGTGTGAAATGTTGGGAACCCCTGCTGATCGGTTTGGTGAAAGACAAAGCTGCTATGTTGTTATGCAACTGGCATGCTGGTCCTACTAGTGATCGTTTGTCCTCATCGACTGATTGAAAATAACAGAAACAACCAGGATGAGGCAGATCATTACTGTGTTTTAAACTGGGGGACAAGACCGAACCAACGTGAAAGTGAAACTTAAGGCTACACAATTCAAAAACTAATCAATAGATTATTTGATTTAAAAAAAATTAAAAAAATAACAAATATTGTTAGGTGCAGCCCTAATTTCAATTGATTCTTATCTGAAGCTACTGTTTTCTCCTAACTGCAAGCTTGTGGGATACAGTACAGATGCTGCTAAATTAGAAGTGAGTGATACAGAGATCAGAAAGTGGTGGATGATATGCCCCTCCCATTCAAGTGTCATATGTAGATACTTAGTGGTTTACCACTGCTTATTATGAAATGCTAAAAACACACACACTTTTTACAGTTATACACCACTGGTGTGCCACATGCCTGTTGTTAATGGCATACCACTTAGACTAGTGGTATGTTGCTGGTTGATGGCAGTTGTACATGAAAACGGTGTGTCTATGTCAGTGGTGTTACACAGGCATCTACATGACCAACCAGCATGCAGCAATTCTTACTGTCAGACCTTGATTGACAGTCTGGCTTCCTTTAAATATTCTATATTTCTCCTGTTAGTAAGATTTTGATCCCCAATTTGCTGATTTGAAACCATAAAGATTTAGACTTCTCACTCACAACTTCTTGATTAGTTATATTGCACTAAACCCAAAAATACAGCTTCAACAGCTTCCATTTAAACCATTTGTTTTCATCCACATTGACAGCTATGGAGTGGACCTCTTTTTATGCATACTGATACACTGTGTTCAATTATTTGTCAAGAAATAAGTCTGAATGACTTTATGTACAGGCAGCACAGCGTTTACCGCTGTTGCTCAGCAACAAGAAGGACCTGGGTTCAAGACCGGGCCGGGGCAGGGTCTTTCTGTGCGGAGTTTGCATGTTCTCTCTGTGTGGGTTCTCTCTGGGTACTCCGGCTTCCTCCCACAGTCCAAAGACATGCAAAGTTAGGTTTATCGGTTATTCTAAATTGTCGATAGGTGTGACCCTGAGTGTGAATAGTTGTTTGTCCCTTTACGTCAGCCCTCTGATGAATTGGCAACTTGTCCAGGATGTACCCCACTGCCCAGTGTCAGCTGGGATCTGCTCCAGCCCCCCTGAGACCTTGAAAAGATACGCGGTTTCAGATGATGGATGGACTTTATGTACCACATAACAAACTGACTTTTACTAAAATTCCACTGGCCCGTGGCGCTTTTCATTAGCAGGTACTGTGTCAAACTAAAGCTCATACTTGACAATAACCACTGTGTCTAGCTGTCGCTGATGTCATGAACACTAACTCCACCTTGCTTGTTCCTGAGGCACAACAGTACCTGGCCATCAACATAAAATTTTAATGCTAGAACCTATTAAAACAGCATCTTTTGGCACCAGCTTTGTTCAGTCTTCACAGTATTTATTTACCACGTTCTTTAACAAGGTTTCAGATATTTGGCACTTTTGTGAGTCTGGTGTTCCTGGGCCAAGCTTTCACTATCATGTTGGTGTACGTGTGGAGTCGGAGAAACCCAAACGTGCGTATGAATTTCTTTGGCTTGCTGAACTTCCAGGCACCCTTTTTGCCCTGGGTGCTGATGGGATTCTCACTTCTCCTGGGGAACTCAATCATCGTGGATCTTTTAGGTACCGCTCACTGTCAGAATTACTTGGTGCTTTGGTGAAATGCTAAGAACCAAGGGGAAGTGGTGTGGTTGGTGGTGTCCAGTATGTAACATAATTTACATTTTTTTCAAATCTTTCTTGAGGTATCGCTGTTGGTCATGTCTACTTCTTTCTGGAGGATGTTTTCCCCAACCAGCCAGGTGGTGGAAGGTGGCTGAGGACCCCATCTATCATGTAAGTTTGTGTAAGAAACACAGTGAGGGGACCCCAAACAAGGAAACTAAAAAAGACAGATTGTTAATTTATGCTTTGCTTGATGCTAGACTGTGGTGACAGTTCTTTTGAAGCCTATGGTAGATGAATGGAGGAGCACACTATAACCCAACAGAAGAAATGCCTGTATAAAATGAAATGACACACTTCAAAGAATAGCTAATGACTGATTTCTTCCAAATGCGTGTTAGTTCATTTGCTGTTGGTCTCCAAGGAGTATCTGCACATGATGTGTTTTGGATAAACAAATAGTGAGAACAAAATCTGCATTCCTCACTCCTTCTCTCTTCCTTTGTTGTGATCTGGAAGCTGATTGACAGAGCTAATAATAGTTAGCATATTCAAATGAAATGTGTACGAATCTCCTCTGATTATTAACATTCATTGGTGGGCGATAAGCTAATTTTTAGCTATAAAACAAAGGAATAAATTGTTATGGATATCAGAAACTTGTAGAAAAACTACCTCTCTTAATTTGACAGCCGTGCAGAGATGTATGGTCTGTTTGTACATATGATGTGTGGCCTTAAGAATCACCACACCGACTTTGAATGAATATGTGTGTCTTTAGAAATCCGTCATCCTCCTCTGTGTGTCTCCCACAGAAAGATGCTGTTTGACACTCCAGAGGAGGATGCCAACTACAACCCCCTGCCTGAGGAGCGCCCAGGAGGCTTTGCATGGGGAGAGGGACAGCGCCTTGGAGGATAAATATGCCCCCCGATCAGGTCACTTCCAAGGACATTCCCTCAGAGAAATGAAGGGGACAAACATGGTCTTTGTTTTTGACATGTTTGTTTAGTTCTGGATGAAGAATGCCAAACAACCAGAACTGGTTTGGAGATAACCGTCTGTTGTGTTTGTATTTGGGCTTAAATCATCCTCAGAAACTCTTCTTGATGCCAGATCGTTGCTCTAAGACTATTGGAGAGAACTCAAGCTTCGAATGGAACTTTGGACGGTGAGCCTTTGGGCTCGGGTGATGTTTGTCTTCATCTCAGAAAAAATATTGATATACAACCACTGTCATATGAAAGAGGGAAAAATGACAGCAGTAAAATATTATCAGAATGAATTTATTCAGATGGCAAGTGCTTTTTTTTTCATTTCACTTTTTTAAAAAATAAATGTGTGTGGCAAACTATGTTTTGGTTTTCATCTCTTTCAAATGAGGCAGTACTGCGTGAAACCAAAGACCTCTCAACAAATTAGTTTAATTAATTTAGTCCGGGTTTTGGGGGGTTTTCTTAGCTGTACTCCATTTTTATTTCATTTGATACAAACAGCCTTAAAGAAACAGTTCACTCAAAAATGGAAATTCAGTCATCTACTCACCCCCTTGTCAATGGAAAGTCGGCCAAAGTTACATTTTTCTATAAAACATTTCTGCAGCCTCACAACAAGTTAGCATTGCAGCATTCTCCTAAACAGCTGAACCTGTTTTAAAACAGAAAAAGAAGAAACAGAATCAACCCTACAGCTCATCTGGCATAACCCAAGTGTAATCGATTTGGGTGCTGGGAGCTTCCACAGGGCAGGAGGAGCTGTGTGGAGACATTTAACTTTATTTTTCTCTGGATATTTGTGTTCATGTCTTCAGGGAGCTGCTTTGATGTTTTTTCTGTTTTAAGAAAAGTCCCCAGCTACTTCAGTTGTCTAGGAGAATTCCCCAATGCTGTTTTGCTGTGAAGCTCCAGAAATGTTTTGTGGATTACAAACCTGACTTTCCATCAACATGGGGGGAGGAGATAACAACTGAATTTTGGGTGAACTGTTCCATTAAATCAGCTATTTAGGTATGCAATAAACAATTAAATACACAGCAGGGGCGGTTCTAAGGGGGGGCCAGCAGGGGCCAGTGCCCCCGTAACTCTGAGTCTGAAGGGAAAGGCAGAAATAAAGTGTCTCAGCAGTTTACCACCCAATCAAAATTGCTGAAATTGTAAACACTGCTTTGTCTGAATGAGGGATTTGTCCTTTTTTCCGGGTTGTATGTGCCCCCTAACAAAAAAGCCGGCCCCAACCTGGCCCCCCTATTAAAACTGGTCTAGAACCGCCACTGATACACAGTCCACTGTCAAAAAATTACCAAGTGTATTATTTTATGTGACAATACATTTGCACACATGTAGACTGTGTCTGTGTTATCATGTGATCCAGGTTACTAGCCCAGCAGCATGTATGGAATGGGTTGTTAATACCTATCAGGAATGTTTGGCCAATTTTTTTTGCTTGTGAGTAGGAATAAGTTCAGTTTGTAGTAGGATTAAACATTTTGTTTATTAAGGGATGTCTTAAAGTTAATATAATGTATTGGATTTCAGTGTCATCTTTACATTCATAGATATCCATGTTTGTGCTTCACGTGTTTTGTGTTAATCTATATAAATATTGAGTTTTTATTGTAATACTGCACACGTTTACAAGAACTTCTGCGTTATCCCCAATGAGGTGGAAACACTAGATAACTTTCACAGAGCTGATCCCGATTTAGATCAGTAGGGGGCGGTAATGGGCTTTAGAAATTGATCCTCTACATTGAAATGAATTGAGAGTAAGGCTAATGTCGCGTTCGTGATTTTCGGAGAAGAAAGCCCACACTGTAGGCGTCAAAATCCACATCGCTGATCCTTTGACTATACTTTTTACAGCGGGACATTCATAGCAGCAGTAGTTGTTGTTTTTAATTTAATGTCGGCTTCGCTTTATATCGTTTTACACGTATAGAGCAGACATTCTCGAAGTTAATGTTTTTGTTTTGTAACGCAAAAAGCTGAAGTTAGAGCTTTTTTTTCAAGGAGTTCTCTGATTTCCCAGCTTTATCACAGGACACGAAGACACGTGAAGAAGAGAGAGAAGCTTAGTAGTTAGCTGGTTAGCGAATGTGTAAAGATGCAATTGGCTCTCAGTAAAACGTTTGGCCAGAAGCCAGTTAAATTCCAGTTAGAACAAGATGGGGACTTTTACATGGTTGGGTCGGAGGTATGTGACTATCTATTCATTGACTTTTAATGCCGAGCGCCCGCACGTTAGCCTCAGTTTCCATCCTTCTGGCTAGTTGATGCTAGCATGCTAACGAGCCCAAATGATGGCTGCATAAACAAAGAAATGCGTAAAAATGAATAGCGGGTTACAACAGAGTAAAGTAAGGCCAACAACCGGCAAATCAAAAATAATGCACGGTGTTCCAAGTCAAACAGCTAACAGCTGACCTAACAGCTTTTGCTTTTAGCTGTAACTTCTGACTGCAGCCTGCCTTTGAGAAAGGAACTTGTACTGGACTAACGTTACTAAGTTACACGAAGTAGCGTGCATAAGAGTTCTGTGTTTGAAAAAAAGAATGTCACCCCTCAGTCTTAATCGACGTCTGATATTTTATCAGCAGTCAGAAAGTTGTTGACGAAAAGAAAAAATAGTACAATCTTTATTAAATTATACTTACAACTGTGTCCTTTTTTCAGAATCAGAATCAGAAATCCTTTAATGTCCCGCAGACGGGGGCATTTGTTTGTCGCAGCAGCAGAATATTAAGACAAGAGCAATAGCAAAATAGACAATATATAATAGACAATATAATTAAAAAGGAAGAAAATGGAATCAAATCGACGTATATACATATTTACATGATATAGTGCAAGAATGGACAGTAATTTTTATGTACAGATTTTAAATATGTATAATAAATATGGGTGATGAAATGAGTTTGTACAGAGTTATTGCACAGTGCAGAGTACAGGGTGAGGTCTATATGGAGCAGTGCTGGTTGTATAGTCTGACAGCAGCAGGAAGGAAGGACCTGCGATACCGCTCCTTCACACAATTGGGGTGTTTGTGGTCTACCCAGACCAAGTTTAGGTTTTAAGATGAACACAATGTCAGTAGACTAGATGCATGCTCGAGACTGAGGTTTCTATGATCTGATGAGACATAATATTCAGACTAAGCACTATGATTGGTAAACAACACAACATCAGCATCGTGAAGTGCAGGGATGCTTCTTCACAGGAGGCCCTGAAGGCAGCAAAATACAGAGGAATCCTGAGGGAAAACCTGATGCAGGGAAGTCTGCATGACAACCCCAGCTCAGGAGGAGATTTCAGTCCCAGCAACAATCGTAATAGGTCCTCCCCTTGAAACTTGACAGCGCTTGAGGGCTTTTTGAAAGATTTAGTCTCCAAATACGTAAAACTGACCTGTCCACTTCGAATTGAGGCTGTGATGCTGCCAAAGTTGGCTCGACTCAATATTTACTTTAAAGAAGAAAAAGGCTTTGGCATAGACTTATGACATTTTAATAATAATTCAGAGCTTTGTAGGCAGTGTGCATTATCCTGCAAGACCACTCGTGTTTCCATCTGTTTTTTTCTTATTTTATTTATTGATTTTTTACTGAAATACTTGCCTTCTGCTCACCAGGTGGGAAACTATCTGCGTATGTTCAGAGGCTCCCTGTATAAAAGATATCCATCTTTATGGAGGAGGCTGGCCTCAGTGGAGGAGAGGAAGAAAATCGTAGCATCATCACATGGTGAGCCTTGTGCTTTTGTTCTTTTACAATGGACATTGAAAAAAGCAGTTTGCACTACTCCTTGTCTAGAAGTCCATAGGTCATATGCAATGATTGCTGCTACAAGTGATTCTATTAAACTTTGGTCCTCTTCCACAGTGTCTGCCATGTTTCTATAGAACAGACAAACCAGTCACTCGCTCTAGAGAGGGCTTTTTGTGTTTCTCACATTTGTAAGTGGCTAGTTTAGGGAAGGGCGGCAACCTCACCACTAGATGTCACTAAACCCTCCACACTGGACCTTTAAGTTGATATGTGTCTCTGTTTTCTTGCCCATTGTCCAATTGTAGCCACTAGTGTTACTCTGCTGAAGGCCTCAGAATGTGAAGAAATCTTCGAGGGTAATGATGAGAAATACAAGGCGGTGTCCATCAGCACAGAGCCCCCAGCTTACCTCAGGTAAATGTCTATCAGATGATGACTGACTGAAGCCTAAACATTGAACTCCTTTCCAAGCTTAAAATAATAAGTTTGAGAATGATAGTGAATGTGTGGTTCAGTTGACCTGCTTTACACTGGCCCCAAACAGAATTTAGTCAGCATATCTTAATCTTTTTCTTGCGAGTCCTAAAACTTTATGGAAGTGTATACTAAATAGTTTGTATAACATTGTCTTTTATCCTTTCTCTAAAGAGAGCAGAAAGCAAAGAGAAGCAGTCAGTGGGTCCCCACGCTGCCCAACAGCTCTCATCATCTCGATGCCGTGCCTTGCTCCACCACCATCAACCGCAACCGAATGGGGCGTGACAAGAAGAGGACCTTCCCCCTGTGGTGAGAACCATGTTTATTTTTATATGTCAAACAAAAGGTTCAGTAATATGGCTCATGCCCCCCCAGAAAAAAGGGGCATGGAGAGATGGAAAGACAAAGACAATAAATTAAGTGAATTTATATTCCACAGATAGTCTTTTTAAAATGAAATTTCATTGTTGATTCTTTCTTGGATAGAGTTTTCTTGCTGAGCTGCAGCAGAGGGATGGTAACGAGGGAAATTGGTACTAAATTGTCTATCATAGACTGCTGAATATTGCCGATAGGTTTTCAAACACTGTAGATGAATAAAAGTTTTGTCACATCGGTGACATGTTAGTCGAGGCATTATCTCAAGTGAAATGTAAAGAGTTGATGAAGCTGGTGAAATGGAATAATAATTGGCTGAGTCGGGGGGGGGACCCCTCAGAGAGTCACCCATATTGATTTCTTTCCAAAGACATTCTAATGTAATCACTTAAAGATAAATGTACATTTGTTGTTGTTTTTTTAACTTGCAAGGTTTTAAAATACGAAACCATGTGTGAGTCCTTTGTTTTACATCTATTTTGGAAAAGGGGGAGTTGAGGATGAGTTCAGGAGTCTCCCAGCCTGAGAAATGAAGCTGCTCTGTAGTCTGCTGGTACAGCAGCAGATACTGCTGCATCTGTTGTCAGATGGCAGCAGGGTGAACACACTGTGGCTGGGTGGGTGTTGTCTTTTAGTATCTTTGGGCTCTTTTAGGGCTGGGAGATAAAACGATAAAGATGAGTATCTCTAAATAACTTTTCCTAGACAGAAATATAAGAAATGGTTGATTAATTGATTAATTAACATTTGGCGATTAATCATTGACAACAAATCAATTAATTGTTGAAGCTGTAAAACAGTACTGATCTTAATGTGTAAGTGGTAAGACATATTAGAAGAAGATGAAGAATTGCTCAGAAAAACAGTAGTACTCAACAACGAGTTCTGTTGTGTCTTGTGTCTCACTCAGCTTTGATGACCACGACCCTGCAGTGATCCATGAGAACGCAGCGCAGGTCGAGGCGCTGGTCCCCATTCGTCTAGATATGGAGATTGACGGACAGAAACTGCGAGACGCCTTCACTTGGAACATGAACGGTAAATATCTACATCAGCCAGCTCCAAAACGTATAGTTTGTCTCCTGTCTAATCTTTCTGCTGTGTCAAGTTTTTCCAACTGTGTTCTTTTGTCTGACCTCACCAATCTGCTATTTCTCAGAGAAACTGATGACCCCGGAGATGTTTGCTGAGATTTTATGTGATGACCTGGATCTGAACCCTCTGGCCTTTGTTCCCGCCATTGCCTCAGCCATTCGCCAGCAGATAGAATCCTACCCCACCGACAGCATACTAGAAGAGCAGGCAGACCAGAGAGTCATCATCAAGGTCTGTGCTAAACCAAAGGAATAATAATTCCTCATAAATATCAGGTAGTTTTACAGGGAATGTACCAGAACATGCCACATTATTTTTTTTTTGACCTTTTAAAGAGAGAATGAACATAAAGTTAAAATAAATAACACATGAACATGAAGAAAATCATACATACATACTTGGATAAACAATGGGGGAGTAAAGAATGTGTTTCTGGTGTTCATAAATTCAGAGTTTGGTCTGATTTGCATCTCTGTCCGCACCAGATCTCCAGCAGTTAGTCTGATTTGAACAAGACTTCTTTGGGGCAGGCTTTCAGTAATACTGAATAACATTCAACCAGCTAAAATATTTCCTAGATGCATAGCTTGTTGTTTCCCACTGTCTAAATATCTACTCCCACTTGTCTTGTTTGTTTATCAGGTCGGATATTGCAATTGACCAGCCCTTCTCAAGTTCAGTCACAAATTCTTAATTGGTCTGAGATCAGGACTCTGACTCAGCTGACATTAGGACACTCACATTGTGGTTCTCAAGCTGTCCCTGTTTAGCTTTGGCTTTGTGTTTGGGGTTACTGTCTTGTTGGAACACAAGTCTTCTCCCAAGTCGCAGATGTCATACCGACTGTTTTCAGGTTTATTGCCAGGATTTTTCAACAATAACAAGCAACCCCTCAGTGTGTTGCATTCGATGGCCAAGAAGTTAAATTTGCAGAGACTGATTTCAATTTAGAATATAACAATGATTTTCTGTTTTTCTCTGTCAAAAAAGCTTCATTAAATATTGTGATTTGATGGTTAAAGACAATAAAACACCCCTAAGGAGGTGAAAAGCCCTTGAAATTTGGCCAGACTCAGCCCTGCTAACCGCTGACTACCGTGTCAAGCAGCCAAACTGTAGTACTTCCTGTTGTTTTAGATCACCAACATGCACCTGTTCCTTTCACCTCATGCAGTATCTTTGCCTCTCCCTTCACACCCCTCTTCAACTAATCCGTACCCTCCCGTGGAGGCACCTCACAGTTTAAAAACACATGCTTTACAATGAGCCCTCCAACCGTCTCCACACAGACTGCACTTTTTACACAGCTCATTGTTGTCTTGTCAAGACTATCCTCTGTTTTTCTTCCAGTGGTGGAAGAATGTCAGGCCTTTTTCTCACAAAGTGATGAATTGAGATTTAGCCTTTGTAATATTAAAGACAAGGGAATCAAAAGCACATACTGCTACTGTAGGACTGGTATATATGTCGGAAATTGGTATAGAAACATCAACGTGTAGATAATGTTTATCTTGTTCCTCAGCTGAACATCCACGTTGGAAACATCTCTCTGGTGGACCAGTTTGAGTGGGACATGTCAGAGAGAGAGAACTCACCGGAGTCGTTTGCACTGAAGTTGTGCTCTGAGCTTGGTCTTGGAGGAGAGTTTGTCACCACTATCGCCTACAGCATTCGTGGTCAGCTCAGCTGGCATCAGAGGACCTATGCTTTCAGGTCAATCATCCACTCATTTTCAAAAAGCTGTTTAAATCACACGATACACTTGTAGTTGTAGTCTACACTGACATGTTTTTGTGCCTTAACCTATCCAAACAGCAACTGTTTACATTTGACGATGGCTAGTGTTGCAATTTGTCTACAGTGAGAACCCACTCCCCACAGTAGAGATTGCCATCCGCAACACAGGCGATGCAGATCAGTGGTGCCCCCTACTGGAGACCCTCACAGATGCTGAGATGGAGAAGAAGATCCGAGACCAAGACAGGAACACAAGGTGAGACAGTCAAATACAAAAAGGTCAGACTATTCAATGAATATATAGAGTCTGTGGTGAGATGTTTCCATTCACTCATTAAGAACATGTATATCATGGCAGTCTTCAGTTCCAATGATTCCTACAGCTCTCAGTTTTCTGTGATGGAATGAGTGGAACACAAACTACTTTGTCACAATAACATTCATGAAGTTTGGTTCAATAATGAATTTTTTATAGGTCCTCTGAAAATGGGACCAAATGTGCTGGATCAAAAATATACATACAGTGAATTGGACGACCAGTTTTGGGGATTATAGAAAGTTGTGTGAATCAAATGTTCCTTGTAGCATGGCCTCTTAACTTCTTCTGAGTGATTCTGATGAATAACAGCTGCTGACTGTCTGGGTCCATTTATAAAGCACTTGTTTGATACAGCAATTAGACATAGCCACAAACACTACAATGGGAAAGTCCCAATATTGATCTGAAAGAGCTCATTATTGGAGCCATTTCAAAGCAGTTACAGGTCCCAAGATCAACTGTGGAAACAGCTGTTTGTTAGAATAAAGTTCTGACAAACAGTTGAGTCGCTGCCACAATCAGGAAGGAAACACAAACTATCAGCTGCACTGTTTCCTCTAGGATTTTTTTCAGCAGCGGGGGCAGGCTCTCCGGGGAGCCGTGGCGGCGTAAACAAATGACACTTGACTGCGGATTTTACTTTTATGCCCAGCATAATCCCCCTTTTTATTGAATGACTGGCATGGAAAATGGCTTTTTAAAGGCTGAATGTAAAAATAAAAAATAATAACAAAAAATACAACAATAAATAAAAAAAAATATATATTTAATTTAAATGTAATTTAATTTAGGGTCCCACTCCTAAATGAATGTAGAGGAAACACTGACCTGCTGCTGAGAGAAAACTGGTCAGTCCTTTGGCTGCTGTGGGAAAAAAATTTCCCTGTTTGTGGGACAATAAAGGGATTGTGATTGTAAAGGTGAGGCCTTTGACCCCAAGAATACCATACCCACTGTCAAGCATGGTCCTGGTAGTATTGCCAGTGGATCTGCTGCTCTAAAGAAAGTGAATGGAATAATGAAGAAGGAGAATTATCTCCAGATTCTTCAGGAAAACCTAAACATCGTCAGTCAGAAAATTGGGTGCAGTTAGGTGTTCCAACAGGACATTGATCCCAAACACACATCAAAAGTGCTAGAGGAATGGATAAATCAGGCTAGAACTGAGCTTTTGGAATGGCCCTCATAAAGTCCTGACTTGAACCCCATCAGAACATGTGGACTGTGCTGAACAAACAAGTCTGTGCCAGGAAGCCGACAAATTTAGCTGAACTTTACTGATTCTGGTAAGAGGAGTGGTTAAAAATCCCGTCAGGACTACCAGGAGCTTGTGGATGGCTATCAAAAGCACCTAATTGAGGTGAAAATGCCCAAGAGACGTGCAATCCAATATTAGAATTACTGTATGTATATTTTTGATCCAGCAGATTTGCTCACATTTTCAGAAGACCTATAAATAATTCATTATTGAACCAAACTTCATGAATGCTTTTGGGACAAAGCAGTTGTCTGAAGACTGTTACGGCTTCGGTCAGTAACATGTCTCTCCTCCCACCACTCATGCAGTAAGAGAGAACAGAAAGTTTCTGGTATCCATGCCCACTTATATCCAGTAAGGACAGAGGACTCCATAAACTGGCAGCTGTGTCTGCTTGTGAACACACAGATAGCAGGATTGCTTGTCTATCTACAGCATTATTACCCTGATGCTCAGATTATTCTTACACTTTGTCATTGAATTGTTATGATAATGTGAATAAACGTTCTTTTTCCTAGGCGCATGAGACGACTGGCCAACACGGCTCCATCCTGGTAGAAAGCGACATGAAGCTACATCAGATGATGTGTCCTCTGGAGTTCCACACACAGGTCATCAGTAAAGCATTGATGAAGCATCTGGACATTGATGGAAGCATGAATGAACTCACATACATGTGGTCAGTCTCCATGGACACCCCACCGACTGGACACAACACACACACACATCCAGGCATTCCTCTGCACACAGGTCATCATGTTTTACTCTGCCTGTAGCACATTGCTCATGGAAACAGTTCAGATCAAAGCAGCATTAATGTTACATTGAAGGTTTTTCTTATGTCTGCTACACAAGTTACTGCTACACACCACACCATGCATTCACATCACATGTGTCAAGCCACAGTACAGAACACTGACTGGGTTAACTGTATCTATATGACTGGTTAGTGAAATGACATCTTTTAATTGTGCTGTTACGCTGATCTGGACCGTATTGTAAGGACAACTCTTACACCTGTTGAATTCTTCAGACTTTTATGACATGTTTAACAGAGGTCTTAATTTATCTATGTGTCTATGATTGAGCACATTAATGTAAATCCTGGCCTCATCAACCTCTGAAGGTGTTTTTCACAGCGGACATTTAAACATCTTTGAAAGGAAAGAGAGACGGGTAGATCTAAAAACAATAACATTGGCTCTGTGTCTCAGGACTGACTCACAGAACCACATGCAATGAAGTTAAAAGTAATATTAACATTTCAAAGGCCCCATTCCCACTCGCCGTGCCAGGTGTCTTGTATCTGGATAAAATCTTCATTAAATTTAAGACATTTCATTTACACTCGTCATCACACTTTTGTGTCTACAACAGAGGCCATGGATGTAAGAACAACAGGCAGTGAGTGGACATTTCCACAGACTGCTCACTGAGATAGTGACACTATTAGAGGAAGCAATAATATTTATACTTATTGGTCACACAGATGCATTTACACCTGTTCAACATCTGACTAGAATGTGTCTCAGTCAGTCTTGGATGCATTTCCACCAGCATGAAGTGGCTCTGTGTAAAGTGAGTGTGTGTTTGTTGTTGCTTGACTTATTCCCCAAGAAAACAGTGAAAAGGTGTCAAATATGTTTTTCATATATCACTGCAGACTACATATGTTTGAGTTTTGGACTGTTGGTCTGGCAAAACAAGACTCTTGAAGATGTCACCATGGGCTCTGAGAAGTTGTGATGGGCCTTTGTTTCCACATATTATGGTATATTATCAACTGAACAACTCAAATTGGACTTGGAAAACAAATCTTGGTGCATGATACACAAGAAATACAGTAGCACATAATGCCCCTGTGATTGGAGCTTTGATAATTCTGACTTTGGTGGCAGTTATTGGAAGGACTGAAAAAGCTGGGAACAAACTGGGATGATGCGAATGGTAAGCAGACTTGCCAACAAATCATCATGTGAAAGATTCCATAATCGTATAAAAATATTTCACACAGGAGATTCAGTTAACATTGATGAGCTACATTAAAGTGTATTGGCTTCTCCTGTATACTGTGGGTGATGTAAGTGTTTTCATCTGACTGAAATGACCAGTATGCATGTGTAAAATCAAACTACAACAATCCCTGATAATGTAACTGCTGTCCAGACAAGTCTTCAGACAGTGACAGTGGCTTGGATATGTAAAGAGTTTTCACATTCTGGTCTTGGTACCAGTTCTGATCAGTTCTGTGCGCCATTGTTCATCTGCATGCTGAAACATAGGTAGTTCATACTGTAGCCTAAGCATGAGGGACTAACTATTCCCACTGTTACTTCTGTTTGCGCTGTGCCTCACATTACATCAGTGTCAGCAGACTGGAGCCTCTGTGTTACTGGGAGTGGAAAAACAAGCTGACAAGAACCAATGGTGTCTTTTAAAGTGATGATTTTCAACTTGAACATACTCCAGAGAATGATGTTAATGTATGTACTGTTGCTACTTGTTCTCTTCTTTTGTAAAATTGCTTTACCTTTATAGTGGACTTGTTTTTATATGAAAAATAACAATAAAAAAAACCTGTTGAAAACATGTTGTTTTGTTAACCTGTGTGTCTTTTTAATTGAGTGTTTTGTTGATTTCTCACCAGTTGTTCATCACTAGATAAATAACTTCAAGTGTGTGGCTGCAGTTGTCTATTTAGTAATCAGTCACCCTCTTAAAGAGGGCATTGACTGAATCTGGGTGTGTATAAGTCACTTTGAAAAAATTGGGGTCTTAAACTACAGTTGTAATTTCTGCTGCTATCTAGGACTCAGGCAAAATGAAAGACTGCAGATGTGTGGGATCATGGGAGTTGAGGTCTTTCATTGTGAATCAGGCAGGGATGTTCATGGCCAACATAATATAATTATATTCAAATGATGTTCAGTAGGGGTGGTGAAAAAAATCGATTATTGATTAATCGCGATCATAATATTGACGATAATGATTCGATTATTAAATTTCCAAAAATCGATTAAAAAAAAAATATATATTTTTTTTTTTTTTGGAAATAGTAATACAAACTGGAGTACTTCTCTTACTGGCTTCCGCTACATGGTCCACAGTCTGGAGCCAAGATATATTATTCCATCCCGGAGCTTTTTCACACTTAAAATCGATTCCAACTCTTTACAAGGAGACAAACCTTTCAAACCTGCAAGTGTCCCTCAACTCTGCTCACAGGGTAGCAATAACGTGTGATGCCTGGACATCCAGAGCTACAGTCTCATACGTGACCGTTACAGCTCATTATGTCAGCAGTTAATGGAAGCTAATGTTCTACGTACTTCAGACGAAAGCTATGGATGATAGCCACACAAGCGCAAATATGTGTGAGTTTCTCAAAGCAATGGCAGACAAGTGGGGAATAGAGAAACACGCCCTGGTTCTCGTCACCAACAATGCTTCTAACATGAGTCCGGCTGCTGAGCTTGGCAGCTTTCTTTTAACAGTGAAACACTACATTTAAAACAAATTTAATTTTGATATTACAGTTACACTATACAATATTGAAGGTGCAGTGAGGTGTTACTCAAAAGATAAGTGAAATAATTCAGCAGCAGACTGATGTTAAATGGAAGATCAATAATCGTTAATAGTTGAAAATTGAATCGATAATCGTTAATAATCGAAAATCGATTTGTAATCGAATCGAGACGTCAATAATCGGAATCGAATCGAATCGGGAAATTTTGGCCAATTAACCACCCCTAATGTTCAGTCACGTTGATGAAATTCATTCCTCACTCTGTGACCCTTTCTTGGAGTTGTAGTGACAGGCAATCAAATGAAACGCGCCGTTACCTTGAGTAAACTTAGATTTAAAAAAAAGATTTCTCTACTTTGCATGATGTTGTAAACATGTGGAATAATGGAAGGACAGAACTTAACATAGATAACAAAGGTCTAGTCATTTGTAGATATTTTAACGCAGCAATTTTTGACCTATTTTATCTTTAAACTTGTACAATCCTGAGAAATTCAGGGTTTTGCACTTATTCTGAAGGAACTTCAGTGTTGTGTTAGCTGTTTGTTAGCTTATGTTAGTGGACCCTAGTGGTCTTAATTTCTAGATTAATGTTAACCAGTGTTACTCTCTGTTAGCAGAGCGGAGAGAGGACCTTGGTTAACGTGCACAAAATAATATCCTGAGAACTGTCGCAGAAATTGCCACAAAAAAAATCCAGTTAGCGTCCCTAACCCAACTTTAACAAATCGCCCATAGGCTTGAATAGAGAACAGAGAGAGACAGGGAAGACACTGTGCTCAAATAAACGAGTCATACTATTGAAATAATACAAAGTGGCATGAATAAATGTGAAGTGCTCAGACTTGGTCTCAGCTCCCATCTAGGATGCCTCCAGAGAGAGCGGGTTTGGAGCAGCAGATGCTCCTTTTCTTTACTTTCATAAAAAAAAAAGTCAGGTCTTACTAACTTACACAAAATCTGAAAAAAGTTGAAACCCTCCAATTTCTGAGACAGTTGATTCAGCATCAAGACATGAGTGGGATTCTGTTGTATCTGCAAATAAAAGAATTCCAATTGGTTTGGTAATTCGTGATGAACACGTGAAAAAATTGTTTACAAAGAAAGCTAATTCTTTAGTCTTCCAATATACATTTGTAATGGTAATGTTATTTTTTTCATCTTTAAGCGTTTATTACATACTAACACTATATAGGAGCTCCACAGATGGTTCATACCCAAGATGCTTCAAACCCTATCCCTAACCCTAACCCTAACTTTTTATGATACCTCACATGTCATATCTGATGTGATCAACTTAACCGTTGGGGAAGGCATCTTAAAGAATTCTTCACTGTAAAGAAGTTTGACACATACTTTTTTTTTTCTTTTCATATTTTTCATCCTTGACCTTTTATTTTCATTGTAGCAAAAGAAAATGTGACAAATACGAAGTGGTAACAATCTCAAAGTTTAAATTTTATACAAAAAGAAATATAACATTTGTGAAATAAAGTAAAACAAACCTAAAAATAAGCACATAACATCTGAGATTAAAAGACAGAAACAATTCAAAAATACAAGAGAAGGGGATGCCAAAAGCACAATCCGCATTAATTTTTATTAAATGATAATTCCAATTCTTAGGCAAGTTCAGGCGTAGTGTTTTTCACAATGAAGGCATTTCCTCCATGTTTTTTTTTTTTTTTGTAACCATAAGCTTCCCTTTAATATCAGTGTCATTTGCTCCATGATTTGTAAAATATGTCATTAATCCAAAACAACATGCTTTTAATAATTCTTATCAGTTTCTAGCATCATTTTCCCCCAAAATGTCATCCACATGGGGCAAAGATAGGAGTGTTTTATGACCACACCCTCTCCACCTTTTTTTAGTTTTTGCTCATTACACACTTTATTTAGCTAACTGAATCAGTTTAATACAATACAGTGCATGTTTATTTTTCATGTTTGTTCTCTGCAGAAATTGGAAGCAGTAACACATTGCTCTAAACAGTACCTTTATTAGGTATTCACCCCCTTTAAAGTGACCACAGAGGTCCACAGAGGTCCAGCTAATTGGTGCTAGTAGTCTCACAAGTCACCCAATTGCAGTGAATGTGTCTCAAGTGATTATAAAGACATCTGTGTCTGAAGGTCCAGTCACTGGTTAATCAGTATTTCTGGCTACAATTACACAATGAAGACAAAAGAACACTCACACACAGTTATTGAAAAGCATTCGTCAGGGGATGGATACAAAAACATTTCCAAGTCACTGAACATTCCCCTGAGTTCAGTTAAATACATCAGTTGAAGCTTTATGGAAGAGTGGCTCATTAAATCTCCACTAGAGTTCATCCAAAGGCATGTGGGAGACTCCAAGGTCCACTGGAAGAAGGGTCTTTGTTCTATTGAGACTTTGTTTGGCAGACACCAAACACTACACATCGTCCTCACTGTGAAGCATGGTGGAGGCAGCATCATGCTGTGGGGGTGCTTCTCAGCAGCAGGCCCTGGAGGGCTTGTAAAGGTAGAAGGTTAAATGAATGCAGCAAATTATAGGACAACCAGACTCAGTCTACAAGAGAACTACGACTTGGGAGAAGGTTTATTTTCCAGCAAGACAATGACTTGAAACATAAAGGCAAAGCCACACAGAAACGGTTTAAAGACAACAAAGGGAATGTTCTAGAGTGGCCGAGTGAAAGCCCAGACCTCAATCCAATAGAGAGAACTTGTGGCTGGACTTCAAAGAAGAATGGGTATGGTATAATTGCAGCATCCAGATGTGCAAGCCTGATTGAGAACTAGCCACACAGACTCAGTGCTATGATTAAGGCCAAAGGTGCTACTAAATGCAATCACTTATTTTACATCATATGTTTTTTAATACATTTTTTGTATCATTTAATTTTTTTTTTGTAACATTTTTGGTCCAATGGCAGGATATAAAACAAGAGATGACCATGACTCTATTTATAAAAGCAATAAAAGGAGAAAAGAATTAAGAGTTGAAAACTTTTTATAGGCACTGTATATCTCCCATCACTGTATTCTGTGTAGCATTTCAATTAACACGGACTCAAAATGTCAGAGGCAGCCAAACACGGCAGTCATTTACCTGCTGATGCAGTCGGTTCATATATTTCAGCATGAGAAGCCGTGCATTAGAACTATTACACACTTGAAACAATGAAAATCTTACATGTCTGATCATATGCAGCCATCTGCACATGCCAATCTAACCACAGCAGGATGACTGGAATGTGACTCATCTTCTCAAGACAGAAGGACAGACATGTAAAAAACCAGCATGTCTCGTAGAGCATTCTACACTTATGGTGCAGTATGCAGCCATTCAGTTTTACACTCCGAACCTCAGTTTGTTTCCTCTCAAAAACCAAAACATCAGTGGCACTTTATTAAGAAACAAATACTTAACAACACAAATTTGACATGAATAAACTGAAAACCATACGAAGGAAATCTATTAAAATCTTCACCTTATCAACTTAACATATACATTATTGCTCCCTTAAAAGTTTGTGGTCACCCAAAAAATGTTATGTTTGCCATGAAAACTCACACTTTAATTTATCTAATGAGTTCCCAAATGAAAAGTAATACAGACAAGACTTTAACAAGGTTAGAAATAATGATTTTTACTTGAAGTCATAATTTTGTCCTTCAAAGTTTGAACTCATCACAGAATCTTCAATTTGCAGCAGTTAACAGCCCTTTAGACCTTTGTCATTCTAGCTGTCAGTTTGTTGAGGTAATCTGAAGAAACATTACTTCACGCTTCCTGAAGCACCTCCCATAGGTTTGACTGACACATCAGACTTGTTTGTCCATAACAGAGTCTTCCTCTGTCCAATGTCTGTCTTCCTTTGCCCATCTAAAACTTGTCTTTCCATTCTGGTCAGTGCCAGTTTGTGCTTTTGTGCAGTGCTGGTAATACACAACATTGGATGAGATCTAGTAAAAATACGTAAGTTATAATTTGTAGGTAAGCAGCAGCATCCCGGAGGTTATAAATGACATACTTTTTCTATTTGTGATCAGGGGGTGTCATCATGTTTCTTGTTTCTTCTGGTTCCTCTATGTCACTCTTACACTTATAAGTGGTGTTCAATAAGTGACTCATGACCATCAGGCTTCCACTAATCTGGTACTCCAAGAGTTCACAAATAACAAATGCACATCAGTTCTGTGTGAACATGTGTAGACCTGCTGACCCTCAGGGAGAGTTCCTGCTACTCAAACTGCAGACAGCACATTTATCTTGAGGTGCTCTCACCACAACTGTGCAGCGAATAACTGAGCCTACTTTTAAGGGACTTATGACTGATTTTGGCCTTGTGGCCATTTAACATACTGTACAGTCATTAAGATGCCAAGGCAGGATGATAGAGTGGTGCATCTCCTTTTTAGGGGATTACACAAAACTACACGCATCAGTTGCTGCGTGGCTACATCCAACCTAAATCAGGGACTTCCAGTGTGACACTCATAAATATCTGGTGGAAACTGGATACAGTGTTGGAGTAGCCAACATTCGTTCCTATGAAAGTTACTCAGTGGCACATGAATCCAAAAAACATTTGACATGTAGGTATAAAATGACCCAAATGTTCTGTGTTGCTTCCATTGCGGGTAGAGCATGTGGACTGGTGACTTCCACTGGCCACTTCTAACTTCTGGTTTGACCCACTGCTAAATGAATGAGGAGAAAATATTTCATATATATATATATATATATATATATATATATATATATGTATGTATGTATGTATATATATCAAACATTGTTGAACATTCGTTGACAAAGGGCTTTTCATTCTATTTTACCTGTGTGGATCGGCTTCTTTCACCTGAGGCAGCTGGCAAAGGTGAAGCCCTTTCTTGCTCAAAAGTACTTGAAACAGTAATCCACGCCTTCATTAGATCTCGGCTGGATTACTGCAATGCACTTCACTTTGGAGTCAGCCAGTCCTCCCTCACACATCTCCAGTTAGTCCAAAACGCTGCTGCTCGCCTCTTAACCGGAGCACGTAAGAGGGAACACATTACTCCCATTCTGGTGTCCCTCCACTGGCTACCTGTGCACTTTAGAGTTCAATTTAAGATTCTTTTATTCGTTTTTAAATCTTTAAATTGTCTCGTCCCGCCTTACCTCTCTGAGCTGCTCCATCCCTACACTCCTGCTCGGTGCCTCAGGTCAGCTGACCAGCTGCTCCTGGAGGTACTGAGGTCTAAGCAGAAGCTCAGAGGGAACAGAGCTTTTTCTACTGCCAGTACCAAACTATGGAACGACCTCCCGAACGACCACACATCAGACAAGCCCCCTCACTGTCCATTTTTAAAACTCATCTTAAAACCCATTTTTATTTTTTGGCATTCAACCCAGCATGAGACTCTGCTCTTGTTTTAGTGTTTTATTGTTTTTATTGTTTTATCATTGTTATTGTTTTATTGTTTTTATATTGTTTTTTCTGTGTTTTATGTTTTACGTTCTATTTCTTATTTATGTACAGCACTTTGTCCCAGCTGTGGCTGTTTAAAGTGCTTTGTAAATAAAGTTTAGTTGAGTTGAGTTTCAATAGCATCTGGTTATTTGCTTGGGTCTTTAGATACAACATAACTGGAGTCCATCTTTGAAGAATAAATTCTATCTTCATTTGCAGTTTTGCTGTCCTGTACTTCATTATATAGACGTGTTTCAGTCTTCTTGTCTGTTACAGCTGTGCTTTTTCCCGCAATCGATAGTAGTTGACGCAGTACCTCTGATCTTTTTCTGTTACATTTTCTGGAGGAACTCCCAGTACAAATAACAAAGGATCCATTAGAATGGCAATGTTCATTATCTTTTCAATCTCCCCTTTTATATCCCGCCAATATGCCTGTCATACTGGACAGTCCCAGAAAACACGTGAATGATCTCCCGTCATCCGACAATTCCTCCAACAAAGTGGAGATCTTTTTCAAACTCATCTTGAAACCCATTTTTATTCTTTGGCATTCAACCCAGCATGAGACTGCTGTTGTTTTAGTGTTTTATTGTTTTTATTGTTTTATCATTGTTATTGTTTTATTGTTTTTATATTGTTTGTTCTGTGTTTTATGTTTTACGTTCTATTTCTTATTTATGTACAGCACTTTGTCCCAGCTGTGGCTGTTTAAAGTGCTTTGTAAATAAAGTTGAGTTTAGTTGAGTTGAGTTTCAATAGCATCTGGTTATTTGCTTGGGTCTTTAGATACAACATAACTGGAGTCCATCTTTGAAGAATAAATTCTATCTTCATTTGCAGTTTTGCTGTCCTATACTTAATTATATAGACGTGTTTCAGTCTTCTTGTCTGTTACAGCTGTGCTTTTTCTTGCAATCGATAAAAGTTGACGCAGTACCTCTGATCTTTTTCTGTTACATTTTCTGGAGGTACTCCCAGTACAAATAACAAAGGATCCATTAGAATGGCAATGTTCATTATCTTTTCAATCTCCCCTTTTATATCCTGCCAATATGCCTGTCATACTGGACATTCCCAGAAAACATGTGAATGATCTCCCGTCATCCGACAATTCCTCCAACAAAGTGGAGATCTTTAATCTGAATAAAATGCTGATTACCAGTGCAGTCCTGAAATATCTTTTCTATATCTATAATTTTTGTCTTCCAATCAAATTCCTTCCATAGATTACTGTTAATACCTTTGTGACTGTCAGTACACAACCTCCCACGTCCTGTCTTCGGTTATCACATTGAGTTCTAGCCCCTTCTCTTATACATTGAAAGTATATTCTGCCATTCTATAAATATGTGAGACATGATTCTTAGTTGAAAGATGTTTACGTCAACATAATAAAATATTGTTCAATACCTGTTGGGTCTCTTTTAATCTTATCCCACTCTGTATGGGTTTAGATGTAGTGCCTTATTTGTAGGTAACCAAACAGGGTTGGGGTAGTGCAGTTATTTTGCAGTTATTTTTAATAACTTAGAAACGTTACATATGCTGTTTATATATAATATAAACAACATTGGTCCCAGTACTGAGCCCTGGGGAACTGACCTTCTGAAATTGAGATTTGAAGTTGTTATTAATTTGAACGTACTGACACCTAATCTCCAGGTAACTGCCAAACCAGGAAAGTGCTACCCCTCTGACTCCATATCTATGCATTTTCTTTAATAAAAGATCATGGTCGACAGTGTCAAATGCTTTTTTTAGATCTAGGAATATTCCTAGTGCATATTTTTTTTTCTCTATTGTTTAGTTTAGTGTGTTTAATACGGTCTTGTAAGAAAAAAACAAATACAATAGACAAATATAAAAGTATAAATACAAAACAAAACAAAACATAACAAAACAAAAACAAAATAAACCAAAAACAAAAACAAATCAAAACAAAAACACAACAAGCAATACAATACACTTTGACCGAAAAGGTGTAGGCTGAAGCATCAGCTTATTTTGCCTACCCCTCTTAAATTAACATTTTCCGTTTGCTCATTTAAAAAAAAAAAATCTTTTGGAAAAAAAAACAAACAAAAAAAACCTGCATATTCTACATACAGCAATTTATGAGCACAGTGGTATTTATAATTCAGTTTTATATTTATTAATAATATTATTTTTAAATAACTTTTTGAATCTGTTAAGTGTGTTGCACAGTTTGATTTCTAATTCTAGATTATTCCATTGATTGACTCCTTTAATAGATATACATCTTTGTTTCACATTTGTTCGTACCTTTGCTTTTGTATACACATAAGTCCCTCTTAGTTCATATCGACTGGTTCGAGTCTGAAACATCCTCTGGACACCATCTGGAAGCATATTATTATTTACTTTATACATAATTTGAGCAGTTTTATAGTCCACAAGATCATTGAATTTTAAGGTCTGTAGGTTTATGAAAAATTTGTTTGTTGAGTCTCGATAATCAGCCCTGTTAATTATCCTTATTGCTCTCTTTTGTAATATGAAAATTGGTTTTGTAATTGTTTTGTATGCATGCCCCCAGACCTCTATGCAATAAGTAATGTATGGCTCGACAAATGTTCGGTACAATAAATGTAATGAGTATTTGTTGAGGATGTATTTTGTTTTATTTAATATTGCAATAGATTTTGATATTTTGCTCTTTATATGATTTATATGTGGTTTCCAGCTTATTTTGTCATCCATAATAACTCCTAAAAAGTTATTTATATTAACTCTTTGTATTTCAATATTATTTATCCTAATTTGTGTTTGATCTGAATTTTTACGGTCTCCAAATACTATATATTTAGTTTTATTTAAGTTAAGTGAGAGTTTATTAATGTCAAACCATCTTTTTATCGTTCCAAGTTCTCTCTCCACTGTGTCCAGAAGGTGCCTCAGATCTTTACCAGAGCAAAGTAAATTCGTGTCATCAGCAAACAAAACAAAATGTAATAGCTTGGACACATTGCAGATATCATTAATGTACATAATAAATAATTTTGGACCCAGCACAGAACCTTGTGGGACCCCACATGTTATCCTCAGCAAGTCAGATTTTTCATCATTTAATTGCACATATTGTTTTCTATTATCTAAATAATTTTTTAACCATGTATATGCTATGCCCCTGATCCCATATCTTTCCAGCTTCGTCATTAATAAATTATGATCGATGGTGTCAAATGCTTTTTGTAAGTCCATGAAAACACCTACTGTGTATTCCCTTTTGTCTATTGCTGACGATATTTTTTCTGTAAGTTCCATAACAGCCATTGTGGTGGATCGGTTTGATCTGAACCCATATTGATGTTCACTTAATAAGTTTTGTGTTTCTATGAAATGATCGAGTCTATGGATAAATAATTTTTCCAAAATTTTTGAAAACTGTGGAAGTAGAGAAATTGGTCTGTAGTTTGAAAATTGATGTTTATTTCCATTTTTGTATATTGGAATGACTTTTGCTATTTTCATTTGGTTGGGGAATATACCGGTTTGAAATGACTGGTTGCAGATATGGGTCTAGCTATACTATCTATAATATCTTTTACTAATGCCATATCAACATCAATCCAGTCAGTGGATTTTTTATTCTTACATTTTTTTCCACATCAATTAGTTCCCTCTCAGTTATCCTGTTAAGAAAGATGGTATTTGGGTTTATGTTAATAGTGCTTTCGTCTACATCATTTTTTACTACTGGGTTCACAATTTCCTTGGCTAAATTATAACCAACATTCACAAAATAGTTGTTAAAGTCATTTACAATCTCCCTTGTTTTGGTTGTGATTGATTGATTTTTTTTAATAAAATAATTTGGATAATTTGATTTTCCTATACCTTTATTAATTATACTGTTAAGCACTTTCCATATACCCTGTGTATTATTTTTGTGCTCTTCTAGTTGTTTGTGGTAATAGTCCTTTTTATTGAATCTCATTATACCTGTTAATTTATTTTTATATTTTTTATATTTATTTTCAGCTTCCTTTGTTCTCAATTTTAAAAACTGTTTATAAAGTAAGTTTTTCTTTTTACAAGCATTTTCTAGTCCCCTCGTAATCCAGGGCTTGTCATCATATTTCTTCTTTTTTTTTGTTCTTATGGGACAGTGTTTATCATATAAGGTGGCAAAAACAGACAGAAATTCTTCATATGCTTTGTTTGGATCTTTATTTAAATAAATGTCTGTCCATCTTTGCTCCCTTAAGTCCCCTTTAAGAGCTTCAATGGCTTCAGGTGTTCTATACCGAATCTTCTTGTGAGAATCAGGATTTGTCTGGGTTTGCATCTCATATGAATACTGCACTGTTGTAAAAACAGGAAGATGGTCACTTATATCATTTAGAAGCAGTCCACTTATTATTCTTTGCTCAATTGTATTGGTGAAGATGTTATCTATTAACGTTGCACCGTCAGCTGTTATTCTAGTTGGTTGTAAGATGGTAGGGAATAAGTTTACACAGTACAATGTGTCAATAAAATTCTTTGTCTTACTGTGATCATGTGAGTTTAACAGATCTATGTTAAAATCTCCACAAACAAAAATAGTTTTCTTATCATTCATCTTATCATACATATCAATCATTTTACCTTTAAATGACTCAATACAGGATCCTGGTGTTATAGATGCAACTTATTATTATATTCTTGGTTTTATCCATGTCTATTTCTACTGTGACACACTCCATAATATTTTCTATTTGTACTGACATACTCTCTATTTTTTTACAGTTTAAATCACAATTTACAAATAGTGCCACTCCTCCTCCTTTCTTATTCACTCTGTTGGTGGTAAATAGCTCATAGCCCTCCAGGTTATTGCAGTTGTTATTTCTTCAACACATTCCATTGATGCAAGTGAAGTTGTCCTGTTAGCCCTAAATCCATATGTTATGTTTAGTGATGAAATCGTTTAATCTGCTATACATGATTTTTTCTAGTATTTTTGAAAATTGTGGCAGTAAAGAGACAGGTCTGTAATTTGACAGCTCATGTCTACTTCCAGTCTTGTATATTGGTATGACCTTTGCTATTTTCATTTTTTTAGGAAATATTCCCATTTTAAGAGATTGATTGCAAATATGTGTCAAAGGTTTCACCACACACTCAGTGAATTCACTCACTTTGCTGCATTTAATGAGAAGATATTGAAGCTCTGCATAGTGTGAGCAGTTTTTTCTTGAAAGCATGAACTATATCACTTACAGAAATAGGAAAGGTTTTTAGGTAAAAAAAAAAACAACAGATTTATTCACACGAAAAATACATAATCTGACGCAAACAAGTGGATATAAAGGCACAAAGATCAGTGAATGTTGAGAGTACATCAGAATAGATCAAACATTTTTGTCAGGACATGTGAAATCACGCCTGACCATGCACACGCTACACTGGACTGTGACACCACAGTGTATTTTACAAATCAATGCAATTATCAGTGTCCTGCACTGATACAAAATAGTAACACAAATGAACAAATACAATATCGATTAAAATATACAGTAAGTCAAACCATAGTGAAGCTCTGTCTCTAGTCTCTGATTAAGACTGAAACACAACATTGATGTCAAACCACATTATATTGTCAGCCAAACATAATATGGTTTTTAATCATTTGAAAAATGATACAGCCTCATCTCTTCTGAAGATCATCAGAGACAATCAGAGGATGGAAACAAAGATCTTCAGCAGAAAATGGGGATTATTGTATGGCTCCATAAAAATTGCACCAAAGTAGTGTATTTATTTGTAAAAAATAACTTTTTTTTTTTCAATTGTGTAATACATGCACATAAAACATAACACCTTACATAGCACCGTACATATTCAAAGATGTACCACACCACTTCGTTTATTCTGGGCATGCTGCAGTGACTTTAGAGAAATCAGTGTGATCAAATAAATCTCCAATACTAACTGTCAATGAATAACATTCTCCTGTCACCTTTGTGACATAAACTCATCACCTGCAGAACAAAAAAAGCAAAAACCTTTAATCACAGTCAGTGCCAGTATAATTGTTAAATACTAGACTGGAAGAAAATTATTAATCGTCATGTCATTACAATACAGCCCTGCATCAATAAAAATTAAGTGATTTTATGGCTGGTCTGGATTTCTTGCTCCTAAAGTTCAGCAAAGTCCTCTTTCTGTTATTCGTTGGAAAACTTCTGTAGAGCAGAATTGTCAGTGTTTGAGGCAGTCAAAACACAGTTGAGATTTACGTGTTTTGGAAATAAAACAAGGGCCAAGATTTATACATATGTAAGGAAGAGCAGAGGTTAAGTGTATACGTATGTGTATGGACGACAGCATCTACCAGCGGTCCAAGCCTTATCAGAAACATGGCGAATTAAAAGATGATGTGCTTTAAGATGGTCACTGTGTCACCAAAAAGATAATGTCTCACAAGGAGTTAGATGGAGGGTTGATGTGAGGTTACGTTCAGTGGTGAGACTGTTACAGGATGTGTTCACTTGGTGCAGGGCCTGGTTAGCCTTCAACAGAAGAGGAGAAATTTGACAAACATAACTATGTTGTCTGTTCTTGCTAATGTTGCCAGTAGTAAGTATAGATACAGGAATGAGCTGATTTTGTTCATAGTTGGCAGGTGTGAAGCTCACAGTGAAGCGCTCTACCTCCATGCTGTGTGCAGTCAATGGGACAAAGCTAATACCTGTACAACGGATGACTGCCTTGTTCAATCACAGTATCTGTTTTTCTATTTCTACACATGTTTAATACACAGGATCTAACCTATGGGTGTGGAGGTTTTGAGTTGTTGTTTTAGAACACCTTTAATGGCACTGTGCTGACTAACTAATGCACAATTAGTAATTTTTTTCAACAAGTAATACGGAATGAATAATTACATTTTCAGGGAACTTGCCCTACACTGGTCTTCAGTTCTTGAGTACGCAAGCAGACACATGCCAACAATCTCAGGGTGGCACAGGTATTTTTCCAGAAAACAGGGGGCAGACCTTCTAGACCTTCTTCAGAGAACTTCTAGAATATATTATGGATATCTCAATCCTCAGAATTCACCCAGGAGGTGGCAGGCTTTATGCCCTCACCCCGGGTGTGGTCATTTCAAACAAATCATGTTTGCATTTAGACATGGTCAGGCATGTTGTATGACCTAATCCCTTGATACCTTAATAAATGACTCAACTTTGCTGGTAAACTAGGTGTTGTTTGATTTGCGTTTTTTTTTTCTTTTCACTACAGAGATTAAAGAGGACCTGCACCCAGCCTGGAAATCCTGCTTGCACTCCTAACTTGTGGTGGCTCTTTCCAGAATACAGCCACTGCAAAACAATTCACATTGTACTAGAGTTCAACCCACACAGGTCAGTGCTGCACTACTGACCAATCCAAGATCTAGAGAGGAGACGCTCTTTAAATATGGACAAATTCAACCATCCACAATTTTAGATATACTTCTTTAGATGTGTATTCCCACCTGAAATTGACAAAATCATCCCCGGCCCTGCAAAGATAAGCAGATACTGACTGACTTTTCACAGTAAAATCTAGAGACCATTCATGTGTATTTCCCAATGCGAAGCCATTGTTAAAAAAAAAAAAAAAAAAAAAAGGGAATCTGGTTGTAGCTGGCAATGATTTGGCAAGACTTTACTGTAATATTTAAATAGATTTTGAGCAACACGTTCTCACTCCCGACTCATCAAATACAGCAGCACAGTCAGTGGCCTTAAGCTTCAAGCTATGATGCTTTACTTACCACTCTAGCATTAGTTGGGCTCCACAGTTAATAATAATAATAATAATAATAATGTGTAATCTACAACATCCCATTAATCTTTAAAAAATAACAGCTTCCTGACAAATAGTTTACATATTATGACTTAAAACAACTTTTGGACTGTTGTTAACTTTGTCAAACAGTCTCAGGACGGTTAGGTTTAGACACTAAAACTACTAAGTTAGGTTTGGGAATAAAACATACTTGGGTTAAATCATGCCGGTGAGTAAATCAACTCATGTCACTAAACGTAACGCAAGTACATCATATAACATAAGTTGTGGAATTTACGCACATTAACTTTAGCTTTCGTAACATCACTTAAAAACAAAATCACTCTTGACACTCAGGCTGCTGTATTTGACATGTTAGGAGTGAGAACGGGCTGTTATGAGACGTCTTATTGAAATACAATAACCTTAAGTATATTTCCAAAATAGCAACAGTGTTCTGTATAGGGAAAAAGCTGAAAAATCAACCCACTGCTCTTCACAAGCTTAACAGATGTATGTGGTGTATGAACTTATTTAGACAGAATGGCAGCCTAAGAAATCCATGCCAATGCTGCGCGGGTAGCCTTCTAGCACCTTCAACTCAACAGGGTCAAGCTTCCAATAGTGCAGCCCACTCAAGAAATTGGCGTAGCCTGTTGGAGGGCAAGAGAAGGCAACAGTCAGCCAGAGAACACAAATATGAAAGTCAACATGTAGCTTTACCCAGCTCCCAGTCCTTACCATATCTGTCCCGGAAGGCTGCATCAATATGACTGGGGACTCCTTCCCACTTGTGCATGCTACGAGGATGGACATCTTCAACTCGATTCTCCTGAAGACTGAAGGGCCAGTATGAATAGGACTTGAATAGGTAGACTTTCTCAATACGATTGTCTTCCCACTTCAAAGCTGCGTGAATATCTGAAACAGGAAGACCCAGCTGCCTCACTGAATCAGGTCCTGTAATCTTCCTCTCGGCATCAAACACCCAGTAGCTGTCACCTGTCGTAGGAAAAAAGAATATAACCCAAAACTTGAACCTCATTTACCTGGACTTTGTATGTCAAAGACTAACATTAATATTGTTTTTACCCATGTCCTTGATTACACCTGGCCCATAAGTTCGGTGAGTGTTTGTTCAGTCTTAGTAGTGAAATAGAGGTTATCACAGATCCAAAGATATGTTCCCAAACCCAAGAAGACCCAGAAATGTGCAACCCCAGATCAAACTGCACCTGTCTTTTGGAGAACCAGGAAATGCTGGACCCAAACCCTAACCTAACCACTAACCCCTAACTCGTATACCCCTACTGCATACATGTCAACTGATACTTGAAACACTTTGGGTCTCTAATATTGATCTTCTTTCAGTTTTTGTATTTTTAAATACAATACAATACAGCAATACATTTTTCGTAGTTCTCTCTGGAGAAAACATATTCTCTTAGAAATCCAAGCCTTTTCAAATTAGCTTCTGTGTCATGACTAACCTTGGAAGAACCAGATGTTCCCCGACTTGTCCTCATACGCAGCATCGATGCGATCAGGAATTCCTCTCCAGTGGCGTGATGCTAGGGCTGGATAGCCTGGTTGCAGCTGCCCATCGCGGATACGCCAAACATATCGAGACTTAAAGAAGAACAGCTCCCCCCTGATCATGGACACGGCATCAAAGTTTGTTCGGCAGGCATCCGGCTGGGGCACAATGACATACATAACAGGAATATTGTTATCTGTGGACCAATATGTGAGGCTCCAAAAAACAAGACTGTTGAAATCTTGAAATACAGTATTTGTAGCTTTGAGGTCCACTCTCAGTATTATTGTCATACCATTCCAATGTCTATCTCATTGGTCTCTGTCATCTCGGGCGGTGCATGCCGAGGAGGGCCATACAGATACTGGATGCCCCTCTTGTCATCCTCACTCAGCTGCAGCGGGTAGGAGTCACTATAGAAAGGACACATCACAGCATCTGGCTCCAGGGAGTGCTGCAGGCCCAGTACATGACCAAACTCATGGGCTGCCACTTGTAGGAGATCTGTGCCTAAACATTACAGCAAAGGATAAAGGGAGAGTGACGGTAAAATCAGACAATGACTGTTGTCTATAGTAGGAACACAAAGGAGGTGCAGTTTTAAGGAAAACCCCTTTAAAGACCGGTTTTTGCTCAACCTAAACTGAGACTGTTTAACCAAAGCATTGTAAATGCACTCACCCACATCGTTGCCCACAATCCAATGCTCATCATAGTCAAAGTGGATTTCTCCTTCCCTGTGTGTCCTCGGGAAAAAGGCATGGGCGAGGATTCCTCCCGGACCATCGAATGGTAAGTTGTCACCGTGCCAGTACCTACACAAGCACAAGCAATGTGATTTTACACAGTTGAAGTTATTTCTGCATGCAGTTGGAAATCCAGGTAGGTAAATTATTTGTAGTTACAATGTTGGCTGCCTGTGTAATTGTTTTGGAACGCCCATTTTATGTATGTTCACACAACTGGAAAGTGTCATGAGATACATTTTGTGGTGGACTAGTGCTGTATTAATAAAACTGACTCGACTGTTACCATCCTAGAACTACGATGCAGAGGTACCTCCTCTCTATAAAACAGCTGCATGAACACATGCTCTGGGAATTGTTAACTTGGACATTACTCCGGCCAGGAGAGACAAACTTTCCTTTGATAGTTGCTGAATATTAAATGAACAAGAGCAGGAGTAGGAAGTGTATGTTTTCTTTCCTCAAACTATTATTTCCAGGAGGCACAAATCAAGTTTTTTTTCTGTTTTTATGGCGTTCTTGTTTGGGTTTTTAAATGTTTTCAAAACCACCATTTACTGTGTGTTTGTAATTTAAATTTTTGTGTATTAAGAAAGGGATTAACATGGGTTTATGTAAACAGTCCCCTTTGATTCTCCAACACGCTTAGTGAGGTAATTGGTTGTTATGACTGCTTCAACATCTGATTTAGTCAATCGTCATTATTATTATTTTTTTTAACACTAGCAGCATGGCTAAATGGATCACAATGTCTGTCTGGCAGTCAGTCAGTCCAAGACTTTGGTCTGAAATATCTCCTCTGCTGTTGGATTATTACCCTTCCAGAAAATCCAACATCAGCTGGTAACCAGCTTGACCAGTTTAAACTGGGTGTGAGCTAGAGTTAGACAGCTAGTAAGTCAGCTACCAGGTCTTATTACAAATGACCAGCTCGTAATACCATTCAAGCTCTTATTACAATTACAAGCTAAATACTAGGTACTAGAGTGCTACTCTTCCATCACTACCAGATCTGTTATCCCAGACTGGAGTAGGTACACCAGCATGGCCATGCAGGTATGCAATTAACTGACCAGTAACACTAGCAGTAGCAACCTGCTACACAAAACTGGTCAACCATCTGATCGCCAGATAAACTGGCCAACCAGGTAAATCCAGCAAGACTAGCTAATGATCAGCTAGCTTTTGGAGCTGGTTCATGGTTCCAAGGGGATAACGTTGACAGCCACCATGGGGACACACAACATGGCAAACAGAGTGAGCCTCCACTCTGGAAAAGACCCCAGAGCTTTCAACTGGTTTAATTTGACCATGCCCTGCCTTGACTACCAGAAACAATAAAGGGCATTCTCAACCTTGAAGAGGATATCTGACAACTCTCAGGTTAACTGCGGAAAAAGGACCCTCTGCTATCCGACTTCATTGACACAGTGGCCACACAGTCCAAAGTGATCTCCGCCATGAACTCTTTTATTTCAGACACCATCCTCTGGAACCCATCATCTCATTGCCAGCCCTTCTTCTGCTCCACTCCCAGATCAAAGACTGCATGGTCTAAGGTGGTAGTTCTTTGCAAGAAGAAAGAGCAAGAACTGCCTAACTTCGTCCATACTTCTCCCAAACCACTTAGCCATATTACCGACTGATCCCATGGCACAGCCAACTGATGCCAAAGACCCAGCTCCAGCCCGGACGACAGCTGCTGCCACCACAGACCAAGATGCTGCATGTGTTTTGCACCATCCTCCATGGAGCTCAGGCAGGCTGGTCACTCCTAACCCTTATGAAGATTTGGTACGGAGGGCTTACATTTCCTCAATAAATTTGGTGATTTTACTTTCATTATAAGTTGCCAAAGACTAACTACAACAACACAATAGTGGAGGGCGACAAAGACATGAGTTCAAGTTTTTTGCTCTAAATCAGGTCGCATAATCACCGCCTTTCAACTGCAGGAGCTGCCTCGCTCTCGCTGCTGGGGACAGGTGCTGTTTTTTTGGGTAAGACAGACTTTTTTGTATACATTTCTGATATATGTTGCCAAAGACACTACTTGCTAACAACATTACTATTGTTAAGTCTTGTAACATGGCTTTATGGGTTTAAGTGTCTTTCTTTTATTGAGCGTCTTTTATTTTAAGTGATATCCAGTGTTTTGAAATGTTGAGTTGTCAGACCGTGAACAGCATCAAAACATCACACTCCTGTTCTGCGCCGCCGCTTACCCTTATACAATGAAGTCTGTTTGCCTCAGTTACAGCTATGTTACTACCTCCGCTGGCAGATCAGAGGCGGAACGAGACTGTCCTTCCATTCTGTCACTGTATCTTACATACAGAAGGTGGGGCAGAATAAGGGCGCAATACTCCCGGCTTGAAAAGTCTGTATGAATGGGGCTCGTCTCTGGTATCTGTCCCTCACTCCTCTACTCCCCCTAACTACATTGATCGTTGGAAACTCTATTATACATAAAACTGTTTCACAAATGCCGTCATGCGCTGCCGTCCCGGAGCTTCTGCCACAGAAATCCTGGACATCCTGAGAAACGCTGGTAAGGACTTCAGGATTTCAGGCATTTTAGCAGGATTCTTAGCCTTCATACCTGGCTCCAGTCTGCATTCTCAGTGCACAATATTGGTTTTATCTGCAACTTTGACCTGTTCTGGGAGTAATCCTCTGTTTGGAAGAGACGTCTTCTGCTGAACAGGCTAAGCGGACATATGCTTGCTGATAATTTGTTCAGCTGTCAGCACTTGCTTTACATCACATGATTTACCTGAACTCTCTTTCTCCCCTGTACCCACAGTAAGGACTGTAACACCCTTCACTCACACCAGCTCCCCCTTGTGGAATGACCAAACTGCTGTCCAGTCTCTCTCCATCCCTGTTGTCATTACCAATAGACAACATTATTCTAACTGGTCACATTGTTGTCACCCTACTAGAGCAAAAGCTTTGAGTGACAAGGTTAATACTGCAAATCTCCATCCACTGACCAAATATTCTTGCAATACAAATTCTAACTACACTCCTCTGGTTAGCTGTGCCCTCTTAAATATATGGTCTCTGGCCAATAAAACTTTTGTTCTAAATGATTTTATCTTAACCAGTAAATTAGACCAGCTGCCATCTATAAAAAATATCTATGGTCCTGCTAAAGCAAATCGTAGTTTCTCATCTGAAATTTCTGAATTTTTGTCTTCCAGGTATGCTCACATTTTATTGGTTGGTGATTTTGATATCTATATATCTATATATAATCTGAAACAGTATGTATCATCTCCTCCACGTGAACGGGGCCGCACTCTTCATGTTGCTTTTGCTCTGGGTTTAGAAATGAGGGAGATTTAAAATGGTTTTATTTGATATATATTAATTTATGTCAAGTTGGAGGTGTGCTTTGCTATGAGTTAATATTGCAATTCAGCTCATCTTAGTTCAGTAGGAGAGACAAACCTGAATTAAAAGTATTTCATTTCTTGACATTTTGTGAGTTTTTTCGGTTGCTTATTTTACTAAAGGCTAAAAGAAGTTGAAGAAGTGAACTCGCCACTTGCACACTCCCAGCTCAAACGTATGGTTGGCTATCAGAGGATGTATTATGAAACAGGATTGGCCGGGGCTAGCTGATTACATAGACATATTCGATATAAAGTCAACACTGTTGTTTCTTCCCATTCTGTTGAAAATGTTGTTAATTTCTGAATGTTTTATTATATTAAACTCTGTCCACACACCGCCCTTTTAATTTACCAAAGGTTTTGATTCACGCAATTATATTTGAAACAGCTTTTTGGCGGAGCATCTCAAACACACGTGGCAAAACAACTCTGGTTATGTAACTTGTAATCATCTGGTCTCACATATAACAGGCTACATTAGCATCTGATCTAATACATATTTATTTGATTTATTTGGACTTTGGGGGGGGACATGAAAGTATCGCATGCTTAAATAATTTAGGAGCCATAGCTGCTAGCTGGCTCACTCAGTTTGTGGCTGTAATAACTTCAGCGGATATACTGTCTGCAGATTTTAATCCAGAATTATTTTTTGCCATTTTGTCATGTTTTCCATAAAGATAACATTTTAGATAGATAGCAGAAGCCGGGCAGAGGGCATGATAATTTACTTTTACATGCAATTTGAACTTAACATTAAAGTTTCTGTCCTCAAAAGAAGGAAAGAAAGTGAGTTATGAAAGCAATGTGTATACAGGTCAAACTAAAGAGGGCTTGGCAGAGTGGTTATGAAACTGTAATGTAATGTAACAAAGTGAATCTGCAGAGTTGTTATGACATGGAAGTATCGTAAACTGAATAGCAAAATGATTCATCTTAGCAGAAAAATGTAGCCTGAGGCACACTATTAAAATCCCTGCCAACAAGCACTGTGTTGCTTTCATTCATGTTTGTAATCAGACCTTGAGCTTGGCCGGGACACAGCTGGTTCAGTTTTTCCTCGGTCACTCTGACAAAAGGATCCAGATTTATGTCTAGGTCGGATTGCTGAGATTATTGCAAACATGTGTCTGTATTTAAACGTTTTTTTAAAACATTTGGTTACATACACATATTCCTCAAAACTCTTCACACAGTTTTCCCCTGTTGGCCCTGTACACTTCAAAACATGGAAACTTGTTTAAACTCCCTTGTCCATAAACCTTAATGTAAAATTTGTTGCATGGAAGTCGTTGACGTAATAATGCTGTCCGGCAACAATGTTGATGAACTGTGCCATTACCTGTTTCTTTAACTGTCAAAAAATCTAATAAAATAAGTAAGCACCACAGCTGTCAATGTGGACTAAAATTGTGGATCAGTTTCAGTCCTTTGATACAAAATGTAGCCATGACCACATCATTCACATTTTATGAACTGTTGGGTGTTTTCTGACTCAAACTCGTAACACCCCTAAAACTCTTTCTCAACACTCCATTTGGAGAGTATTTTAAAAATGTATGCTCAGAGCATAACTCCTCACTGTAAATTATACTATAATTTGCTGTATTCTGGAACATTAAAAAAAACAAAAAACATCTGATTCCCATTCACAGCTGGGCACGATGGGATTATGCTATTTAATTTCACACCATTTACTTAAAAGGCAAATTTTCATAATAAAAGGCCATGCATTCATGCAAATGAATTGGATATGCAATTAATGCAATTTCATGGTTCTTTATTCTCTGATTTGCTCTTGCCCTTTTTCTCTTGCCAGCTTTTTTGTTTGGGCTTGTGTTTGGTTTACAGCTTTATTTTGAAAAAGTTTGCTTTTTGTTTCTTACCCTGCCTACCTCCTGAGCCTTTGGGCCCTCCTGTTTTTGCCATACATGCCATGTGATTAATCACGTGATCATTTGAGAGCTGCTTTTAAAAGTTCCCCTTACTCTTTGCAGGGCAAGTAGGTCCTTCTACAATAACACAGTAGCTTCAGGACATGCCTACTACATGATACACCCTAAACACAGTTAGGTTGAGGCATCAAAAATACTTGGTTAGAGTAAGGTAAAGATCTGTCTGTTGTGTAGTGAAGTGGCTGTGTTGTGTAGAGACTACAGTACAGACTACTGTAAAGAGGAGTACATTCCTTTATAAATGCGTACTGTGTTGCTTGCTGGTGAACCTTTCTTACCTGTTGAAGTCAATAATGATGTCGGCTTTCTCAGCGGACCTCTCCGTTACCTCTCTGAATGTCAGAGGTGTCACTGCACTCCACAAACTTAATGCCTCCTGCAGGACACGCCGCACTTTGGCCTCACTCATCTGCCAAGGGAACCGAACAATCCTATTGGACACAAACACACACACACACACACACACACACACACACATCAATGTGCTGTATTAGAGAGCACTCGTGAAAAAACTGTTCATAACTACTTTTCTACACCAGTGTTGATCAGTAGAACACAACATTGCACTTCTTCAAGTTTCCCCTGATCATGTTGCCATAATGTTAGCATCTATCTTTAGCTTTAAGCTAGTTAGCCTTTGTCAGCTGCTGTGAGCTTGCCAGCTTGTGTATTGGTTAATTAACATTAATCATGTTGCAAGCAGTGACCGCATAACGCCACATGTATCCAAAATTAGTTTGACTTCATCCTCATCATATCGTTAACAACACGCTATTTAGTTGAAGTATTATTGTCCACATATTAGGCTACATAAAAAAATACTTTATGCTCATGCTGTTTAACGGCAATGGGCTTAAATGGAAGAGGGTTATGTCTTATAGTGGGTAATCAAGGCATCATGGGACTGCCAACGGATGAATAATAATCCTGCTCACAACAAAAATAACTATATTTTGAAAAACACAGCATATGAAACAAAACTTCAAAGTCTCCAAAACGAAACTGCAGTGCAAGTCTGGATTACAAAGTTGTTCAAAGGGATGCGGTCGCACGGGACGCCTCATTGGTACAATATTATCAATGTGGGCAAAGAAGGAAGTCTCTGACATGAAGCTTTCCAGAAAGATTGAGTATGTTGTATGCAACATATTTTGGTGCTGTTTGAACCAGACTTTGAACTAGCCCATGTGAAGTGTGAACTTCTGACTGAAGCTTTATCCATCCACATTTCAACAGCTTTAATAGGTGGTTAGATCCTTTTTATCAGCTGGCAGGAGAACCAGGGAGATATGGTCTGATGGGCCAAAGTGAGGGCAGGGGAGAGATTTGTGCCTGCCAAGAATGTTGGTGTCAACATGGTTCAGGGTATTTCTTACGCTGGTGGGGATGTGGTGTGCTGCTGGAACTGTTTAAGTTTTGAGGTCTGTTTGATTGAATTCACCAGCTACAATTAAAAGAAATAATTTGGTTGCTTTGTGATGTTGCTGCTGATGATCTCATCTTTCATTTTTGAATTTGCATCTGGAGGAATTTACATAGAGGGAACAAAGAGAGCTGAAATCTCTGGGCAGATAATATGGTCGGCATCTTGATGTTAAAAACATCAGTCAATGGTAATGGTTCGGAGAAAGGCATTTCCTTATCAAAAATCATTTAAATGATTAATGTAGTTAACGTAAGTAAATGAACTGTCTCCAACACTGTACATGCAATATTACACAGGCTGGGAAACTGGAGCATGAAATGACTGGACACATTCAGTTCAGGTAAGTTTGTAAAAGCTTGGACCAACACCAGCGTGTTGCAGCTGTAGGAAAGGTGCAGTGACTTCAAAAATAAATACTAATAAACGTCAGTATATCCACATACATGACAGTCACTGCACGCAGTACATCTTGTGATATTTTGTTATCAGACACTCTAAAGGTTAGAGAATGGGCTCTTTCTTTTTTGTTCAGCTGTGTGGACGAGCTCAGACACGACAGACAGGATGCAATATGAACCTCTTTACTTCCTTCACGCCACACAGATATAAAGCTGTGTGTCCTGCTGTGTAAAGAAAAGTTAAAGCACACCCATACCACATGTTCATGTAAGTTAACTATTACAACCACTGGTGCCACAGACCTTGTGAATATCCCAGTATAATAGCACAATACTTTGACTCTCCTAATTTCTTTTCTTCTGACATCGTCAAAATTCCACATCGTCCAATGCTTTGGGTTATCACCTAAAACCTGCAATACTCATGACAATTCCATCAGCCTCAGCTGTACTTTGTATTGATTGCCACAGCTAAGTGTCCGAGTGAGAGGGCTGTATTTGTAACATCACATGTTCATGTTATTTCAGGAATTCATTTTGCCAGGCTTTAAACTGTAAGCTTGTGGCTGAATAATTTTGGTGGTTTGGACCAATCAGCATCTATCCTCTGAGGAACCACTGGCAGCTATGAGCGTGGTTTAGGTGGAATGACCAGCAAGAGAAACAAGTGGTCATTTGAAAACAACAAATGCGGCTCCTTTAAAGGTTAGGTATAGCATTATAGCATTAGCATTATTTAAAAGAACTGGAGGGTTTCTTCCTTTGAAGGAAGAGCAAAGAACAGCAGTGAAGGCTTTTTTTCATGGAAAAGACTTACATGCTCTTCTCTCAACTGACCTTGGCATGAGTTTGATTTACCAACTGACTCTTTTGGCAGCATCTCCTGTGGTTAATCTGATTAGTTGAAGTTAGAGCGTCATCGCGATGTACGTGTGCGCAATAGTCACATCGCAGGGCCTGCGATGTAGGAGGCTCATCATCCCATCGCAGACTCTGCATGCACAGCGGTCCACCAATCAAGTTAGTTCTTAATCAGTGTGCCGAAGCAGACCACGCCCCTGCACATGGAATGAGTTGCTGGTAACAACATTGAAAAATGAGCAATGAACAAGAGAAAATCGCGAAATACGAAGACTTGGTGCCAAAAAGAAAAACAACGTCAGTTATCTGGAAATATTTCAGCTACAATAAGGATGATATTGACCAAACACGTGTTCTGTGTCGACAGTGCCTTGCATCTGTTGCCACAACGAGAGGTAACACAACTAAGATCTGACGGTCGTCCAAAACAAAAAAACTGATTTCAGTCGTTGAATAAAAGGTTGAATCACCTGTTAATCACTCATTGTTAGTTACTTAATGTAATCATGAAGCTAGAATGTTCCATTTTAAGATGGAGAGCTCAAAACGTTCAAAGGTTTGTTTATTGTCATTCAATTCACGTTTGCACATGATAGAATGAAACATGTACTCAAGTCCCAGCACAATAAAAGCAAGCAATAAAAGATAACAATAACATTTCTCTAAAAAACAGACAGAAGCCATACTCGTAACATTCACAAAAAGAGGTGAGATCAGTGCAGGTTAATTGTCCACAAGATAGCAGCAGTGGAGCATAACATAACGTGCTATTCAGGTCATCTGATGAAAATTCCTGTATTTTTTTCATATCACAATATATATCGCAGGGTTAAAAAAAATCACAATGTCAGTTTTTTCCAATATCGTGCAGCCCTAGTTGAAGTTAACCAGTCACCTGCCAAGTGTTTTCTGATAGTTCCTGCCCTTTTTCAAACAGTTACTATAGATGACTTCCCAGATGTTTCTGTGTAACAAGCCAAACATTATAACTGCTAAACATTAACACGTCAATATTTTCATAGTCGTTTTTCACTTATTCAGAGAAAGAAGTTTTTATACTCAGTGGCAAGTTTAAACAACTTAAGAGCAGTGCAACAACCTGTAAACACAACACAACATACTATGAATTAATCATGCCAAATGTGTTTATAAACAGTTGCCCATTTACACATTCATTAGACATTAGACAGCAAACTTTTCTTTTTGTTTAATCTTGCATCTGGCCACCTAACAAATGTGAGTCCAACGGTGAATTTCATTGCAAAGTGGATTTGTCAAGCTTTTCCACTGAAAACAGAGCTGAGGGGAACCACAGAGTCGAGAGACAACTGTCTGAGAGTGTGTCACTCCCAGTGACCCCTTCACATACACACAGTCATTTGATTCATTGCGGATATAGAAATAATGATGTGAGCAGCTTAATGTTTTAGGTTGGATGTAAATCTTTGAAGATGGGAAAAAGTCATCCTCCCTGAAGGAGTCACATTTGAGCTTGTGTTTGGTTGAGTGCTCATACAGCTATGCTGGTAAAGCCTACAGAGCACAGTCCCTTTGTGAATGTTTTTACTGACGGCACAGGGATCTTTGCAATGTAGCAACAGTCTGTGTGAAGTGTAAGCACATCTTCACCCACACAAATAGTCTGGCAGAAGTCAGTGCCAGTGCTGACTTGACTTGGAACTCTGCTTTTGTCATACGGCCGACCTGGTAAAAACATAAACATCAATGTCTCTATGATAATATTTGTTAAGTAACGCAACTTCGAATTACAGGAGGATTCCACAATCAACAAGGTGGCTCGCCTACTTTGCTGCTTTTATAAACTCAATCTACAAACAAGTTGCACCATAAGTTGAAATCTTGCAAAGAAAAAATGTCTCCACCCCCCTCTTATCGTTTTTTATACATGAGGTCCACCTCAAACTAAAGCCAACAGCTTGGTTCTGTTTCATCAAGTGCTCTAATATAAAATGGATTGGGTTTTTTTTCTGCAGGTGAATAGTGTCTTTACTCTGACTGGAAGAAAAAGGCTTTGCTGAACAGAGCTGTTGCTTTGCTAGTATAAAATAAACATGCAAACAGTTCCACTGACAGATAAACCAAGTTGAAATCTAACTAGAAAGACAGAGAAACTAAATCCAGTATCATTCAGGAACGTGGACCTACGGAAACTGAATTTTTGAGGCCAGTAACAAAATGGTATTGTATTTGGGAATACATTTTTATTTCTTCATCACACCAAGATACATATCAACCTAAATATAATATATACCTAAAATAGTTTATTCTATCGGCAATCTGACCGAAAAATCACCAACAATCAGAGAAATGCTAAAACCCCTAACTAACCATACTGATTTATTTGCAATGAGATCATAATGACTGATATATCACCATGGACGACTGATTTGTTTAGCTGTAGCAACGACCAATTTCGAAATATATCATGTTTATTGATTTTGATTTTATATTTATCAAAACATTCATCAGTACATTCTGGATCAAATGACAGTGACAAAAGTTGAGGTAAATAGCTGAACGACTGAATTAACCAACAGAGTATTTGTGTTTCTTACTTGTAAGTGAGGTCAGTCTTTTCCCAGCGCCCTCCAAACAGCGCAAACCGCTTCTGGCGCTGCTGTCTACTCAGGCCTCCCTTCTTCTTCTTCTTTAGGCTGAAGTATGACAGGTCCACCTGCGTTAAGGTTGGATAATCCGGAACTCCACAACGAGGACGCTTCCAGAACTCTGTGTCATTTTTAGGTGGCAGTGCAGACTTCAAATGGTATTGATTGTTCAGTGTGTCCTGTTCATGTCTTCCCTTCTTCTTCGGACCAACATGACTGCTGCTGTGAGGCCATCCCTGCGAAGAAAGGCTCAGTCACTGAGGTCATCACAATGACACATAATCTTCATTAACCATGATAAACAACAGCTATTTTTCAACTGATCCTTAGACAATATCCATTCTTATGCTGATGATACTGATGCAAACCACGTGTACTCATGTAAAATGTACTAACAACCCTTTTCACACAGTTTTCCAAATGTATGAAAATCCACAGAGGGAGGGAACGTGCATATCAGTACACATGAATGCAGTCTTTTCTGTCTGATTAGTGTGATGTTGCGAGGACAGGTAAAGTGTGATTTAGGGTGTCATTATATTTAGAGCTGTTTTTTTCACTAAATCATGTGAAGATTACATTTAATGTTTGAAAAACGTTCACAATGATTTAACAGTGATGTGCGAGTTGTTAAAATCGTTTTTACTGTCGTCTGTAAATGTTTGTCAATGTGCATTATGATAATTATAAAGACAATGATCCTCATGTAAATAAACAAATAAATACATGGTCTTTATGTACATAAATAAAGAATATTTTTCTGTATTATTGGGGAGTAAGAATACTTTCAGATGCAACCAGTATTGTATAAGGGCTGTAGCCGTGTGTAATGGCTGTGCCACATGACACAGTGGCCTCCCACTTGATATCAAACCACTTTGTTTAACTCCTCCAAAGCCCGTGGCTCTGAACTCGTGGCGTTTACCGATTCTGTCGCTTTAATTGTTTCATTTTGTTGCGAAAACCATAACTATGCCTCCAAATAATACTGGTTTCCGTCTTTTAGTTTGATCAATCACATTCAAGTTCACGGTCCATAAAATTCAGCTTCCTGTTCAACTCCATCTTCTCTTACATTTCTCCTCAACACTAAACTAAATTCTGGCCAAACCAGGTAACTGGTGGTGTGTTAAAAGCCCTTTATAGTAACCCCCCACAATCGCTGGATGGCATAAGGTTATTTTTGACATGTTGCCCATGGAATACTTAACATACAGGTCCAGATGTATGACTGAGGTATTCTATCGAATCTGGTCCCCATTCTTGACTTATATTGGTTCAAGACTAGCTACCATTGTGTTGAAGGGCATAGTAGACCATAAGTGAAAAACACAGCATGGATCAACATATAGTGGGCTACCTGAATTACTTTGCACTCGATGTTAATGATGCTGCTGTGGTGAAATGTTAAAACTGGATGCTGTCTCTGGTGGGGATTCCCCCCATTCTTATTTTTGTATATCATATATGAATTATTTATGAATGATATGGCCCCACCCCCTGATGTTCTTGTTCTTATGGTTGTTTTTGTCTAAGACAGCACTGTTTGTTTGTCTCTGTGGCTGTCTGTTTGTTTGTGTATATGTATATTCAGCTACTCATAATGACATGTGTACGTGGAGGAGCTGAAACTTTTTTATATCTGTCACACATGGCATAAGCTTCCATTCATGTCTTTCCAGTCTGTTGCCCTAAACTTGTATCCTCTTTTTGTCTAATAAAATGTAAAAGCCAAAAAAAAAAAAAAGCCCTTTATAGTGAATTGTGGGGACGGTTAGACGACTGTGCACGTATGTATGTAGACAGCATATGCATGTTTCCTGTTTTGTGTGTCGATGAAATTTACGTATGTTACAGGTGCACAACACTTCGGTGTTTTTATTCTTATATCTTTGTTTTGTTTTGAGTATGGTTCGATAGCAGGTTGTACAATGGCCCTGAGACTCATAGCACAAAACATTTGCTTAATTCTCTGTAATAATGTGTTTTCTGAAATAATGTTGTGTTTTGACGCCCAGAATCCCCATCGGACTGTCCTTCAAAACATCCAAATATAATGTGATTCAACAGATCCCGGTGAGTTGTATGAAAGATCAGACAACAAGTTATCTGTGCACCTGTGTTTTCATTGATAAGACTTGGCTTTGAAGTTCTACCTGCTGATATTCTAATATTAATAAATCAATCCTAACACTGTAAAAATGCAGTTAGGAATTTAAGAAGTTAAGAATAGCTGAATAATGAGGCAACAAACCTTAAATTCTAAGGGGCCACATAGTTAGATAGCTTACTTAGTTACTTATTTAGTTATCAAGCTATCAAGTCTTTATAATTCATATGCAGAGTGTTAACTGCAGAGGAGCCACTTCTCTGCTGATCAGAAGTGGCTAGAGTGTCGGAGCTAAGCCAGACCCGAGGGATAAACGTCACATCAGAATCTGCTCTGATTCGAGCAGTTTACTGACGGGAGGAGAGCACAGAGATCACTTTTTAACTTTTTGGGGATTGATAAGTGGATTTATCTTCACCCCTGTTTATCAACCTGGCTGTAGCAGTGATCCGTGGAGACAATTACAGAATACTGGAAACTCCAATGACAAAGACAGGCAATGAGAAGCAAGTAACAGTCCCAACATGAGACCATGAGCATTGATCTGACACTGCAGCAAGGCTGAAAATAATGTGTTTTTGATAAGAATTATTAATGATTCAGTGAAATGTCTAAATTTTCCTGAGCCCAAAGTAGGGTTGTACTGTTCTGCAGCGTTGTATCAGCATCAGGGCCAAGGCCATCACACTTTTTTATCAGTGTCATAATAAAATGTATAAATTCTATTATCAGTTAAAGGTATAATATGCAACACTTCTATGTAGATTTGTCTAAAAAAGACTAGAACCTGTAGTTACACTTTCCCAAATATTCAAATCCAGAGAAATCTGCAATTTTATTCAAGGTGATGCTGCGTTTAATTTGGTCGCCCGTCGCTAGAACTTCCAGGAGAAAGTCAGAGCGTGAGGAAAGAAGTCAGCAAACATGACCAAACTTCAATAGAACTTTAAAACATTCCCCTGCCTGTGAATATGATTTCTGCTTGAGTCACTTCAGATAGTTTCCTTGGCAATGGTTGTTGTTTAAAAATTAAGACAACAACTCCCATGATCCCACGCTTGTTTTGTCTGACCAACATTTCAGAGCTTCAGCTCAGAATCTGAAACACATCATTTTCCTGAGTGTCATACGGGGCTGTACCAGGTGGCCGTCACACACAGACACTCCTTCCTCACACAGTAAAGTCGGTTACTTGCTGATACAGTTTGGCGTCTGCGTTGCTGATCTGACTGTTTAAAGCCAGCAGTGTCAGCTGTCCCATTAGCCTATGATGGTACAGTTTAGAGTCGCTGAGTGGGCCATTTGCAGTCGAGCAGACAAAAAGCTAGACCAGTGTATACTGATGTGGCTGAGATCTTAGCTGGAGGGTGGAAATTATTGGGTGAGAGCTGTCAAAACGCTGGTGTACGGTTGTCTGGTGTTACTTAATCTCACATCATTGAGATATATGTCACAATTGTAAACAGGTCTATTTTCCCCGGGGTCAACAAGAAACACCTGACAAAAATAATCTGTCATCGGAATCATTAGTTGTTGGATAATTGAAGACTTATTTTTCTCTAACAAAACATGGGGACTGTTACTACAGGTCACTGTGGAAAATATGTGTGTACTGTTTTCATCTGCTATCAGACCACCTACAGCTTCAGAGCTTTAAGCTACTGTAATAAAGTGCTTGTCAGAATGAACTCGTGATTTATGAATCTCCTCTAGATAAATCCCAACAGCCACTAATCTGTCAAGTAAGGTGAACACCTGTGCTCTTTGTCCCGTGAAAATTATGATGCAACAAACAGGATTAATTTGATTTCACGGACAATAGTTGAGTTTAAGATTTAAGCAACGTAACCTCAATTGTGTAAAGACAGGACAATCAATGACATGAATTTCATGCTTAAGCGAAACTTCAAAAAGCTCTACTGTTACAGGATAATGGTTTGATATTTGCTCAAATACTCAACAACAACAAAGCCACACTGGCCCTGAGTCAGCCTCGAAAACACCAAAGTACCTGGAATGAACTCAGGTGTGTTATCGAGCCCAAATCCAGCCACTCATTATGCTGTCAAGAACAGAGGAGTGGTTTGTTGCATTATGATGGGTATAATAAGCCACATTTAAAATCATAACTTCAATCCCAAAAGCAGTGAATATGAACCCATTTAATCACCTATTACAAATCCAATACATGGTTGTTTCACTGTAATTTACCCAGAAAGCTAAAGCAGCTGCAAGGAATTTCGATTTTTGATGATTCAGGGTACAAAAAAAATGTATTTGTCGTTATACCACGAAGAGTTGCATAACAGAATGAGTTTGTAAACTTCTCCCTGCTACACAAACATAGGACGTATATACAGTTATTTATATACAAATAAAAATCAACACACATTTTTTTCCCAATCTGCGTCAGGGCGAGTGTAAACAGCAGCAACGAGACGGTGATGATTACATAGTCGACATCTTCGTGTCAAAAGTTCAACACTAGGCCACTGTCAACTTTAACTGTGTGTGATCGAGCATCAGTGATGTGTCCGCCTCTCCTTGTTCAGCTGTAGTCCTGCGCTCCATTAGCTCAGAACGCGATCTGCCTGTGCAGTGCAACAGCTTGATCTGAGAGGCTGTTCTGAAGCAGGTCCCTGTGGCCACAACAGGGTTAGGAGGGTTTTGTCAGCTGAGTTCCATTTTGTCCATTTCCTTTTCCTGCAACTGGACATCAGCCAGGAGCAGCCTTAAACCCAGCTGGATTAGTAAGGCTCCCATCTTGGATCTTCCTGGGGCAGTCCGGCTGGTTGAAAGCTGCCATGGGCAGCGACAGTCTCAAATTGTTCTTAATCCAAAACCTGCTCTTTCCTCTCCAATGCTGATGAATGTATTTCTGTCATATGTAGGCTGATACTTTCCGCAGTAAAGCCGAAAAAATAACAGTTAAAAAACAAAAATGAAGTGAACTATACTACCACCATTCTAATAACAATCCATTTCTATATAATGTCAGAAATTGTAAAAATACTGATTATAATTTACCATTTCAAATGTACTTGTTTTGTCAAACACACAGTCACATTTAGATCCTGATTGATATATTGGTTGGCCAAAACTCTTAGCTGATATTGACCAATCACAGATACAGTATATCTGTATCGGCATATATATTATTGGATATGTGCTGATATAAAAGTGCTGTTCCACTGCACTGATTATTTGGACAATAAAGTCTCTTGTAAATACATTGTCGCAAGTTTTATCAGCTTTATATCTTATTGGGATCTACAATGCAACCTAAAATAAACTCCCATCGGTCTTAACAATAGCTGCACAACAATCATAAAAATGGGCCCAGTGTTGGCTGCAGCAGGGTTGAAGAGGTTTTAACCACTTCAACAAAGTTGAAGCCACAGTCTCAGTTGAGCTGACAGGCTGCTAAATTGAATGGTGAGTGACAGAACTAAAGCAAGTTTGTGGGCAAGAGGCAAATATTCATTTAAAAAAAAAAAAAAAAAAAAAACCAAAGCCACACATGCCATTGGAACAAAGCTTTGTGTATGTATGTAGAGATGGAGCTAACATGTCACCACAGGATTCTGTGGTTCTGGCGTCTCGCCCAAACTGACGTGCCCCAGCTTCAACCCAAATTAAGTGCTGAGCCTGCCTACAGAGGGGAGCATTGTTGTTTTATCTAATAGGTGGCATCTGTTACATCGGGGAGTCTTTGTTGTTGTCACTCAAACATGTAAATACGATGTGCGCATGCAGGTATGAACATGCACTTGACTGAAGAAAATGTATGCACCACACACACACACACACACACACACACACACATGCACACAAATCTTTTCTTCCAACCTCCACAAAGCTGCATCACACACAGTGAGCAGATGTCTGGAAATTCCCTGTTCAGTCATGACATCAGGTCGTCTGCTGTACAACACAGGGAGTGTGTTATCAAAGCTTTCGAGGATGCTGATCTGACAACACTGGAAGTGACTAACTTTATGTGGTGGGATTAAAAAAAAAAAAAAAAAAAGGGGGCTGATTTCAACCTGTAAACCACCCCACTAAAAATGTGATAAGATTAACTCCAAAAGACATCCTTTGGCAGGAATAACTGGTGCAAACATGACATAAACAGTACACACAGCTGAAGAAATCTCTCAAGAGTAAATATTTAACCGCAGATATCAGCAGGCATGCTGTGTTTTGCAGACAAACGAGCTGATTATGCCAAGTGCCAAGGGAATGTTTGCAGGATAAAGAGGATGAGCATGAATGGAGATGAGAGGTGGATCCTTCGCTATAAACATTACTCACGTCCTTTAAGGGTCCATCCACATGGAAACGCTTTTTTGTGTTAACGCACCTGTTTTGCATCGTTTTGGCCGATCGTCCAAGTGGATCCTGTAAATGCAGTGCCTTTTAAAGCACTTTTTTGAAACCTGGTCACTAAGTGGAAAAATTTGCTGCCCTTGTATTCTTGTTTGGACAGTGAATCCGCATACTTTGCGTATCGACGACGCAATCGCCCGACCCCTCGACCTCCAGCCTTCGACCTCTTAACCCCGCGCTGTCTCATAACAACAACAACAACAACAATGGCGGACTACATGCTTGTGTTCATGCCGCAGAAGATATTGAGCCTGTTAGGGTTACTAGGGCTCCTCTGCCCCTACGCTGAGCGAAAAAAGATTATGGGCAACCGCATACGCCACATCATTTTAGATCCACCGCGAAGGGCTTTCTCCTTCTACTGTCTGTTTTTATGCAGCGCACAAGCTTTATGTGCATGCTCCGTCTCTTCTTCTCCGTTTTTGGTGAATTTCAAGCGGCACCTATAGGCTGGAATATCAAATACAGCGTATTGAGTTGTTTACAGTGGATCCGTTTGGACGCAAATATTCTTGAAACGATGCCAAGGAAGACGGGGGAAAAGGATTGTTTTGGTACGTGTGGATATGGCCTAAGTGTAAATGCTTTGGCTGTTTTGGTGAATTGAACTTAGATTGTTATTTCCAATTCATTAGCAATAATTCATTTTCACTCAAACAAATCCGTTTCTCCATTATCACTTACGTACATTTTTTGTAAGTACGTCCATGTTTTTGTGTGAAATGTTGTGAAAGTGAAGTGAAAAGTAACTAGTAATTGCAGACAAAACAATGTAACTAGGTTTTAAGTACAACATTTTCCTCTGAAATGTAGTTGTACATGCATAACTAAAGAAAATGGACATACTGATATTGCCATTGCTTCCTATTAATGTAGAGCAAACTAGCGAAGTGTATGGACAGCAGTTCTGTTCACAGCATTAACTATATGAAAAAGTGAACAGAAAAACTGTGACATCACCCAGAGGGTTCTGAAGAGCTGAAGCTCAAAGCGTGTGATACTGGCTGTCGCCATCTTGGCAGCGCCCGTCTCCACTTAACTCCCGGTTGATCAAAAATGGGTAAAGAGTTGGAGCATATGTGGAGCTGAATGAAGCCTGGTTTCTGAAACATGCCCACCTAGCTCCAAGCTTGCTATGACTAAGACACACGGAAAGAAAGAAGAATCAGGAGACCGAAAGTGCTGTTGTTTTTAACCTGCGATGCACTCCCTGTGCTTTGTCTACCAGAAATTAAAAGAGGTTTGCAAGGCAGTGTTGTTGCACTTTGACTCTACGAAAATGTTATGGTACAAAATAATTGCGAAAAAAACAATTTTATCCTGATAGTCATCAAAATATGCTTAAAACTCATAATACTCATTATGCACTAAAACACACTAGAATAAGTCTACCTTACATTTAATTAAGAATGTTTCAAAGATATTGAGTGCATATTTGTTTAGTGGTGCGGTGGTCATTGCTGCTGTCTCACAGGTCCTGGGCTCAAACACTGGGCAGGGCCCTTCTTTGTGGGGTTTGCATGCTATCCCTGTGCCTCCGGGTACTGCAGTACACTGTCAAAACATGCACATTATGTCAGTTATCTAGTCAGCACCCTTGACCAAAGGCACTCTGGAGTTTGTCCTCAGGCGCTGTATGTTGGCGGGCCACTGCTACCCCGTGAAGGGTTAAATGCAGAGAACCAGTTTCACTTTGTTGTACATTGTGTGATAAAATATCAATATTCTTCAAGTGAGAATATTGACGATCATCCTCATAATGAAAATGCACCATGATCAGTCCACGTTAAATCTATCATGGTTCCATGAGTTGTGGACATATGCAGCCCGACCACTTCTCATGGTGGTCTAAGCAATCAGATCCCAAATACATCCTCAATGCGTCTGGGGGGGGGGGAATGCTGCCTTATTGTGGACAAGGTTATGGTGCCTCGTTATATATTTGAGACCAACTGAAAACGGGTCAGATGAGGTCTGGCTATGCAAGACTAGATATGACTTGAATGCCAAACTTATAAGCCTCCGGTAAAATCAGCTGTTCAAACATTTAACATTGCTCCAGGACCGCAAAGATTTAACGTCAGCCCACATTTTCTAACCAGAGCCAGAGTAGTGGGTGGAAGGTACTTCATGGAGTGGAGAATTTACTTGATGAAAAAAACACCTCCAGTGATGTGCAGAACGGGGCAGTGGCCCCCCCGCGTGGCCCAATTGTTGAAAAATGCGCGCTAAAGTGCCCTCCTGAGAGCCAAAACGCGCGCTAAAGTGCCCTCCTGAGAGCCAAAAAAGCATGCCAAAGTGCCCTCTTGGTTGGCAAAACACACTAAACTGCCCCCTTGGCTGGTTAAAACATGATAAACTGCCCTCTTGGGAGCCAAAACACGCGCTAAAGTGCCCTCTTGGGAGCCAAAACATGTGCTAAAGCGCCCTCTTGGGAGCCAAAACGCGCACTAAAGCGCCCTCTTGGGAGCCAAAACGCGCACTAAAGCGCCCTCTTGGGAGCCAAAACGCTCGCTAAAGTGCCCCTCTTTTTCGCCCCTGCCCTTCAAAAAGTCTGCGCACGCCACTGAACACCTCTGATGTAACGTTAGTCTCTCTCAGTCTAAATTGAAAAACATGACATTAATTAAAGTCTGTGGCGCATGTATGGCTGCTGCATATCTAATGCTAACGTACAGCAGTTACCTGTCTGTGTCAGTTTGTTCACTTAAGATTAACAGGGAGAGGGCGTATAAGAGGATTTACATATTTTCAGCAGAAGTGGCCTTCAAATGATGATGATAGCCTCAGCATATCCTCAATGCAAAAGTTCAGCGATAACAATAGTTTGAAAACGGTCCAATCGACCAAACCAATTAATCACTCGGCCTCTAGTCCACACACAACAGGCTGTCAGGGCTTGACTGCATGCTACTGAGATTAATCTGTCAACAACAAGTCAACTAAAATCAAGCACTCAAATATTGACAATCATAAAAATGAAAAGTGGCGTTTGATGCTGTGGCGGTGTTGTTCTGTTTTCCACAGACACAGATGCACGGACAAAAGACTCCCTCACTGAGTGTCTGTCTCCCTCTCTTTAAGTAGCTGTTTGATCCCTTTTCCTTGAGTCAGCAAAGTGAGTTTTTTTTTTAACCCCCCCACCGGTTGCCAGATGACTTGCCTCTGCCTGCTTAATCTGACTCCCACATTCACGCTGTTGATAGCTACACCGGAAAGAAGACTTGGAATCCATCAAGCTGCAGAAAGTTTGAAACATCCAGTTCAGGGATAGAGTACAATGGCATAGCATGCATTTTTTTTCTTTCTCGCAAGAAATGTGTAATTCCAAAATAAAATCTCCTTTCCATTTATAAAATACAGTATCTCCTCCATACGTCACAAGTGAATTGACCACTGAGTGTCCCAGGGTTAGAACTAACTTCAGCTGTCAGATATTTCATGAAGCTGCTTCTGTCCTGCTGATAACTCCACCATCACACACCCTCACTGAGCAGGCTCATCTCTTTCATACCATTCAGCGAGAAAAATCTAGCACAGAGGCATTCAGAGTGGCTGTTTGAACTAAAGGTTCAGTGCACAGCCTCGTGTGGAACTAGTCAGGAGTTTGCAGCTCTGCCTTTAAATAACTGCAGACACTTCACTTTACCTCACGTCTAGCTGCTGCACCTTTCAAGACTTTTCAGAGGAACTTGTCATTAAACCGCTGCGCCCAGCGAGGCTTTAATGATCATTTCATTAAATATATTCACCCGTAGATTTCTTCTGAGTCCTGTGTCCTTTGTCTTGAAACAAGTCACTCACACACTCGCACTCAGCGTGCAGCACACTGTTTTCTCCTGCGTTTCCATGCACACCTCTGAAGCCTTGCTGTAAACTCTGGCTTTGACTCACCTGAAGCTTGCGCCTGCTGCCGGTCCTCCGGTCGTGCACCGGCAGACAATGAACGCAGAGAAAAAGGTGCAAAGAAAAGATGCTGCCGCAAAACACGACAGCCCGCATCCTCGTCTCCTGCAGACAGACAGATAGGAAGACAGACAGACGCAGGCTGACAGACTCTGTGCGTGCAGAGCCGAGAGAGGAGAAGCTGAGGAGGAGGCTCGGTGAGTGCTGCTGGATGAACGACTGCAGGGATCTTATAGCTCACCGCGGGATGTCTTTGTCCTCTTCAAGTGACACTTTTACGAGTTTCCATGTGCTCCACACACGTCATTTTAACCCCTTTCACGCAGCCTGTCTCTGGTTAACACGGACTAGCCAAGGCAGGAACTGAATGCCGTAAAATAACGACGATGTCCAGCTGCTGTTGTGTGTGTGTGTGTGTGTGTGTGTGTGTGGCTGTACTTACTTTAAGTTAGGGACAAAACGATGGTTCTCACAGTGGGGTCCGGGGACCCCCAGGAGCCATTGAGGGCGTTCCATGGGGTCCGCAGAAGGAAGGGAAGTCATTTATTTTCGCTTTAATTCCAACCATAAGTGTATACACTTTGTGTGGTGAAAATATATAATAAAAATTCTCAGATTCATTCATCAGATGTGGAGCTGTGGGACATAATCACAAGGGTCTGTGGTCTCATTTTTGTCAGTTTAGAAGTCCTTGCCATCAGCGATACTGAATAACTGAGAGTACATTTACTCAAGTACTGTACTTAAAGGATCAGTCTGTAGGTTTGATGAAGAAACGTTCATGAGAATACATGTTTTGCCTGATTTTAACAAATAATCAAACTCTCTTTGTTTTCGTGACCGAATAAACTGAATGAACAAACTGAGCTTAAAGGACAACACAGTCTATACTGTTTTACTTTCTTTTACCAGTCTTCCAAAGATGGCTCAAAGATGAATCTTTTCAGGGGTTCTTGGGCAGGAATCTGGTTTTGGTTCGATGTAACCTTTTTGCAGCAGTATTGTACAGTGCACACCATGCTCTATTACATCATTTTTACACCACCAAACAAGCATGTTTATATAATTTTTAAACAAGAAGAAACCTGCTGTGAGTAGGAAATAGATTCCTCTCCCATTGCCAGGAAAGAAGTTGTCTTTCTATTTGAACGGGAACAGTAGTTTTTTCTATCTTTTATTTCAGTCTCTTTTTCAAAACCCAATGCTGATTGTGCTGCTTGAATAAAGACCAATGGAGAGAGTATTCAAGCGCGAACGTCTCTTTCTTCACCAATGAAAATGGAGAAAAAATTTGCTTGCCCATCTGGTTGTCATGTTTCCATCACAGCAGATTGGAGCTGGAGCCAAAAAAAAAACATCTGTGACTACTGCAGAATGAATGTTAATTGGTTACATGTGCAGTATGAAAGTTGCAGCTTCATTATATTTTGCACAGAGACCTAGAAACTAACCAATACTCTTATACCAATTAACTACCTGCTATCAGGTTCTTCATATGTCTGCCAGTACTTGGGTTATTTCATTAAACAACTTCATTTGTGAAGATGTTTGCACACTATTCTTGCGCGTATTCTGTCCTATGCTTTTACAGCACTTATATTTTCTGTATAGGACATCAATAAAGCATTATCTCATCTTATTATAACTTTAAAATGATGTTAGAGGGGAATTTGGGAACCAAAAAGAGTTTGTTATCCCTGGTACCACATCCTCCAGAGAACACCTGATCAGCAACTCATTAGTGAAAGAAAGCATGGCATATCACAAAGCTGAAGTGATACATAAAGGGAAAGATTCCTTCTTTGCTGGTGTAGGACTTTAAAAAAAAAAAAAAAAAATCATTAAAAACAAATTTTCATTAGTCCTCTGACAAGATTGGATGCCTTGTCAAAATGGTTGAAGAACCTCTCTAATGCTGGGTGGAGAGAAGAAGGGGAGATTACAGGCTGCACATCCAAAAAGAGAAGCAACTACAGAGCCAGCTCCAGTACAATGAGGAGAGGTCCTGTTTCTCCAAGGAAGGTCTCCTGCAGATGGTAACCCCAAACCTGCCAAAGGTCTTGTGATCAAACCATAATCTTTCCTAACCCTACCCAAGTGCTTTTGTGCGTAAACCTGACCAGATCTTAACCACAGTGTCTTCACGATAGAGAAACAACACAAACATCTGCTGTAACTTGTGGATGCTTTGTAAACACAGGTGCACAGCTTCGGCTCTCTCCATCTCAACTATTTCAAACAAGAACAAGAATTCTACAAATGACCCAGTTGTTTGGTCAAACTTTATGTGCTCCTCAACCAGAGAGAGATTTTTTTTTTTCCCTGCAACAAACATCAGCTCTGTGATTCTGCTGTACATTTGACCGCAGCTCCTGTGTGGAACTATTGTTGTCTTCTCTTCTAATATGTAGAACAAGTTGCTCCTCATGTACGCAGGGGCTGGAAAACCTGACCAGCTGCTCCACTGTCTGGAAGGCAACACAATGCAAACTCTTTGTGGGAGACAACTTCAGAACAACGGAAGTGGGAATGTCTGGCTGGTTGATGCAGATTCATGTTTGGTCACAGAAACAATTCATCACACACTACTTGACACTCAGACAGCTGTATCTGAGCTTGGAAAACTCCTCCGACTGAGTGAGAATGCTGAGTAATAACTGGGTTGTGTTGGAGCTTGATGATGGTTCAGTTGGCAGCAGCTACATCTGACCTTAACACAAATTTACACAGGATTTATGCTTAACATTTATTTGTGAACTAGGACAACTTTACAGGGATCACATGTATATATAGAATACCACATAAAAGTGATTACAATTACTGTTGGCTTATGACCCTGTACTTAAACGTACAAGAAGGAACTTCTAACTGGTTATGAATCAGTCTCAATGTATACTGTATACGACCTACATAAGCAAACAAGTCAATCAGTGAAAAGACCAGTTATTTCGGTGTAATTATTGTTGGTATTCTTAAAAGATAAGTTGAAAATTCAGGCATTATCTACTCGCCCTCGTGCAGATGGAAAGTCATGTGATGTTTTGTAGTCCAAACAAACATTTCTGGAGCTTCACAGAAAAACAGTGTTGCAGCATTCTGCTAAAAGCCTGAGCTGGGCACATGTGATACAAATGTAAAAAATATATAAATATATATATATTTTTTTTTAAATGTTTTTTTTAAATCAGTTTGGGATCCCAGGGCTTCTGAAGAATTGGATAATGCCAAACGAGCAGTATGGAGCCATCTTATGCACTGTATGTCAGTTCTTTTATTGTTTTACAAGTCCCCAGCTACAGTTGTTCAGAAGAATGCAGCAACACCGTTTTGCTGTGAGGCTCCAGAAATGTTTTGCGGATCACGAAACTACAACAATTTTCCATTGGCTTGAGGGTGAGTAGATAGTGACTACATTTTCATTTTTGGGTGTACTTATCCTTTAATGTCTTGGAGTCTGACTTATTCGGGTAGGATGAATCTTCAAAAAAGAAATGTTATGGTGATGATGAAAAGAGGAGTCTCACAGCCTGAGGAGAGAAGCAGCTCTCTAGTCCGGTGCTACAGCATGACAACAAGGTTTGCGTTGTTTCACCATAAGGCCATAAAGACCTTCTACTTTTGTCCACAAGGCCACCAGAATCAACAAAAACTTAAAGTTCTTTGAAGTACCTTGTAAAATCACCTGTTTCTCCTAATTATTAAAAATAGGACAATGTACATGGGGGGGAAAAAACTAATAATTCTAAAACATTACACTACATTCCGGGCATAACATGTACACCTGTACAGTGTGTTCAATAGATTATCAAGACAATAAAATCTGGTCACAGTTAAATTAATGATATCCAGGGTTTGTGATTGGTGTTGGATAAAATTGATTGACTCAAGTCAATATTAGCCTAAGCTTTACGTTGTGCAGGGTTTGTATTGGATTGTGTTACATTAAAGGAATTTGTAATACTTTATCCACTGCTGTAAATACTACTTGGAACAAATAAGGAATTCGGACTCCAGTAATGCCTGGATGTCCATGAAATCCACAACTCTGCTCTTAAGTTTGCAACATTACCAAGAAAGTGCTTTTTCTGTCAGTGGAGGATTCTGAAGTGGGTCCTCCAAAGTCAGCTGTTTCCTGTCCTGTGCTCTCTGTCACTTGGTCAGGTTTGCCCTCTGCTGTCAGGGCTACAGGAAAATGTGAAATGGCACATGTTTGAATTTCAGGAACCGTTCGTTCACAGCATAACTGTGACACAACTTGATTAAAAATGTGATTAAAATGACCAAAAGAACCGGAGTAAATACAATAACAAACAAATACACTTCTAAGACCATGTTTATGATAACATATTATTGTGCAAGAGACACTTGCGTATATAGCAGCAGGGGGTGCTGTTACATTTGCCCTGCACGACAAACGCCGGTAAAGAGAGCGTGAAGTCGGCCGGAGGTACTGCCACTCTACTCTGACCTTCAGTGTAAAGGATCTTAAAAAGCCAATTTGTTTTTTTAAAACAATGTACAAATTGAGGAAGTTGGTAAAAGTTAGGGAATACTCGGTGTATCGCTTCGCTCATTTAAGTGAACGTGTTTTTCATTAGGACGAGGCTGTTTCGTCCTTACACATTTTTATTTTGAAGGCTGGTACAGGATGTGATAAGTTGAGTCGACGGCCGTGATGGAACTTGAAGACGAAGGAGCGGCGAAGAGGAACAAGGAAAGGAACTTGCTAGCCGGCTAACTACTTTAGCAATCTTCTGGCGTTAGCATTTTGATAATGGCGCCTTTAGACCTCGACAAGTACGTTGAAATAGCAAGACACTGCAAATACCTGCCGGAAAATGATCTAAAGGTGAGTTCGAGAAGCTGAAATAGTATAGTTAGGCTAAGGTTTGGTCATATCAGTGGAAGCAAACGCGGTAACTGTACGAAGTTTGTTCAACAAGCGTGGCTAGTACCGTTAACTAAACTGCTAGCATTAATTATTCCTTGGTGATAGAAAATACTGTTATTCTTTGTATGCGCATTTTACCAGCTTCACCGGTGTCCATAAAGGCGGTTGAACAGCTTCGTGTGTATAGGAGCGTCAAAGAGGAAGCGATAGCCCTGACTGCTACTATAAGAGTTCAATGTTACGAATGATGCGGACATGGCAACCACGGCAGCGCAAACAGCAACCTACCGCCAGCAAGTTTAATCGGCAGACTAGATCAGTGTGTGTATCGTTAGCCGCTATAGCTACTCAGTCTCAAATGTGTGGCGCTCAGGCATAAGGCAAGTACTATGTACATGTGCTACAAGAAAGCAAAACGGTTAATTTAGAAACCTGTATCTGCTTTAAAGAGCCTCAGAGCTATCGCTAAACTGTTGGTCGTCTTCCTCAAACATGTCAGCTAACATCTCGTCTAGTCATCAGCAATTATGTTTTGATCTTGTAAATACTGCTGTCACACAGCAGTCGAAACCAGTAGTAACTGCACTGACAGTTTCTGACCTTTAGTTGATAATTGTGCAGTAAAATGGGGCTAACAATTATTGACATTGTCGATTATTTGCTTTTTTTATTCGATTATTTGTTTCGACCTTAAAATGTTAGAAAATATCAATCAGTGTTTCTCAAAACCCAAGCCAATTATTGATCGGTGGTTATCAATTTCCGATCGAACTTATATTTTTACGACTTTAAATCGGGGTAATGTAAAGTTTACTGTAAACCACTTTCCGATCGATTGTACCGGGAGCCCGACCTATATATTCTCAGCCTATTATCAACAGATATATCTGTAAAAGTGTATATGTTGCCCAATATGTGCAGACATGAAACCATTTTTTTAAAATGATAATGGAGAAAAATGCGTGCAATAATGTATACCTTTTACATTCCACGTAAGTTGACTCTATCAGTGTACTGAAATGTTAGACATTAGATGTTATTGTTAAACTAAAATATCCTGACTCAGTAACATATTGATTGATAACCATATTTTAGGGATTGCTGTAAAAAAAAAAAAAATTGTGTATCGACCGATATACCAGGATATCAGGATTTTTCACTTACTAATGTCAGTATCACATCGACCCTTAAGATTGAGTATCTATGGGGCTCCAATTGTATTGTCAGCGGTAATCCTTGTTTTTTACCCTAGTTAGCCCCACAGCCACCGTGAGACTGGCACAGTCACTGTGGGGATGCTGGTTTGGAGGTTACTTAGATCCATAAAGAATTGTATAAGCCAGCACATATTTTAGCTCTTTGACTTCAGATTGGCTGACTTTTTTTGGCTAATACTAATACAAAAAAAAAAGAAGGTTTAATACAAAAACATAGAAAGCCTACGAAAAGCTCAACTCATCTCTTTTCTCATCATTGAGTAAAATAACCTTGGTTATGTGTGATGTTAGCTTGCAGTGTTTTGCTGTTATGATGATGTATCGTAAAAGGGGACCTCTTACTGAAATCATGTTTATTTTTCAGAGACTATGTGATTATGTTTGTGATTTACTCCTGGAAGAATCAAATGTTCAGCCGGTCTCAACTCCAGTTACTGTTTGTGGAGATATTCATGGTCAGGTAAGTACAACTGGTTTCTTGTTCTCGTTTGTCCTTTAGAAAATATTGAGATCCAGCCTGGACACTGAGATTACTGATATACAGTCACTTCCATTTTCTTGTTTCTTAAAATGTAAAAAAAAAAAAAATCTTTGTATTTGGGAATGTAGTAGCAGGAAAAAAGATAAATCGACATACCTGTGAATTTCACAGCCTAAGTAACGACAGATATATTGATAAGTGACACCAGTTCTCCATTTAGCATCCAAATATGTAACCATGAATTTCATTACTAGATTGACAATTCTTATAAACGTATTATGCTATAAAACAAGTGTCCACATTTATATCAGTCTGTGTACAATTTGTCATAGTTGGAGTTTGTTTGATTTTTATTGCTGAAATTGTGGTATTTTCAAACAGCCTTAGTCTATTCCCTTTTAAAACAAACTAACAAACCTTCATGTTTCTGTCTAGTTTTATGATCTTTGCGAGCTCTTCAGAACTGGAGGTCAAGTTCCAGACACAAATTACATTTTCATGGTAAGTAAGTTTTCTATGTTGCAATAGAATAAAAAATGCACACCTAAAAGTAAGAAAAGCTTTTTGAAGTATAAAGGACAGGTTGTGGTTAGAAAATTATTTTTTTGAATAAGTGAAATTATCAGTTATCTTATCACTATCATGCTATGAGAAGCAGGTAATTGGTTATTGTGCATCCCTTGATGCACTTTATCCAGGAAAAAACTGAACTGTTTTTTGAATGCACATATGGAGGCAGTTCAATGTGTTGGTGTCTCTGATGGTGTCTTCTTTTTCCACCTTTTAGGGAGACTTTGTAGACAGAGGATATTATAGCTTGGAGACATTTACACACCTGCTTGCTTTAAAAGCAAAGTGGCCAGATCGTATCACACTTCTACGTGGAAACCATGAAAGCAGACAAATAACACAAGTGTACGGCTTTTATGGTATGTACATGTGCCTCACTGTTACTGTTGATACATGCAGATGTTTTTTTTTTTCACCAGCCAATCAAACCACGTTTCCATTTATGCTCTGCTTCTTTTTAGATGAGTGCCAAACAAAATATGGAAATGCAAATGCCTGGCGGTATTGCACAAAAGTCTTTGACATGCTGACTGTGGCAGCTGTAAGTTCATTTAAGGTTCTTTAACATTGGTTGCATTATGCTTTTTGCCTGTAGAACATAGTGCTTGTTCCTGACAATTCTGACACATATACATGAATTCACTCATGCTCACACAGCAACAAACAAACTTCAGGAATAGTATTTAGTGGACTTGGCATGGGTGTCATTGTACACAGAAGTCACAATTTGCTATGTACCTCAGTATGGGGGGATCATGGTTTGATAAAATGGGAAGAGAAGTAAGAAAATCCGAAATGCTGTAGGCTAGATTTCTTTTCAGTTATTTTCAACTGACAGTAGTGCAAGTTACCGTTTTCACCAAGTATAATACTACTTATGATAGTTGGTACAGCCTGTAGACAAAGCAAGTTTATTTATTTTATTTTTAGGCCTTTTCACGTGGTTGTATTTCGTAGGACAGATGAAGAGCAAGGAAAGTTGACATGTAGCAACCCTGCATGGGCCACTGCTTCCCAGGACAAAGCCTCTGTTTGTGGGATGCACACCAACTGAGATATTGGGGCACCCTGGCAAAACAAGTTTTTTTTATATACAGCACTGTACAGACACAAGGCATTTTAAAGTGCTTTAAAAGGTGTATAGAAATGTCTGAATAATGCGACATTGGACATTTTAAAAAGTATTTAGACAAGTAAAAATAAAAGCAAGCAATTGGGTAAAAAGATGTTATGTATCTAAGATGTTAGTAAGCCATGATAAACAGTAATGTTGTGAGCCCTGATTTAAATGAGCTTTAACTGAGCTCTAAACAGGTTTAGCAGATATCAGGTTCTCAGGAAGGTTGTTTCACAGGTGGATAGTAGAGAAACTAAATACGGCTTTACATTGCTTCATAGTGCAACATCAAACAGTGTTTGCTCTTTTTAACACTTCATTTTTTTATTTTTTTTTACAAAACAGAGTTCTTTGACATATGACCTCCCATGAAAAATAACCAATGATTTATTAACACAAAAACAAATTAATAAAACAACATAAGAAATTACAAGTGATTGACAATCTCAGCAAAGCAGGGTCAATTATATGGAATCATTTTCTATGGCATTCCATTATAACGCACTTCTACTACAACAACCCATATTGCTTAAACACCTAAATATAATGTACCTCAGTTCCACTTCTGAGCAAAAGTGTTGATCTTTGTTTGTTGGTTTGGTAAACTATCACATGGGTCATATTTTCATGTAAAACTGATGTGAAATGTAAATAAATGTCATTACATTGCTTTGGTAATGTCTTTGCTTCTGTTTGCTTTCACATCTAGAGGCTGCTTTTAAACATTGGGTTCAAATGTTTGGATGGCTGTCTTGGTTTTTGTTTAGTGTTTTTGCTTGTTTATTTGGTGATTGACACATCTGGGTGATGCAGTCTTTTATGCGTTAGCATTTTTGATGTGTTCCCACCTTGTCCAATCCACCAATACTATGTGGTTGGAAAACAACTTTCAGGTGCATTACCACCACTAACTGGGTTGGAGTGTGGAATTATAATTGTGCCCATTGACATAAGCTTTCGCCATAGTGTGACAGTCAGACTACTTCTTTGTATGATTACATTCACTGGACCAATGACAAATACTTGCACAGTTACACCCTTAGTACTTGGTAAAGTAAAATGAGTTTTGGCTACAACTGTATGCTGCCACCCCAAAAGTTTGATTTAACTGTCTAAGCTGTCTGGGTTAGAGGCAGAATAAAGTGAGGTTTGCAAATCTCCATTTTGGTATATTAGCTTAGATGATTAACCTTAACCCTTATATTTGGTGTGTAGGTTTCTTCATTCATGAGATTCTTTTTGGTTATTTTTTACTTTTTACTTTACATACCATATCAAACACATCTTTCTTATCCCAAACTGCCTGATTTTGACATCTTTTAATCTCTAATCCCAGTTGATAGATGAGCAGGTCCTGTGTGTCCATGGTGGTCTTTCACCTGACATCAAGACTTTGGACCAGATCCGCACCATCGAACGCAACCAAGAGATTCCACACAAGGGGGCCTTCTGTGATCTTGTGTGGTCTGATCCAGAGGATGTGGACACCTGGGCTATTAGTCCACGAGGTGCAGGCTGGCTGTTTGGCTCCAAGGTTACTAATGAGGTAGGATGTGTTGCCAATATTTAAATAAATCAGTGGAAAAAACGTCCTTTTGACCAGTAGCATCAGTTTTATGAAAGTAATGCTCGCATTTTGTTTATAGTTTGTTCACATCAACAACCTGAAGCTCATCTGCCGTGCACATCAGCTAGTTCATGAAGGCTACAAGTTCATGTTTGATGAGAAACTGGTGACCGTGTGGTCGGCGCCCAACTACTGCTACCGCTGTGGAAACATCGCATCCATCATGGTCTTCAAAGACGTCAACAGACGAGAGCCCAAGCTGTTCCGCGCCGTCCCTGACTCCGAGCGTGTCATACCTCCCCGAACAACCACCCCTTACTTCCTATAAAGACAAGAGCCAGTTCTGTCTCCTCCCCGCCCTCTGGAGATCTCAACTCTCAAACGTATTTATATGCAACCTATTTTAAGATATTCATGGGAGTTGCATCCCTTCAGGTCGACAGTATGTTGAGAAGCAAAAGGTTTCTTCCAAAGCTAGTCTGTTTGCACCGCACTCACTTTGTTAGGAAAGAAACATCCTCTTCTAGCCCCAATGAGAAACTGATACTTGGAAATGTCCTCATATTTTATTGATAAGAAAATGTAAAATGGCTTAATTTTGATGCTATATATCCCACCAAAGCAAATAAGATGCAAATAATACACATTCAAATAAAGTGATTTACAGACGGGTGACAAATTAAAGGGAAAACTTGAATAAATGAGATGAGAAATGTAACAAATGGTGATGCGGTCATGCTGTTGGGGCATTTTGCTCATCAGGTTTGGGTCCACTCGTCCCCTCAGAGGGAACGGTCACTGCAAATCAACACAAAGTTGTTTATGAGTGATCACCTTTATGCTGTGGTGAAACATTTCTATCCTGATGAATGAAAATGATATGAACCATATTCATTCATTCATGACATCTCAATTGAATGGAACACCTATGGGAGATTTTCAGTCGATGTGCTCGCCACCACCTTCATCAAAATGCCAAATGAGGGGAATTTCTTTGACACTTGTTGATTTTTCCTTTACCTTCTCACCCATCTGTATATGTCTTCGAGTAGTTTGATCTCATTAGTTGCCTTTTTTAAGACTACTTTTCTAATTTCTGGAATTAAGAAACAAACTGTTACTGCTTCTGTTTTAACACCTCAGACCCACTGTATAAACAGCTGCTGAGTCCATCCTCTGCCTTAATTGGGGGGTTTTCCATTTTAAGCCTAATTTTTAGACTTTCTTATTAATTTATTGTTTTTAAAGTGTCCTGTTCTACAGACGGTATGTATTCTTATGGCAAATATCCACAAGTGTCTGTCTTAAAATGGCAATTAGTTTTGCATTTCCTCATCACTATGTGTATGTGACTACTTTGGTAGTGTGAAGAATTGTTGCTGCAACAGTGGCTTTTATAAGCAATATCATTTAAATTTAAATCTCAATGTTCCAGTCCAAGCTCAGCTCCATAGTTGTTTTTGTAGCAGAGAATGGTTTTATTTGACGTTCCCCTGTTTTGTAATTTCAATAAAACATGATTCATTAAAGTCTTTTGAAGAGTGGTCACTCTGCCAAAAACCTACTGTTATAATGTAGTCATAACATTGACCAAATGTCAGCAAAGACAAAGAGAACACTGATGTGGCTACATGAACAGGACCCAACTTGCATGGTTCGTGATTTTTAACTGGACCAAATGAGAACAAGCTGATGTGCAAGAATGCTTCAGGTGACAGAAAAGGGAAAAATGTGATAAGCTGATGACCATCATGAGGGAACAGGCTTTACTGTTCCCATTTTAACCCAGTGGGTTAAAAGCATCTGCACGGTGTAGTCTAAACAATCGAATGTGTCCATGTATCCAATATCAAATATGTAAAAATATTTCTAGTGTGTGTTCTCAATCCCACCTGACACCAGTTCAATCCAGTGGTGGAAATTGATGTTTATTCAAGTACTGCACAATTTTGAGGTAGTTGATACTTCTACTCTTTTTCAGAGGTAATTCTTCTTCTTTCTGAATCAGATAGAAAACACTGGACTGATAGATAATCTCCATAATTTGGTTTACTGACGGTCACATATTGTCTAATAGTCACACATACAGTAATTTCCTTGCATTGCTCATAATCTTATTAAGCACTTAAAGGGTAATTCAACCAAGTGCACACATTAAAGTGTATTTATAGGTGTCAGGGAGTACCACTACATATCTGTTAAAGTAGTATTAAGCCTTGTGGCTCCAGAGGAAGCTGCATGTAATCTCATAAATTGTCTCCAGTGATGTCACTCAGTGGCTAGTTGCATCATGGGTAATGCAGGTACCAGATTTGGTAAATCAGTCCATTGGTCTAGCATTGCTGTAGATTTAAAATATAACAAGTTAATGAATGCAAAGCAGATTCCTTCCAATGACAATAGCAAGCTGAATTCACGCCCCTGCCGGTTTGCCTCACGAGACCTTATACCTGAAAAACTTGTAGCTGTTTGGTATAGAATGGAGAGACAAATTATTTTTGTTATCCTATTTGAATCGTGTCATGTATCACATCTATGATGTTTGTCAAATTAAAAGATCATTTTTCATGTCAATAAAGTCTCAGTTTGTCATCAAACAAATGAAATATCAGACTGTGAAAATATGTCATTATAAAGACTACACAGCCAAGTTGGGGATGCTGTCTCATTGAATGCTCAACAAAAACCATAACTTAAACATTGTAGAGCTGCTCCTGTATATGAGCAGCTCACAGAACTGACCAGCTCTCCTTTCAAATAACTGCAGTTGTCAATATGAGCAGATTTATTGTGATTTTCACCTTTGTAAATACTTTTGCTGTGCACAGTTGGTGGCCATGTTGGTGTTGGTGACGTGTGTTGAGCAAGATGATGTAGTTCACTGAGTGCTGTAACAAAACTAGATGCAACTTATCTTTAGTTACAAGAAACTACAACTTTATTTACTAGGAAAAACTCTTTTTAAATTCACAAACATCATATGTATGATTCATGACTTCAATGGGATCCAAAAAATGTTTGTCTCTCCCTATTGTCTTCTGTACATTTTTTTTTCTTCCAAAATATCATCCATTGGTGCAAACCAGAAGGGGTGTCACTTTGGTTCTCTATTGCTTGTGGGTGCTTTCGCCAAAATTGTCTTGGCTTGAGAAAAGCAAATATCAAACGTCCATGAATCAAAACTTCATATTAGAATCATAGTTGACCTTGTTTGCAGCTTTTTGGACTGCAGGTAATGTTTTTTGCTGCCATGTTGCACCCCTGTAACACTGCTGGACTTATAATTTGGTTAAAAACAAATGATGACAAATGGATCACCTTTTTATTCCACACATTCTTTTTTCTTTTTCAAAACTGGGAATCTACATTAGCAAAAGTGCAAGTTAACCACTGAGTGACATCCCTGGAGGCAGTTTATCAGATTACTGACTCTCACTCCAGGGACCGAGACCACCAAGGAGCACCACAGAACACCACAGGAGGCCTTGTCACTTCTTTCAACATGTGTAATACTACTTTTCATTATTATTACTATCATATACAATATAACATTTATTATCAGATGCAGTATTACTTTTACTTTTTATTTTACTACCTTCAATATCACTGCCAGTTTTACTTTCAATTTCATTGTCAATACTCTTGTGCTTAACTTACATCTATTGTTATTGTTATTGTATTGTCCTATTCTGTTGTTACTGGTTTTTACATTTACACTTAAAACACAATATTTTTTTAATTTCACTGATATTTAACATCCTATTGTCTGAAACTTGGCCCAGTGTGTGACCCTGGCCGTGGTGAACCCAATGGTTCTTACTGGTTGTACTGTACTTTTTTGTCTTCTATTTAGCAATTTCTGACGTATTGACTTTACCTTATTAATATTGCTGGGTAGGGTTTGAGTTAAAATCAGATGAACTACTAAGATAAAACAATAGCTCACCACAAACTTAGGTTGGCAGGTTAATCCTTGGTGATGATACTAAATGATCGTACAAACTTTGAAGCTTATGAATTATTTTTTTATTTATTTATTTTTTTTAAATCACCAGTAATAAATAAAGGGGACAAATAGAGTGTTTTGAATTTTGAATAAGAATTTTGCTTAAATGTATGAATGCATATTAAGATTTATGAATTGCTCACGCATGTGAATCTGATTATTTGTCTCCCGGTAAAGTCGGACTGTAGTAAATAAAATTCATTGTTGTCACATACTTCCCACATTGTAACACATTGTTACGTGTTTTGGCGTTCTGTCAGTGCTTTTAGTGTGACAGGGTTGACCCGGAAGCAGCTAGCCAGTCAGAGTGTATTGGACTGTCGCGGTCCTGTCCTCACCCTACCGCCTCCTCCTCCTGCCTGCCTGTCACAGGACAACAACCTTTCATACGGAGTAGCATTTCAGCGTCAACGGACGGCAGTCCCGCTCACACTGTCGGGGGGTACGGCTCGGTACATAGCGGTCTAGGCTCAGTTACACACAGTGAGATGCCAACAAAGTCGCGCTTCACCGACAGAGCTCGTCGTGGCTTTTGCTCTGATTTTTGAAAGCATCACGGTGGTCCTCCTGTCCATTACGTTAGCCGGCTGGCGAGGTAAGAATGAATGTGAATTACACAAGCAGCCGCTGCAGGCGGACTGTGTAACCTGTCTTTATTAACTTGCACATATTCGCTTCCACTGGTTATCTTTGTTATCCAGCCATTATTAACCAGACGTTATTTTGCTGTGACGTTAATGGAGAGGTGCCCTGACTTAATTCGTCGATGTTGGCGATGACAGAAAGCTGTTCGCGTTACACACTAGTGTGCTATAGCTGTGTTCTAGCTTAACGCCCAACTAAGCTTGGTTTCATCAGTAGCTAACAGTAAGGCACGTTAATATTGACTGAGCTCTTCACTAAACATTGTAGCTTAGGAGAGAATTTCAGATATTGAATATAGCTAGTAATGGGTTGAAAACACACCAGCTACCCCTGAGCGATGTACTGACATGCTTCTCTCTAAACCTCTTTGACTCAGACGTCTTTTATGTATTTTGTCTTGTAGCGAACGACTCATTATAGTGTTTCCATCCAATCACTGCGTCCGCGAGCCTCTTGTCATGTTCACGTCAAAGAGACCAGTCTCTAAAAAGCTGAATGAGATCTGTCGGGCGTCTTCAGATTCAAATCTTGCACAGAGAGCGTCTGCAGATTTGAACCTGTTTGTTAATGAAATTTAAGTCATATATATGTCTAGGCGCTTCTTAACGATAAAGAAGATGAGCAAGATGAAGGTTTTTTTCAAATTGTGCATTCCTAGTACAGCAGCTAAGGTTATCTGGAACACTTTCTCTGGCGACACTGACAGCCACCCTCCATCACACAGACACATCTCCGAGGGCTGCCAGTGGACCTATAGTCAGTCATTTCATGGCAGAATAAACTTTACATAGGCTGTAAATGTTTTTAATAAGGCACGTTAGCTGAACATTGCGACCAGATTGTGTGCTGCTTTGACCTGATTGCACATCCATCTCAGCAAACTGGAGGTTGCAGCTACTGTGAGAATGAAATCTGGGACAGCCCAGGTCATCCTAAAAAAGGTGACCATGTGACACATTTCCTCCATAGTTTCTTATTTCTATTAATATTTAAGTAGGGCAACTCCAATATTTGCAAATAGTAACATTATTAAGTTGCAGTAAGGATATCAGCATGTTAGATTTCTATAGGTTCTTGTTACTGGTTGAAATGTATGTCTTGTTTGATGTATTAGAAATCATAAATGAACATTGATACAATTAGCCTTTGGTCTGGTTCCCACTGGATTCAATATTTGTAATGAATCAATAATTTATTTAAATGCTGTGCATTTTTGCAGGCTACATACATTATTTCTTTTTGTTTGTAATAAGGTGTGAAAAGTCAGGGTCATGACTGGAGCTGAGACTGAGGATGATATTCCATTAGGCGAGAGGAAGACTGTTACAGATTTCTGCTATCTCCTGGACAAATCCAAACAACTCTTCAATGGGCTAAGGTCAGTTTCTACTTACCTTGTTGTCTCCTGTCTGCTTGGCTGCATTTTGTGATCAAGCATTTACTTCCAGCAGTGAGTTGTAGGAAACATGCAGTGTGCAGGAGTGATATGTAAAAGAATCCAGCCAAGCATCCCTAGGAAGTATGTTTATGTTGGATGATTGGGCCGTGCATGACGTATGTCCAGTGCCAATGCTCAGTGCCAATGCAGGAAGGAGTATGCTTGTTATGTAAGGGAGTGGAAGGGTGCTGGTTGGGTGTGTATCATGTCTGACTGTCATGGGTTGTTACAATGTTAAGGTTAAGGTTCAGTTAAAAACAAACTTTAATCAGGAATTTTAAGAGACAAGACATCGTGTTGATGGTAACAAACTTGGCAACTGTTAGCATCACTCAGCGTTGCCCTGCTCATTTTCTCATTTTAGATCAACATACGGTGATGTGTATTTATATTTATATAAGCGGTATATGATACAACTCCTGATTTAATAAAAGTTGGGATGCTGTTTAAAACCTAATACTATATATACTATACAAAGAAAATTGTATATGGCGGGCCGCCACTCCTAAATGAATGTAGAGGAAATACTGGAAGTGACAAACAACCTACATATACAGCTTATTACTGTGATCAACTAAATATTCACCTCATCAGTCTATTGAAGATCCAACTTACCTGCTGAGAGAGTGTTAGGCTGTAAGGGTGTGGTAAGAGAGTGAAGGAGACACACTTCCTCTCTATATTCTTTTGTAGCTTTAGGAAAGGTCTTATTTTGTTTTCTTTGGTTAAAAGACTGAGATTGCTCAAAATAGTCAAATTTAGCTGCTTATATAGAATGCAGCTAAGATATGCCCTTCACTGCACAGTAGGGAATGTTTTTAGCTTACCCGTGCCTGTAGAATAAAAAACGGCTTCACTTCCAACTTGAAACTTTTATCAGTGTTGTTATGCACCAAAGTTTTTAAGAAGGTTGCCTGGCTGCTCCCACCAAAATCTACCAATTGGAGTTTGTTTTGTTTTTTTCTTTTAATCGAAGCCAAGGTCAAGTCCTCTGATTGAGTGTTAACTGACTGAACTGACACTTCATATTATTCAGTTTTTTGGATGTCTTTGTTGTCATATTGTTACAGTAGGTGCTACAATAAGCCCAGAAATACTGTAGAATGCAAGCCGACAGATTGGCCATCTGGAGTAGCAGGAGTCGGTGAACCTGTCATCTGGTGGTGGGCCAAACAAGACAATACTGACAGTGAGGAAGAAAAGGGCCAGGATAGGCGGATACATAAAAGTCATTGATTAGGAAAAATAGACAAATCAACTGCCTGTTTTCACCCTGTCACCTTGATGTCTTATTTGAATCACTGCCAGTTACTTGATTGTGACCACATAACACCCATTTCAAAGGGCTCACAAATTCTGACCCATGTGAAAAGACTGAAATAGTTCAGTACCCCGTCTGATGATTTTATTTAACTTTGAGGGTTCATAGTTAGCTACAGTAATCAGAGCTTTTTTCGAACATTGATCACTGTGCACAAACTAAAGATTGCAGCTTTAAATAAGTATACATCTGGCTGTTGCGTCTGATCATCCGATTTGATAGAAATAAATGTAACATGAAAAACATCTCTTCATCAATATATAATTCAGTTTAATAAGGTTGATTGAGGGCCAGATGTTGTCTTTTGAAGTCAACTGAGCCTATGAATTGATGAAAGGAAGTAGAAAATAGGACAAGAAGGACTTTATATATACATGGTTAATGACATAAGAATTGGTACTGAATATTGCAAGACAGTTGTCTTATCTTCTTTGTTATTTGTTTATTATATTTATGTAATTTAATAAATACTGAAATAAATAAAATATAAATCATAGAAATATGATGGAAATAGTTACTTTAATTGATTTCAATAATTGGGAAGATCCTTCAATGTAAAGTATTAATTTTTCAATCAATTTGACATTAATAACAATAATGATAATAATGTATCTTATAACAGTGACAAGACAATGTGACAATTGGTGGGTAACTTTCTGAGAGTTGGATGGCGTTTGGGTTTTGCTTGTCGGTTTCAAGCAATGGTGGCCTGTTTGCCAACGTACACATGTTACAGCTCAACAGCTCATACAATAACAGAATCTAGATCCATATTTGATCAGCAATCTAGATCCATATTTGATCAGCAATCTAGATCCATATTTGATCAGCAGTGCTTAGTTTGAACTGCGTTTTGTGTCATGAGTTACCCCTCTCTTGTACTATGTACTGTAGTTGACCAACAACCTGTTTGATGAAGCGTTCCGTGCAGATATTTTGCAAACAATCTTTTGAACTTAAAAGCATTTGTCTTTTTGCATAAGTGTGCTTTATTTGAAAATTTTAAAAAGTCAGGATCCAATCTCAGACATTCCAAAGTGCACACTAGAGCTGGACAAAATATCAATATTATATTGTTATCGTGATATGATATGATATATCGTCTTATAAGTGTAATTTTTTCCTGGCACTAAGACTCGTTACATTAAAGAGATGTCATTTTCTGTACTTACCAGACTGTTGTACTGGTACTTGTCTTTAGCTACTTAGTCTTTATATTTACATTACTGATGATTATTGATCAGAAAGCTCATTGGCATAACATTTTGTGAAAGTACCAATTGTCATCACTACAATATTTTCTCAATATCCATATCGAGGTAGTCAATCAAAAAATGTTGTGACGTTTGATCTTGTCAAAATGATTGTAATGCTGTTTTAAGGCCATATCGCCCAGCCCTAATGCACACCCTTTTTATATTACCCTGTGTTAAGTGTTAAAAAAAATTACTAAAACACCATGACGCAAACAGCTGTACTTCCCAAAATGCTTGACTGTTTGTTTGTAGAAATATGGTGATGTTCTGTCTGAGACTGGTTTTTTTCTTCTCTCCCCTCTTCCCTCTATTGTATTCTTTGCTACAGAGACCTTCCTCAGTATGGACACAAGCAGTGGCAGTCCTACTTTGGTCGGACTTTCGATGTCTACACTAAGCTGTGGAAGTTTCAGCAGCAGCACAGGTTATTTCCATCTCTTATTAGTTCACAGTGTTTTACAAGATAGAATTGGTGGAGTGCCATGTTTGAAATATGTGGTTCACGGTATGAATAAAGAAGATGCTATGATTCAGCTGTCCCATCCATTAATTCAACATCACATTCACACACAAGAATTAAGGAAAAATGTTGCATCTGGATGTAATTCTTCAATTAAGTAATTTAGAACTCGAGATGAGTTTAGAAAAAATACATCACTTGAACTTGCTTGGACTAGTCTTCACCATATTCTCATCAAGTATGGTTCAAAAGGTTTCTAAATGGGTCTTAATTTGTATATGTTTCATGTTAACACAAACACAGCTGCACATGTAACAGGTAAAGAAACAGTGTAATTTGCCAGATGTTCTGAGTTATCTCATTCTAGTGCTCAGTATTTTATGTTTTCATTTACTGACAGGCAGGTTCTGGACAGTCGGTATGGCTTGAAGCGATGGCAGATTGGGGAGGTCGCGTCCAAAATTGGACAGCTTTACTACCACTATTAGTAAGTCAGCAAGCGCTCTCACTGCCCCACTGTTGTTTGTTTTCCTCTGTTGCTTTGTCCAACCATCTGAGAGGGAGGATGGAACTAAGCTCTCATTCTGGACATGTTATTGTTAATATCCTTGTTTGAAACTGCAGATGAAATGATACAAGCAGCAGAGAAGAAGGGGTGCTCTGTGTGTTATTCTATGTTATTGACAAGTAGGTTTTCACACACAAGGAATTTGCCTTGGTGTTTTTGCATTACAATAACAAAAGAAAGGAAAAAGAAACAGTAAGGCGAGGTACTTCAAAAGTGTATATCGTTAAGTTGTGTTCTTACATTATCACAAATGTTTTCAGAATGTTTAAAATCCAGAGAAATCTCTAATTTTACTCAAGTACCTGTGTGTTTCACTTGGTCACCTGTCACTATAACGTCCAGGAGAGATTCAGAGGGTGGGGAAGAACAAAACCAAATGTAACAAGAATAAAACTTTATCATTACCTTGTTCGCAAACATTTCAGCCTGAGTCACATGGATTGATTTTCATTGGAAATGGTGGTACTTGCGTTTAAAGAAAACCATGGATTTTTGTGTATGAAGGTTTGGGGTTGATGCTGACTTGTGTAACCTTTGTCTCACTGCACTTATTAATAACAAAATAGGTTTTTTTTTAAGGAACAGTAACCTTAAGTTTGTTGTATTTTATCTATTTGTCAATGTAACTAAATCAGAAGTTATGAAGTGTGTTGAAATGTTATGAATGTATTAAAATTTTTCCACTCCAGAGAAAATAACGCCTACTTTCTACCCTTGATTTACAAGCCTTCGTACCTCAGAAACAAGTTACCTGAATGAGGCCTTTTCATTCTACTCAGCCATCCGTCAGCGCTCCTACTACTTTCAGGTCAACAAAGAAGACAGGTAAGTTCTAAACATTTTCTCTCAAATGATAAGAAACTGTTTCTGGATATAGATGCATTTGCTATATATATTAAAGTGCTTAGACATTTACTGTGCTTTTTTATAAAAAAAAAATAAAAATTCTTCTGTCTTCAATAAAATATGACCAAAGGTCACTTTTATAATATCACCATAGGGTTTTGTGAAATGAATAAGGCTGGGGATATTCTTTATTTTTGTAACTGTCATCAAATCCCTGTCAAATTGCTGACTTAAAGCCAAAAGTTCAGTTCCCTCTGAGGATACAAATCTTGAAGATTATCAAGTATTTCATTAGTTGGGCATTGTTTTAAAAGAGTTTTTTATCTGAATCTCTAGAGAGTGAGTATATGTGGCAGCAGGGTGATGTGTGTGTACATGGTAATGAAGTTACATGTTTCCCAGGGCAACAGTGTTCCTCATTGATGTGTTAGTCAATAGTTTTTGGACAACAATGGAGCTCTGCGACACAGAGAAAGATAATATATCGGACTGTGATACACACATTATACATTAACTCATTCTGTGTTGGTTTGGGTCTGCAAATGGGATTTGGAGACAAGAAAACAAATATGGAAGATTATCAGACCTTTTTAATTTCTCAACCATTATAACTGGCAGAAAAACCAGGATTATCAGTTGTGTGTAAAAATATTGGTAATGGTAGTAGCAGCCTTGATGAAAGACAATTGAAAAATGTCTGATGTAAATTTATTTGCCTTAACAAGATCATATTGTCTTCTCTTGTCTTTTATCAGGCCAGAATTAGTTGTGAAGAAGCTCCGATATTATGCTCGCTACATAGTCGTCTGTTTACTGCTCAACAAGATGGACCTAGTCAAAGTTTTGGTGAAGGTATGGACCGAGTTTTATTTTTTACAACAATATGCTGAGTGAATCCAACTCATTTTCATTCTATGACTGGGTTGAAATGAAATCTAAGTTGTAGTCCCTTTTATGATACACACAAAAAATAGCTATTTTATGATCAAGTGTTGAGGATGAGTTCAGAGGTCTCACAGTCTGAGGAGTGAAGCTGCTCTGTAGTCTGGTGGTACGGCAGCAGATACTTCTGTATCTGTTGTCAGATGGCATCAATACAGACTGTACAGACTGTGGCTGGGTGGGTGTTGTCTTTTAGTATCTTTGAGCTCTGTGCAGACATCTCACTTCACTGATGTCACTGATGCTCTAAAGATGGTAGATGGTTACCCAGCGCTGTAGAGCCTTCCTGTCCTGGGCTGTGACGAACCATGCCAGTTTGTGATTTTGTGTTTGTATTTCTATTGCTCTTCTGAGAATTGGAACCAGACTTTAGTTTCCTTGATAAGTAAAGTCTTTTCTGTAATTTTTAACCAAACGGCCTAAGAGGAACTGCTTCATTCACCTGCTAGTTGAGTTTTTCAGAAATCTGGTAAAATTATAATATATGGGTATAATGGTGTTATTCACTGCTATCTCAGTTTTGAGTTCCCAGTTCAATATATTTTCAGGACATTGCGAAAAACTTTGAATAAAACTGCTTTCCGTTATAACTACTTGTTCATGTATTTATTTAGCTAGCTAACATACATCAAGGCACCCCAATTGGGAATACATCTTACAATAGAACTTGAAGAAGACGACGAAGAAGAATCTCTATCTTATCACAGATAATCCTATAGTATGCAATGTAATGAAACTGGTTCCATTTATTTAACCATTCTGGAGGAACAGTGGTACAGCACTTGGCGACACATTTGGTTGATTGCTTGTGTGGAGAAAAAATAACTTAATTGCTGCCAAACACCATTCAGTCTTCAGTTACATGCCTTCTGTCAGGAAATATGCTAATTTAGATAGTCACAGAGAATGTAATCATGCTGTGGCTCTGGTGCACAGGGTCCAGTCTGACCACAAAATGTTGGAGATCAACTCCAACAGCCTGCAACCCTGCCAAACTGTGGATCTAAACGTTCCTTGTCTCCTAGCTAACAGCTGGGCTTAGAAGAAGACCGAATAAATCCCAGAAGGGCTGTGTCCTGTTTTGGTGTTATCAACCTCCTGGTCGCACAATAGCAGAAGCCTGCAGTATATCTGCCTCTACACCTTAACACACATCTTAAAACAATTCTTTAGAGCACAAGAAAATTAACGAATTTGCTGGGGATGTCAGGAGCTCTGAAAACCCCCACAACAGAGGCCTTCATTTTGTGTAGAGATGGAGAAACGAAGATGGTTTTGGGCTAAAGTGTACCTGCCAGGCAGCTACATTCTGTAATGGATCATGGAGCTGCAAGGCCTTATTCTCATGCTCATAAATCTTGCCTTTGTACCTTTTCTGCATTAAGGTGACAGCAGAACTTGATATGGCCTTGGTAAAACTTGAATGTCCAAAATATCCTGCTTTTCCTTATCAGAGAAGTAGTCAGTTTGACCAGCATGGCCACAGACTGATCAACACAGTCACCAACTTTCTCCACCTCCTCATTATTACCTGGCATGAGCCCGTCTTTGGCAAGTTGATTCAAAAGACTGACTGTTATTTTGAGAATATGTAGGGGATTTATCAAATCTCAACTGATGCGCTGACTCTGATCGTAGCCTCCACTTTCCCTGTTCAGAATACTGCGGCAAGTTAGGTCTGGCTCAAGGAAGTTGTATGAGACTTTATTTTATAAATCTAGAACTGGTTAAACTTTTGCAGTACTGTGAAAAAAATGTGCATTCAAATTTGCATGACGCCAACTGGAACTTCATGCCTGTCTGCTACCTGCAGGAGTTATCTGAGGAGATAGAAGATTACACACAGCGATTCAACACAGAGGACCAGTTGGAATGGAATCTGGTTCTACAGGAGGTGGCAGCTTTTGTAGAGGTACCGACCGAAGATGCAACAAAGCTTTCTAGCTATCATGCATGTTACATATTTGTTTGATTGAAGTCCAGCAACATCTTTATTTATCTTATAAAAGAAAAATGTCTGCAATACACATTGAGTTACTGAAATTAAAATCATGGTGCAGTATTCATGTGGACTGACAGCTAGATAAATAAAGTTATCTGCTGCCCAGTACACTGGATCGGCCTCTCTCACATGGTGTTTCTCTCCCCACCAGGCAGATCCAGTGGTCATTCTGAATGACAACAACTCTGTCGTCGTCACCAGCAATCGGCTGCAGGAGGGAAGTGTGCCTCCACTGGAACAAGGCATGGTGGTTGGGCAGCTCGTCCTTGCAGATGCACTAATCATCGGCAACTGTAACAACCAGGTTTTAACCCACTAATTCTAATCCATACACATGAACAGTGTTGTTCACCAGTTATATTGAAGAAAACAGTATTACACACACTGAATACCTTTTGATATATTGAATTTACCAGTATTACCTCCAGCTCTGTTGTCTTTGTTTTACGGCTGAATGATTAATTGATTTTAAATAGAAATCGGGATTTGAAACAACGTAATCAGCAAATCACGGAGGCTGTGATTAATTTTGCTACAGGATGAGCGTCTGACCCATGTTTAAATGTGTGTGTCAATGGTTTTATAAATTCACGCCGTCTTTCTAGTGTGACAGTCATGCTTGCCATCAGAGGTGCCATGATCCTCGTGTACCAATCATACTCACCAAACAGACGTGGCCCAAGGCAACTGCTTTTATGCCTACAACAACGACACGAGAAACCCGAGTAAAACTTAGATTTAAATCTATCACACAGTGAATATTGAGCTGAAGCTTGACTTTAACTAAAATTTGAAGCGTTCAGCCCTACTCTGTTTCTTCTTATTTCTCTTGATTAATAGTTTCACTACTGTATAGATAGATATGCATGTCCTAATAAATTCATGTTGCATGCCATGTACTGCTCCACAAAATTATTCAGTCATGTCTTGTTTCTAACCATAACTAGTACAGGGCTTTTTTGGGAGGTGTTACTAGTAGTTTGAATGCCTCTGCTTGTTATAATAGCTGACTGACCAAACACTAAAATCCCTGATTTGAAGAGGATTTTAAATACATTTTTGCTCAGTTCTTAGAGTTACAGCATCCCTGATTTGTCTTTAAAGGCTCTCTTGACAGTACATATTTTCTTCTTTTTTTTTAGGTGAAGTTTAGCGAATTAACCATCGATATGTTCCGCATGCTTCAAGCTTTGGAGAGGGAACCTGTAAACCTTGCCACACAGACTTCGAAACAAGGAACGCTGGTGAGTCCCTTGTCTGGATATAACAGTAAACATGTTATGTCTCATAAATGATGCAGTCTCTCTCAGGGCCAATCAGTAGCAAATACCTGTATGTCACCATGTTTTGGCCTGTAATAGCAGCTATGTAATTATGCTATAATTGAGTGCTGAGTGAGATGCATCAGTCCCTCCAGAGTTGCATCATTCCCCACGGTGATAAATGTAAAATGAACAAATTAACACACAATCACAAGACTGGTTATGCTGTGTTCAGTGCAGCAAGATTAAACTGAAATAAGAAGAGTAAATCGATAAAATGTGTCTCCACAGGAGCCCAGTGAGAAGCCAGCTAAAAGAGAAAACCCTCACAAATATTTGCTGTACAAGCCAACATTCAGCCAGCTTTTTACTTTCTTGTCTGCCTCTTTTAAGGTCAGTATTCACTTAAATCGCACCGTATGGGTTAAAGATCAAGTCGTGTACTAACTTGGGGAGGTTTTTCATTATCTGCATCACTTCATCTAACATAATCCCATTACTTTGCTACATTATCTTTTTCCCCATCCCAGGAATTGCCTGCCAACAGCGTTTTGCTAGTGTACCTGTCAGCTACTGGAGTCTTCCCTACTGGGCATTCAGATTATGAAGGTACAATGCCAAATTTTGGACCACTAATTTTTTTCACATGTTAGCATTGCTTCACACACAAAGCCTTCACTTGGGTGGGCCACCCAGGCAAATTTGGCGACCCATTTTAGCATTTTCAAGTTTATTTTAATACCCAACTGAGAGAACATGACTGTCCGATCGATTAACTAATGTGCAATTTCCTCCATCGGTCTACTGTTCCTGTCTATTGACATTCACCATTATGTGGAAAACGCTAATATTTCTGAGAATAAAAATAAAGGGTATTTGATGATGTATTTGTCCACACCAAGCTGGCTTAATCTGAAACCAGGGCTCCTGGGTACAAAAAATATGTATTTGTGCCTAAAATCCTGTTTACAGTCATGTACATGTGTTAAGATACTAAGGTGTGTTATTCTGTGCATCTAAATTATGTGCTGGTGCACCTAAATGCATCAGAACAATCTCTGTAAAAAGTTAGTCTGAAGCCCTGGGAAGCACTGTTCACATAAAAAGAACATTTAAAAAGAATATTTTGCACTGTTGGACTCTAAAGCTGTTCGCATAATTCCCTATATAATAGATAGATAATGTGAAAATGAATGAGAAGATACACTGTGAGAAGCAGAGTTGAATGTTCCTCCCGTTAATGATTATCATTAATTGAGAAAAACAGCCAATTTGTCTTTTAATGCCATAATGATGCATAGTGATATCATAACTGTTGAACTCTCTGCTGTTCCTCAGCAGTACCACAGCTCCTTCTCACACACGAGTTGCCAGATATGGTGTGAGCACTGGGCTGAATGAAGCTACAACAAATATTTTGGTGACGTCTGAATGACAGAGACATTACTTTAACAGACAGATAACGACAGCAATTTTAAATATTTCCAAAAAAACAAGGGCGATAGTAAAATCTGATCTGTGAAACACAAACAGGTGCACCTGATGTACTTTATACTACCAACACACTTGAATAAAGCAGTGGGCCTTCACTTTTTGAGGAATTAATTCCCTTTCCTGAGGGCACTGGTTTTGTATTCCATGTATTAAATGGGCCTCTGTCAGTGTCTTGTGATTTGTCACAGCAATCTATAGAATAACCTCAGTTCTTTTTTCAACAAGACATAATGGCCCCATCCTTACTGCTTAAGCCACATGGATATTCAGACTGTGCAGGTGGAGGACTTAATAGGTGCTCGATCAACTGTCTGAAATCTGTAACATACATCATTAAATCAGCTGCTCCTGCTAATGCAATGCAGTGATGCTAACCAATGTAGTGTAGAGTTGCAGTGGCGTATCTGATAACCATGCGTTTCAACTGAAGCCTTTATCTCTGAACATTTCCTGTAGGGCCGTATGATTTTGGAGGAGTTCTCACTAATACAAATCGAGACGTGGTGAATGGAGAGACGGTGCAGAAGAGGAATCAGGCCCAGAAAGAAATGCACTGGTTGGAGATTATTTTTCTCTCTAATGTATCTGTTGTCATTTTTCAAAACATTTTAGTAAAAGTTAAACATCTGAAATATCCCCTAATGTCTAACAGAAGAAGGTTGTTCATGCCTTTGAATGTGAATTCCTCATGCTTCTGTTTTAACAGTTAGTCTGTAGTTGCTAGACCTGAATGCTGCCTACTTTATGTTAACAGCAAGCTTAGATACTCTAACCATGTGCACTCAACTAGCAACCTCAGAGATGTAGCTTCCTCACATTAATTTGTTTATGTTGCAGCCTTCATCCAGGGGATTTATTCCCTTTCACCCGGAAGCCACTTTTTGTCATTGTGGATTCTTCAAACAGCACAGCCTACAAGGTACGTCAATAGAGGTTAAGTTACCAGAAAAAAACATGTCAGACAGAATAACACCAGATCCACATAATTTGTATCATATCTGAAAATAAATTTTTCGATTCAGAATCAGATATCATTGAATGTCATAGAATTTACCTTGGCATCATAAATTAGATGGTCTTATAACTCCAAAATTTCCTGTACACATTTTAAAGTTTTATTTGCATTTTAAAAAGAAACTTTTAATAGTTAAATGCCATACCTTTAATCATGGAAGTGTATTGGTGCCACACAAGAAAAACACAAACCAAAACACTGTCACGTTATAACGTGATCATTTATTTTGTCATTATATGTCATTTACGTGATTTGATTAAGTTCTACTTCATGCTTAGGCTGATACAGGGTGAGATTGTGCTGTTACTGAGCATGGTGGAGAACAGCGTGATCAGCAGGTGTACAGTAAGAATAATTTTTAAATGCATGAATAGTAGCTTGAATTATTTTACCCACCCACACCCCATCCCATGTTAATCAGAATGATAGTTCTTATGACCTGTCCAGTCCGATCAGAGGACTGAGATCCTTGTACCACATTACGCACACACAGAGATGCACCACAGTACTCCTCCTGCTCCAGTTAAATGGAGTTTTTGCTCATACACGGTCAAACTGAGTTGTTATCATCATCTTTATTCATTATTGATCACTATCAAAGGCAAACTCCATGTAGAAAGATAGGACTGTCATTAGGTGTGCTGGGTTGCTTGTATCCATGGTGCCTCCAGTTGATCAATGAGAAATGATGCTAGCTCCAGACAACGACTGATTCCTTCCTCTGTACAGCCCCATGCATTTCAAAATCCTCCTTACTGTACACGTGCTGATCACGATGCCTGCCACGGTGCTCAATAATAGCAAAATCTGGCCCTGTCTCAACCCAGGCATGAAGTTGAACTTAATCAAATCATATAAATGGTCACATTCATACAATAACATTGTTCGGAAAATATAAATTATCACAATATAATGTGAAATTAATCTCGTTCATACAATATAATTATCACATTCTGACAATATAAATGATCACATTATACCGTGAAACTGATCTTATTTGTACAGCTTTACACTTTATAATGCGATTAGTTTTTAGTTTTTTTTCTTGAGTTGAAGCAATACCTATCCATATTTAATAATGCCAAAATGTGAACATATGTCAGCAAAAAAACAAAACTGGGCTTTAGTTGTACTGTTTACACTCCCCAAGTTAAGGTAACTGTCTATAATGCTGACTATTTTCTTGTTGCTGTAACTGTACTATTTACATGGAGTAGGGTAGTAGTGGTGGGAGAGGACTATATAAACATATGGTTTATGTAATAGTTCACACTGTGAATGTATATTGTTATTATTAATGTATTATTAATTTGACCCCTTCTGTCTTTTGTTTATCCATTAGAATTTCACAAATCTGTTTGGCCAGCCTCTGGTGTGCCTACTATCACCTACAGTATATCCCAAGAGTGTACAAGGTATGTGAACAACAGTTCTTTAAAGGACAAGTCTGGTGGTAACAATGTGTTAGTCCATCTCAAGATTTTGTGACATACTGTCTGTGGCTGTCAGCTTCAAGCCCATTGGTTCCTTCTGAAGACATAAAACTTTAAAAACATCTCACAAATATTTCAGACTTTCTTCACCGTAGTTTTTAACAAACATTGCTCAAACAGGAGGTAAACGTGAATATGTTGAGGACTATGTTCAGCAGTGGATTAATCATATTGAGGCAGCAGAATGGTTCATGTGTGGTGAGTCATAATAAACTACAGTGTTCATGGTAATGAAGGGACATTTCACCCAGTGCAACAGTGTACCTAGTTTTTGGTTTGGTTCATTGTTGGTTTGGGTGTGCATATGGAATTTATTGACGCCAAGAAAATAACTTTAATCTTAGTTATTTTGGTGTTAAAATGTCCTTCGTAGATGTATGTTATGATGTACTCACATCTCTAGGTCAGCCTTTTGATTTCACTATTGAAGTTAGTGAGGCTTGGGTCTCTGTTTAGAAAATGCGTTATGTTCTCACTTTTTACCTCTGCTATGTCTCTGCTCACCTGTTCAGATCAGTCTCAGCGTGGGAGTCTCTTCACTCTGTTCCTCTACAGCCCACTCTTGGCTTTCTCCTCGGTGTGCGGCTTGAACAGCGTGCGACGAGGACTGTGGGAGAGGGCTCAAGAATTCCTTCGTAAAGTCTATCGTGACATTGGGCAGATGATAACTCGGTCACGGAACATAGGTAGCACATCTTTAGATTCTTTTATTCTGCTGTTATTAAGATGGTAGTAGAGCATGAAATTATATATTCATCAATGTTTTTGATTTTTCTTTTTTTTTTGGGATGGGAAAAGTAATGCATTTCAGTGCTTACAGTGAGATGCTCAGACATAAATAATAATATTTGGTCCTATAATTTTAGATTTGTGATAGGTCTTCTGAAAATGAGATCAAATCTGTCTGGATCAAAAATATACATACAGTAATTCTAATATTTGGCTAAATGTCTCTTGGTCATCTTCACCTCAGTTAGGTGCTTGATAGCCATCCACAAGATCAGATCAATGGTGAGCTCCTTAGAATTTCCCATTGTATTGTTTGTGGCTGAGTCTAATGGCTGTATCAAACAAGCCCTGTTAAAATGGGCCCAGAAAAGTCAGCAGCTATTATCAATCAGAATCATTCAGAAGAAGTTAAGAGGCCATGCTACAAAGAACATGAGATTCACACAACTTTCTCTAATCACCAAAACTGATCGTTCAAGTTACTGTATGTATATTATTGATCCAGCAGATTTGGTCACATTTTCAGAAGACGTTTAATAAATTAATTATTTAACCAAACTTCATTAATGTATTTGTGCTAAAGTAGTTTGACTAGTTTCCGACCCTTCATTCCATCACAGAAAAATGAGAGCTGTAGAAATCATTGGAACTGAAGACTGCCATGATATACATGTTCTTTGTGAGTTGATGACTGTATATGTCCTTTATTTAACCAGGTAATGGCCTCATTGCAATTTAAATCTCTTTTTCAAGAGTAAATTGATTTTAGTTTACACATGTATGTACACAGATAAGAGGAAACCAGTACAAGGAGAGATTAAGTTCTTTAGAAACTTATCAGGAGCATTCGGAAGGAGTAAATCACTATAATCTAATAATGGTAAAAACTTTGTCGAGATCAAGTAATTTGAAAACCAACTCAGTACACACCCAGATAACAAATATTGTGGAGTCCAGCATAACATGGTCAACTGTGTCAAATCCGTAAAAGGAGATGCTCAATGTTTGCTGCATTCCAGCGCCTCAATAACGTCATTCACCTCTTTGAATAAAAATATTTAAGACTAAAATCATTTGTCATTTATCAATATGTCTTGATCAGCCAGTTAGTCAAATACTTGTTTTCACTGTTCCACAGATCAAGCCTTTTTACAATTCTTTGGTGACGAGTTCCTCCGGCTGCTGCTCATCCGCTTTGTGTTCTGCTCAGCTGCACTCAGACTGCATAAACTCTTTCGGGTGAGTCACTGCCGCTGTCGTTCTCCTAAGGAAGTGGCATTCTTTATTTGAATAGCAAAAATGCATGGTATGGTTAAGAGCAGGGTCTGTCGCAGTACCCAGGCACTTAACACGCACCATCAGGCACATATCAAAGTGTGTCCCACTTCTCAAAAATACCAACACACAATACACTTAAACTCACACTGGATGCACACTCGTGCTAATGGCACTCCGGTTCGTCTATTCAGAGTTAAGTGAATCCCACAATTCATAACAGTCTACTGCACTGCAATAGCACAGGTGCTGCTGGTAATACTAAAGCTAGTCTGCTGATCACCATCAGTAAGGACTGATCACAGAAAAATGAGAGCTGTAGACATCATTGGAACTGAAGACTGCCATTTTGACTGCGACTTTATCAGTGGGTATTGGGTGTGTTATGATTCTCCAAATCCTTGGTTTTATTTGACTTTTGATTTAAAACAAATGTGCAGCACTTTTGGCTTTGCTATTGTTATACTTTAATGCCAAGACAACTATCATTTACGTTTTCTATGAGATGCACCATGGCGCCACTGTTGGCACACATATCTTTTGCTGTACAAAGCAAGTTAGATTTCAGAGTTTAAGGTGTGCACCTAAATGCATCATGAAGTCCCACTGAGTGTGTCAAACTCCGGCACAGACAAACAGCAGAGGACAGAGGCAGAGATGAATGTACCGAGATAAACGACACCAAAACACAACAGAGACGCTCGGCAGAGTTTTTTGTTAGCTGACTCTCAGTACAGACTGTCAATGCGGAGGAGAGTCTTACGAGATTTACTCGCCAAACTGAAATTATGCCCACATTTGGCACCTGGCAGACTCTGCCTCTGACATATTCTTACAACTACATTTATAGTAGTTGTAAAAAACTGTGCACTGGAGAAAATGAGGCACATTATGTATCTGCGACTTTGGGAGCTGACATCAAATTCTCTGGTGTAACATGCATGACCTGAGGAGTAACATGTTTGCAGGAGATTTCTTTCCACAGTGAAACACCAAAACAAGTCATTGCAGCTGCTGCTGATGGAAATAGTTTCCCTTCCAACCATTCCCTCAAAGTGTGTTTGTAGTGATATGTGCGGGACTCACAGGTGTGTCATGTTGTGTGTGTCATGTTGTGCTGGCAGGAGTCCCGGAGCTTTCCAGAGTCGTACCCTGAGCTCCCCAAACAGGACACGGTGGAGAGCAGCCTTCTACAGAAGCATATACTGGACCTGGCGACCATGCTGGACGTGCAGAGCCTATTTTGGGATGATTCATTGGAAGCCTACTAACATCTTGGCACAGGGCTGAATGGCATCCGTGTACATACAGACTCAACTGCCAGAGCCCTCACAGTTGTCACTCTGTTTTTTACAGGTAATGAAATAACTGATTCAGCACATACAAGTTCATGTCCTGCATTAACTGTTACTCGTGGAAGCAAGTGTAGTGCAACATCCAAATGTTCACATAGATAAGCAAGAGAGTTTAACATTGTGTAAATTCCCCATATTGAGTGTCGGCAGCTTGTCTCATAAATATAAGCATCATGTAAGACATAAGAGAAAACCAACAAGTGAGAGGCTGCAAATAACATTTCAACTCAACATTCCCATCCAAATATAAGGTTCTAAACTTTATTCCTCATGTCAGATAATTGTAAAGAAGTTGGCAGTCTTGGTTTTGTGTTTTTGAATAACAGTTATCATTGTTTATTAAAATGAAGGTTGTGTTAGCCTAAGGGATAGAGAATGGGAGAGTCCTGGGCAGCTTCCAGGTGTGACATTATCTATCTGTATGAAGGCAGAGTGGGTTGGTGCTGAGCGGAAAAACACACTCCTAAATATTCAAAACATATATAGTATTAGCACATTATACACACACTGAGTTGAAATTTGAAAGATTTCACCAAAAATGTTACTACTGTTCTGGATTTTTGTGTTTGCCAAACAGTGCTCACTGTATAACAGCTTAACTTGTAGCAGGCTGAGGTGCATGAGGTCATGTTCTGTTATGTGTTGTAGAGGTATCACTCTCCTTCATGACATAAACCAGCAATCTAAATGATACCTTTAATTGCCCATTGTTTGGGCCTTGTACATTTGAAAGTGGTAGTTGTTCCTTTTCCATATCACTGTGCTGTATTTGCATGCAAAAAGGCAAAGAAATGTATCCATTTTATTCTTTTTTCCACAAAGAATGGTCTCCACCTTTTTAAGGATTTCAAAAGGAATTCAGTTGGGAAGTATGGAACTAACGCATGTGTTGCATGGGCCTGTACATTTGTTGTTGAGTCAACAAATGAAGACAATCTAGTTTGAGAACAGAGGAGATGACTGAGTGTAAAGATAAGATGGCATGTACAGCAACAGTTTGTTACTAGCCAAAACACCACAGTCGTGTTACTTGATGCTGTGTTTCTGCCATTGATCCACTGCTTTAAGCTTACAGATGCTGCCACCTTCACTCTGTTACTGGAACCACAAAAAAATCGAACTGTTGTGAAAAAAGATGACGCATGGGGCTGAGGAGGGATGAAAAAGCAAAATGATACTCGCACCCCCGTAAGGGTCCAGCCGACACATGCATGAAAAGGTCTGTGTGTGCAGACACTCAGTGTAGTACAAACAGGACCGTGTGCACATATGCTGTCCACCAGGTGGGTTCACATGTCATTTATACCAACCAGCAGGCTTGAAGAAAAAAACCCAAATGTATTTATAGCGTTGTAAAGCTTATAGTGGCTGGACCCAACTGGAAAAGGTAATGTAGTGTCTCTGCTGACATTTAAAAGCTGTAAAAAGTCTAAACTAAAGGTTACCACAATATCTCCGCCATCTGCTGCTTTTTTTTATCAAATGGAACCTGCTCTCCATTGTAGGTGGGTTTCTCTGCACTTGCTGCTATGTAACAAGCAGTACACTGGCAGGGCCAAATTGAGTGCAGCCAATAAAGCCATGGCATGCCCATCATAACTCTAGACCCAAAAAGAGAAAACCAGTCACATTTGTTTTTAATTCCCGCTGGAAACTGTGTTTTTTAGCACTCAATAACATTCAATAATAACTACTTCAGACCAAAACGTGGGAAAAAATTAAGAAAAGAATAAAAAGCTTTCCCATCCTCATTGATAGAACCTAAATGAGCTACTGGATGTGAATACGATACAAATAATAAAAAATAAGACAAAAAGACTAGGAATGGGTTCAAAAGCATTTTATGGAATATGAATCCAGTTCCGAAATCAAATTCCGAAAAAAATGTTCTCGAGGGAATGCAGGCGTCTAACTAATTATCATTTAAAGGAACCATAGTAACCCTCCTTTTTACCCCACTAACAGAGGGGCTCAACAGTGGCAGTGTCTGTAAGCAGGTCTATGTCAATACTGTGAATGAAACGGATATTTCAGGTACTGCAATGACAACATTTCTAGGAAATTGTTGATTTGCTGAAAAGTAAACTCCCGTACCTGCTTAAGCAATTTGTTTCAAGATAAGGCATATCCAAAACATAATGAGCAAATGTTCAAAATGTGCTTGCCATTCTTAGATCAAAATGTTGGTTTGCACACTAGACATCTCATATAGGCAGAGTGCCATGAAATGTCGTTGTGTAAAGGTTAAGGCTGTGGTTGTTATTTTTTTTTAATTATATTTAATCCATCCAATCCAATTTAGTCCATCACTCGATTGTTACCCTGCCTGTCAATTGAGCACATTGGTTCCTATTGACCACATTATTTGTTAAAAACTAATAGAAATAGCAAACTAGACTCAAACAGGATGAAATGGTGTACTTGTTAGGGACTATTTTCAGCAGTGGATTAATCCACATTTGGTCCCTTTAAAGTTATTTTAGGCAGCAGCACAGTGTGTGTGGGACTGAGTCAAAATTATAACTGTTGGTAGGTCACATAAAGTGACAGTTTGGGACTTTCCATGGCATTTGTGGATAATTACAAAAAAATCTATGATATCACCAGCCTTATCCTTTATCAATTTAAAAATGGTTGTTTTTACGCACATTTATGCTTGGATGTAATATATTTTTGTCCAGGCTGCTAGTTTAGCTTCAGGCCTTTACATTTTGTTTGAAGACGTTAATTGGTTTTGAATTGTGCTCCACATTTTAACATACCCCGAAGTAGGAATCAGGCTGAAGGCAGGTACTGTAACAAGAGTGTGTCGGTTGTTGCCGCTGGTGATTTATTTCTGGCACCAGCAGGGGGAGTGATTGAACAGGCCACTGATGTGATGCTGAAACTGAAACCAGCTGACAGTTAACTGCCCTTGACCAAAATATTCAAATGATGCATCAATGTCGGAAGTTGCCAATGCCTGGCTGGTTGGGATTAAGATTTTTGAATGGACAAAAATCAAAAGAAGAACACGATTTTTAGTGTTTGTAATATTTATTGACATTGTTAGAGTATGTGTACAGATAATGTAAAGCGATGTTTTGGCACAAATGTGTTTGTTCAGTATTTAGTAAGTCTATAGAATGTGTAATGAAACATGAAGTTGAAATTGAAAGTTGAAAGGAGGAGTGAAATATTCATGCGGCCAGTTTGTTCTTTGGCCATTTTTTAAAGATATTACATTCCAACTTTCCCATGACTTGAAGAGAGGCAGAGGAAAACTACCACTGTTTTCTCCATTTTACATTTGTCTGGGAAAGTAAGCAGTTTATACATTTTCTTCAATTTTCATTGTAATATCAAGCTCCATGTTCCCTTGTGTTGACAGTTATGACGATTAAGATATTGTAGGCTTGCACTTTACCAAGTTTGATATTGTTATGATCTTGTCTGTTGTGTTGCTTTCGGGGGAAAAAAAAAGAAAAATCCTTTCATGTGATTGCTTTTCATGCCAGCCCTTCACACTTGTGAGCTGCTTTTATACAAAGAGTAAAAGTTGTGTGAGTCAGTGATTTAAAACATTTTACTGTAGGAACTTTCCATCTGCTGTCACTTTTTAACAGCTCCTGCCTGAAATGTGTCAAACATGTCGGCTTGTTTCTGCGGTGACTTTACAATTAGAAAACCCTTGTGTTTTACAGCCAGTGGTGCTCTAATACAATGTTGTTGATGGGGATTAATGCCAATCATGACTTAAAAAAAAATGACATGTTTGGGCATCAATCAGGTCAGGAGAAGAAATTTGTTCATTTAAATTGTCAAATATTGCATGTTGACAGGTTTGTATGTCTCAAAAACTCTCAAAAACGTTTATATGTTATTCTACGGTGTGTTTGCTGAACTCGAGTCCATGAAAATAGCAAACATTTTGAACTGATGGCACTAGATAAGCGTTATTTAATTGAAACAAACCAAAACAATTAAGTGACACTGTACTCTGATCATAGCTATAACTATAAAGAGAAACATATAAACGATAACTTTTAGCTTCTGTTATGAATGTTTGCTGTAGTGACGTCTTCTGTGCTTCTTATTTAAAGCAAAATCATAAACACAACCAATTAATTTATTATGTAGCACTAAAAAGTCTGAATTTGAATTTGCTTGCATTCTTTCAAACACTAATGCTAATGGAAACAGGATTATGCATCATATGAGTGTTAATATATTGTTTTTTGGTTTGTTTTATTTTATTATTTTTTTTATGTTTTCCTTTCCACGGAAGCTACCTAGCAGCATGGTGCATTAGCGTCAATGGATTCTGCATGATGAAATTGTAATTTCCTGCTTCACATAATATATTGAGTATATCAGAGTAGCTTGTTACAGAACCGCCCAAGTCCTGGAAGTCTTTTCTTTGAGTGATCTGAGTGATCTTATGTGCACAAGATAACAAGGTAACAGGTTTAAAAAAAATAAAAAACTTTACATGAACAAGATGTTCAGATTTTGTGGAGAAGATATTAAAAACTTGTGTGATTCAAATTGTGCAAACAGAACAATTTGTCTGAAATGTGTCTCAACATAACTGCTATGAAGAAAATAGCATGTGCAAACCATTTGTGTGAACAAAATGTCAACAAGATATGAACTTGTGTTAATAAGGCAGTTTGTGCAAATGAGATACTGACCTGTGAAAACAAGACATTTACAAGATATTAACTTTTACAAACAAGAGAACTAATACAAAGCTTAGGTAAACAAAATATAAATGTATGGGTGTGAAATATTAACAAGATATTGACTTGTGCCAGCTAGTTATCAATTTTGTGCAAACAAGGTATTAACGAGATACACTATATCCCTGTACGAACAAGATATTCATTTTGTGGGAAGGAGACATTTCCAAGATATTAACTTGTAAAAAAAAAAAATGTGAATAATTTTGCTAAGAAGATGATTAACAAGACCATGTGTACAAATAAAACGATAACAAGATATTAACTTTCAACAACAAGATGATAGCTTGTGCACACAAAAGAATAATTACGCCTCCTTTTTGATAGTGTGCTTGACTATCAGAAGTTAGAGGTGGTGGCTGATATAACATCATGCAGAGTTTACTATTCTCACTGGGATTATAAAGCCTTATGCAAACTGGACACTGTGACAAAACCAAGCAACATGAGGCTTCCCTCCCTCTGCTGCCATTGTCTTTACCTACAATGAAATCTTTGTTCAGTGTTCGAGGATATCTGAAGTGATTCATGTGCTGTGACTTGATTTAGCCTTATTGAGTAAATGTTTCACTCTGATTTTAAGCCTTTTTTTTTAATATGACAGTATACCCATCTTTGCATCCCTGGACCCATGTCGGGGTGTATTGTCTTTTTCTTATTCCTATGCATTCCCATGAAAGTACTCACAAGTACTGTGTTTATTCATTTATAACAACTTTTTTTTTTTTTTGTTCTTTGTGAGAAGCATAGCCAGCTACTATGGCTATTATTTAGTTGTACAGTCTTGGTTGTATAACAGTCGCTTAAATTGAATCTTGAATAGTTTCCTTGCAGAAAATGTCTCGACTACATGTAACATTCTCGCTGAAAAGCTGCTTTTTGTTGATGTCCCTCAGAATGAGCGGTTCACTTTCTAAGGCTGCCACTATGCACTTTTTTCAAACATTCATTCCAAGAAAATGTGTCGAAGAAGCAGAGAAACTAGCAACGTGGAGGATTCGAAGGTTGGTTGTAGGGGAGTGATCTAGTGAGATCAAATCAGTGCTCGCCCTGCATAACCAGCATTAGAATCCACTGGAGCACAAGAAATCAACTTGTTTTTGAAATGACAAGCACAAGAGCCACTGCTCCGTACGGACCCGCACCCATAGAGAGGCATGTCTACATCTCTTGGAAACACATTGCAAATAACTGCCGTTTGATCAATCCTGTTTTCTCCCGCAAATATGCAGGGGTCATTTCTAACTTTTTATACATGTAAAAATGGCAAAAAGATGGTTGCAGCCTTCCTTTATAGCAACATGTGTGACTTGCTTCTTGTGGTTTTCAGTCAGTGTCAAACTGTCAAATGTATTTTCCAAAATTCCACTTTAAAAAAAAAATGCACAGATGATTATCTCTGTGAGCAGCATGTTTGTTTAGAATAGAAAGTGCCAAAGACTGGTGTACTCTCACTTTCCCAAGATTGAGATCAATTCCTGTATGAGATGGGTTTTTCTTTTCCTCTGTTGCCACATGGAGCCAATAAAATAAAAGAAAATCTGGCTTCCTTAAAGGGCCGATGACTGTCTGTGTTTTTTTTTTAACCTATCCTGCCCAGCTTTATTTTAACTTCTTAGACATTAACCCCACTTATAACAATAATAGTTCTTAAACACGATCTGTGATGTCACGGTTACATCTGTAATCTTATAGCTATATTTAGGTTTCTTTCAATACTAACTCAAAAATTAATCAAAGACGGGGGTAAAAAGTAAAAATGTCAAATATATTATTAATACATTACAAAGTATCATTGAGCATGTGAGATGACAACATAGGACTCCATTCATGTAGCGTCACATGACAATACAGTCGGCGGTAACTTGATACAAGGATTCAAACAGGATGAAATTACACCAGTATGACGATAATATATATATATTTGTAATTCTTACCGGAAGTTTTATTATGAAATCGTGTCTGCCTTGACAATCGGGAAGTTACTAGATAGGGATGGACAGTATGAAGATTTTCACCGCCATCCAGCGGCCACAATAGGGAACTACAATTCTATATTTTATCAATGAAATTGCTGATATATAATATTTTTATATTTATATATATTTTTAACGTTATAGATTAAAAGTATTCACTGGAGTTAATTCCACAGTACTGAGTTTCTAGATGTAATGGTGCCGTGAGTATTATGGATCCTTATCGATCTCCAGTTGCCATGTTGAGGTACCACAGCACGGTGGTAACGGTCAAGGCTCCTCTCCAAAATAAATGATTTAGATTTCAGTTGACAGCGTGTTTCAGTTGATATTCCTAAATAGATGTGCACTAATATTAGATCGATTAAAACAATTTTACATGGACAGTTTTGGATACCGGTGAACGAGTTCCCGTTCAGTGTATTTTCCTCCATAACGACGTACATGCAAAAGGGAGGATTGATCTCGACACACTGCGTATCTTTGACACTACCACAGTTTGTTGAGTTAAGGGTGTTGCTAAGAAACGTTAAGATGTCGACTCTCGTCCAATCACTGTTGGAGAAAGATATCACGTGCTTTAAATTGACCAACCAGAGAGATGTTAGCGTCACTACCTGTTGAAGTTTATCCAAGCTTCCACTCCATGGATGTACACACTCCAGCAGATTTGTTATGATAACTGACTTATTTTATTCATTTTAATATTCCCATCTTTAAAGGAACCACTGCTCTGTAAATTCAATACTTTTTCAGTTCCTGATATTTTAGCTTCTCATATGGTAAGGAGGAGACTTTGTTAGTACCTTTTTGAGGAAGAAAGGATGCTATCAGGATTAGCGACTAAAGCTATGGCTAATGTCAGGCTAAAGTTTACCTCTTGCTAAGCTACTTAACCTTTTGATTATATCGTATCAAGACCAACATAGCGACCATCATTATCGAAAAACATTAAGCCGGAGTAAATATTTTCGATCCTTTGTGTACAGTTTAGAAATGTAATTCAGTTTAGTGATAGTGGGAATGGATCGGCTCGTTTATTTTTTTTCAAAATACATATTTTTTGATTAATATGTACTTTACATTGACATATGATTCCAATAAGATGAAAAAGATAACATTACTGTCAAAGTTCCAAAACAGTTTGACATAATAGCAAGTTAATAATCTCCTCAATACACCCCCAGTAATTTATGTTAATACGTTTTACTACAGAATTGTCTCATCCTTTTGACACTGTTTGTGAATTTCTTTTTCTTGAGCTCCCACATACACCTTACACCCTACTGCCCGTTGTCCTTCAGAGCTCATGTCCTCAAGTTAACACTAACACTTTCTATGGTAAATCTTGATGTGAACTGTACTAACCACCTATTGTTTCACAGAGGAAAGCAATGAGAACTAGGTCAAGTTCGCCTCCAATTCATGTGCATGTCAATGACACCACACCGGTCCATGTGCATGTGAAGAGCCAAAGAATGAGTCCTGCCAGGACTCCTCAGGTTAAAGGGTTTTTTTATTCAAAAAATACATGATGTGATTTGTTTTTATGTTTGCAGTTATTCTTCGCTTGTAAATGAACACCTTTTGAAGATTTTTGAGTTCGGATACCTTGTGACTCATGTCATCCAGTGCAGTTGTTATGCATGGACAGGCCTGACAGATGTCACTGACATGCTGTTGCACTCACTCTGTGTTTTGAAGGGGGAGACCAAAGTCAACAGAGGAAGCCTTCGTCCTACAGCCAAGGTTAAAACACGAGTGCCATGGATACCACCTGGAAAGGCCTCCACACGGGATGCTTCCTACAAGTGGGAGGTAAAATGACACCTTAATTCCATCCTCATTTTAAAAGATTGTTTTTGTGTCAGCATGGGGAAAAGCCTTTCCCAGGTGAAGAAGTTTTGAAAAGTGTCATTTTAACTAAGGGTCCAACACACCGCCTCGAGATCACACCACCGCTCCCTGAACCAGAACCAGAACATTCCCCGTCTGCACTGCGACTGGCTGACCTGACGTCAGAAGAAGAGGAAGGGCTCCACGGACGAATCAGCCAGTATGAGAAGACAATTGACAGCTTACTGACTGAAGTTAGCACTCTGAAGAATGAGGTCAGTTGATCTGAGCAGGTCTGCATCACACATGTCCTCTAATATATTCCCCGTTAGGCTGAAATCCATTAAATTACACCCTCACAGAGTTTGTATGACCACAGAGACCTGGTAAGATATTGTTTGGTGTGTGTGTGTGTCCACATCTATGTTTGCATGCAGGTGGAGCTGCGGAAGAAGGAGCAGCAGCTGGAGCGTCAGTCGGAGCAGCTGACTGTCTCCCATCGGGTGATTGCTGAGCAGGAGGAGGAGCTGGCGGAGGTGACCAAGGAGCTGCAGCAGACTGAGCGGGAGAACACCCGGTTACGGCAATCCATGGAGAAGATGCTGGAGGAGAGCGACTACAGCAGGCAAATATTATACTGAACACATTTAAAGTGCTTCGTATGAGAGGGGGCTGACTGGGAGTACACTCAGATCTTCTTCTAGAATCATTGATTGTTGTTGAGCACACAAAGACAATCACAAAATGATTTTATTTTTGTCAGAAATATATTTAAAAAAAAAACATTTTTCTATATATATGAAAATATACATCCTGATAATCTTGTTGTCTACTCTCAGACGCATGCATTTCTCTGAAACACTTGCTAAGTACTTAGACTCAGACCCATGACAGCATTATTAATACATTTTGAAATGACTTTTCACATGTGATGTGAATCCTGCATGTACCAAATTTCAAATGGAGGCAAACCATCGGAACAAGAACATCTGATTTAATTGGTCCTTTTTAATGCTTTTATCTTTATGTCTGATTTGACTGTATCCTCTTCGATAAACTGATCTAATTAGTTCACTGCATTTCAGATATTATCGCTATAGAATCTCAGTAACAACAACTACATCCCAGATGTGTTTCAGATCAAACATATATGTGTACCTATAGGGATATTGGTAGGAAGGCAATTTTTGTGTACTAATGCACTTATTTCTGTCTTGTCCTTGCAGATTAGACGGGGACAGTGTGCAACAAGACAAAGATGCTCTGCTCAGGAAGCTGATGGAGGCCGAGGAAGACGGGTCGGCTGCTGCCAAGCAAGTCTCTGCCTTGCGGGAATCTGTCTCCAAACTATGTGCTGTTGGTGGCAGTGTGAGTTTTAACTCTGTATTTGGCCTCATTATATCTGTGTCAGGTTCAATATGCTCTAGAAAGCAACAGGCTGCTGTTATATCCAAGGACATCAAAACCAAAAATGTGATGAGCACAGATTAGCACATTTACATGTCGTAAAAGTGCAAAATAAACGTTGATGTTATAGGATAGAATTCAACGATTTAACAGAATTATTCCCCACAACTTTGTACATCTTTGTCACTCTCTGTCTGTCTGTTTGCCGGTGAAGAGGCTGTCTGGCTCCGAGTCTTCAGGGTTGGCTCGCCAGAAGGAGCTGTTGCTACAGAAACTGGAGACATTTGAAGCCACCAACAGAACGCTGCGGCACCTTCTCAGAGAGCAGCACGGATCCCAGGTACTGTGTGTGACGCAGCTTCAAAACACTGTCCCTTAATACACCAGAGAGTCAGATGGAGAGCCGGGAGCGTGAGGAACACGGGTCTTTTGGAAGTGAGATGCTAACTGGTACATTGTCGACATACTGCACATGTTTCCCTCCCATATTCGAATGTCATAATGCCATTAGAAGAAATCATTTCCTAGATAACTATCCCAGTATATTATCTGGCATAGCAGCCCATCAGATAAGACGAGAGAAGGAAACTTCTCTCAAAGAAAGCAAAGAGGAGAGGCTCGCAGAGAGGTGAATGGCCGGTTACAAACATGTGATTGAAAGTGTATTCAGCTGCTGATTTACTAAGGCAGCAGTCATCTCCTGGGACTGACCTCCAGACAGATCTCCAACAATGATGATGTAGTGATCTCAACTCTTGACTTTTTGAGCAGATGGAGTCGATCCTACTGTCAGAGCAGAAGGATGCATTACTCAAGAGACTGGCGGAGACGGAGGCAGAAAATGCTGTGAGTTTAGTAGACTACTAAATCTGCCGCATTTCAATTGAATTAGCCTAAATGTTTGTATTTTTACATTCAGTCAGCAGGCTCAATACCTGTAATATATTTTCCCATGTATCATGTCTTGAGTTTTCCCCTGTGTATGAAATGTGCTCTATGAACAAAGCTTTCCTTTTACAGCATCTTGTAGTGAAACTTCAAGAGAAAGACAGAGAGGTTCATCAGCTCACCATACTTTTGGACACTGAAAAGGTACTGTGGTGAACTTTGATGCTTTTTACAGTGAATACAGCTCTGTCAGGGACCAGAGCAAAGACGTGTCTTACTGAGACACAAAACAGGACATGTATTTGTCCATAATGTATATTCTGCTGGACTGCAGGATAATGCCAAGAGCTCAGCTGACTTGTCTAAAAGCCTGGAGTCAACAAGAGCTCATTTACAAGGACAGCTCCGCAGCAAAGAAGCTGAGACCAACCGGCTTACCGTGCAGATAAAGGTTTGTTGTGGTCACAATCTGTCTGTCTCAGCCTATGCCGTTGACTGTCGTCTGATATTTTGCTGTACAAATGGGAAGTACAGATAATGATTCCAGCTGTAATCCGTTGTTTTGTTCCCTCCCGCTGGTTCAGAACCTGGAGCGAGCAGCCAACCAACAGAAAGCAGAGGTGGGGCATCTGACAGAGCAGCTGGTGAGGCTGAAGCAGCAGGCCAGCGCAGACAGAGACGCTCTAAAACGAGCCACACGAGCCCAGAAACAGCGGGCTGAACGCAGCGAGGGCACTGCAGGCCATCTGAGTGTTCAGCTGCTGGATGTGGTAGGCCTGTGTCACATCAATCTCTACAGTCTAGACTTATTAGTCAGAGTCACCCTAGACACAGGCATGTCACATTTCTATAATCGCTGTTAAAGAAACTGTTCACCCGAAAATGTTGATCCAGTCATCATGTCACCAGATGCTCATGGAAAGTCAGGTGAAGTTTTGTAGTCCACAAAATATTTCTGGAGCTTGACTGCAAAACAGAGTCGCAGCATTCTCCTCAACAGCTGAAGTAGACGGGGGCATGTTTTAAAACAGAAAAAACCTAAAACAAACACATTCAGCTTGTCCGGCGTAAATCAAGTCACCAGAAGCCCCAAGATCCCAAATTGAATTGAAAAGATGGGATTTTGTGCACTAATGCTTTCTACTTGCTACAGTGAAGGTTGTGGCTTAATAAACGCTGTAAATAATATCACCTTTATCATCCTCACTAGATTATTATTATCATTATTAGACAGCAGGCCAAATCTTGATCAATAGTGATCTGTTCTTTTTTTTTTTTGTGATCAGCATTTTTTATTGTTTTAGAACAAAGACAAAACAACACACCAGACAGTCATCAACCCAAAGCTAGTCACAAGACATGAACAATAAAAAGGAAAAACACCATACACAATAAAACAAAAAAAAACAAATCTAACTCTGCAGACACAGACTGGGTAAGAAAAAAAATTAACAATGCAAATAATAATAGGTAATTGAAATTTAAATTAAAAATGACAAAAAAAGACAGACATTCATACGCATTTGCACATATATAACAATACTTTGGCAGACGTGCAGACAGTTAAGCAGCATGTATCATAATTCAAAATCTCTTAAATATTTGAGCTGGTCTGTTGTTACCTAGTTATATTGAGGACCTTTGATAAAGGAGATGTAATTCCCCCACTTTGCAGTGAATTTATCTACCTGATTAGCCAACCTAAAGGAAAGGCGCTCATGTGCGGCCACTATGCCAAGCTGAGAAAACCATATCCTGACTGACGGCAGGGAGGTCGCTTTCCATTCTGTCACAATAAGTTTTCTCCCCAACATAAGGGATGTCTGGACCCAGTCTGCCTGTGACACAGGAAGATGTTTCAAAGGGAGAGGGTCGTGATCTGTTCTTTTTGTTTGCTTACGCCCCTCACACACATACACACAGACACTTTTTAGAATTAAATAATGTAACTTAGTCAAGTGAAAACATTTTACTGTGAAGAAAAGCTAGAGTTTGTTTTTTTTCCTTTCTTTTTTACAGGAGAAGCAAGTGGCTGATGCGCTGTCAGCAGCTGAGAGCTGGCAGAGTCGCCATGCCAAAGAAGTTAAAGACAAGAGTAAACTAGAGTTTGAAATATCGCGGTTGAACAGGTAACTGCAGCTCTGTTATGGCTTCAGCTATAGATGAGTATAACCATCTGCTGTTATGATAATCCAGCACTGTGGAACCAGAGATGAAAAGCAAAGTGTCGTGCAGGGGAGGGACAGCTCTGGTGATCATCAGATAAGCCAATAAAGCTTCAGAAAAACTTTTCGATTAGATTTATGTGACGTTTTCAGTAGTCCTGCAAAGTCACAGATAGACTGTCACCCGCTCCAAAAGTGTTCTTCTGTGTTCAGTGTTAGTGTATAGTATGGAATTAGGGCATGTAGCTTGCATCTGTCATCTATCCGCCTCCCCCTGCTTTTATGAGGTGTGGTAACGAGTCATGAGGCTTCACGCAAGAACATTTTATTCATACAAATTGACTCTACATGATAGAACACTTTGCATTAAATGTGACACCTACATTGATCTCATGTCATAAAATAAGATTAAGTCAACGAAAATGTCTCTTTCAGTGTAGTTTGACATGAATGTAGATTGTTAGAAAAGGTCTTGCTTAAAGGTGCACCATTTAATTTTGGGGGTGAAATTGTAATCAGAAGAGACAGATTTATCATCATCAATTGATTACTCATTTGAAAAAAAAAATGTTTATGCCTTACCAAATTAAGGGTAAGAAAAGATCGTTTTTGAGTCTCATTCCGAACTAGTCAAAGGTTAGACTCTAGTTGAGAAAACACGTCGACCGCCATCCCAAGGTGTTTTTCTTACAAATACCAACAGCTTGTTTATCCTGTTATTCACAAAAAATACTTATTTCTGAGTTTGTGTTATTACCTCATTATTACACAAATATTGACATTCTCAGTTTGAATTTCTTCCGAAGCCACACGGTCCCCCTTTTAGCTAAGCTATTCATGATGCCAGACAAAGTTTTATTTCTTTTGTTTGAATGTTAGTTCATTCTTTTTAATGCATTATAATTCTAGTCAAATGAGTGTTTTTCATCCGTTGGCCACGTGTTTTTTTTTTTTTCCATTCTCAGAATTTATCGACTAGTAAAATATTACCACTGATTTGGGTTCAAAACTTCACCGTTTTGGTCATGTAACTAAAAATGTGACAGCTGCATGTTGTGTGGTATAATGTAGCCGTATAGCAGAGCTGACAGAGCAGCTGAGTACCTCAGAGGATAAAGGCAGAGTGGAGAAAGAAGCCCTGCTGGATCACCTGCATGGACTCACCGCAGAGAGCACCGCTGCTAAACTGGAGAACCAGTCCCTCAAGGTGAAACAGCCCACAGACAGCTGCACCTCACTTTACAGTCAAACACAGCTGCTGAATGTTAACCTGACCTAGCCCTGTCTCCTTCATCTGTGATCCTTTTGTGTCTTGGATAATGTCCTTCCTATCCCTGTTTTTCATTCTAATAGACTTACACAACTGATATTAGATCAGGAGGATGAATTGCCCTTTTAATTTGATAAGTGATGACACATCACCCGAAACTGTGTGTTCTTGTCAGGCTACAGCATCTGCGGTGGAGGAAAAGCTGGCCTTGTCTCAGTCAGAGCTCCAGCAGGTCAAAGCTTCCATCAAGCAATATGAAAGCCTGCTGGACAGCTATAAGATTCAGGTACGTGAAGTGAAGATCCAGTCCATGAACACTGTTATTGTTCATGAGGAGTCTGATCCCCGTCTTCTGTTCTTTAACCGATGCTCCGCAGGTTGGAAAAACGCGGGCCGAGGCAGATGAGTACTGTGCTAGACTAGCTCAGGCAGAGAAGCAGGTCCAGGTGGTGCGGGGGGAGCTGGAGCAGGAGATTGAGGAGGTGCGCAGAGAGCTGCTGGGTCGACTGACGGAGCTGGAACCTCTGCCTGAAGCATTGCGACGCTCTGAACTCCAGCTGCAGGAGGCTCAGGACAGGGAGCGCAGCCAGGAGAGACGCAGCATGGAGCTGAGCACAACCTTGACTGATCTCCGCATGAAGGTCAACAACAGTCCTAGGCGTAGAGGCTGCAGTTAGCATCACAGAAGAATGTTCAAAAGTTAAAGTGCTTTTTAAAAAACAAAATCAGATATGATCACATTGATTTTGAGAAAACACAAAGCCAACACTCGCCTCTATACTGCATTTTACTTTGTAATGTTTAATACTTAATCAGTTTAGCTGAAAAATGTACATTTGCTACAAAGCTCAGTGGAAAGTTAGCTCTCTGTACAAACAGATAATGCCATTGACAGACAGAAAAATAGCTTCAAACTGTTTCTTCAAAAACTGGGAAATGGCCTTGAACTGCATTAGCACTAAAAACCACATTGGTATGTGACAAAGGTAACTATTAATCTCAAATAAATTGAATGAATTGAGGATAATGTTTGCAGTTAAACTTATTTCAATTGAATTTCACATCACACACATTAGTTAGTTTTACTAATAGCTCTTACCTGATCAAATCTGATCCCAGATCTGATCCTAATTTAGACTTGTCTTATGTTGTGTTAGGTGGAGACCCAGGGCAGCCAAATGGAACTTCTAAGACAGAAGAACAAGGTGCTACTGGAGGAGAACAGACAGCTTCAGCAGCGAGTGGAGAGTTTAGAAAGGTCACTCACCCCTTCTTCTTTTCTACACTGGCTTGGACACTCTTTGCCCCCCTCAGACAAAATGTGTCCACCATTCTGTTTGCAGGACAATCATCCTCTAAGTTCCCATAGTTTGTGGGTGTTTTGGGATGTAAACAGCAGGTATAATGTTACCATTTAGTCAGTGAGTTACTGTATTTTTTGCCTACAACTTGAGCCCTTTTTTTGAGCCTATATATTTTTACATTTTGGCAGATTGACACATTTGAATTAATTAAATTAGATGTTATCAGTTCCTGTTGCAATCTAGTAATGGATGTACAGACAGTTATCACTGGATTGATTTGATAAGAATAGAATAGAATAGAATTACTTTAATGATCCCAGACTGGGAAATTATTTGATAATGAAGAAACAAAACCCTGTTGATTGTTAGACAAGTTCTGGAGTGAAATCTAGCATCTTTTTAAAAGGATTTCTAAGTGGATTTATAGATGTTTATTCAGGATGGACATTAGATCCAATGATATGAAAGTGTCTCACCTGATACAACAATATGTACTGTATAAGCATCATGTCTGCGTGTTCAGATTTGACTGAGAAATGACTCTGAGATGGAGATATGGATATTTGAAGCAAGCTGTGGCACTGATTGTTTAAGTGTACCTTAATTACTTCCATGAGATCTCTGTCACTGCCACAGCCTCAGCACCATCTGCTAACTGTGTTGTTGTGTGCCCACTCGACCGTAACTGTTGTTTTTTGAAAACCGACATCTACCTTCCCCTTTCCCTCCCTTCCTTTGATGCGTGTCTCCGCTTCTGTAAAGCCCCTGCAACTAGTTTGAAAACCTCTGGTCCAGACTATTCAGTACATCTGTCATACTCCCATAAACTCATCCTGTAAACTAAACTAGAACTTAGTTTGATGAGTTCAAATGATCAAGAATCTGAGGATCATATTTAGCTGCAGATTTCAGTGTTGGAGGAAACAAGCACACTCCATATACCGCATAATTATCAAATGCGTGTTGATAGTCATTATTGTAACCATTCGTTGTTTGCTTTTTTGTGTCGTCTTGCAGAAAGCTGGAGGAGGCTGGCAGTCAAAACAGCGACCTGCTGACCGTCATTGCCAAACGAGACAACACCATCCACAACAATCAGCTCCACCTGGATGAAAAAACAAGGGAATGTTCCCTGCTGAGCCGAAAGCTCGAGGATGCTCTGGATGATGCTCGCCAACAGGTCTGGAACTGAAAACAGTAGTTAAACACTGGTGATACAAAGTGTTTGGTAAAAAAAGAATGCAACAGTAGGTCATCAGTAGCATTGCATAGGAGAGGCTTAGGTAGCCTACACATTTAGTTGAATAAGAACTCAGTATTGACATAAAAACAGGTTCAGACGCAGGGGTTCTTTGGCACAAAACACAATGTTGCACATCAAAAAACACAAGTTAAACCTGAGAATACACCCCAGGGCTTCTGTATTTGGGTGTGTAGAGTTATGTCTAATGTATTTAATAGCATGTTGTTAGGCGTTTCTTTGGCACAAAACACAATGTTGCACATCAAAAACACAAGTTAAACCTGAGAGTACACCCCAGGGCTTCTGCAGCTTGGGTGTGTAGAGTTATGTCTAATGTATTTAATAGCATGTTGTTAGGCGTGTGTAGGGATTTATTGTGTTGTACTACATTTCCCCTGCTGTTACACATTCATTAAGTCCAATATCTTATATTTATCTTCAGATGTCAAAGACCAGAGAACGTGCTGCCACCAAAGAACACTCTACCCAGTCTAAGATACTGGACCTAGAGACCCAACTTAGCAGGACTACCTCAGAAATCAACCAAATGCGACGCAGCAAAGAGGAGGTAAAGGCCTCTCACCGTGGTTTACTCAAAAACTGTGTGTATCATCTGTCGGTAGGTCTTTAACGTATTATATTTACGATGCTCAGGTGGAGCGGCGGTACCAGAGCCGACTGCAGGACATCAAAGATCGCCTGGATCAGTCAGATAGCACCAACCGAAGCCTGCAGAACTACGTCCAGTTCCTCAAAGCCTCCTATGCTAATGTGTTTGGAGACGTGGCCCTCGGCAGCTCACTGCATGGCCCTTCACCTATCTGACTGTCAGAGGGGTATTATACTCTACATGTATGTATGCACATATTCCAAAACAGTACTGTGGGTAGAGCCTGTTACTTTTTGATTGGCTAACAAGAGCTAGAGGCTGTGAGGATGTTAATCTTTCTTATTTGCTTGGATTTGAACCAGTTGGGAGAAGAGCTGCAGTATCTATTTGCTGCTATTGGTGCTTTTAAATTTTTTCTGTAAATATTTATTTAGAACTTAATTAATAGACAATGAATTATATTACTGGATTTAAAAAAACTCAATCCTAAGAAATGTAAAATGTAATTATTTTGAAGTCCCTTAGTTGCCTTTCAATTACTCCCATGGATTTGACCAGGGCTAAGCAATATGGCCTCAAAATAGTATCACAATATCTTTGGGCGTTATCACGATACACAACATGTATACATATCACAGTATTTTGTAATCTCCTCCAGAGCACTTATTGAATACAAGACTGGGCGACAAAATCAAATATGATATTTTTGATCAAATGTGTCAATATCGATGTTTTGAAAATATTCAGAATGGCTGAGGATAACGTCAAAAAAACAGAATAGTTCAAAAAATTCTATAATCACAGTTAAAATGTGATAAAGTGGCTTTAAATTAATGCGACAAGGCATTTGTTTGAGATCTTGGAGATTATACCGATGGTCACCTCCAACTTCTTTAACATTACCCAAGATTATTCCACCAAGATCTTTGATCCGTTAAATGGATTTCAAACACCTTATAAGACTAACTAAAACTAACATCAATTTTGATTTTAGGGGAGATGACAGCTTCAGAGCTTCAGTAAAGGTAATTAACAACTTACAAAAGGCAAACAAATATTGTTTACCCTTACAACATGCTCATGGTTAGACGGTTCATACAAACTGCGGAAAGTGTCTGTAACCTGCTGCTTTTTCCATTCCTAACCATACCATGCCATTTCAGCGTTTGAAATCGTCTTGCTATGTAGACCAGATTTGATCAGTCACAGCAGTTGGGTGCTAATGTCGCTGAATACAACAACTGGAGCCTTACAGTGTTTACTCAATGAACAACGGCTGCCGAGATTCAAAGAGAAAGCAGAGTTTGGTCTTGAAAGTCTCTACACTAGCGACAGCCACTCATTGTCTTATGTCAGCCTGTTCTGTGCCTCACTGTCGAAGGCTTCAGTATCATTAGTCCAGTCCAGGCACTTGTATGAGTCCACCCTCTTCACTTCATCTTCCTGGTTGACAACCATCATGGCGGACCTCCTGTTCCTCTGGCAGTCCACTACAAGCTCATGAGTTTTGCTGATATTAAGCTTCAGGTGATTGTCATTCTCACTCAAAATGATTCACTTAATAATACTCGTCAATAACTTCCATTCCACCAAAGAATACATTTAATACCCTATTAAATTAATTCAGAGTCTTCATTACATACATTATGAGTCTAGACAGACATGGATGTAAACTGTTGCTTGAATAAATGGCGAACGTGAGACTGTAATTCTATTTTTTTTCCCCTATGATTTTATCAGAAGACCTGACATTAACACTAATTATATTTCCAGTCTTTACAAAAGCTGTGGTTGGTTTTGATGGTGTTTTGTGGATTTCTAGATAGAATGTGACCTAAAGAAACTGGTACAGTCAGTTTGTATTTTTTCATGCAAAAAAATCTAAATTGCACATTTTCTTTATTCACACAATATATTTTATCTTTACCGTCAGCTCAGTCATGGGAGTTTTCTAAACCTCTGTTGCAAACCATCCCTGACACATAATGGACTTGTATGTAAATGTACTCTTTGATTGTGTGCAGCTGAAAACATTGGTGCCATCACTGTCCTTTGGCTGGTTCAAGACAGTGCGTGTTGAAAATACTAATGATTGGATGTACAGTTTCACAAACTACATGATCAATAGTTGTTGCTTGTGTTTTTGTTCATAAGTCTTTTATAGAGTGTATTCAATAACTGAATAATTGACATCCGCTTTGGATAACTTATATGCAACAATAAAATGTTTTTCACCTGAAGTCAAACTTGACTGGAGTTTGATATTGCCTGTGTCGTTTTCTCAACTTTTATTTTGTACATGTCCTACAGTGTTACAAAGAGGATACAAACTGACATAACACTTCAGTCGTGGTTCACTGACATACAATTAGTGACTGGTTGTAGTCATAGTTTGCCATCTTAATTAGCTGTCAATCAGAAAATCCCACTTAAATGATCATACCTGCTGTCATTTTGTCCCATAGCAGATTACTGTCTGTGAACACCCGCATCAAAACATTGTTTCTCTGTCGTCTTCAGCTGAAGAAGACTTGCTGACATACACAAAGTAAAACTGAACCACACAATAGGCCTGATGACTTATGACTTAATCAATTTTCCTACTCATTTCATCATTTAGAGCCTGCATTCTAACAATATAGCGGTATGATTAGAAAAAATCATTTTTAGTTACAGTAGGAGAGGGCAAAAATGGAATAACACGCAAAGCAATATATAAACCAATATGTAAGAGCTCATGAACAGATGATCACTTGTCTGATAAATCCTTGTGGGAGTCAGCTGATAGAGAGTCAGCTGAAGGAATTCTCACAGACAGCACTTAAGTTTTGTGTGAGGGCTGACATGCACAGTTGAACACAGTCTTTGTAGTTTAATGTTAATAGCCATGACAAATCAGATTACACGTAACACTACAGTGCATGTATCAACAGTAAAAGCTAGTCTGCAGGGAGGGGAGCACAGTGTCTCAAAATAATGGATTAAAATAAAAAAACTAGCCCAGCATTACCCGACACTCAGTGTATTATGCTTGACTAACCGTCAGCTACAATGACTGCAGTCAGATAGAAGTCTTTTTGATTTGTCTTTTTGACTTCTTAGAACTAAATGTAGCAGCACTTTCGCGATTGTTATTCTCAGAGTTTCGGGTATGTTCGGTATTTATCGGTTCTTTTCGTACAGCTGCAGAAAATGACGTCACATTTTGTTAAAAAAAAAAACAGCCATCATCGAGAGCAGCCTCTCATCCGTCGCCGTCGATCCGCCTGGGCAACCTCCACTTTGTGAGCTCTTTGGACAACAGACCGAGGTGTGAAACATGTTAATATTTTCATTGAGTTGGCCGTTTTTTAATAGATGAACTGCATAATGTCGAGCGTGCTTTCCTTGACGCTCCTTTTCGGTTAACGTTAATTCAATTTTCTCCCCGGCAGCCATTCGCTAGCTCGACGGCTAACATTAGCGAGCTGCAAACATTTCTGTTGTTGAATGATATTTAGAGTTATTACTGTTGGTAAAATGACAGAAGCCAGGCTTTCCAGTTTGCCTCCTTTCTGTCTGAGGGGTTGTTATATCCGATCTAAATATTAACAATAACCACCAGACCAAATTACATTATGTTAGCCTGCGTTGACACCCGTCGACCTGCGTTGCATTCGAACAAAATGGTTGGTTTAATGTTAACATGCATAAGTCTGTATGTAACGTCAGTCAAATATTGTGATTTTCCATGAAAGGGTAACGTTGAGATGTTGCTTTATTGCTATTACCACTATTACTGTGGCATGTCATTAGCTGCTCTTTGCTAGCTTGTCGGGTAACTTAGTTAATAACGTACATTTACAGTAACCAGTTCTTATTCACAAATATCTGGTGATCAGTGTATTCTCTCACAGTTTGCACACTGTGTGTTTTGAATCATTAAGCGAATTAAATACTGCAGGATTGTGAATGAGAAGGTTATGTGGGTGGCTACATTGGCTTGTCGGCCATGAAGAGGGAGCCGCCCAGTGCAGTTGAATACCTTTGGACATAAGGCCCCAGCTGTCGGTCCTCTTATTGCCCTGCACTTATTTCAGTGGGGACAATGTCGCAGTTAATAATTCACACGTGGAAGGATATTCTCATATATATATTTTTGACGCAGTTTTTAACTAATATATTGTCGACAGCTATAGCGTTACGTGTTCTTAATGAATGGACCAAGGCTAGGAAAAGACCCAGCAGATCACTACAAAATGCAGTAAACATAAAGACATTGTATAGTTTGCACGAATATGGTTGTGATAGTAAAAACAGCTGGCCTTTCCATAACGTGAAGGCGCTATCTCACACCCTGTAGCTGATGGTCCAAGCCAATGGCTTTGACAGGGTGGTGCCAAGTTCCACACATACCAACTGCCCCTCCACTTGAAGTGGAATTTAAATAGATATCTGCTCCATACAGCCCACAAGATAAAGCACAGAGGTAATGCAAAGTAACTGGTGATAACAACATTAATAACCAAGTAAACCGTGTCAGATCTCCAGGCAGGGTTCCGAGAATTTGAGGATGTCAAACGTTATTGGCCAGAAATGTGACACAGCCGTCAATTAGCTTATGTTGCATGTATTGTAAGCCTGGATTCAGTGACCCTAGCAGATGCTTTTAAAGGAACATTTGAGGATTTATAGGTGTAGAAAGCTGATATAAGTGTAGACTTAACTATTCATTCATCCAGCTGGCTGCTTGTCCTGATAAGTTTTAGAACCCAGACACACCCTACTGACATCTAAGAAATAGTGGTAATAAAGTGTTGTCTCACATCACCTGTGTCTTGGCCAAAATGTGCACTTGCACACACTGAAAAGACAGCAGCTATCAGACAGCTAGCTCCAACATTCTGTGCCTGCTAGAGAGGAAATATTTTTTCATACTATCGGGTAGCGGTAAATTGTATTTATCCTTCAAAAGGCGAAACTGGAAGAATCAGGACTGTGGATATACAAACAGTTGTTATCATAAAGCACTGTGTTTGACATCGCTTAACTAATATAGCTACTTCTATTTAAGAATATGTCTGACTTTAAAAGTTCCAAATGGCATTGGTGAAGAGGTGGAGGAGACAAATAACTAGAAACAACACTTATACCACACCTTTCAACTGGTCAAATATTCCACTTAAACTCGCCAAGATCGGGATTTTGTGTGCAATAAACTCCTGTTTACACCTGGGTCAATTGACTGTGCAGTAGACCCGGAAATGTATCACCAGACCAAAAATAGATGCTTATTTCGCAATGGGTCTATTGTTGTTTTCTCTTATGATAGAACTGTTCAGGTGCATTTGTGACATACAACTTGAACTTCAGATAAAAATCACAGATGGGCTCCCTTCCCTGTGGGGAGTGGGAATGGGTCAGTACACCTTTTCTTAGTGGTTGTTCCCACATTTAAAAAAACCTGTGTAGACCCTCTAATTTCAGAGAAAGAGCTTTATAAATCGGTGAAATCATAGATACTGCATTGGCAGACTCAAATTCTTTCCCTTTTTTTTTCTCTTCTTGTGATTTCTCGCTGGGCTCCATTGCCGATTCAGCATGCTCAATCGGTTGAAAAAGCAGCCGACAAGGGCCGACTAGTGCCAGTGCTGCTGGACACACTGCGGCAACTAGGGCCACAGACGTTCACCAACGCCCCAGTGTTGGCCAGAGGCCAACCCTTTACCTCAGGGGTCTCAAACTGATCCAGTAAAGGGCCGCTGTGGCTGCAGGTTTTCATTCCAACCAAGCAAGAACACACCTGACTAGACTAGACTTATTCAATCAACTGAATTGTCTTTGCACAGTTGATTTGTTGGATCAGGGTCAGTTGATTGAGTCAGGTGTGTTCTTGCTTGGTTGGAATGAAAACCTGCAGCCACAGCGGCCCTTTACTGGATCAGTTTGAGACCACTGCTTTACCTGGTGTGTGCGGGCCCTTATGGTTCCACTGCTATAGAGGACACAAACAGAACCTGATGACAGTTGTCATAATTGATTTAATTAGACAAATCGCACATAATTTATGTGTCATTGTTTGGCAGCACTACCAACCTGTGCTAGAGTTCTGGACATTTTAAGGAAATATTGCAGTGTGAATTAATGTTGCTGTGACACCAAACCATGGAATCAAAATGGGACAGATCTTAAAGCCTGTGTTACAAGAATGAAAACCTACAACCAAACTCCCTCTCAACCTGAACGGCTTATAAATAGTCTTTTACATTGTAACTAAATGGTGGCCATGACCCAAAAAGAAAATGGGTCTACCTGTCTCTAGGGTTTCAGGTTTGGTGTCGGGCCTGCAAATGCTTTCCGTCTTTCAAACTCATTGTCGTTCTAATGCTGGCATAGGCTACCTCCCAGACATGTTTGTATGGTTGATTCCATCTCTAATGGACCATGATTCTTGATTGTATTGACTTCTGAAACATTATCATGATGAACTTAAAACGTAATGCTTCCGGTGAAAGCATCCTCTCATTCTGACTACTCACTGCTGATTGCTTGTTACTGATTGTGCGATCAATGTTATGCCTTACACAGAGTAGCCAAGATACGCAACATGTCTAACATTACTAAACTCAAACTCAAGGTAACATCAATGATTATCTCGCTGTGTGCCTGTGTGTCTTTTCTAGTTTGTATATGAAGGAAGATTCGAGAGAAGTGCAGTCTGTGGTGATGGTGTTTTGCTGAGTAAAGGGTCGGGAAAGAGCTGGAGGGAGGGGTAGGAGGTTCAGAGCAGAGAGACGCATGGGCTGGGCTACATCTTGGCTTGCTCTTTTGTACAGCATAGTCACTGCAGGTGCAATGCGTCTGTCTGCGCTGCGTAGTATATGAGAATTTGCTTCTTCAACCACTGTCAGACTGTTAAGGAGTCTACTATAGATGTACGCACTGGTGCTGGCTATGACTTCGCCACAGATGTAGCCTTCTGATCATCCAAGATACAAGAAAACCTCAGGATCCAGAGAGGAAACATCTGATGTGTGTATCTTTTTGTTTTCGCACTAGTTGTCTTATTTTTACCCTGTCAGATTATCAAATCACATCAGTCAGGATGAAAGTTAGATGTTTGTTTTGATTAGAATTTCATGTGGATTTGGTAAGTGACTGGTCCTCTCAATTGTGCATTCGTTTGTCTGTGTGTCTGTTGGCCTTAGTAAATACTGAGCTAGGACTAATGCTCAGTGAATAACTTGATAGATGCAGTGTGGAAAAAATAGACAGTTGATTTTTACTGCATGTCTTTTCTTGGTGTGATATTCTTTGCATGAAAATGATGTGCAGTCTTACCTTTTTTTGAAAAAAAGATAGATAGATGGCTTTATCTGCAGATCTACATCATGCGTTTCAATGTCTGACAGTGTTCCATCCTGTAGATTATATTGACATTCATTTGCATACTCCTTTATGCCTGCTACTTGTCAGCTTTGTAGAGGTGAAGACAGGCTAGTTTAACTGACTGAAAGTTAGCTGCTGTAAGCTTCTCCAGGCCAAGACTCAGCTAATGTTCAGTGTTTCAACTATACTTGTTTTCTAGCTGGGAATACATTTGGGTATATGTTCCACTTTCATTGATGATCAGTTTCCCATTTAATCTAGCTGTGGTGGTCCTGTGTTTGGGCTGTTTTTTTGTTGTTGTTTTTTTTAAGTTAAATAAATTGTGTGTGTATGTATGTGTATGGATGGATGGATAGACAGATTGCGGTTGCTTTAAAAACCTTATTCCTCAGTACAGTCTTTTTCCAGCTTGCCATGCTGTAAAGCAAATGGAATGACAGCCAATTGAAGGTCGTACATAGTTCAGTATGAGGGGAAGGAAAAGACGGGGTGTTGCTCTTACATCATCACAGCCATCATCCTCTCCCCTCTGTTCCTCGCAGGAAATAGGCTTGCCTATTCTCATGAGAATTCTCCCTTTTCCTGTAAATTCCTTTAGCTTCCATCCTCCTAGTATGGCGTCAGTGTGAACCCTATTCATAACAGCTGGTTAACCATAATAACTGGGAGTTGCTAAGTGAATGACCTCATTCTCTCTGTGGAGCTCTGAAGATAACAGAGGATTTAGGGAATAGCTATTAAATCTATCAATCTACTGGAAAGATGCTGTATTCTCTGAGACAGAATTCAAATGTCAGGATTTAGCCTTGTTTTATGGTAACGACGACAACACTAAACATCAATATACACAGTCTGTACTTGGCTAACAAGCTTCTATTGATTAAGTGAAAGTATTCAGGCTTAAGTTCAGACAAGGTTTCTATTTTTGTTTCTACTGGAAAGGATGCATAAACCTTGGTACAGGCTTTTTAATGAATGATCCAGGTAATTCTTGAAGTATGTGAGCATCATTTTAATGGACTATATCATTACCCTCAATTTATCTACCTGCACGCTTATGTGTTTTATGTCCTTCATGTATTTTCATTGCTGCCGATTAGTCTAACAATAAACTAGTAAGACGAGTATTTTTAAGAACAAGCGTAAACAGAGAAATGTCTACTGGACCCCTTTAATGGTTTCCTTAAATTATAATATATTTAATATGATTTAATATTATTGTTTACAGTGGCACCCAAATAAAGCTTCTTAAATGGAAATGATGTTTTTCCACTGAAAAATACAACTTCTCAACAGCATCTGCATTTTTAAAGTGGTAAGCATTGGTTGATATGATCCATAAGGCAGCTGTTGTTTCGGCTATAATGTAGCTAAACTAGCAAAGCTTTCCAGACTGCTAAATGCAGTCTTTGAATCGACATTTCTTAATTTAAGGGGAAAAACATTATTCCAGTTGCTTGATCTCCTTGATTCATTTTTGATACCAATGTTTAGAGTTTGTTGGTTAGGTTAACTATCAATGTCCTTCCATATAGAACATTGAAAATGAAATGTAGAAAAAGTGACTAAGAGATAAAAATACTCAAATAAAGAAAAAGGTGGTAATGGTGACAGTTCAAATTTGCTGCTTCTGTGCCTGTAATTGTGGATAATTGGACTTTGGAGGGGCGATGACTTTAAGTCATGTTCAGCTGGCTTGGTTCCAAGTTCCCACCCAGCATTATATTTTAAATGTGCCTGTAAGAAATGTTAGATAGGGGTAGCAAAGGTTGTATGACTGCAACTATACAGCTGGCTTATAGCTCTGTGTGGGTGTTTACTGAGGAGAACAGAAAACCACTCCGTCCTGCATTAGTAGATAACAACTTTCCCTCTCTTCAACTCACTGCTGCCTCGAAGTGTTATCAGTAGTTGCAGGGTTGTATTTAGGTGCGTCAGAGAGCTGTAAGCAGCGCTACTTAAATGTTTTCTCATTTTTTGGTTTGGTTTATAGATGATATAATGTGTAACACTTCATTTATTGAGTTATGTACTTACATTATCCTAAATGTTCTCAATAATGTGTAAAAAAAAAAAAATATATATATATATATATATATATATAGGAATTGCTTTTTGAAAAAACACTGAAACTTTAAAACATTATCTCAGTCCTTTATCATTTATACCTGAGTCATATCAGATGGATTTGTATTTTTTTCACCAATATTGGGTTTTTAACAATAAAGACAACTCATGTTATCTAGTTTTTAATAGTTTAGATTTAGAGACCCCCCATGGCAGAAATTACAGACTCTGCATTTAAATTCCACTCTGATTACATGCTGAGTTTATATTGAACTTGGTATTGATTTAACGATCTTACCTTTCACCTCACAAGGCAACCAATCCTATTAAATAGCTAGTTACTTTACTTTGAGTTGATAAGATGTCACATGGTGGTAAGGATTTTGAAACCATTCACCCCAGATGGCATTGAATGTCTTGAATTTTGGGGATGTGAAAGTAATTATACATTAACTTATATTTATGTCCTTTTTGTGTGAGAAGTTTCTGTTTTAAACAGACAATATAGGTACATCCCCACAGATATTCTAGTTTGCAGATATTATTGGTCAATATTGGCCGATCACAGATTCATGTGTGTCTGTGTATATGTGGTCCATTATGGACTGATGTTTAAAAAAAAAAAATCTGTAATTTATTTAGATTATAATGCAGAAAGAGATGCCTAATTGATTCCTAATTGAAATGTTACAGTACACTGATGTGGTTTTGGACAATAAAGTCAATTGTTTTAAAACATACCATCATGTTTTAGGGATATAGGAATAATAATAATAATTACTGGCCTTGGCCAAAGATCAATAATTGGTCAGCTATGGGCAGAATCAGCCAAAATAGATATACAAATTGAGACTAAGAAGCTGCACATGGACAGTAAGCCATAGTGTCAGTCATCTAACATTTAGCAGAAAAAGAAAATGTGAACAGTAACAAGAGTTCAAGCAATCTAGCTGTAGATAACATCTATTATGATTAGAGACAGACAGAAACAGTAGTGGGACTCTCCTGCACAGTTCTGTCAAAAAACTGCATTCTTGCTCTGTAAGCAGATACAATGTTAATCAAATGTGTCTGCTGAAGACTGCCACTGCCATTGGAAAGATGATCATTTGGGTCGTTAGAAAATTAAAATCTCTGCCATCAGTTTGGGTGGGCACCTGTTTATTAATGGGACTGTTTGTAGGTGGGCTACTACAAATTGTCAGGGCTCATTGTCATTTGCCCTTTCAAAGATCCGCCCCTCCTTTCCTGAATGCTGCATCTCATTCCTCTCAGTGTTATTTAGGGTTTTATCTGCTGTTTTGTGTCACTTATTTTCTTCAAATAAATGTGACGTTAGATTAAGTGTCAGTTATCTGTACCGTTTTGCTGATATCACTGTGCAGAATGGGGCTGTGGTCAGTTAAATCACTGAGACGATTTAAGCTCTCTGTGAACTGGGGCAAGTTGGGGGATGGGGGAGGGACAGTCCTGGACAGTCACTTTTTTCAGGCAGTGGGTTGATGCCACTAATCAGCTTACGGCACACGCAATGATACTATGTGTGTTAATGTTAGTGTGTGTGCGTGTGTGTCTGCTCACTGGGATACTGGCTTGTCAGGAAAGCTAATGGCACCTCTGGGGACCAAAGCATATCGGTCCTCTGGCTCTGGTTAAAAAGCTCTGCATTGCTGACTCCACTAATCCTCCTATTGAGTGTCGACATGGACCAGGAGACTGTCTCACATCCATCCATCGCTTTTTGTCTCACTGTCTGCAACATCAACAAAAAAATCCACGCTCATCTACATTTAGGCCTGACACATTGCGCACATGCCCCTACCCCCACCCTGCACTCAGCTTGTACATCAGTTATTGTGTTTGGGGTGTGGTTGACCTTGGTTTAGATCAATATCCTTCTCTCTTCCTCTTTGTTTTGTTTGTTGATGCGTGGAGTCTGAAATACATTAAGATTTCTCACTGGTGCAGGCCACCAGATAACCACAGTATGAGTAATCTGGTAAAACTACCAACAGTCACACATTTATCTATTTCACTGATAATTATTTTTACTTGAATTTCTGAATGGTTTTCGTTACAGCTCCTCAGACTTTGATTGCCTGATTCATAGAGATGAAGCTTGTGTGGATGCCTGTGCAACATCAACATGATTGCTAGCTAGACATTCCTCACTGTTTGAGGCTACACTGGCCATGAGGCCAGAGGCACAGTTGACAGAGAAGCTGACTGCTGCAGTCCTATTGTGTAGTGAAGCTTGGATACTGTTTGCATGCATGTGGAATTTCCGCCCCCACCCCTCTTTGGCATTTTACTATTTCAGCTGCTGGCCCCTAAGTTGCTCAGCTTGAGACAGGATGGGGGATTTTTGTGGAGGCAAACACTCTTGTACTTTATATCCTGCCTCATAATTCTCTGCCAAGTTTCTGTTAAAAGAGAAGATGTAGAAGTTCCTGGATAAACTTATAAGCCTCTTCCCCTCCTTTGTACTCATTGAAGTTTGTTTTAAATACATTTGAAAGAAGCTGCATAAGGAAGATAAAAATGTCACAGAGTTTGAGCAATATTTTGTGAGATTGGTTGGGTACCTGAGACGATTGAGATTTGTAATTGTAAAGACTGAGGCTAGAGTGTAAGTATGAGAAGAGCCTACATGTAGCATTCTGTGGATATCATGACTTATGGAGCCCCTTTATTATATAGATTAGACTTGTCTGAAATTTCCCTTTAATCTAGTAAGGCATTTCATGTAAATGTTTGGGTGGTGTGAGAAGGTAAGATGTTAAAATGTCACCCAGAAATAAATTCATGTAGGTATGATAACTGTCCTTCTGCTGTTTTTCTGTACATAGCTGAACTGTCATATATGTAAACCAATTTATTAGGAAACAAGTAAACAAAGTCATTCATGTTAAGAATTTACTTATGAGTATTATCTTTGATATGTTTTCAGAAAATGGACACCGCAGGGGCCAAAGTGCTGGAGACAGCAGAAGACATTCAGGAGCGCCGGCAGCAGGTGCTGGACCGCTACCGGCGTTTCAAGGACCTGTCGATTATGCGCCGGCAGAAGCTGGAGGATTCTTACCGCTTTCAGTTTTTCCGCCGTGACGCAGATGAGTTGGAGAAGTGGATCCAGGAGAAGCTGCAGATCGCCTCTGATGAGAACTACAAAGACCCCTCCAACCTGCAGGTTTGTCAGCCTGGTTTTTATGTTTCTCTGTGTACACTATTTTATCTTTTTTCATCATAAGCTCTGACTACAGAAGACTTTTTCAGTGTTGTATCAATCAATTTTTGGTAATTGTGTATATCATATCTACTACTCAGGGTAAGCTGCAAAAACATCAGGCCTTTGAAGCTGAAGTTCAGGCGAATGCTGGGGCCATCATCAAACTGGACGATACTGGAAACCTAATGATCAGCGAGGGACACTTTGCCTCAGAGACCATTCGAGTAAGACATACAATGATGAAAATATGGTTGCTCTAAAATGCATATGAATATTTCCTGGATGTCCTGTCCACTTGTTAACCTGATTCATGTGATTCAGTCCTACACACCCTACCGGACACAACAGAGACCTATAGTTACAAGTTTTAATATGGCTGAGTATATACAAGTAGGTGTTGAGCTGCTGTGGACAATGTGTGACTCTTGAGTGCTGTGAAAACTCTTCAATATCCAGCTCTGCACACCAAGCTATCCCTTCTCGTCATTCTGTTGTCAGGAAATAGACTTTTAATGCATGCATATGGGTCATCTCATTAGGAATGGTGCTTGTTGAAATGTTTTTGCTTCCAGGTGTGTGTTTTTTTTAAACAGCTATTATATCAGATGTAATTAATACCTTTTTAAAGTCCAGAACTTTCTGTGATTTATTACTATCTACTACATTTTGTATTTTAGATACAAAATACATGATACAGAAGTGTACAATGAATTCATTATTCTCCTTGTACTTGGCACTAACATTTTGAATAAATGCCTCCATTTCCCTCCTGTACACTAGACTCGTCTGGAGGAATTACATCGCCTATGGGACCTCCTGCTCCAGAGGACCAAGGAAAAGGGCATGCGTCTCCTGCAGGCCCAGAAACTGGTCCAGTACCTGCGTGAGTGTGAGGATGCCATGGACTGGATTACTGACAAGGTTAGACTTGTATTTGCAAAATGTTACAGAAAAATGGCTTTTAAAAAATATTGCTAGTGTAGCGAACAAGTGTTTCATATATTTCTGTGTTTAAGGGCATTCTTTCATTTTCAGAAGTCTTTCCACAATAAAGACTAAAGGTTTCTGTATTTGCTCGTCAGCCGCTTGAACAAAATATGAGCTGTCCTCATTTAAAGGAAATGGTATTTGGAATTGCCTGAAGCTAATATTACAGCTTAATCTGAATGAGGAATGAAATTTGAATTTAGTCAGGTATCACAACTCCAGGGAAGTAATTTTTGCACCAATGCTAATAAAGCAACTTAACTTCAAAATAACTGAGTCATGGCAAGCTGTATCTATGAATTAAGTTAAAACTAAGTGCATTAAGAATCTTAAAGTTGACCGAATTGTGATATTATTCGGTGAAGTTGGTAGGAGGGAGGGATACAGTGGTGCCAGCCTCAAATGTTACACATGTTAGCTGTTAAGAATTAACTTAGCATAAAGGTTAAAAGTTTGACTTGTGTGTATACATAAAAGCACTTAATGTTGTTCATCCATTTCCTCCTGTAGGAGGCCATGGCCACTTCTGAGGAGCTGGGCCAGGACCTGGAGCATGTGGAGCTCTTGCAGAAGAAGTTTGAGGAGTTCCAGACAGACCTGGCTGCCCATGAGGAACGTGTGAATGAGGTGAACCAGCTGGCAGCCAAGCTGATCCAGGAGTCCCATCCCGAGGTAGAGCTCATTGTTCGCAAGCAAGACGAGGTCAACGCAGCCTGGCAGCGCCTGAAGGGCCTGGCCCAGCAGAGGCAGGGCAAGCTGTTTGGGGCTGCCGAGGTGCAGCGCTTCAACAGGTAAACGATATCAGAGCAACTTGGGGACAGCTTTTGCTCACTGTGTGTGTGTTGATTGTGTTGTTGGCAATTATATTTATTTTGAAATAAGGTTACTTACTCTCTTTGGTGTTTTAACACACTCTAATGAAAAATGGTCTTTTGACACGGTGTGAATAAAAACCTGTGTGTTCATTCTTACAATAGGGATGTGGATGAGACCATCAGTTGGATCAAGGAGAAGGAGCAGCTGATGGCCTCTGATGACTTTGGTCGAGACCTGGCCAGTGTGCAGGCTCTGCTTCGCAAACACGAGGGTCTTGAGAGAGACCTGGCTGCCCTGGAAGATAAGGCAAGAAGATGTTCTACAGAAGATCCACATATATTCAGTAAGTTAAAAACTTGGTATTCTGAGCTCTTATTTTGTCTCCTGTTTCTTCTCTTTCTACCAGGTCAACACACTTGGTGGTGATGCAGAGCGCCTTCAGCAGACACATCCCCAAAATGCCTCCCAAATCCATCTGAAGAAAGACGAGCTCGTCACCAACTGGGAGCAGATTCGCACCTTGGCCGCTGAGCGCCACACCCGCCTGAACGACTCCTACAGGTAAAAAGCTAGACACAGTTTGGTGACAAACTGTCTGTAGAGCCATATATCTGTTACTTGTTGAATATATCAAATATGCTGCTTATGTTTTTTGTTTTGTATTTTAAAAAGGAATATGAAAACTGCTTTTCCACAGACAGATATTGACTCAGTGACAGTATAGAGGGAATGTAAGGCTTCTTTTCTCTCCAATAGTCTGCTCACTTCTGCCCTCTTGTGACAATTTCTTTAAGGCTGCAGCGTTTCACAGCTGACTTCAGGGATCTGACCAGCTGGGTGACAGAGATGAAGGCCCTTATTAATGCTGACGAGCTGGCCAATGATGTGGCTGGAGCGGAAGCTCTGCTAGACCGCCACCAGGAGCATAAGGTCAAATCTCCCATAACACACCAGGGCGCAGCTTCTTTGAATTGGATTTGCTTTTTAGTTTGTTCCTTTAAAAGCTGAACACTAGCATTTACTGCACATGTAAATCAAACAAAACAATTTGATAATATCAATAAGTGTTTTTATTTTGTGTTTTCAGGGAGAGATTGATGCCCATGAGGACAGTTTCAGGGCCACTGATGAAGCTGGCCAGGCCTTACTCAATACAGGACACTATGCCTCTGACGAGGTCAAGGAAAAGGTACGCCTATGATAGCATCCAAACTGTACTTATTGTCATATTGTATTACTGTATCTTTACCTTCACACTACCATTTACCATGTTTATAAAGGTGTGTCGTATTATTTTTTTTAGCTGGGCATCCTTACAGAGGAGAAGGAGTCTCTGCTGGATCTGTGGGAGGTTCGTAGGCAGCAGTATGAGCAGTGTATGGACCTGCAGCTCTTCTACAGGGACACTGAGCAAGTTGACAACTGGATGAGCAAACAAGAGGTAACCAACACCTTTCCTCAGGAAAGAATTAGCCCAGAGCATATTGTGTATTAGATATGATGTGCCAATTTTTATTGTCCTATGTTGATTGTGTAGGCTTTCCTCCTGAATGAAGACCTTGGTGACTCCCTGGACAGTGTAGAGGCATTGCTGAAAAAACACGAAGACTTTGAGAAGTCACTTAGCGCCCAGGAGGAGAAGATCACCGTAAGTTCCTTCCTACAATTGGAAGGTGTTCAGTCACAGACAAGTTATATTGAGTTGTTACGAAAATTGTTTTGTTATGATATAGGATACAGTTCTCCATATCTCTCCTCCTTGTACATCCAGGCCCTGGATGAGTTTGCAACCAAATTAATCCAGAACAACCACTATGCCAAAGAGGACGTGGCTACCCGCAGAGATGCTGTAAGTACTTCCCACAAATCAGACTGTACACTAAAGCAGCTGGCAATTTTGTATTTCTCCCAGTGTGAACTTAAAAAGTAATACATCTTCTTTTATTTTGAACATTCATAGCTGCTTAGCCGCCGCAACGCCCTGCATGAGCGTGCTCAGTCTCGTCGGTCTGCTTTGGAGGATTCCTTCCACCTGCAGCAGTTCTTTAGGGACTCTGATGAGCTCAAGAGCTGGATCAACGAGAAGATGAAGACTGCCACAGATGAGGCTTACAAGGTAATTGATCAAACAATAGGTGATTCTTGTTTTAAGATGTGTCCATCTTGAAATGCGTTTGTACATCCAAATGTTAAACCCACTGTTTCTAATCCTCTGTGCCTCTGCCATCTGGACAACAGGACCCCTCCAACCTGCAAGGAAAGGTGCAGAAACACCAGGCTTTTGAAGCTGAGCTGTCAGCGAATCAGAGCCGCATCGATGCCCTGCAGAAGTCAGGCCAGGAGCTGCTGGATGGAAAGCATTACGCCTCCACTGAGGTGGCTGGCCGCATGGAGGAAGTCAGCTCCCAGTGGAAGAAACTACTAGAGGCCACTGAGCTCAAAGGTACTGACTGCAGGAAAGCTTAGGTTGCCCGGTTTTGTACTGAACTGAAGATAGTGTAGGTGTTTTGTGGACAGGTTGGATTTCATTCAAGTACAAAGTTGATATCTTCAAATATCTGAGAAAAGAGACCTGAGGACGATAAACGTTTGAGCAACCACAAACCAAAAAACAACAACAAGACATGTGAAACTAGACATACAGTCAAGCAAAAAATGAAGAAATCAATAAAGGCATATTAAAGATGTTAAATGAAAGGGGGAATGGAAGAATCAAGCCCCTGGGACGGTAGTTCTGTCCAGATTAGTGGGTACATTCAGGATGTCTGAGGTTCAGTAGTTGGATTATGTACTTCAATGAGAGAAGACGTGAGGTTGTAAGTCATCCAGGTTTGTAATACAGAGAGCAGTGATGTGTACAGAACTTATCATTAATGAGATGGGGTTTAACTGCTGAATGGATGAAAGCACCGCATGGTAATAAAGTGCATTATAGTTAACTGAACAAGAGTTTAACAGTCTTGAAAAGAAAGCCATACATTCTATACAGGGAGTATAGAAGAGTATTAAAGGGTTACATTCAGATTTTTTTGGGGTCATTTGTATGTATGTGTTTGTATGGAGGTGAAAGTATTATTAGTACCCACGACAGAATTACTGGCAAGATAGTCAGAGGAACAACTTTTAGAGAATACCACGCACCTGGTCCAAATAATTTCTTTTAAAAAGGTCCCTGTGTCAAATCAGATTATAGAGTCAAATTCTTGCCATGACTGAGCTAAGTGATTAGCTCCAAATTATAGTTTGCCGCCATTCATGACCTGCTTGATAGGGAAGGAGGTAAGGCTGTCACAATATCAGACTACACAATTATCATGTTCAAACGTTTTCATGATGACGCTATTATCACTATCTCCAGAAATGTTTTCTCTTCAACATTGTTTGAAAAATAAAAAAGACCAGAAAATAATCAAGTCTAGGGAGGTGGGGTGCGCAGATAGTCTAGTGGTTAAGAGTGCATGCCAAATATGCAGCTGACCCTGGTTTGGATCCTGCCCGGAGGACCTTTGCTGCATGTCACACCCCCCTCTCTCTCCCATCAGAGTCAGAGTCTGCGTGGGACCAGTCAGATAAAATTGTATCGTCTGTATAAAAAAGATATATTGAAGTACTGATTACTTCAGGAAAAAGTGTGTGTAAAATGTAAATAATCATGGACTAAGAATGACCCCTCAAGAACCCCATTACTGATGTTAAGATGTCTGACTGAGCTGAGTTTTGTTTGCAAATTTAATGTGATTTTTCTGCTGTCTGATGTTTTACTTTAGGCATCAAGCTCCGTGAGGCCAACCAGCAGCAGCAATTTAACAGAAATGTTGAGGACATTGAGCTATGGCTGTATGAGGTTGAGGGCCACCTGGCTTCAGATGACTATGGAAAAGACCTGACCAGTGTCCAGAACCTACAGAAAAAACATGCACTGCTGGAGGCTGATGTGGCTGCTCACCAGGTACCCAATGCAAGATATATAGTACATCATACGAGCATACCTGATACCTACTAATACCCATGTTACTTGTACACTATTTAATAAATGAATTGTTATCTCTCAGGATCGCATTGATGGCATAACAATCCAGGGTCGCCAGTTCCAAGAGGCTGGGCACTTTGATGCTGACAACATCCGCAAGAAACAGGAGGCCTTGGTGGTGCGTTATGAAGCCCTGCGTGAGCCCATGGCTGCACGCAAGCAGAAACTGTCGGACTCTCTCAGGCTTCAGCAGCTGTTTAGAGATGTGGAGGATGAGGAGACTTGGATCCGTGAGAAGGAGCCCATTGCTGCCTCTACCAACAGAGGTAAAACTGAGTGCAGTCAGCATCCAGGCTGCCATCTGAAAATAGATTACATAGATAAGCAGTTAACTTGGGGGATGTTTCAGTTGAAGCCCACCATTTAGATATTTCATATGATTGATTAAAGTTTTTAAAAAAATCTGTCTTGGTGTTTTCCTCAGGCAAAGACCTGATTGGTGTCCAGAACTTGCTGAAGAAGCACCAGGCCCTGCAGGCTGAGATCACTGGTCATGAGCCTCGCATTAAGGCTGTCACCCAGAAAGGAGAGGCTATGGTGGAGGAAGGTATTCACTGCAATTCCAAGCCTTGTTTAGAAATCTTCTGGAAGATACCAAAGTTAATTATTGTTTAACCTGATCTGAAATGCTGTGCTCCCAGGGCACTTTGCTGGTGAGGAGGTGAAAGTTAAGTTGGGTGAACTTCATGGACGCTGGGACACACTGAAGTCTAAGGCATCCCAAAGAAGACAGGATCTGGAGGACTCTTTGCAGGCCCAGCAGTACTTTGCAGATGCAAATGAGGCTGAGTCTTGGATGAGGGAGAAGGAGCCCATTGTGGGGAGCGTAGACTATGGCAAAGACGAGGACTCTGCTGAGGTACAACACCACAGATGTGTTTCAACAAAATAACAGAAAAACTCATATTTTCTAAGACACTATATACTATTTAAGTAAGAAGTACATGTCTTGTTTATATCCCTTTGTGATGAATAGTATTTCTTCCACAGGCTCTGCTCAAGAAGCATGAGGCCCTGATGTCTGACCTGACTGCATACGGCAGCAGCATTCACGGGCTGAAGGAACAGGCCCAGTCCTGCAGGGTAAAACCCAATTCTTCTTAAAACACAACCTCAACTCTGCACATGTGTTCTGTTGGAGGATTTTCAATGCACAGTGAAGCCTCTTATTGCTAGTCCGTTTTAGGAATTCTCTGGTAATCAGTGGTGAGATAATGAGACAAAATGTTGTTTTTTAACTCTACAGCAACAAGTGGCACCAACTGATGATGAGACTGGGAAAGAGCTGGTCCTGGCCTTGTATGACTACCAGGAGAAGAGTCCCCGAGAAGTTACTATGAAGAAGGGAGACATCCTCACCCTGCTCAACAGCACCAACAAGGTATAGATCAAACCAGCTCAATTTGACTGCACCATTAACTGTACTTCAGGCTAAACCTAGCCCGTTCATTCTACTTCATTTTTTATGGTACAGATATGGTAATCATAATGGTCTGAAATGTAAAATTGTGTATTGTTTTTAATCATGAAACATACAATTTTGGAATTTTTTATATACAAGTACTGTTGTTGTTGTTAGTATTATCAATAAAGATATCCTGTAATTTAGTGAAATTAAACAGCCATTGAAGCCCTTTTTGTGATCACATGCTGATATTACTCCTCTGTGTGTCCTCCTTCCTACAGGACTGGTGGAAGGTGGAGGTGAACGATCGCCAGGGCTTTGTTCCTGCTGCTTATGTGAAGAAGCTTGACCCCACCCAGTCCTCTTCCAGGGAAAACCTGCTAGATGAGCATGGTAGCATTGCACTGCGCCAAGACCAGATTGAGAATCAGTAAGAAACCCTAACCTTCTGTATTTTTCTCATCAACTAATTTCTCTTTTCCAACTAGATTTATCTGATTATTCCCTTTTCAGTCTTTCTCTGTTCTTTAACCTCTCTTACTTCCATGACATCATATTCTCTGCTCAGTTTTCTAACACTAATGACCTTCCCCCTGGCCTCTTTCTGTCTCCTCTGCTGTCCTTTGCTGTATTTAACAACTAAATCTTGCCTTGCTGTGCGTTCGCCTTGCCACTGAGCAGGCTTGTCACCAAGGAGGCCTGCAGCGTGTCTGTGCGCATGAAGCAGGTGGAAGAGCTGTGAGTAGGAACCAGCGTCCCTCTGAGTGTTCTTGTGATCGTGATACCACTAAATTTCATCAGCAGTTTTACATCCCTCCCAACCCGAACAACCCTGATGTTGTGTGACACTGTGTCAACTTCACCCCGTCTTCTATTCGGTACAGGGATAGAAGTACTTTTGACGCTCATCCCTAACATCCCTCTCATCCCAGGCCTGCCCATGGATGTGAATTGCTTATTTTCTGTCTGTCATTAGCCATTCTGTTATGCACATGTTGCGCTTTGACTCACTTTTGCATAGGTAATCTCAATGTCCAAGGTAGGGTTGGGCCATTGCGTCTTTATTCAAGTCAGCCAGTTACTTTAGACAGTGACAGTTACTTGAGACATGCTGTCCTATTGGGATTAAATCACAGCAATTTATTGAAAGGCTGGTATTCATTGGTAGGCATCAAGGATTAAAAGCCACCTCACTTGGCTTATTATCAGTTTTGGTCCTACAGTAGCATACTGTTATCAAGATGTTCTCCTAGACCTCATCTGTTTGCTGAAACAATTAAATAAAGTCTGCATTACATAAATGGTTTTCAATGTCTCACAGTTTAACAACAGGAGTTTAGGGCAACCAGCAAATGTTCAATCAATGATGATGATGATCAATCAATCATTACATTTTCCATTGATCATTTTGGTATAATCAATCAAATTCTAATAAACTCCTGGACTCCTATCAAAATTTCTTCCAATTGGTTTGACTGTTCACTTCAGCTCTACAGGATGATTTCACGTTTTTTGTTTTGGGAATCATTGGTTTTTATCCCAGAAATGAGTAATAAATACAAATTCCTTTCAAGCTTATTCTCCATCATCAGTTGTCATTTTTAGTCTTTGAAAAATAAACGTAAACATTAAGCTTTTGTATGAACATTACACGATTTCATTATATGGTTGTGACTTTTCCCAAGGTACGGCACCCTGATGGAGCTGGGAGAGAAACGCAAGGACATGCTAGAGAAGAGCTGCAAGAAGTTTATGTTATTCCGCGAGGCCAATGAGCTTCAGCAGTGGATCAATGAGAAGGAGAGTGCCCTCACTAACGAAGAAGTCGGCTCTGACCTGGAACAGGTCGAGGTCTTGCAGAAGAAGTTTGACGACTTCCAGAAGGTAATGGACGCAGTTTTGAAAATGTTTTTCCTTTACCAGAAGTCATTCTGTCATGTCCAAGTTAACCCTTTGTTCCACTAGCTTCTGTAACTCAACGCAAACGCTTTTTTAGCTATTCTTATATCAGTCTTTCTGACAAAGTGACTGGCACCTAAAATTGAAACTGTCATAATTTACCAAAGTAAACCGCCGTGACTTACATCCACCATTATTCCAACCATTCTGTAAATTATTTAGTCTGAATTGAAGCCAGGGACAAACCTGAAGAATGACTATAAAGAGATTGCTCATCTTCTCACTGATGGTTTCATTTACATATGTATAGTCATCAGAATTGAATTGATAATGTTTCTTAACAAGTTAAAAACTCCTTGTTGCTGCCGTGACTTCACTCTTACCTTCTGTGTATTTGTTGAGATTGCTTGAACATGTCATGTCTGACAGAAAGTGTATGATGTTGCTCTTTTGTTTGGTCCAGGACCTGAAGGCCAATGAGTCTCGTCTGAGGGACATCAACAAAGTAGCTTCTGAGCTGGAGTCTGAAGGTCTCATGGCTGAGGAGGCCCCTGCGGTTCAGGCTCAAGTAAGTTCTACCCTCCTGGTTTAACCGTATGAATCAATTTACGTGCTTTAATTGTTGGATTTTTATGGAAATTGTGTTTTACATCTGCAGCAACAAGAGCTGCTTGGTGCTGCACCCGGCAAGGTTAGAATCATTTCTGTAATTTACATACATTTTGCTTGATATTTGGGAAATGTTTTAGATATCACAACAATGACATTTATGTTTCTTGGAACAGGATGAAGCCGATTCCAAGACTGCATCTCCATGGAAGGTGAGCGTCCTCTAACTGTTAATCCGTATCAACCAAATGCATTCCAGCATTCAATTGTTTTATGAATTTTTTTTTTTATAAAAAATGCATCAACTGCAAAGACCTGACAGACTGTCAGTCTTGATCTGATACTGTAACTGTGCATGACTGTTCAGCATTGGGTTGATGTTTGATACTGGTGTGTCACTTCTTGTATTAACTGCAATCATGCCCAGAGACATTTTATCGGCATGTGGATAATGTTACATATCTGCATGGAATATGATTAGACATTTATGAGACAAATGGGAGCTGAGAGTTCCCAAGCCTTTTTAAATCTCTCTGAAATTTAAAATGATGTCCCGAGATGTCTCAAGTCATTTCCAAATGTTTTGTTTGATTCATCATAATATAATGTTTGGGGCTGGTTCAGCTCCAGCCATGGTTGCAGTTCTGTCTCTGCCCTGACTGGTGTAATGTCTTGGTTGGTCTTTGGAGAAGACAAAGACAAACCCTGGGAGTTTCCATACTACTCTTGACTGGTGTGGTGTTTTTTCTGTTTTTGTCCTCCTCCTTTTCCCTACCTCTTTCTACCATGTTTTGTTGACTATAGAATATACGCTTGGCTGTTCAAACAACGGCTAACTTTAATACTATCAAGGTAAGATTAACTAGTCCATCCCAACCTCCCCCTCCCTAGCTCCCCTGTCCCGCATTGTGGTCAGAAAACTAACCCCGTCGTCATGGTTTCTGTCACGGTGTCACCTGATCAGTCTTGTCCTGTTCTCTGAAACCCGACTCAAACTAATTCAAAGAGTGGTTTGGTTTGGTTCCATCTTCTCTCTCATGGCATCTGTTTGTCTTGTTATCATCCATTTTGTTGACTGTAGTATGAATGATTGTTGGCATACTACATAAGTTGAGTCTTTAGCATCCTTTTTGCCGTCATTGTCTTTGATCTCATTCTCTGTCATTTTCTTCCCATGTATCCAGTCCTGTGCATCTCACCCCCATCATGCACCTGCCCTTGTTTGTCCATCACTGTCTGTGCTTATCAGTCACATGCACATCTAATGCACATTGCATTTGCATGATCATATTTAATTTAGCATCCCTTACCTTCAAATAATGATCTCAAAGTTTATCTGATGTTGCTGTTTAATGTTAATGGCTCAATCACTCTGATTCCCTCTTGAGGGTGTGCGTAGTTCACCTACTATACTGCAAATCGTTGTAAATTTTGAGAACAAAACTGGAATAAACAGGCCGCAGAAGGGCTTGGCAAACCCTGAAGAGTGCAGAGTGTATTTTTAATGCCAACTGTTTTGTGTGTAGGAGCTGAACAATCGCTGGCGGTCCCTGCAGCAGCTTGCTGAAGATAGGAGCAACATGCTGGGAAGTGCCCATGAGGTGCAGCGATTCCACAGGTAAGAGCTGAAGACTGTTAGAAAACACATGGTGTGGTGTATTTTACATAACCTACACCAAGCTCTGTTAAGCTGCACTTTCATGTACATGAAGTTACCGGAACCATACAATTCTGACTCACAAATTTGATGTTTGGGTTTGAGCGGGGTGATACAGAAAAAGTGTTGGCCTTGTACAGATCCCATTCCAGATTCTAACAAATCTGGCTGGCATCACATTTGTCGTGGGAAAAAAAATGGGATTGAGAGAAAGAACATTGGCCTAATCTTCCAGAGTTGGGGGTTACATGATCACCTGGTTTCAGACCTGTGAATATTCATCATAACTCCAATTTGTTTAGTTCTTCTTATTTGAACACAAGCTTTCATATGACAATTTGCTAGCCTTCTGGTTTCTACCTACATTTAAAAAGCTTCATAATTAAGTTTTTTTTTCAATCAACGTGATGGTCTGCTTATAGCAACTGTTACCAAAGCTTGTGTTGCCTGATATTATCTCTAATGGAAAAAATATTTTCTCATTACTAACTGCTTACAGCAAAACCATATGCACTTTTTCCCAACAAGAAACAAGCACACACTATCACATGAAAAGATAAAGTCAAACAATACTAATTCAGTATGATAATAGGAATGATGGTAAAAGCTATGTGAAAAAGTCAGCAGACTCAATAATATCATTTACACAGCAATATCTATGTTTACTAGACTAATTAACAATATAGCAGCAAACTAAACCCCTCAATGTTTTCAATTGAGGAATAATGTTTTGTGTTTTAATTTCTTATTACTCAGTTTTCCTCAAACCAGCAACTAGTGGACAGCACTGTAATAATTGCTTCTTACAAGAATCAAGATGTTTAATAGCTAAAAAAAAAAGTTTTCTTGTGCAGTGTTTAAACTGAAACCATGTGCTTACTTGCACATAAAACACTTCCAGATGTTTCAACAAGCGTACAGATGCACTTTACAACATTTGACCAAAGTTGTGTTCATTCCTGCTCAGGGATGCTGATGAAACCAAAGAGTGGATTGAGGAAAAGAACCAGGCCCTCAACACTGACAACTATGGTCACGACTTGGCCAGTGTCCAGGCTTTGCAGCGCAAACATGAAGGCTTTGAGAGAGACCTGGCAGCCCTGGGTGATAAGGTTAGATTATCTTTTAGTCAAAATGTGAGATTGTAGCTGATCTACCATCAAATCGTTGGTGTAAGTGTATTTAGTCTCTTGAGGCATTTCCTAATTTTTCCTCCTCGCCCGCCCAGGTGAACTCTCTTGGGGAGACAGCAGAGCGTCTCATTCAGTCCCACCCTGAAGCAGTGGATGACATCCAGGAGAAATGCACTGAGCTGAACACTGCCTGGAGCAGCCTGGTAGGACGTGCTGACCAGCGCAAAGACAAGCTTGGCAACTCTCACGACTTGCAGCGCTTCCTCTCTGACTTCAGGTGAGAACAGCTGTTGGATGTCATTGTCAGATTTATTTGTTCAGGTGATGAACTAGAGTGAAAATGGGATACAGTTTGCTTTTGGTAATTTTCTGGCTATAACTCGTCACCTTTTACACAGAGATCTGATGTCATGGATTAATGGCATCCGAGGACTGGTGTCCTCAGAGGAGCTTGCCAAGGATGTGACCGGAGCTGAGGCCCTTCTGGAAAGACACCAGGTATTGAATTGTTATTATTAATTTTCTGTACAAAATTGATGCCTTTGTCCTCTCGGTTTTGACCATCCATCTTTCTTTTCTTTTTCCATCTTTTCAGGAACACCGCACAGAGATTGATGCGCGTGCTGGTACCTTCCACGCCTTTGAACAGTTCGGCCAGCAGCTGCTGGTGCGAGGCCACTATGCTAGTCCCGAGATTCAGCAGAAACTGGAGGCTCTAGACCGTGAGCGTGCTGACCTGGAGAAGGCCTGGGTGCAGCGTCGCATGATGTTAGACCAGTGCCTTGAGCTCCAGGTACTGAAGTGTTGAGCCCATGGCATGCCCCACTAGAAACAGCTATTGTGTCGACTGACAGATGTCCTTGACCCTCCGCTGACTTACTAACTCTCTTTGTCTCTTTGACTCTCATTTGTCCCCTTGTAGCTCTTCAACAGGGACTGTGAGCAGGCTGAGAACTGGATGGCAGCTCGAGAAGCCTTCCTTGCCAGTGATGACAAGGGTGACTCCCTGGACAGTGTGGAGGCCCTCATCAAGAAACATGAAGACTTTGACAAGGCCATTAATGTGCAGGTCAGTAAAATGTTTTGCTGCTCATTAATAGCTTGAAAATTGATCACACTTGTGTTCCATTAATGATGAAATGTTGCATTGCTGTACAGGAGGAGAAGATTGCTGCTCTGCAGTCCTTTGCTGAACAGCTAATTGGAGCTGACCATTATGCCAAACCTGAGATCTTCAACCGCCGCAAGGAAGTCCTTGACAGGTAGAACACAAAACATAAGACAGAGCAGAAGAATCGTTTTCCTTTACTCCATATATGCACCCTTACTAATGTTCAGCATTTAGAGAGACATTCCCAGTGTAGTTTCAAGTACCATCACTCACATTGTCAATCTGAACAGGGATAAGATCTAAACCAGTTCCTAGATGGGCAGCAGTAGGAAAGACATTTTTCTTAGCATTTCAACTGAGACAGGACAGAACCACTTGGTAATTTAGTAAGCAAACTAAAGGCAACCTTTGTCAAAAAAAGAAAAATTGTGTTTGAGCTCTATTTGTAAACTTAAAACTCTGATGTTTGAAAGGTGGCGCCACCTGAAGGCCCAGATGATCGAAAAGCGTTCCAAGCTGGGTGAATCCCAGACCTTGCAGCAGTTCAGCAGGGACGTGGACGAAATTGAGGCTTGGATCAGCGAGAAGCTTCAGACTGCAACTGATGAGTCTTACAAGGACCCAACCAACATCCAGGTACAAAAATGGCTTCCACTAGAACAGGTCAAATTCACAGAAGTTCAGTGCATCGTAAGCTAGTCTGAGAGGAGTGTGACTGTAAATTCCTCTGATCAGTTCAGTGAATATAAAAGATGGCACCTAATTGTTTTTACAGGGATTGTAAATAATACAAGTACCATTCCACGGATGGTAACTGATTCTAGAGCAGGGGAGTTTGAAGGAAGTCAGTCGTGTGTCCTGGGCTAAATTAGAATTGCTTATCTGTTTGTCTTGTTTTATTGATGACACTCTCCTTTAACAATGTCAAATCCCTCCCTGTGTCCTGTCTGAAGTGAGACTGAATTTTTCTCCCACTGTCTTATTTTTTTTTTTTATAGCTGTCCAAGCTGCTGGTAAGTTTAAGTAGTTTGTCAGCTGACTAACAACCGAGCAGGTTCTCCTCCATGTGTCCACGTCTTTGCTGTGTGTGTAGACACGATGTAGAATGAGCACTCCGTCCATCTTGAGTTTGTCCCTCATCAGCACCGTTTAGTGCCAGCTTCTTTTCCATCTGGGTTTTAATTACTTTAATTTAAAAAAAAAAAAAAAAGAAAAAAAAGCTTATTGCTGTGTTCATTTTTGTATTTCATTCTAGGTATGTTTGTCATAGAAGGCTACTAGTTGTTGGGTGTGGCTTCCATCATTATTTTTAATTCTTGAGGGAGGTTATCTTCAAACTTGCTTCAGATGTTTGAGTCAGAATCATTGAATTAGCTTGGAAATGTAATTGAGGTAGAGTCATAGCACAGCAAGGATGGCTCGACACTGCTGAAAAGCTGATAAATTCTAAATTGTGAGAAGCAATCAGTGGTCCTTAACTGGCTCCTGTGTATGATGATACTAAAGACAGTATATACAAAGAGGGTGTTGTAGGCCAGCCGAGAAGATAAAGCAACTTAAAAAAAAAAATACAAACATGAAGCAACTTTGAAGTGATTCTTCTTTCAACAAGTTTTTTTTCAAAGTTCGCGCTGTTGCAGATGTTTTCCTCTATACGGCATTATATGTTTACTTGTTTGTCGTGTGTTTTTGTCAGTGTCCGACATACTGTCTGTCATGATCTGTGTCCTGTGTTGAAGTAATTATTTTATATTCCACCTTCTAGTTTTGCTGTTCCAAACAATTTTATGAACTAATTAACATTTGACATTAATGTCAGCCTCATTATGCTTTGGATAAAGTTTTTTTTTTTATCATTAGTGGTCAAATTAATTGCTTAAGAATGCAATAATGCTAAGTGTTAAATGACTTTTTCTCAATTTAAGGAGAGTTCTGAGCATTTACACCATAAGCAGGAACCTGTCCACCCCGTGGTTCTCATTTTGTGTCCATGTTTCTTCCTGCCTGTTTGTGTGCTGTCAGAGTAAGCATCAGAAACATCAGGCATTTGAGGCTGAGCTTCATGCCAACGCAGACAGAATCCGTGGAGTCATTGATACCGGCAACGCCCTGATCCAAAGAGGAGCTTGTGCTGGCAGTGAGGATGCAGTCAAGGTATATTCATCATGTGTGCATACTGTGATTGCTGTATAATAAAGTAAAAGTTTATTCTTAAACGAACTACGAGGAACTTTCAACTGCTCTTCGTTTGACACTGATGCCTCTATCTAATCTACATAAGGCCATCAGTGAGACGGTTGACTGTTTCTAAATAGCTGTTATAATTATTCTTAATAACTGTCACCAGGACCAATTCCAACTTCTCCAGGTCAAATAAGTTGTGAAATTAAAACCATCTTTTAATGGCAGTGTGCTGAAGATGGTGAGCCCGAGAAAAGATGAAGCTTTGTAGTCTGGTGGTATGGCGCTAATACAAAGTTTACCATCGTCATCTTTTGTCCAAAGGGGCTACCAGAATAAACAAAAAATTAAAGTTCATCATAGGAGCTTTAAATATTGATTAGGTATCGGGTATTCAGCAGACACATCAGATATGGCTCAACAGCAGAATTAGATTTACAATCTTTAAAAAATCAAGGGCAAAAAGTTAGGCCTTACAGGTCAGGACAACAAATCTGGGACCAACCATGTAAGAGCTTGAGAAAGTTCTGGCTAGAAGTAGGAGAGATGCTTGGAAAGCATTTTGGCAACTGTGCCGGCCCAGTTTGGAAAAAATCCTACAAGGTAGAGTTGACCTGTTAATTGTTTTGTTTTTTAATTTTAATTGAAAAACATATTTTAGTTTATTAATTTTGTTGGCTACAGTATCATCTGCTGCTGGTGAATTTACTCTGGTTTAATTAAGTTAATTCTATGAGTTGACAGAACAACAAAAAACTTCACATCAATCCTCACATCAATTTCTGACAGGTAGTGAGTCGGTAGCTCTATAGTATAAATGACAACTGGTGAACAAAATGAACAGAATCTGTGTTATTAACGTGCCTGCTCAAAAGAAGGCTGTGGTTATAAACCAAGGTCATTTAGCTCTCCATAAGGTGTGTGAGAAGTGAATTTAAATGCTGTGTTTTCGTGTCAAAATAAGAAATAAAATAACTTTGTTCAAACATGACTCATCCATTCCTTAGGCACGCCTCAGTGCTCTGGATGAACAGTGGCAGTTCCTTGTCAACAAATCTGCAGAGAAGAGCCAGAAACTTAAAGAGGCCAACAAGCAGCAGAACTTCAACACAGGCATCAAGGACTTTGACTTCTGGCTCTCTGAGGTGAGAAACTGCATTCATGGAAGTGTGTAAAAACTCTGACGAAGCAATGTCCAGCAGGTCTGATGGTTTGTTGTTTGCCAGGTGGAAGCTCTTCTTGCCTCTGAGGATTATGGCAAGGATCTGGCCTCAGTTAACAACCTGCTGAAGAAACACCAGCTCCTGGAGGCTGACATTTCAGCCCATGAGGTATGCACGTCATTATTACAAATGGCTTCACATAAGGGTCAGCTGTAATGCAGTGAACACACAATACCTCATTTCAGTACATTAATCATCACAAAATACCCACCTAGGCAGTTGGTCTACAAGCTGGTTGGTGACAAAAAGAGTTGGGAGTAAACCCTGAAAATACATTCATATATCCAGAGTCACAGTGAGACCCCCTGACCTCCTTTCTGCTCCCTGCAGGATCGTCTGAAAGATCTGAACGGCCAAGCAGACAGTCTGATGGCCAGCAACGCATTTGACACATCACAGGTGAAGGACAAGCGTGATGCCGTCAATGGCCGCTTCACGAAGATCAAGAGCATGGCAGCCGGTCGCCGCGCTAAACTCAACGAGTCCCACCGTCTGCATCAATTCTTCAGGGACCTGGATGATGAAGAGTCTTGGATCAAGTAAGAGAGTTCAATCATCTGCAAAGGAATTGTGCTGGAGATGGGCTGAGATGATAACTTCCTTTCTTCTGTTGGGTTATGGTAAAACACACTTAACTTAAACCTCCACGTTTTCTGCCCTGACCCCACACAGAGAAAAGAAGCTGCTCGTAAGTTCGGAGGACTACGGACGTGATTTGACAGGAGTACAGAATTTGAGGAAGAAACACAAGAGGCTGGAGGCTGAGCTCGGAGCCCATGAGCCGGCCATTCAGGTAAGAGGTTCATTTATTGATCCACTGTGTACCTGTAAGAAAAAAAATAATATACTGATATACCATTTTTCAAGCCTAGATGTCCGTATTAATCATATCATCAGTCAATCAAGCATCTGTTAGTTGCATATGATCTCTCCGATATATACAGGAATCTAGTTTATCTTTGGTTACCATGTTGTGTGTGTGCTCTTAGTCGGTGCTGGATACTGGAAAGAAACTGTCTGATGACAACACCATCGGCCAGGAGGAGATCCAGCAGAGGCTTGCCCAGTTTGTTGACCACTGGAAGGAACTTAAAGACTTATCTGGAGCAAGGTAAGCCAGCTGAACTGTACACAGCTCGCCAGGCAGACACATAGACTGAAGTAGGTGTGTAAGAATGAGCAACGTGTGTTTGCTCCCAGGGGACAGAGGCTGGAGGAGTCGCTGGAGTACCAGCAGTTTGTGGCGAACGTGGAAGAGGAAGAAGCTTGGATTAATGAGAAGTTGAATCTAGTGGGGAGTGAGGACTATGGAGATACGCTGGCTGCTGTGCAGGTGCTTCTTTTTTCTAACAGCCCTCTGTTATAGAACAGTAAATTAAGTGTTTTAGTGAACTGATAGAAGTGATGAGGTTTACTGAGTGTCAAGGAAACACTTCTCCTCAACAGGGTTTGCTGAAAAAGCATGAAGCATTTGAGACTGACTTCACTGTGCACAGGGACAGAGTCAACGATGTGTGCGCTAATGGAGAGGAGCTCATCAAGAAGGTACTACTCTGCAGCATCAAGAGAACGTTTTAAAAACACAAGAATAATGGACCTGATTCTAATTTCCAATGTTTCTTCTGTGTTTCTAACAGAATAACCATCATGTGGACAACATCAGTGCCAAGATGTCGGCTCTGCGAGGCAAAGTGTCTGAGCTGGAGAGGGCAGCAGCTCAGAGGAAGGCCAAGCTGGATGAGAACTCTGCCTTCCTGCAGTTCAACTGGAAGGCGGATGTGGTGGAGTCCTGGATCTGTACGCACCCGTCTTCTTTTTCTATAGGAGCAGTCTCATTTCAAAATAAGAGACTTCTATTGATTTTCTAAATACTGGAGGGACTGTTTGTTTCTATAGCTAAAAAGCTTCAACTGAACCTGTGGCTGTGCTTTGTATTTAGGTGAGAAAGAGAACAGCCTGAAGACTGATGACTATGGCAGAGACCTCTCCTCTGTGCAGACTCTGCTAACCAAGCAGGTACTCCATCCTCTGAAACAGAGTTTCCTTAGTACTTGTTAAGTTTTCCCGTTTACAAAATCTTGTCTGTGTCTGTCTGCAGGAGACATTTGATGCTGGTCTCCAGGCCTTCCAGCAGGAGGGTATCACCAACATCACAGCTCTCAAGGACCAGCTGCTGGCTGCCCAGCACGTCCAATCAAAAGCCATAGAAGCTCGTCATGCTGCCTTGATGAAGCGCTGGAACCAGCTGCTGTCCAACTCAACTGCTCGCAAGAAGAAGCTTCTGGAGGCTCAGGAGCACTTCAGAAAGGTAAATATGCTGGTAGAGCATCCTGTGGGAAAGTGATTTTGCTTAAGATAGAGCTTAAGCATTTTAACAAACCTCAGGTAATATCAAGTACATTGGACTTGTTTTAAGGATCATATCTTCTCATCACCCACTCCAGGTTGAGGACTTGTTCCTGACATTTGCCAAGAAAGCATCAGCCTTCAACAGCTGGTTTGAGAATGCAGAGGAGGATCTGACAGACCCAGTGAGGTGCAACTCTCTGGAGGAGATTCGGGCGCTGCGTGAGGCCCACGAGGCCTTCCGCTCCTCGCTGAGCTCGGCTCAGGCCGATTTCAACCAGCTGGCCGAGCTGGACCATCACATTAAGAGCTACCAGGTGGTGTCCAACCCCTACACCTGGTTCACCATGGAGGCCCTGGAGGAGACGTGGAGAAACCTGCAAAAGATCATCAAGGTCTCCACAGTTTCATCTCCAGCCAACATACCTGTACCTCAATGTGTTTTAGCCCAATACATATAACATTTACAGTTGGCGAGGAATTTTTGGTCAATAAATGTCACTTTCTACAGTATTGGATATTTGTATCATGTATACTAATATATAAGGGGTCAGTTGAGATTTCAGTGCCTTTTCTAATTATACAGCAGGTCTAGGTACTACATAAATACTGTGAAAGTATCAGAACATTTATGCTCATTTAATTTGTAAATGAGCATAATACTGGACCCTCTGGGAGTTTGAGACATTTACTGTATATTTCCAGTAGTGGCAACTACTTTGCAGTGTATTTTACCCTGCTGCTGTCTTTCTGTCTGTAAATGTGTGTAGGAGCGAGAGCTGGAGCTGCAGAAGGAGCAAAGGAGGCAGGAGGAAAACGACAAGTTGCGGCAGGAGTTCGCACAGCACGCAAACGCTTTCCACCAGTGGCTGCAGGAGACCAGGTAGAGGACATGTTCTTCTAGCTGAAAATTCACACATCTCGGCTGAAGGCTTAGATAGACTGTACTGTCTCTGTCTCTGTATCTATGTCACACATCAACATTTCAACCCAGCATGACTGTATGTTTTAGAGAGGATTTTTAATTATGGCTCAGCTGTGTGATAGTCACACATTACCTGTTGACTTGCTAGGTTATATCACAGGTGTGTGAAGGGGCTTTCTGCCTTGTTTGTCTTCCTGTAAAGCCACTTGATAAGCTCAGCATGCTCACTGGTGAAGTGTTCCTGTCTTGCACAAACGTCACATTCGAACACTGTTCTTCATTTCAAGGGCAAGCTGGCAAACACATTCACCACTGACCACACTGGTGTTTTAGCATGTCATGTTTTCAGAGTTGTCTGCAATGATTGTTGTCGTTACCTCATGTTAACGTGTATTTGTTTTTCCCCCACTCTCTCTCTCTCTCCATCCCTCCCTTCTCTCTCCATCCCTCCTTTCTCTTGGCTGCTTCCTCGCTGGTGCTTGGGATTACTGTGCTGATCAGGACCTATCTTCTGGATGGGTTAATATCTCTTTTTTTTGTGTGTGCGCGCGTGTGTGTGTGTGTGTGAGTATGATGTGATGATGAAGGCAAGTCTTTGATGACAAAGGTGGGCGTTACAGGACCAGTCTTAAAACATGTGCCCCTTATTTCTCCTTGATGTAGATGATGACTTTCTGACATGCCCTGTGTTGTAGCTCTGTTTTCTTGTCTGATGTTTAATCTCTGGTCCTTCCTCCTTCCCCATCCTCTCTTTGAATAGCATAGCCTATCGACGGGTTATCTGTGTCTATCAGTACCAAGTTGCTGATGATCTTTCTGGAAGGTCAACCTCTTTCAAGCCTTGCTCTATTTTTTTTTGTTGCTTATTCTGACCCACATGGTGCCGTCAGGGCTGTGTGACCTCATGCACTTAAATCTAAAAACAACATGTTGGACTCCGGTGTGCTCAGTACGTTCCTGCTGTACTAACATTCACCCAGTCCTCAGACTCAAAGCACCAGGCTGCAGTCAGCACTGCTTTAACCAGTGGACTGGCTAGTTGTCACCTTGTTACTGTGTGTACGTCAGGGATGGAAACTGCTCTTTATCGGCTTCCACTGTACATAAACACACACTCTGAACAGTACGATTGAAAATTTAAGAAAAATGTAGTATAATCTGGTCCCACTGGGTCATTGTGGGTCATTTGTCAGCTTGTGTGCAGTGACATCAGGTTGCACTATTCATCCTCTGTAACAGAAAACTGACTTTCATATTCATGAAGTACTAATGCACTGGTGCAGTTTCCACTTCTGTGTGCAGTAGCCCTTGCCTTGCATGGTTTGGGTTACCAGTAGATTCCTGGCATGAATGCAGCTCCACTCTATGGCAGTAAAGACAGCAAATAGGTCCACCTTCAAATGTGAAGATATTTAGTCACAATAGTGACCTGCCTAATTTCACACCCGTATCCAGTTAATTTTCACCTTCAAACACTCCATTTAATTGTGGTTCAGAAAGGTTTGGTGGATACTGAATGTAGAGGATGCGAGTCTTCCTAACAATGTGTGTCAGAGTGAATGCAGTAGTTTGACCAGACTGTGCTGCTTCTTTTCTAATATTACTTTTTGTTGGTGTCAGGTCATGTATGGTGGAAGAGTCTGGTACCCTGGAGTCCCAGCTAGAAGCCACCAAGGTAAATATCACTCACTGTTGCAAATAACTACATGTTGAACAAGTAATCCAAAAGCAACTTTCCTGTTAGCTGAATTCTGAGCTGAGGTGTAGGCTGGACAACATGTGACAGGTTTTATTGATGTGTGTTTGTGTTTGTATGTGTGTGTGTGTGTGTGTGTTTGTGTGTGTAGCGTAAGCACCAGGAAATCCGGGCTATGCGGAGCCAGTTAAAGAAGATTGAAGACCTGGGTGCAGCTATGGAGGAAGCGCTAATCTTGGACAACAAGTATACAGAGCACAGCACAGTGGGCCTGGCCCAGCAGTGGGACCAACTAGACCAACTGGGAATGAGAATGCAGCACAACCTGGAGCAACAAATACAGGCCAGGTACACACCAACATGTCCATGGAATTCAGCGACCCCTAAGGTTGCAAATTTAAGGCAGTGTTGATGCTGCATCGTGCTCATGTTCCTCCATCTTTCTCTCCCAGGAACACCACTGGAGTGACGGAGGAGGCTCTGAAGGAGTTCAGCATGATGTTCAAGTGAGTGTCTCTGACCTGACTCTATCATGACATATTACTGTGTCTGATCTGACAAGTCACATCCTCATCTACACCTGTTTATTTGCAGGCATTTCGACAAGGAGAAGTCTGGCCGCCTGAACCATCAAGAGTTCAAGTCATGTCTACGCTCGCTGGGCTACGACCTGCCCATGGTGGAAGAAGGCGAACCAGATCCTGAGTTTGAGTCCATACTGGATACTGTTGATCCCAACAGGTCTGTCACATGTTTAATAAATGAGTTTTTTAGGGGTGTTAAGTGTCAGCAGTATGGCTGTGTGGTGTTTCGAATACTGTTGTGTTTGCTGTCTAACTATGAGGAATGTGTTGTTGCAGGGATGGCAACGTATCGTTGCAGGAGTACATGGCATTCATGATCAGCCGCGAGACAGAGAACGTCAAATCCAGTGAGGAGATAGAGAGCGCCTTCCGAGCTCTGAGCACTGAGAACAAACCCTACGTCACTAAAGAAGAGCTCTACCAGGTCAGATGTGTTCACTGCTCACTCTGTGGATTGAGTCTGATTGTAGAATCTTCATGGAGGTCTAAATGTCGTCTTCTTCTTTTCAGAACCTTACCAAGGAGCAGGCAGACTACTGCCTCTCACACATGAAGCCCTACCTCGACAGCAAGGGCCGCGAGCTGCCATCAGCTTTCGACTTTGTCGAATTCACCCGCTCACTCTTTGTCAACTGATCCCTCGCCCACCAGTGACCAATCGGGATGCGTTTTCCCACACACACACTTCCACACGAACACATGGCTGAAACTGCATGATTGTGACACTAGGAATACTCACTAATAACAACTATCTGTACTATTTATCTCGCTCTACCCTTAACTCTTCGTGCTTCTCATGATAGCATAGTGAATCTGTCTGCATTTGAATGTGATTGTTTTAGCTGTTTTAGCTTGTGCTTCTGATGAATTTAACAACCTAATAGTAAGAATAATGTTGTAACAACACCTGAACAACTGCAGTGTGCTTTAATAAACGCTACTGGTTAGAACTGGAAACCAATACTCTGTTGTTTTAATTCCATTTCCACAATTTAATGACCGTCTTTGACATGTGAGCATTTAGAAAAAAAAAACTGAGATGTGAAGCAGACTTGAACTGTCCCAGGGTTGTGTGTCTCATCCCACCGCCTGATTGGCTATCTGCTCCAGCTGGCTGCTCTCTCTGGGCTTCTGTTCCATCAAATCTCCACTGAGCTGCCAAACACCAACTGTCCCATCTGTCTTCCCCACTGCTAAGAGGTTATGGTTCTGACAGTTGAAGGCCAAACAAGTTGCAGCCTGGCCCACACCTCCCGGCTCGATGATAGCTGCTGGCCTCAGAGACCTGCGGCCCAGGTCAAATATCTGCACCTCACCTAGAGAGAGACACACAGGGTGTCAGAGTCAAGAAGGATACCTCTGTCTGCATCATCACATACCAATGGTGCAATTACACAGCACAACATATTTTGTGTTGTACTAGAATAACACATCACACTTGTTAAAAAGATATGAATCAGGCCATGTTTTATAGTAAGTCAACGCTCTAACACCAAATTAAGTGTATTTATACCGTCCATACACAAAGTCCTCATGTTGTACCTTGTCCGGTGGCTGCAGCAAACACCAGCGGTCTGGTTGGTGACCACTGCACCTGGAACACATAGGAGTCTGAAACCCTGAGAGAGAGCAGCGGGTTGGCCTGCAGGAGAGAGTGGATGTGGGCCAGACCATCAGTCCCTGCACTCACAAACAGGTTCCTGCAGGCAACACAAGACATGTCAGGAAAAAGTCACTGTAGAGTCACCTGTAACATGTCTGCTGATCACTCCAGTAATGATCATGTGTGGGTGAGCAGAGCTGTGACCTGTGAAAAGGTGAGCAGTGTACAGAGTGGACGGGGCCGCTGCGAGGCCTAAATGAGAAGACGGCTGGGGCTCTCAGTGTCACACTGTGGCCCTCGGTGGGTGCTGCAGCCAGTGTCTGGGTTGAGAAGGAACATCGGAGCCCACCAGGAAGGTGTCAGAGTCCCAGGGAGACAAGGCCAGGGAGGTGACGCCCACAGTGCTGCTACCTCGGGCCTATGGGCAACAGAAAGCGACACATGTTATTCACTCTATAATCGGCACTGTAACACGCACCAACAGTTCGAGAATCATTCAGTTTAAATGACAGAAATGGTATGTATTTGGTTAGTTTGTTGAGGTATATGTCATTCATATATGTGGTTATCAAACAATTCCATTTATCAAAATAAATGCAGTCAGTCTTCACCTAATAAGCATTCACAATCCATGTGAATGTGACCTGTGTGTGTGTGAGCAGAATACCCTTCATTCACCTGAATGCTCTCTGTGTGAAGTAGCCATAGAAAACACATGCTGGTTAACCCAAGCTCAGACTGAAACCGTTTCCAAGGCTCTGGTGATCACTTCATGGTTAGAAAAACGTATCAACCATTATCTTCTATCTGTTGTGGTCCTGCTCAACTCCTATTCTTATTGTCTTCTTATTATACTTTTATTACCCCACCGTCTATCTCTGGTTGTGGCAGATGGCCACCAACCACTGAGTCCAGTTCTGCCTGAGGTCTTCTCCTGTTCAGAGGCAGTCTATTCTCACCACTGTTGCCAGCTGTTTACTCATGGGAGACTCACGGGTCTCTGTAAATGAATTAAAGAGTGTTGTCTAGATCCGCTCAACTTGTTAAGTATGATGAGATGACTTTTGTTGTGAACTGGCGCTGTAGGAATAAAGATTGATTGTTTGATTTTTCTGAAACATAAATTATTTGAGTAGCTCTGTCTCAGTCTAGCGACTTCAGTCAGTCCACGGCCATGTTAGCAGCTCTGTGAGGTAATGTTTTCAGCTAAACAACATCCTCACAATGTCTTCAACATCAATCTCATTATGATTTACAATCAAGCAATTCATATTTTGGACAGGGAGCCAATAGTAACAACATTGTAGGCTGTTCTTAAATAAAACATGTGTTAAGTTTTGAAGGGAAGATGCCTTTAGTTGAATCCTCATTTGGACAAGCTGCTTTTTTTCTATTTCATTTTAAACTCAAACTGAAACACTTTTAAAGAGGGATCAGTCATGATGCCAAGGATGATCTGGTGCTTCTTCTTTCACAGGAATGGACATTTCAAATAAGCGTGGGCTGTAAATGCTCTATATTTAAAACTAACCAGTTGATGCTGTTTATCACGGTCATCATCTTAGTTCTGTGTGTTAGCATGCTAGCATTGTGATTAGCACTATAAACACTAAATATGGCTGAGGCTAATAGCTATGTCATTGGTAAACAGGTGTTTGCTACCAAAATACTGGACAATAGGGTTAAATATTGACCTGATGATGGCGCGAGACAATCCACCTGAGTGGACAGACAGAAGGACATTGCCTTGCTGCTATATTTTTTAATTTTAAAGTTTTGATCCTTTCAGTATCACTTTGATAAATTTCCTGCATTTACAGTCATATGCCATCAAAACACTTTTCATTTATATGCATGTAAAGTTAACAGTGAGTGATCCTGAATGGTCCCTGGACAATCATTCATCAAATGTAACAACAATAAACGGAGTCTCATCTTTTCATCTGTTCAAGGAATTTTTATTTTTATTTTTTGTGAGACTCACCTTGAAGCCAGTGCAGCTGCTGTGGGGAACCTGCTGTCGTACCAAAGCATAGGCATCAATCAGGACCAACCTGCCCTGGTCTGAGTCCAAGGTCCACAGCAGCACCCTTCCTCCTGAACTGGCACTGAGCACCCCAAATTCTCCTTTCTTCTGCAGGGGCACCCACGCAACCTACACACACACACACACACACACACACACACATGGTTGAAGTGTTGCAGATAAGTTCTTCATTCATATTCTCTTCTGCAGAGACTCCACAGTAACAAGATGTTTCATAATGACAGACAGCACCCTTATACTTTCAGCTGAGCTCAACACAAGGTGTATATCCAGACACTAATGCTCAACACTGGCATCAAACAGGCCAAGTATGGTATCAAGTATCAGTAGTGGACCATGCTGATTGGTTAATAGCAGCGTTTGAATAGAAAAAGCAAAACAGACTGTGCTGACTCACCTGATAAACCGGCTCTCTGTGGCTGTCTGCTGACATCCCACTTTGAACCAGTATAGGGTCCTGAGTCCGACTGGTGTCCCACACCAAAACCTCTCCACTGTACAGACCCACTGCAGCCACAGCAACACACACACACACACACACACACACACACACACACACACACAGCTCTTCCTCAGTGCGATTGCAGAGACCTCAGTGAAACAGTTAAAACAGTTTATTCTGAGCTCCTTTACAAGGTCAGATGACTTATTTAAACTCAATAAATATGTTTGTAATCCTATTATATACAAAGAATTATAAGAAACTCATAACGTGTTCATTAACATTCTGAAGCCTACCAACTATTGACAGGTTTCTTATAACTGTCCTACAATCCAAAATTAAACATGTTTATTATGCTATTATTTACACATGTTTCGTCATATTACTTTTAATAAGCATCTTATAAGAACTCAATGAATGCTTACTGCAAGAACCTCAGGGAAGAAACTTAAACTGAGAATTTAAATATTTACGATATTACTGAGGTAATGATACAAACTCAGAAATATGTTGTTTTTTCTTCCCATAAGTGAATAAACACAAATAAGGTCCCAGAACACTGTTTGAAGCTAGAAAGGCGGCAGGGTCCGCCACATTAAATTGTGTTGTCCTCTAAGGTCAGTTTGTGTATTCAGTTTGTTCAGGCAGAAAGAAACCAGCCAATGAAGATCTTTCTCTTCTCATTAACATTTCTTCACCTAAACTACAGAGTGCTACATTAATATAAAACAATACCAGAATATGTTGAAATGTAATCTGCTGACAACTCAAATCTTCTCTTTTTCTCAGGTTGACAGCACAACGTGTTTAATGGGCACAACATAGGCGGCTGTGGCTCAGTGGGTAGAGCATGTGGTCTAGTGATTGGAAGGTCACCAGTTTGAATCCTGGCTCCCCCTAGTTGCATGTCGAAGTGTCCTTGAGCAAGATACTTAACCCCAAATTGCTCCTGATGAGCAGTTGGCACCTTGCATGGCAGCCTCTGCATCAGTGTGTGAATGTGGCATGTATTGGACAGCGCTTTGAGCTGTCGTTAGACTGGAGAAGCGCTATGAAAATGCAAACCATTTAATTACTTTAGAAAACCTGAAGTTTAGATGAAATGTTTGTATATGAGTTGGTCTGCTCCGGGGTAAAAGCTTGCAGAGAGAGTCAGTAATCAGTTCATAAGGTGACATACAGTGTACCTGCGATGAGGGCGGGCTGGTTGGGGTGGCAGCTCAGCGCGGTGACCGCAGTGGGAGTGTCGAAGACCAGATCAGCTTGTTTGGGGTTCAGGCCTCGACGGTCCAGGTTCCACGTGCAGACGTATGACCTCTCAGTGCTCCAGTCTCCATCGTCGATCCTGCCCATCAAAACACACACTCACAAATACGACCCACACTGACCACATTATGACATAAGGAAAGCTTCTACAACACTTGTTGATGTTTCCTGTTAATTATTTGTATCCTAAATTTCAAATAAAATATACAGGTACGCCAAAAATGCATCAGGTGAAACACTGACATACCGTCCGTAGGCACAGGCGATAACTGCACCTGTACAGCTCCAGGACACACTAGTTACATGAAGGCCTCTCTCTACAGCACTGGGATGTTGAAGGCGATGGAGGCATGAAACCTACAGAACAAAAAAAGAACTATCCATGAAGAGTCACTGTAACAACTCCAGACTTCCAGATTATCCTGTGGCTTACAAAACTGGCACCATTTTTGTTGGATTCATTGGTCCTTCTTACCAGACTACTGTGATCTTCCCAGTTCACCTGGAACCCATCGAAGGCGTGACTCTTGGCATTTCTCACCAGCTCTCTGATGACCCTGTCCTCAACCCGCTGCAGGAAGTCCTTCAGGCCAGGGGACTCCAGCTCGTTGTGGTTCTGTTGGAGGAGCTGCTCTGTAGCCTGGTGCCTTGGCTCCGTTTGCGTACCGGTGATGGTAGTCGACACTGTCTGGATCTCTGCCTCAGCTCTATGCACCGCTTTGGTCTGACAGCCTCTCTGAAATTCCAGCAAATAAAATGTAACTTCAAGCAAGAAATTATAATCAGAAGAGAAAATATTCATTGACTGAATGCATAAACAAACTCTCAGATTTTTTGATACAGCACTGTTTTACTTCGTTTATATGTGGCGGACCCTGCCACCTTTCTAGCTTCAAATAGTGTTCTGGGACCTCTCAGAACAGCTTTGGGGGGGGGGGGGAGACATATTTCTGAGCTTGTATATAATTACCTCATCAATATTATAAATATTAAAGTTCTGAGTTTGGATTTCTTCTCCAAAACTACGTAGTGCACAAGGATGCCCATCAATCAAACCGTAACTGAAATCACCATTAATGACACTTCAGCAGGTGGATACTGATGCTCTCTGACTAGAGTGGCCACATATGCCATTGTGTAGAGTTTAATTGTTTATGTGAGTGTTACAACTTTAGAAGACTGTAATATTCTTCCAAAATATGTTGTTTATAAGAATTGATGTGTCAAATAAATTCATTTTAAGAAATCTCAATATCAAGTAGCATTTGTTTAAAGCCAAACGTTGTTCTCTGGGGTTACCAGTATGGTTTGACCTCTGTGCACCTGTGGCTGTTACATTTCCAATTTCCAACACCTGAACGTTACATGTGATTAATGCTAACAGCAGTTAGAGAGATAAACTTCGCAATCGTGTTGGTCAAACATACCGACTCCTGCGCCGACTGCTGAGATTTCCTCCACTGAGACTGGATACTCACTGAGTCCAGGGCTTCGTCTGTAAACATGCTAACATCAATGGACGTGTTTGCTCAGGCTAAAGAAAAAAAAATAACAATTCACTATCTACTTTCTGGCGGTAACTCCCTTCAGAGGGATTTGACAAAATAGTAGCTGCGTGGCACCTTTCACACAGCTAGCTTTGTAAGTTTGCTGGTGCATTAGCCAAGCTAGCATTTTTAATGCTGAAGCCTGTTTCCACGAAGCTAGCGTTACCCTGGTTACGGAGATAAAGTCCAGAGGCAAGAGAGAAATCCCCCTTTCACTTCCGCTTTCTCATTTTCTCTTTTGAGAGGTTCCTTATTTTATCACGCAGATGAACGTCCTAGTTTTTCTTTCAAAATAAAACATCAACAAACACACGAAGATCTGTTCCACCATAATGTAAATAATAGCTAATATTATGCAATAATGTCAATTAAACATATTGAGGACGCATGCGCAAGCTACTTCCTGTCAGGCACCTTTGAGAAGTGCCTTCAACGTCTATTCTGTATTATATTATTATATTATTATATATAATAACCCACTCTACATAGGTCACACGTTTGGTGTAAGACACAAAAGCCAAGTGAGTAAAGCCCACTGGAACACAGCTCTCCCTCATCGTTAGCAGCTTTGCCAACTCTTCAATGTATGGCTTGGAACAGCCGCTTTCAGTCACGGTCACACTGACAAAACCAGGGGCGTTGACGGCTCCTTTTCTTTGACTTGACTAAACAGCTGTGATCACCACAAAGCGGCAGCGGGCACACAGATGAAAACAGCATTTATTACATAAAGCCGATTAGTTCTTGTACTCCAATGTGAGAGATCGGTCTCTGGAATTAGTTACTATTTCAATAGAGATTAATGTAATTCAGTCTGTGGTATTTAGAAAAATCAACAACTACGTCTCTTTCCAGAAGCAGCCATTGTTACTGCAGGCAGTGCACTTCCTATTCATTCATGACACAAGGGCTCCCCGTCAGAAATGCCACTTTGACACCTGCTGTTGAAGTCTGGACTTGTTCCTATTACTAATTATTGCTCTCCTTTTTATCATCATTCTGTTATTATCTTATTACTAATTACTAAAACAACAGCTTCTGTTTTTCCCAAAATTCACCTGCTTCTGAATTATCTTCTACTGTCTTATCAAACACAATGCCATAACAAAGGCAGAAAGACATCATTAATGTGGGAAAATGGAGAAGGCCTCTGCAGCGAGCGGAGTCTGTTTTCTATTTTTCTTCATGGCCCTATGTGATGTCTGCCGCCTATTGGTGGGAGAACTACATGACATGCCATATCTCAAGAACATGCTAGATGTAAAGGCGGGTTGGAAATGGGTCACAACAGATTGACCATGAATGAAAGTCAAGTCAGACCAGTGAACTGTCAAGAGTTGTGTGTTTAACATCCATTACACCTTCATTTAAATCCAAATTCCCGTTGAGCAGATAGGTCAAATTAGTTACTTACATTAAGTTACATTACATCACACAAGACTGAGTGTGTGCGTGTCTGTCTTCACAGCAGGACTTTATATTGCTCTCATATCAATCATTTGTGTCTTAAGTCTTCTTTGTGGCTTATGTATTCTAGAGAAGAGCTACTACATCTAAAGATCGTAGGGATCCTACCAAATATACACATAGTAGCAACACAACTTCAGGTTATGATGTGTGTCAAGCACTCAAACAGAACATGGGGAACATTTCAAAGAGCAACACTATCGATTTCCAAAGAACGACACAACACAAGCTGATTAATAGTTAAAATGTTAGCACTCTGCCATCTGTTCAGTAAATACCTCTCTTCTTAACATACGGACCGAACCAACGTAGGACTGCATCTCTAAAGCAATGATCCTAAACTGGTATTACAGCAACATCTAATATAAACATTTTAAAATGATGATGAATTAGTACCACTGGAGCCACACTGGAGTAACATTGACTGATGGGACAGTTTGGTTTACTGAAAGCTCCTATTTTGAGTTGTTAAGAGTTGATACCAATTTGTCCTTGCTGATAAACATACCTGAACCTTGTGTATCAGCCAATACAGAGTACCAATCTGATACCAGTCCATTAAAAGTATATATTCATTTCTAACAGCTGCATATTACTAACCCTGTATGGGTGTTATATGAATGTGATTGATCGCTTGGCATTTATTGACACTGGAAGTTGTGCAGTTTAAAATCTCTACAGCTATAGACAGCTGCACAGGAAACTGATGGAAACTAGCATGATCTGGTTTCTACTAAATGATGTGGTGATGGATCTGTGTGTTGACTGGTCAGCACTAACTCAAGCATGCAACAGAACAACACTGAGATAAAATTCTCTCCAGTTATCCACATTATGTCACTGGGGGCGGGATGACAAATCACTGTTCCACTATATATCAAATCACTTCCTCTTGTGATACAATTATCGATTTACGGTACAAAATATTGATATTTTAAAAAATTAATTAAACCCTAAAGGTGCTCTGCAAAACAGATTCCCCTGACTTACCAGTCACTACTTCATGACCCGTTGTGGTGTAAACCTTTTGTAGTCAGTGTGTGTGTGACAAGAGGCCCTATATATTGTGTCTTTTAGTTCATGTCTGATTTTGGGAAACTGACACCACAATGTAGTAGTGGTGGTTCCTGCACCACGCCTTTTTAGGGGTGTTTCGTATTCTTCAGTTAGACAGACATTGTGATGTATCATTAGATATGTCATCATGTATTTATTATTGCAGAAGCGCTGTATCATGATAATATAGAAGTCCCTCGCCTTCCAGTCAACACCCATGGTACAATAGTTAATAGGGATACACACATTTGTTAAAAGATAATAAAGATAAATAAAGATAATTTTCAACTCAAGTATGTCATGAAACTAATCTAGGAGAAAACATAAGTAGAAAGATTACTCAGAGTTGAGTGACATCATCTCGTTTAATGTTCACCAAGACACAACACAATACATGTAGAGCAGCTCACATAACTGCAGCTGCCAAAATGTCCACACTTGATTTTCCCGTTTTCACACTTTTTTTGTGCCAAGGTGACAGCAATGTTGGCATTGGTAACCTGTATCAAACGAGATGATGTAGTTCACAGAGCAGTTTTACACAAAACTTAGATATTTGACCATCTTTGCACCAAACTGGGACTTCTCGACCTGCAAAATCATCTTTTAAATCCATGTAATTCATGGCACAACTCAAACACGATCAAAATGTATTGGTCTCGCACCATTGACTACTGTACATATTTTTCCTGATACATGGTTCTACGGGGCGCACTGGAAGGGGACAGACTTCGCCTCCATCATTATTGTGGGCAACACCTAATGAATTATATCGTGTGCTACGCCGATTCCCAACCCCATTTTTCACATGTCTAATAGTACAATCACCTTTGCTACACAGTTTCTGTTACTTCTGGACTGGTCTAATGGTAAAAAAGAAAAAAAAGAAAGCATGGTGTGGGTCTGCAGCTGAGTGTTGGAATGTGATAAACCTAGTCCAACCATCATGTATACATTTATTTATTGTAACAAAGCAACTGGTACACTTAATTTAATGTGAGCAGGTTTCCAGCAGAACAGGAGAAAAGCTGCAGACTCAACAGAGGACTCTACAGAAATCTTTTTCTCTCCCATCTCAAAATGTTAAGCCAAGCTCAAAATTAGATTTTTAGGCTGTTTTTATAAAAAAATGTACATTTCAAACTTTGTTGTGGGTGCCTGAAAAACAAGATAATGACAATTTCTTTAACAGACGTCCAGAGTTGTTGTCAAAGCCCTGCTGCCCCACCATACCCAGCCATTACACTGTGTACAATTAATGACCGTCTTACCAAGATACATGTAAATCCCCAAATCATTTACAATGGTTGAAAGGAACAAGCTGGTGCTTTCAATCAGTTCCATTAGAACAATAAGTCACAAAGGAAAATGCAACTTCTAATAAGCCTTAGTACCCCCACCACTGGATATATTATAATGTACATTTATATATATAAAAGTGGCTAAGGATGCTATGATTAAGTTATCACTGCACCATGGCTTATTTTTATTGAACTCACAACTTCAACAGAAACTGTCATATTTTACATAGAAATTGCTATTGTACGTATTTTTAAATCTACGTAGGATGACGTGCAGAATGCTACAAATTTTTTTTTATTCTTTTGCATGTCTTTGGGAGATGTAGAGAAACAATGACAGGTGAGACTTCAGGAGAGCGACACCACCACCCCATCCCACCCCACCCAATGTAGACCTGCTGTGTATGAAGCCGATCTATAGACATGGCATTATGGACAGGCCGTGGCTGCAGAGGAAGAGGACGGACACGCTGACAACACACAGGAATCTTTTTTTTTTTCTTCTTGGTTTTGTTGTTGTTTTTTTTGTTTTTTTTTTTTACAAACCCCCCCTCCCCAAAACAAACAAAAAAAAACAAACAAAATATTTTGCTCCCAAGGGTTAGAGGATGATCACATAGGGACTGGGAGAAGGTGTTGGCCGAAACATTTAATCATCTTCACCATCGTCCTGAAAGAAACAAAAGAAGATGAATTTCAGAGGTTGCCACCAGGAGACCATCTCAGAAGTTTCTATTAAATGCGTTTAGAGACTTGATATTATCAACATTACAATTACTGGTTCAACAGCACCATAAGTGTGCGTTTCTGATTTACAATATTCTTACCTCTCCATCTTCTCCATCTCCATCCTCATCCTCATCTTCACCCTCCTCTTCCTCCCCCTCGTCGATATCTTCCAGACCCTCCTCCTCATCATCGTCATCATCCCCATCACCTTCCTCATCTTCCATGTCGGGGACCTTGGGAACATTCAGACATTAACCACCTGGATCCTGGCTTGGACGCCTTACGTCAGTAAGAGCATCACTGATGAGTTACTGCATTTACTGAGTCACCATCTATACTGGGGATGTTCCTCATCACATCCTTTACACAGGATGACAGGTCTAAAACTAAGAGAAGCCATTTCATCTCAGTGTTTCCATCACATTGACTAATTTGTGGCAGTGCGCCACAGAATCAACAGCGACCACCACATATTGCGTTTCGTTGTTTACATTTTTTTTTTTCAATGCTTAAAACGCAGCATATTCATTCAGCTGCATTTCCTTTCCATACTCTCCCTCCGTCACTCACGCGTCTCACACACACAGCTCCTCCCCTCCGTGCACACCGCACGTGTCTCCATGAAAACAAGATCATCCTTGAAGTAATAGCGTGGAAGGTTGATATCTCTGTTACCACAGCTACCCGTCTGTGTCAATTTGTTCACTTTAGATTAAGAGGGAGAGTAAGAGGATTTAGATATTTTCAGCAGAAGTGGCCCTCAAATGATGATGACTGACTCAATGTATATTCCATGCAAAATGGCGAAGTACGCCCCTGCATGGTTGGTGGAGGCCGTGCAGCCATCGGCAACTATCAGAGCCAATTTCAGCTGATTACAATAGTTTGTAATAGGTCCTATCGTCCTATTCTCTTCTTCATATTGGGGGCAGAACAAGAAGTAGGGAAGTCCTGAGCTGATCTGCAGGATCAGGATCGGAGCTGATGTGGGCACCGTTTCACTGATTGGGATCAGCAATTTTGAACGTGGACCCAAACCCTGATTATTTTCTTACATCAGAACACAATTCGTGCCAGAAAGCAGACACATGCATAAAGTTACTCTGGCAAACCTGTGGATATTAATTAAATTAGACAGATATCGATTCCACTTTCGAGTTACAATGTTCTGGTTTGCACACTAGTTTTGTGGGTCTCACACAATAGAGCATGTAGAACAGGCAATCAAGATGCTGAACGTGCGTGTTATTTTATGTGACAACGTAAGGAATATAAAAAAAGCGATGGATGATATGGAGGTACCAAGCGTGGGCTGCGTCTCGCACACAGGTTTTTTTCCCCATCAAAACACTCTCTTAGACCACAATAAGATCCATGGTAAAGGGGGAGAAGCCTACCAGGTAGTACTGCAGCGGATTAGGCCAGATGTCGTCCTTGATCACTTCTCCCAGCTCATCAGCTCCTGCATCTGAATGGTCGGTGAACCAGGTGAAGAAGCTCTCTGGCTCCTCATGTTGCCTTTTCTTCCCAGCTTTGTTTGGACTCTGGCCTGTACGCTTCGTCAGGTCCTGGGTAGGAAAATTGTTTCAATATAATTAAGGGTTTACTGATAGAAGAGCAATAATTACAAGCATTGGTACATGAGCAAAAATCTTAAAGAACTTCTAGAAAGCCCTACAGGATGTCATTTTAATTCAATGTTTTCCTACTTCTTAGGTTATTCAGACTGTGAAGCAGTATTGAAGAAATGACAGAATATTTGTTCACATTGAAAAAGGAAAACCAACCTTTCCAGCTTTCCATTTGATTTCAGTCGATTTAGAAACAGGATCTCCGCTCTCGTTTACATTAAACTCTTTGGAGAGGGCTTTGTTCTCGAAGTATGGATTCTCATCAAAATACTACAGAAAAAGAAACATCTGTGTCACATCTGTACAAGCATACGCTATGACATTTACAATGTGTACGTACAAAGTGAGCCTGATGACTCACAAAATCTATTCTATATCCAGACTTGATATCCTCGAACTCGGTGACCTCCACCCTTGACAAGTAATGAAGTGCTTCCTCGTCCTCCTCCCCCAGAAGAGCTGAAACTACAGCAGACATCACATCCACAGATTAGACCGGTTTTAAGTGTGCTTATGAGAAACTGTTATAAGCAAGGTTGGCTCACGAGGTTAGAATACAGACTAATTGTGCAAAGACAACAGAATCTAAGAGTTTACCTTGTGGATGGTTGACAAATGTTGTGACCCAGAAGTTGGGGATTTTGGCTATGAGTTCTGATCGCTTCTGGAAGAATGGCTGGCGTAGTTTGTTGTACTTTTGCTCTACTTTTAAAATTTCTTCACTGGCCTGTTCATTGAGTCTGGAGAGAAAGGAGACAAACATGTCAACAAGAAAATGTTCTCCATGCAATCCATATTTCATTACTCACAAAAAAGATTGAGACTCACCTGTCAATTTCATTCTGTACTTCATCAATGTGTTCAATTGCTTCCTGTTGCTCTTTTTCTGGAGGAAAAAGAAAAAAAAAAGCACAACAGTTTTAAGAAAAGTACATACTACTGCCAAATACAACAAATATGGCTCCCCTTAAATGTTAAACACAACTAAGGCGACTGTGGGCTGAGCGATATGGTTAAACGTATCATGGTAAAAAGGGGTTCACCTGCAGCAGGGCAACTTTATACGCCCTACAGCTATACATTACCAAGAGCCGAGTTATGGCCTTATGGTCATCTGTTGTCTTGTAGTTACAATATCGACATTTATATATCTGCGAGGAAGGAATCTAATGCCCTCCAGCTAATACATTTCATAGTTTGATAGTTAGTCAGGAAAAAACAAGGAATAAAATCAAAAAAAGTGTCCACTAATTAATTGTCAACTTTTTAAATAATCGATTAATTGGTTAGAGTGAAACAAAATTGAGAATTCCTTTGGTTTCTTTCCTCCTCTGTCAGTAAACTGAATATCTTACCATTTTTGTTTAGCACATTTTATTGACATAAAACTAAACAATTGATGTCTGCTGATTAATCAACTATTAAAACAATTGTTTGTTGCAGCCTACAGTGCACTATGAAATGGCTTAAATTTTCATCTTGAGAATTAAGCGCAACCTTTCATAGATTAACATGTACTGGGGGGTTCTGACATTATAAACACTGGTTTTACTAGAGCCTGGCCGATACTGGATTTTGGGGGCTGGTGTCAATATTAAGGAGGGAAAAAGAATTCCCTGGGAATTAAAGAATTGTAAATTACTCGAATTATTTTCTGTAAAAAATAAATAAATAAGTAGACACGATAAATGTACAATTTTGTAGCACGACAGGCACAGGCTTTGGTTGGTTAACTGGCCTTCTTCTGAGACGGATAAACCAGCCAATACTGGCAGACTGCGGATATATTACGTCAATATTTATAGGATGAGGGTCGTTGTCAATTAATCATCAAATACTGCTACTAGATCTGCTCAAAAATCTGGTATTATTTGGGCTATACCGTCCGCAAGCAAAATTCCATAAAACGGCACATAACATCATCTGAGAGAATATTGGGAGAAACGAAAAGCTAGTTTGTTAATAAAAACTTAAAAGTATTAGTTACAGTAAGTGATTAGATGCTTCCCAACACGCACCTGACATTCACTTTAATCTAGTCGGATGTAAACACGATTTAAAGAGACAATTTGGTGCAAATTCAACACCCATTAGCAGCCCAGGTCAACTTTATTCGAAATCCTTTACTTCTACAATTTTCAATAAATTAAAATGTTTTTTAAAATAAAAACATTAAAAAACTTTCTATGTGAACACAAACTATTCAAGTCACGCACAAAACACATGAAAACTCGAGCAAAAGTATTTTCGTGTTTCTGTACAGAAAATGACCACTTCTCCAACCAAACTAACGGGATTCTCCATTGCATGCATGCATGCTGTGTTGAATAACGCGGGACGCCAGGAGTGTGGTGCGTTTAATGTGTGTGCGCGGTGGCTCCATAGCAGACAGACCCTCTGCCTCCTGCAGTCTGGAGCTTCCTGTTGCTGCTAAAGGCGGCCTGGTTTGAATGAGGAGCTCAACGACGTCTCGCTGAGAATGCTATGTGCTCCACAAGCGCTATTATCATACTGCGAGCACCAGCAAAGCCTCTTTACGCCTATTAATCACATACTAACATCCATAATGCCGCCTCGTAGCGACATTATAGTTAGCTAAACGATTGCGACGCGCTTGTTTACATTTCTCATCTACTGACTCACACACAAAGCCAAGCTCGCAAGCATGCTTATGTTACAGTGAACGGCTAGCTAACGTTATCAGTGCTCGCTCGGCCTTTCTTAACTGTTATGGGGAAGTGGACACAGTGAATATTGCACATGCTAATCAAGTGGACAAACAATCGTTCATGTTGCTCCAGCCTAAAACGTGCACGAGGCGGCGCACGGTTGCACGCGATTTATTCAATGCCTCCAAAATCGTGTGCATGAACAATTACTGCCCATCATGCTAAACACAGCTTATGCAATGCAAATACCGGCCTCCTTCATGTGAACAAGTGGCTAATGTAAGCTATTAGCTAGCTAACATCTCACGCTGGCTAAATTGTTAGCATGCTAACGCTAAATTGCATGCTACAACAGTCCTGCACTTTCACCCCAAAGCTGATATGAAGGTAAATTAAGCAATTCATCCACAAAAAGATACAATGTCCAGCTGACAGTAGTCAACAAAACAGACAGAAAATAACAAAATGACGAAAAACAAATGAAAATGGCGTTGCACAGGATAACCGCCATTCCTTAACGTTACCAGAGGTCTCGTCCGCTCCGTCATGATTTGAATTCTCCTTTCTACTGACTTTCGCCGATGAGGCCGACATGGTTATCGTTTGCCGTTAGACTTCTGACCAGATGTATTTCCCGGGCGGTTGATAACTCTTCTCTGGAGGATAAAAGTTACTTCCACCTTACACAGAGTGCGTGCCTTCAAGCCTACGATAAGGAGGAATAAGCGCAGCCTCGCACGCTTGTTTCTCTCTGTGGCGCTCGGTCCGTGAACATATTTATGGTGCTCTACTTCCCCCGGCTGGCTGGAGTGCGATACTGCAACTTAAAGCTGCATGTATGCATGCAGTACAACTCCGAACTTTTTTTTGTCTAAGAGAGAACTTTTGATAACCGTTAAGGAATTGTAAGGTCTTAAATTGCACCGATCAGAAACTGGACAGAACCACGATCCTCTGCAAAGTGCTTTGTGGTGATAGCTCTCTGCCTGACACTGAAAAAACTGTCACATGTTCAACTGTTTTAGTTTTCATGTCTGCATAATTATATGATTAGTAATATTTTATAATTTTACTGGAACTAACTGTTCAATTGATATATTCAACAGGTTTCCCTATATAAGATCCTTGTTATTTATTATGTAGGTAGTGTGTGTGTGTGTGTGTGTGTGTGTGTGTGTGTGTGTGTGTGTGTGTGTGTGTGTGCGTGTGCGTGTGTGCATGTGCGTGTGTGTTGGGGGCTACTTCAGTTGTTTAGGAGAATGCTGCAACACTGTTTTGCTGTGAAGCTCCAGAAATGTTATTGTGACTCTGCCACTTCATCCAACTCTCAATCGACATGAGTGAGTGGATGATGACTGAATTTTGATAGCTGAGTGAACTGTTCCAGTCTTGCTTGTCTAACATTTGATGACTGTTAACAAGTAGAACACACATACATGATACTTAAAATATTTATATAATGCCATCACACCCTCAAATGGTTACAAATGTCCCTGGTCTCCCCTGCAACAACTTCCATCCATTCATCCTTTTCAACAGTTGCCAGTTTTTCTAAGGATGTAGTAGCCACCCAGCTACTTTTAAACAACATACCAAATGTAATGTAATAATGATACAGTATTAATAGGGTATGTTATTTCCAATACTACACCCATATCGGTCAAATCTCTCTGCACTGCACTTGATTATACACTCATATAAAACTAAAGTTATAGTCTTTGGGTTTAGATCAGTTGTGCAGGGCCTAATTATCTAAATGTAAAGCTCCATTATTTCATACTAAAGCTTCATCAAACAAGACCAGATAAAATATGCAGCACACAGTAAAACACTTGGCTCTAGTGTGTGTTATATTGTTCCTGATGTATGCGCAAATCAGCAGTCTATGCTAAATCCAAACTTCCCACTTAAAGGAGAACTTTGGCCGTTTTTTAACCCATATCCCTGTTGATCGAGGTTACCGAGTGCTGTCATTAGTAAAAATAACGAGAACATTTGGCACAATATTTACGGAGTATCAGAACGGCAGCTAAAGCAAACCTATGGGGCAGACATAACCGAAAGTGAAACTTAGGATGTCTGCCCCCATAGGTTCGCTTTAGCTGCCGTCCTGATATCTGTTCAATATTGTGCAAAAAATTCACGTTATTTTTCCTACTGACAGCACTCGGTAACCTCGATCAAAGTTCTCCCTTAACACACCCATGTTTTCTGTTACTGTTGGTTTGTGCTCCCTCAGTATCTGCCATAATGGCAAAATACACTGCTCTGTCTAATCACGGGTCAGTAAGTTCCAGTTCCTTCATAATATTTCCAACTACTTTTCATTTTTGCTCCAAGCAATAAAAATTGTAACAAGAATGTCATACCTCTTCTTTTATTCAGTGGATGTGTGATTAAACAGAACTTCCTCTCTTGTCATATTGACTCCATTCTCTATATAGCTGCTTTGTATGTTTTGTCAATTTTTCATTTGGTTTTCATTTGTGTCTTATCATTAGCCATGATAGGTTTCAGGTCATATGGAATAGCTCCTTGTCCAAACCCTGCTTTCTGGAAACTGGTGTCCCTCAAGGCTCGGTAGTAGGACCACTTCTGTTTTCACTATGCACTAGATCACTAGGCTCTGCAATCACATCTCATGGATTTTCTCATCACTGTTATGCAGACGACAACTAAGTTTTCCTCTCTTTCCCCAACCCCCCGACACCCATGCACGTTGCAACGTGCATCTCGAAATGCCTGGTAGACATCTCCGCTTGGACAACTGCGCACCACCTCAAGCTCAACCTGCATAAAACTGAACTCATCATCATCCAGGGAAAAGACTGCCCTTGCATGGACTCAGTCACTGTTGAGGACATCTTAGTATCACCTTCAGTGACTGCGAGGAACCTGGATTTAATCCTCAACAACAGACTATCCTTCACCCCAAACTTCACTGTTGTGGCCCAATCCTGCAAACTTGCCCTTTACAACATCTGCGGGATCCAGTCTTTTGTCACAAAGGACACAACGCAACTCCAGGTCCAAGCGCTGGCCATCTCCCAACTGGGCTACTGCAGCTCGCTCTTGGCTGAACTCCAAGCCTCTGCGACCCCTCTCCTCCGTGACCTCCACTAGCTTCATGTTGTAGCCTGCATCTGATTCAAGACGCTGGTACTGGCCTTCAGTCCCCCCTCCAAAAAACATATATGCACTTGTATGTTCTAATCCTTAGCACTTAAATCATAGCACTTATTTACTTGAGATATCCTTGATAAATAGCAGCTACAATGCTCAGACCAAGGCCTGAAAATTGTTTCTACTTTTGCTTTCTTATTTTATCGACGGTGATATGTTGTGGTTTCTTGTGACAAATGTACTTATTGTAATGCGCTTTGGACAAAAGTGTCTGCTAAATGCCCTGAATGAATGTAAATGTAAATGTAGGTTATGTAGCATACACATGCTATTGAACAAATCAAAATTAGAGGCAAAGAGCACATAAATTACAATCAGCAGCAAGAAAGCGAGTGGCTAATATTTCTTGTAAAGCCTTATTAGTTAACCTTTTCCTACTCTTGCATTTATTTGTCTCAAATGTACATTTGGTTTTGTCATCATGTGTGGTCAAGTGCATTACTGAAAGGCCAACAGTTTCTTATTCAGTTTATAGCCCCTGCCCACACTCATTTTCCTTCCCAGTCCACTTTTCTCAGCCAATCATAGACACATGGGGTTACTCAAAGTCAAGTTTAAGGAGCAGATACTGCTACCCAAATCTGCCAGTGCTGTAACCTCATGGAGCAAAGGACCAAAACACTCTTTTTTATTTATGCAACATGCCCACAGTACAAAAAACTCTCTGTGTGTGGCGTGGCTGGCAGTTGAAATGTTTTTTTTTTTTTTCTTTAAAAGCTTCCCTTATGGAAAATTAAGCCTCTGTTAGTTGATGCCAGTTTTCCATGTCTCAGTCCACCATGCATAGCCTACTAAGAGAAACTGTTCCACTTCACTTTTCATTCATATTCTATTTTGTTCATGTATTTATGAAAAAACAAATTCAAACAGGATAAACAACCTAGCCTCTGACATTAAAACGGCTCTCCTATTAACAAACGGTTATATTGTGTTTGGTTTCATGAATGACTGAGCAAAATAAAAATGTATATTTTTCTTCTACTCTTTTGCGCTATGTTACATAGCTTATCTCTCTCAGAGCTGAATGTATAAATCAGGTATGGGTGGGGAACACAGGCTCTTGAATGCATCATCAGGCTACCTCGGCAGGTGCAGTGAATAATCGAATGTGATTGGTTCCTGTGGCGTCTCTGTCATTACCGACTGCCAACCAATCCAGCCGCGGCCCTCTGACGTCAGATTTGCGTCCAGCCCCTGTTAAACTCAATTCAAACTTTCACTCAGATTTTGTTTCCATGATAAACACAAGTAGCAAGTTATTCACCGGTATAGAGGGTCTGTGAACAGCTTCAGCAGACGTTACATTTCTCATGCCGCTGTTGATTTACCTCAGCTAGGGGTGCCATATTCCCGCAGGGGCTGTTTCACCGACTGCCTGGCCGAAGGAGACCGTTGAGAGTCGGAGCGGACGTTGACGCGGTGTGAATGTCCATCGCGGACCACTGACAGCCACCATGTCAGGTTTAACACTACAGGTAAACTTAACGCCACGGCTTTTCTATCACGTAATATGAAGAAAAATCATAATGGAGACGTTTAGTGCTAACAGTATGCAAATTAATATCATCCGACGTTTAAGCGTAGTTAAATAACACCACTTGCTACAGTGCCACTGGATTTTCCTGTTTGTCTTGTTTGCTTCTCCTCATAGTTCCTCCGTCTTTGTGACTGTCACACAAATACCTTCCAATTTAACTGTAGCTTTTTAAACAACTTAGTTTCATTCAGAAACCATGGTAAGAAGTAAGCGCCTTCCTCAACATGGCTTTGACTCTCTACCAGAATCAGTGTTAAGGCAGCGAGTTTCTTTTTGAGCAAACATCCAGTCTCTACCTGAAAGAGTTTATTTCAGTAAAGCTAAGCTCACACTTAGCTGGGCTAAGAACCGTCCCGAGCGCTCTGCCTTCCTGAAGAAGGTGCACTGTGTTTTGAGTTGAGTGTTTTTAATTTTATTTTTATTTTTGCCTATAATCTGACTTCATCAGTATTAAATCAAGTTTTTTTTTTCTCTCTCCCCAAAGTCTATCCTACTTGAAATGACTTATTTTAGAGCTAGGTGTCGTCCATCGATCTCTGTTATGAAACATGCTAGCTTCACTGTCTTCTAAAGAGATCCAGACTTCACAAAACTTCTAGGACAATAGAAGGTGTACTTGTTGGGGTAGGCAGCAGGTGTGTCCTTTGGATAATGGCTACAGAAAAGACTAGACACCTGTCATACCCAACACACAAGACGGCCAAGTCAACAGCTGATGAGGTGGGCTCAAGCCCGTAGAAAAGGAGTAATTATCTAGTCATTAGTGTATGTTGGACGTTAGTTTATGTGTCTGCCCTGTCCACTTGTAAAGTAGAATGATACATGTAGGATAAATGCATTTAAGGCTAAAGAATGAGCATAAAGCTGACCTTTTCATGCAACTTATTTTTGATTCGTTGTGTCTTACTATAGTCTGTCTTGTGAATTTAGTTAGGGCGATTGTTTTGATTAAGGATTAATCATCCGATCCTCTATTTTCTTGATTACTTGATAATCCATAAAGTGTCAAGATGATATCATCAAAATTGCTTGTTTTGTTTGACCAGCAGTCCAAAACCTCAAGATATTTTGGAGACAAAGAAAATCAACATATGAGAAGCTGGAAGCTTTTTTTTTTTTGCTTTAAAAGATTAATAGGTTATCTAGATTTAGTGTTTTTTTCTTTCAATCAACTGGTGTTCAGAACTAATTAAATTTTACAAGGATTAATGGTATATCAACCCAAGGATATAGAAAATTATAGTGTGAATAAATAGGCATTAGTTATGTCTGAAGGTAATGGAAGGAGCTTAAAAGATGAAGAAGTACATGTATAAGAACTGCTGTTGGAGCTGTCAGGGCTGTGATAGTAAGATGACCAAGTTTGATAGCTGTGAATCTACATGACATATCATACTGTATGTATATTATGCTGCAGTTATGTTCATTTTCTATTAATCTGTGGGATATTTTTCTGATTAATCATTTGGTCTATAAAATGTGAAAAAAAGGGAAAAATACCTATCACTATTTCCCAGAGGCCAATTTGCAGATTGCATCTTTTGTCCAGCCAATATTTCAAAACCCAAAGACTCTTCATTTACTGTCACATATGACAAGGAAAAGTAAGAAACTTTTCACAAATAAGAAGCTGTTACCAGAAAATGTTTGACATTGTTGCTTGAAATATGATTACAATTATTAATCGATTGTCAAAATAGTTGCATTTTGTTTTTGTTTTTTTTATGATCTGTTATACAATCAATAATGACCACAGCTCTACTTATAAGCATCCAAAAAAAATCCAAACTGCCCGCAGTTGAGAATCTGGGTGTCAGCTCTATGATATACTGACAATATGTCCAGGATTTATGCAGGTAATTAAGTGCTAGTTAATTGAGCCTGATCAGGATAAGCAGATTAGTAGATGAATACAAGGAATATATGGATGGATGATCAATCAGCTGACCATATATTTTTGTCTAGTGTCACATATGACGGATGGGTGCAGCAGCTGTCAGAGTGACTGGCTGAGAGCCGGTTTGTTAGCTGTCGAACTACAAAGAACTGGTTTGGGATGAGGCACAGGCTCTAATCTGGCCCCAGAACTGCCTTTGATGAAAAGGTGCATGTGTACTTGCCTGAGGGTGTAGGTATTTGAGAAAGCACAACTTACCACTAGCGTATGTAGTAATGAAGACATAGCTTTGGTTTTATCTGTCTGTGAGGTTTCTGCGTCCAACCCAACACCGTGCATGCCCTGTTACTACAGGGTGATGTCTGACAGTGAAGCAAGACATGTTTCATGACAAAAGAATGTATCATGACGAAAGCTGAAACATGTAGCTGATGGTGTAATTAGAAACAATTCCAGGGAGCGATTGTTAAATCAAGGAAATATTACATACTCTATATTCCCTGGTTCAAGCTAACAATATGAAGATTTGTTTGCCACTTTGTGTGTTTGCATTATTTTACTTCGACTGTCTTTATATTTAAACTGTTGGCTGAACAGAACCAACTATTTTAGGATATTTCTTTGTGCTGTCAGAATCTTTGATGGGCATTTTTTATTTAAGACTGAATTATTATTCAAGAACAGATTATAAGTACGATAATTGATTTCAGTCCTAATCGTGACACCGCACCTGATGTCCTGTCACTGAGAAAGATGATAGTAGCCTGATGACACTGGCAGAGCATTAAACAGACGGACCTTTATCCACCAGGGGGAGGTATTGTGTCATGTATTGTTGTTAATCCATTGTTAGGTTTACAGTCACAGCTCGGTTATCTTTTCTTCCTGAAATACTTAATCTGCATTTGTTCCCATTTTATCAAGTGGTTCCTGTCCTTTGTTGTTGGGTTGCGCTAACCAGTGGACACAACTTATGATTTCCATTTTTAGTTTTTAGTTTTTGTTTTTGTCTTTTATATAGTTGTTCTTGTAATTTTGGTGGAAACTTGAGGGATAGCTGTCCTTTGTATTGTAGTGATAGCTTCAGTTAATCTCAGTAGAGTTGAACTCTGTCTTGATCCGTCTTAGCGCTGGTCCCTTTAATGTTGCAGCGGCCTACATTTAATCACTCTCCTTTAGTGCAGAAAAGATGAAGCAACCGGTTTCGAGATGCTTGTGTCACAGCTAGATTACAGGATAAGTGATATTAACATGTTTTGTTTAAAATAGTATGGTGATATAACAGGTGTATTTAACATAATATCTACAAGATCAGAAGAAAAAAAAAAACACCAGAGGGATCAAACTGAAGCTATGTGTGTGTGCTATGTCCTTTAGAGCGGTAACCTGCAGGGTCTTGATGAGGGGGATATTCTGGACCCAGAGTTTCAGCAGCGTTTGGAGGATGCTCGCACTCTGCTCAGGCAGGAGATCCAGCGGGAGCTGAAGATCAAGGAAGCGGCAGAGAGAATGCGGCGAGCTGTAACCAATCGCAAGAGCGCAGCCGATGTAGAGGGCCAACTCAAGGCCTCGAGCCGCAAGCTGGACAGGTTGCACTGGCAACTACAGGAACTCAATGCCAGGTCCATGGCCACAGAGAAGGACAGCACCACAGGTAACTAAAACAGAGAAAATCATCTCGACATAGAAACGCAAAGGGCAAAGGAAAACTTTTCAAATAAATCCTAAACTTGTCCTTTTATATTGAACACTTTAAATCCAATGTAGAGCAAGATATCATGACAATCATTTTAAGACAGATTGGTATAAAGATATATCTATATACATATTCATTGTACCTAGAGGATTTTTGGTTTTGGTGACATCCAGACCTGAGAGTCACTGGGAATTTTGACTTGGTGGCAACTGTTGCCTTCAGGCTTGAATTTCCTCCTGGCTAACAAAAAAAGCAGATTTTTACAAAGTTTGAAGCAGATACTAAATTACATGATTGCACATTCATGCTCCTCGAAGGATCAAGCCTTTCTATTTTGGACACTCCTGGAACTTTCCATAGACAGCATTGGAGGAAATCTGACTCGGGCTGCATGTTTGTTACCAGACGTTAGATTTTTAGGAGGGTTATGTATCAAATACTTTCTATCCTAAACGTAATCTTTATTTACTCTAGAGTTCCATGTTGCTGAGGCTTTGCACAAGTAGCACATGGTTTGTTTGATCTTATGCAGTTTGTATTTCAAGGCATTGCTAATTAGAGTTGCAAAATCTGGGAGCAGGAGATGGAAATTTATACAAATTTCTGCTGCAGCTGTTCATGTCTGAGAAAATCACATGTGATATTGCCAGCAATGTTTACTCGAAACTGAGAGACTCTAGAAAGCTAAAAACAGTAAGTGAGAGAGAAACTGTGTAAAAATACCTTAAAAGGTTTGACAATAAAAGACTTATGTGACAGCAGGAAAGAAGAATTTATTGACAGCAGTGTACAGTAATACTCCTGGTTTTTATAAGGATACATACACATATGCCTAAATAGATATAGGTAAAAACACACAACTGAATCACCGCTAGTGAGAGAGAATTGTTTTATCTAAGACTAACCCACTATGTGATTATTTTGATGTAGGTTGTTCGGAGGAAGAAGACAACCAGTCAGCAGAGTCATGTCAGTGGGAAGAGGTCACATCACCACTGGCAAGTCGACTCAGAACACTGAAAAAACAGCTTACCATGGAGACCAAAGTCAAACAGGGCGCTGATAACATGATCCAGACTTACACCAACAGCTCAGTCAAGGTACAGATCAACAAACCCATACACACACTCAGTGAGTTTGCTGATGGAGATGATTTTCCTACATGGTCTGTAGCAGTGAGCTGACACTGACTTGGTGTCAGCAGCATTAAGCATATGTGGTGTGTAGGAACAGACAGGAGAGGGAAAACCGAAACGCAACTGCAGACAGAGGACTTGAAGACAGGACCGTCCTTAGTGTGGCACTCACTAGCATTAACATTACTGCTGATGACCACATCCAGAACTCCTTAAAAATCATTTATGTCAATAGTTTTAGAATGTTGTTTCAAACCTGTTGTATTTAAGAAGCTATATTCTGCTGACCTCGTCTGATCTGTGTGTGTATGAGGGGTGGGGGGCATTGCAAAGAAATTAATTAATTGAATTTGTGTTTTTATGATTTAAAGTGTTTCACTGAGCAAGAATATCCAACATCAAAAAGGAGGTAGGAAGAAAAATAATGATAATAAAAAGCACAACAAACAACAGGGGGTAGTCCGACAGACAGTGACAGACATTGAAATATAAAAAAGGCGGTTATTTAGTTACAATAATGTGGTGGGCATAAGCACATGACATATTTGTACTAAAGCTTTTTCATTATCGATGTCACTTTCACAGTTCATCCTTCCCTGCATCTTTTCAAATCCTACAGTTTACATAGTTGGAGCCCTCCACATATTCAGTGTAGGAGTTTGAAGCTCCTTCCAACACAGTCTTAAGGGTTCTCATTGCAGATCTACTTTGTTGTGACACCACAGTTTTGTCTCCAAGGAGACACAATCTTGGTGATCTGGAAGATCACATTTTAACAATTTACTAATACAGTCCAGAACATTTCTCCACAGGGGAGAAACCCTGGGACATGCCCATAATGCATACACATTCCAACAAGGAATGAATTGTATAATAATAATAATACCTGTGAATTATTTTATATTGATTACATTTGTCTCTGGCTTCTTTAATATGTTCCCCAGTGTTGTAAAGATTCCCCTCCCATGTTTGTTTTTTTTATATCAGATGTACACCCCAGGTACAAAAGTTAGATGTGTGGTAAATTAACAGGTATTGTAAGGGAACGCAAAAATAAAATGGGAAAGGAAAGGAATGCTTATTTATACCAAGGGAGAGAAGAGCTTTTTACTTGTTGGGAGAATGTAAAGAACACAAATGCAAAATGCTGCAATGTTAAAATGAAGTGGTCTATTCTACTCCTCACTTTCAAGATCCTTCATAACCTGGCACCATCATATCTCGCTGAACTGATCCATACTCACACACCCTCCCGCACCCTCCCATCCTCTTCTACCATCCAGCTCTTTACTCCATCTGCCAACCTAACCACCATGGGGTCAAGAGCTTTCAGCCGATCTGCCCCCAGCCTCTGGAACTCTCTCCCACTAGACATTCGCACTTCTGACACTGTCTCCACTTTTAAATCTCGCCTAAAAACACACTTATTCCGCATGGCTTACTCTGTATCAGCCTAATCATATAATCACACTCCTGCCCATTCTCCATTCCACTCTATGGCACTATTCTCACCCTGGAAGCTCAACCCTGAATTCTGTGCCGAGATGGCACCATGTAATTGCATCCTCTTACTTATCTGTTATTTGCACTAAATTGTCCTGTACTTGTGCTGTCCTTTGTTGTACTTTGTTGTTATGTGCAGTGTCCTTGAGTGCTTTGAAAGGCGCCTTCAAATAAAATGCATTATTATTATTATTATTATTATTATTATTATTATTATTATTATTATTATTATTATTATTATTATATAAATCACAATAAGAGGCAACATAAATCCAACAATGACTGTGAGATGCAGTTGATATTTTAAAGCCATGTTCTTGGTGTCATTGGTCTGGGTGTTGATGTTGTCGATGAGAGGAACGAGTGAGGATTTATTTATGTGTCAGCAGGATGACTTGAGTGTGGGATCGGTGGCACCACAAAGTAACTGCAGTTTTTGCAGGTGTGTAAATGTACCAATTGGTTAGTAATGTCCCGTCCTGACAGAGAAACAGTAACTAAAGAAACATACGGATACTTTGTGCAACCCTTGTATTACCTTCGAATATTACTTATTAAGCACTACTTATATTAATATTACTTACTTATATGGGCCACTGATACAGCAAAATACTGTAAATTGACTTCACACATTATTTACTTTAACATTGACAGGATCATGTGTGAAAAGATTTGTTTGTGTTGAATTTTCCAAATGTTGCTTTGGCATTTTGCCTACTTATGACTTTTGAACTTTACTTATTATTTACTTTCTAGGACAGGAAAATGCTGTCTACAGCCCAGCAGATGTTCCAGGACAGCCGAACAAAGATTGAGCTGCTGCGCATGCAGATTGTGAAAGTCAGTCAAGCCAGAGACGGAGAGCAGGCTGGCTCACTTGGTAAATCTTACTACCGCTAACGCACTGTACTAACCCAGTTCTTATTATTTTATAACTGCACACCGTTTCATGTTGTTCATCAATTTGTAAGATATAGCCAGAGTTTTAGTCTTAAATATAAAAAAAGAATAGACCTAACATTATCAACAGAATATAAAGAAACAACATACTGACGTCGTCTCAAAGACGTCTATGTACAGTGCTGCAGAGATGGCTACTGAAGTTAGCATGCTAGCCCCGGCTCATCCTGTCTAGTAATGCCACTTTGTACCTCAAGAAGTGATAATCTAATGGCTCCTGTAGTTTCAGCTGGGAGATGTATGCCAGCTGTTAGCTCATGAACAAAATAAACTCACAGCAACTGAAGAGATTAAGTACTCTTACATCTATTTTCCTTATTAACACAGAAATACAACGGCATACCATCTGAATGCAAGTTTCTCTCTATTACTGAACAAAGATGAGCCTAAACTGCCTCATTAACTCTTAAGACACTTAATTAAAACTTGATATTAATAAAATCAAACTCACTAAAATAGTCTTGGTTTGTCTTTCCACAGTCACTTCTGGTTTGGTTGAAAAAAAAGTCAGCAGCGTCAATTGTGAAAATATTGCAGCTCTGCACAGCATCTTCACCCACAGATGATGTCCAACTGTATTTCTCTCTCCTCTGCTGCTTCATGCCTCTCATGTACTCGTAGAGTCATAGTCCTGATCAGAGCTGCTGTAAAACACCTTATACTGTACCCCCTGTTTTATAAGCTGAAGCTGGATCTACCTTCGGATTCTGCCCGTATTATTTTTTACATTACACCCTAACACTATCACCATGACAATTGAGCAAACGTCATCCAGTCTGTGTTTACTCATAACAAGGATAGGAAGTGTTTTAAGGAAAACAGCTAATTAAATGGAAAAATGGCACACCAGATTGAAAAATCCTGTTACCTGCATTGTGTATCGCTGTATTTTTGTTTTTGGGTCCAGCTGTGTCTTGCGAGTATAAATATGTAATGGCTCAGATACAAAGGTCTAACTGCTGCTGAAGCCTAAGTGTGATCTGCTCCTCCTGCCCTCAGGTCACCCTGTGGAGATGATCAGTCCTCTGGAGCTGCGGGTGGCTGAACTTATGCACCACATGAAGATCGAATCAGCCGTAGCAGACGGTGCCAAAAATGTGGTTAAGCAGCTCAGTGGACGTAAAATCCAGGACCGTCGCATACTGGCAGAGGTTGGTACCAGGTTTTAGTCTGGGATGTGAATCCGACCACCTCTATGCATACAAGTTAGAAACACTGCTGCAACTAAAAAAGCCATTCTATTTACATAATCTAATAAATACATAATCCCCAAATAAAATCTTAAAAATAGAAAGTTCGAGGCAGGCTGTGCGGATCAGGAGTCTTGTGTATCCCCCAGGCTCAGGCACGAATGCAGGAGTCATCTCAGAAAGTGAATCTGCTACGCTTGGCTCTGGAGAAACGTTTAAGTGAGCTGCCTCAGGACCATCCCCAACGTGCTACCATTAAGGAGGAACTGGCATTGGGAACCTCACCTTACTATGGCACTCTGAAGAAGCAATCAAACGCCTCATCCCGTTCTTCTTCTTCCTCTTTCTTCAGACCAGCCAGTCTAACAGGTCGCTACTAAAATATCCCCACATATATTCAATTTCTTTTCCTAAGATATCTGATCTGATCTGTAGAACAGTTGCTTTTTCTCCCTCAAGCAAATTACTGTTTGCCATTTAACTTTAGATAGAGTGAATTGATCAATTAAATGCTCTTCCTGCTTCTCAGGCCGGTTGGAGGTATGTTTGAAGGGCTGCCAAGACCTGTTGGAGTCTGTTCCAGACCGTGGTCTTATGGCCAGTGTCTCGGCCTCCTCTGGAAGCTTCTCAGATGGGAAGTCTCTAAAGGTCAGAAGCGGCCTCTCAGGACGCAGTGCTAATGGCAAGACAACCAAAGCTGATGATCTGTCCTGTAAGTCAACACTCTCACACTGTTTTACATCCGTGTGTGACGGTATTCATTTGTCTGCTTGTTTCTGCGTATTTCTGTTTCAAGTTTTTAAGGCTGGAATTTACTAGATAGGAACTAATGTAGAATCCAATGATGTACATTTATAGGAGTGTAGGTTGGGTTTCAGAAGTGTATGTACGTGTGTATATGTGTTTAGTTGTATTTGCTCCATAGTGAGGACCGTTAAAAAGTTTTTGACCATCAAAACAACTTTAAAGGGCTGTTTGGAGGTTAGGACCTGAGTAAGTATCACACAGTCTCTGATATATATTTAAAGGGTAGGTCTGGGAGAAAAAAATACTTGGCCGGTAGCAGCGTCTAGAGGGGTGTTGTGTGCCAAACAACAACCACATGAATACCACCACCCAGGTTTCCCTGCAGAACATTGCATTGTAAAGGGATGATCAATAACAGTCAGTTCCCCTATCATTGGTTTTAATGTTTTGGCTGATCGGTATGCATCTCTAACCACAAAGTGTGGCAATGAAGGTAAATAAATAGATCGGTTAACTGATCATCTTGACTGATGTCTAATTGTAGCATCTCGTCATGGAGATATTACAATTGCATCCCAAAATATACACAAAAAACATGCAGTAGTTTAAGTAGTTTTATGAGTGTAGAGTAGTGTCTGCAGAACTTTCTCTCAGGCTAAATTCACATTATAACATTAAAGTGTAATGTTATTATGAGCTATTTTCTCGTTTTACGAGCTATCAAATAAAACCACCCTGAAACATCATTTTGTCTGTGTTTACAATTTTCCACTGGCTACTTATTGCAGCTTATACTGTATTTTTGTCTAGTAAACATAACCACCCAGCCTGTTACAAGCTGTAGTGGTCTTTATGAGGCAGTGCCTGTCTCAGTGTGTATCTCTGTGTTTGTGTCTCAGCGGAGGTAAGCGTTGTGCTGAAGGTGGACAACAGGATAGTGGGGCGCACGCACTGGAGACAGCTGGGCACTGAGGCCTGGGGCCAGAGCTTCACCATTGCACTAGAACGGGTCAGTGGCTTTGACTTCAACAAGCAACTCAATTACAACTGAGCCGAAACGGCATTTTTCACATGGTTACTCCACATCCCAATCAGTGAGTTTTAATCTAGACCGATGTTAACAACCAATAGTGCTAAACACCATGGGCCCTATTCAGCTGGTCTAAAGCGCATGGTGCAAATGTTTTAAGGGCGTGTGTGTCCAAGTCTATTTCGCTAGTTGAACTATGGACAATCAGGGTATTAAGTTAGGTACACAGTGCAAAGGGGCTGAACTTGATTTAGTCAGGGGTATTTTTTTAGGTGTCACATAAATAGACAACAGACAACATAAAATTCAAAATGTAAGCACTGCATAAACCAGTGAGTGGAGACTTATCTTACTATCTGAATGATGTGTCCCTTAAATAGCAGGAAACAGACTGCACTTTTGACTTCAGACTAGCTTTTTGTTGGTCTATGGTGCTGTCCCTTTCTGCTGCCTCAAGCAAGTGATCTACCTTCAGTGCAACTGACCACACCTACTTTAGACCAACATGCCTAGGGGCACACAGGCGGTGCCAGGTACATTTGCTATTTACACAGAGTTGTTGCTGGGCGTGAACATGACAACTGTGTCGGTCTGAAACTACTGAATATCCCTTGTGCTGCGCTGTGCGCCGCTTTGTGACAGATATAAGATGGGGCCTCATGTGTTACAATATTACGGGATGCTGAACAAATATTTAACTGGATAGCTTTAACTTTCAGCAGAGCACTGTATGATGAACGGTTAAAAGCAACGACAAACATCCCCTTTCATCTGAACTGCTCCGCTAGAAAAGATTGTGCCTTCTCTCTGTTCATATACACGAAGATTGTCTAGGTCTCTTAAGTAGTTTTGCTCAGGAAGATCTTAAAAGATCATCCCGTTTTTACTCAATTCACAAAGGGGAATATTTTAGTAACATAATGAAAATGTTCAACTTCTTTTTGTGTTGGGACAATGACAGAAAAGAACCAGACATAAAGAAGAATTTTACCGTCCAAACTTAGAATAATGTTTGTATCAAAGATATACGGATGATCCTGGTACGATCTTGAATATGTTTTATATGTTTATATCTGTGTATGTGTCGTCCAGTAAGTAACAAGAAGCTGCAGAAAGATGTCAAACTTGTCCACCAGACAACCCTGACATGAAAAAAAAACAAAAGATTTGATGGATCCAAACCAAGATTCTTATTTATATTGATGAGCGTTGTCCTGTCTGAAATTTTGTTAAGTTTTCAAAAAACAAACTCTTGTCACTATGAACCCCAAGAATCCAGTATTGTGCAGGATTGCATCGTGTGTATCATGTTTTTAACCAGGAGATATAAAGTTTCTTTTAGCATCACCATTTCTAGCCCATACATTTTTGAAAAGCAGGTAGTTCTGTGTGCCAGATGGAAGCTGACAGAAATCTTGCAGGGCTCGGGTTCAGGAACATCCTGACATCCTCAACGAACTGAAGTACTGTTTATTTGTCATCCTGGCCCAGCCTGGAAGAAAAATTGCCGCAGATTGTTGATTACTAATTACTGAAGTGACATTCTGTCTTCCTCTTGGATAATTTATTGTCAAATGTCCTCTCAGTTACCACTAATAGTGAACATCTGTTAACAGAACAATAGTACAGACCCTGACATCTTGTCAGCCACCGAGTCAGAATGGCCAAGTATGTCTTTTATACTCTGTCAGCCTCCTACTCTTCTCTGTACCCTGTAATCCCACTGCTAATCCTCTGACATTTGCTCTAATCTGGTTTCACCCACTCATGCCCAGCATCCCTGTTTAAGACTTGACTTCTAATGTTGCATTTAACACCCAAGCTCTTATTCTCTTTGCAAGCCTTGACAAATTCAATGATTTTACCCATACAGGCCAGTGTACTAGTAATATGGGGTGCTACACAGTCTGTAACAGTTGTATAATGTCTTCTTGAGCTTCATCAAGTCTAAGAAAACAACGTTGATAATCCGGTCAGTTAATGTATATATGTTTGTGTTTCTTAATCTAGTCCAGGGAGCTGGAAATCAATGTGTACTGGAGAGACTGGCGAGCGTTAAGTGGGGTGAAGTTCCTTCGGCTGGAGGACTTCTTGGATAACCGCCGGCATGGCATGTGTCTTCAGCTGGAGCCTCAGGGCATCCTCTTCATGGAGGTTCTTACTTTCATATCCAGCCTGTTTATTATTCCTGTGACATGTGCATCAAACTACAGTAGCATATTGTACCTGCATTTGTCATTTAAATGAATGTTTTGGTGCTTATATCATCATTATTGTTACAGCATAACAGTTGAAAGTTGTAGTCACCGTCCATTATGTTTCTTTTCTCTATTATTACACCAAGCAGCTGTAAGATGGGTGTTAATATTAGTGAATAAAATAATCCCATGAAGTAAATGTTTCTGTCCCAGTGACACAGTTCCATGTATGAAGCATAAGAAGCTCCTCTGTTCATTTCCAGGTTACATTCATCAATCCTGTAATTGAGCGGCGCTCCAAACTCCAGAGGCAGAGAAGAATTTTCCCCAAAGAAAAAGGTAGTGTCATTTATTTCTGCAGATATTAATGTCCCTTTCCTTCTTCCTATTGCCCTCATTCCAGCACCCTTGCTTGGGCTACACCCATTTTTTTTTTTGTTAAATTTATTTTTTTTATCTTCATTATGATGTTGACAAAATGAAGGTGTAACCATCTATGTACATATGCACACATACATACACAAGACCTATACATACACACAAATAAAAATACATGTGTAATGGTTTGTAGAAAAAAAAACATGATCAACATATAAAGGGCTTAGTCTATTACAAGGCAGATGTTCCTGTGCACACACATATACATACACACATATACATACTTTTATACTCACTCACAAACAATATTTATGCATGCACCTTCACCAGCCTTTCAACAGTAATGAACAAAAAGAAAATAGGAACCTCCCTCCCTCCCTCCCTCCCTCCCTGTTGGGTGAGTGATTCCCCCCCCCCCCCCCCCCCCCAAAAAAAAGAAACTACACCCATTTTATAACTCAGACTTCTTTTTGATCTCAACTACACACTTGTCATGTATTGACATTATTGCACTGACAAAAGTTTTTGCCACTCAGCAAGCAAAATAGTCAGAATTGCTTCTGTGGTAGTTCTCACTACATTAAGTCTCCAGGACCACATTTAGCTATGATGACCCACACACAGAAACTCACAAGGTAACGATAACAGCCAGTGCTGTCGCAGCTGGTAAAGATGTCAATGATGATTGTTTTGTCTCCATTTCTCCTCACAGGGAAGGACTTCCTGCGTGCTGCCCAGATGAACATGAACTTTGCCACTTGGGGCCGTTTGATGATGACCATCCTTCCTCCCTGCAGCTCTCTGGAGCCCATGAGCCCTCCATTAGCAGGCCCTAACACTGGCTCCACATCATCGCCCACTTGTCCAACAGGGTAAGTCTCCGTGGTGTCTGTGACCCAGAAACATCTCATCTATGAAAGAGCTGTTACAAAAGTGAGCTATTCAATTCTCTGCTCAGCTTGCCACAGAGACTTGAGGCTATTTTTCTACCCACTCATGATATCGGAGACTAGAGAGAATGTGACTTAAGTGGAGGCCTGACAGCAGCATTATCACTGACCTGCATTCAGAGTTAAGACAAGTTAGATATAGTGGTTCTATATTAACAGTGTGTGAGAATATAGAAATGAGCATTATTAAAGGATTATGGTGGAGATATTCTGCATTTTTAATATTGTGAACAAATCCCATGCACAGACCCAAACCATGACTGTGACCTACTAACAAGCACAGCTTTCTAAGAATTGACAAAATCATTAAAAACATGTTGATTAAACTTATACTAGTATACTACTATAGGTATACTATGTAGGATTAGTATTTTTGTGTGTGTACAGACTCGCACACAAATAATCCCTCTCAATCATCACTTATGACCTACCAGAAGTGTGCGCCAATGTTTGTATCTGCAGAGACTCTGCTTCTATTTTCTTATCATTTTGTAGTGTTTGGGATGTTTCTTGATGTGCCTCATGGGACCATTTTGGGGGAAACATTTTGATCTGAAATGTGCCATTAATTATGACTAACTTGGTTAACTTGATTCAAGTTCATGATTTGGTTTAATGAGCTTTCTTAAACAGTGGCTTTCTTGTTGCCACTCTCACATAAAGCTTTGACTGGTGTAGAACCCGGGCAACAATTGTTGAATGCAGAGTCTCTCCCATCTCAGCTGCTGAAGCTCTTAACTCCTTTAGAGTAGTTATTGGTGTCTTGGTGGCCTCCCTCACTAGTCTCCTTCTTGCATGGCCTTTCAGTTTGTGTGGACAGCCTGCTCCAGGCAGATTTACACATGTGCCATGTTCCTTCCATTTCTTTATGATGGATTTAACTGAACTCTGAGGGAAGTTCAGTGACTTGGAAATGGTTTTGTATCCACCCCTGACTTACGCTTTTCAATAACCTTTTCATATAGTGTTCTTTTGTCTTCATGGTGTAATTGTAGTCAGGAATACTGATTAACCAGTGACTGGACCTTCAGACACAGGTGTCTTTATACCACAATCACTTGAGATGCATTCACTGCACTCAGGTGATCTTCATTTCACTAATAAGAGAAAAGATAAGATAAGATGTTCCTTTATTGATCCCCCTGGGAAAAATGTTCGTGAATAAAAATATTAAAAAAAAATATTAGAATAAAAATAAGCATACAATATACAGTAACTGTCCTTGTGTTTACATGATGTGTGCAATATATACTAAAAGTGAAAATGAATGTACAGGGTTCCTGAGTGAGACTAATTGTGAGACTACTTGCACCAACTGGCCAGTCCTCTGTTGAATTAGGTCAGTTCATTGGAATGGGGTGAATACTAATGCAATCACTTATTTTACTTCATATACTTGTAATTAATTGACATTAGTTTGTAGAAATCTGTTTTTCACTTTGACATTAAAGAGGGTTTTTTTGTAATGTAATGTCGGGCCCAAATTATATTAACCATGACTCCATTTTCAAAAGCAATTGAAGGGGGTAGATTTGTCATGAAGAGACAAGTAGGCAGACTTGTGTTTTATATGTGTAAGTGTCTTTGGGACACCGGCTGTTTCAGTATCCGCTTGAACGTGTTTTTTGGTTGTGCATATGCTGCTCAGAGGAAACTGAGGAGATCAAGGGTGCATCAAGGACACTAGTTATCAATATCAACACCAGCACTAAAACATAGTTGCAGTGTAATGTTTATTCCTAATTGTTTTTCAGAGAACCTGCTGTTGTGGGTCTAAATTTTCCAGAAGAATATCCAGGCAGATCTCCTCATCGCACAAGAAAGAACATTAAAGACTCTCTACTGGTGAGCTAGTCAGGTGCTCTGTTTCACCAAAAAATGATGGAACAATGAAAATAGTTATACAAAGAAAACACCAGTGTAACAGTGGGCCAATGACAGGGAGTTGTGTGATGTTAACACTTGAATTAAGAGAATAGCTTTTGTTCCATCACTAATGTCTCTGTTGCTCTCAGATTTCTTCTTTTTTTGCCTTTGTGTTTGAAAGATTCAGTTGATGTTTCAATGCATCTCTGTTGTCTCTTTACCTTGCTGAAAAAACAGTCTCCTAGGGAGAGCAAGAGCCCAAAGCCCAGGCGCCAACCCTCAATTCATCCACCTCTACAGTAAGTCATACTGAGTACTCATTACTGAGCTTTAGTACAGTTTCAAGGAATTTGTACTTCACTTGAGTACTGAGGAAAATATTGCACTTTTTGCTCCAATGCATCTATTTGATGTCTTAAGTCACTAGTTACTTTGCTGATTACATGCTGCGACAGAGCCAAATTGAAAAAATCAATTTAAGTCTGCAATTGAATAATAAAACACTGATTCCAATAATCAGGAAAATGCTGAATATCAGATCGGATAATCAATCAACCTCTGGTATATAGACTGCATGTAAATACATGCAAATATCTGTATATCTATATTACTTTGATTTGCACATTTAATATCAGATACTTTAAATCTTTTACTCAAGTATTATTCATTCAGGTGTGGAGTTTTTCAGTGTGTGCTGCTTTTTACTCTCATGCAGCATGGACGAAGGACTTCAGATGGACGACTTCAACTGCATATCAGTTCTGGGAAGAGGTCACTTTGGAAAGGTGCACATCACATCTCTACCTTTTTTTCCTGCTCTAAGCTTGTAGACATGTCAGTGGCAGTGTTTTGAGCTGAAAAAAAAAAAGCACCAGACAACTCTGTGAAATAAAGGTTAAGAGGTGTCCTGGTGAGCTGCAGCTTGAATACATGCAAATGTTTTAAAAGAAGATATAAAGGTTTAATATGCATCAAACATTTCTCCTGATCCAAGGTTTTGCTAGCAGAGTATAAGAAGTCAGGCGAACTGTACGCCATCAAAGCCCTGAAGAAAGGAGACATTGTGACACGGGATGAAGTCGACAGGTAAGAAATCACTCAGCTGGTTCTTTTTGAAACATTATCAGTGTCAGTTCTGCTTTCCACAATTTCAGTATTCCTAATGGGCTCTGAGCTGCAGTCATTATCTATCTAATGTAGTAAACACTCCATCTGTTGGTTACTTTTTGTTTTATTGTAAACTCAGTGTTTTTATCCATGTTAGAATCCCGTAGGAACTATGACTCAACTATTGGTTGGTGGTCTGTACTGGGGCAGGTTAGCTGTGATGCTGTTAATTGTTACAATCTCAATTGGTCTAAAATTTAGCCAGTTTCATGACACCAGATGAGTTAAGCTAGTTAAGATAGTTGGAGGACTGACTCATCTCACTTGGTGATTAAGATCTCTGGGGAACTTCACTCCATTTTCTGCTCCTGTATTAAATGTACCAGATGTACTCCTTTCTAAGTTTTAGAGTTGATGTCTCAGGATCTGAGTAGCCATTGACAAACTGCATTAAGACTAGTTACTAGTTATAATGCGAAGGCAAACAAGGAGTCCTTTTGTCTGAGAGTTTAACCCTCAAGATCAAGAGGAAAGAAAGCTAGCTGATAAAAGAATAGTCTGAATTAGTTGTACCTGCATAGTGCTGCTGGTAGAGCATGTGCACCATGTACAGCAGTGGCCCAGCCTGTGCTGCTTTGCTGCATGTCTTCCCCTCTCTCTGACCCCCTATTCTTGTCTGTCTCTGCTAGCAGGCCTGTCTGTTTTTTGGCTTTCAGCTTTTATTTAACCTAAGAAAATGAAAAAATTTGGTAATTTCTTACATGACAAGCGTTTTTCTTGGTTTCAGCATCTCTGCTAGCTATTCCTACTTCTAAGAACGACAGATATGGTGTATGAGTCATTAATTCAGCTTAGCGACTGTGAGTGAATACTTTGAACACTATTAATTAACACTGTGTGTGTGTGTGTGTGTGTGTGTGTGTGTGTGTGTGTGTGTGTGTGTGTGCTGAAGCCTCGTCTGTGAAAGGAGAATCTTTGAAGTGATCAATGCCTCACAACATCCTTTCCTGGTGAACCTGCACGGCTGCTTCCAGACTGCAGACCACGTGTGCTTTGTCATGGCCTACTCTCCTGGAGGAGACCTCATGACACACATTCACACCAACATCTTCAATGAGAAACAGGCCCGGTTAGCAGACATTGCTCAGTAAACCATGACATAAGTAAATAACTTCAGTGACATTCAGCAAAAATTCAGGGAGGTTTGTATGACTTCTATCTCGTTCTGCCTGCTTTCAGGTTTTATTCGTCCTGCGTGCTGCTCGGCCTGGAGTTTCTCCACCAAAACAAAATAGTTTACCGGTGAGTCCATCTCTTTCAGAGATAAATTCATACCTTGCTTCATACTGGGAGCATGTGATGTTATGTGGTCTGTGTCTGTCTGACAGGGATCTGAAGCTGGACAATCTGCTAATGGATGCAGATGGTTTTGTCAGGATAGCAGACTTTGGCTTGTGCAAAGAAGGTAAGAAAATAACACATTATATGTAATTTTCTGAACGTTCAACTTTTCAGTACATGACAAGTAAGGCAGAACAACTCCTTCGCTGTCTGCGTCCGTGTAAAAATCATTGTCAGTAGAAATGTTTGTCAGGATTTTGTGTGCGTAGGCCTGGAATATAAAAAGTTATTTATAGAGTGTAATCAGTGTTACATGTGTCTGCAGCGATATCTAATTAAGGCTGTACTGTGTGTAGGTATGGGCCACGGGGATCGCACCTCAACATTCTGTGGCACACCAGAGTTTCTGGCCCCAGAGGTGCTGACAGACAACAACTACACCCGCAGTGTTGACTGGTGGGGGCTGGGGGTGCTCATCTATGAGATGCTGGTGGGGGAGGTCAGTATGAATCGACAAAGCAAAGGCAAAGCAGACAGCTGTTCAGAAAAAAAGCCCCAGGTTCACTATATAGACATTACACACTGAAGCTGTAGGGGCCTGCTTTACCCCCATTACACCCCATGCAGATACAGAGTCAGGTGAAGTTTCATAGTCCACCAAAGATCAGCACACCCTATTTGAGGTATGTGCAGGAGCTTGACTGCATGGCGAGAGTGTACATAACATCATTTCAAATCAAATTTCCAAACTTGGGCCTCTCGAGTACTTCCGTGTCCCCAGCTTCTTCAGTTTCAATTGTGGACTTTTAAACTTCAGCTGACTTTCTATCGGCCTGAGGGTGAGTATATATGACTTTTCATTTTTTGATGGAATAGCTCCTTTAAGAAAGACTTCAATAAATGTGAACCTATCCTTTAAAATGCACAAAGTACAAGTTTTGGTAAGATTCTGCTCTCTCTTCTCTTATAGTCTCCTTTCCCAGGTGATGATGAGGAAGAGGTGTTTGACAGCATTGTCAATGATGAAGTGCGCTACCCTCGCTTCCTTTGTCCAGAGTCCGTGTCCCTCATGCAAAAGGTTTGCTCGTTATCATTTGGGTGGGAATTCTCCCCGGGCATTACTTATTTCTTATTAGAGCGACAAAATCACAGTCATGTCAAAACACCACTGATCATGGAGTACTTTACATTATGTGATGGTTGTGTGTCCCAGTGTAGTGACTCTCCTCCACTGCTCTCACTGTGTTTTAGCTGCTGCAGAAGAATCCTGAGATGAGGCTTGGAGCAGGGGAGGAAGATGCCTCGGCAATCAAAAGCCAAAAATTCTTTCAGGTCATTATCCAGCCAGGCGCTACTGGCCAACATACACTCTAATCTCTTCACTATGAAACATTAGAACTCTCTGACTGACTGCTCTTTAGAGCTTCAACTCAAACCAGCATAACAGAAATATTTAATGTAGATCTTTCTTTATCTCAGATGTTTTTTTTACAGTCAGCAGCTCTTGTTTGCCCTGCAGAGATGAAGAAGTATACTTCAGCTCAACTTTAACAACACAGCTTTATTCAGATATGAGAAGAATATTCACTGTTGTGTAAGGTTTACTGGCAAAGTTCTGTGTGAGACAAAATACTCAACAAAGAATGGAAAAAATCATATAACATTTAACTTTCCGTCTTTCACCGATCACTTTGTTGAATTATTCATGTCCAATTAATATATGTACAATACGGCAATTTGAAGTTTCAGTGGTGTGAAAGTGAGGGAAATCTAATGACATGGAATCGACGAAGAGTGTGTGATTTCTGAGTCTTTATTTATAACAGAAGGAAAAGCACATAATTGATATCTTTAAAGCTGGAGTTGGTAAGATTGTAGAACCAGCAAGCGCAGCCAAATATATCCCACCTCCTCCATTCAGAGCCGCTTCTCTGTAACACCCGACCACCGCCTGACCACACAGACACAAATGGCCCTGTAGCTTTTGCTGGCCAGCTGGGAGATGTTTTTCAGTGGTTATGTTTCTGTATTTAATGAGCTCTCCTAGATTTCTTAGTCTAATAAATACATAAATAAACAACCCTGTCAAGTGCTAGAATCATATAAACAGAAGTAAAAATAACAGTTATGAACATTCCTCAGTCAGAAACTTCTACCCAAACTCTTTGTGCTAACATTATTGGGTTGGCTGATCTGTTCTACGGCTCAGGTGCTTTGTACTGTCAGGGCAGCACATTGTCATCACTAACCATATCCAGCTATCCATCTTCATGTCTCACTCATGAGTAAGAAAACAACATTATCACAATGAGCGTAAAGAACGAACATGCCTATTGGTAGTCCTCACTGCTATGCTTGTGCATCTAGCTCACTAATAGTTTCAATGATAAATCTGCAGGTATGTAGGTAGACTGACAGGTCGCCCATCCAATAAATTCATACTGCTGAATGAAACAATTGGACTGCACATCCACAGGCACCACTTTTTTCCTTTTATTGTCAGAGTATGTGATTTATTAATTGCCTTTGGGATGTATAGAGACTTTCTACAACTCTAACAAAAAATGCTTCAGAGTAACTTCCCAAGGTAACAGGTAGCACATCCACATCACTGACTGCATGTTGAATCTAGCTCATAATGACAGTTTTTTTTTTGTCAAGTTTGATCATCTTTTTAGTGGGACTGCTGCTGTTCAACGACCCACTGTCTGTCAACAGGCAATGGACTGGGATGCTCTCCTGGCCAAAAAGATGAAACCTCCCTTCCTGCCGGTCATCAAAGCACCGAAGGACGTCAGTAACTTTGACGAGGAGTTCACACGCCTCCAGCCAGTCCTCACCCTCCCACGAACACCCTGCGTCCTCACCGCCGAGCAGCAGGAAATCTTTGCTGACTTTGACTTCTCCCTCATGAGTTGACCAATGGGATTTTTTGTGACAGGAAGCGCCAGTTCAAACCTACTTTTATTTGCCACAACACCTTTTTCATTCAACAGAAGCAGAGAAACTGCTGTCCTGCCCTTTTCACACAGTTCCACATTTCCAGCTGCACACCATCTCTGTGGACTGTTTATTAAAACACATGACAGTGTCCAGCATAATCAGCCTATCTTCAGCCGTCACACTTCACTGACACACGTTAAGTCTTGCTGGGTCTGATTTCATGATATATTTTCACGTGTCTTGTCCCTGCCAAATTCATTTTGAACTGTTTAATGAAGTTAGATCACAGATTCAGTGTTTACACTCTGGCCAGTGCAATAATGAGTTTTTGATAGTACATTTATATTTTTACAAATGGCCATTGTGCTTGTGATATTCCAAACATCAGTGCTGCCTCTCAACCCAAAGTCCATTGTAAATATTTGTAATCTTAATGAAGATACTTTCTGCCAGTTACTATAACCATTCTACTTCCATTTGTTATTTGTTGGGCTGTAATATACTGAAAATATCCAAATTGTTAATTTAAGTTCCTTCATTTCTCAGTCAGTACAACTATATCTTGATTTTTTTTTTACTATCATGAAGATTATGCTTTATACTGAACAAACCGGCCTGTATGTAAAGCGTAAACTACATGAAGAACATATGAATGAATAAATGTGTACCTGCTGGACTCTGAAAGACCAGGAACTCTTCATGAAACATTGATTTATTTATTACGCAGTCATTTCAGAGTAGTAAAAAACATTGCATGACAGTATTGCATATAATTCAGAAGTACACAACATGAATTAAATGTTAATTCGTAGAAACCAGAGCGCTCACTGACAACGACTCAGTCCAGCTGGAGGTAATCTACATGTTGTCCAACACTACTACCACATTTATTGCTCTCTGACAAGGTTACAATTGCACAAGGAGAAGCGCTAATGGAAATACCAAACAATGTATTGCACTCGATGTGTCTATTCCTCCAGTCACTCATTTAAAACAGTCGTACAAAAATCTAAAGACATTTTCTGCTCCAAAATAGTTTAAAAATGATATACAATATAAAATAGCTTGAAATGCTGTCCTTTGAAAGTCAAAGCATCCTGTACATTGTGGATTATGATAGGAACAATACAGTTTTTCACACCATATTTCAAAATATTCATATCTATGATATTAGCAAAATTGTCATTTGTCATTCTCTCACTTCAACTAACTAAATTAAATTTGAAGCAAGTGGACCCACCCTCTGTGCAGAATAAATAGGACTCAGCAATCAATCACATGAGAGAAGAACAGAATGAAAGTGTCTACACTAAAACCACAAATGTACCAATTTCTTAGAAAAACATCTCCAAACTTCATCAGGATTTGACAGGGAAACCATAGAAACCGTGGATCTAGATCATCTACACATGCACCTAAAACAAGTATATTTAATCAGATGTTTGATGATAATAATAGTAAACTTTACAGTTCATTAACAGTCAGTCAGGTTTACCATGCGTCATGGTGCGTCACACATGTACTTACTGCCATATTTAATTTAGTGAAGGATGCTGGAGTGGGTCAGGTGTGAGGTGGATACATAAACAAAGACCAGCTTCACTCAGAGCCTTAAAGTTGGAGGGTAAAGTGCCTTCAGACACTGTGGAGATACTTGAATGGTTGTAAACGATTGTCAGAATAAGGGCTGTAATGCTGGTAACCTGCTGTCTACACAGAGATGCTAACTATGAGCAGGTCTCTCATTCTAGGGACAACAAAACAACTTTAAAGCGAAACTCTTGCCAAAAATCAACCGAGGCTTTATTTGGGATTGAATATGAGTCAAAGCTTCGCGTAAAAGCATAATTGCGACGAAAGAGGCACTTTTAAGATTTACTGTAGTTTCGGTTTTGGGCACGTTAATTTTGAACGGGAGAGCTAGGGGCATGACATGCTAGCATCAAAATCGCTATTTTTAGAACACTAAAAAGGCTCGACACAACATGAAACTTTGCTCGTAGCATCACCAGGGTCTTTGAAGGTTTTTGAACTACTCACGTTAGCTGCTGCAGCTCCTGCGCGTCGTCCTGGCAGGCAAAAAGTGTGGATCCCTGAGTGCGACCTGACAGGCATGCTTGAGGAGCGGTTCACCATTACTCTCCTGCCTGTCAGGTCGCACTCGGGGATCGACACTTTTTGTCTGCCAGGACAGCGACGCGCAGGAGATGCAGCAGCTAACGTGAGTAGTTCAAACACCTTCTTTTTCATAAACTCTGTGTACACAAACAATGTTCTCAATGCTCTTGTTCATGAGTAGAGACCCTAGTGATGCTACGAGCAAAGTTTCATGTTGTGTCGAGCCTTTTTAGTGTTAATGCAATTAACGCGCCCAAAACCGAAACTACGGTAAATCTTAAAAGTGCCTCTTTCGTCGCAATTATGCTTTTACACGAAGGTTTGACTCATATTCAATCCCAAATAAAGCCTCGGTTGCTTTTTGGCGAGAGTTTCGATTTAAGTCTGTCCAGAGCCACAAACAAACAGGACATATAGGGGGCGCTTTCTATGAAGACCATGTCTATATTGCCTTATAGGGGCAGTCATAGTGTACTGTTATACATTCATAATGCTTTATGATTACACTCACAAACAGACATAATGCTTTCTGATGCAATATATCATCAGTCATGAGACATTATTGATGTGACTTATAAGGAATTATAAATGTCTTATGGAAGCTCTTGACTAGTCGAACTAGAGTTTTACTGATGTGGCTTTTAATACATTATGACTACCTATACACACCTCAACAGTCAACTGTGGTAAGAACTCACAGTATGCAATTATAGTTCATAGAGTATCATAACTTATCATTGTATGTGTTCAGTCGAGTGAACTTCATACTGATGATGACTTTAACTTCTGGTTAACTGAAGATTTTCAATCATTAATTTTATTCCTTTTCTAACAATGAAACACAAATCTGTAGTCTTTCATTTTAACAAATTATAACACTGCGAGCAATCTACTGTTAGAAGTAGTAATTCATACGCAAAACTGTCCCCAGGCCATAATGCAAGATAATTCACAGCCATAAGAAGTTGTCTGTCTGAAGCAAAGACGCAAAATCTAATGACAACGGCCTCTGCAGCAGTCTGCCTTGATGTTTTAAACACGCCCAAGTGAGCAGACAGATCAAGTCCATGCAGACAGGGAACATGGTTTGCATTCAGGCAACTGCAGGAAAAGCGAATCAATTTAATTTCTTGTAAATTGTTTGTTCATATAGTAACTGTCAGTGTTTAACTCATGTAAAACTGCCTGATGAGGCAAAATGGCTGCAATGTTTTAATGCCCTCTGCTGTCACTGCAGGAAAAAAATTTATAAAATCATTTGTTTCGTGTGGTGTTGACATGAAAGGTGACCAGGTGGTCAGTGTCTCGTTCATCTTTTCTCTCCATGCCCTTCTTCTGATGCAAACTCTGCTGTTGATAAAGTGCATCAAAAAGCACAGGTGTGTAGGTGTAGTCATAAAGCATTATGACTGCATCAAAACACACTTTGAATGCCCCCATAACAAGACAACATAAGCCCAACATAAGCCAGCGTGGTGCTGAACCAGCAGGAGAGATGTTAAAGTAGGGAAATGTTATGGCACAAACAGCAGTGCCTCTACAAAAGTAAACTGCACACAAGGATTGTTAATAGTTTGTGGTCAAGTGTGTGTGAGATCAACAGATCCGGATAAGTTCTTCATGAGTGAAATCCAGTCTTTTCAGTCTGTTAATACTTGGTGTGTGTTGTCAGACTTGGTCGCTGCCCTCCCTGAAGTACACCTGTTCCCACACCACTGTGCCCCACACGCAGAAGAAACCCCAAAGGTTGTGGAAGGTGCCGCGGTCGAAGGGGTTTTCATCAGCGCCGCAGTGCTTGAGGTAGGAGATGCGGTGGCGCGACATGAACTCCCAGGTGGTGGTGTTGAGAGAAACCAGGTAGAGGTGGGAGCCGAGCAGGAGCAGCACGATCAGCGAGAGCAGAGCCAGCAGCACGGCCACGGCCAGCAGCACGCCGTTGGTATGAAGCCACAGCTGCCAGGTGGGCACGTAACTGAACCCCGTCCTGAGGAGACAAGCAGGAAAAGATCCGTGAAGGTTTTGGAGCTGCATAAATCTGCCAGCAGTGGTGATCAGTGACGGTGGTGTACTCACCAGGCAATGTGCAGCCCCCACAGCAGCACCAGCAGCTGGACAGCCAGATAAAGCACAAACCAGCGGTGGTTCTTCTCGCCAACACAGTTCTCAATCCAGGGGCAGTGGTGGTCGTAACGCCGGACACAGTGCTGACACGTCTGGCAGTGCTTTGATCTCATTGGCTGCTGCTTGGAAAAAAAGATGAACAAATGTGAGAGGACACACAGATGCAAAATATCAGGGGTAGACCCACTATCGGCCCTGGTCAATTATCAGTATAGGTGATTTTTTTTTTTGTCAGATTATCAATGAAGTGAAGACATTTTAAAATGTGCTCCTTTGGCTCTGATACAGCATCCTCTCACACAATGTCCCGCTCACAACACTAACTGATTGGTAACACATCACAATTAACAGCCTATAAACACTGAATAATCTGAATCTGCAAAGTAACTTATAACTAAATATATCAAATAAATGTAGTGGAGAGGTATAAAGTAGCAGAAAATTAAAATCTCAAGTAAACTAACCTGAAAATTGTACATAAGAACAGTGATTGGGTAAATTTTGACACAAAGATTTTTAGTTTTTACTGACTATTGTTTCCAAATATAGGTTTTGAGCCTCCCTGATTTCTAATAATCGGTATTGGCCCTGAAAAAGCCAAATCGGTCAACTCCTAAAAAAGATATTAGTGGAAAACGTACATTCATACTTGTGGACTGCTAGCATTACGTTCAAAGCTGTCGTAGGTAGCTAGCCGACAAGGCCTGGGGCCCTTTGCTGCATGTCACTCCCCCTCTCTCTCATCCTGCTTCCTGTCAACTCTTCATCTGATCTATCAATAAAGGCCAAAAAAATACTTAAAAAAATAAATAAATGTCGTTTTGACATTGGTTAACAGCTACGCTGGACAGGAGCCAGCTCTGTCAACCGTAATGCTCATTTTGACTAGCGGTGTGAAAATAATAGCTGCTGTTGTTCATCAGCCTGGAAAAACTAGTTGCAATGAGACTTCTGAGGCTTCAGACCTTAACTGAGCAGAAGGAGCACAGGATGTCCCAATGGAGAAGCTGTGCAACTGTTCAGGTGCTTCTCTTCCCTGTACTCTCTGTCTTGGGAAAACAGCCATGTTAACCATCTGTTAGGTCACAGAGAGCAACAGAACATCCAGGGAGCCGGAGATGTCTCAACTCTGTGTTCACGGCAGGACAGAGCAGCACGCAAAGACAAACATGAGCTTTTAAAGACAGCGTCTAGATATTCTTCAGCTGTGATGTTTCAAACATAGAGTGTATAAAGACATGGATGTATCCTGTGTCTCTGTGACAGTCATCCAGAGGTTTCTAGAGAGCCTGTATGAAGCTCACTGAGTCCACCCGACTCCCAGCTAATCCAAAAATGGGCAAAAAGGTGGAACAAAACTTTAAGTCTTAGTTTTAATCTTAATGAGCAAGCTATATAAAAATTCACCCTCCATACAGTTGTCATGAGCGGAAAAATTAGGTTTAGATACTAAAACCGTTTTGTGCTAGTTGTAAACATGTTTGTTTCTGCAGGAAAGTTGGACTTCTTCCCATGGGCTCTTATGGGGACCGCCTCGCCATGAGAGGAACTTCAGTTCTTGGTACTTAGCATTTTAAGCCCTGGTTTTGAACAGAAAAAAAACTTTCCCTTCAGTTTTATTTGCTGCTGTTGTGTAGTAAAATGTTTGGTTTTCCAACAACTTTTCCGCCTCCCATCCATTTAGAGTGGAAGCTGAAGCCTGACTGGTAGAAGGTGCACCTGATATACAGGTGATTAGAGGTTGATTCTGCAATACACTTTACACACAAAGAGTATTTACATTAAATTCACACACTGTGAAATGTGGTTTAAAGCTATGAGTGGACCTTGAGTGTAATTTTTCTGTCAAAATGTGTGTGGTTTAGGTTGAAATAATGACCTGTGCATAAACAATGTTTTTCCCAACTGCTTTACATTAAACATAAATCTTACAGAGTCAGAGAACATGAGATCTGGATTAGATTTGGTTTGTGTTGCATTAGTCTGTCTAAAAAACACCTGTCATACCAGGTTCCTGTGCTCTAATTTTCATAGTAGGGTTAGACCTTTTATTAGGCTTAAATGTCACAGAATGTGAAATGCAGACATACAATCACCTCCAGTATACAACTGTAAACATGTGACCTGACCGCTTAAACACCTCCTGTATCATATGCTGGTTTGTGTTCGCTTGAAGTTGTACAGGTGTGTGACACAGAACTGTGCTGCTTGGCAACCCATCTGTTATTCTATACCACTGAGGGATCCTACAAATACTGTAGAACTTCAAGTGTCACATTTCAGTCTGAGAGCTACACTGGCACCAAAGATGTCAAACACCATGTCCACAGACAGCCATTCAATCAAGAGGCTCGCTACCACATCTGATGGTCTTCTCAAGATCTATCTCTGTTGCCACTTACATTATCACTCAAACTCATGTTTCACCAAATATCTTGTTATTGTTGGTTGACTATTGGCACTTTCACAAAATAAGAACACAACATTTTTGATCAATAAACATCAGTAATGAGGATATAATGACCACATGAGTAAAATATTAGAACAAATAGAACAGTCTGGTAAGTTCACAAACTGAAATCACTTTACTGTCATGCAGCCTTTAAAACCAGGGAAAGACAACACTTCCTACACATCACTGTATAACATATCCAGAATCTAAGTCCATATATACTATCAAATCAGCTATAAAGTCAATATATTGCCATGCCCTGCTTGATAACTGAGCAGACACTGTCCACCATCTGCAGGATGTAGTTTGAAGCTGAGGTCAAGAAGTATGAAATCAAGCACAGAGCATAGTTTTTCTTTTTTCATTATTCTTGATTTGTTGTGAAAGTTGCAATTCAAAATAACTAACACAGGCGGTGATAAATGCATAGCAATGACTCATTTTCCATAGTATCGATGCACCTGAACAGCTACGCTTTCTCGCGTTCTCTTCTCTCTAACAGTGTTGACACAACCTCCACTGCAGTGTCCACACAGGCCAGCTTCCTTTCACTCTTCTATCGTCAGAAATAAAATAACAAACTGCAAATGAACTTGCTGTCAGCTTATCACACAGTACAAAAGCCTTGTTATAGTAATCTTTTGATATAAATCGGGAAAACATATGCCCTCAGTGTTCTATCAACAACTTTGACACTCTTCTGCTTCAGAAATCCTGCCATCTTTTTCTTCACTGTGTTAACTCCTGTGAAAGTGTTTCGCATGCCACATGAGCCCATGGCAGTGTGGTGGGCCGCTTACCTGCAGCAGGCAGTGGCCACAGCGGCGCTGCCTCAGGGACTTGGTGGTGGGTGGGATCATGTCCTGCTGCTCCTCAGTCACTCCCAGCGTGAACTGGCACAACACAATACTGATCAAACATACAAAGGCCCACTTGCGGTTTGAGCTTTTACCTTTTTGTGTGCTCGTTTACATTTCTGCAATCATAGCATCCCTCAATTCAATTTTGACTGTGTTTCCCACAGGCCTGAGGTAAATATACCCTTCATCAGAACTTGTGTCCGGTATTAGTATAGTATGGTATGGTATGGTAATTGCCAAATCTTTAAATAACTGATTATCTAAGTGAAGCAGCCAAACATTACTGCACATTCAACAATACAGTTAATAATTACATTATGCAACCCGAACCACCTGCAATGTGAGATTCCTCCTCATATTCCATAAGTTCCATTCCTGGCATACAGATGCACTGACTGCAAAACAGCGATGCATCAAATGGATGCAACACCTGCAACACAATACACCTGCAAAGCCTGAAGAGGCAGTAAGAGATACTGTCAGCCGGAATCAATAAAGGTTTCTCAGGTCATGGAGACAATCCTTTTTTAAGGATGACTGTAAAGGAAATGTTCCCAAGACAACAAATAAAAGAGGAAAGTGTTGTTTGGTAAATAAAAACATTTTCAGTAAATCATCGGAACCATTTTTACATCTTTCAACTATACACAATTCTCCCAAAACACAAGTGTCCCATGCATTTTAACCTGCAACATCTATCAAACTGCCATTACTTATACTGACGTTTGAATACCAACCGACCATACACGTGATGAAGGAGATATATATGAGGATCATTTATTACCTGTAAATCGCTGTCATCAGACAGGATGAAGCCTGGGTCCATCAGGGAAACACCGAAATAGAGCAGCACCGACACCAGCACCAGCAGGACGAAGAGCACGGGCTGCACGAGCTGGCCTGTCTCCTCCTGCTTCCTCAGCTCTTCAACCGCAACACACAACACAGGAGACTATGCTTTACTTCTATAGTACACTATGGAGAGGTCCCGGGCTCAGCCTGGACACCAAAGACTAGCTCCTGCCCGGGCAACTTTACTTTTCATACATCAGAACAATTAACAGGACAGCAGCTATCTTCAATACATTAACACGTCATTCCACATAGTCTAGTTCTTAGTTTAAGCCTACAGTTCAACGCAATGAAGTGCTATATGCTGTGGCAGTCTTACCTGTATCATGTAGGAAGAGTATCAACGTTATGACCCATGTCAGAATCACATGAGCTGTTCTCACAAGAAACCCTGAGCCGAACACATTTTTGAACATGGTCCTAGCATGTTAGAGCATCCATCGCATTCTTCAGATGGTCGGACTGACAGCTGTCACTGACAGGACAGTCGCCGTGTGGCGTTAGCTGCAGGCTGCTGTCCAACTGATATCCAGCGCGCATAAACAAACCACGGAGGTTGACGTCAGCGCTCGTGAAGCACCAAGAGGCGTTGTGTCGGATCGTTCCTTAATGTTAACGTCGACAGAGCGCGAACGGTTACCGTTAGGTTTGGACCGTGTTCGCTAGCCTGCGGTCGTCAGCATCTGTTTCGCGTGACTGAGCTGAGCATTACGTTACATTTAAGCACCACATACATAATAAACATAATATCTAATTTAGGCGCATTATGTAGTATTTAATAACTACACGGAATGAGACTCCACAGCTAAAAACGCAATAGAAACTGACCGCTTCGTTTACGTTTCAACTGCTAATTTTTTGTTGTCGTCCGTGTGCTGTCTCAGCTGTGATTGGCCAGCCTCGGTCACGAGGAGATCCAGGATAGGGTGGCCGGCAGGGACATAAATGCTCGGGACTATCGAGCTCTGCTATGTGACGTCATCGTCAACAGGGGTTAATTTTCCTCAGCGGGACTAAGCAGGCAAACTGGGGAGTACCTGACAGACCGACACAAAGCAATAAACATACATTTATTATTAGAATGACAGAAAGCTAATAGTGAACCCTGACTGCGGTTGATAATGCACAAAATATTCATTACGCTGTGTGTACACGGTGTTGTTGATATCCGGTTCTTCTAGACTTCGGGCACAGTCACTGGACTAAGAGGGTTATATTTGAAGTCAAGCTAATGAAGCACTATCTGCGTATATGTACATTTGTCCCAGTCTGTTTGTCTGTTAGTGCTTCTCAAACTATTTCGCATGGAGGACCCCTAAGCTGACACAAATGTGAATGTATATATAAAGGTGTGTATTATTTACAATATGTTATAAATTAATTGTCCATATAGTGTATCGAATTGTATGTAGTTAGATCGGAGTGTCCGATGGCACACAAGTTCAGGAATGGAAGTAGATTAATTATGATTAATAAGTGAGTTGTGTAGAAGGGCTAGGATTAAATAAGTGTATACTTCTTCCTGCTCCTTTTCAGGCGTGTCATTGCTTGTTAATGGAATGTTATTTGTAACATACTTCTCATTTTATTATGCTTATTTGTTAAACTAATGTAACCTTTTGTTTGTTTTCAGATGTCTGAAATACATTTGCATTCATTCATTCATTCATTCATTCATTCAGTCACACATTCTGTCACTGTGTTACACATGGATGGGATTGTGGTGAAATAAATGATTCCATTGTTCTGTTTCATTTTGTTTTCTGCAGCTTTTCCTGTTTCTGAATGAGCTTAATATTCCTTAAAGCAACTCACTATACACCCAGTTAATTGCATTTCTTTTTAAATTATCAAGAAGATTCTCACACATATCCTGAACTGTCAAATTATTATGAATTAACTCTTGAAATTTGAAAGTAGCGCAGAATGAATTTTGTAAAAAGAAGTTGGGGGGAGACGCATAGTGAGGTATTTGGATACAAATTTTTATTTGTAAAAAAGCAAAGTTTTTGTTTTGAAGTTCTTCTTCAACAAAGAGACAATTACATGAGATGAATGAAAGGGCAACAAACAACTGTTGCTTTCCTGAACTGAAACCTCCTAAAAAAATCCATCCAGAGTTCCTCTCTGTTCTGTGCTCCACTGTACTGGAGTCTGTGCAGCCATCACTTGGTCCTTTATTAACAGAGACATGTCACTGAGCCTGCAGCTCTTTGGCCATTTTTTCATCCAGAATGAAGGGAGATGGCAGTGTCCTCCCTCTCAGCAGTTTCTCCAGCCCCTGGCAGAGGGAGGGAGATGGAGGTTAAACGACAGCACTGTGTTCACAAGAGTCAGTCAGGAAGGAATAATTCTCAAGATGAATCACTGAAATTGAAAGCAATGTGTTCATTGTGCAAAATAATTTTACATGCAAGCTGACAAAACTGGAGGAACTGCAAACTCAAGGTTCCCAGTTTAACACAACTAAACAATTTGATTTGTCCCATTTGTAGAAAGTGAAACTTTTGAGCTCAATGTTTCATATTAATCTGTGGGCACATTCATGTCCTCACCTCTCCAAAGTAGGAGACTAGCGGTGAAATCTCACATCGTGCTGCCTGATTGTCCCCGGCAGATACACTGGGGAGAAAAACACACACGCATTTTCAGATTTCAAGGACAGGCTAAGTTTTTATCAACACTTACAAGCCCAAATGCACATTGCAAGGGTTAGTTGTCACTGTGATTGTCTCAGAATACATTTCTTCACCCAACGAAGACTGTGGATTTTGAGCCTTATTTCTTTCTGTGTTATCCCTGTTCAGTGGATCTCCTCACTGCCAGTTTGGATTGAAAACAAAGAAACCATCCTTAAATATCCAAGTAAACAGACCACCACATTATGTGACATATGTAGATGTACCATATTACTTGTGTATGTGGTTTGATTATGTTACGAAGCTAGTGCTGGAACTATTTCCTGAGCGTGTACAGTGACTCCGAGGAGTCTTGTTGTCATCTTGAGGTTGCCAGACAACCAGCAGACACTTGAGGAATTCACTACACCTGGCCATGAAATACCTCCCGCAGGTATCTCTCTCCATTAAACCAAAAGCTGTCATTTTTTACGTTTCCATTTGTGTGCTCACCAAAAACACGTTTAACGCGCAGTATGCAAGAATTAGCAATCTGCTGAATTCACTCTCAAAACAAAGAGGAGGCAGTGTATCAGATTTTAACACCAACTGCTACCAACTGTACCTGCTGTTAGCTAGTTAGCTCGGTGGACTGTACTCGCTTGAAGCACCAGAGAAGTGTAGGTGTTTACACTACTAGCACAGGATGTTTGGAAAAGGGCTAGCTTGTTAGCATGCTAACATGATTTTTTAAGCACAATACAGAGATATCAGCATGTCAAAACTGTTATTTCTTCACATTCTGACGACAATTGAGTTACATTTTTACTTTTTCAACCAAAATTCTTGCACTGCACCTTTCAAAAGAGTTAATTTGTGAGTTTTGGACAAAACCAGACTAGCTATTTCCCCCGTCTTCTGAGCCTAAACACCATGCTCACCTCCACCATCCAAGGGTATGTGGCGTTACATGGACAGCACTATAAAGCCTTGGAGGAGAATTAGTGATTTCGGACTATGTAGAGTAAATTAATTTTACTTGATTTTCTTCCTTTTTCACAAATGTAAATGGTCCCACCTGTGCTTTTCCTGTCACCACTCAGAGCGTCCGATGTGAATAGTGTCTGTTCTAGTCCCCACCAACAAAAGGCCTTTTTATTACAATTCTGAGCAGAGTTAGAGTCTACTAAAACGACATCAACCGAGTCAGAATGCTGATAATTTCAACCAGTTTAATCATCCGATCATCAGCACTGCTCTGCATCGGTTTTCTTTTAGCCTTTACGGTTTTTGACGTTATCTGGTACAGCAGAGTGTTTATAAGAACATTTTCATCTGACCTGGCTGTAGGAGGAAGGAGATTGCCATGTTCATCCAACAGCGTGGCTCCTGCAGCTGTGGCCCAGCGGCTGTGCTGCGCCAGCAGTGCGTTTCTGGCTGTGGTGGGGCTGTCGGTGGCTGCTCCATCGGCATTTTTCAGAGGGGAAAACTCATCCTCCCTCAACACCTCAAACACAACAAAGCTCCTTCCAAAGGCAGAACGCAAAGTACATTTGTTAACTTGCTGTAGAGACACTGTGGTGAGACTCTACATGATGCCATTTTATGTAGAGTAAAAACAGCAGATTATAAAGCTGAAGACACAATACCTTGAGAATGGAAATACATCAAAAACAAATTTCTCCAGCTTTATGCCGTTGGGTCGGGTGGGTGTAACATGATTGCCGCACATGTCCACACACGGCACTTTCTTGAGTGCAATGTGTTGTTTCAGTTGGTCTTTATATTTCCTGAAGGATAAAAAAAAAGCAAGTAAATAAACAACAACGAAAAAGATTAATCCTCAAACAAATTGGGATGTTCTTTGCATGGGTCTCAATAAAACACCAGCTTCAGGGTATCTTCAACACAAAAACAATATTTCAGTGTTTCATTGTCAGACTGATCTCACTCGCTGTGCTTAGTGAGGACTCTTACTCTGCAACCTCTTGCAGGAAAGCCCTGGTAAAGAAGTGATTGCAGATGTTTCCAGCACTGAACATCAGCTCTCCTCCAGGTCCTCGGCGCTCAGCTGTAATTTCTCGGATCTCGTTGTACTCCACCACCTGGGCGACACCTCGCACCCTGCATACCACGCCCACTGGCTCGGCAGGATAGGCCTTCTCCACCACCTAACACAAGGAAACAGGTCATTTAGTCGCAATATGGGCTTTTTTTTCCCCGCTGGACATTTTTCTTTTAATTTAAATGCACAATATGTCATTTCTGCCACTCAATCACCTCAAAAGGTGTAAGTAGCGTGGGATCATGGGAGTTTTTGTCTCTATTGCTAAAATAACCCGCATTGATGATAAAAATAAATAAATATTTAAAAATAAAAATAGCTCCTTTTTGGGGGAGGGGAGGGAAGGATATATTTGGGGCTTTTAGCGCTCATCAGATAGAACAGCTGATGAGGATAAAGAGAGAGGGGGTGACATGCAGCAAAGGGCCACATCTTGGAATTAAAATCAGGCCACTTGCTGGCACCCAGGTGAGCCATCAGGGCACCTCAAACACAACGTTACCTCCAGTAAACTTGTGGATTTCTCTGGTTTGAACATCGTTGGAAACATTTGGGACAGTGGTAGCACACAACTCAACAACAAATAAAACAAAAGGTCAAGTCTATGCAGAAATTTTACATATTATATCTTTAATTCTTCCTGCATTCTTGAGATGTATTGAGATGTACAAAAAATATTAAATCGCTGGACTGCTTTGAAGGGATGGCTTTCGTGTGGCTGGGACATAAAGGTGTGTTTCGGCACACTGTCTGAAGAGAACCACAGTCCTGTCTGTTCAAACCAACCAGGAGTTAGCAGAACTGATACCTTTGTTTTGAGAACTTGAATAGAAGTTGATCTCACTTGTTATGGGTGGTTGATATTAGCTATTGAATATTATCTCACGACAGGGAATATTTAATATCATGCAAGTACTGAATCACACAGAGGTGCCTTGTTCTACTAACTGAAGACTTCAAATGCAACACACTGTGGCTGTTCACAGATTGAGACGTAATGTAGTGTGTGCTCAACGTGCATACACTTTGCTTCTCTCATCTACAAGGAAGCAGTTCCCGTTTTTGCAAACCATACAAAAAAAAGTTGAAAAGATTTAAACAGAAGAACTAATTCTTTTTCCCTCTGATATGCGACGCGCCCGCCGTAGCCGTGAGGGTCCAGGAGTGGCAATGCGCGATGTGCTCCTAGTGGAGCGGGTGGACGGAGATGGAGTTGGGGAGGAGGAGGAAGGAGGAAGGGGCACAACAGGAGCAGGTGGTGCGTTTGGAGACTTGAGGCGATGCGCCTGAGAGGCCGCAGCAACAGCCACCCGGTCAAGACGGGCATTAATACCTTGCTGCATCCCGGACAGTGCGGTCCGGTCTGACAATGCTGCCACGGCGTGTAGTGGGTCTGGATCCTCTGCACCTTGGTGCTCCCTCATCAGCTGGCCGTTGTGCACTGCTCGGCCCGTGCGCACTGCTCCCTGAGGCCCGGTGAGATGTCCTGGGGATGCCAGCCGTAGAAACAATTGTGGCAATTTCCTCCCACGCCCGTTTAACCAAAGCTAATTTGGATAGATTTCTACCATCCCCATACAAGGCCACTTCTCGGTCTTTTACAGCCCTGACGAGAACGTCGGTCTCCTCGGCTGTGAACCGCTCCTGGCGTGCGCCTGGCAAATTCGCCATTATAATAGCAATCCGCCATGGAACAAGCGCGCCTGCTTTTAAAGGGAATGTGAGATGACGCTCTGATTGGTTTATTGCACGTTACGCCCAATCCACACCTATGACTAATGTAGCTACTTTAGATCAACCCATTTTAGATTTGCGTCGGGCGCAAGAGTCATTTATCCCGCCGGCATAATAGCAACAGCGCCTGAGATCCGCCCACAAATCTACTGGCGTTTTGCGTTTGATACTTGCGTTTCAGATTGTTAAGATAAAGCCCTATATATTCAACAGTTCCTAACTGAATATAAGAGACTGGCTGCATCTTTTTAATATTTACCATTACTATAACATAACTATTCTCTCTCTCAACTCCTCTCCAGTTAGTAAGAACTGAAGAAGTCTCTTGGATAAGGATATCAGTTCAGTTGAGATACAACACCTAGATTTACCATGACCTGGATGACTGTGAACCTTCATCAGCATTACAATATATCATATTACTCTACCTTGGCTCCACAGTCAGCCCCTTTGCTCACACAAAACCCGATGAACACTGGGTCGGCCATCTTGACCAGGATGTTGTCCACACAGTACACATGCAGGTACTCCACTCCCCTCTTCTTCATGTCCTCCAGCACCTCGTTGTCCACCAACGCCTGGTACAGACCACCATTCCCATCTGACAGAGGGGGGAAAGGTCTTGAAACATGGCTCGTTAGCTCAAACCATCCACAGCACACATCAGTAGCAATAGATGAAGCCGAAGAGATTTCACGGATGTTTGCGTTTTCTGATGGAGCTGATGTGTACCTACCTGGGGCCATGGCTAATTTTCCTTTATCCTGCATGATGATCTTCTGATCAGAGTCCAGTGCTGGGACCATCCTTTGCTCAAACATGACGATGTTTGATGACTCCAGACCAAAATAGTTGTTCTCCTTGAAGAACTTCTCAGTAGGAGCCAGAGTGAACTCACTGGTCATTATGTACCTGAGGAGTGGCAGCAGTACAGTCATGAGGTCTAAACGTTATAAAAAGGAATATTCATATTTCACCTCTATGATCTTTATGACATTATTCATCTTAAAATTTCCTCAAGCATAAAGCAAGGCAATGTCACCATTTCACCTTAAACTAACTAACTAGCATCAGAATCATGTTGATTCTGGTACAGATCACGTACACTGTACGCGTCTTGTAACAGAGTGAATGATGTCTCTGTCACTTGTTTCTGCTCTACGTAGCTTCAGTGAGAGGGCAGGATCACAGCGTTAAATACATGTTACTTCAACATAAGAGTTTTCAACAAATCACATTATTATGATGTCATGATTTTGTTATGTTCCTATACTTCCTACAGTATTAGAATTAACATTGTCCTGCCGACGAGAAACAATCTGTTTATTCTGATCAACATCACATTTCTCTAACTTTTGTTTTTTGTTTCTGTTCCCACAAGCTGCAAGCTTTGTCGCTCTCAACACTCTCTATACCTCCTCCTCTTCCTCTTCCTCTTCCTCTCCTGGATCCTGCTGCCTCACATACTGAAGCCACTGCTTGGTGAGGCCTCGTCCTGCTCAGTCGTCTCCTGGATCGACACACTTTACATACACTGAACAAAAATTTAAACGCAACACTTTTGTTTTTTGTTCCCATTTTTCATGAGCTGAACTCAAAGATCTACAACTTTTTCTATATACACAAAAGAACAATTTCTCTCAAATATTGTTCACAAATCTGTTTTAATCTGTGTTAGTGAGCACATCTCCTTTGCCAAGATAATCCATTACACCTCACAGGTGTGGCATATCAAGATGCTGATTAGACAGCATGAATATTGCACAGGTGTGCCTCAGCTGGCTACAATAAAAGGCCACTCTGAAATGTGCCGTTTTGCTTTATTTGGGGGGTCTGGGGGGTCAGAAAACCTGTCAGTATCTGGTGTGACCACCAGTTGCCTCACATCTCCTTCACATAGAGTTGATCAGGTTGTTGATTGTGGCCTGTGGAATGTTGGTCCACTCCTCTTCAATGGCTGTGTGAAGTTGCTGGATATTGGCAGCAACTGGAACACGCTGGCGTATACGTGTCGTGCATTATCAAGCTGCAACATGAGGTGATGGTTGTGGTTGAATGGCACAACAATGGGCCTCAGGATCTCGTCACGGTATCTCTGTGCATTCAAAATGCCATCAATAAAATGCACCTGTGTTCTTGGTCCATAACATACGCCCGCCCATACCATTACCCCCCCGCCACCATGGGCCACTCTATCCACAACGTTGATATCAGCAAACCGCTCACCCACACAACGCCACACACGCTGTCTGCCATCTGCCCTGAACATTGAAAACCGGGATCCATCCGTGAAGAGAACACTTCTCCAACGTGCTAGACGCCATCAAACGTGAGCACTTGCCCGCTCAAGTCAGTTACAACGATGAACTGCAGTCAGGTCGAGACCCTGATGAGGACGACGAGCATGCAGATGAGCTTCCCTGCAGAAAATCTTTGGTTATGCAAACCGATTGTTGCAGCAGCTGTCTGGGTGGCTGGTCTCAGACGATCTTGGAGGTGAACATGCTGGATGTGGAGGTCCTGGGCTGGTGTGGTTACACGTGGTCTGTGGTTGTGAGGCCGGTTGGATGCAGGGTTTCCCCTACATGTAATTGACTGTGGGGCACCGTCACAGCAAAATAAAAGCCGCCACACCTTAAAAATTCAGTGTTTCCGATACATTGACGAGACTGTGGCGGCCCGCCATAGTCTAAATATGTGTGTGTGTGTGTGTGTGTGTGTGTGTGTGTCTGTTCCTCAAATATCTCTGCGGATCAGGATCAGACTGACCTGAGAGTTTCAACATGGCTGCTGCTTGGTTCAAGGGTGTGCGACGTCGGATTTGTTTGGACTGCAATGATACCGTTAATAAATTATTTCATAAATGCTTTATGAATTCCGCGAGCATTGTCAACCGGAGCCACCACAGTCACGTGTGCACCAGAGCAAATCACTGCAGAGCTCTAGCCCACGACATACCTTAAGAAACAAGCGGATTTATACCTGCAGCGGCGCGAGCTGGACCGGGATGAGACTAAACGAGTCCGGACCAAGTCTGTTCGGGTCTGTGGAGATGCGGAGACGCGCGGACAACAAAGTGGAATTGGAATCTGTGGATGTTCGTGTGTAGCTAGCTGCTAGCTGCTAGCCCACACGGCCCACCTCCCGAGTCGACGGACCGGACTTAGGGTAAATAATGTCCGCCACGCTTTTTCGCGAACATTGCCGTCACGTTTGCTTTGTGTCTGGTGCAGGAAGAAACGGTAAAAACAGGCTTTTGTCACGAAAGTGTCCAAGCAGCAAGTTTGGTTGTTGAGGAATGGGAAGTTGTGGGAGGGACGGAGGCGGATGAATGACAGGCAACGACGGTCGGTGTACAGACAGCGATAGAGACAGCGATATTGAGAGTTGAGAGATTTGTGACATTTAGCGTGTTTGGAGTGTGTAGTTAGTGTGTTATGTAGTGTTTGGTGTAGTGTGTTTAGTGTGTAGTGGAGTCGGTTTTTTTTGTTTAATGAGTCAGAATAATGAGGAGAAGCTGAATGTGGAGCAGGCAGTGCAGCTCTTCATTCAGCTGGAAGGAGCTCAGGCAGACCTGAGCATTGCCTGCATTTAAATGTAAATAGTTACATATAACTTTGTACATTTTAAAAATGTATGAACATATTTAGCAAACAACAATTCATATTTGCATTATAAGGAATAAAAAATGGTTTGTTAAACATATTTGTGGTTTTCACAGTAAAAAATTAACTTTTTCTACTTGGATTTTATGTTTTTTTTTGTGATTTTAGGTCCATTGTGTTAATACAGTATGTCAAAATAAAAAAATAACTGTACAGTCACACATGTGAGGTTGTGCTGAAAATAATGACACCAAGTAAATAGTTTTTAAGGTGAAATATAATGGCAAAATCAAAAATAGTCAAAAACAGCCAATTATACCCTGGAATATCGGATTTCACAACAAACCCAAATATCCAAGCAAGGCAATACGACACGTATACGATACGGCAGCGTGTTCCGGTTGCTGCCAATATCCAGCAACTTCACACAGCCATTGAAGAGGAGTGGACCAACATTCCACAGGCCACAATCAACAACCTGATCAACTCTATGTGAAGGAGATGTGAGGCAAATGGTAGTCACAAATATTTGTGAAAAATATTTGAGAGAAATGGATCTTTAGAAAAAGTTTTAAAACGTTGAGTTCAGCTCATGAAAAATGGGAGCAAAAACAAAAGTGTAACATTTATATTTTTTGTTCAGTGTATATTAACATTTGTATCAGATATTCTGTCAATATAACTTGTAAACTATGATTTGTTGTTCTGTTCTAAACACGAAAAGGGGGGTGGCATATCACACAAAATGTCAATTTCTACATAATGTTGCTTTAATTGCAGAGCTGAAAAGTCATGTTTGTACTACTTAACATTTCTTTTTGACAGTTTATAAAAGATGTCACTCGTGGAGACAAACCCAATGATTATCACTAAATCTGTAGTTTCCCTCAGCACCACAGAACTGTGAAGCATCAGCTAACTGTCCAGTCTCACAGCTCTAGTCAATGTTGTTTCCAGAGCAACAGGATGCTGTTATCAGAGAAAACACCCAGTGTACACTGCCTGCTCAGCACTAGACAGCAGACAGAGTTGGTGTCTAGCTGGTGAACAAAGTGACAAGCCCCGGGATCCCAGATTAATTTGAAAATACTTTATCTACAGCCGTGACATGTGGCCGAGTTTGATGGGGTGTATGCGTTGACAAGATTTCAGCTTCAAAAAGGGCTTTTAAATCTACATTTTAGGGCATTTAGCAGACGCTTTTGGCCATAGCAACTTACACACATTCCTACACTGATGACAGTGCCAACCAGCACATCAGGAGCAGTTTGGAGTTCAGTATCTTGCCAAGGATACTTCAACATGCAGACCAGGGGAATTGAACTAGCGACATTCCGATAGAAAGACGATGGCTCTACCCCTGAGCCACAGCCGCCCACATCTTACAGCAAATAATATCTTTTCAAATCAATTTCAGATCTCTGGGCTTCTGGAGACTTGGATTTCATCAGACAAGCTGGAAGGAAGATCCATCAGATAATCTTACCATGGAACGGTGCATTTTGAGCCATGCTTTCTGTCTGACAGCTCCTGGATCTTGAGAATACGCTCTGCCTGGATCTGATACAAGGTTTTGCCGCTTGGTAGCCCAACGTTATACATCCCTTTGGGATACTGAACACCAAGACGGGTCCCCTGACCGCCGGCCAAGAGCAGGACTCCAACGCGATTCTCTGAGATTTTCATCAGCCCTGTCAAAATAGATTGGTGACATGAGCAGCAGCAGGATGTGTGTAAGTAAACTTAACTAAATTGTTATTAAGGCCTTTAAACATCACAACCCTTAGCATACATACGCCATACCTTTTTTCATACCGTATTAGTGAAAATTCTCATAAACTTTAGAAACTGGCATATAATCTCGATCATCTTACTGTTCCTTAAACATGTTTGGCACACAACCCCTTGTACCAGGTCACGCTAGTCAAGAGCAATTCACAAGTTCTCATTTGAATCATTTCAAGAGACATGAAGAGGTGAATGTCTCTGTCATTTCACAAGAAAGAGCAATTATTTATAAAGTCATTAGAAAATTTCTAAATTAATAAATTAAAATTCTATGTAGTAATCTATCTTGTGCCCCTTAGATTTAGCTTGAGGCCCAGGTTTGGACCAACTCTTTCAGCCCATTTTGCTGACCATCTTTAAAAGCAAGAAAAACGCTTGCACATCAGAGGAGTCTAAAGACAGTCTCCAATATTTGTATGTGGCCGTTCATTCAGTCACTGTGGTTAACTTTCCTTCTTTTTTGGGATTTTTCCTCCTTTTATACCCACACAGGTTTTTTCACTGACAAAAGGAAACCTCATCTTAAAATAAATGTAATTAAATTTAATTTAATACATTCACATTTGGTGAAATCAAGTGGTATAAAATCAACAGTAGAACTCGCCGCTGTGTTTAATAGTAAAAGTAAGAGCACACGATGTGAAGAGAACTCAAGGGCTTGGGACTGAACAGCTGTGTGGCCTTAAGAACACCACTTATCAGTGAGGCTAATCTGAAAGACGGCTTCAGTTTGCTAGGGAGCATAAAGAGTGGAAGAAGGTGGGCGCGCAGGTGGTCGAGTGGTTAGAGCGCATGCCATAAACGCAGCCGACCCCGGTTCGATTCCGGCCGGAGGTCCTTTGCTGCATGTCACATCCCCCTCTCTCTCCCATATTTCCTATTTGTCTACTGCTTAATAATGGTGTCTATGAAAAAAAAAAAGTGGAAGAAGGTCACGTTGTTGGATGAGTCCATATTTACAGTGTTACAGGGTGATGGGCCCATCAGGGTAAGAAGAAAGGTGGATGAAGTGATGTACCCATCATGCCTAGTGGTTACCGTACAAGCCTGTGGGGGAGGTGTTATGATCTGGGGTTGATTCAGTTGGTCAGGTCTCGGTTCAGCAATGATATCTGCCCCAAAAACACAAGGTCAGCTGACTACCTGAATATAGTGAATGACCAGGTTTTTCAGTCAATGGATTTTTTTCCTCCCTGATGGTATATTCCAAGATGACAATGCCAGGATTCATCGGGCTCAAACTGTGAAAGAGTGGTTCAGGGGGCATGAGACATCATGTTCACACATCGATGGCCACAGAGTCCAGACCTGAACCCCACTGAGAATCTTTTGGATGTGCTGGAGAAGACTTTACGCAGCAGCCAACACTTTGTTGACACTTAGAGAATGAGATATCATCAGTTAGAAATGTGTCTCGACCTGACAACAGGAATAATAAGTTGGCTGATGTGAGTGTTTTCACCTCAGCTGCTCCCGGAACAGCTCAGCTCAACCTGAGCAGAGGTTTAATAAACTGATTGAAAACACCTGTGTGGATGTGCATTGCCACTGAATACTAATAAATGCATAGTAAATGCTCATAGACTGGAATACTGACATTTGGCATCACTGCCAAAACAATTCTACATACAGTATTTAATTATTTTCATTCGCATTAAATTTTTTGGAAATGCTGTTTTGCTGTGAAGCTCCAGAAACGTTTTGTTGACTCAAGCATGAAGTTGACAGGAAATGTTTCTTGTTGGAACACCTTCAACACGAGGAAGAGGTAGTTTACAGCAGCCATTGTTAATGTCACTAACACGTAGAGGTGCTTCAGCAGAGACACCTCCATGTTGTCTTCCTCCTGGCTCCAGCTCTTCTCTGATGTTGCCCGCTTCCCTCAGCGCTCACAGATTACCGTAATCCCTCTAAGCACTGCGCCACTGTTGTTGGCACTCACCTTCATTTTCCCACTCTGCCAGAGCACTTCGGTCACTGTTCTTCACGCTGCCGATGAACTCTGAAGGGACCGGCTCCATGTTTTCATCGAGCTCGTCGGGCCAGGAGGATGCAGCCCTTTCGGGCCCTTCACAGTGATACTTCAACCCGTCCATGTCTAGCTGAGACAGCTCCTTGAGAAAAGTGTCCCTCTCCTCTTCACTCAGCTCCGGCCAGAACTGCAGGACGTGAGACTGTCCCGCGTTCGCTAAACCCTGCCTCACTTGCTCCAAGGAAAGCATAATGCGTCTCGGTAACCAGGCAAACCGTGGAGTAGCAAATTCAAGTATGCACGCATCCAAGCTCCTTCTCTGAGCGGGCTGCAGGAGTGTGCTAACAGTCCACAGGAAATGACTTGTGTGTCTGGGAAAACTCGTGACTGCGGCGAACGCGTCCCAGCGAGGATCCTGTGGTGAAAACACTAAAATAACACGAGCTGCTGCTGCAAGCAGACACACGTCTTTGTGCTGCTTCAGGAAAACTCAGGCAAACAAGTCTGAAAATAGTTCCCCGAAAAACCGACCACTTTGTGTCAGTCAGCAACAAGTTGAAGCGGTGTTGACTCAGTGTCAGCTGACCGGGCCGCCTGATGCTCGATCATCTCGCCTCCACAAGCTCTCCGCGTGTTCACAGGACCGAGCAGGTTCTGTTGAGATATTTCAGAATCACTCCTTTTGCTAAGCAGATCTCTGAACGCTGTCTTGTTTGGTGTGTTGATGCTTGTGCCGCTGATTCAGCACAGCTAAAGGTAGACTGGAATTATGAACCTGTATTTAAAGTTGTTGAACAAGAACAAAAAAAAAGAAAGAAAGAGAGAGAGAGAGAGAAATAAAAATATATCCAAGCAGATTTCTTCTTCTATGATTCTTAGCAGTTTCTGCAAAATAAGTAAAAAAAAAAAATAAATGAATGAAATAAAATACTATAAAAGTAGTTTGGATCAAAGAGATTACATTAAACCTGGACACTGTTGGAAGCAGAGTCCTGGTAATTCCCATGAAAGCTGCTCAGTGGCACTTTGAAGCCAACACAGCTGGACTTGCTGGGTATGAACATAACTGGATCTTCCGTGTCGTTGGGCTGGTAGAGCATGCGCACTACAGACTTCCACTGACTGAGCCAGCTAACATCTGGTTTAGCGCCTGGCTAACTTGAGTGGGGATGAAATGATTTAATCTTGCGGCTCCTTCCAATTTTTATTGGACCAAATGGTTCAAAATATGACAGTGTAATGACAGCTTTGGGGGCTTGCGGTTTGGACGCCCCCCCCTATGTTGAAAATGGCTGTGTCTCAATTCAGCGTCTGCATCCTTCGGAGGAGCATTTGAAGGTTAATTACGTCACAACGCTGCGTGAAGGCTGTCCCAATCCGAAGGCTTCTCCAACTGCAGCCCACAAATGCTCCTTCTTTTCCCTGTTTTTGGGGGATGCACCACTACTATCCTTCGTGGCCTCACATATCCGAAGATTCTTTGCGCGCCCGAAAAAGAAGAAAGAAAGAAAGAAAATGGCGACGTCAAGTGGCGTAGATCGTCACATTTGCGGGCCTGAGCAGCAGAAATCATGACATAAGGGTAAAACATCTGGTGACACAACAAGGGAATGCTCCAAAGGCTAGACCGAACGACTGACGCGGTTAACAAGGTCTCTCCGAAGGACTCGCCTTCGAGGTCCGCAAAGGCCGGGTCCTACGAAGGATGCAGGCCCTGAATTGAGACACAGCAAATGTGTCAGTCTATCCACTGCATCCATCTTTCAATAGCTATTAAATCCATTCCACTTGCTTATTGAGAGAATGCCCACATGAATGAAAATCCAGACCACGTTTTCACTGCTACCTTGCACTGAAGCCGATTGACAAGCAGACTGATGCTAGTGTGGATCCTACTGATCTTCTAGCAAAACCCAATCTGCTCTGTCTCAGATTGGTTGGCTTTGTTGGTTGTGTTCTCTATGCCTGACTCTAACTGTTAACTCACACACGGTAACTCTGGTAATGTCTGTTTTCGGCCGATTATAAACCATAGTTTTCCAGGTAAACACACCTGCCTCTTCAGCCTCTCTTCCGGGCCTTTTGGCGGTTACCCTGCCTCCGGAGCTGCTTTTTTCTGAGTGTGTCTGTTACAACAATATTTTTTTGTTGCATACCAACAGAGAGATCTGTACTCTATGTCCTTTTGCATATTATTGTCAAGTGGCCATTTCCTGTTGCAGCAATGAAAAGCCACACAGATCCTGTCAATGCATATGTATTTATTAGTTAATTTTCATGCAGTTCGCATAGTGTGAATAATTAGAAAAATGTCCCCGCAATATGAAACCATGGGAAAGCATACAATAATAGCTGTGGCATATCCTACTGTATGATTTCTGTGAATCTTTACATGTCAGCTGCCTCATGCTGCCAGACCTTATTGGCAGCATGAGGTTGGTGCCAACAATAAGATGGATCAAGGCAGAACACTTCAAATTAACTTCAATATATTAGACCTATAGCCTATTAAATATAAAATACTAAATGATTTGTTGGACTGCAGCCCACTCCCTTACATGCTGTTCTCTCTTGAGCCCATCTGATGGTGCTATGGTAGCTTAGTAATGTGCTACAAAAATACATGCAATACATGTTCAGCAGGAGAGTCACAGATAAATAATAATAATATTACTCACTAGATATAATATTGCTTGCATGCTCAAATATTACATTTCATTCATTCTTTTGATTTAAAGTAGGCTCTGTAACTAATAAATACAGGGAAGTGTTGAGTATTTAGCCTAACCAGAGGCCCACAGAGGCCTGCAGGTTCTTTAACTTATAAAGGCCCAGGGATGCCTAATAACGTTCAGGGGCTCTTAACGTATAGGGAACTTCATCACATTTTCTTTCATTTGAAGTTCTGCACAGGTAAAGATGGGCTTGATCTCTGGCCGCCTTTGACAGGACTAAACTCCTCCAGGCTGTGTGCTGTTTGGCAGGTATGTTCTCTGAGGGAGATCCCCTCATGAACAGCCACTCTAGCGGCCATAAACATTTTTCGGAAAATTTCTATTTTCACTGGGCGAGAAACACATCAACCGGCAAATTTTAGCATCTGAACCCTGGGTTAAGAACTACTGTCACTGACAAAACCACTTTTGTCATGAAAAAACTGAGACTTTTTTTGAACCCATGTTGTTTAACATTGAGCCTCTCTGAAATTAACTGATTTCGGATTGGGTTTATTGCCAATATTGGCAATATTCTCAATGTAGATTAATGTAAAAAGACTGATTTGACTGGTTGACCAAATTTTAGGATTCGGAGGGTCAGTCAGTGGCATCAGTGCCTTCGTTATCCAGGAACTGCCAACAAACTCTGGCCTGACATGGAGGTCTATGCAACGTTGGGAGCCAATGGCAGACCTGTCAGTTCTGATGTTCTCTCCTGAATGCCAATTGAGTTGCAAGGTGGGGTTTAGACTGTGCTGACAGACACAGCAAACCTTCTTGTGACCACACGTGTGGATGCGCCACCATTGAATATCTGGACTACCTGCGCAACCTGATCTAGCAGCAGGCACCGCCTCATGCTACCAGTAGGGATAAGGACCCTAGCAGAACACAAAACTAGAGAAGAATCAGTCAGGAAGGTGAGAGCAATTTCCTGTTGCCACCACATGCAAAACCATTCCCTTGTTGGTGTTGTCTTGCGTTTGCCTCTCCATTGCACCTGTTATCACTTTCATTTGCAGCAACGCGATTTAAAAAACTGATTCCCGATCACTTCTGCTTCCTAAATGGAACGATTGATTACCCTGAAGTTTAACTGACTCTTTGTTATACTGTGATGATTAAGTGTTCCCTCAATTTTTTTGTTCTGATTTATATGACAATTTGTGTGCAAAGTGGTTGTTACCTTCTTAACAATTATAATTGCCACATCTCCCTCTCCCACAGCCAGTAAATATATATACATATTTTCATTTTAGAAGTTTAACTGACACAAGATGTGTCCCACTTCAATTGTGTGGGTGACCTAAAGGCTTCATTTGATAATGTCCAAGGTCTCTTTTCAGTATTGGCAACAAATGGCAACCCTCTCCGTTGGAAGTGCAGCATGGAGGACGTAGGTCAGCCACTGAAGCGATATTTGTAATGTTGGTTACGTTATGTTCAGCTCTTCTGCCCTTTTGATACATAATGGAAATGAACCCATGTGTACGGTACAAGACAGGAATTGTTTTTCCACCTTACTCCTGCTTGCTTGATGACATAACTTCTACACATCTAAGTGAACTGACCGATGTTAAGTCTCATTGGTTTTGCACTTTGAAAAACGTCCACACTTTCACTTCCATCACCCCGTGCTTTAATGTAACCACCGTCTGTCACATGCGGGTCGCACTTCTTACTGGCATCAGCTCTCTGCCCACGGAGTCTTTCAACCTTTGTGAACAATCCTGTCAGTCTCAGAGCTCTAGAAAAGGCTGAACATTGATTCTCATGCTTTTAACTTTTGACTCTATTTGAAAGTATTTCCAAACAGTCACAACATAACCTCACAATAGCAAGGCTTTTTCGAGAATGATCAACAGGACACCCAAGTTAAATCCTCGTCCTTCATCGTTCCGCCTCCTGCCACCACTGAAATGTGACGTCTCAGGTGAACATCTTTTTCCAGGTGATGAATACTCAAAATGATAAAAGACAATAACGGTGCTGGCTAGAAGATGCGTCTCAATGTTGATTTCTTTATTACAGTGACACGAGCAACATTTTGTCATGTGGTGCAAACTAAGGCGGGATTTCAGTGGACTAGTTAAATATCAAAAAATCAAAACACTGCTGAACTAGTTTATTGAACAGTTGAGATATACAACAAGCATCAATCTTATTTTCATCATGACATTCTTTCAGTAGATGTTTCCACAAACAAACAACTACAAAACAAGACCTCACATACTCATTCTGGCATCTCAGTCATGTACAGCTAGCATAACAAAATAAAATATATTGAATACATTTTGTAAACTATGCCACCATCAATATACATTGGAGCCTTCGGTTTGTATAGTGTAGTAGTTCCTGTATACTTTAAGTTCTACTGCAGATCTTCCCGTTGGTCAATACAACATACGCTTAGGACTACTTGTAAGACATTGGAGCATGTAACATTCACATGCGGCCACACAGTGACATCATCCTGTGTCACCATTTATGTATATACGATATCAGAGTGAGGCATCAGACACACACTGGTTGAGCCAGAGAGGCCGAGGAGGCAAGAGAGATGAACTGAGACATTTGCGTCTAAGCCTGTGAATGAGGATCAATAGTCGCATGAGCAGATGCACGGCCATCATCTCTTCTCCACCTGCTACAAAGGCACAGCAGACGTGGTGCTGAAGTAAGGCAGCTGACAAAAGCAGCATGGCATTCTGAAAGGTTTTATCAGTAACACACAGATTGGACAGAGTGCTGGTTTGTACAGCAGAGTAGCTGCTCTTTAAAGGGACACACCCTTCCTCTTGTTGCATTAGTTCCCACAACATACTCTGCATATGATGAGATAATGTTCAGAATGTGTCTCTGCTGCCCACAGCATGTTTATTCTTCATGACAGTCAGCTGTGCTTTTGCCTGAGACCCGATTAAATATACAGTAATACGAATACATTCTGCAACAATATGCATGAAATTATTATTATAATTTTTTTTCAAATTCAACTCATTATGCAATATTGTGTCACCTAAATTTCAGAATTTGGTGAAGAAATTGCCAGCGTTCAGAAGTAGCTCCACCAATATAGGGGACAACAGCTGCTGCTCACTATACTCTGGCTGTAGTGACTAGCCACCGTTAGCTATCAGACATGGAGCTCTACCAGACTGGGGTCTTTCACCTCCCATAGGATGAGAAGAAACGGCACGAGGGGACAGGAGAGGCATGAAGCGGCTGAGGACTGAGTGGGAGTTGGGCATCAACAGCAGGTGAAAACATCTCACTCTGTGTACTGAAGATTTATTTTGACTAAACCTGTGGAGAGAGCTCAAACGACTATTGACATTTTCCTCAACAACACCTTTTGTGCACGTATGGCACACATAATATCATTCTGCCACTACAATGACGGTGCTGTTGTCATCGTCCTCTCTCACCTTTGAGCCAATCACATGCCTCCTCCTGCCTCTTAAGCTAGTAAGCTCAACCGCTATGAAATCTAGCCATTTAGCAACAACAATGCTAAAGTTATTCTGACTCAACCAACTAGAGATTTCTGCTGTAAATAAACAAAATACACAGGCAGAGTAACAGATATCTTCTTTTCTTTTAAACTTAGCTCAACAATGCAGTTCATGTTAATCCACCTCACTGGCTAACTAGCTAACTGGGGTTGTGAGCTTGGTTCATCACTCAGCATCAAAATGAAGAGGCCCTGTGAACAACAATGTGAGCGGCTGACATAAGGCGGTCAACTCAAAGTTTCTTCTGACACATTTTGATTCTAAAGATGGGAAGAGTAGAAAGACAGCCATTTTTCCTCTGTGGCTGCTCTATACAATAGCATGTATTCCTATGATTATTTATTAAGTATTGAACACTTTGTGGCTCCACATAATTGAGGCGTTGAAATTCAAACCACATCAGTCGCTCTATCACCCAAAACAAACCTCACTCTCAGTTTTTTTTCACCACAGATGACCCTAAACGCTAGAAGCCAGCTGATTATTATTCACTCAGCACAACCAACAGATCACATACTCACTCATCAATATTTTTTTTGGAAAAATAAATACATAAATACAGTAATAAATAAAAACAGGAATTAAAGCAGAGGACCTTAAAGTGCATTCAATGTTCCACAGACTCCTCCTCTGATAGCGTGTAGGTACATTTACATAAGAGAGGCTCGGCACACAAGGCACTCATGGGAATCTGTGACCATTTGACACAGGCATCAGTCAGGTTGGGAGTGCTGCCTCTGCTCGGATGTCCTGCCATGTCACTTATAGGAGTATTTATTTACAAAGTACAAAGGATGGAGATGTCTAGCCGACAAGCAGGTTAAATGTTCCTTAGAGATCTCTTACCTACTGACAACATTTGACGAAATATTAACAGGAATTTCACCTGTAAAATCCTTGTCAGAAAGTTACTCCTGTGACTAACACAACTACATTTTCACCTGATGACTCATGCTAAACCTGTGCAAAGGGCAACTCAGAAAACTAGGGGTGTGTGTATGATAACTGATATTCTGTACAGGAATTAAGGAGGACTGGAGTTGTATGCCAAAGACGCTCCGATTAAGCTTCTGCGCAGTTTAACTTAACCTCACAACATTATACTATAGTACTGAATGACTGACATCACCAAAGCAAAATAGGTCAATGTGCTGTTTGAAGAGAGTTGTCTTATCATCCTAACACAAGTATAGTGCATCTATCTATTTATTTATCGTATATACATTTGAATCCAATTTAAACTTGTAGATGAAGCCATGTACTCATACCTCTTATGAATATTGAATGTGCCGTGTTGATTTCAGGTGTTGGTAATACAACAGTTTTTGGGCTCTGACAAGAGTTCCTAAATAACACTGTTAAACACAAAGTAAAGTTTAATCACTTGTGTTTTATAAAACCAGGATCAACTGGGTCTAATGATGAAAATATTATTTTCAAGACCAGAGAGTTGCTCTTGTACTTGCTGAAACTACAGTACAATGATTACATGTGTGGCCTACTTCAGCTGACCTGGCTCCGCTGAATTGGACATTTCTACGATTATGACAGGAAGGATAGATAGTGCAAAGGTTCCCAGCGCTCCACAGCGACCTTACTGTGGACATAAACAGCATCTGAAAGCAGGCAAGCTCTTTGGGTTATTTATCCTGATCCCTTATGTCACTGACTACTGCTGCTTATAATTCTTTACCACTATGTTGACAAGCCCCCGCTCGAATTCAGCAATTCTTTTTGCAGTCAGTCAACGTACAACTAAATGCTAAACGACAGACTTACAATTCTGTACAATAAGTCCACTGTCTTCAAATCAAACACCAGCCCCACTGGGCCTGCTCACCTTAAATCGAGATGCTAACATTGCCGAGTTAGTTCACTGAGATTATAACCTTTTTGAATAATGTGCATCTGATTTCTACTACTAATGCTACCATCTGTGGTTTTATCTCTAACGTACAACAAGACGTAAAACACACTGTAGCCACTAGGAGACAGTGGTTTACTGCGTGTGGTCACATTTGCTGTTTAAAGCAACAGACTGAAGCTTCATTTACTTTAAACATAGTAAAAACCATGCAATTCCTAGATCCTTACCAGAAGTGGCTTTATAAACATAAGGGTAGTGCAAGAGGAAAAGGGTGAGTTTAATATCAAGACTCATCTCTTCAGAAGCATGAATGTGTATGGGGAATGTTTACAGGCACAGACCTGAGGGAGATGTTGGAGTGTCAATAATGGAAAGGTTGAACCTCTGGGCAGAGTGAAGGAGGAATGAATGACTATTGGAGATCACCAACATAAAACCACGTGTTTCTCAATCCAAAGCAATGTTGATAGATGTAGAAAAACAAGATCTTAAGCTGCTGAGAGCTGGCTGTAGCTGAATATATTTTCACTAACCTCATTAATTAATGAGGTCTTGTTTGACCAATGATCACCTTGTATCACAGAATAAGGCTGTGGATCCCACCAAGTCAACATAAAGGAGCACATTTGATACCTGGCGAGGTTATATCCACATGGGTTTTGTGCACATTCAGAGTATTTTTAGTGTTCAAGTCTTCCAGTTGGGAGAAAATACTTACTCGTGATATGCCTTAGAAAAGCCCTTCAAGACACAGAGTCTTCCTATGAAGCAGAGCTGCTCCTGCCACATCAGTGTCAGTGCCCAAAACAAGCAGGTACATTTTACTGGTACACCAGTAAATCGCCCAATTAATTCAATGTAAACTTCTGTCTTCTTAAATTAAGATTAGCAGGACTTTAACTACTGCATGATTGCTCAAAGAAAGATTTAGATAAGAGCAACGAACAGGCATCATGTTAATCAAGCTTCCCTAAATGTAAAGTCTTCATAGGCCTCTCTGCTTTCAAGTTCATGATTCACATCTTCTCACATTTATCATTTGAATCCTGGGATTTGATTGGTGATTTAAATATGTAGAATGCCAGCTGCTTCTTCCTTAGACCAAACACAGCCAATCTTCAGGTCAAAAGACAAGCACAGAAACTCTTTGGTTTTCTCTTGATCCCTCTCTGCCTCCCTCTTCACTTTGACTGGACCCCCAGTGTGATCTTTAGATGCTCATAGACCACGTAGCTGATGCTGACAGATGGAATGACCTTCATGAAGTTGGGTGCCAGGCCTCTGTACAGTCCCTTGACCCCCTCGGTCCTAATGATGTGTCTGAACAGGCCCGACATGCTCATCTGAGGGCCTCCCTCCAGGGTAGCTGAAGAAACAGAGGAGGAGAGACTCAGCAAACACTGCAGCAAACACAGAGCTACTTGCTTGTTGCCCCCTGCAGTCTAAACTTATGAACAGGTCCACCGTACATAAACAAACATATAAACATCACAAACCTTGACTATTAAAGTCACAATAAAATCATATCACATTAGAACTCTATTGGTACTTTAGGAGGTGGCTTCTCCCAGCAGTGGGGAGTGAGCGGAGCTGCTGCTCACCACCTTGCGTGTCTTTCGACCTCTGCCATCTGAGTTAATGATGAAGGGAATGTGACCATGGCAACAGGGAAACTACACTTAGGGAAATGATGAAAGAGCTAAGTTTACCATTCGAGTTTGCTAAACTAAACATACACCTTAAACAGACAAACCTAGTTAAACAAAATTGTCTGCAGCAACATCAGCCTTAAGGTTTGATTATGTGGCCAATACACAATATTTATGATATCAGTGAAACTTGTAATATTAATGGTGTTAAACATTCCCATGTTTTACATGATGACGTTATAGTGCTGCAGGTGGCAGCAGCCTCCCACTGCAGTACAGTGTCAGCTACTGGGCAACAGAGGTAATCGACAAATTCAGAAAATATATGTCAGCTCAAAAACACTGAGTTCACCGGGTATTAGCTCAATAATAAACCTGAATCATTTACTCACTCATCAGCTTGTTCAAAAGGGACAGTGCACATGGAAGCAAAGACAGTTTAAGTCAAACATTTTCACATTTCCCAGCTAGTATAACCTACTAGCATGGACTGAATGCTGGCAGAAAATCATTTTGGCAGTTGTTCTGTAGTGTTGTCAGAAAAAAACTGCTGACATATTTTGTGAATGGACCTTTCCTGTAAAAAAGGAGCTTTAAAGTAGTAAAGGAGATTTTTTAATACACCTCCTCATGAACAAGGAGGCATTCATCAGATTAAAACAGGCAATTGAAGACTATTTTGTGCAGTTACATGTTCTGAATCCGACTCGGAAAGCTTGTAAGAGCAAACCTCAATCAATTAATCTACTGAAGTGATTCTGAAACTCTGAAAATATCAAATCTACAGTGACTGACCTTGTCCCTGCATTCGAGTCCTGACCAGGGCCAGTGGGTAGCTGGACAGCTGGCCACATGTGCTGGAGGTGGTGCCACAAGCCAGGAGCACAAACACTCCCGGGTCAGCGCTGTCTGTGGCGAAGCGCTGCAGCCAGGAATTCTTCAGAGTCTGACAGAGGAGAGCAGAGCAAAGCGGTCAGATTGAACTAAAAAGCAATAAACAAAAAAGAATATCATCCCTCGGCAATAACCACACACCTCATACACAGCCAGGTCGATACCAGCGTAGGGTATGATGCCCAGCATGTTGGGGACGTAGCCCTTATAGAAAGCAGCCACACCCTCCTTCTGGAAGATATGTTTGGCACAATGCACGATGCCGGAGTACTGACCCGTCTTCCTCAGGGCTAATCGTGTCTTCAGGACCTGAGAGGACAGGAAGTGATATCAGGCCTCCTGAGAGGTGAGACAAACCTACACTTTGTTTTCTTAAACAAGGTCTTGCTTGATAAAATGGCTTCATTCTGTCTGTGTTCATTGGTCTCTCACCTCCATGGGGTAGATGCTGCTCTGAGCGATGGCTCCAGCCAGAGAGCCTGCCACCAGTCTCTCTGCGATGCCCAACGTCTCCTGGTTGCTTCCAATTAATCGCTTAATCTGTCAGACAGGACATCCTTTTGTTACGCATCAACTTGACATGTGACAGAAATATGTGGCTTATTGGAGCTGTACTGTTGCATACCTGTTCATACGCCATGAACTTAATTGCAGACTCAGGGGCGATTTTGATGACATTGATTCCGTTGCCTCGCCACAGTGACCTCACACCGCCCTCACGGATCATCTGAGTAAAGCCCCCACTGATACGCATGCTGTTGCTCTTGGAGGCGTGAACCTGGGGAGGCCAAGACCAGGACAAACAGTCTGCATATGTTCACACTGAAATCATTAATCCACTTCCCTTTGTGCAGTTTGTCTAGAATGTCACACTCCCTCATCCATCAGCTGAGTATTGTGTTTTACCTGCATGAGGACTTTGAGCCTGTCCAGTGGTGCTGTGCAGGTTCGAGAAACAGCACCAGCTCCTCCTCCAGCTACTAGGTGTCTCCACCACATTCCTGTTTGCTTCTCCTCTGCAGTGAACTCATCTGGCACCATCAAACTCTCCCCAACATCAAAGATCTGAGGAGGAAGCAGAGGGATTAAGTATGTTGACACACCGCCTCAGTAAACTTGTTTTGAATAGACAACTGTATTGACAAGGATTTAAGAAGTCAGGTTTGTGTCATTGTGTATCATTATTGTTATTAAGGATGTCTCGATTAGGTTTTTTTCCAGCCCGATCCCATTCTGAGTTTAATATTTAGTATCTGCTGATACTGAGTCCCGATCCGATACTTAGCCTCAACTAATATTTTCCTGGATGATACAGCTGCATTAAGAAAAAAAAAAGTAGCATCCAAGCTGTTCCTTAATAGGTTTTCTTATTTTGTTGAAACAAAATATATGCTTTCATATGGCTCTTTCTTATTCTGCATATGCTATTACAACATTGGCCTACCACCTTCCTTGCGTTAGCAGGTAAGGTTGTGATGCTGCACAGGTGACAGAGATTTCATCATCTACAGTCCATAATATCATCAAAAGATTCAGAGAATCTGGAGAAATCTCCGCATGTAAGCGGCAAGGCCAAAAACAAACATTGAATGCCTGTGACCTTTGATCCCTCAGGCGGCACTGCATTAATAACCAACATCGTTCTGTCAAGGATATTAGCACATGAGCTTGGGAACACTTCGGAAAATCACTGTCAGTTAACACAGGTCGTTGCTACATCGACAAGTGCAAGTTAAAAATCTACAATGCAAAGTGAAAGCCCTTTATCAACAACATCCAGAAATGTCGCCGGCTTCTCTGGGCCCGAGCTCATCTGAGATGGACTGACGCAAAGTGGAAAAGTGTGCTGTGGTCTGATGAGTCCATATTTCAAACTGTTTTTGGAATTTATGGACATCATGTCCTCTGGGCCAAAGAGGAAAAGGACTATCCAGACTGTTATCAGCACAAAGTTCAAAAGCCAGCATCAGTGATGGTACGGGGGGCGTGTTAGTGCCCATGACTTGGATAACTTGCACATCTGTGAAGGAACCATAAATGCTAAAAGGTACATACAGGTTTTGGAGCAACATATGCTGCCATCCAGGCATCGTCTTTTTCAGGGACGTCACTGCTTAGTTCAGCATGACAACGCCAAGCCACATTCTGCATGTGTTACAACAGCGTGGCTTCATAGTAAAAGAGTGCGGGTGCTAGACTGGCCTGCCTACAGTCCATAGCTTTCTCCAATTGTAAATGTGTGGCGCATTATGAAGTGCAAATATGACAGCGGAGGCCCCGGACTGTTGAGCAACTGAAGTCGTATATCAAGCAAGAATGGGAAAGAATTCCACCTACAACACATCGACAATTAGTGTCCTCAGTTCCCAAATGCTTATTGAGTATAAGTTGAAAAGGATTTGCAAATCATTGTATTCTGTTTTTATTTACATTTTACACAACGTCCCAACTTAATTGGAATTGGGGTTTGTATTTCACACACGGTCAGCATCTCCTGGATTGGCTGTTTTACATGCTCTGCTGTATGAGACCCACTAAACTAGTGCGCATACCAGCACGTTGTAACTCAAAAGTGGAATCAATGTAATGTAATGCCAAGATGGTAGGGCATACCGTGGGTTCAAAAACTCCAGATGACAAAGGAAACCCTGAGGGTCTAGTATCAGAGTTGACGTTGTATCCTTTTGAAGGTTTTGCAAATGATGAAGGCATACTAACTTTCACACATAGCATAACTTGGACATTAAACCTATGGGAGTGTATTGCTGCCACAATGACAAATAATCTCTTTATTACGAGAAACTTTCCTTGCTTTTACCTTTTTACAGTATAACAACTAACATATACAACATATTCCTGTTATTATTATTTTCTCCTTTCTATTAAAGACTTATTATACATTTTTTCTGTCTTTCTTATTGCAGCAACATATATCTTTATGTTATTATTATTATTATTATTATAATTGTTACAAAACTTTTTTTTACAGTACAAAACCATCTCAGTGTAGTAAAGTATGCAGGTTGAATATGCTCCTTTCTAACCCAAATTTTGCCAGTTCTTGCCCTTTGCATTTACTTTGCAACTGTAAGCTTTATCACAGGACCTCTTATTCAAACCTTTCTCCTTCTAGGGGTGGTATATGGGGAAAGTTTTCAGTTGGGTGTTTTCACTTTGATATAACTCCCTCAAGCTAAAAAAAACAGAACAGATAACCTCCAGCATTCATTCTAACCGCATGTACCGTGAGTCAATCATTGTCTTTTATGTTTCTTTGGTAGTGTCATCATTTAACGTAACAATGTGGAAACCATGTTCAACTTCTAAAGTCCCTCTGTCGAAGACATTTTCCCCACAATTACATTTCAGCAGAAAAGATGAGATTTTGACTTCATGTGTGCTCTTCATGTTTGCTGCTCTTGCTGTGGAGTAGAGAGGAAGAGTGTGTACCGTGGAGTGTTTCCAGTGAAGGATGATCTCAGGAATGTTGTCAGCCGGATGCAGGAGGTGGTAATCCCGCCACTCATTCCAGTCGATTGTCATTGTGCCATTTTTATCCATACTGAGGACGTGAAATAAGACAGACTGTTTGAAATGGGACAGATTTAGAGAGTAGAGAGAACAAACTATCTGTTCACATGCTCTGTTACTTCTCAGTGATAATAACGTTTGTTCTTTTGGCTTCCTTTACAAGTACAAGTGCATTCTGTTGTAGCAGGATGCTTTACTTGAGCACTCTGTGCCACAACTGAATCACCATATCATGACAGCATTGCTTTGTGTTACCGATGTGACATTTGTTGGAACTCACTAAAGAAAGCAGCTGGTAGATGAATACGATACACTATGCAGCGGTGATCAGTGCAGCAAGGAGACTATAGAAGCTACTACTTACTACAAGATAGGGGCCCAGATATGACCCCTCCTTATTCTGAGACCAGCCAGAAAGGAGAAGAGACAGACAGACACACAGACAGGAGATTAGAAGAACCAGACAAAGATCACACTGAGCCATAACAAAGTGAGCCAGTTGCTGCTACATAAACAGAACAACTAGACCATGGCTGAGCCCTTTGTAGACATGGAACATGCATTTGTTCTTCTTTGTTGTTCATGGTAGCTCTGTGGATGAGGCTTTGGGTGCATATTAAAACCTTACAGAAGTCCTGACAGCTCGTTCAAGGTTCAAGGACATGGTTCATGAATATGGGCTATCTATATTTCTTTCTTGAGTGTTTTGATAAACCCCTTTTTCACTGGTCAAAAATCCCACTTAAACCCATAAAGATCTGGCTTTTATGTGCAATGTGATCGTCAACTGACTCTTCAGTAGACCCAGGTTTTTATCACCTTTGATCTAAACTTCAGACCCGGACATGCTAAATTCCACTGCGATCCACTGTTTTACAGATGCTTCTTTGATAATGGTTCTATTGTTATTTTCTCTTCTGTTACAACAGATTCCAGCACATTTGTGACGTCAAACGTACAACGCAACGCTTCAGATAAAAGCCTGCGGGAAGTGGGACTGTGGTCAATACACAATTTTTAGCGTTAAAAAACATGTGTAAGTCCAATAAATTGGGTGGAAAAATGGTATACGTTTCTAGAATATAGGACCTTTGTTCCACACAATGAAGGGAAAAATTGCTCAGACATTAGGTAAATCTCCTCACCAATGTAATCAGCACATTCAAGTCAAAAATCTAAATCTAATAATCTGAATCAAGATCAAGAATCAGAATCAAGAAATGTGAAATGGAGGAAAAGTAATTCACATATAGCGGTCAAAAGAAATTTAAAAAATGTAATGAAAAAGCCTTTGTGCACAACTTCCATTCAATCAATAACACACTGAAAATCCCTGACCCTGATTTAGCTTCAAGTTATTTTACCAATGTCTTACGCTCAGTTTTAGATAAGCACGTCCCTTTTATAAAGACAAGGAGAAAATGTAGCACCACTCCGTGGTTCTCTGCTGAGCTTTCTACCTTATTTTAAACCAGAAATAAGGCATGGGCTCTGGCTAGGCACACAAAGGACCCATGTCACTGGCTTGCCTTTAGACGGTTAAGCAACAAGTGCACTAGAATAACCACAACTGGCTATCATATGCACTCCTTTACTAATCCCTTTCATAATCCTAGTAAATTCTGGAAAATAGTTTAATCCTCCAGTAAAAGCGCTGGCCCTTTTTTTTTAACCTGCCTATGTTACAGATGGACAAACTCAGATAACTGATACTTCTCCACTGCTTTTGATAATCATTTGCATCTGGTGCATTTGCTGCATCTGGGTATTTGTTTGACAGACTTTGCTGTCATACTGTTGGTTTGGAAGAACATAGTGAGTTCATTAATACCAATCCTGGAGTAAATCTTGTCTTTAGTCTAACCCCTGTCTCTAGTTGGATGGTGGCTGAGACCTAATGCAATATTGATTCACTATTGTTCAATTTTAAATCTATCCTGTCTTGCCAAAAATACTTGAATCATTCATTAATGACATGAGTTGAAATCATTTTTATTCATGCACTCCATACTATCTCCATTTTAATCTGGTTTCAGACACAAGAATAGCACTATTTCTACCATGCCCCTTGTTATTAATAATATAGTCTCAGCTTTAGACAACAAAAAACAGTGTGCAACTCTTTTTGTCGATGTAAGACCACTTTTTGCTTTGACACAGACTTTCTTTCTTTGGGTTTGATAACGTTTGAGGTTTCAGAATTATTTCTCAGACAAATTACACTGTGTTAAATTAGGAAATGCCAAGTTCTCCTCCACAAGGAGGTTGCACAATGCTCAGTAGTTGGACCAGTCTTATTAATCAATTTCAGAATAATGTTACCGCCTGATTACGCAATTGCAATTTTCATTTTTTTGCTGAAGATACTGTCCTATATGCCAGTGCACATTCTATTAACACTTCACCAATAAATCAACAGCTATCATTTAACTGTATTCAAAAACACATTTGTGACTTGAAACGTGTCCAAAAGTGTGCAAAAACAAAGTGGATGTTGTTTTCCAGTGCAAGAATTATTTTCTATGATAGTGCTGAAATTCATTCTGTGATAACATAATGAATGTGCAATTTTAGAGATATATAAGTATTTAGATTGATGGAAACCTTACTTTTAAAATTGACACCGACATGCTGTTATTTGAACTGAGATTGATGCTCGGCTGTCATTTTAGAAATAAATATTGTTTTCCTTTCCCCTTCATTATTTCTTTGTACTGGATTGGGGAAGTTATACATGGACGGCCCAGTTACTCTGTCAAACCACTAGTTACATTATATAATTCTGTACTGAGTAAGTAAGATGGGATCAATACTTGTTTTCATTTCATCATTAATAGTTTTTAACAACCCTTTTGACATAAAAGTGACTTGGGCACTTATAAAGACTAAAATGTTAAAATGCCACTCCGTTTATGTAAAGAGGTGTTTGTCTGAAAGAGGCTAAAGAAGAGAGTACCACTTTAACATCATTACCAGATGTGGCAAAAACTGGTCCGACTTTAACCTAACTAGTACCTGATGTTGTTTGGAGGATGTATACAATAGCTACTCAGATTCAGATCTCATATGTAAAAATGTGACATATAACAGAACACAAAAGCTGGACACACACACACACACACACACACAGAGGGAGTTAACAGATTTGTTATTGTGGACTGTCACCTTTTGAGAATCTTGTCTGCCTGTTCCTCAGAGATGTTCACTCCCAGGTCACGGAGAGACTGCATGATTTCTTGGGAGTCTATCCGACCTGCACCAAAAGGATAAAGTAGTTATTTACTATGCACAGTTTTGCCTGCCATCGGGCACAAGGTCAGCCAGGAAAAGGAAGGTTAACTGATGATTCATTTTTATTACACACTAAATGATTGAGAAAACCCCATTTTGTCCTGTGTTGTTGTTATTTGTGACTAATGAAAACAACAATAATACCATTTAAACACACTGAGGGGCAAAGGTGTCTGTTGACAATTAAGGTGAAGGTAAAGTTAAGGTGAGCTTCCCTGATGTTTTCATACAGGTCAATTGACTAATCACAGTGAGCAACACTCAGCCTGTAAACAGAGTTGTATAATGTCTTTTGAATCGTTGGAGGATGTCTATCAAATCTTATGAAAAAACAAAATTTCTTGAAATATGGGAACAGTAGTAGTTGGAGTTTTTGGAACTCTAAATCAAGATATCATTGACACTGCTGTTTTTTGAATGCTCCTCTTTTTTTCCATTTCTTCTGAGAACACCAAGTTACAAAAATGCAATACCAAATCACCTTAGAAACCCTTTTTTTTGATACTGTATCAGTCATGTCTAGGGCTGTGTGATATGACCAAAATCTCATATAGGCCACTTTATATCTAGATGTTGTTTTTTTTAAGTCAAATAACAGTGTATTGAAAATTACGGTATTGAAAGGATGTTTATTTTATCTTGAAAGTATGTTTAAAAAAAATGTTTAGGCCTTTGTCAGATTTAAATACCCAAACAACATAAATATGACAGAAGTAGCCCCACTTTAAGATATGAGCTTATGGTTTGGTCTCAGGAGTCTGATTTTCAGTTGCCACGACAAGTCCTTCTCGTGTTAGGATTTACCCTGTTGTGTGTCAAGTTAATTTCCCTCCATGTTAGTTTGTGTTGCCTTCATGCAAATGTCCTGCCTGTATTTGAGCAGCGCACAAATGATGTAAAATATTGCTGCAAAGGGTTTGATTTGTGACAAAACAAAATAAATGATAGAACACAGGAGCGAATGATAGATGACTTCCTATGCTACGCAGTATATATCGTCATATCACACTGCCTCAGTGCTGTCTGTTCTTAATAACCCACCTGGTGGGTCACTAGTTATAATGAGACTCCTTACCATCATTCTTCTTGTCCAGGCTCTTGAAGACCAGCCGGAGTTTCTTCTCGTGGTCTCTGAGATAATGAACAAACTCCTCAAAGTCTAACTGCCCGTCCAGGTCTTTGTCTCCTGCTTTCACTATTTTCTGTAAGGAGAGAGGAAACAGGAGAAACCTTTGAGGGACTTGTGTCCACTGAGAAACAAACACAAGATGGACAGAGAACAGCAGCTCTTAAAAATGTTGCCTTATTTTTGTATTTAAGCAATGGTCACATGTTTGAGTTGGCTGTGTTTACAGTAGCATTATCGGTTTAGAATATTAACTTTAAATCAATGCTGTAATGGAAGACAGCTGTATTGCTTTGTGGACAAAGTGCTATGACAAACAGCAGTAGAGGTCAGAGTGAGGAAGCTTTCATCTCCTACCATCTGTGCTTTGTTGACTCAGCCAGCAGTTAAGACCACTTTACAGCCACCACACATATCAGGTTATCGGACAGTTCACAGCACTTTCTGCCAATACATTTTGCCAAACCTACTGGAAGGATTTCTACTAGGAATCAGAGTTAGCTGGAACATGAATAGACTCGTATCGGCAGGAAATGGCTACCTAAGAGAAGGAACAGCAGGGTGTGCAGGCCAGCCATCAAGTCCAAATGTTTGTCTCTGTCAGGATGCACCCGAGCAATGATTTGCTTTGAGCTGACTTGAGCATGAGAAAAAACAAAACCATGTGCAACACTGGACTCACAAGATGGAGACCAGTCCAGAGGCCAATGTTTGAGGGACTGGGACTGTGTTTTTACAATTCACCCTTTCACTGAAATAAAACTAGCATACCTTGTCAGATTAAAGCACTGTTTTTGCATGTTGTAGTCCTTTACATCTGCTTTTAAAGTTACAATATCATCATGGCATGGTAAAAAAAAATGTGTTTTAGTGCCGTGCTATAAGACTACAGAGCACCATCTTTCCTCTGGCTGTGAAATTCATCAGTTCAACCTCAGGACTCCGCCATATAAAAATGTTTTTTATTTTATCACTTTTCCAACCCATGTAAGCCGTAGTAGTACGGTAAACCGTTGGCAAAAACATCTATCTAACAGACATGCGGACTTGTTCAAAGGGTTTAAAGAGCTGCAGGTTAGTGATAGATAACATAAATATCCCCGGATGGAAGTCAAGCTAATTTTTTTGTGACTTTTTGTGACAACTTTTGCACCATCAGAGTTGCAGGAGGCAGTCAGGGGTAAAAGCTAACTGTTTAACAGTCCGATGTGGTTTCACACATCTCTGTATGCAAACGCAACGTTCACACTGGTAACATGAACTTCACCATAACATGCGCTGGTGTTCACAGGTAAATTATCAATTTTAAGTCAATCAGTACTAGTAACATAATCATAGAATGTACATTTTTGTCAATCATTTATAATATATTGTAATCTCTATTTTTAGAAAATGGTGTGATTAGAGCACAGACCTCCACCAGGTCTGGGTCATTTGTGTTGCACTTTAGTGCACTACTGTAGTTTACAGGCTAATGATCCAGGGTTTGAACTTTATCAACATGAAATGCAAATGCGAATTTCCCCTTTGTGGGACAAATAAAGTATAATCTTATTTTATGAATAGCCAGACTTACAGTTAATGTCATTTATGTTCATTATTCTTATGCTGAATAAAATTGTAGTTAATGTGCTGTTAATTTTTTTCTACTGCAAGCACTGAGCTTTTAATGGAAAACCAGGTTACTTAATCTCTGAGAGCAAACAAGACAAATGAACAAAACAAGAAGACATTTGTCTCCTTGGATACAGAGATGCTTGTAACCACATTGGCAGCTAAGTTAAACAGCTGCATAATCATTTCATTGTTGTTATAACAGGTTTAGTAACTATCAAGCTCAGCAGCTTTTACAAAAATGTACCCTTTTACTTTGACTTTTTAAGCTTAAGTGTTTTAATTAATAAAAAGAAATAAATCATTTTAAGTTCCACATTCTGTCATCTAATATTTTATTCCATTACTTTTGATGATGTTTTAGTTTTCCACCGTGGTATCATTTCAGTATCGGTAATAAGATATTTTAGGCAGGTATCGTACTGAAGTCATAATTTTGGTATCGTGACAACACTAGTAAGCCAAAACTATGATGACTATATAGAAACAGCTAATCGTCTGATTGATGGTCATGTATTTAAAGTATTTAAAGTTTCAAAATGAGTATGAATGATGGACCCTTT